>NC_138588.1:8841088-10062967 GCF_964289735.1 Phaethon aethereus
AATGCAGTACAGAGGGTGGAGCCTGTCTAGCCTCCACCAGAGTCCATGCCATCCTGCGTGTCTCTGGTCATCCATTTGAGGGTGTGACATTCAGAGGTGTCCATCACCCATGCTTATGACAGGGATCCATTGAAATATTCAGCACATCAGAACTGAAATTGTCCTTTCTCTTCCTCTTTCCCTGTGGCTCCAGCTAGTTTGGTATGTTTTGCTCCAGTATGTATTCAGTCTGTAAGACTCCCTTTCTTCTGGTCTTTATAGACAGTCACCAACGTGGAGTTGCAGTTCAGCTGCACACAGGACTTTGCATCTTATCCAGACTCTCAGGAATGGGAAGGGGAAAGGGAATTGGAATTAAATTCTACTGCTAATTCTTGCACTAATGGCTGGTGTGATTGCAGGTAAGGTCTTCTATGCCACCACCCCTGAGAAGTTCACCTTCCAAGAAGCTTTTGACAAATGCCGCAGTTTAGGAGCCCGTTTGGCCACCACAGGAGAACTGTACTTGGCCTGGAAGGACGGCATGGACATGTGCAGTGCAGGCTGGCTGGCCGATCGCAGCGTCCGCTACCCCATTTCCAGAGCACGTCCCAACTGTGGAGGAAACCTGGTGGGCGTGAGGACAGTGTACCTGTACGTCAACCAAACAGGGTACCCTCATCCCGACTCTCGCTACGATGCCATCTGCTATAGCGGTAAGTGCGTCGGGGCTGTGCGGCTAAGCAATGTGTCTCCACACATCGGCAAGCAGGAGCTCCCTGGCCAGAGCTAACCTTGTGCTTCTTTCTTTTTTTTGTTTTTTTTTAAAGGGTGGGGGGAAGAGCAGGTTTGGCAAAGGGCTTGGTCCCCCATTCATGTTCAGGTACGAAGCAGATGCAGAAAGTGCACAGATGCCTGCCCTGTCCGGGGGGAGTGGGTCTGAGGAGGTACGTGTAACACAGTCCTCTTCTCCCCAGTCTTCTCACACCTTCCAGCTTTGGTAGATCTCCAGGAGACGTGGAGCAGAGCTCAGGTGCTTCATGTACAACACTTTGAATGCTGGATATGGAACAGAAGGAAAAAGAGAACAGATCTGACCCTGAAGATGTGTATAGTGCTGTGATGTGGTACAGACACGTGCCTGAGTTTCCAGGCTGGGATAAATCAGAGACTGCAGCAGTCTCTGGTAATCAGAAATAGGGCAAAATTGCACCTAGGAAGTCGAGAGCATCCCAGCTACTCCCTTTTTCTTCTAACTGCACTTTTCTCCTTGCAGCAAGGAGGGGCCAAAGCACAGTGGTGCTTTGGTGCAAAGTGGACACCATAGGTCCTCAGAGTGGTGCTCACAGGTGCTCACAGGTCTATTCAGGACAACCAGAGGCCAACATTCAAATAGGATTGCCATCTTTACAAAAATAATAACGATATTTTAAAATATGTTTTGAAACCCCTTTGATACAGACCTATTGTGTCCAGATGCATGCATGATCAGTGTGTCAGGAGGCCCTGTAAAACCTCTCAAACCCCTTGGAGTTATCCAGCTACGAGGCCAACCTAAACTCTGGTCCACCAAGCCACAGCCTTCTGATTATCTCAGGGTATGCATCTGAAACTGTTGAGTACAGCCAACCCTTGTTTGAGCATCTGTACCTAATTCTCTGAATCCCTTGAGGTCTGAGAGGTACTGGCTAAAATGAACTAGCAGGAAAATGGAATTGAAAATAAATAGAGCAGGGAAAGCAGTATTAGGGGAAAAGCCTGACAGTGTCTCATTATCTCTCCCTCCCCAACTGAGACCTGCATATCCAAGATTTCTCATCACTCCCTCACTGTCCCGTTCTGTTTTATGCTGCTCTTTAAACCATCGTCCTTGCTGTAGGCTGACCTGCTCAGTGGCACGTTAAGCACATTCTACAGCCAGGGACGTGACTCGAGCAAAAAAATTATTTGGGAGGAGAAAAATTGTTTGAATGTATTTGGTACAGCAAGTGACTGCCTTGGCTGCTTTGGTGATGGGGTCAACATGATTATATGTGATGAGCTCTTAAGTCCTTGCCAGGGCAGAGCAGAAGGAGATAGCGATCCTGGTGAGACTTCATGCACTGAGTGTGAGGATCCAGCTGTCTTTCTCCCACAGCTCAGACCTGCTGTGGAGGTTATCCAAGCTCCCCTGCTTCTTCCTGCCACCTTAAATTCCTTGCAGCAGGCACTAGAGGTCAGTGCAGACTTGGATATGGGCAAGGTGTTCCCGGGGCGGAGAGCTGGGAAGCGAGCAGAGAAAGTCGTCTTTGATTTACCAGCTGTGGAGCATGCGGTGGCTCATTGCCTCTAACTCATAGACATGCCCTCCGTGCCGGGGTCTTGCGGAGAACCATAGTGGAGGAAGGAAAACTATTTGTTTTAAAAGAGCATCATGATTTCCCTGCTCTTCTGGCAAACACCCAGCTGCTTCTTGGAGGCAGCACCAGCGCAGCACACCTTGCTAGATTGAGCACGTCCCCTCTGACCACTGCTTTGCCTCCTGATTTAGGGGACGACATTGAGACTCTGGTCCCAGGGCAGTTCATCGACGAGACGGGAAGCGAGCTGGGCAGCGCCTTCACTGTCCAGACTGTCACCCAGACCGAAGTGGAGCTGCCTCTGCCACGCAACACCACGGAGGAGGAGGCCCGCGGCAGCATCGCCACCCTGGAGCCCATTGAGATCACACCCACTGCCACCGAGCTGTACGAGGGCTTCACCATCCTGCCCGATCTCTTTGCCACCAGTGTCACAGTAGAGACAGCTGCCCCAGAGGAGGAGAATGTGACCAAGGTGGATCTCACAGGGGTGTGGGCTGCACCTGAAGAGGTCACCACCGTAGCCTTAGGCACTGCCGTCACCACCGTAGCCTTAGGCACTGCCGTCACCACTGAAACGGCAGAGGTGAGCTTGGTGGAAGAGGCTGTGGGGGTGACTGCCACACCAGGACTAGAGACTGCCTCGACCTTCACAGTGGAAGACCAGCTGGTGCGAGTGACAGCAGCCCCTGGTGTCGGTCTCCTCCCCGAGCAGCCCATCTCCCCCACAGGTAAGTCACCAGGATTCTGAGAAGCCAGAAGATTGGTGTCTCCTAGAGGTAATCGTTCAGCTGAAAACAGCCTGAGCTTCTGCTGTCACAGAGGGCATCCAGGTCCCTGGAGGTGTGCAGGTCTGTTTGGGGTCAGAGACAGGCTGAGTGCCTCCACTACAGTAGGACAGAAGGGGTGAGGAGGAGGCTGTGGGCCACTCCATCATGTGCTGAAAAGGGCTCCAACGGCTGATGCTTGGAGCTGCAGTGGTCACACTCTGCACTGCCATGTGCACCTGGCTCCAGGGAAGGGGAAAGCCAAGTTAGGAAGTGCCTAGAGGAGGGCTAAAGAGATCCCCAGACACCATCCTCGATGGCAGTGGAGCTCAGCGAATGAGGCATCTCCATCAAAGTGGGTTTGACAGGCACTGGTCCTTGCACTGTTGTTGGGATGACCTTTTCTGGTCATGCACCTCAGTGGAGGGGGGGTCCCGTATCTGCTGTCTCAGCATGAATTCTCATTCCCCAGGTATGGTGTTTCACTACCGCGCCGCCACCAGCAGATACGCCTTCTCCTTCGTCCAAGCTCAGCAGGCCTGCCTGGAGAACAACGCAGTTATTGCCACTCCCGAACAGCTCCAGGCTGCCTACGAGGCTGGCTTTGACCAATGTGATGCCGGCTGGCTGCGGGACCAGACAGTCAGGTAAAACTATATTGACTTGGGGAAGACCCCTCTCAAAACTACTATTCAGCCATGAAATTGAGGCTTTACTCTGGTCTGACCTGCTGCTCTGCTCGTCAGCATCTAAAGCTTTTCTGACCTAAGGTTTCCTCCAGGCCATGGTATCTAGTGGTCAATAGACCTGTTCTTCTCAGCCTGTCCTACCCGTTTCCTAACCTGTGTATACATCCTGCAGCAGTGAGCTCCCCTGACATGTAGCAAAAGTGGAGGAAAGTTTGTATTCATTGCCCCAAGCTGTAAGTGGACTTGTTTCCAAGTCACGCTGGGGCCTCTGAGCACCTCTAACAGTGAAGTGCTCCCAAGTACACTGAGGTTCTTTCAGTACAGGGTGCATAAGGCTGACCTTGGGTTACCGCCTCTCTTCTTCTTTTGGTAGGTATCCCATTGTGAATCCTCGAAGCAACTGCGTAGGAGACAAAGAGAATTCTCCAGGTGTGCGGTCATACGGCATGCGCCCAGCCTCAGAGACCTACGATGTGTACTGCTACATCGACAGGCTCAAGGGTATGTTCTCCCCCTTCCTCTGGGCACGGCTGTGGAGCAAAAGTGTGCTTCACATCCCCACATCTGTGTGTGCGTGGGTGGGATGCAAGGCCTCACGCCTGTTTTCCCTCCCATCCCTCAGGTGAGGTGTTCTTCGCAACCCAGCCAGAGCAGTTCACCTTCCCAGAAGCTCAGCAGTACTGTGAGAGCCAAAACGCCACACTGGCCTCTGTTGGCCAACTCCACGCCGCCTGGAAGCAGGGCCTGGACAGATGCTACGCTGGCTGGTTAGCCGACGGCAGCCTCCGCTATCCCATCGTGAGCCCCCGTCCCGCCTGTGGGGGGGATGCGCCCGGCGTGAGAACTGTCTACCAGCACTACAACCAAACGGGCTTTCCCCACCCGCTGTCCCGGCATCATGCCTTCTGCTTCAAAGGTACCGTCCCACCCCTTGTAGGGCATGCAGACTAGTCTCCTTGGAGTAAGGGATTTCACGAGGGAGGTCGGGCACACTGGGGTGCTGGTTTGGGTGAAGAACTTCACTGGCATCTTGGACAGTGAATTTTTGGAAACTTCCTCCAATACCTTTTTGTTCCAGCTCTGCCACCTGCAGAGGAGGAGGGGGTCACCTCATTCTTTGAAGAAGATGTGCTGGCAACCCAAGTGATCCCTGGAGTGGAGGGGATACCCTCCGGGGAGGAGGCAACTGTGGAGACAGAGTTTGCCACTCAAGCTGAGAATCAGACAGCCTTGGGGACAGAAGTCTTCCCAACCGACATGTCGCTGCTCTCAGGTAGGTCAGAGCTTCCCCATCTCCTGGGTCATGCTTGGCTAGTGTTGTAGGGTTGAGACATTCCCAAAATAAATGGGCTGTGTCCTTGCTGAAGGGGACCATCTCTGAATCCAGCTAATATTTGCCATATTAGCAAAGTCTGAGACTGTGCACACGAGTACCACAGGAGGAGCTACGGATATATATTACTGAACTTTTGCCTAGGACTGAGCTAAATGACCAACCATCCTGCCATGCTGCAGACCAGCACACGCAGCTTTGCCTGAGCACCTTACAAAATACATTTGTTGTGTATCCGGGATGGGGAAAGCAGGCTGGAAACAGACCTCAGGTCATACCTTCCAGGGAGGACAGAGCTGCAGTGTGGTCAGAGCAGCACCAAACTTTTTCTGTTCCATCTCCAAGGAAGCAGTAGCTTGGTTTTGACACCTGGGAATTGGTGTCACTGTTGCCATTGTGCTGTGTCAAAAGATTACATATTCTGTCAGTTTCCCAGATATATTTAATGTATAGTCATTTAAGATATAATGTTCATTAACAAATTTGAAAGGACCACATTATTTCTGCAAGCACATAGAACTTTGTGCCTTTATCGCAAAGGTATCAGTTTGGAGGTAAAGTCAATCAGGAAATTGTTAATAGCTTCTTTAAAACAATTTAGTAAATAATTTTCCTGTCTCCCTCTCTTTCTTCACTCCTTCTTTTCCAGTGAGTCCATCTGGCTTTCCTCCAGCTACCGTAATACCAGAGGAAACAAGTACTGATGCTTCTGTCAGCGAAGTGTCGGAGGAGGTGACTGAATCTGGAGAACATCAAGTCAGTGGTGAATCTTCAGCATCCGGGTGGGTATCTGGAGTCCCGGATACAAGCAGAGAACCATCTTCTGGAGTTTTTGAACTTAGTGGAGAACACTCAGGGATCGGAGAAAGTGGATTACCATCGGTAGACCTACAAACCAGTGGCTTTCTACCTGGAGAAAGTGGGCTACCTTCAGGGGACCTGAGTGGCGTGCCTTCTGGCATTGTTGACATCAGTGGCTTACCTTCTGCAGAGGGACATGTACCTGTGCCTACTTCAAGGACACCGGAAATTAGTGGGATGCCATCTGGAGTGGAAAGCAGTGGGTTGCCTTCTGGATTTAGCGGAGAAATCTCTGGCATTGAGCTAGTCAGTGGTGTGTCATCTGGAGAGGAAAGTGGTCTCGCCTCTGGTTTTCCTACTGTCTCTCTTGTGGATACCACATTGGTGGAAGTTGTAACAACAGTGCCAGAACGACAAGAGGAGGGAAAAGGATCCATCGGAGTCAGCGGTGAAGGAGATCTCTCAGGGTTCCCATCTACAGAGTGGGACACCAGTGGAGGAGCCCAAGGGTTACCCTCAGGAGCTGAGCTCAGTGGGGAGCCCTCCGGAGAGCCTGAGCTCAGCAGGGAGCATTCTGGGGTGCCTGAGCTCAGCAGGGAACCCTCTGGAGGTCCTGAGCTCAGTGGGGAGCCTTCTGGGGTGCCTGAGCTCAGTGGGGAGCCCTCCGGAAGGCCTGAGCTCAGTGGGTTGCCCTCAGGACTAGATGTCAGTGGAGAACTATCTGGAACGCATGAAGTCAGTGGCCTGGTGGACCTAAGTGGCCTTACTTCTGGTATTGATGGAAGCGGTGAGGCCTCGGGCATTACCTTTGTAGATGCCAGTTTGGAGGAAGTGACAACAACACCCTCAATTACAGGAGCAGAAGCACAAGAGATTTTGGAAATCAGTGGATTGTCTTCAGGAGGTGAAGATGCATCAGGTGTGGTATCTGGGAGTTTAGACATCAGTGGAGAGCCTTCTGGGCACGTAGACTTTGGTGGAAGTGTTTCTGGAGTGCTCGAGATGAGCGGACATCCGAGTGGAGTGATTGACAGCAGTGGAGAAATCTCTGGAGTTGATGTCACCAGTAGCCTACTGTCTGGAGAGGAAAGTGGACTCACCTCTGGCTTTCCCACAGTCTCTCTGGTGGATACCACTTTGGTTGAAGCTGTAACACAGACGTCAGTTGCACAAGAGGTGGGAGAAGGGCCATCTGGGATGATAGAAATGAGTGGATTTCCTTCTGGAGGCAGAGGGCTATCTGGAGATGGGTCCGGAGCTGTGGAAACTAGTGGATTTCCTTCAGGGACAGGAGACTTCAGTGGAGAGCCATCCGGGATCCCATACATCAGTGGAGATCTCTCTGGAGCCACAGATCTAAGTGGACAATCTTCAGCAGTGACTGATATTAGTGGGGAGGTCTCAGGGCTTCCAGAAGTCACTTTAGTCACTTCTGATTTAGCAGAAGTTGTGACAAGACCAACAGTATCCCAGGAACTGGGTGGGGAAACAGCTGCCACGTTTCCCCACAGTTTTGGGCCAAGTGGTGAGGCCTCTGCATCTGGTGAACTAAGTGGGGAAACATCTGCATGGCCAGAAAGTGGTATAGAAACATCAACAGCTTATGAAATCAGTGGTGAAACTTCTGCATTTCCTGAAACTAGTATAGAAACATCCACCATTCAAGAAATCAGTGGGGAGACATCTGCATTTCCTGAATTCAGCATAGAAACATCAACAGTCCAAGAAATCAGTGGGGAAATATCTGCATTTCCTGAATTTAGCATAGAAACATCCACAAGTCAAGAAGCCAGAGGAGAAACATCTGGCTATCCTGAAATTGTCATAGAAACATCCACAGTTCAAGAAATAAGTGGGGAAACCTCTGCGTTTCCTGAAAGTAGCACAGAAACATCCACAATACAAGAAATCAGTGGGGAAACATCTGCATTTCCTGAAATTACGATAGAAACATCCACAAGTCAAGACATCAGTGAGGAAACGTCTGCATTTCCTGAAATTAGAATAGAAACATTCACAAGTCAAGAGGCCAGGGGTGAAACATCTGGCTATCCTGAAATTAGCATAGAAACATCCACTGTCCATGAAACCAGTGGAGAAACATCTGCCTTTCCTGAGATTAGCATAGAAACTTCCACAGTCCATGAAATCAGTGGAGAAACATCTGCCTTTCCTGAGATTAGCATAGAAACTTCCACAGTCCATGAAATCAGTGGAGAAACATCTGCCTTTCCTGAGATTAGCATAGAAACTTCCACAGTCCATGAAATCAGTGGAGAAAGTTCTGCATTTCCTGAAATTAGAATAGAAACATCCACAAGTCAAGAAGCCAGGGGTGAAACATCTGCCTACCCCGAAATTAGCATAGAAACATCCACCGTCCATGAAACCAGTGGGGAAATATCTGCATTTCCTGAAATCAGCATAGAAACTTCGACAGTCCACGAAATCAGTGGGGAAACGTCTGCATTTTCTGAAATTAGAATAGAAACAGCCACAAATCAAGAAGCCCAAGGTGAAACATCTGCATTTCCTGAGATTAGCATAGAAACTTCTACAGTCCACGAAATCAGTGGGGAAACCTCTGCATTCCCTGGGATTAACATAGAAACACCAACAAGTCAAGAAGCCAGGGGTGAAACCTCTGCCTACCCTGAAATTAGCATAGGAACATCCACAGTTCAAGAATTAAGTGGGGAAACCTCTGCATTTCCTGAAATCAGAATAGAAACATCCACAGGTCAAGAAGCCCGGGGTGAAACATCTGCATTTCCTGACACTAGCATAGAAACATCCACAGTCCATGAAACCAGTGGGGAAACATCTGTGTTTCCCCAAATCGGCATAGAAACATCCACAGTCCATGAAATCAGTGGAGAAGCATCCGTGTTGCCTGCTGCTAACATCGACACAGCTGCCACATCTTTGGCCAGTGGTGAGCCCTCTGGTGCTCCTGAGAAGGAAATTCCTGATGCAACATCTGGAGCTGTGACACACTTGATCACAGGAGTTTCAGGGGAAACCTCTGTCCCAGACGCTGTAATTACTACCAGTACTCCAGATGTTGAACCAACGCAGGCACCCAGGAACCCTGAAGAGGATCAGCTCGAAATACAGCCCTCCCCTCCCGCGGTGTCAGGGCAAGAGACGGAGACAGCTATTGTTCTAGACAATGCCCATCTGCTGGCTACCGCTACTGCTGCCCTGACTGTCTCACAAGAAGCAATAGATGCACTAGGACCCACTACAGAAGGTACTGTGTCGTCTTCTCGTTTGGAAGGGAACATGCTATGGAAGGGAAGGGAGGGAGGGGGCATAGCTGTCACTTCTTTGCTTCTTTTAAAGCAGAGAATGTTAACACAGAAGCAAGCTTGAGCAGAACATTATTGTGGTGGGAAGCCATACACATGTGGGGGTTTTCACAGGTCATGTTCAATAGCTTCTGTCTTAACAAATAGTAGTCTGTGTTTGGCCAGGTAATGCAATTATCCAGTCACCATAAATGCATCCCCAGAAGCCTCCAGGACCTCCCTCCTGCCTGCCCATGGCAATTACATGCCCCTGGGGAGAGCAGCAGAGGACCAGTTAAAGGGAAGCATCAGAAGATGCATATCTGGCCTTCCCCCACTTCACCATCGCAGTAGGCATCAGTCGCTCCTCTGAATTGGTGTTCCTGGTGGACGTGGCCGGACCCCAGCCATGAGGAGCAGCCCACTGGAGCTGGCCCCTGCCAGGAACATGATGGATGCACCGTCTGCTTGTGCCCCCCGGGGTATCCAGGTCACCACTGGGAAACAGGTGAGCTCTCCCCTCTGTGCTGCTGGAGGTGGGGGCTCAAAAAAAAGACTATTCCGTGAACGGTCATTGAGAGCCGCTGTGACCAGGTCCCTGGGTGTGATACAGCTGGGGAAGGCACTAGGGCATTCACGCCCCCTCTGAAGCTGCTCTAAGCTATTGCTATAATCTAGAGAAAACAACAATTTTTTCTTCTCATATGGAAACAAGAGCAAAGACGGATCCACCCACCAGAGAATTCCACCCTGGCTAGTGGATGCAGATGAGAAGTTGGATAAGACGGGCTGCAAGTCTCTGTCCTGGTTTGTTTCTCTTTGCGTGATGTGTTGACTTGCTGCCCGTATCTCCGAGTGTTTCATAGCGCTTGCTCCAGAGTGGGACGCCGGCCATCAGCAGCCTTGCAGTGCTGAGGGGTAAGAGGCAAAGCAAAGCCGGCTGGGGACAAAAATCTCTGCTCAGTATCACCTGCACAGAGTGATTGGGCAAACTGCTCCAATCCCTTTGGCACAGAGCTTGGCCGTCCTCTGGTCTGTGTCTTACGCTGCTCTCTGCAGCTAGAGCAGGCTAAATGTGCGAGACGATGCTCAGAGCGTCGCTACCTTTTGTCAGCTCTGCTGACAAATGTCCTTCCTTCCACCCTGCCCCTTTTTGGCGTTTTAGCACTCTGTCTTTGGTAGGATCCCTTGCTGCCAAGTATAAACAGACAAAATATTTAAATCTGAGTAACCATTTATGACGAAAACACTCTGCTAGCTTTCTGAAGAGCATCCCCCGAGCAGCGTTCATGTGCCGTGTAGGCATTAGGATACTGCAATGAGAAGAAAACGAGATGGGACATCGTTGTGCTTGCTGGTCCTTGCTTCTTGGCCAAGGGAGGAGCCCTGTGCCCAGTACCACAGGATGTCCCACGACATCCCTGGAGCCGAATTGGTTTTACTTTGCTGCAATCAGGAGCAGGTTCCTAGGGAACAGGCCCCATTTGAAAACCATCAATGCTGTGCTGTTGCATGAAGGTCCTACATATGCTCAGTTCTCAATGGGCCACAGGTCATGTAGGACAAGTTGCTTAAGTATGGTATAAAATGTATGGACAAAGAGATTTGCTCAGTTCCTTCTAGCAAAAGTAATATTAATTCCACACCCTTCCCACATTACCTCCTGAACTGCTGCTTTCTGGTTATTTTACACCATTCAGCATAGGCAGCTCTGGACTCAGTAAGGATCTGTAAATGCAGGGCTTTGTGATGCTCAGCCTGGTTTCTAACATCATTTCCATCCCCAAAGTGTTTTGAATGAGTCACTGCATCTCCTTCTGCATCACTTCTCTCCCCCTGAGAAAACAGGCAATCACAAACCTTTGTCCAGTCCTGCTCATAACACATTTGAGGTCCTGTCTGTCTCTGCTGAGCAGCTGCACAGCGGATGCTGCAGCAGTGGGTGAGGGCAAGTCAGCAGGGTCATTCCCACAGCACTGGTCCAGCCTGGCACTGCATCCAGGGCTTGGCAGGGTGCTGCAGGTGGTATGCACCCAAAAGCCCTCCTTGCACACCTAATGGTAGCAGCCCACTGCTGCGTCCAAGCCAGGAGACAAAAATAAGCCAGCAAAGGCAGGGTTGAGGGGAAGGAAGGAAAGTAGCCAGTGAGGCTCAGGAGAAAAAAAAAATAATTAAAAATTGGCCCCAAAGTATGGTTTTATTTCACTGCCTTTTCTTTTTATAAATTACCCATAAGGCAACTGCCAGATTCTTCGTAGCATTTGTTAGCCAACATTCTTGTGAAGTATTTTGAAAGAAAACCATGTGTTCAGCAACTCATGTGTGAAGAAGTTTGAAAAATGTTCTGAAATTGGAACATGTTATGTGTTTGCAAGTCATGGAGATGACGATGCAGCAGCTGGAGTTTCTTAGCAGGTGGCAGGGAGAGGTAAGCGACGACTGCATGAAGTTTAATTGTAGAATCTTTATAAACTAGAAATGGGCTTGAGTACATGTGCATGGCTGGTGGTCCCACCAGGGAAGATATTTTAAGGTAAAACTTCTCTTTTTATTGATGAGCTTCTTTACTACAGTGTCCCTATAGGGTTAAATGCAGTCCCAGTCAGGGTCTGAAGGAAGCTCATCCAGGCGGCAAGAAAGTGTATTGACCATGAACTTGCAACACCCCTGCAACAAGGCAAAGTTCTTCTAGAGAATTAGAGCAAAGTGATGACAAAAGAAGAAAAAAAAAAAAAAGGAAAAACAATTACAGATTTCCTTTTTTGGGTCATTACTTTTTACAGTGCTCTGGAGAGTGTGTACGTGGAAAGTCTACAAGGAAGAAGTGTAGACTGCAGCCCAAAATGCTGTTTCCCATGTTGTGGCTACATTTTTACCTGAAGCTTCCCAGTCTTGCAATTTAGCTCTTGCAGAAAGATCAGTTCTAATATCTGTGCCTTGTGCTGTGCTTAGAATTTGTAGAATGTAATGGATGCCATTAAGTGCAACTAATTTTGACTAGCATTAACGCACGGGTGAAGCTTACCGAAGAGCTTAGAGTAGGGAGGCATGTGGCTTTTACCCTCTTGTCCTGTTGCTGAAGGTTTCCAGTTAGATCCAGCAGTCTTTTTAGTGGGATGATTTGAGAAGAATGATATTTATCTGCTCTGTTGTAGCCTCTACTCCTCTCTAAAAACCAGAGCCAGACACACAAGAAGACCAAAAATTAACGCTTGGAGTGCCAGTATTTTTTAGTATTTAAGCAAATTGAAGGCTATACATGCACATGTCCTTAGTCAGCAGTTTGATTCCTCCGTGAGGACAGGAACCCCACAGGCTTGAAGAATTGTCCATAGGCTTGGCTTCTTCATCCAGAGTTTTGCCAACTCAGTGGGTCTTTTTGCTTCGGGTAACATTTGAAGACAAATAATTATTAGCTGAAAAAAGCATGCTGGCGCTTCAGTGAAAGGCTGTGGTTTGGAGCACTCTGACCAGTCAATGACTTAAAAACTTGAGTAAAGTTGGGGCAGGGGGGGAAGAGAAATGTGCTGAAATGGCAGCTATTTATGTTAAGTTTTGCTTGTCTCTGGTGAAATGAGTTCACGATGTCTGCTGCCTATGGCTCCAACACAGCTGAAGGTTAGAATCTAATTGAGGAAAGGTCTTGATGGGCTTTCCTCATTCTTCATGCCTTGGAAGTCCAAGGGATAGAGTTTTGTTGGTCCAGAGAATATCAACCTAGAAGAAAAAAAAGTCTTGAAAACTTTCACCTGATTCATAATGTTTCACCTAATGTGGAATGAAGGGTATGCTCTCAAGGAGATAGAAGTACCAGTCCTGGCTGAAAGACAACCAAAAGCACAGACCATTTGTGGCTGACCAGTTGATTTGATGTCTCCTGGATATACAGTCTGTTTTGCTTAATTAAAACCTTTCCCTGAAGAGTCAACCTACAGTCCAGGACCACCAGTCCTGGACTAGTGTTATATACATGTCAGTTTACTTCTACACATAATATTTTGGAGGCAGAGATGTCCAAATTTCCTGAGTTCTCCTTCCAGGAGAATGTTGGACAAATCAAAGGTCCCAACAGGTCAACAGATCCCCCTGAAAACTTGCTGTTCTCTAGATGAATATAGATTTTAAAGGCTGTAGGAATATCTGCCCCTTCTGCTTCATGGAGGCTTTGGTTTAATTATTGTAGTTAACTATTTTAATTACTTAATTGCTCATCATAAGTCAATAGCTGGCTATGTGATGTTCAAGGCTAGCATTTTACTTAAAATGAGAGAGAACTGTTTTCCCCAACTCCTCCTATTCTTTTCTTGTAGGAGTCACCCTACAATTGCTCCAATGTTTTTCTTCACTGTTTGAGCTATCAGATCAGCAGTTCAAACTTCCCACGAGTCTCTGAAAAGCAAATTTAATTTGTACCTGGATGGTTTTTTTCCCCTCAGCCTCTAGAAGATAATTATCTAGCTGGTCTCTGAGTCCCTGTTTGGATAATTGCACTTACAAGGAGGCCTATAAAGAAAGGGTGAGGGGCACAACAGGGACTGTTGGGCACCCTGAAAGTGCCTTGCCTTTCTGTCGTACCTTTCCCTCTCTGCAGAACAAAGCCAGGAATTTAAATCCTAGGGTATGTTGCTGAACCACTTACTCACAGCTTCAGGAAAACTATACAGTTTGTTCGGGGTTTGGGTGATAGCATCCTCTCTGTTCACAAGAGATTCTCCTTAGTGGATGTTTTAAGCACAAAGCTGACCTGATGTAACGGGTATTCCTGCTCATCCTCCGTACAGGCTTCCATTGAGAGAAATGCACAGACTGCATTGTTTTAAAAATTGTTAGCACTGTTTCTAGTATTGTCCTCTTAGCTTGAGATGAAGGATTTTAAAAGCATTTCCTTCTCACCACTGACTCTGTGTGTTCACTTTTGCATGCCATTTGCCTTCTGAGCAAAACCAGGACCAATCTATTTCCTTTTCATTTCTAAAGGATTTCTCTTTCCAATTTCCATGATCCAGTACAGCAAATTGCTTTCAAAGGCATTGGGAGAATACTTATGTTTAGTTGCACCAAAAGAAAATAGTTCTGACTAAATATAGTACGTATCTGGCAATATAAAAGAAATCTTAGGAAGAAAATGGTGAAGCAAATTCACGGTTTGCATTGTAGCTATGTCAGTTCCCTTGCTTTCTCCAGCCAACAGTTTACATCTTCCAGATGCAAGACGTGTTTACATTGGATATTTTGTTGTAATTGTTTTATTTTTTAAAACAAATCTTGAAGTTAGACGTTGGGTCCTGTTAGTAGCAAAAAATAGAAACTGTTGTGTCAGTAGATTTGAATAATCTTTTGCAGCTTCTGGGTAATATTAACTGCAGTACACATCGTCTTCTAAAGAGCTGCTAATTTTGCATTATCCTCAAGAAGTGAGTTAATAATATGTTCTA
Source organism: Phaethon aethereus (assembly GCF_964289735.1). NCBI lineage: Eukaryota > Metazoa > Chordata > Aves > Phaethontiformes > Phaethontidae > Phaethon > Phaethon aethereus. The sequence continues at coordinate 8,855,722 of NC_138588.1, forward strand.
AATGGGCTTCCTCTTCTTGGCACTGGAAAGCATTTTCTCCCCTGTCTTTGTTTTAGAACTGAAACTCTTGAAAGCAAGGGCTGCCTCTGTTCTGCATCCCATGCCGCATGGCTTGTCCTTTGTTAGTGCCGGGTAATAATAGCAGTAGTCTTGTCTTCTTGTCGGTTGATAAGCACTTGAGCTGCATCTCAAAGCAGAGCTGACTTTTTGAATGACCGCTCACCCAAGCAAATAAATAGCTCGCATCTGTGTAAGGTCCTTGTGTGTCGAGGTACCTGGCAACTGCTGCTGTGGAAGTGGGGACTCGCTCCGTGCTGAGCAGAGCTGGCACACCTAGCGTGCCGCAGGCTTTTCAGCTGGCTGAAGAGGTGTACGGTGATTTACTAACCTCATATAGCTCTAAACTCTGTGGAAATGGACACATTTACGGTATATAAAAGGTTATGAAGAAAATAGCCAAGCATTGTGTGATAGATGGAATTTATTTGTTTTTTACTGGGGTTCTCACCTCAGGTAAATCCTATGGCTTTGAGGCAATATCCTAGAAACACCCACAACCCAACTTGCCAGGGTTTCCAGGGACAACATCGCTGCCAGTTTTACCATTTAGAACTTATTTTTCTAAAAGGCCTCCAAGATCCAGATTTTCTGGGAGGAACAGAATCAGCAACGCTTCCTCCAACCCAGCTGATATGTTTGAGTTTCCTGACGCCAGCTTGGTGAGGTGATTCTACATCCAGATGGAGATAGGGTCACTGCCCCAACAGCCCAACGGTCTGACGGGGGAGTTTGGTATTTATGATGATCATGTGTTTAAAACGTCTTCTCTCCAGCCATTTGCAGCACGCTTCTAGGAAAAAAAAAACCTGTCTGTGTCTCACTTGTATTTGTTGTCTGTTATTCCAACACTACCTACAAGTACACACCCTTTCTCTATGTGTCATATATAAAAATATATATGTATATGTATGGAGAGATATATAACATATATATCATCTGCAGAGATTTGTTTTTACAGCCTATATAATATGTGCAATCATATTATATACAATATCTGTAAAAGGAAATTCTGTTCCAGTGTTATTTCCCAGCTGGAAATTTGTGGCAATGACCTTGCACGTGTGTGCCTGCTCCCTCCTCCTCCAAGACCGGGGATGGCAACTCATAGCAGGACTCCTGCATCTCAGAAGAGATCTTGGACGCACCAAGTTTTAGTCCACGTGGCCAAAGACAGCTGAATGAAGACTCATTATTCCCTGTTAAATGTTCTACTTTAGCTCTCGTATGTGCTTTGTTCCCACTTCTGCAGCGTGCTTTACACTTCATGGAGCCTAATGGACAAAGGAGAACTTTTCCTTACTTGTTCAGTTGGAGCCCACTGGAATCAACACAAACTTCTGCTGTCACTGCTCTTGGGAAGCCCAAGGGGCCTCTAGAGTTGTAATCATCCCTCAGGATACCTCATTTTCCTTTATGGTCTCTATCTTCTAGGAATTGCAAGTGTGACTAATAAGCAATAGCCAGCCAAGCTCAACTCTTCATTTCTGTTAGGCCCATGACCCCCATTTTGTTCTGGAAAGTATTTATTAGCGTCATGGAAACAGGATCTCCAGTTCTCTTCATGTTGCAGTGAACAAAGAAATCCAGAAAGCATTCATGAGTATTTAGAAGAGCAATCCAAAGGAAAAAGTTTTTTCTCTCACCAAAGAACTGCAAATGTGGAGTGAGAGTTTCATCAGCCACCTGAGGAATAATTGCATTGCTTGTGGTGATACAGCCTAGAATAAAGATGACAACACACAAACCAATTTACCATCCAAGGTCAGAAAGAATTTTCTCCATCACTTAGGCACGTTGCAGAACATGTCAACTTTTAGTTGACATATCAGACATTGGCCAATGAGTGACTATACAGCCACATGGGGTATAACACGCATCTGCTCTCATATGTCTGGGAACTCTGAGCAGCTGGGCCATGGTTCTGCAAGAAGACAACATCTGACCGAATATACCCCGATCAGAAGATGAGCACAGACGCTGAGGAGTTGCTGCTCTGCTCTGGTATTTCCATAGCCAGCATGTTTATCATCTTTGAATGTTTCCTCACTAACCCCTTTCATCCACAAGAAGAGCATGGAGTGTCAGTCAGCACTTTTAAAGCCTTACATTTCTTCTGAGTGTGAAAGAGAGAAACGTCTCGCATGAGGATCTAACCAGTCATCATTTAACCTAACCTGCATGGATGTGCTCCCGCTTTCTTCTTTAGTCTACCTCCTTGTTTCTGAGTTGAATGTCTCTGAAATCTTTCCATTCTGAATGATTCTTCTTCTGATTCCAAAGCTCAATAAGTGAGATTAAGGCTCAATCTGGAGAGCCCAGAACTGGGCTCCCCCAAAACTGGGAGAAGAGCTTTTACTTCCAGCACAAGCTAGATTTTACAATATGTATATACAGACTGGCTACCTGTGGCCTTCTTCAGAGCATCTGTGCTTCCTTCCTTCTGCTCCAAGATGACAGGGGATGGAAGTGCTACCAAATGGTGGCATTTACTATCCAGGCTTGTGCTAATTAGCAAACATTGGAGAGTTGGAGGTCAAACTCTTCCCATACCAACTTCTCTGTTCACCTCCAGAAAAAAAAAAAAAAGAATCTTAAGGGCTGTTCTAGATGAGCAACTAAGAGTAGTTTCCTCCACCAAGAGGGAATCCACAGCTGGAAAAGATGTACAGCTTCTTCCAGCTCCATCACAAGCAAGAGAGAGCATAGTGGGGACAGGTCTGGAGAAAATGGCACTGGACTCCAGTACTCATCACCAAGGAAGAGGCACCTATAGCCAGGCCTAAGATCCTCAAAAGGAAAAGATTGAGGGTCTCTAAACCACCTTTGAACCAACTTCTTTTCTTCCCTGCACTTTCTTCATCTTCACTGAGAGGATTTCTTGCCCCGGAACTTCATCTGAATTACGGTTAGGAAGAAACTAGTAGCGAGCACTGGCCCCAGGAAAGCCAGTTAGGAGATAGAGATCTGTTTCAGGATATTTCCATCATTTATGAGAATTCCACGTTTTTCCTCATAGGCACATAGCTGATGGAGGCACAGACACAAGTTTGCATGTTCGATCCACCAGGCAGAGGCAGTGGACAAGGAAGAGTTATCACAGCTGTCACAGACACTGAGTGCTGCATATTAGATACATCTTGCTGAGCTTTTCCTGATATCTTCACAGTGGTGTTCAACCACCAAATGACAGAAAAACAAAGTCTTCCTTGTAGGGTGGGTTGGGTCTCTTGCCTTCATTCTTCCAGCAGCAGCAGTATGTTTTAAAATAAGACCCTAGAAACTCACAGGTTCCCCCAAAACAACTGATATTGCCTCCTAAACAAGCAAGGAAACAAGTTCTCCTGTTGGTGGACTTGTCTGCCCAGAGCCCTAATGGAAGCCCTTGATTTCTTGCAGACACTGATGAGTGCCACTCAAGCCCCTGTCTGAATGGAGCTACCTGCGTTGATGGCATCGACTCTTTCAAATGCTTATGCCTTCCCAGCTACGGAGGGGACCTGTGTGAGATCGGTACGGCCTACCTGGCTTCAGCTAATCTTACTAACTGCTGCACTACCTCGTTCCCACCCTGCCCCCTGAAAAAGGTGATCCCAAGTGCTTCCACCAGTCCTGCCCTCACCTCAGTGACCTAACCTCTAACAGCAGCTTAAAAAACAGTAGGAGAGACTTTTGCTTATGTATTTTGATTACTTTGCTCATCACAGCACCGTGTCCTCTAGGATTCCTTAGCAGGAGCTTCTGGTGTCTTCTTCAGCTTTCTCTTTTTCACGTTTCTCTAGCAAAGCTCCATACGGATTGTAACGGTGTTGATCACAAAAGTCACTGTCTCTTTGGGTCAAGGCTCTTTCTGTTCATCTGTAACAGTAGGGAAGCATCTGAGTACAGATCTGAGTATATCTTCACCCCAGGCAAACTTTCTCTGCTAGACTGGAATTTCATGGAAGGATGCTTCAACTGAGCCATGCAAAATGATTGTGTGTCTCTCTGTGAAGATGCAGCTGAGAGAAGCCTTGTTCACTCCAGGAATCTCCACCAATTTGACACAGCATGACATTTTTGTCATCTCTTCAATGTGGCTTCCTGTGGCAATATCAGCAGGGAATGTGTATCTTTGAGAAAACGTGAAGTGACCTATTTTTCCATCAGAATTAGGTATTCTGACCTGCACTAATACTTCTTTTTGTTTCTACAAGGAAAGAAAAAAAGGGTTGTTTTTTTTTTCTTAAAGCTGATGAAAGTCCAAACTTTTATCAGCTTAGCTGAGAGGAAGCTCTCCTGCCTTGCTCAAACAAAAGAGGAAGAAGGTTGCAGTATCTTCTTCATCTTGGCACAAGTAATGATGATATATATTGGATTTTCTCCTACCCTTTCTCTGCATCTCTCTTTCTGCTTCCAATATAATCATATGGAGTGGACCATAAGAAGGCAGCTCAGGATCATTGGACCATTTGTCTTAACATGACTTTTCCTAATGCAACCTAATCAGCCTCTGATTTCCCCATCCCTGCTATCTGTTGTTGAAGATCCCTGTAAGAGAACAAGAGACTTTCTACCCTGCAGCCACTTGCAACCTTGTTTGTTCCAAGCCAGACTGAATTTCCTCTTTTGTGATTTACCGGCTGTGACGCCTGGGCCCCAGAACCAGCGAGGTGCAAAAGGAAGCCAGTGCCCTGAATTCAGTGGTGAATGTAAATCTTCGTTATTCCCATGAGGAAACCTTCCATTCTATAACATCTATCAGTCTCCAAGAACATCAGGACACCATAGGTGAGCTCTGCCGTCTGTGCACACAGCCAGTTCTTCTTGGCACCACAACAGTGACCCTACCAGGGGACAAACTTTTTGCCATTCTTTTCCAAGACAATTGCTGTCATATTTCCCCGTAAGTAACAGCTATGTAGGAGAGAGTGACTTTTCTCCTAGGAAATGTCCTGCTGAGGTTCTGTGCCATGTGCTGTTCCATCCCCAGGCTGTGATGACAAGGGGTGGCATTCAAGCTGCTGGAAAAAAATCTTAAATCTCAAAAGACAGGGCATGTTCTCTGCTCACCTTGTGCAAGCGATCTGCCTGCGAAGACCAGGAATCTTTAGAGCTTCAGCTACTTCCAGATAACCTATTTGATCTGTTGAAGAAAGCAGAAAACATTTTTAAAGCCTCAACTAACTACCAACCTTTCCAACATCTATGAAGCATCTGCAATCTCCAGCTGGAAGAACACCAGAAGGATGCATGAGGAGGAATTGGTGTGATTGATTGAAGGTGACAAGTGCTTTGACCTATCAAGTTTAACAACAGAAGAAAGAAACTGAGTACAGAAAACCTTACTGGAAAGGAAGAGTGGCATGAGGACTCATCAAAGCCCACCACTCAAAGACCAGAAAGTGCCTGAGAAAGGACTGTAGATTGGGCATCTGAATGGCTGAGAGTAAACACATCTGATTTTCTGTTTCCTCTGGTCACACGAAGATGATGTGTGGTGTTGCGTTGCGTGAGAGCTGCTGAAGGTCTTTTCTGGTGGTTTCCCCATTTGCCTCTGCTCTCCCCCATCTGTGGTTTTTTTTTTTTTTAAATTAATATGTTCAACTCTTCAGTGTTGGTAACTCTCAGATGGTAAAAGATATTCTGTAAAGTTGAGAAATTTGTTTACATCTCTAGTAGCTTCCAAGCTTTTTCCTTGAGAATTCATTTTCTCTCTCTACCATGGTAAGTTCCTGCCTCCGTCTCTTTTCTCCCACGTTGGTAGGCTTGCCTCACCTCCAGAGCCCCAGAACCACACCAAGCAACACGACCACCCGAACCTGGGCTCTTCCCCCACCTTTCTTTTCCAACACGTACATGTTGATTCTGAGCATCTGGATTCAGGTTTTGGAGTTGCTTTCCAAAGCAAGAAAACTCTGCAGGCCAGCGCAAGTGGGAAGAGAGGGGTTCTTGCTTGGTCAGTTCCTCAAAAACAGAGCCCAGTAACATTACACAGGAATTGAATTGCTCAGGAACAAGTTTGTATCACTCGAATTTTCTAGTAGCACTGGTCACGTTACTGCACACACAAGGTCTTCAACATAGGCTCCCCTGTCTATGTGTGTCTTGAATGTCTTCTGCTCATTTTCCCTGGGATTTTCCACAGGCAACAATCTCAGGGTTTGCTTTTTAGTGGAAGTGACCATGTGTTGTCCCATGCCATGAAAGCATGAGCTGCTAAGAGGTGAGTTGGAAGGCTTCCAGACTCATGCACCAATTCCTTTTCATCCTTCCTTCATGTGTTTCAGACCTGGAAAACTGTGAGGAAGGCTGGACCAAGTTCCAGGGCCACTGCTACAAGCACTTTGAAGACAGGGAGACTTGGATGGATGCAGAGGCCAGGTGCCGACAACATCAAGCCCACCTGAGCAGTATCATCACCCCAGAGGAGCAAGAATTTGTGAACAGTGAGTACCGAGGGCAGCCTAAGACTCAGCAGGGGTCTATCCATTGGACTCTGAGTCTATGGGCAAATTTATCCAAAACGATATAAAAACTACAATTTCCTGCACTGGTGCTCAGATATTTCCTAATGAGGCCTCACCCTTGCACAGGGGAGGAAGAACCATCCAGCCATGAGACAGGGGAGGGCCCTTTCTCAGCTAGGACAGATCTTTGCTCTTACCCCATTGCTGATGCGGCTTGTTCACAAAATGTTCGCTTGCTGCAACAAACGCAGTGACCCATGCCAATGTGAGTGAACCCATGTTCATGGCACACTGCGTTGTGAGGGAGATGGACAAGCACAATGTAGGGAAAAAAGGACATCAGGGGCTAGTGACTGAGAAGGAGCCGAATGACCAAGGTGGGTCCAGGGCGAGAGACAGCTGAGATGGCAAAGAAACACTTCCAACAAGGTGTAGGGGAAGCATGACCAACTCTTCTCTCCCCCTCCATCTCTTCCAGGCCACGCACAGGACTACCAGTGGATCGGCCTCAGCGACAGAGCCGTGGAGAATGACTTCCGCTGGTCCGACGGGCACTCCCTGGTGAGTCTGCAGCCCACAGCGTGGGCAGACACCAGCTTGGGGGGGAGGACACCCGTGGGTGGGAAAAGCCCCATGAATGACATGCTAAGTGCTTGGGTTGGGTGTTGAATGGAGAGTGGAGGAAGCCCTACACTTTGTAGGGCTCATGTTTTTTCCAAGCCTCTAGTAAAGCTGGTCAGCAGCGGTCCTGGGCACCATCGTGATAGAAATAACCACTCTAATAGCAGCGCTGGCAACTCATGGTCTCTGCTGGTGGGATGCGTGGGGGAGGCAGCAGCCGGGCTGAGGAAGGGGGTAGGAGAGGGAAGTGCTCAGCCTTAGGCAAAGGGCTTTCCTCTCTCGGCAGCAATTTGAGAACTGGCGGCCCAACCAACCCGATAACTTCTTTGCGGCGGGTGAGGACTGCGTCGTGATGATCTGGCACGAGCAAGGCGAATGGAACGACGTCCCCTGCAACTATCACCTCCCTTTCACCTGCAAGAAAGGAACAGGTCAGCACCCTGCACCGCACCAGCAAGGGTTGGGGAGCTCAGGCAGTGGCTGCGGGGCTGCCAGGGCCAGGGTTTCATGTCCCCAGGCAGAGCCTTCACCCCCACACGCCAGCTCCATGCCCTCCCATGGACACAAGCGGCTGTCGCAATGCCCAGCTCTTGCTCTCTTGCCTCTCGAGGAGGCAGGAATGGAACCCTGAGGCAGACCACTGCCTTAAAGCCCATCGCAGTATTTCCCTATTTCTCTGCCCCTAAATTTTGTAGACCGAGGCAATATCAAAGGGATTTTAGGTTTTATGAACTTTTTAATCAATTGTTCCTTTTTTGTATTGCCTTTGTCTGTTCCCCCCAAAACAAAGGAACGATCCCTTTGTGGATGTAGCAAAAAAATCCAGCGGGCTCTGGTGATGGCACCTGCCCAGATGGGACCCAGACACCTTCTAGATAAGAGAAGTTATTCCAAGAGGGGAATAACAGGGGAGGGCATCACTCCCACTGCATCTCAGGGCTGGGCAAGGATGGCTGTGGACACGGCTGCCTCCTTCCACCCCAGAAGTGGCCGCCTTTCAAGCAACCATCACACATGCCCTCTCTTCATCACTTAGAGACCTCATGGGACAGGGCGCAGGAGAAGCAGAGTGACGAGGCTATGCGTGCCCAGCCCGCACCAGGCAGGCAGGAGCTGCCTGGGTGTCAGCTGCCTGCTCAGCCTGGCAGAACTCCTCAAGCTCTCCATGTCTCTGCCCATCTCCTGCAGTAGCCTGTGGGGACCCCCCCGTGGTGGAGAACGCCAGGACCTTCGGTCGGAAGAAGGACCGCTACGAAATAAACTCCATGGTGCGGTACCAGTGCAACCAAGGCTACATCCAGCGCCACGTGCCCACGATTCGGTGCCAGCCCAACGGGCAGTGGGAGGAGCCGCGGATATCCTGCATAAACCGTACGTCTCAGCCCCTTCACCTTTGGGATAGGGCTGGTGGATCCCTGCAGCTGGGAGAAGGAACTGGGAATGAGGGGGCATCACCTTAGGCTGCAGGTTAGCTCTGGGCCGGGCAGAAGGGGACATCATGGTCCCCTTGACTTGTTGAAAGCTCCCCCATAATGGGGCCATGGGAGCTGGCATCTTCTGGGTAGGTGTGGACCATGGGGGCTGGCTGGAGGGGTAGCTCGGGCAACTCCTGTCCTGGAGTCTTCTCCACCTAGGCAGGGTAGGGGCAGCTCCAGAGCTGGGAAAGGGCAACAAGGAGCTTACCGAGGGCCCAGGCAGCTTAAAGAAAGGAAAGAAAAAGAAATGGCTTCTGAAAGGGTGAGTTTTGGCACCACCTGCATCGGCAGAGAGAATGGGGGGGGCTGTGGTCCCCTGGAGCCCTTCCCCGGCATCCCGCTGCCCTGGGAGTGGGCAGGAGCTCTACGGCAGAGCTAAGCCAAGGGACAGGGCTGGACTCCTGACCCTTCTCCTGTCAGGCCTCCAGCTGACGGCAGCCAGCCCTCTCCCAGTGGCGTCCCACCCCACTCCCAGGCCTGCCTACACCCCTGTCCCATCCCTGCTCGCCTGCAGCTTCCCAATAATTCCATTGGCCTTGTCCAAATCGCATCTGTCCGCTGGCCTCCTTGCCAGGTTCTGGTCCAGCTGGGCAATTCCAGCTAAAGCAATGGTCCCACAGCCAGGGAAAGTCGATACTTCCTTAAGGGACAAACCTCCGCCCCAGGGAGGAGATGGAAAGAGGAGGGATGGAGGGAAGAGGTGTCCAAGGGCGGCCGCGTGGTACGGACCAAGCCGCTGACTCCCTTGGCTCTGCCGCAGACCTGGAGAGCTGCGGGCTGCTCCCAGCACGGGTGGCCAGCGCTCAAGGGGCCGGGGTTGCTGCCAGCCAGCGTTTGCTGCTCTGTCAAAACCCTCCTGCAATTACCCCACTGGAGCGGTGCCAGCTTCGAGGGAGACTGGCAGCAAAGATCAGGCAGCAGCCTTGCCCCTGCCAGCCAGACAGGGCTGTTTCCCCTCCTGTGCCCTGAGCACATCCCAGCGCCGAGGGGTATTTCCCTGCCTGTCCCAGGGCACCGGGGAGGGACTGGCAGGGCAGTGGCCGAGATGGGGAAGTGATCCCCATGCCCACCCTGGGTACAGGGGAAGGATGGGACGAGCATCCACAGAGAAGATGCTCCTGCCCAGGCTCCCGGTAGGCACTGGACACCCTCACCCCCGGGTGAAGCAAACCCCAGCCGCAGGGGCGAGGGAAGGGCCGATTGTGCAGGCAGGCTGCCTGCGCCTGCCCGTGCTTTTCCAGGGAGCCCAGGGCGGCCAGCACGGGACAAGCACGTCTCTGTCCTGGCTCCTGCTAACAAGGTGCCTTTTCTTCTCCTCCCTCTTCCACAGCCTCCAACTACCAGCGCAGGCTATACAAGAGGAGCCCCAGGAGCCGGTCGAGACCCAGCGGCAGAGCCGTGCACAGACCCACCCATTAGAGCGGGGCGAGAGAGACCGAGGGGAAAGCGAGAAAGAGAGATTTTTAACGGAACAGTTATATTAACAGAGTCAATTTCTTCTTCTTCTTGTTGCTTTTTTGTCATATAAGGAAAAAAAAAATTATATTAAAGACAAACCCACCTTTGTGTATATATATAAAAAAAAATTAATGTTTTTCCAAGCACCAAAGCAAAGCAAATTAGATCTCAGCATTTTTACTAACCGTCCGGTTCCAATTATCTTCGTGCCTTCGGGGACAGGGAGGGGGGTGGGTTTGCAGAGGGCAGGGGGTTAAGTTAAATAATAAAGATGATTATTTTTTCCTGATTTTATCCATGAACAATGTAATTATTTCTGTTATTTAATCTCCAGGGTGAACAGCACCTTTTGGAGTTTTATTTTATTTTTTTTTTCCAGAATCCTCCTACTGCTGCAGCACGTCAGGGCAGGTGGGGAGGGCCGGGGGGCTGCAGTGGAAGGAGCTGCGGGAGGGAGGCGAGCAGATGCTGAGACTCGGGACCGGGGGGCTGCGGCCCCTCTCTGCTTCCCCGCCACCCCCCCGCAGCACAGCCCCCGTCCCAGGACGACGTGCTCTTTCCAGGGGACCGTGCGGGGCACCAGCGTTCCCTGCACCTATTTATATTTTTGAACATATCCTATTTTGAAAGAATGATAAATAATAAAGAGAGTGAAATCGTAACGGGCACTTTACCGGTGGTGTTTTTTTGGGGAAGGGGGGTGTCTGTGTAGGCCAGGGGAGGGGCTCTCCCATGGCGAGGCAGCAGGGAAGGAAGGGGAGCCCAGTGTGCTCCAGGCTACACGGGAGCAGCTCAGCCCCAGCCAGCAGCCAGAGGTGCAGCCCTGGGGACAAGGCAGAGGAGGTGGTGGGTTCCCAAGCCCCAGCTGAAGAAGGACCCTGGGATCGGACATCGCCCCCCTGTTCAGCTCTCACCCCGGGACAGGTTTAAGCCACATGCCTAAAACCCATCCAAAACAAAGCGACAACAGAAACTGCTTCACCCTGCAGCTTTCAGTCCTGACCCCCAGCGGGTTCGTTAACACTCATTAACAACGGAGCACAAGGCCCTTCCAGGAGCCGAGGCAGCAGCGAGGAGACGGTGCTCAGCCAAGGACCAGACAGCCCCCGGCTGTCCAGCCAGGGATCCCCAAATCCTCTCTCCCTGGCAGACCCCTCTTGTGCTGGCGCAGAGATGGGGACACGGCCGCATCGCTCGAGGGCTTTCCCCACCGATTTATTAGAAGAGGTCCAGGAAAATACATCTTTTCATAACCCAATGCTCGAAGAAGAAGGCACCAGAGTTCGAGTGGCGTCCGGGCAAGGGGCGCATGGAGATAAGGCACCGGCGCTCCGGTGGGGACAGGCACAACGGCATCCTTCAGCGGGACAGCGAGGGGGCCGGAGGAGGGGATGGGACGCAACGCGGACACCCACTCTCTGCCTCTGGCCAAATCCAGCCTCGCCTCGCTCCCACCTCGCGAGCTCAGGGGCAGGACCAGCCTGGACGGGCAGACGGGTGTCGGTGACATGCTGCCACCGCGGGAAGGGGCCCCCACCCACGGGCGGCAGGCCAAGCGGAGCGGCAGCAGCCCGTGGGGATCGTCCTCGTGCACGCCCCATGCCAGGGACGGTCCCGCGCTGCCCCGGCCAGCAGCCAGCCCGAGCAGCTGCGTGTGCCAGCTGCTGAGCAAGGTGTGGAAAATATAAAGGAAGGAAACAAAATAAAATGAAAAGAAGCCTCCCCCTCCATCCCGCCTCCCCCCAGTCATCCCCAAAACAGCCCTGGGAAACGCCCGACACCGGGCACCATCAGGCTGGAAACATCCTCTGGCCAAGGAGCCCTCCCAGCTCCTTATCTCTCCTTGTAGCAGAAGACCCCAAACCTGCCCTTGCTGGGGAAGCCGAAGCTGCGGACACCGGGCTCCACGGGGCCGCAGTTGGCCCGGGGCTTGGCGATGGGATAGCGGACGCTGCCGTCCGCCAGCCAGCCGGCATCACAGCGGTCCAGCCCCAGGAACTTCCAGGCGGAGTAGAGCTGCCCCACTCGGGCGATCTCAGCTCCCACGTCCTGGCAGCTCTGCTTGGCCTCCTCCAGCGTCATGCCGGCCGGGTGCTCCAGGTAGAAAACCTCTCCTAGGAGGGAGACGGGAGCATCAGTGCTAAGCATCATCCAGAGCATCCCCACTTGGATCATCCCTGCCCGCCTGAGCCCCATGCCCTAAGGGGGAGGGAGGACATGGGATGCCACTGATCAGGCATAGCATCTTCCCCAAGATCCCAACCCCCAGCGCAGCACCCACCTCTGAACGTGGAGGAGAAGCAGAAGGCATCAAAGCGGTGCAGGTGCCGGTGGCGCGGGCCATAGCTGCGGATGCCCGGGGCGAGGTGCAGCCCGCCGCAGGGCTTGCGGGGCAGGCGGATGGGGTACTGCACGGTGCCGTCAGCCAGCCAGCCCGCGTTGCACCAGTCCAGCCCCTCGCTCCATGCCTGGAAGAGCTGGTTGAAGGTGGCGAGGATGGCACCTTGCTCCTGGCACGCTCGCGTGGCTTCGTGGAAGTTGAGCCTGTATTGCCCGCGGGGAGGCTGGTAGGGGAACACGATGCCTGGGGGCAGACGGGGCGCTCAGCCGGCGCCGCGGGCAGCCCACCCACCCCATCTGGCCCAACATGAGCCGCAGGGGTCCCCAACCCATCCCAAATTCAAGCTCTGGGACAGAGACCACCCCAGGGTGGCACTGCCCAAGGCTCAGGTGTGCGGAGATGGGGCTGCTCTGGGCACGCAGCTGTCAGCGGCAAGTTGCCAGCGACATCTGGTGGCACAGGGGCTCGGTCCTGTGGATACACAGACCACCCTCGCGGGGACAGCACCAGCACATATAGGGATGCACAGACTATGATAACAGGGATGCAGGGACCACCACCATAGGGACGTACGGACCATGGTCCTGGGGGGAGCCAGGCAGTGGTCACAGGGAGGCAAGGACCACCTGGGGGTGGAGAGAACATCGTCATGGGGGTGCACAAGCTACAGAAACAGGGACATAAGGACAAGCATCACGGGGACATGTGGCCCAGGATCACAGGGACACTTGGACCACCAACATGGGAATGGATGGATCACTGTCACAGAGAAGTATGGACCATGGGAACACGTGCACAACCACTACGGACCACAGTCACAGGGACCGGTTGGGACAAGCCACTATGGGAGGAAGGGCCCGGGGTCAAGGGGGTGGGCAGGGGCACAGCAAGGAGGAACGTTTCCCCAGCTTTCAGCTTGGCAGTGGAGCAAGGGCTGAGTCAGGTCCCTCATGGCAAGTGAGCAAGAGCGGCTGGACTAATCACCAAGGTTGGTCACAAGATGCATGGGGACACCCAGAGCTGGGAGGCAAGGGGGCAGCTGCACATGATGCAGCATGGAGGGAAGATGGGTGGGTGGTGGCAGGAAATGCTGCGGCCATGGGGTCAGCCCCAACTCTGACTCCACAGCCCACCCCTGCTGGGCAGATTGCTCTGGGCTTGCTCACTGCTGGGACTATACAGTCAGACAGCCCCAAGCCACCACCCCATCACGCCAAGCATCTCAGCCCCTTTCTGCCCACTACTGCGCTCCCCGACCCCCCTGCCTTGCTGCTGCCCCCAAGGAGGGGATGCCATGGGAAGGCCAGGCTCACTGGCTTGGCACAGGGGGTCACGCGGTCCCCACCGTGCCCCCACCTTGTAGCCGGAGGTCCACCACATCACTCTCATCCTCCAGCCCATCGATGACCTCACAGCGATATTTGCCATCATCCTGCAAGCGCACATCGCTGATGACCAGCGAGGCCTCACGCCGGCTGGCCTGGTGGAGGTGAGCACGGCCCCAGAAGTCCCCAAAGGCCACATAGGTCTTGCCAATGGCCACCAGCACATCCTGCTCTTTGGTATAGTCATCCCGTAGCTTGGACCACTTGATGCGGATCTTGCGCTTGGCTTCCAGGTCAGGCTTGTAGCGGTAGTGGCAGGGCAGGGTGACGTTTGCACCATTGGAGCTGTAGACAGGGTCTTTGGGGGTCTCCACCACCAGTTTGGCCCCGTTGAAGTAATCCACTGGGGACAGGGAGGGAAGGTGTGATGGGCAGGTTGGGATCCAGGGCTGGGCAGCACCCCCAAATCTCTCTGCAGCTGCTCCACTCCCTCCCTCCTGCCACCTCCTCTTCTGCCTGAGGATCCCACGAGCATCCCCCAGCATCCCTGAAGCATTCCCACCTGTTCCTCTGGGCCCCACATCCCACCCAGCCCACCCCCAAGAGATGGGTCCCAGCCGCATCCCAGAGGCAGGGATGGACTTCAGCCCCTTGCACTGACCTGCCAGCCCCCCTTTCCACCAGCCCTGCCGATCCCCAACATACCTTTCTCCTGCCCGTTGCCCTTGTCGTTCATGATGTGGTTGTAGTAGAAGCCGTTGTAGAAGGGATGGTGGGAGCCACTGGCCAGCTGCAGCAGGGTGGCTTCCAGGAGCAGTGGGAGCAGCAGCATGGCTGGGGCGCAAGGCCGAACACTGAGCCCGGACTGCAGAGGGGGAAAGGGCTGTGGTAACACCCCAAAATAACCAGCAGGGCCCTAGCACTGCCTGGCACATAGCAGCAGGCAAACGCCATCGCAGGCATGCAAGGGGAGGAGTGGGACTAGCAGGCAGAGCAGCTCGCCTGCCCGCAGGGGGGAGCGCAGGCAACCTGAGCCGTGCCCCCAGACCTGCCCCACAACCCGAGCTCCCGGTCCCCTCCATCCTCATCCTCCCACCTGGGTCACGCCAAGCAGCACCGTGTTCACCGCTGCTGCCCGTTGGGGCTCGTGGAGTGCCCAGCCCACAGGGGAAGCCGAGCCCAAGCCGGGGATGGGGCAGCCAGGGGAAATGGGATCCCAGGGTGTCCTTTGTACAAGGAGCACTGGGAAAACATCACGCAGGGGGTGCAGGGGGAGAGAAGTGGCCAAGCCCCGCTGTAAGCCGCAAGCTCGGTTTACAGAGGCAGCCGAGCGTGCAAGCCAGCCCAGGAGGGGAGGAGAGCGCTCGGGGCTGCCTCTGCCACCCCGGCCCCGGACAAAGCCCGGCAGCACCCGGCCAGCCTGGCCCAGGACCCTTGGCTCCGACCCGGGGCTGCCGCTTTGCACCGTGGATGTGGCTGGCACTGACCCCAGGCAGCACGTATTGCTCCCAAACCACGTCACTTGGGTGGGGGAAAGCCGGCTGCTCCACGGCACCGGAGACCCATGCTACCCCAGGCACCCAAAGGTGCCCCGCATGGGTCTCGCCCAGGGCGGCTTGCAGCAGCATTTGCCGGCTTGCGACCTTTCCCGGAGCCGGCAGAGGGGGCCCAGGGCCCGGCAAGCCTCTGGCAGCCCCCCTCCAACCTGGGAGGGATTTGACATCTGTGCCCCCTTGGGTAGACAAGGTTTACGAGCACCTGCAAAGGTGCCCTAGGCTGGGGGGCTATGAAAGAACGGGTGCTCGCCCCCGGCAGGGTCCACCATGGGGGACAGCAGTGGTCTCCAGGGACTGGGACGTGCAACCAGCGGCTCTCGCCACGGGTGGCTCGCTCCCGGGGGCTCCGCCATGCCATCCATGCCGTCGGTGCTGCCTATCACCTCTCCACAGGGTGCAGCCCACGCTTGTCACGCGCCGAGGTCTGCGGAGCCGGTGCCGAAGGGCGCGAGGTGCACCGTCTCGACGGCCGGCGCAGCCCCGGCCCCGGCGGCAGCAGTGCACGGTACTGCAGGCGCCGGAGCCCAGCGGGCACAGCCGCCACGTGCTGCCCACGCGTGGCAGGGCGGGCTCAAGGCACCAGCAGCTTCACACCTCGGTGTGGGGGGCACCAGCCCTGGCCCCCTTGTGCCTTCAACCACTTGCCACCCCCCAGATCCAGCACTGCGGTGACATGCCGAGGGGCCCGGCATCCTCAACCACGATGCCAGCGAGCATCGTGCTGCAGCACCGCCGTAGCGATGCCCAGCACCCTTTCAACGTGATGCCTGGTACCCTCCGCGGTGATGCCATTCCTCCGTGCCCTCCATGGCAAGCAGGGTGCCCACCACCCCGGGGTGCCAGCCCTCCCCAGCCCCGGCTCCGGGGCCAAGCCCTACTCACGCTGGTTGCGGGCAGGCTGCAGGCAGGCGTGCGGGCAGGCTGCAGGCAGATGTACTGTGTTTAGGGCTCTTGCAGGGCTGAGAGGAAGCAGCTCCAGGGCCTGCCTTTTAAAGGGAAACACACGCCTTTCCCAACCCCCTGCTCGCAGCTCGGAGCTGGGGTGGGTGCCCCCAGCCCCCCGCCTGCCCACCGTGCCTGGGTGACAGCCTCGCCGGCTGCCTGCATGCTGCCCACACACTGCCCGCATGCCTCATCTGTAAAGTGCCAGCTGCCAGCATTGCCCCCAGCTTGGAGTGGAAAGCAGCAGGGAGCGGGGTGCCCCGTCGGGGCTGGTGGGACCCCATGATGCCCCATGCAAAGCCCCAGTGAAGCCACAGCACTGGAGGAGAACGGCCATCCCTTGTCCCATCAGGGGACTGGCCGTGGTCCCCGGGCAATGGTGGTTGAGCACACACATGGCAGGAGCACCGCAGGCACGAGCAGCTCAGGACGGGTGGGCTGTGGTCCGTGCCCAGGCTGCCTGTTCTGGGGTCTGGGGGAGGAAGCTGAGCCGTGGGGTTAAGATTCTTTGGGGTCCACTTGAGGCTGTGGGGGAAAGCAGACACGCAGAAGCCAGGGCAACAGCTTTGAGGTGCCCAGCTGCACCCACCCACAGGGACATTGTCCCTAGCCTCGGGTGACGCCCCCCACGACAGCTCCTGCTGGCAGACAGACACACAGCCCCGGCTCCGAGAGCCCCACACCTGGCCCTCGGGAAGGGCAGCGCGGCGGAGGCACGGCCGAGGGATGCTGGTCCGGGGGTGGCCGATGGGGCCGAGAACATGGAGGAACTGCAGAGCAGCACGTGCCCTGACCCAGAGACCTGCTGCCCCACCCCTGCACACCGCTTCGCCCCCCACTTTGTTGTTTTACGGTGAGGAAATGAGGCGCAGGGGCCCCACTCCGGCTCTCGCCACCGCGCGGGATGGCGTCAAGCCGGAAAGAAAACAACTCATGCAAAAATAAACCTCCCCAGGGCTGGTTGCAGGGTGAAGGGGGCTGGGACCCCTTCCTGACAGCCCCCCGGTGTGGCATGCTCGGGGTGCGATCTTGTCTGCCTGCCACCGCCACGCTGATAGGGAGCAGCCGGCACGGAAACAGCGTTATCTGCCGCCAGTGCCGGCCTGGCAGCCGCCGTCCCCCGTGGGAAGCCCTGACCGGGGATGGCTGTGGGACCCAGCGTCTGGCGATACAGCTCTCCTTTTCCCTGTACACACACCCCTTGGGGGTCCCACCAGTCCTTCCCGAGGACGGACACAGCGGGGCTGGGCTGCCCGAGGACGCGGGAGCGTGACGGCCGGGCACGCTGCCTGCTTGCCTGCCTGGAGCAGGCTGCTCCGCAGCCCACAATGGAGGGGCGATTAGATCTCCCAGCATGGTGGCACGGGGCCGCTGCGCTGCTCGCATCCCTAGCTGAGGGTCCCCAGACCCCCCAGCGCTGCCCCATGGCTGGAGGAGGTGGTGGGATGGCATCCCTCCTGCCTCCCAGCTGCATCCCAGCTGCCAGCACCCCCCTGCAGCTCCTCGCCCAAGTGGTCCATGTCCCAGCCAGCCGGTGATCAGGACGGTCCCCTCCACCCCTCCACCCCCACGGCTGCACAGACAGACAGACAGACAGTCCCGTTGGGGCACGCTGCTCCTTGGCGAGGCCAACCTATTGTTTCATTCTGGAGGAACAAGCCACACGGTGCCCCGTGCTGCCTGCGCTGCCTGCACCGCAGCACCTGCCAGCAGCCATCCCCTGCCCGGCCCCGGAGGGGAGCAGCAGCAGGGAAGGGGAGACGGATGATTTGCACATCCCTGTTCAGCGACCGCTCAGGGCTCGTGTTCAGACATGGCTCTAGTCTGGATGTGGCCACCGATGTCGTCCTTCCCCCAGGGAGCAGGCAGTACGGGGAAGGATGCGGCCACTGGCAGTCCCCTGAGGAAGGAGGAATCCCCTTCGCTCCCTCCCGCCTCTCATCCTAATTTTGGTGCTTCTCGGATGATCCCAGATTTCTTTTCTGCTGGTGGTTGGGCCGAAGCCCCAGGGCTGAGCTCCCCAAGGGAAACCCTGGGTGGGACCGCGGGTTTCAGGGTGAGCGAGGCTGCACAGGGTCAGGGTAGCTCTGACCCAGGAGCACGTGTTTAGGGCACATGTTTAGGGCTGGCTGAGCTCTTGGTTGAATAGGAGCCATAAAAATGTCACCCCTGTCTTCCCCGCCTCAAACCCGGCGGCTGACAGCTCTGCCGTGGCCACACAGGAGAGATTTCTCACTGAAATGCTGCTTTTCTGGGACGATTCCAGGGGGAACCTGTTGCCCAAGGCTCAAACCGGGGAGGAAAACCCATGTTCCCGGTGGAATGGAGGAGGCTGTGATCTGTGCCGGGCTTTCCGGGTAGAGGCAAGAGGATGCTCTCCCCGACGGCTGCTTCCTGAGGAACCAGCTCGCGGGCAGCTGGCAACACCGGCAGCCAAGTCAGCAGGCAGCGGGGTGCCGCGGCCGCAGCGTGCCGGCCCTCCCAGCCTTCCTGCTCCCCCAGCAACCCAGCCGCATCCGGGAAGAGCATCCGAGGGACAGGGACAAACCGTGAGGGGCTGCGCATGGGGTGGAGGGTGCCCTGGCTCTCGCCAACCCCCCATCCTGGGGCTCCGCAGGAGGAAGGAAGCGCCGCGGAGCTGGGAAGGGGCTCAGCATCCGTCAGCGGGGCTTGCCTGGGGGGCGGCCATGGGCAGGGGGAAGCGTTGGCCGGGCGCTGAGGACTCGTCCCCTGCTCTGACATGCAGCATCTGCTCCCATCACCCTCCACGGAGCCTCTACTGTGCCCCCGGCTCGGAGCTGTCTTGGTTGGACTTGGAGCAAGCTGCTCTTTATCTCTGGCCCAGCTTCCCGGCGATAAGGGCGGCATGTCTGGAGGCGAACAGGACTGATTGTCCCCCCTGTCCCCAGCTCTAGCTGTGGCTGCTATTTGTCATCAAGCAGCCACAGCCACAATGAATTCAGCCCGGTCTCCGCAAGCAGCACCCCCTCTGGTGCCGGGCACCAGCACCCACGGGGCCAGGCAGGGGCCCAGCTCCCACGGGCAGGGCAGGGCCCAGGGAGGGGACGCGTGGCTGAGCAGGGCACTGCCAGCAGCAGGAAGGTGCGTGGAGGTTGTCTGGAGCTGTGGGGACAGAGAGCCGTGGTGGGATGCAGGTGGCCCTGGACCGTTCGTGCCAACCTCAGGGGTCCCTGCCCAGTGCCACAGAAGACTGGAGAGGAGCAAAGCTCCTCTGTCCTCTTCACCCCAGTGCTCCTTCCCTACCAGGGACCCCATCATCGATGCAGAGGGATCCGGTTCCAGCAGCATCCGTCCCCCTGCCCTGCCCTGCCCTGCCCTGGAGGGCTCTGCCGGAACAGCCCCGCAGGCAGCCCTGACAAAACCCACAGCTCCCTCCAGCCCTGGGAGCACACGGGGATGGCAAGAGCCACTTTCGCTCCAAGCTGGTGGATTTGCTCCAGGATCAAAGCCAAAGGATGAGACGTAGGGCGTGGGGTGCCGCTAGCAGCTTCCCCTCCCCAAGTCCCATCCCACTGCGCTCGGCCAGCTGCAAGCACAGGCGCCGGCAGCTGTGGCGGGGCGGAGGCAGCGGGGAAGATGCGCAAAGCCCTGGTACCTTGTTTTTCCGGGCAGGAAAGGGAGATAGGAGGGTCTGTGAAGGCAGGAGCTACGGGGTCAGCATGGGAGCTGAGGGGGGATCCTGGGGCTTGCCAGACCTGCCGGGCTTTGAGAAGTGGCTCTTGGGGAGGAACAGAGCAGCCAAGCCGACAGCCCCAAAGTTTCAGCTGGTTTTAATACTGTCAGAGACACCCCAGAGCGGGGCCACCCCTGTCCCACCCGGGCTCCCTCGGCACTTGCCAAAGCGAACCCGCCGCCAGCCTGGTCCCACAGCTGCTTCACATCCCACGACGCGGGGAAGCATCGCCACCAGCGCCACTGCCCAGACACCCTGCCCGTGCTCCCACGTGCTGGTGCCGAGTCTTGCTTGTCTCCTACTGCTAATCCTGAGGGCTCAAGCATGGCAAAAGGCTTCCCTCCGCCCCACAGAAAGGGAAAAAAATCAGGTTACAAAAAGGGTCAGTGGTCCAGCTCTCCGCCTACTGTATTTGGGTGGTTTAACCACCACTTTTCCCAGCTTTTCTCCACACCCTCATGGCTACAAACCATCTTTCTCCACTACCAGGTGGCTGCCCCCCCCGTCACCTTTTGGCTCCAGGGGCGAGGGACCTCCAAGCACCCCAAACTGCAGTAAGGTGGGGACAGGGGTGATGCTGAGACGTGGAGGACATGGTGCTGGCACCCCGGGAAGGGGAATGGGCAACGTCTGCCAAAAAGCCAGCCGCAGCGCCTGCTGGGAGCGGGTAGAGCCATCGGCGATGGGGACCCGGTGCCTTTGATAGGAGCCATCTCATCACTCCCCTCGCACTATGCGGCGCCGACACCACAGGCAAGGAGACCCGGGGCCAGGGAAAACGGGCAGGGGACAACAGCCGAGCAGGTTTTTGGAGCCCCTGCTTGGAGCCGTGCAGGGAGCAGGAGGGACAGCGGATGCTGTGAGCCTGGGGCACCTGCCCTAAGCCCCCCCAAAACCGCCGAGCCCCAGTGCAGTGCGGGCAGGGAACTGCCACTGGCTGCAGCCTCTCTGCTGGAAGCAGAAGCAAAAAGGGGGAGAAAACTGGTCTCCAGGCTTAGCTAGGAGGCTGCAGCCAAGCCTCATTCACAGGACAGGGTCCCCCAAGGAAGCCCCAGTTGCAGGAGGGGGTCCCCCAGCCAAGCCCTGGTTGCAGAACAGGGTCTCATCCCTGGCTAGCAGGGTGAAAGAACAGGAGCCCTCCCCATGTCCCACCTGCAAGGGCCCCATAAAGTGCACTGCTGCAGCCCCAGCGCCTACGTGGGGCAGGGGAGCCTTCCCGGCTGCCTCCCGAGTTTGGGGACATAGAGAGGGGGGTGTGAGGTCAGAGCAGGAGCAGACAGGGGCAGGCAGGGCACGGGCCGGGCAGCAGGGAAGAGCAGCCCCGTCCTTCCTCCCGGAGCGCCTACTCATCGCAGCCCAGCAGCTCCACGCGCAGGGTGATGCGATTGTGCCAGGCCACGGGCAGGATGCGGACAAAGCGAGCGTAGAAGGGCACGTCAAACACGTTCTTCTTGTGTGAGTAGTTGTCACTGTTACCATGGAAGATCTAGGGGGGAAAGGTGGCTGTCAGCACCGCTGGGACCTCCTCACCACCATCCCACCCCTCCCCACAGCGGCATCCCCAAGCCCCAGGAGGTCGCTGCCTGCTTGCCCTGCCCCACACACCTTGGTGGTGTTTGTCTGGCCATCCTGGTAGAGGGTCCAGGACGTGCCATTGTCGCTGTAGGCCACCTTGTAGGCTGCCACGTACTGGATGTGCCCGAAGTCACGGGCTCCTTGCGTGATGACGCCCGTCACCTTCTTCTGGTCCCGGAGGTCAATCTGGCAGAGAGACAAGGCTCGTCGAGGCTCCCCACAGGAGCAGTGCTCCCACCCCAAAGCATCCTGCGTGCCCTGGCAGCAGCCAGGATGTGCTGGCCCTCAGGGGTCAAGAATGGAGAAACCACCGCTCAACCCCCACCCCAATGCCAGAGTGACTCATAAAACACTACCATGAAGTATTTGACCCTTTAACACTTGCAGCATCCCTCGAAGCAACCCAAAGCGGGACGCAAACCCCACTGCCTCAGCTCCCCTCCCCATCGCTGCCACCTCAACATTTTTTGCTGAAAAGGTCAATGTGGGAATGATGGCAAAAAATCTCAATACAAAACAAAAAAAAAAGATTCCCAGAGGAAATGCATTTCCACTGGAAAGTGATTCTGGCTGAGAAAATATGCAGTTCAGCGCGGTCTGACATTTGGGTTGTAAGTGAGATGGTTTCTATTCTCTTTGCCACACTGCGCTACTGCTGCTGGCATGCTACGGGATAACCCAGCAAACGAGCTGAAAGTCTCCTTCATCTAGTTCCCATTTTATGCTCGTTGAGGGCAGTACTAGCTATACATATACACGTATATGAATATATATAAAGTATACACGTAAATCTATATACATGTACACAAACTGGCAGCCTGTAGTGTGACAGCCCAGCTCAGCGTGTCATCCCGATCCCATCAGCAGACATCTTGATAAGCTGTTTTATTTAGGGCCCTGGAGCAGCTGCTTTTAATCATTTCCCAAATAAAAAGCGGGACAAATATCTAAACTGCTTTGTCCCATTATGTCATGAAATCATGTGAAAAGTATAAAAACAGGGGAGGAAAGGAAACCGAGAAGGAAATTTCAAAACTATTTGTTCCCATTCCAGACTGGGAAGAGAAAAGCAAACCTGTTTTCTTCCTGCAAAAGGGAAACACGGTGTTCTGGGCAGCCGGAGGGTCGCGGGATGGTCACCCCAAGCTGGGATGGCACTTCCCAAGGGGGTGATGCAGAGCGGGCGTGCTGTGGGCTGAGTGCACCCCACAAGAAGGTCTGTGTAGACGGCACCACCCGGTCCCTGTCCCTACGGGCACTAATGTTTCTGACCCTGCGCTCCAGCATCGCTGTCAAATCCGGTAGCTGCGGCCCCATCCCCACCTGCCCCTGCGACCCCAGCTTGGGGAGAGCCCCACCAGGCCACGTGCCCCACGGCAAGGCTCCGGCTGCACCATCCCGGCGGCTCTGCCCAGCCTCTCCCGCTGTGCCCGTCCTGCTTCCCCGGCACAGGAGGTGGCCCCGGGCACAGCTGGAGGAGTTGGGGAGGAGAAATCAGGTCGCAGAGGGAGGGCACCGAGACCCACCTGCAGCCACTCGGACTGGCCGTTGTGGAGTGCCGTCCAGGCGTTGGTTTTGCCCGTCTTGTCCAGGCGAGCGTAATGGGGGTGCCAGGTAAAGGCGTCGATGCCCCAGGTCTTGAAGACGCTGGAGGCTGTGATCTGCTGGTCGGAGATCAGGCGGGATTTCATGCCCAGAGGCTCCGAGCAACCTGCCGTGTTGAAATACACTGTAACACAATGGTTTATACAGGCGGTGAAAAGGAAAGAGTCCACAGAACCGTCGTGAGCAGAACCGCGCGGCCCCGGCGGTCGCCGTCCCCATGTCCCCCCGTTTCCACTGCCCGCCGCGGCCCGCAGGGCCGGGCAGGGAAGGCTCAGCAGAGGCGCAGGGTCACAGCTTGCTCGCCTTTCCCCGGGATTTTTAGCTCCCAGCTGTTCCCTGGCTCACAGTGCCTCCTGCTGCAAGGACGCACGGACGTCCCCGCAGCACAGCCCGGCCCGGGAGGACAGACAGTTTCGGCAGGAGGATGGTTTCACGGGTGAAGAGAGCAAATGCAAAGACATCCCCAGCCAACAGCGTGGCTGGCACTGCACCCACGCAGCAGCAGGACGCGACCCGAGCCCCCGCGGCACCCTGCGCCCACCCCAGCACACGGGTCCTGCTTGGCTGCTGGGGACGTGCCACCGGGAAGGAATGCAGGAGGCACAAGGAAAGGGCTCGGGCTAATCATCCCTCACATTTCCCAGAGGACTTTGATCCTCAGTGCTTTTCAAGCTCTCTGGTGGGAAAAGCAGCCAGTTTGCAGCTCAGATGAGGAGAGGGCACAATAAAAATCCCCAGCCAGGAAGTGGGACAGCTTGGGAAGGTGTTAGCAGCGTGAGAACGCAGCTCGAGCCCCGTTGAGCGGGTGGCATTAACGGCTTGTGCTCCCCAAAACCACCCGTGCGTATTTCCAGGCATCACCTAGCCGGCATGAGCAAAACCAAGCGCTGACAAATCCCCTTCCCCAGGGGATCAGAACGGGTACAAGGGGCGATGCCCTGCCCCGAGCCCCCGTGCCCTGCGGTCCCTGGGGAGGGGAGAGCCACCGATGTTTACCATTCATCTCGCAGCCGATGAGTTCAAAGCGCAGCGTGCAGGCGCGGCGGCACATCACGGGATAGATGCGGATGAACTGGGCGGTGATGGGAGGGTTGAACATGTTGGTCTGCATGGTGCCGTAGTCCATGTTCCCCTGGAAAATCTGCAACGGCAAGCAGGGGCTGAGTGCTCCAGCCCTCCTGCAGCCTCGTGCATAAAATCCCTCCCGCAACAGCAACGCTCCCCAAATTGCAACAAGCGGAGAGGTGGCTTGCTTCTTTCTTTTTAACACAATAAATACAGTCAGGTCAGGTTTTCATGCATTTTTTCCACCGCTGCAGAAACAAGAGAAACTTTTCTTTTTTTTTAAAGCAAGGTAGATATTCCCAGCCATTCCCTGGATGTTCAAAAAACAAGCACGAGACACTTGCCATAAAAAACAAGAGTGGAGAGTGCTGCATTCAGCGACTATCCCTGCTTCGAGAGTGAGATATACCGTCGGCTCATGCTTGGTGCAGACACAGCACCAAGCCACATAAGCTGTTCACTAGCGCTGCCAGACCATGCCCAGTTCCCACAGTGTGTCAGCGATAAAGATGTTATCTGAATGACCTAAATAAGTCAGCGCTGCTTCTTTGATTATGCTTATTATGGTCAATTAAACACAGCCAGAGCACTGCCCGGCACCAAAGCCACCCGTGCTGTCTCGCTGCTAGGATGAATCCCAACGTGGCTTTGACCCAGGTGAAAAGCACTTTCCCAAACATGAGGACAGTTTGGGATGCAGCTCGCAGCCACCGCAGCACCCGCAGCACCGCTGGGAGCGGGGAGCCGGCACGGCCCCCGCACAGAGCATCGCAGCCCACCTTGTCCGCATCCTGCTTCTCGTCCTTGCAGAAGGTGAACTCGCGCCCATCCAGGCTGTAGGCGACTTTGTAGGCGCGGACGTACTCCTGCTGGCCCACGCGGCGAGCGCCTTGCGTGATGATCCCGCTCAGCCGCATCTTCCGCAGCAGGTTGGCCTGGGTGGGGAGAGGAGACTGTGAGTGCGGATGGGGTGCACAGCTCCTGCGCCCACCAGCGCCGCCGAGCCCGGCCGGGAGGGTGGGCTCATGCTCAGCGTCGAGACCAGGAAAGCGGCCACCCGGGGCGCTGTGACTTCCTCGGGATGGAAGTCTTCCACCCCTGCAGCCTCGCATCCAAGGGTGGGCAGAGAAGGGGGGATTGCCACCCCAGGTCCCCACCTCCCCCGCCAGGAACGTTGCCTTCTCCAGGCACGTCACCAGATGCCCCTGGGTGGCACCTCGCTGCAGCACTCTAGGCCTGCCATTGCCACCAGAAGCAGAGAAATCCCATAAGAGCACCCAGCAAGACCAGCCGTGGCTACGGGGCTGCCCACTGTACCGGCGCTCCCAGTCCTGCCACAGGTACCTGGATCCAGGGGCTCTTGTCATAGTTGCTGGAGGTCCAGGCGTTGACAATGCCGTGGTTGTTGAGGCGGGCAAGCTCTGGCCCCCAGCGCTGGAGGCCGAGGAAGCCGAAGTAGACAGAGGACGCAGAGAGCTGGGCATCGGAGATGGCTCCTCCTTCCATGCCCAGGAGAACGGCACAGCCTGGGGGTGCGGGTGAAGGAGGGCAGAGTGGGGACATCAGCACCAAAGAGAGACGGTGACCAGGGAGCAAAATTGGAGGGTCATTTGCCTCTTGTCTGGGGACAGGGCAGGAGATGGAGGCCAGCACTAGGACCTGCCTGTCCCTCGTGTTCCCCCGTCCTCAGCTTTCAGCCAAAACCACACCGTTCACCAGCCCCTCTCACGGCGCAGAGGTCTGGGGGGAAAAAGGGCTGCTCTGAGGGCCTCCTACAGAGGAGACGGCATCTTCCCGGGCGTGGTCCCTGCATCAGGACCAGGCTGGCTGGTGTCAAGGGCAGCCTGCATGCAGGCGCCCACCGCTGCCCTCCAGATGCCCCAAACCAGCTGGTGAGATCTCTCCTGGGCATGCTGGTGAGGGGGACAATGGGGAACAGGGAGGAAAGGGATTTCTGTACAGTTGGTGCCAGGGACTTACGGACATGGCAGGTCTTCCCCAAGAATGGAGAAGGACACTTGCAGGTGTAGTCGCTGTCCAGGTCCAGGCAGGTGCCTCCATTTTTGCAAGGCTGGGAGTAGCACTCGTTCTTGTCTAGGAGACAGAGTGGGGGGGCTCAGAAGGTGACCCCAGAGCCAGTCCCAGGGAGGAGACGCCTCATTCGGTGCAGCAGGAAGAAGGGAGAAGCATTCCCTGAGTAAGGACCACGGCACCATCCCTGCTGATACGGTGGCACAGGTTGAAGCTCTAACCCAAGGAGCCACCTAAGCTGTGTCCCTGCTGACTGCAGCCACACGGGTGCATGGGGACATGCAGCCACAGCAAGGCTGGGAGCCCGTGCGGAGCAGGCTGAGCCTCAAGGCACCCCTTGTCCCATTACTCCAGGCACCATGTCCCCTCCAGAGATGCAGAGCAAGGCTCAGACACCGCCACGTCCCTGCACCATGGTCCTTCCCTCTGCCCTGCGAGGTCCAAAGCAGCCCACAGTCCCTGACAGAGGCCAGTGCCCGAAGCAGCCACAGCTGCAAACACCCCCCGTGGTCTCCCCAGACCCCAGGGGGTCCCCAAGCCCTTAGCAGCAAAGCAGTCCCCCCCAGCCCCCCACCCTGCTGTACTCACTGTTCTGGCAGTGCACCCCATCATACCCCGCAGGGCACTTGCAGATGTAGTCGGTGAAGACGTCCCCCCGGTTTGGGACCAGCTGGCACTCGCCGTTGTTGTGGCAAGGATTGGGGTGGCAGGGGCCTGGGGCAGGGGAAAGGCAGGGAAATGGCTTTAGTATCGGCACAGGTGGAGAATAAGAGCATCCAGTGGGCTGTTGCTCCCCAAAGACATCTCATCCCCTCCAAGTGATGGAGGTCACCGCACCCCTGCTTGGATCTCCCCTCTACATGCTCATCAGCAGCGCTGGATCCCAGGACCAGACCCCAGGGCCAGTGCTGCAGGGCCACAACGAGACATGATGCCACACTGCAAGGGTCCTGGACCTCACGGAGCCCCCGTGATGGGGTCAGCACCTCACCTTTCTCCGTCTCATTGCAGTCAATCCCAACGTAGCCGTCGGGGCAGATGCAGAAGAAGGGGGTCTCATTAATACCGGTCAGGCAGGTGCCCCCATTCTGACAGTGGTTCACATCACAGAAGTCACCTGGAAGCAAAGTCACGTGTCACTGCAAGCCATTCCTAAGGCAGGCATCCACCAGCGCCCTGCGGATGCACACGGAGGCATCCTGCAGGAACTGCTCCCCTGTGGATGCTGCGGGGAGGGAAGCATGCGGCAGGGGCCGGCAGGACCGGCTGCAAGATCCTGTGCAGGACTGCCGGTGTTGAGCGATGGTTGAGACCAGGAGCATGAGAGAGCAGCCAGGACCTGCCCTGCGCTGGCACATTTAAAAAGGGGTTTAACAGAGCCTGTATGTCAAACCAAAGCCTAGGGGAAAACCAGCTCTTCGGTGCATCAAACGTTTCCAATGCTCAGCTGGGAAGTGGGTGGCCAGGCTGGGGTTCGCTTGGGCATCAGCAGGACAGGATTATTCGAGGGAATTGGGCTGGTCCCATCACTGGGTTTTGCTAACAAAAGTTAGTACTCGTAAGACCAAAAAAAAATCATTGTGGCGCAGCCTGCACACCTCAGCTCCCAGATGCTGGAGACGGGCGAGGAGGGAGCACAGGGTTCCTCCCTGCACGATGCCTGCCACAACTCCTTTCATTCCGAGCACTCTCCGAGCAGCTCCCACCAGGCAGCCCCAGCCCACAGGCAGGTCCCCCCCAGGCAGCTGGTGGGGCTGCACTGTCCTCCCTGTCTGTACATCCACCTCCAGCATCTCCCACAGTATTGGGTTTACGTGGTGAGGCGGTGCTAGCTGGGGGACTGCAGGGGTGGCTTCTGCTAGAAGACACCAAGAGCTTTCCCCAGGTTGGGGACAGTCAGTCCCAGACAACTCCAAAAGAGACCCGCTGCTGCCCAAAGCTGGGCCCACCACTGACGCTGGTGTGGCCTCTGTGATAATATATGTTAAGATAAGGTAAAAACGGCAGCCCTGCAGCTGTGGGAGAGGAGTGAGAAAAATGTGAGAGAAACAGCCCTGCAGACACCCCAGGCAGAGAATAAGGAGCAGGAAGAGGTGCTCCAGGCACCAGAGCAGATTCCCCTGCAGCCTGTGGAAAAGACCATGGTGAAGCAGATTGTCTCCCTGCAGCCCACGGAGGACTCCATGCCGGAGCAGTCTGCTCCTGATGGACTGTACCCCATGGGAAGGACCCATGCTGGAGCTTTTTCATCTTATTTTCTCCTCCCTGTCCTAGCTGAGGAGGGGGAGTGAGGGAGCGGCTGGCTGGGCACCTGGCAGCCAACCAAGGTCAACCCACCGCACCCATCAACCTTCTGCTCCCTACTGCAGTGCTGAATCAGGCTGCAAGAGCCAGGCTGAAATTCCTCACAGCCCTAATTTATTCTGCCCCAAGAGCTGCAAGACAGCACCACTCTCCATAAACCTAGACCAGATTCCCACAGATGTGGCTGAAAGTCTCAATAACTCCTTGCCAAGCACTGGGACAGCACACCCCTTGATGCCAGGCTCTTTGCCATGGTGCAGGAGCCGGAGCAAGGGCTGAACTCAGGTAGAAACCCAGGAATAACCCCCCACTACCTGTATGCCCTGGAGAAGGTGGAAGTTAATGAGCTGTGGGCTCACTGCCCAGACCCACACCAAACAGCACAGCTCTCATTAGCCTAAGCTACTACTCAGTGAGCTCCTACTCATTAGTCTTTTAATAGTAGGGCTCCTTTGAGTTAATCCTACTCTTCCTGACACTCAACATCTGTAGGGTATGCACTGGTGGCGGACAGGCCAGCATTACGTGAAGGTTTCCGAAAAGATGCTGTAGCTCCCTTAGCCCAGCCTCAGGAGGCAAAAAAACCTGGGCACCAGTTCAAGTCGCTGCCTGCGCTGCCCAGCCTGTTCTGCATGACCTCATGCTCCATCAATGCGCTGCCATGAGCTACAGCATGGGAGGAGAGAGCTCGTGCTGATACGCGGGGATGCCTTTGCCCCACGCCCCTCCATAGGTCTCGGGCACATCCAGCTGCCCCATCCCGAGGATCTCTCCCGGCAGCCGGCCAAGGCCCTGCCGACAGAGCTGCTTCTGTTCAGCAGTAGCAGCCGGCTGCTTCCCCGGGCACGAAGCGCCAACGAACGTGTCCTCCCCAGCATCCACGCTGCCTCCAACGCAGGAGTCGCTGGGGTAGGACACAGCGGCAAAGGTGCAAGGGCTCCTCCCAGGGTCAGGACAGGAGCGGTCCCAGTTTTATACTTTAATTATCCCAAGTAACTGGACTCCCTTTTATCCCCTCCCAGGAATAATCCCTTACGTGGAGGGTCTTGCTAGCCAGCTCCCTGCCTAGCAGTGAGGCACATGGGTCACATTTTCCACTGTGGCAAGTAGTTTTGGATGCTCCTATTTCTCAGCTGTTTCAGGCCTGGTTTCGGAGCAGTTCAGCATCTCCATCGTCCCCACACACATTTTTCTCCGGTCAGGGACAGAGCTGTCATAGGCTGGACAGTCAGGAACCAAGGCAACAAAGACGAGCCACCGCTTTTGGAAATGTTTGCTTATATGAACCCACAGGCTGGCTGGAAGGCAAAAATAACATCCTCCGAAAACTGGGACGGCTAATCCCAGCAGGGCTGGGGGAGGTCAGGTCAAGCCTGTCTCGGGAGGGCAAAACGAGCACCTCTGCGCAGGGAGAGCGAGCACAAACAGGGCCTTCCTCACAGCACACCTTCCTGCTGCTCTTTGTCCCTGGAGCCTGCTCGAGGGCTTTGCTCCCCTTTTCCCGGGTCTCGCCCACCCCTTTCGGGGTGACCCACCCCAGGCATGACCCAGAGGGTGACGATAGAGCCGCTTCTCCCCGGGGTTCCCCCGGCCAGGCCAGGCAGGCGCGCTGTGCCGGGCAGTCCCAGGGAGGCTGTTTACATCGCGGGCACGGTTATCTAAGCCCGAGAGCACGGGACAGCCCGGCTGAGCTATTCCTGGCGCGGGAGCAAGGACAGGGCTGGGGACCTGAGCCCTGGGGCTGTGCACCCGCTCCCTCGCCCCCCCTGCACCCCGCACATGGCAGCCCTGACCCTCTCACCCTGCACCCCAGACCCTCTCGCCCTGCAGCCCAGACCCTCTCGCCCTGCAGCCCGGATCCCCTGCGCCCCAGATCCCCAGCGCCCCGGGCTCCCCCTGCACCTCGGCTCCCCGGGCTCCCCTGCACCCAGGCACTCACCGGCCACGGCCAGCAGGAGCGAGAGCCCCAGCCCCAGGGAGAGCAGCACCCGCCACGGCCTCGCCGCCTCCATGCTGCGTCCCGAGCCGTGCCGCTCCGCACCGAGCCGAGCTGTGCCGAGCCGGGGCCGCTCCGCGCGTCTCCGCTCCGCCGCGGGGCTGGGGGCGGGAGTGACTCGGCCCGGCCCGGCCCGGCGCGGCCCCACGTGCTCCACCGCCCGCCCCCGGGGCGGGGACCGGCCCCGCCGCGCCGGGCTGGGGGTGACCCGCGGGTCGCCCCCCCAGAGCCCCCGCCGGGCAGCGGGAGGGGGCCACGGGCTGAGGAGGCGGGGGTGCAGGCAGGAAGGGGGGTGCAGGCAGCAGGGGGGTGCTCCAGTCACCGCGGGGTGCAGGCAGGCAGGGCGGGGAGACCGGCCTCATAGCCAAAGGTGCTTAATTAGCGACCTGGAAGCGCACG
The DNA here is from genome assembly GCF_964289735.1 of Phaethon aethereus. Lineage (NCBI taxonomy): Eukaryota > Metazoa > Chordata > Aves > Phaethontiformes > Phaethontidae > Phaethon > Phaethon aethereus. The sequence continues at coordinate 8,886,615 of NC_138588.1, forward strand.
GCGCGCTGATGATGCTGCGGGTGCGGGGGCTCCGCTGGCTCAGCCCCCGCCAGACCCCGGCCCTCGGGTGGCCGCGGGGGACCTCCCGAGCCTGGCAGTGCCCACGGGCCCCCGCGCGGGCGGGCAGGCAGAGGGGCGCAGAGCTGGACAGGGATGCACTGGGGACTGCCAGCACTTGGCAGGAGGAAGAGCTGTTTCACAGCACAAACCCCCTTTTTCCTCCCTGGGTGGGGTGAAAGCTGGAGAGGGCTTCCCCTCCACCGGGACAAGGCACGCGTAAGCACCCCACACCACCCTCGGGACCCAGCATGCCAGCAGCACGGGGTTTTCCCAAGCTCCTCCTAACCAGCATCAAGGAAAACAGCTTGCAGCCAGGCCGGGCGTGCACGGGAAAGGGTTTGGGTTGACAACAGCCCTGTGCCCAAAGCACCACACCACAGGTCTGTTGGTTCAGCCACAAACAAGCTCCTCTTTGAGCTGTGCCCGGCCCCGGAGGGCTGGAAAAGCCCAGCCACGCTCTCAAGAGCAGCCAGTGCCACACGAGGAGCTCAGCCCTGCAAGGCAGAAACCATCAGGCTAACGCGCGTTCAGGCTAAATTCATATTCAGCAGCAAATACTTCGGAAGAGGGCACAGGGAACTGCACAGCATGGGAATGCTGGATCATTTGCTCCCACAATGGAAACCTACTCCAAGCCCTTTTCCTAAGCATGAAGCTGATTTTATCTCTTCTTGCAAAACCCATTTCAGCATTAACTAACCTACCTCAGACACTCCGGCTGCTCATATTTACACGTTGACTCTGCCCAAGTGTTGCTACATTTCTGGCTTTGGCAATGCAGCCACCTCAGCCGGCAGCGAGCCGGGCAGCCCAGCTCCGCGCGGTGCACTTTGACCAGTCTTTCCACCTCGTTTTTCATCTCCAGCATCCAGCTACCGCTGTCAACCAGTGCCCGTGAGAGCACCCAGACTGGGAGCAGCACCCCGGGGACAGACCCGCCGGCAGGTTCGGCTGTCCCAGCGTGCCAGCAATTTGCACGGCTGTTGGTGGCTTTGCTGGAGCACCAGGGCATGAGGAATGCAGGGAGCCGGCCACGTATTCCCACTCAAACACACCACCCTCGCTGGTGGCGTTTCCTTCAATTAATAGTAACATGAAGGGCACTCCAGGCAGAGTTTAACTCCAGTGTAGGGAGAAACAGCGGCTGGAAAGGAGAGAGCGGACAGTACTTGCTTTCGAATAACCCTTCAACCTCAGGGTAATTACTGCTGTGGTGTTCAGAGGAAAACAAGGTCAGGAGGAGGAGAGCGCAGGGCAAGATTCCCAGGCCTGTGCACAGGCAACTAGGACAAGGGTGTTTGTTTGGCCTCTTGAGGGGCTACTGCCTCGGAGAGGATGCAAGACCCAGAGGGAGCTGCAGAAAAATCATCAGCGTCTCTAAAAACAGAACGGAAAATGTTTTCCTTCTGTCCCCGGGGATGTGAATGCTGATGTCCCGAGGAACGTGCATGGGAAAGGATATTAAAAAGCGAGTGGTGGAGGCCAGGCAGAGCTATGTTCTCCATCGGGAAGGCGCTTTCTGGAGGCACCCGTGTCTCTGGAGACCTGCGATGGAGCAGGGGATCCCAGTGAGAAATCGGGGTTGGGAGGAGCCCGTGCTGTTCCAGCTGGAAGAGGGAAGCTCTGGCTATGGGAGACAGAGAAGAGACAGAAGCAACCTGTCAAGGACAGGGAAGCAGCGAGGAATGGAGACAGCCCCCACAGGCGAATACCACACCCCGGTTCATATAGCCGCCAAGTTTTCGCAAGGGATGGCTCTACTTGAAAGAGTTGGGTAGGTCGAAGGTCAGGCATAATTTCACTCCCTTCTGCAGGGACTATTTAGGCCTTGTTATAGCAGGATTTACCACTGGGTTTGGTTTCTGCTGCATGGAGATCTGCCAGGCTTTGCTGTGCTGTAACCCTTTCTGAGCCGTGCAGATAGCCGATCCCCTGGTTCCCGTAGATGAGGTGATAAAGGGGAAAATAGGTGATGGGGCTGCACATTTCTCTGATGAAATCCGCTTTATTTCCAAACTTATACAAAGGTGTTTTCCTGTGAACGAGGGAGGTGAACAATACACAACCTTCCCCTTGCTCAAGCATAAAGCCCCCTTCCGCCATAGAACTGGCCAGGGTGCGTCTCACCGCCGATGAGTTTGCAGTGATGGCTTGGGTATCACCACAGTTTCGGGTTCCTTCTCTCCACTCCCTTTCAGACACCCACCTCTGACCCACGGGACCTCTCCCCCTCACCATCAGGTACCAATGACACCTCCCCACCCCCAGCAAAGTCCTGCTCAGCCCTTGCATGGTTCTTTTCTTGGGTGGCAGCCCCTATTGTTTCAGCTATTTGTTCTATAAAGGAGTTCACTGGCTTAGGTTTATCTCAAAAGAAAGGCAGCCGTTACACCCCAGAGGGATTCCCCACCCAAAGCGCTCCCACAACGCTCCCTGCAACATGGTTTTCCTCCCTTGCCCTAGCATCGAGGGCCCAAAAAAAACTTCTGGCAGAGGTAGCCAGCCCCATCCTTCGCAAGCATGGCTCCTTCCTAGAGCCCAAACTTGTGGTTCAGGCCACAGCACAGGTCCTGGGAAAGTTTCCTGCCCCGTGGGATCAAGCCTCCTGTCCTGCCACACGTGTCAGCCACTCTGAGTGGGAAGGAGAAGCGACCTGCGGGGCCATGGCAGAGGATTAAGCCTCAGTCTACTCCTAATCTCTCTAACAGGATAACCAAGTGCTTGGTGCCAGCATCTCTAACCTCCTGCAGCCCCGGCCAGCGTCACTGCCTGCCGGCATGCCAGCGCGTGGTTTGTAACGGCTGCGGAATACATCCACTGGCCGGGACAATCCTGGCATGTAGCTGGACGTCTCTCTTTATTTTCTAGAATAGAAAAAGCTTTCCACACTCTCTGCCCTTTCCACCGAAAGGGTGACAGTTTCTTTAAACTCAGGCTTTACATTTAGGGATGATAATGTTTAGGTACCAGGAACTTCAGGACTATCTGAAGAAACCTAGACACTGAATATCCTCAGGGCATGGAAAGCTCAGTACAGCTACCAAGTGCCCTTCAGGGTACATAAATCTTTCCATAAAACTTTGTGATTAAATAGGAAGAAGGCAAAGGGCAGCACCATCCCCCAGTTTTGCTCCATTCCCACTGCTGATCATGTCAGACCTCAGATGAGATCCCAGCCAGTTTAACTTCAAGGCCTTGCTTTAACCTCAATAAACAAGATTATATCCAGTTTAGAGCTGGCGTGTCTGTGTAAGGTGCTTAATATAAGCACCTTTATATTACCTTCTTCTCTGAATTGGAATGCTTTGCAGTCTTTAAAGATTTATCTGTGCATATCTCCAACAGAAAAGGTGTTGCCTTCATCTTCACTTGACAGATGGGAAACCAAGGGCTCGAGGGGCTCGAGGGAAGGACATGTCTCCATTTATTTTGTCCATCTAAAAGGTAAGCTGGCGGGCTTGGCCTCTTACACACACCTCCTCAGCAGCCAGTGGTAACAGCAGCATTTCCAAAGGTCATTCATATCTGCTACAGGAGGAATCACCCTGGGAAACAGCCTTCTCCCCGCGGACAATCGGATCAGCACCAACCACTGGCCAGGACTAAACCCCTGCGTGGTGGCGGTGGTTCCCTGCGGTGCCCGTCTCAGAGGACTGCCCAGGATGGATGGAGCAGAGCCCACATCCCGGGCTCGCCTTGCCCCTCTCTAGACTGTTGGTTGAAAGCACCCATCGGTAACATGTCCCGACACTCCATGGTACGCCGTGATGCACAATCGAAACCGCTTATGGATTAGCAGCGGTGAGTGGCCTGACCATGCCCGAGCACCAAGCAGATGCTGTAGGCAGATAAGCCATGGCTCTTTTGTTCTTTTTCAGGAAGCTCTTGGCAAGCTCCTGCCTTGACACAAAGCACTAAATTGTGTACTTGATAACTTTATCATCGAGTTTCCTCTGATAATCCTGGTTTCTGTGGCAAGGGAGGCATCCTCATCCTGTTAACATGCTCGCAAGTCCTCTCCTTACTCAAGCCATCAATTTGGTGCGTGTGCTTCTGGCATACACTTGATGGAAGGTCCTGCAAGACTTGTAGGGCTCAAGGCAAACCTGCAGTATGACTAAACACCAGGGGCTTGATGGCGCTAATGCTATATGAATATGTAACAACACTAATAAACTGTAATGAGCTGGGACACAGGGTTTGCAAGGAGCCCAGAACCTGTCTTACCGGCTGGTGAAGAAGAGGCAGTTTGCTCATTACGGCACGCTCCCCTCCCGCCCATCTTGCTGGGGAGAGGCTCTACCCAGGCGGGGGCCTTATTATTTTGCGAAGTTGCCTTTTGATCTCTGTATCTTGGAGCATAATGAGAAGGTTTGAACTCTGCCCATCCCGCCCTCTCTGTGCCTCCCATTTGCTCTGATCCCCCAGAGCCTGGCAAGCAAGAGGAGATCTGCCATAGCTCTGGGATTCATTTCTTCCCGAAGAGAGGCATATTTGGGGCCTTTTAAGACACACTTCTGTAGCCACATCTATGGCTGGTGGTAGCAGGAAAGCACAGGTCCCTGCACACCTCCCTCTCTCTCACAGACGCCCGACCCCATGGGGCATCCACACCTCAAAGACGGCTCCTTATTCCCTTGGTTCCTGCAGCCCAAAGTGGCTCTCAGAGGCCACCTGGAGCCAGTTGTGCCCCTGTGTGTGGTGGCTGGTGACCATCAGTGCAGGATCTTGGCTCCTGTAGGACCTCTGCTCTGGGAGGAAGCTCCTGGCACCTGGTGCCTTCAGCTGGAGCTACTGCAGAAGCTCCTGTGCTGGCAAAGAGCTGCATCTCACCCCCACCCTGAGACCCATCAGAGCATCCCCCTTGTGATTCAATCTCCCATGCCGGACGGATCCTGCACCACTGGCACACCGGTTGAAGCTCCTTCTCCACCACTTCCTGCCCCTTGGGCTGCACCCTCCAGAGCCGCAGCGGAAACCGCAGCAGGAGCTCATTTGGCACCGCAGTCCACGTCCAGGAGAGCCGGCTCAGCCGCTCATTTACTCCCCTCCCATGACTCCTCCTTTCCTCAAAAGGAAATGAAAACAAGCTCCAAGCCAGACATGTGTCCTCAATGAAACCCATCTGTGAGAGCCACGGCCTGACCGGGGCTGCTGGCTGGTCAGGGCATCCAGACCCACCCGGGAGGAGCGCATGCAGCCAGCCCCGCGGGCAGCGCGCACCCAAGGGGACACGAGGCCGGAGCAGGGGACACCGCAGGACTGCCGGAGCGGCTGTGTCCTCCCCGAGCACTCTGCCTGGAGCCGTGCTACCTCCTGTCTCAGCTGCAACAGCAGCTCCTGGGTGGGAAGCCAGCCGATAGCCCTGCACATCCACGGACATCTCCATACAGTTTCCATATGCACCATTTGGAGCAGTGAAGACCTCCTTAGCAGGAACAAGAGTGTCCTGAGGGGCAGGGGTATCCATGCATCCCCTGGCTCCTTCACAAATTTCCTCCAAAAGGAGATTTCCTAGAGCTCAGCTTTGTATCAGACCCTTGTAAAGTCTCCCAACCATTTCTCCCTCCCTGCTGGGAATTCTATGCTAATGTGTTTTTAAAACATCTGTGCTGTTAGGCATACTCCATATGTCCTCTGCAATCACCCCTCCTTCTCAGTGGGGTTTCCCACCACACCAATTACCTTGTCCAGCTTCCACTGAAGCCTTTATTATGGCATGGACTGATTTACCTTCTGCCATCAACCTCCCTCCAGGCATTTTCATGTTACCGTTCCCTCTTGTCTCTTTGTCCTGCCCCACGGCCCAGGTGATACTGGATGTAAATCCCACCTATTCTGCATCCTCCCAGTGACTCTTGGAGGAGTTAAATGGCCCTGGCTCCAGTGCCGAGTCCCCACTTGTCCACAGCTAGCAATGGGCTGCTACCCTGACAGCCCCAGCAGTAAAACCAGTGGCTGGTTTTACATCCAGAGTAGATACAGTAAGTGAAAACATGCAGGCTTCACAGCCCCTCTTAGCTCCTAACAGGGCTTTGCATCCCCCCAGAGCATTCCCTTCAGTCCATCTTCTGGGCCATGTTCCTTTGTGCCTCCTGGAGATGTTCCTCAGGGGCCTACAGACACAGCTCCAGCACCTCCTCGGTGCATGTGGTGGGGCCAAGGCAGTTATTAGAGGCTTGGATGGTAACCCCACATGTCTGCTCCCTTCCAGTCCTTGACATCCCACCTCAAGCTCAAGGTGGAAAACAGGAGGGAGGTCACCGACACAGAGACCTGATGTGGCTCATTTCCATGGGCACACCACATTGTATGGACACTGCTCACCTAAAAGACCACCAGAACTTCCCCATGACCCAGAGGTAGGTGCAGTCCCTTTAGGGTTGCTGTGAAATGGGTCTCCTTTGTGGTTTTCCTCCTTCGTCATGTCTGCATCTTCTCCTTTTTGGTAGTTTGTTTTCTGCGAGACCTATGAAGGTAAAGAAATATCTACCTGTGCTTCCTCCTCTTCTAGCTATGCCTGCACATTTGCCTCGCCTGCTGCAGGCAGCCAGACAGAGCAGATTTGCCAGCACTGAGGACAGTGACCCCACAACCACAGCCCAGGGGTGGCAGGGCTGTGTTTTGCAGAGCACGTGCAGCCCCACGCAGCAGGAGCGTTGCTCTGCGGTTAGCTGGCAGGCTTTCCAGGCAGCAGCGATCTGCTCAGAGAGCTGCTTGTTGGGAGCATGTTGTGTTTTTGCCTGGTCTTGCAGCTGCCTGTCAGCCGCTGTACAAACACAGCCCTGTCTCCCGTTCCCTACCCATTGCTTGTTCTGCCTCTCCTCAGCTCCACTCTTTGCTGGGCTCAGGATTAGCCACACCTCAGCTGGGCAAACAGGAGCTGATCCTGCCCCATCAGCTGAGGGCATTTCAGCCTCAGCCACCACAAGACTGGGGGAGGTGGTGCTTAGCAAGAAGAGCTCCTTGATTTTTCTCTCTAGCACATCTCCCTTTTCATCATTGAGCAGGTCTGCTGCCCTTAATTTGACACTGCAGCTGATGTGACCCTCAGATTGGTTTCATCTTCTATTCCCTTTCTTTATTCCTCTATTTTCTTGCTTTATTCTTCTATTCTCTCGTTTTGTTCCACTCAGCTTCCTTATCTTCTGATCTGTTCCTCATTTTCTCACTCCTTTTCCCCACTCCTGTCTCTGACCTTTTTGCTTTTTCACCCACCCGAGGAAAGCCACCCTTTCTGTATATCACCTTCTGAGTGCTAACTAATGAGCTAGACGGGGCTGGTATTTTAGACTTAAAAAGCCTTGAAGGTTGTTAGGAACTACAGCCAGCACCTTAGTCTTTATCTCACCTCAAAGGCAGCATTTCCTGCAAATTTTTACCTGCCTTTGAAGGGATGCTGAGCAGGGAGGGAGGAGGACACCCATTCCCTGCAGCACAGCACCCTCTAGCCTCCGCCGGGACAGCAGCTCTCTGCTGACCTGGAAGGAGGACCTCCACCACCATCAGCCAGCCATGCATCCCCCCGGTCCTACAATGCTTTGCCTGTACAGCCCTGTGTAACTCTGGCAAAATCCTCCTGCAGCATTACTGCCAAAGCCAAGGATGGATTTCCTGAACTTTATGGATCAGGATCTTAAAGCTGGTCTGTTCTGAGCAGACGCGTGGTAAATCAGACGTCATTCCCAAAAGGCTGAGACACCAGCTTTGCAAGGTGGAGCCCGCAGTGAGCTGAGGCGGTGTGAGCCCGCAGAAGTGATCATTACACAGCGTCAGCAGCACTGCTTACTTCCCCCAGCCCAAGCAATAATTTAACTCGGTGGCTGTACAGGCAGGGTTTTCAAAAGGGTAGTGGCCAGGCAAGGTTCGCTGGAGGAGCAGCATGGGGTCAGTGACAGCAATAGCTCTGCAGTTGCTGTTTTCTTGGGAAGTTGTCCTGCAACCTGCCAACTCCTTGTGCAGGGAAGAGGGCGATCACCCCCAGCTCACCTCTGGACGTGGCAGCAGACCTTCCCACTTGGCTGTGGCTGTTGGTGCATCTCCAGGAAAGCATCCAGCAGGTGGGAATGCTCTCAATTACCCCTTCATCCTGGCCATCCCACTGCTCCTGCTGCCTCCTCCCCATCTGCCTACCCTCCCAAATCATAGTCCTGTGCTCCCCACCAGCCTCAATCCATGTCCCCGCACCAGCATCAAGCCTGTTTTTCTTCTCAGCCTTGTTTTCCTTCTACACCTCCAGGAAACAGAGCTCTGGCTCTCTGCACCCTAACACCATCACCCTTTTCCCCAAATCACAACCATAACTGTTTCCTTCATACTCACCCTCATCCAAACACTGTTGTTTGCATGCCACCTCCCAGATCTATCCCAATTCCCACTATTTTGGCACGAGGCAGTAGCTTCCACCTCCGCTCACTTCATTTCCATAGATGTTGCTCTCTAGGAAGAGTCTCTTCCCCATACTAAAATTAAGGGTTTTACAGGGGGCTGATAACACCACTGTTCGGTTCACTGAGCATTTCAGTTTGCAGGATTGCAATCCCTCAGTCTCTTCATGCACCACTACTTCTATGGCAGCTTTTCCAGAGAAAGTATTTCACAAGCAGCTACTGAAAAAAATGTGGCTTTAGCAGTCTCCCTCACTGGCTTTCTGAGGCTGGATAATCATAGTCTTTCCAAACTCCAACCTCAGAAACACAGTATAATGGCAAATGTCAGACAGACCACTCAGAATTACATAGAAGACAAATAATTTCCTTTATTCAGTATGACATCTTGGAAACACTCCAGGGGAAGCTCATGCATCCTTCTGGCTTTACTACATTCATTTGTTCCAATTCATCCTGCTTTCCACCAAAGATACCTCCTCTTGCTGCCTGCCAGATACCTGCTGCTCTCATGCAGCCCCCCCTGCACGTAACCCCCCTGCCTGTGCAGACGGCTTTAGGGACAGGTGCCACACCAAAGCACCGCTTGGCTCCTGCAGCTGTGTCTTGATTTACCAAAATGTGTGATAAAGGGGCAGAAATGGCTCTGAAATGGCTCCAAGCAAATGAGAAGTGGCATCGGAGGTGGCTGCAGGGAATAGGTCTGCTCAGCCTGGCAGCTTTTTGTGCAGGGCATAGGAATTTCACCTAACTGTACTCCCTGGAAAAGTCAGGAGTGTTGTGGCACGGATTCGTCTCAGGAAGGTACAGACAGATCGTTCCCCTAAAGCACTGAGGCTGCTTGTGGAGCCAGGCAGTGTTCAAGCACCATGGAGCATCCAGAAGCAGGACCAGTGGCATTGCTGGTGCCAAGGAGTGGTTTTCAAAACCCCTTCCTCCAGCCAGCAGCTGTTGCTGGACATGGGGTAAAAGGAGTGATCAGGCTGTCAGGAATTTGTGGACAGAACCAGCAGAGCACAGCCTGGTAAAGCAGTCGGCTCAGTGGCATTTTTCTTTTGGCCTAAAGAACTGGGAAATGCAATAGCCCATCTGATCCAACATGATCAGTGAAGCCCCCTGTATTAGCAGTTAGAGCCCTCTTGGGTTTGGTAGAAAAACAAAAAAAAGAGAGTCAGAAAGTCTCTAGCAACTGTCTAGAGACTGTGTAGAGACCAGAACCTCCAGTCTACAGGGGACAAAAAGGTGGACAGCAGTAAGTCAGTAGGGCTGAGGTTAGTCAGTTAAGTTCTATAATTAGGAAATAAATAGCGTGCTAAATAAACCCAGAGCAGAAGCTTTTCAGGAGGGTGACAGAGCTGGAAGTTGGCAAGGAGCAGCTGAATCAGAATGTGATGGAAAAATACTGAGCAGGTGGGCCACGTGCCACCTCCCTGGCTCTGGTTTGTGTGATGCAGCCGTTCTCCCATCTCTGGCACTTGTCTCTTTACGTTGTCAGCTCTTCAGTACAGAGGCTGGTCTATTTAGGGATCTGCAAAGTGCCCATTACGCTTTTAGACACCATTTTCAGAAAATACGTAAGAGTCCAAAGAGCACCGTGCATCCGAATCCAACAGGCTCCCATCAGCACAGCTCTGCAGCCTGCAAGCCTTGCTGGTACTGCAGGGAAGGCAGAGAGCCGGCGAGAGAAAATGCATTGCCTTTATTTCCATCTGCAAAGCTTTTTTGTGCTCACATGTCACTGACAGGCACTTTGCTTATTTTCAGCTGGCAATCAAACCCTGTCATAAGAGACGTTCTCCTTTTTGTTCCTGCTACACTGGCAGAGATCAACACCCTAACGTTTCCTCCAGCAAAAAGGTTTCCTCCGAGGTGCTAAGTCCACAGAGTCCTTCAGTGCACAGCGCATTTGCTGAGCAGGAGAAAAGATGGGCCAGGGGAAATGAAGCAGAAAAAAAAGTTCAAGTTCCTTGTGGCAGCAACAGCCAAAAGAGAGGGATGTGAAGAACAGAAGGTGACTGTCACCATAGTATTGCATGGGGGTGTCTCAGGCTGGCTCAGCACCGTGTCAAGTTCTTTCTGCCTGGTACCTTTCCAGTTGTGGGGTTTTAAAAGGTGAAATTATTCTTAGCTTTTTTTTGGCCTTATTGTACAGAGGTAAGTGCCTTCCCAAAGCACAAGGCAAGGCTGTGTGTTCTTCATGTGTTTTTCCAGTGCCTACAGTTTCCAGCACACACGTTTGGCCTCTTTTGCAGTAGCCACACTACTCACAGAGCGATCCTCCTGCCCCTGAAGCATTAGGGTGTTTCTGGACACCCCCATCCCACTTCTCTGCAGGAACATCAGACCAGCATCTGCTGGGCTGGAACTGCCAAACCCTCCCTACAAGGCTGGGAATGAAGCTTGGCTCTTCCCAGCACCCTTTCTTTACAGGATGGTTTGGGCTACTGCTCAGATGGCATTTCGTGAGCGTGAGCTGTTTGCTGTGAGTGGTATAGCCTCGCTCCTGGCTCCTGGCCAGAGCGCTCCACCTACGGCACACACCATGGCTCCCACTGCCAACCAGCCCCACGGTGCTCATCAGCATACCATGGCCCTAGCAACGTCAGCTCCCCACACACTCAGAGGGAGGGTAGCTTCCTCTACAAGCCATGGCTCGCAGGCTGTTTTAATAGCCCAAACCTGGATTTGTATTCACAAAACATGCTTGCTTCCTCCCAGCCATCTCTGCTCCTCATCTCTGCTGGAACCCCCCAAACTGACTCGCACCAGTTCCTCCTTCCCTTTTGGGAGACCCAGCACCTTTTCCACCACATCCCTTCTTCTTGCAATGAACAGACAGCTCAAGAGTTTGGCTCCCACTGCCACAGCCACCTGTGAATTCGTGCTGTCACCTCTGCACTGTCAGTAACCTCCATTTCTCAGCTCTCATTCCTCACTGATGTATCTGAGCACCCCTGGTATGAAAGATAGCCTCATGCTTTATTTCTCCTCAGCAAGAAGTGGGCAGCTAAGAGTTTAGTTTCCTTTGCTTTGTGACAGCATACTTAAGAAAGCTCTCTTCTAATAGCTGAGCTTCTCACAGGTCAGAGAAATCTCCAGCAGCCTCAGGTATCTGAAGTAAAAGCCTTGCCTGGAGGCTCAGCTCCACTTCAGTGGTGTGTTTTCCTGCCTGGATCTGTATTGTCCTGCCTGGATCGATGGTGAGGAGCCAAGGTACACCTGGAATCACTTCGACTGCAATTTTCTGTAATCAAATTCAAACACATTCTTCAAATACTTCGCTAAGAGGCTGATACCGGAAGTTTATCTACTAAGCCTATCTCATAGCCTGATCACAAGCATAACTCAGCTGCCTTCAGACATACTAAACCTCAGCCCAGCTGAGTCGTTGACAAATTTAGCAACCACCATAAGCCCTGGGTATTTTCACAAGGTTAATTAAAAACTGAAGATAAGGAACCTGGCTCTCGTTTGACTGAGTGGTGTGGGATCACATCTGCAGCAAGTGAGGAGGAGTGCTTGCCATGGGGCTGCCTCGGTTTCTGCTCTGCCACTGTCATTTCAGCAGTCCCCTCCACCCTTCCTCAGGCTTGGAGCTCCCTTCTTCACCATGACTCAGTCTGCAACAGTTAGTCATCTCTCCAGATACATAACTCTCTGGAAAATGTGACTTGCTTGAGAGCTTTCTCTACGTAGGAAGCTCGAGCTCCCAGTAAACAGAGGAAACAAAATGTCTGAAATCAGGGAAAGGATTTTTCCATCCAGTTATATAAAGCAACCATTAACATAGCTAGAACAGTTGATGTTACTAGCAACGTAACATGTGGCTCTTTTGGGAGGCTACAAGAAAAGCAAGTTTATAAACATTGCATTGCAGACTTTTTTTTTTTTAGTATTTGCTTTCCTCCAGTGCCTTCCAGATGTGGCAGGCTCCATCTACCTCTGAGCAGATTTGTTGTCTCAGTTGCACATCCTGCCTGCTGGGAGGACACCAGGCAGGCACTCCTGTGCCTCCCAGGGGCCCAGGGAAGACCCTTTCGCTCCTGCTGGCAAGGCCCAAGAGGTGATGCCAGCTTGCACCCCAGTGCCAGCTTTGCCACATGGCGGTGGCCTGGGGGCCCACAGGAAACAAAACCAGCATGTTGAAGGCCCAGCCACCACTTTTAAGGCTCAAATTGTTCCTAAATGATTTTTGATTGCAATGTAATATTACATGACCAGTATTCAGCACCTGGGCACACTTGGATGGATTATCAGTGCCACACTGGCGAGCTTTCTGGCTCATCCAGCCCTCGAAACCACTGAGCTCTGTGTCACTGAGGGGCAAACACGCACCTCAGTCGCAGCTGCTCCCCAGGCTGCCTTTCCCCCCGCGGCAAGGGTGTTGGCTACGGCAGCAGGAAGCGGCCAGCGCCGAGGCCGATGCTTCACCCTCGCGTCACCGCAGCTCCCCACCTCCCCGTCGCGGCCCCGCTCTGTCATGGCGGCGGCAGCCGCAGCTCCCCACAGGCGTCGGCAGCCCCGCCCGCGAGCGCAAATCACCGCCCTTCTCCTGACTGAGAGGTATCCAAGCCAACAGAACCGCAGTGCCCCGCCCCGCTGCGTCTCCACCAGCCAATGGTACCCACAAAATCCATCTGGCGCACACTCCCACCTTCACCTCGCCTTCCGGCCAATCCGCGCGCAGGCTTGGGCGGGAATGGCACGGCGGCGCGGCCAATGGGAGGGCGAGGGCGGTTGCTAAGGGGCCGCGCGTAGCGGAGCTGGTGCAGACGGGTGGGAGCGGTGGCGGGAGTTGCTGGCGGCAACGCCGCTCAGCCGGGCCTGCAGGTGAGGCCGCGGCGGCGCCGCTCCGGGAGCCCCTTCCCCGCAGGGCTGAGGGGGCGGCGGCGGCGGCCGGGCCTGGTTCCCCGCCTGCCTCTCAGCGGTAGGGAGCCTGAGGGGGTGCGGGGTGTCTGCTGGCCGCTGCCCCGCGGCCGGGCCTGTCAGACGCCTGGCGTTCAGCAGTGCTCCCCAGGCTCCTCGTGCTCGTCCGGCCGCCGCCTTTCTATTTATTTCCTACAGCGGGCTTGCCTGATGTGTTTATTTGCTGGGGTGGAGGTGGGGGTAGCCCTGCGGCGGGGTTTGGCCTGGCCTGGCCTGGCTGTGGTAATCCGCGGTCCCGTCCCCTGCCGACGCCTCTCCTTTCGGTTCTTGCCGGGCTTGGAAGGTGTTCGCAGCTGGCAGTATGGTGACGGCCTTCCCCATCGCTTCGTGGAGGCGTGAGGCTGTGCAGGGCGAGAAGAGCGGTGGTGTGAGCAGCACAGGGAGCGAAGGCTGGGTGGGCAGCAGCGGGCAGCTGCCTGGGAGCTGAGCATGGAGCAGAGGTACTGAGGGGGCGGCACTTGCGTGAGTGAGAGCCAGGGGAGTTCTGGCTAACGTCTGTCAGGTTATGCTGCTTCCCCCCTAAATGAGGCTGCTCTTCTATGTTACTCGCACTCCTAGGTGCTGACACTGCTACTAGCATTTTGCAACAGCTTTAGACTTCCTTTTGTTGATGTGTACTATATACCTGCTTGTTAGCCTCTGTGACAGGACTCTGTCCACTCCATTCTACAGCTTTGTGTATCACTTGTGATTTACTCCAGCACAGGATGAGTAGATATATCTGTCACAGCTGATGCATTACAGCTGGTGAAGTCCCTCACCTGACACTAACGTGTTTTAAAGAGGTATGTTAGCAGCAGCTTTATTACCACAGTTATGGCTGGAGGGGTGGCATCCTGTAGTTGCATTCTTGTACAGGTCTCTTCAGAGAATGCATAGCAGCTTCCCCTTATTGTTGATGTACAATTGTCACTGGTGTGGTAAGTACTAAAGATTCCTGTCTACTTTTACAGATTGCTCTTTGGCTTCCACGTCACTGGTGCCTCCTTCTTTAACAAATGTTTGTGGCTTACTAATCAGCTAACTGGTACAGTGTGTTCATCGTGCACACTTTGTTTATCAGTGATTATCATGCTCAGCCATGTTTGTAATATTACTTAGGTTGACATGTTCTAGTCATCACTGATATGGTGTTCATAGAACATGCAGTTCAGGCATTTGCATTTGTGATACCTCATTTTCAGACCTTCTTCAATAATGCTTATTTCCTGTGCAGGGAGTTCTGTTATTGAGAACTAGTCTTTTGTTGTTCTGTTGTTATCTTTTCTTGGTTCATCCACTTCATCTTCTTTCCTAGATGCTTGTTTAGATCTCGGATTGCAAGAGAAGTTTGAATAAATTCTCTGGTTTCTTCTTAGATTGGTGGACATACAGCTTTTCTTACTATTCTAGCCATTGTTTATTTCAGTTTCAAAGTCAGGAGTAAAACCAGGAAGAATATTAAAGAGCTAAGAGCTAATGTTTGGGTTCTTCTGTTCTCATGCCTTACAAAAAGAGTTGTATTTCAGCTTTTGCATGGGAGGTCCTCTATGTTACGAGTGAATTAGCTGGATAGAGGACAAGGCTGACCTAAGATTGTGCCAGACTGTCTTTTCTAGTGGTGGAAAAGATGTGGAGGTTGAAGATAAAACCTTCCATCTTGCAAAACTGTTTCTGAAGTTAAATTTATTTGTCCTACTCTTCTTGTAAAAGCTATATTTTTCTATTCAGGGAATCAATAGCAGCTTAGGCTCTTAGTGTTTCATAAAGCTGCATTAATAAACTTGTCATGTGGAAAACCCAGAGATTAACACACTGAAATAGTCACTGTGCTGGGATGTGGTATTGGGAAGGAAAGATGGCAGAATAACATCATTTGTCCTTGACACAGGCATATGGAGAGGTCATCTAAATGTACAAGTTCCAGCTGTACTTTTAGATGTAATTTGATGTACTATAGAAAATGGTGGCTTTAAAGCAGTGATTCAAACCTTCTTGTAGTTGTAGTTTAACTTCACTTGATAATGGAAATGTCCTGAATGTTGCTGGATTCACATTGCCACATTACTCCCCTTTCTTGCCCTGTGTGTCTGGCCTCTTCATCCTTACTTTCATGCTGCCAGCTCTGGCACTGCCAGAACTTGTATTGAGTTAACAAAGAACAGGATTTAGCAAAGTCTCTGGTAAGGGTGTGTATGCTGGGGTCTTTGGTGCTTGTAATTCCTGTTGAAAGGTGCAGATGCCAGCCTGAAACTGGTGTTTTGGACCTTTCGGCAAAAGCCTAAATCATCATAGTTCTGTTAGTATACTGGAGTTTTCATCTATGCTTTTGAGTTTATCTGGAAGATTGTATTTCATGATGTGTTACAGCTCTGAATTGCTATTCTTAATGTGTGCTATATATCAATTGAACTGAACTTCTGTGCCCTTCTTCACCCTAAATAGCTCGTGAAGATTAAGCTTATATGTAGTTAAAAAATCTGATCAAACTCAGCTGATTGACTTGAGTACCAAACAATTGATTTAATTTCAGTGTGCAAGGGCCGTCTGTCCTTATGAAGAAGCAAAGTCCCACTTGCCCAACACATGTGGGTGGCAGTGATGCAAACTTAGGCAGCTGTCTTAGCCTCTTTTAGCTCTAGGCAAGCCTGTGTGCCCAAAGGCTTGTCTTTTTCTCCAGCTGATAATAAAGATTGTCTCCGACAGCTAACCTTACTCTGCCAGCATCAGGCAGCAGTAATTCAAAATGCTTTGCAAAGCAGTTCTGTACAAACCAGGTGCTTAAAACATCTTTGTGCCTGTGCTCTGTTAGAGGTAACAGCAGTGGAAGGAGGTGTCATACTTTGCAATGTACAGAAGACTTTCATCTGTATCTCTACATTGACCAAGAAGTGCAGTTGCCTAGTGCTTGCTCTGCTATTGAGAAATACTTGAGTTTCTCATCATCGTAGGCTCAGTCTGACTAAAGTAAATGGCAATGACAACTTCCTCTAATATGGACTGAGCTCCTGCAAACACCAAACCCTTCTGAAATGTCTGATATACTAGTTGCTAATAATTGAACTACAGCTGTATTCAGGGTATTGAGTACTCAGTGTAATATAGGCTCCTCATGGAAAGCATCAGGTGGGGCAAGTGACTGGCTGCTAGTGGGGGGGGTCACTGTTCAACAACTTGTCCTGCTTCTAAACTTATTTACCTCTTCAAAGATACGTTTGCATAGAGATGCAGTTTCCAGAAAGATTATGCTGAGGGTGTTCCAACCTGGCTGTCCTGTAACTGGAACATCTACTTCTGTGAAGTTTGGGCATATGTGAATATGAAAGATTGTACTAAGTGAAATAAGCAGCTGGACAGTCATTTACAGGGAACATTCTTGTAAGAGATAAGGAGAAAACGTCCTCAGATGTGTGCCTGTAATATCCCTAACCTCCTGCTCAGATTCAGCAGGAGAGTGGGCAGTGTACCTCTTCAAACTTTGAGTTGCTGGTGACTGCTGTAGTGTTCAAAAACCTCTGTTTTAATGGGCATTCTGACAAAACCAGAGTATTCTGCAGTAGTGGTAGCTGTGTGTTGGTCAGGTCCTTTCTCTTTGCATTTGGCTTTTTTGTCCTGAAGAGGCGTTGCTTCATTTTTAATGTAATGATGTGAATTAAACCTCTCTAGCGTGAGACTTCTGTCTATCATGGACAGACTCTGGGAGAATGACTTTGCAAGTGTTCTGTACTGCTGTGGAGCAGAGCTGCTCATCAGGGGGAAAAAAAAAGCTGGGTGTTTGAAGACTTCAGACTGAAGTGGCACCTCACCTTTTGATCATGCTCGGATACAGGCATTTTCCAACTGCATGAACTGGACCGGTCTTGAATAAAGTTCTCTTAACTGTCTTAACTTGTGCTTTAGTGATAGATGTTCTTCCCCTGCTGTGCTACTTCTCTGGTGTGGAGCATGCTCCCCACTTACTCGGCTGTGCACCCTGTAGCTGAGCAAAGAACAGCTGTGATGTGCTTGGGCTTCAGGCTGCTCCTCTGATATGTATGTCTGAACTCCATGACAGTGTAGGATAGAGTCTGAGAGTGAATAAGTCTTTAACAGTATGATGCTGCATTTCAAAGTATAGTGAAGAAATAGAGCGTACTTCTACGGCAGGGGTTAATCTGTGATGCAGTTTGTATTGGCTTGCTTAGCTATCTGTGGCTTGGTGCTAGTAGCATTCCCTCAGCTGCTGAGCATGGATTGTGGGGTTCTCTGCAATGTGTTCAGTCCCCTTCTTCCCTTGAGCTTAATGCTGCCTACTGACACAGGGTTATGTGGTAGGTAAGTGACACCTGCTAATGCTGTAACACTGTGGAAAGGCGTTAGCCAGCACTTCTCTGTCAGTACCTAAAGGTAACCTTTGCTACAAAGAGCTGAAGCTCTGCCCTGTAGTTCCATAAGGCAGCAGTTAGGGTGTGACAAAGTCCAAAGGCTCTGCAGTAATCGAAAAATGATGTTTGCTTAAATAACATGAGCCTTTCCTTTAGGATAAGGTGCAATTAATTGGTTTCTGTGGGGTCATCAGAGCCTTGTCTTAGCTTAATTTTGTATATCAGGTGTGTGTAACAAAAGCTAATGCAGTGTTTGGCAATCCCTCTGTGACAAACAGGAACCAGATATGGTGACATACAGGGAGTCTACAGCTTTCTTAGGTAATATACAAAAGCTGCCTGTCATGCAGTAGAATGATTTTGATCAGTTAAAATGATATTGTGAAGAAACAAAAGTAGTTCCTGTAGTTGGAAGGAAGTGAAATTCAAGGATGATTTGACTGTAAATTAGCCTTCTTGGGGAAGTGAAAGATGTAAAGAGTTTTTGGCCCTGTTGGCTATAGAATTATTTTCAGGTGCTTTCTTAAGCAAGCTGCCTTGGCATGTACACCCAGCCCTCTTAGGTGCTTGGCTTCTGCTCTGAAAATGTAGGACTTCTCAAAGTCAAAAAAGGAAAAAAGCTCCAGTTAAAGGCACCTGTCCACCTGTGCTGATGGTGCCTTATGCTATGGACTTTGTCCCTGTAACCTCAGAGTACCTCTAAATTTAGTATATGAGCCGAGTATTATATCTGATGAAAAGGTCAAATTCCAGTGAAGGCAGCAAGCCAAGAAATTCTTGTTGGAACATGGTGTAAACAGTACCTGCTGCTTTGTATACTCACCAACCAGCCAAATCCTGGCCTGGGTGCTGGCTCTGGCACAAGACGGAGGGATTTGCAGCAAGGACTTCCGTGTGCTGTCCAAATAATGTTCTTTTAAGCATCTTTGTGATAGGACATGTCAGTGTGCCTTCTTCATTTGGAGACATAATCTCTCAGATGTTTGACAACAAAACTGGTGGGCTTTGCCAGACGCCTGATGACTCTGAGGACTACATTTTATCTCTCATGGCCACATCTCCTAAAAACCTAAGCTGAAGTGCTTGAAGTGCTCAGCTAATTCTTAATTGTACCCTCTATGCTTTGAGGTCTGAGACTTAGTTGGCTGTTTTAAATGTCCAGGAGTACTGAGCAATACATCAAGACTATCTCAGCCTTTGCTTCTGACGTGTTCTCTTGTGAGCTACCACTGAAGATAATAAGAGGTTCTGCATGGAGTAATCTTGGGCTGGTTAGATGCCAGTCTCTAAGTGGTGTGATGCCTTGCTTTGTGTGCCTAAACTGATGAGACCTTGTACTGCTGTGGCCCTAAAATCCTTGCATCTATATGATTTTTTTTTTGAGACTTTGAAGTAGCAGTTCAGGCTTAACACTTTTTTCTGTAAAAATTAAAGCATCTTTTATACAAAAAGTATTAGGCAAAAGTCAGGATATGGGACTGCACAATAAAGCTTGAGGGTTTTTTTTCATGATTCCTCTTGCACGGATTCCTACACTCATGTGGCTTGTGTGACCTCAGACTGTCTTCCAGTGCTTTTACAAGAACTTAGTCTGGCAGCCTTTCCCATCAAGACACATTGCTTCAGAGTCTTTCCCAGGTGTATATATTCCCTACATACGTTTTCATCTGGGTGGTCTCTAAACATCTTCCTCTGCATGTAAACCACTGGAAGCTCAGCAGCATGACACTTCTGTATGCTTCTTGGTCTGAGATTTGAATAATATGCTGGTATAAAGCTTGCCTTTGTTTAAAAACCTTTGTAGTGCTCTGACTTCCCTCCTTTTCTTAGTAAAGTTCCCTTCTCCATAATGTGGTTCTAAATATCTTACTTGGTAGTGATAGGCCTGTAACTTCTGGTTTTGCTGTCTATCATTTTGGAAGAGGCATTAGCTTTGGCTGATATTAAAGGTGATTAATTTTCTGGAAACATTCCCTAAAGAACTAACTTCAGTGAAACAGCCTTCCTTCTTCCCCCTTCAAAGGTGGGGGTGGAACTCACTTCTGATCTCTGATCTGAATCTGCCTTGGCACAACTTTTTAAAGTAGGGTGTTTTGTTTTCCTCTTGTCTAGCAGGCTTGCTTTCAAAGTTTTATTCCTCAAGCAGGCACTATGAATAAATGAAACCAGTCCAGGAAATGTATGATGAGTTAGTTAACGAAGTCTGTCTGCTTAATCTATCTAGAAACAGCCTCTTTGGCTCTTCTGAATCTTAGTGGGGAAGAGAGGGTATTAAACTACTTGGTAGAAGCTGTAAAAGGGGACTTTTAAATGCTTGTAGTGTTGGCCAGGTATGCACTAGTGTTTTGGTGTCCAGCTGAGCTCTGACAGCACTAGCGAGCCAGAATGCTGACTGGTGGGAGGACATCTAGGAGGCTTTTGTATCAAACTGCCATTCCTGGCAACTGGATTCCTTCAAGATTCTTCAGTAAATGTAACAGAACATAAAATATCTTACTAGTGGAGTCCTTTTAATGAGCCTGCCTTTGCTCATGTCTGTGGACGGTTCCATACAGCTGCATCTTTGCTTTAGCCCAAAGGATTTCTGACGCTTCAGTGAAATAAATCTGCCAGGCTTTCAGCTGCTCATTAAAAGGCCTGAGGGAAGGACCCTATGGGAGTAGCTTCCTTTAATGTCTTTGGTTTTTTTTAATGTTGGCTTTCCAGTATGCAGAGTCAGGCTCAGCTTTGGCATGGGTGGAGGAGCTGTAATACTTGGTAGCTATCAAATCCTGTGCGTACCATGTTGAGTCACAGGGTGAAGTGACTTCTTGTCCCTGGAAGAGTGTCCTTTCCCCAGGAAATGTGTGCAGGTCTCAGATTTGTTGTCAGTCATGACTTCACTTACTGTACAAGTAAATATCTTGATGATGGCTTTTCCAAAACCCAGTGTCTTTAAAAGGATACATAAGGAATTTGCTGTAGCTCAGCTGGCTTTTGGTATACTTGTTTCGATTCCTGTCTGGAAAGGGGAGATATAGGGCTTTTGTCATTATACTTGCACAGGTAAGGTGCACTCTGTTAACAGTAATGCTGAAGTGTTTCCTGTAATATGACTTTCAGCTTTTTATTCTGTGACGAAAGGGCAAATTAAAAGACTCCACAAATGCAGCACTTGTTTTCCAGTGATTGATTTTAAAGTTAGTCCTCAGTCACAAATGGGACTTAAGAATATTGCTTGAAAAGACTGTCATTCTTTGGGGTTGTCATGCCTTTAAGTGACTTTTAAAAAAGGAATTGTATACTTAAGGTGCTTCAAAATGATGTCCTTGGCTCTAAGAGCATCAACTTCTTTATGTTCCTCAATGTGGATCTCAAACCCTGTGATGGATGAAAAGGCAGGCTTGATTGCTTGCAGTGATATACTTACTGCTTCTTGCTAATTTTGTCTAGCCTGTTAAAAGTGAAACTGGTGTTCTGTATACAGAAAAGGACAAAGGTTGTCAGTTTATGTTAATGCTGACCCACTTAGAGGAGATTCTAGATTAAAATTTGACTGGCTCAACACTGGTTATCTGTCCTTTTTTGTAAACAGACATGTTTATTGGGCCAGTGCAAAAAGACTTAGCAAAACAGAAGCAAGGTGACCTCATCCTGCTTGTAAATAGGGAGGCATTTGTCCTATGTGATTAGAGGCAGAGCTCTCAGATCCATTTCAGTAAGCTAAACTCTTAAAATTTTAGATCAGAGTGTTCTGCGTCAGCCCCTGCAAATCTGCCCTGGCTGAGACAGGTTTCTTTAGGCCGTCAGAAATACCGACTCTCAAAGAAGTACCTGAAGTGGCACAGCTGGATCCACAGGGTATGGAGTTCACCAATCTGCTTTTCATGGACTAGATCTATTGCTTGCTTAATCACTGCAGACTGCTGTGCAACTGCAGCAGCAGCAGTGCCAACTTTGTGTTAGCTGTACACAGACTAATTGGAGCTTTTAGGTAAGGATCCTGACAAATACATGAGCCTCTAGCACTTGTTTGAGGTGTGTAAGTTTGGTGGATGTGTAATTAGACTGTTTAAAATGGAAAAATACTAGCTCACAAGTATCAAAGCATAATCCTGCCTACCAACAGCTGACTTCTATGAAAGTAACTCCAAGCCAGTATGCTTTTTTAAGGTAGTGACAGGCTAAAATAAGATCTAGAAGTATTGGAAGAGATGTGGTGTGTTTTTAATCTGAAGATTATGTGGGAGAGAAGACTCAGAGATACAGTTTAGTTGGATCAGTTATATTGAGTCACTAGTACAAAATGCTAATGAACAGTCATGCCCATTTTACTCTTAAATTCACTAAAAATGTGAAAACTGTAAATGGCAAACTACCTTAAAATCCAGGTGGCAGGAATGTCTTAAATAATTTTGTATCAATGTCTCTGCTTTATTTAGGAAATTAATAATGAGAGGAAGATGCCAACCGAACTTTGGGGAACTTTCGGCTGGGGAGGATTTGCTCTTCCATTGCTGAGAGAAGCACCATTGCTGTAGTTTGTCTGTAGTCTCCTACGCAGTTGGCAGTAGTGTTGGTGAAAGTCTACTAAGTATGGAAGTGAGGTAGCATGCTACAGCTGAACAGTGTACTTGAACTCTCCATTGAGACACACGATGCCAATGTAATCTTCTGATTAGAATAAATGACTCTGTAGCCCACTTCTCTCTCCCTTCTGCTGTAAAGCTCGGAATTGGAACATAAAAGCTTCAGAGCTGTCCGGTATTAAATGTCTCTGCTTCCCCCACCCTCTGTTCTCCTGCAACACAGATGGTTATGGTGGCAGGAACTTGCAGCTTTGCAGCATGCTCTTAATCAATAGCTGATGTCAGACTTGTTTTCTTCCAACGGATTTTGGTGTAGCTGCCTTGGGTACAGAAAGAACTTTTGAGGTTTTGTCTTCCTGCTAGGAAGACAGGTAAGGCTTTGGTATGGCCTGTCCTGTTGGTGTATTTTCAGAGTTGGAAGCAGCAGCCGTGGTAGAGAGCAGACGGCTCTGGAGCTTTTTCCTGGAAGCTCCAATTCCCCATTGGTTTGTTGTGCCTGTAGGGAATCCAGTTCTAATTGTAAATATTACTTACATTTTTATGGTTACAGGCTGAAAGCTATCTCTTTTATTGGCATCATCAAATTCTTATAACAAGCCTTGGTGCGTGTGCACTAGTGTTAATTAGGTGGCTGTATCTGAGCCTCCTGGTGCCTCTCACTGTCTTGTTGAAGTGTGATATGTTATAACTTCTCAAAAAGCAAGTGTGGGAACAAGTGGAGCTTGTTTACAAGCTTCCATCTGTAGGAGTGAGCTGCCTTACTAAGCCAGAGTAGAAGTAGCAGAAAACTTCTTTCAGACTGGCTTCACACTTCAGTAACAGTGTAGATACTGCATAAAGCTGAGAAGAACAGTAGCCTGTTACTTACAGTATTTTAAATACGGAGGGATTTGGGTGGCTTTTGTAACTGGGGACAGTGTCACTGTCTTGCAAAGATGGTGACTGGTCTTCTGGAAGTTCATAGCTCAGCTTTCCTCTGAAGGTGCGCTGTTTTTGGTTACTGCTGTCTCTCGCTGCTCGTGTGGCTGTTTTTGTGTACTGCAGATGAACTAATAAGCTGTAGGCAATGGATCTAGTCTGGAATCTGTCCACAGGCAAGAGCTTTCCAATGCAGATGAATCAGAGTTAAAGCAGTTATAACTGAATACACAAATGGGACCTTTGTATAAATTTGTGTTCTTCCCTTCTAGCTGAGAGGTGCAGCCTTATCAGTAATAACTAATTTGCTTTTCCTCCCCTCACAGGGTAGCTGGGTAGCACGTGGGTCCAGACAGTGACAATTCTATTGAGGACCAGCAATTATTTCTAGTTTGAAGAAAAAGTGAAATTGGTAAGAGTTGACTTGTCAGTTGCTATCTTACTTGGGTTACCCATGTGACTGAGGAAAGACTGAAGGGAAAAACCTGCCCTTTCAATGTGAATGAAATGTCCCTGTAATAACTGCAGCCAGCTATTTGAACCATGTGTTCAAAAGAAGCTGGATCACTTTAAGAATTTCAGTTCAGACCGGAAGGATATTTTTATATTGTGGATTTTCTAATTCTTTCTGCTGCCCTGCTTCTCTTACTCTGAAGCTCTTGAAAGACTAGATATGAATCTAGTCATCCTTCAGCTGCAGAACTACAGTGAATTAAAAGAAATGCTGAACTCGCTGGCATGTAAAGTGACCACCTTAAATACATGTAGGAGTTGGCACCAGTATTCTCATGGAGGTGCAAAATTCAGGCTGAGGAGCTAACGTAGTTCTTTCAAGTTCTCCTTTTCAAGCCTGGGAAGAAACACGCATCCAAAGCTGCCAATGTGCCTTTATAGCCTGGCTTTTCACTCAGCTTCTATTTAAGTTGGATAGTCTTGGCCAAGAACCTGAAACTACTGACTGGCTGCAAACCATAGGCTTTGACACCTGAGACACTGTTGCAATTCTAGCGCAGCACAGATTAGGAATAAATCTCTTTCACGACTGATCATCCAGTTTCTATTTATTGTGGTGGTCAGCATGTTTAGAGCAGTACAAATAAACTTGCTTTCATCTTAAAAGTTGCTAGTCTGAGTCGATATGCTAGGATTCTTGTAGCAGTGTTAAGTGTAGTTGGTTAGCACCGTCTTATATTTCACAGGGCAATTGCTATTCATATCCAATGGTATATTGCAAAAAGATTTAATATTGTTTTTTATCTCCAGGCTCAAAATGAGTGCAATGTTGGAAACGCCTGAGTTGCCGGCAGTATTTGATGGGGTGAAGCTAGCTGCAGTTGCTGCTGTTCTGTATGTTATTGTTCGCTGCTTGAATTTAAAAAGCCCAACTGCCCCTCCAGAACTCATTTACCAGGACTCTGCTTTGGCCCGCTTTCTACTCAAATCCTGCCCACTTTTGACCAAAGAGTAAGTAGTGTATTTTTTCCATGTTGACCTGTGTTACGGGGAGAACTGCACTTGACCATTATTCTGCCTAGTGTGTTTCTTAAATCTGGGTGCAAATGAATGTCAGGGTATTCTTTTGATAAACAATACCTGTTTCAAGTCAAGCATTTCATTATTGTTAGTGTCCCAGGTACCTGGGTTTAGGACCAAGCCTTGTTGTGCAGGGCTCTCCATAAAGAAGTCATCCCTGCCCCTCTATATGGTTGCTGTATTCTGATATTGTACTATACCAGCACTGTATAGCCCACTGACTCTGAAAACGGGGGAGGGATGGATGCAGTTGGCACTTGGTCTGTTCATGTAGTGCCTTTTTTCTATTAGGGAAGAAGGGGCTCACAGGAAGGAAATATTTTCATGGTGTCTGTGTACTTACAATGAACATAGGGATGGCTATCAGTTTTAAAGTGCCTACCCTTATTTGAAGTACCTTAAGTTGATTGAAGACTAATTAAATTTATTACTGGGTAGAGCACATCATAACTAGTTTATTAAAGTAATGACATATGGGTCAGCTCTAAGCCTGTTGAATCCACTTTCAAGTTGACCTTATGTCAGCTGTGCGTTTGAGCAGGCTGATCCTTGACCTTCCATTCTAGGTTCTCCAGAATCAGTGCAGCTGCCCTTACCTTCACCAATAATATGAAGCATTTACTACAGTTTCATGAGGCTTTGGAGGGACAAGGAACTTTGATTACAGTACTTCTCTTCTGCAATCACTTTGAAAACTTGCAAGTTCTATTTAGAAGTCCTAAACACATCAATTATCTATTAAGTGCTGAGTACAGCTGCATGAACCTTCCTTTCGGATCTCAAAAGTCAAGCTGACTAATGATAGTCATTCTAGGGGAGATGAGAGGCTTTTAACAGTGCTGTGTTAGGTGCCTTGATTACATAAGGTGTAAGATTTTAGGCCATAGGATCTTAGAGTCTAAGACTATAAAGTCTTACAGGAAACAAAGCGTTTTCTGTTTAAAATTGGAGGCCAAAGAGGGCCTAATGCACTCAGAGTTTGGTAGTAATGTGTGTGTTGAAACTGAGCACTGAAATCGGATTCTTGATTATGTCTAGTGCCTTAACTGCAAAGCAGTTGCTTCCCTAAAAAAATACACTAAGGAGGTTCTAGTTACTTGGCATCTCGGACACTTGTCATCTCAGTGTTGGCACTCCAGATTGACATGTCCCTAGTCACTGAAAGAGCAAGCATGAAGCTGTGCTGATTACCAGTCTTGAAGCTGCATTGGTATCAGGCTAATCTTTGGAAACAGATTGTAAGCTAATTCAGAGTCCATTTTACTTCTATTTCAGCTCTGTTTTCATGGCACAAGCTCCAAGCAGTACTGTATTAGAGCCATGTTTTTGACTTTCAGTCAGTTGGAGAACAAAGCATTCCCAAAGGAGTGAAAATGCAGAACATGTCTAAAAATTGCAATACATCTGTTGTGCATTAATTGCAGGAGTCAAGAGCTTCTTGCAGAACTCTAGTGTTGTGTTACTAGTGTGCAATCTTGAGTTGTTTGCTTTCACTGGATCAGCTGAGCTCAAGCTTGCCAACTTCTCTGAAAACTAGCAGTGATGTCCAACACATGGTTCTTGGACAGAACATTGTTAGCAAGGCTTGCATGACACCAGGGAACAAACTCAGCTGAAACAAGCTAGAACAAGGTAGGTATAGAGATAACAAGACTAAACTATGTTAGGGAAGACAGGAATATGATTGCTGTCAGGAATTGAAAGGGTTTACAGGAAAGACAACTCTAAGATGATGTATATGTGGGTTTTTTTGCTATTCTATTGGTATTATCACAGACTTTTTTTATACAGAAATTTTAAAGTGAAAGAAATCCTGTCTTCAGGTGTGAAAGTCACCTGGAGACTAAAGGTGAACAAATATATTTAAATTCCTGCAATTATGCATGCAATAGTTTGTAGGACTAATTAGCAAAAAGCTATGTGAAAACAGCTTGTGCCATACTCCACTGAGAAATCTTGCAAGGCTTTGATTACTTGCTAATTATTCAGAGTGTTAGGAAAGCTGATTAAGCAGCTCTTTTCACATTCTACCATGCAAGCAATATAAGTAGCCCAGCAATCCCTCCTGTTATATAAGTACTAGGTTTGTTGTAAGATCTGTTTTAAGACCAATTCCTCTGTACAGCTGTGAACTGGCTTTCAGACCTGATTTGTTGATCTCCCTTGTGCTTAAGGGAAGAAGGGGTGAGAGTATTGCTGGAAAAAATAGGGTGGCAGGGAGAAAGCAGAAATAAGCAAAGCTATTCTATCTGTGCAGCTGTTCAAAAATACTTGGAAAAAAAACCACTTTTGGATTTTATATCCCCGTCATGGTACCATCCTCACCTATGGACTTAGTCAATACTTAATGACACTATGGTTACAATGTAAGCCAAGTGGTGGTGGATGAATAATTCAAGAACTTTGGATAGTAAAACTGCCTGAGATGGCTGCGTGCCAGGTACTTTGTACTTGCAGATGTTAGTACTGCTTTTTACAGTTTTTTAAACTACTAAAAGCTTTCTACATATCGATCAAACACTGGTAAGCAATAGACTTTGTCTTCCTAGAGCTCATATTTTCTTACCTCAGTATTTCCGTTCCTCTACCCCGTCCAGCTCTGTACTTCGACTTACCAAATGGACTAGCATAATCAGACCCTCTTTCATTCAAAGAACTGCTTCTTGCATGGAAGCTCTTGCAAATCAGCAAGAGCTATTGATGCCCTTTAACACTTGGGCCTAACCCCTGGCTGCAGCTGGCTCCTTTTCCTGTCTTTCAAACTGGTAGAGAAAGTATGCCATCTGCTCTTATTCCTGCATAGAAATGCAGCATTGGCTCTTTGATTCATGAAGACAAATTTGCCTAGTGCTTGCTGGGCAAGAGACTTTTTTTTTAGCTGTTCCTGGTTTCTTCTACCAAGTGTGCCTGTGTATCTTTATTCCTGTAGCATTGTGGCACAAGTGTCATCCTTATAGAAAGTAATTATCCTTGTCATCTGCATACTTTTATCACTTTTTAATAAAGGCAAGCTCCTCAAAGGTTGAGGCAAACAACTGTCAAGCCTGTTAGTAAACACTGTCAAAGATCCAGCCTAGATCCTTCTTATCCTTGGTTTGCACAGTAACCTATAGTGGATAAGGAGGCTGCCTGGTACCAGAAGACTCTTGTGGAGTCATTGCTGTTCTCCTAGATGTAAGGAGTCAGAAAAGCTGGCTTCAAGCTTTTCAATGTTCTTTTCCTCCATCTAATAGCAAACAGTGCTTGATTCCTGTCAACTCCTTAGTGTTTTACCCTGGGAGGAACACCTCCAGGAGAACAATAAACTATAGAAGAGTAGTGTTACTTCTGAAGCTTTGGCAGGTGAACATGTTGAGAGCTAGAGAAGAATGGCAACTCCCTATTGGTAAGTTGAAGCATTGACCTTGGGGAGAGAAGCAGACTTGGGAGTCCAAGTCCTTGCTAGGTACTCTGCTGTGGCATTGGCAGCAGCTTTGTGTTCTCAATCTCTCATCAGCAAGGAAGATGTGCTGTCATGCTCGTGCCTTTTTTAGACTAGAATACTTCTTGCAGTCACTGAAGGTTGAGGATGGGTGTGATGGGCACTTTACTAAATAAAAGCTACCTAAATCAGGAAGGAGGTGGTTTTAACCAAGGAGGCCAGCCTGTACTTTTAAATAGTTCTATGGGCAGCAAACACTTCTCCACTTATGTTAGTTTCTTTTTCAGAGGCTTAGGGGATATGGAAGCTCTGTAAGCTGCTTTAAATTTTTGCTGTTACATATTTGCTGGGTCTTCATCACATTGAACAGTCTAGCTGAGCTGATGCAGAAAAAGCTGCTTTCTACATGTGTGGGGGGAAGGGAATTGAACTCTGCAGTCTTTTAGATGAGCTTTCTTGATTGGAATTCAAATTGCATTCCCTAACATCAAATAAGGGACAAGGTTCAAACAAGGTTTGATTTGTAAAGCATCCCTTAAATACCTCCAAACTGCTCTGTAAAGAGGGGGAAAGAAAGAGAACCTGTCACCTGTTGTAATGCAAGTGGCAGTTCACAGGGTGTCCCCTGACATGGACAAATTGTAGATTCTGCCTGATTGCCATGAGTATCCAATGTACTACAGCACATCAAAGGTGATGTAAGAGTTAATGTTTAAAGTGTTAATCTCCTCAGATAAATGAAGTAATGCTCCAGAAATAAGCCTGTTGCTGAACTTCCACTTTAGATCTTTGAGGACCTGAATGCTGATGCTTGCTAATAAAAATAGCACAGTTTTTGTATGCTTTGTGTGAGCTGCTTATCCAGCTGCTGCTTTCCTAAATTCCTTCATACTGGGCTATGTGCGTGCTCTAAAATCATAATCTGCTGTATGAGAGCCACTAAAACTTAATCTACAATCACATGTTGTAATTGTTTTTAATACTAAAATGCCAGGAGAATGTTTGTGAAACACTTAGGAATTCTCTTGCTCTTGGGCACTGTTGTGGACAGCCACCTATCAAGTTGTGGGGCTGCACTGCACAGCTGCAACACACCATTTGGAGTTAAATGTTAGCATTTGTGAGCAGATTATGTAAGTGTGAACTCACTTAGCCAGTTAAGACTCTGTACTACTTGTGCTGTATAAGTCAGCTTCCATAACAAGTAGCTGGCATCCCCAGACCTGTTCTCCTGTCTGCCTTCTGTTGCAGAATCCTGTTACTGGAGGTTATAGGACTGGCAACTGGGAGCTGTAACTAACTGCCTCACATACTTGTCTTTACTCAGAGTGCCTGATTATCTATTGCAACTGACCAAAACAGGAAAATGAGTCAATTAAAAGCATTTGGGTCTGGAGCAAACTGGGAAGCCATTTTTGTATCACAGAAACTGATATTTTTGTTTCCAGTAAAACACAACTTTGCCTTTGGATCTCCTGTGTTATCAGTACTTGCTCGTCTGTGCTATTGTGGTACATCCTCCTCCTTGTGTGGGCATGCATACACCTCTTTGGCAAGAGGTCTTCCTGACTGCTGTTCACCACCCAGCTGGCTGCTTGGCTCCTGTCATCTGTAAACTGCTATTGCAGAACAGTGGAAACGCTACTTATAGACATGGTGTCTGTGCCTGGGCTCTCATACATCTGTGAGCAGCTTTGCTGGAACAGGGCACACTGGGGAATACATAGTGAATCATCTCCATACAGTGAAATTTGCTGTACTGGGATAATCTCTACAGTACACTGCTTTTCAAAACCACTTTGGCTTACAGCAGGCATTATAGAGAAGTTGAAGTCTGTCATGTTCTTAAACACGTTCCCTTTTTCTACTTAATATCAATGCCAGAGGGAAGCCAACTGCTTTTATGAGTGAGGGGCCCTTGTTTGGAAGACATGGTTAAATTTAGCAATAATGATAGTTTTAGCATAAAATCTAAAAGGCAATGCTTGAATGCTCCTTAGACTGAATACTACATAGTTGCTCCGTCTGCATGATATCTCGCTTGTGTTTCCATGTGTCACACCCTGCTGAGCTTGTTTTGTTAGTGAGCCATAAGAAAAATAGCCTGAGTACATGCTCTTCTGCCTACAGGACGACTGTTTCAGAAGAGCATCTTTTTTCAGCTGTTTGCCATGAGGAATGTTGGCTTCACTACAAAACAGTCTGTGCTAACTATCCAGTGCTGATGGCAATAGCTAGGTTTTTCAGCTGGATTGAGTATGAAAATGTCTCTGGAATTGTTTTTCACATAATATGCTAAATTTTATTTAATCTGTATGTGATTTGCACTTTCAGAGTGTGAGGGTTCTTGCATAATTCCTGGCTAGTTTTTTTGCCTCACCTGTGTGGTATCATGCACCTTCGTGACTGAAGAGTTCTTTCTATGACATCATCTTTGAATGGTTTTAGTAAAAGCAAGCTGAAAATCCACACATCCTGGATGAAAAGATGTCTTGTTGTTCAATTGTGTGTGGTCTTGCACTATTATGCTCAGTACTTGGTCTTGGAAATTCTTGTAGACTTTTTCTCACTGAAAAATATAGATAGAAGTCACTCGTAGGAAGACTTTTTTAAAAACGGATTTGTGCATTGTCAAAATGGAGAGTCAACAGAAACAGTCTGACAGACAGACCATATGCCAGATTCTGCTATAGATTATAAGGATGCTTTGCAAAGTCAAACTTGTCCATCAGCTGAGGACAGCGTTTACTGGAATACAATGATATAGAGGCATCACTTTGTTACTGTGAAGGCTTTATAGGGTTTAGTGGTAGGTGACTTAGACAAGTGGCAACTTGTCTTGATAAATGGAAGTCTAATATTTTCAATAGCTGCTTGCTTTTGCATCAATCTGGTAAGGTGAGTTTTAATATGGTTTAGTTTTTCACTGATTGTGCAAGAGCTGTACAACCTGGGCAACTTCTTTCCCCTTCCCTGTTGAAGTCTTGTGATGTCAGTCTGCTGGAGCCTGGATACTTAAGGGATTTTAGGATATCTATGTCACCATAAGCCTATTGCTTAAAGACTCATGGGCAGTAGTAAAAGAGAAGATAGGTGAGAGAGCGCAGCAGTTTGCTAACAACTTGCATGTATTTCAGAGCTTTAACTGCTTTATTTTTAAGTGCAAACTGCACAAATATACTTGACATGCTTAAGTGTGACTAAGTGGGAGTAACTAATCTCTGCATCAGAGTACTGTTCAAAGCACATTACTCATGCTAGATCTTGACCTTTGAATATTTATCTAGAAGAGTGTAGTTATATACAAAGTGACTAACACTAGCACATCTCTGCTGCAGGCAGTGTGATGCTTAAACAACTGTCTGGGGTTAACATGAAAGATAAGCTGAGCATTTTACTTGCCTGATCCATAGGATGCTCAGAAACACTAGCTTGTGCACTCTGAAGGGAGCAAGCAGTGAATGCACCCTTGTCCATAGGGCTTCACATGGTTTTAGCTTTGAGGGAAATGTGGAACCCATAGGTAGCATTTGTCCATCATTATGGATGGAGTCACATGGATTCCTGCCTTGGTTTTATTCTTTCCTTTAATGAGGAACATATCAATGAAACTGTATGGGCTGTTTGCCTGTATAAGAGCACCATAAAGGTTTGACTTACTGCAGATCAGTACTTCAGGTAACTTCCAGTTGGGTTATTCAAAGGCAAGTTTGGGTTTTTTTCCCCACAAAGAAACCAGCTGTGACCTGAGGAGGCAGGCTGTGGTAAGCAATACACTCTTGGGAAGCAGTATGCTTGAAGCCATTTGTCTTCATTTAGACTCCAGCAGTAGTGGTGAGGCTCTGAAAACTTCGAATTTCCTCTCTAACAACATCCTGTGGTATGTGCTGCTGCATCTGTTCCACTGGATGACAACTTATAGCTGGAAACTGAACATGAGGAAAAGATTGGTGCTTGCAGAGATCCTTGATTTTTCTTTATCAAGGTGGTAGCAGTAATCAGTCACAGCTGTATAACTTGGCTGTTGTAGCTGGAGAAATGGTTTTCCTGTTAGTCCTATGGGGTAAGACTTTGGGTTTTACCTAGGCTAATCTTTGATTTGAAAAGTGCTGTACAGAAGCAGAATCACCAAAACTTTCCAATGCATGTTCTTAATCTAAGATTAGAAACTGGGCAACAATGTTGTTGTCTGAGTCTCTTCTAAAAGAGCTGCGAATTCTTATTGTAGGTTGTATTTGACAGCTCTCATCAAAAAAGCTGCTACCAAAACCCGTCTGCAAAGGACTTCTGTGAAAGAAGACAAAAAGCTAGTCAAGCACAGTCTAGTGTGGGGTATGGCTACTGAACTGGTTATAAAGTAAATGACTGGGGTGAAGCCAGCTGCTTTTTCTTATGCTAGAAGGGCAGTGTCTCTTCCTCCTGGTATAATAGTTGCTGTGCAAAAACCGTCTGCAGTGAGCTGTATGTGATATGAGCAGAACAGTCCATAGTTGTTCTTGCACAGCCTTATTTGCATTGACCACACTATTCCCATGGATGTCTACTTTGATTCACGAGAGTGTATCCACTGACTAACTTCCTTCTCTACCAGCAGTTGCGGAGGATGAGCTTGTACAGTCCCCATCATTGCTGGGAACCTCTGCACGATACCTCTGAAGTGGTATCTAATTCTATGGGAATCTATTTTGGATCTCTTTGGGAAGTGCACTTGTAAAAACTGAGTGAAGCTGCACAATGAACCGCTATGTTGCATTGACTGTAAGAAAACTACCGCATGGATGAGGGAAGAAAACAGGGAGAAACCGCTGTTCTTGTCTTATTAAACAAGCCTAGATAGTTCTTATTTTTATAGGAAGTATTTTTTTGAGGAGTGTGTAGGGGCAACAGGGAGTTGTGGATATGACACATAAGAGCTGGCATGGGGAAAAAGGTCCTCAGAGCTCCTGTGTGAGCAGAAGGGCAATGTTTCTGTCACATTCTAGTGGATTAGGGGCTTAAGTAGTAAATCTGAGCCCCGAGCTGCCTAGTTTTCTGTGAACAGGGAAAAAAAATGAAAGAATATCATCTCTGCTTCATGTGGTCTCCAGAAGTTGAAAGGAATAGTTGCAGGAAGCCCTAAAAACACAGCAGGGAGGGAGTTGCTAATCTCTCAGGATCCAAGGTGGTGTCAGCAGCTCTCAAGCTGCTTCTGGTTACCCTGCTCTGTGTAGCAGAGACCACAGCTCCTTAATTGGAAGTGTGTCCCCTGGGGCTGCTGTTCTCTTAAACAATACATCATTCATGCTTTCCTGTTGAGAGCTGATATAACTATCTTTTTCAAGGCCTTGGTGCAGCCTCTCCTTTGCGGAGTGGCCAGGTGACTGCCCCACCACCACTATGTGGGCAACAATATGTCTCCTGTTAAACCACTTGCAGCTTGGCTTGTGCTAAAAAAACCCCAAACAAACCTGATAACTAAGCCTTTAACGCTTTTCAGCTAATAGCTGTGTTCCCCCCATGTCTTTTTTTGAGGGCCAGTAAAAGAAAGAAAATCTGCTTTGTCACTTAGCTTTAATATGCCCTTGATAAATATAATTGGTGGAGTCCCCCCTCTTATGTTGAAAGGGATTTACTATTCAGTGGAGTTTGGCCAATTCTGACAGCTCCTTTTAAAACTGTCCCAGCTTTACCTAAATCTGCTTGAGACAAAAATCACCCTGTACCATGCTCCTCACTTAACTGAGAAAAGCAGTTCTGTGTAAAATGATCCCACCCATCAAGTCTTGGGCTTTCGGTCTTCTAGAACTTGCTATCAATCCTGTTGTTTCTGCCACTGGCTTGTACAGTTAAGTGCTTACGAAAGTTCATGTGGCTCAACCCAGCAGGCTTCAGAGTTTCAATTAAAACAGATTTACAACATTTTACAGGTTTTGGAGGTCAGTTTGGTTGGCTAGCAACATGCTGTCCAAATGTCATTGAGGCACAAGGCCTCTGTGTATTTGGTGAGAAGCATTTGTGCATGTAATGTTTCAATAGAGGAATGTCTGGATTTTGGCTTCTGCTGCTGCTATCAGTGCTGATTTCTCAGCTTTAAAAGCATATCAGTCTGTCCCCTTGTGTAAGGCTGCAAAGATCAGTGCTGCCAGTTCAGTCATAGCAAAAACAATTTCATATTTGTTACTACATTTGGCAGCGAGGGGGAGATTTGTTATGGGATTGCTTATCTGTTCTCAAAGGCTCATTAACACAGCAGGGATAAACAATTAAATTACTGCCTCTTCCAGGTACATTCCACCCCTGATCTGGGGAAAGAGTGGACATATCCAGACTGCCCTTTACGGAAAAATGGGGAGAGTGAGATCACCACATCCATACGGACTTCGCAAGTACCTCACAATGCCAGATGGAGCAACAGCCACCTTTGATCTCTTTGAGCCACAGTCTGAGCACTGTATTGGAGGTCAGTAAAACAGCTGCTGGCTGCATATAACTGCTAACCTTGATTCTGTGCTCTGTGGGAGGGATGAAGACACCGCTACATGATTTAGTGGTTAGATGTTAATTCTGGTGATGGAAGTGAGCTGCTAAGTAATACTAACCAGTGAGTGGCGGCTATGAGGACATCTTGCTGTATACCTATATCTCGGACAGCAGGAGAGACCCTACTAGACTAATTAACTGTTTGTGGCAAGAGGTGGGGAGTTAACTGAAGAAATGTTCCATAACCTGTGCCTCAAGTGAGAGGCTGGCAAAGAGAATCTGGTGGTAAGCGATGTTTGGAGTGCCCTTTGCCTTCTAAGGCTATGGGATCATAGAACAGAGGCTAGCTGCATGAGGTCCTTCATAGCCTGGTGTGTATGGAAAAGAAACTAGCCTTTATCTCCCTCCTTAGAAACAGATTTTTGGTAGTCTTTACTAACAATAGGTGTTTGAAGATCTGCTTGAAAACAAACTCCATGTGCACAGGATATGAAGGAGTCCAGATATGAAGAGAACTCCATGAAAAAGTAGAAAATCATGGCAATCCCTTACAACACTATGTGTATATATTCAGAGTGAATGTCAGCTTTCAAACTCACTTCTGCTACTACTACTAACAGCAACACTTAAAACTGAATCAATTATGGATTGACTTCAGAAGTACAACTTACTCCACAGTAGCTGATTTCATTGTAAGTCTGTGACTTCCATTTGGCCTTCAGAAAAAGCAGAGTTCTTTTCTTTACTGTCAGTGTTGAGATCCTTGTGGTATAATGCTGCACTAGAACAGTTACTGTTATCTTTATCATTGAAGAGGATCTGAGCAGTGCTTGCCTAATGAGGCAAAAATTCAGTGGTTAGAGCTGCTAAGCATTGGAGCTTTGCACATAAAGAGTCTGATAGCTAATCTGAAGTGCATATGCTAATCCCGAATGTAATTTACTGTGCTTACTTGTATTACAACAATTATTTTCTTAGTTGATGAAATTATATCTTGTTAAAGTAGTGAACAGTGTCAGCAGATCAAATATCATTAGATTAGCCACAAAGCAGATGATAGCTAATGTCAGCCAATTGAATGTCTGTGCTTAGCAAAGCTTTATTGGGATATCTGTTACACCTAATTCTGGAACGGAAATGAGGGGGAAATGGTGTAACCAGTCTATTTGGTGCATGAATGGGCAGTGGGCTCCAGAGCTTCCACACACTTAGCAGTCACAACAGGCTGTCAGAAGGCAGAACATGTGTAATGTCAAAAACATCCTTCAAAGGGAAGAATTTACTCTTGGTCTCTAGGCAGTGCCTGTAGAACTGTTTGGGCAGCTTTCTCTGAAGTTAGAGAACTGTTCATCTCCTGTAACATGAATTACCTTTTCACATCTATAGCACTAGAGCTGCTAGTCTCCTGTCCCATACTGGATTTTTGGCAGACTAGTAGGATTTTTAGCTTGCTTCTGGTAGATGGTTTCCCATGGTTCTGAAATGGAAGCCTTATGAATCTCTTAATTTGCATGAAGTGACATTTACTTAACTTCTCTCTCTTTCTGTGCACAGAGGATGTCACGATGGTAATCTGCCCTGGGATTGCTAACCACAGTGAGAAGCAGTATATCCGCACCTTTGTTGACTATGCGCAAAAAAATGGGTACAGATGTGCTGTCCTGAATCACTTGGGAGCCTTACCAAATATTGAGCTCACTTCTCCACGAATGTTCACATACGGTAAGTACTTTATGGCAAGTGGGGACTTATTTTCAAGCTTGTGGAATTTCTAGGGCTTAAGGAGGCAGTTTTTTGAAAACAAAACTTCTGGAAAAAACCTCTTGTGGCTACTAAGAGCCTGCTGAAATTATTTTAGAGATGCTGAAATGCTAGTTTGGTGGAATGTGAAATAAACCTGGCTCTGAAGGATAAACGCTACTTCTGAGGCTTTGTAAAATGTAATATGAGAGGAGTTTGTACTTTCTGGCTAGGCTGGTACATTTCTATGCTAGGAGGGACACATGAGGATTGGTCCCTGCAGGTAACAAATGTCAACGAACAGCAACAATTCTACAGTATGACAATAAAGCTACGCAAGTGGTAGTGCTTAACGGCCGTGATTTTGGGCTTTCACCTTGAGTATAAGGAAATCTTTCTTAACCTAGAAATTAAAAGGAATAAAGGATGTGGAACTGTGTTAAGGGTGACTCCAGCTATTCTGAACTGCCCTGCCAGTGAGTAACACAATTTTTGTAGAATGTGGCCTTCTTGTCTGTGACCTGATCTGCCTGTTTCCAAGTTGTCTCGAGCTCTCATGTCCCTCCTTACTGCAAACATCTATAGGTACGTCATGTCAGGAGTCAACTGTGGGTTTAGCAGACTGGTGTTTGGTTTCTTTTTTTAAAGATAACGAAGATACTTACTGCTAAGAGTTTGGATTAACAGTTTGAATGTTTATCTTGAACAGTTGAATTGCCAAAATAGAAATACTGTGCTTCGAGATTCTAGTTCTGGCAGGCAAATAGGCCATAATGCTTTGTTGCTTGTTTTAGAGTTATTAAATGTACTCCTTGGTGGAAAATGTTTCAGGAGTACAAAGTACTTCAATTTGTATTGAAGTCCTAGACTGTTAATGGCTTCAAGCCTACCATGTCTTGGGTACTAAGCTTGGCCTCCTTTAAAGCATATGCTTTTTTGATAAGTCAAGAGCTTTCTTCTATGGAGCTTTGCTTTAGACCTTAGAGAGTTACTGTGTAGTGCATATCTTGAGACATACCTTTCAGAGTCTTTTATAGCCTTGGAAAGGACAAGGAATGCCTAACACTTCCTTTGAGTAAGACAGTAAATCACTTGGCAGACTTGCTTGTTAAGTGGAGTGCCAGCAAGACCATGAACAGTCTTTACTCTGCCTCCAACCCAAATATCCTAGTGTCCTTCCAGCTTTTGCTGGATTCCTGGCATATTTGTTGAGAGCAAGTAGCCTAAATTTGGGATTGGCTGAATCCTCCAGCCTTTACATCAAGCTTGACCTGTTGCTATTCTAGTTTCAGGTTTCTGAAATAGTTGCCAGCTGCCCTCAAATCATGAAGGTCAAACACTAAAGTATTTTGACTGCTGGCTTCTTCCAGAGGAAACTAGAGCAATGCAGCACTTGACATCCTGTGGAAAACTGCTCATTAAGAATGTTCATAAGGAAGTGCCCAAGCCCTGCTGAAATGGTCAGCCAGAAGCCTGCTGTTTCATTGAAGTAAACACAAACCCTGGTGCTTGGAGTCTACTCTAGACTAGGCTAGCCAAAACCTGCGTCTGATGCCTAGCAAGGGTGCTATAGTTGGGATGGGGACACAGTGGAGCTGTGTTAGGTTGGCACAGGGTGGAATCCCAACTCTGAGGACTTGCCTGAGTTCCAGGCTATAGAGTTGAGATTCTGACTCTAGACAGGAATAAACAGCTGGAATTTTATCTGTTGCTCATGTGGCACTTCCTGTGTGGCTTGCAGTCTTAAATCCAATGGGAAGGTTAACAAAGTGCGTAGACAGTTGGTATCAGTGTATTCAGGCCATCAGTTTTGCAGCTGTTTCTCTTCATGTTTGCTTTTCCCAAACGCAAAGGCAGGAGAAATAGCTGTAGGTACTCAGATGTTGCATGTGTGGAGGCCTTCAAATTTGTCAAACAATCTGAGGACCCCAAAGCTGGATCAGAAGCTTGGTCCCTGCAGCCTGTGGGACACAAGTGGGTGTTAGCTGAGAGCAGAGCAGATCTGTACGGAGGCATTTACCTGCCCTCTTGAAGAGGGGATACCCATACATATTCTAAGAAGCTGCAGTATCTCTACCTCATCAGTGATTAAAAATGGCTAGCTGCCTCTGCTTAAACCCTTCCCTCCGATTCCAGAGAGCACCTGCTTAGTCAGGCTCTGCAATGGTCACTGAAAGCTCTGTTCTGCATTTCCATCCCCTCACTGCATCAGCATGGATTTAAGAATCTATGGCAACCTTGCTAAAAGCAAGCTGCTTTCCCGACACCCCACTTAAGGTTCGGAAGTGGCAAACTGCCTCAGGAAGGGAACAACGTGCGCTGTTCTTACATACTAATGTTAAGGCCAGAGTTGTTGGATGTTGCTTTGGAAAGAAGAGTTTGGATTGTCAGATTAGCTGTTGCTGTGACTTTTTTAAGCAAGCCAATTTCATCTTACTTTGGTACTTTGTCAGAGCTAGGCATAAGCTAAGGTTCACAGGAATCTTAAAACATACATGAACATGTGTGAATCAGAGCTCCTAAAACCTTATGGTTATTGAAAAGTGAGTGTAAGAAGCTGAACTTAAAGCACACAACTGAAGCTTGAAGTGGGAATTCTAGGTATGTTATAATATGATTCTTGACTTTGTCCTTATTTTTAGGTTGCACCTGGGAATTTGGTGCCATGGTTAACTACATCAAGAAGACTTACCCTCAGACCCAGCTGGTTGTTGTGGGCTTCAGCCTGGGCGGAAACATTGTGTGCAAATACCTGGGGGAGAGCCAGGGCAACCAGGAACGAGTCCTGTGCTGTGTCAGTGTATGCCAGGGGTACAGTGCATTGAGGTAGGTCTAGAACCTTCTCTGTGCCAGTCTCTTCTGGGGTTGTGGGAGGGGGCAGATCTTTGGCAGGGTGCATGTGGAAGGGCAAGGTGGAGAGTGTGTTGCTTCTCTGGTGTTGAACTGGTCTGACAGACTGCAGCGTATGGGATGCTGCCCTCCTGAAGGAGCAGCCAAAGATTTTTTGATTTGGCAGCACAAATAAGCTTTCTGTCAACGATGCAAATAAGTTTTCTGTACCTGGCCAGGTACATGCTGGCAACTTCTGGTCTGTGTGTGTGAGCTGGCTTAACTGTCTCACTGCTACAGCATCCCAAGAGGAGGCATTCCCCATGCAGTCCTGGTATAATTAACCAGGCAGGCTGGGCAGCATGACAAACTGCTGAGATGATGCCAGATTTGCAAGCAGTAGTTTACACTTTCTCATCACTTTGAGAAGTATCCCTTGGTTCGTAACAGCTTTTCTGGCTTCAGTGTGCAGTTTCATCTGGCAGCTCTTACCTGGGGAGACTGGAAGAGAGACACACCGCTCATACACTGTCAGTCCGTGCTTCCCACCTAGTGTGTGTCGCTGAAATGGTGCCGTGGGCTGATGAAGAGGTGGAGAGACGCTTGCAACCATGATATACAATTTGGAAGGTGGGGAGGAGAAGGCTTAGCCCTAAAGTCTGACTAAAATGTTGACCTGTGGCTCCCCACCGGGAAGCCGAGGCTGTAGCACTTCACGAGAGCTGTAATGGCTCCACCTAGTGCTAACACTTGTATTTGCTGATGTCTGGGTGCAGCACTGCTGCGTGAAAACTGGTGGCTCAACTAAGAGGCAGTAACTTTCCAGGTATGCACAGTTAACGAAGATTAAACCAGTGTAACTGATAAGCTACTGCTTTTCGGTTTTTACTGTCTGTACATACGGACAACTGCTAAGATGTAGCTGACTTCACAGTAATTTAATTTTACTTTTGAGCCCTGAGACTCCCTGAAAGGCAAAAGGGGCTGTTGAGACTAGGGTATTTGGGTCAAGATCCTTTGGGCAGATAAAAATGGTGAAACTATGGCAGCCCTGTAAGGGGTTTGCTATGGAGTTTGGCCTCCCAGCCTGGTCATGGTAGCTGGAACTCTTGATGCTGCTGGTGCTCTGCCTGTATAGGGACCAGATTAATATTAATCATGAAGACACCTTTTATGAGTTAAGCCCTTACAGGTAAAAGAAAGAAGCTTTTCTGGAAGCATTAAGATGTGACTAAAAGCTTGATATGCATGTTAGTAATAGTCCGGTATACCTAATCCCTTTTGAGATCAGATGTGACTACTCCTAAAAGAGTATATAATCTATTGCTAGGTCCCCATGAGTTCACACCCTTAAAATTTGAACAGATACTTCCAGGAACAGTTTTTCTGTTTTGTTTCAAGTAAAATGTTGTTAGTTGTCTTGGGGTTCTGGCGTGGAGCACAGCATCCTTTTGAAGCCAGCTCCTCAATTGCAGCTGTCAAACAGTGTTTGCAAGAATCACATCTGGCTGTGGTCCACTTGGTTCATCTTCTGCAATTATGTAATATTGTATTTCTGGTCTCCAAAATGATGTTGCAAGTAATGCTCTTCCCTAAGCCTATTTCTGTAGTAGCATGTCATGATGTGCTGGTAGAATAGCAGGGCAAGGACAACCTGTTTAACAATAATCCACTTGGATATCTGTGTGCAAAAAGAACAGCTGCTTGTTTGAGTTTAATGCAAGTCTTCTGTGGGTTGTGTGGATTACTGAGCTCTTGACTCCACCTGCTGGGTAAACACCTACTACCAAACCTCTGGTCACAAAACATCTCTGTGCATTACTGGCCAGTCAGCAGGAAGGCTTTTCAGATCTTGTGTCTCCCTACTTAATATCTACTTCTGCTTTAAATGATAATTAGCTGAAGAGCTAGGAGAAGGCAACATCAGTAAATGTGTACTAAGCAAAAGACAGGACAGGGGAGGGCCCTGTGCCCCGATTATAGAAGTGAGAGGAAAGAGGTACAAAGCACTTCCAGGCAGAGAATGGTTAAACCTTAGCCTTCCTGGGCTTGGTCTGGTAGGTTAAAATAACTGGCCTAATCATACTGGGCTACATGGAAGTGGATTACCCTGGTAAACATGACCAGTTAGTTTACAACTCTTGTTTTCTTTTTATATTAGCTTGTACAGCCTTTATCCTCCAAATAACTTTAGGAAGTGAAGGAAAAAAGTGGTGGTGAGCAAGGTGAACCAGGGATCTGAAATATGAAAGCCTTTCCAGACCAGAGCATTAAGTGTGAGCTCTACAGATGGACATGATAAAATAGCAGCAATACTAGGATCTGCCAGAGGAATGAGACACTTAGTTTAATGAATTAACACAGCATCTGGGGAATGTGTTCCCCGAGGCTAAATGGGGATGCATCTCCTTATTCTTTAATCTCTTCCTGCACAGGCTTGATTCTGCTTCTTGATCTTGTGGAATGCATCTTTACCATAGCTACAGGCTGTGGGGAGAGACCCCAGCTTTTAAACCCGTGCAGTCCTCAAAATACTGGAAGCTGCCTTTTTTCAGTGCTTGCAGCTCTTCATATTAGGAGTACTACTGTACACCACAGGAACTGCAGGGAAATGTAGTAGCTTTAACTTCAAACATCTCCTAATAACTTAATAGGTTTGCTTGGAAAAATCTTTTCTGAAGAAAGAAATGTGCATCTTCCTGTCTTCCTTAATCTTCTGCCCTGGCATAAACATGGTAGGTATAGTCTGGCTAGACAAAAAGATAAGGAAGTTGTTGTTTGTGGTTTTTTAAATTCCATATTCCAGCATGGCTTACTACAAAAAAACATAGTTTGCTTTTGCTCTGGTAAGGAACTTGCAGGTGGTGGCTTGGGAGGTCACGCTAATCCGCTGTAGTTCTCATAGTATGTTAATGTTTAAATGGTAGGACTACTTCAGTAGCTGAAACGGCTCCCAGCATTCCTGTGTTGCTCAGTAAATGATAGTGTGTTTCCTCAGTAACAGCAAAGCCTGTTAAGAGTAAAACTATAACCTGCCCATGACCCTGCATAGTAAAGGAGTGCTGGTGTCTGGCAGAGCTCACAGAAGTCTGGATGACTTTAGTTCTGTTTTAACAACAGATAAGCTGTGAAGTGCTGTTCTGCTTTGAGAATAGGTAAAGACTTCAGCTCAGATGCCACTTGCAGCTGCAACTAGTATTTATTCCTACAGTGTCTGCCAATGAAGCTAAAACAATAGTGTCTGTACATATTGGAAACATCTGCACAAATTATTTCCTCTGCAGAGCTATATGCACAGCAGACAACACTTTGTTCAGCAACAGGTTTTAGTCC
Source organism: Phaethon aethereus (assembly GCF_964289735.1). Classification (NCBI taxonomy): domain Eukaryota; kingdom Metazoa; phylum Chordata; class Aves; order Phaethontiformes; family Phaethontidae; genus Phaethon; species Phaethon aethereus. The sequence continues at coordinate 8,929,132 of NC_138588.1, forward strand.
TTTCCTTGGTTAGTCCCATTAGGTAAATTACATTCAACTTATGCAAAGGGATACTAAAATCCTCTTGTCAGTGTTGCAGATCTTGACTGATGGCTCTTAAATGCTCCCATCAAAATTGCTAATTGTATTGTGCAAAATGAGACTGCAGATCTGTTTTCTGATACTACCAGACTTCATCAAAGTGGAAGTCATTTCCTGGAAAAGGTTAAGCTGTGGCAGGGAAGGCCTGGAGATTTGTTTACATAGCCTCTAGGCTGCCATAAGATGCTACAGTGTATTAATCTGATCTTTCAAGATCTCCATTAACAGCTTTGATTGTTCTGCACTGTGGTTTTTTTCTAGGGCACAGGAAACCTTCATGCAGTGGGATCAATGTAGAAGATTTTATAACTTCCTCATGGCAGACAACATGAAGAAGATCATCCTTTCTCACAGGTACTGCAATACATCACTTACACTGATAGAATTGATTGGGTCAACTGCTATTGGATTTATCTTCTCAGTCCTCTAAAATGGGATTCCTGAAAGATTATGCACCAGTTCCTTGCTTGGTGGTCTTCAGATGAACCAACAGAGAAGGGGAGTCCATATCAATCTCATTCATATAGTGTAGATCTTGTTAGAAGAAAGCAGGCTTTGTCTTTTTGCCTTTTGAGGAAACTTGCTTAATGAATAAACAAGATGCACACAGGAAAACAGTGCAATTAGACTTCAAAGTGGAGTATTCTGCATCTGTTTCACTTCTAGCCAAAGAATTCCCTATTCAAGGAGCCTCTTGTTCTGCCACCTACCTGAGGTAGGACTAATCTTCAAGATCTGCTGTATGGGGCTGCTGCTTATGAAATAAGCAAATAATCAAACTGTAGTTCTGGCTTCTAGCTGTTCCTCTAGAAAGAGCATGTAGCCAGCAAAATTTTTAGTGTTGCTTTTCTTAGAGTGCAAGTGTACTTGTAGGATCCCTGTGCTGCTGTTGTGATCTGTGGCTCTCGCATATCAAGGAATGTGTGTATGAAACAGGTGATGTGCTCAACGTTGTTACCTCCATCAAAAGTTCTCTGTACTTCTTTTTAGAGCATTAAATGTGTAAGTATCTTGTCTGTGTATATTCAAAGTTGCCTGACTCAAGGGAAAAGGAAGGGAAATATCTAAGACCTATTAAAAAGCATGTGTCACTTGCAAACTTCTGGTTCATTGTTTACACTCCTGTGCAGTATGAAACACTTGTAGAAGGAATTAGGGCAGCTGACATGTAGGATGATCTATAGAATTCATTCCAGACTGATGAATATTTAGACAACTTGACCAAATCTAACATGTGATGTTAGGTAAGCCTCTGTTAAAATGTTAAATTCATAACACCGAAAGCCAGTGCTGGCTCAATTAAACTTCTTTCCATCATCACTTGTGCTCTAAGGCAGCTCCCCCAAATCAAACCTAGCCTCCCTCCTACTCTGCCCTGCAGCTGCTTCTGAAAGGGAATAAAAACTCCTTTCCAACTTGTGTCTTTTGTTCTATTTGTTAGGGGAGAAGTTTGTTCTGGTAAAGAAACTGATCCTCTCCTGAGGGCAATAACTGATTATGACAAGTGTCCATAGTAAATAGCTTTCTGCTAAGGTAATGCCCCAAGTAACTTCTGCTGTGTGAGCTAACCTAGTAGCTGTGCTGGAGAGACTTTAGGACCAGATGGTGAAGGAGATGCTATGCCCAGGACTGCTAGTGCTCTCACCCAAGCCACCCGCAGGTTTCATCTGGAGCCAAAGGACCCTCCCTCTAACATGCAGCCTGTGTTCCAAATACTCTTAGTGCTGTCTGTTCTAGGAAGATTCTTTTTAGAGGCCCCTCATGCAGTTTTTCAGTATAACAAGAAAGTTTTTTTTTTCTGTAAAGAGACTGCTAGGGTTTCTGTTATGCCTTGCTGCAAAGGGAAGTAGACAGCTGTGCTTGTTCCCAAGAAAGCCTCATGTGTATGTAGCCTACTTCTAGTCTTCCCTTGTCAGACTTAGTAAACTCGGCTGTCCTTGAACAGGTCAAGGCTTTGCTGCTCTTGTGTTATATGGATGTTTTTTCTTGATGTTACTCTTTCAGGCAAGTTCTCTTTGGAGATAACAACATGAAGAAGCCACAAAGCCTGTCAGATGCTGATCTGAGCAAACTCTATACAGCAACATCCCTTATGCAGATTGATGATAATGTTATGAGGTATGAAGGGCAATTCTCTGATCCTGTGTAGATTTCTGAAAGTACCTTCTCATTCAAGTGTTGCTCTTGCATGCTTCTTGCTGTGCCTGTAGGAATCTGCTAAAACACAGTGCTGACAAACTCATTCTTCCTTGCCTTCACATTGAGTAAAACTTACCAGAAACAAAAAATACTATTGACAGTCACAGCTTATGTAGAATCATCTAGGAGGCATTTATTTATCAGTAACATCTGAACCTGCAGCCTTCAATAATGTAGGAAGAGACCAGCTCTGTGTGCAAGCTCTAGGGAAAAAAAGGTGCAGAATGTAGAAAGCAGCTCAGAACTGCTCATGAATCTCCTTATCCCTGCTTGAATTTTGAAAAAAAAAAAAAATCTTCTCCCCATAAAACCACTACTGCCTTCTCAATAACCATTAAGGTTGGCTGAGATAATACCACCTTTTTTTTACTTGTGATACTGACACCTAAATTAAGCTCTCTGCTGTATTAAGCTGTAGCCTGTTACTGCCTGTGTCCTTGAAAACAGCATAGCACTTTCTTCAGCGGCAGTGTTCATACCCAGGCATGTTCTGTATCAGGGGTTGACGCCTTTCTAAAATGAAAATGTAGACTGTTGCCTATACAGCTATAATGCTTTTGGCAGACTGGGAGTATTGCTTCTTTTTAAAAGCCATTCCTTTGGAAATCTCCCTACTCGACCCAAACTAGAAAGGCCTCAGGGATAACAACTATATTCTCTTATGTCAAAAAAAAAAAGCACTTGAGTATAGGTTTACTGAACCCTTGGTTTGGGATGGAGTGCTAAGGGTTTGGCAAAGAACTGGAATCACAGTGAATTCTGGGTGGCTTGTAGGAAGGCCCTTTTGTTCAGTATGTTTGAGGTTCATAAACTGTGGTGGTTTTGTATTTGGAAGGCTTTCAGGTGAAGATGAACAAGATCGTAACTTTTCTTTCTTCCATATGTACAATTACTTAAGTGAAGTAGGATGCTTTAAAAGAAATGGCATGAAGGCTGCTAGACTTCAGCTTGCATGTGTAACTTGTTCCTGCTATTACAATGTTTGAGTCAGCACAGAAAGCATAAAGGTATGTGCTGCCAAAGGTGAGTTTTGCAGACACTGGGTAGAAAAAAAAACATTGTCTATGAAAATTGAGGCATCATTGCTATCTCTGCATATATGTCCTCACTTGAAAGTAAAAGTCCCATGGGTGCTAGAAACAGATGATTGCAATGACAGTCTTCTCTGTTTCAGGAAGTTCCATGGCTACAGTTCCCTAAAGGAATACTATGAAGAAGAAAGCTGCCTGCAGTACTTGCACAGGGTAAGCTCTTGCAATAGAGACTGCTCATGTACTTTCATTTTCCTACTGGAGAGAAAATGCACTGTGGTTTCTGTTATTGATACCTAGACACAGCTGTCTTAGCTGGGATTTTCAGAAACAATCAGACACAGTATATTGGAGTGGGATTTCAGTTATTGCTGCTTGCAATAGTGGGGCTAAATGCTCTGGGCTTTTAAGAGCTCATAACTCTGGGTAGTGGCACCCAAGTGTTCTTGATAAAGCCATGTGTTCAGCTGAACCACTCTAAGTGTTTGAGGACAAGGTGGGAAATGGGTGGTGGCACAGAGCCTGCAGTTTCAAGGAAGAAAGACTTACTAGATACTGTTGAAGAGACTCGGGACACCATCTGGCAGGCAGATGCTTAGCAGACCGAAGTTTTGCAGAAGTGGAACTGAAAGATTAATTTCTCCTTGATCTACTGAGCCAGGGGATGGCAATGTTCCAAGGGAGTTTCCTGGACTTTAACCAAGGTGTCCATATCAGGCAGCTGGTGCCAGCTCTGTTGTGCAAAGCAATACAAAGCAGAAAAGGGTGTAGCTATTCGAATACTGAGAATGCGGAAGATCTGTGACTCAATCTGTATTTGCTCTAGTGCACCACTGCCCCTTTCATACAATTGGGGGGGGGGGGCGGAAATCAAGTGCTGCAAAGTACTCCATTGGTGAAAAGCCACCATCTTAAATTTTGACTCTTTCTGCTTTTCTGATGCTTCTCCAGGCACAGGGCAATTCTGAAATAAGATGTCTTAACTGAGTTAGGCTGAGATGCTTTTACAGTTGCTAGACTGAAATTTAAATACCAAACCCTTACTCTGTTTTTTCCTTTTCTGCCATGTTTCTTGATGCAGATCTATGTTCCTCTTCTGTTGGTTAATGCTGCTGACGACCCTCTTGTGCATGAGAGTCTTCTATCAATTCCAAGAGCTCTTTCAGGTATGTTGAAACAGTCTGTTCCAGCTGTGCATATTTGTGTACCTGCAGCTTCCTTATCACATCATGATCCATGATTTCAAAGCAGTTTGACTTGCCTCCTTATATCTGTAATCCTGTGGGAGGTGTACTAAGCCTCTTTAAATAACCAGTCACTAGAACTAACAAGGCTAACCTTGAGCAGGAAGAACTTCAGTCCTTTCAGGCTCCTTCTGCTGTGTTGGCTTGTTGATAGCCAGCAAGTTACATTTGGGTTACATTCTTGAGTCAAAAAATGCTTCCTCATGTCTTCATTCCTCACTGGGATTTAGTAGAAAGGTGGGTTATTATAGTGATAGTCTTGATCGAGTACAGATGAACAGCCCCCTTTGAAGAGGGTGGGCACGTGCATGGCTGTGGTGTTTGGTACTGAACTAGGATCTCTCCCTTGAAAGGAGTCCTGTGAGCTGTCTATCTTCAGCCAAGGGAAAAAAGGCAAATTACCTTTAGAAGCACAGAAGAGGGAGCTATCTGCTCCTTTGTCACACAAATAGTGTGTACACAGGGAGGGAAGCAGGGTTCACTCTTTTCCTGGTTGAAAGCTGTGAACAGAGAACTTATCCACAGCTGCTTCCAGACAGAAGCACACACAGGGGATTTTTCTCACTGTACATGGAACAAAGTGGCTGATGTACTGTCAAAGCTTTGGTGCAGCTCAATGTGATGCTAACAGTCCTAGTTCCAGCATACATGAGTTAAAGATGTTAATTTAAGAATATTCATTCTTACAGCAATACAGGTATCCAGCCAGCAGCATTTCTTGGGCAATCTTGTACTGGCTGGGACGGGTTCCTGCAGACTGTCCTGTTCTGTGAAGCAGTAAGGTTATGTGCTTTGGACTTCAAAGTAGCTGTGGCCTTTGTCAGTGCATTTCTGCTTCCTACACATGATTACTCCTTTAGGTGCTGTGCCAAGGATAGAATTGATTATCACAACTTAAGATGGCTTCATTCTCAGCTCCAAGATGTTAACCTTCTGGAACTTTGTGCCTTTTTTTTTTTTACAGAGAAACGGGAAAATGTCATGCATGTGCTGCCCCTTCATGGAGGCCACCTGGGATTTTTTGAGGGATCTGTACTATTCCCAGAACCTCTGACCTGGATGGATAAGCTTGTGGTACAGTATGCCAATGCCATCTGCCAGTGGGAGAAGACAAAATCTCACTGCTCAGACACAGAGCAGGCTGTATCTGGCCAGGAGTAATTGACCCAAAGACTCTGGATCACTTCAGTGTATGTCCCCTTTGGGAACATCTTGTTCCCTCACCTGCTGCTTCAGGTTTCCATTCTCCTTGATATCCTATGGCTGGGGTTTGATCACGATGTTTTCTTCCAAAGTGGAGTTAAAGCAGAGGTTAATATTTGGCAAGAACATCTTTGCATATATAGTCACTTGAGTTTGTAATTTACTGCTCTGCTTGAAGAATTTGGTTGCCAACTGGGACTTGTTACAGGATTATTGAGCTAAAGACTGCTTGTTTTAATATAGCAGAAGTTTCAAATATCAAATTCTCTCACCTGCTGGTCAAAAACTTAATCTGCAGCATTTGTTTAGGTGTAGGTGACAGTAACTATGACACTGTTCTCCTTTGTCCCGGTGCTGGAAAAACCCTGTACCAAGTCACAAGCCAGTGAGCCGTTCAGTCTGTAAGCCACTGAAGTGTGGCTTGGACAAACAGATGCTTGACTGCAAGTGGAGTTCCAGCCCTGCACCATCTCAAGGGAATCCTTTTAGTTCCTAGAAATGCACTTACACAAATGAATCAGTTTAAAAATAGTTAACTTTTCTATACTTCAGCTGTCTGTGGATTGGGGTGTCTTTATGCTGGGACTCAAGTAGAGAAAAGCTGCAGGCTGGTAATACCAGTTAATGTTTCTATGTAAACATGTTCTCTTGCACCGAGACCAGATCAGTCACCTTGTTGTCTTTGCCTCTTTTTAAATGTAGTCATCTTAGTACTGGATTTTTTTTGTTTGACCCAGGGCTTTTTAAAGCTGGCTCTGGCTTCCAAATGGAAACCAGTGATTAAGAATCTGCAGGATCTTTCTGAGCTCCATCTATTTGTAAGAATATTTCAGAATTATGTACTGTTAGGGATTAATTTGTTGGGGGGTGAAGGTATCTATTTAGATTTACTCCCCTCATGTCCAAGTAAATCATAACAAAATTCTTCCCCTTAGCTTTCAAAGCATCAGATGGTTTTCAGACACATGATCTGCCTTACTGTTGATGGGGAACTGGACGTCTCCAGTCCTGTGCAACTAAAGTGATATCTTTGCATGGCTAACTACTTTCATATCTGTGTAAATGCTGTAGGATTAGTGGCTCCAGTAAGACACTGGGCTCTTCACTTGAATTCTTTTTCCACACCTAGACTTCCTCTTCTAGTTTTAATGTGTGAAGTATGAAAGCTGTTTGCAGGAAGGATGCCTACTCACTTGTGCTTTTCCCTCAAGTGGCTGTTATGGTCTGTGCCAAGATGGTTATTAAAGATTCCATTCTATCCCCTGGAAGGAAAGTTGTCCCATGACAATCTGGAGACTGAAACTTTGTGGTCAAAATCTTTTTCTCTTTTTTTCCTCTATTTGTTTGTTCTGTCAATATTGTAGTCTCATTAATCCATCCTTAGGATTTTTTTATCACAGTGTCAGTGGAGTTTTTCTCCTGTCACACTTCCCACATCAGTTAGCACTTTATTGCTTCAGCCTTGGTCTGTGTTCCAGGCACTTTATAGCTTAAGGGTGAAACAAGCTGCAAGACTTCATTCTGGTGATACAGGGGAACAAGCCTTCTGGACAGCCCTGTCCCTGAACTTCAGTAGGTTGATTAGGTGAGTTTTTGTTTTAATAAAGCAATAATTAACTATTGTAGCAAAGGTGCATTATCATATCAGGAAATTCCTTTCATTTGCCTTAGGCCAGACACGTTGGCCTGTTACAATGAACTGTGGGTATCTGCACATTCTCCTTGTTAGTAAATCCAGATTTCCCTTTTTCATCAAAGGAAAGATGTGACCAGGTAAAGCTATAGTAAGACTTGGTCATGCTTGTGGCTGTTCCTTAAGAACTATTTTAGGGCATCAGTTAGCAAGGATATTCTTAGTTGGTGGATATGTTGTCTCTGTGTTGTTACCCTCTTATTCATACTGCATCTGTGTATATCGCTAAAATATGTTGCAAAAGTTATTTCAAATTTTTGCTTTAGCTGTTCATGTAATATTCATTGGATATGATTTAAATATCTTCTTGCTTCAACAGAAGTGGAGCGTGTACACATCAAATAGATACAGTATGAATTTAGGTGTGTAGGGGGATACGTTTTTTATCTCCAGTGGGTTACAACTTCAGAAGTGTTTTGACTTTCATAGTATACTATAGCTGTAGCTTACACAGGTCGTGGCTGTCTGCCCTGAGGAAACAAGACTGCCTGTGCTTCGTGTGTCCTTCCTCAATCCAGCTTTACTGTGCTGAGATGAATATCAACTTCAGACAGCTCTAGAGGAACAGAAGTTGTTCTTGGTACTGATGCTGCTGTTGAAGTCAAGAGCTCATCATATGACCAGACATGTGGATACCTATGAAAGAAAGGTCAGTGTGCATCTTACCTTCTTTGAGAGCAAAATATCTGCTTTCAACGTGAGAGCCTTATCAAAAGCCAGGGGTTCTCTGCCCAGCTCCCCAAGCAGCTGAAGCTCTGCCTTCCTTCCCAGGACCCCAGACTAGCAGAACAGTTCAGCTGACTGTCCCAGAATGTGAAAGTCAGGAGAGCGAGAACTGGCTTGGTACTGTCTGGGAAGGTTAATGCTGAGGCGAAGCAAGTGTGTTGCCTCTGCTTTTTGGCCAAGTCATGCCAGTCCCTCTGAAAGCAGAGCTTTGTCCTGGGAAGCTTTTTCTTGGGAGGCGGGAGGGATCTTCCTCCTTCTTTTTTGTAAAGGTCATGCTTCATGAACCAGGCTTTTCTGTTTCTAATGTATGAGGGAGCTATCTTCTCATCAAATGTACCTTCATTTCAAGCTGATTTCACTATAGGAGATGGCCAGTTAATCAACGACCTGTATTTAAGCAAGTCTTCTAAGATGAGGTGAGCAACTGCACAGTTTTCAAAGCAACAGGAGATGTAGCTTTGTCTAATCAAATAGATGTTTTGCTTTAAAGTTGGAGGGTCTTTTTGAGGAATACTCCTTCCTGCCCTGCAACTCAAGCCTTCATACTTCAGAAGTGCCAATGCTGTGGGCTTTCTGAAACTCTCAACTCCCAAAATAATACAGGTCTCTGTCTTTGACCTGTTTTTGCATCTACAGCTGTTCAAACCACTTCTGACTTGACCAACTAATTCTAACCTGTTTGGGGAAGAAGAGCTTTTGTCATGGCTTGTTTTGGCAAGGCTTCTGGAGCCTGAGGTTCAGCTTACTAAGCATTGTTGTCAGTGGAAGCAGTGGGAAAAACCCCTGTTCTCTCAATCTCATCCAATTTGATGCTGCTTTCAGGGCAAGACTTGTGATGTCAGACTTGCAGCAGTAACGTAAGAGATCTTAGGGAAGTGGGAGAGGAGAAAGTTAAGCTGCAGTGTGTGTTGTCTAAAGACCTTCAAAGAAAAGAATTGTGTGTTAAGTCGTGCTGCTGACAGTGACTGGCAACTGATACCTAGTGCCAGTATGCCAAGATGCATGGAACTTTGTCCAATCCTAATCTGAAATACTCTCCCAAAATAAGGCAATACTAGTCTTGTAGGTAGGTGGTCTTCATTTGCCCAGTGAACTCAATCTTAAATGCAATCTGAATTTTTAAGTCTTAGGAGTGAAGACATCTTCATCTCTTGTTAAGGCATGAGGTGGTTGAGCTGTGCCCTTGTAGATCGTTACAGTATAGTCTGATAATGCAGTTCAAGATTACAGCATGATGAATCTATCATGTGCTCTGTTTAGTTTCAAACTGGGATTTAGAAAAAGCATTAGCAGAGCTCTTCCCCCCCGGTAGTCTCATGTGGTATACACACATCTTTCCCATCACTGGATGTAAGTAGCACTTGAACATAAACCCTAGGGACTTTCTGTCAGATAGCAAGTTGCAGAACTACTACTGTTTGATGGTTAGGGTTGTCCAACCATCACCTTTGTCAATGTCTAGAGAGATCTGAAGCTTGTAGGTGGGCAGCTGCGACTTGCTCATGCTGAACATAAGGAGCTTGCAGCTTCCACCACATCAGATCTGCCAGCATCTTTAATGGTCCCTTGGTTAGCTTCTAAATTGAAGGTGTTTTCAGATGGGTCTGAGAGTGTTGTAGTTGCACTGTAGAGACATACACTTGAACTTCCCTGCAGTCTTTTCCTGAGTATTTTTCTGCAGTCATGTTTATGAAGATACAGGTTACAATGGCAGGGCATTAAGCAAAGATGTTGGGAACTACTATCTCCAGTACTGAATTTAGCCAAGCTGTGTCGTCTGTCATGGGTCTGTCACAAGTTCCTAGACCACAGCCCTTTGACACGTGGTGCCTTGCCCTTTTTCTCCTCCTCCCTTGACATCAGCATATCTAGAGACTTCAGTAACAGCTCTATCAGTTTTGGGGGCTTTACTTTTTAGTAAATGAATTTTCAAACACTAGATAGTGAAACTCTGGCAATGTACACTGTACAAGTGTGTGCTAACTTAAAGGACCTTTGTGGGCAGCCTACAGCTAGCTACAGTCTATTTCAAGGCTTAAAATAACAATGTATATATGCAGTGGGTCATTTTCAGCCCTCTGCTCCTCTAGCAGTAGGGATTGAGTCACAGAAGGAGGGTTTGCTTTGCTTAACATGTGACTTACCTTACAATCACAAAGTTCTTGTGTCTGTTAACTCTCCAGCAGTGTAGCTGGAGGTAGATTGCCTAAGTGACTACAAAAGAAAAAGCAGAGAATAGCAACTTCAGGATTTAATTGCCAAACAGTTTAGTCACCTAGATTGCTTCTCAGTTTTTCTGGAAATATTATGGCTGTCTGGAGCTTAGTGGAGCCTTTTTCCAAGAGACTAGAAAACTCCCTAGCCTTGTTCTGCATGTGTAAGTAATTTGTTGTGAAGAGCATCTTGTTTCTGGCTTGAGTCGTGCTCCATGTGTCCTTACTCCTTAGGTGGGTCTGCTGGTTGGGTAGGTCCTGGAGCCATAGTGACTCAAAGTAGTGTCACCTTCATGGCTTCTAGGTGAAAAGCAAACAGTCCTTCTCAGCATGAGGACTTTCTGAGTTTTCTCCAAGCTCAGAATGCCTCAGAGCAACACCAGCCCAAGCAAGGGGTGCCTTGTAACAGTACCCCTTTTGTCACTGGGAGTGTCTGTTATGCTGGCCTGGACTTTCTCAGCTGTTGGGGAAGCTTAGGCATGAGTGCCATCAATGAGTCAAAGTAGTTGCCAGCTTTCCAGGCTGTGGCAGAAGGGTTATTCTGAACATCTGTATTGGTTTTGCTGGTGAATCAATGGACACAACCGCTGCAATCCAGGGCAGCATTTATCAGGTTGGCTCTGCTGATATTGAACAGCCTTTTTCAAGTCTGGTAACAGTCTCCAAAAGCTCCAATCCTACATCACTGGTGGATAAAGGCTTTTCTTTCCTTCTTGCCCAATGGCCTTGCCTAACCCAGGTAGTTTCAATGCCAGTAAGGAGCCTGACCCCACAAGGTGGCTCTACAGAAAGCCTTTTTGCTTCTGCCTGGATGACAAGCTCACATTGTCTATCTCTGGTCATGCAAGAGCTTTGATTAGATACAGAACTTTCTTCTAGGATGTCCACTATAGCTCTACTGGGATGTCAAGCCTTCTCATGGCTCCTGCCAACTGGGAAGTCTTTAAAGAAAAAGGCCAAACAGAACCCACTTGTATTTGATATAACCAAACCCTACTGCTTTGCCCAAGTCAGCAGCTTTCCAAAGGTGCATGTTTTTTCCTTGTGTTACTTGACAGCTTGACCATAATTCAGAGCAACAGATCACTAGACATTCTTCCTGAGAAAGCATAACCTCTTTCTCTGAAAATACCACGTGGAAGAGGTGTGTGGAGAGTTCAGGAAGAACAGACCTGTGTCCTTGTTTTGCCCATGCAGCTGTGTTAGAACAGGCTGAGTGACTTCTAATGTTCTTGGTGAGCAGTTTACTATGAAAATATTTTTGAATTGGCAAGGTTATACTCTGGAACCAACTCTAAATGCTGCCCTGAAAAAGCTTGTATACTGAGACACCCTCTCTGCTGCTGTGTTCTGAGTCAGATTCTCTGGAGCTGACAGCTGCAGGGGAGATGTGCAACTAGCAATGCAATTTTTCTATATCTGCTGATGTTTACCTTTAAAATTATATATATAAATATATATAAAACAGTGTCCTTGATTTTTTCTTTGAATTTTGTTCTTTTGTGATGTAAAATGGAGATCATTGCAAAACAAATTGTAATTTTGTTATCTTTGATTCAGTGGGATTTCTTTATTTAAAAATAAAGAACTTATTGAAGTCAGTGCTACATGTAGTGACTGTGTGCAATGTTATTGGGTGGTGAAGTCCAGCTGTGACTCGACAGGCAAAGCAGCCATGCTTTCTTACTCACTTCCTCTGCAGTGAGGAGAGGATTGTCTGATGTGGGAATACATCGGGTCACCAAGGTAATATTGATTAAAATGCAACTGGGTATCTTAGCATCTCCCCTCAGTTATGGGATTTGGATTAGCTAAAAGAGGAACAAGGGCGATCCTTTAGCCCCAGCCCTTACATGTGAATTGGCATTAGATATTAGGCAGCACTAGTGAACAGAAACTAAACCAAGACAGCCTTGGGGAAAGGCTGTCCTTGTACCCCTGTGGTATATAGCAGTGTGGGAGCTGGCTTACTGCTCCCTCACTTCCAGGCAGGACCACCTTTGTCAGTGATTCCTATCTCTGAACTCTGGTGTTGCCTCTACTTTTTGACCCACTAGTTGACTATTCTAGTGGTAAATGCAAGGGCTCTAATTGTTCTAGGAAATGTGAATGACCTCAAGCTTGCACTCCTCTTCTGGGGTGGGGAGGACAAGAGGCGTGGCAGTGTTGGGAGTGTCTTTTCCACCTTCCACTCCTTTCAACAGTTGGTGCTCCTGTGCCCACCTCTCAAGGACCTGGATCTGCTGCCCACTGAAAGCTGAAGCGAGGGTCAAGTAGATAAATGCAAAGACTGCACAGAGGCTGTATGTAACAACTATGGATGGCGTGCCAGCCCCTGCCACCACTGTCATCTCTAGCTGGAGCCTTCCTCTGCCTCTGTGTTCCAGAGCAGAACAAGGACAGAGCTGCTACAGAAAGCCTCCAGGGAGAAGTCAGTCTTAATTCCTGCTATATATAGAAGCATCTAACAGTCACCCTGGCGCTCTGCTGGGGCTGGGCTTGGTGGCTAAGCATGGGGTGTCTATCAGGCTCTTGAGCTAAGGAGCATGTGGCTTTCTTGGCAGTTGACAGAGGCTGGTGGCTCAGCCTTCCCTAAGGCTCAGCTTGGGGAGCAGGCTGGGGGTTGGGCTTTATCTTCTTCCCTCTGTTCTCCCTTGCAGGGTGTGGCACAAGCCCTAGTGATGCTCGAGCCTTTCTTAGTTGCTTTTTGTCTTGTGGCCAAGAGAGGTCTTTGATGCCTCTCTGGTGGAGAATGGAGATGGCATCAGCTTAAAAACGGAATGCCTGTCCTGAAAATGCTAAAAAGCTATTTTTGCTGGTGGATGAGAACAGATTCTGACAGTCCTGTATCAGCTCCCAGGATCACTAGGTTGCTGGCTAGAGGACTCCTCCAGAGCCAGACCTATAGCTGTGCTGGGATTAAAGGCTGAAGCAGGGACCAGGGTTTAGCTGTGGCCCTTCCTGCTGCATACAGAAGGACTGTCCTCCGGAATGACAGCTTTCCTGCAGCGGGCAGTAAAGCTTTTGGCTTGTGTGTGTCTGCAGAAACAATCATCTGTTATTTTTCCCTACTTGAGTGAGTGGAGTTCCTAATCTTTCAGTGGGTGGCAGAAAAAAAACAAACACAACAGCATCTCTGTTAGGGACGGTTTGACATCTAAGGAGTTAACTGCTTGTTTGAGCCTACAGCATAGAAGAGCCTTGCCAAGAAGCAGTACTTGACTGATATTAAGAGCTCACTGGTGTGTGGGGTTTTTTTTACCTACAGACCAAGTGAGACAGATCTGGAGGGTGACTGGGACTGGTGAGCCCTGGGGGCCAGGACTGTCACTGCTGTTCCCCTGTAATGGAATTGCTCTGTGGGAGGTGTGTTGGGCTCCATCTCTTGTAACAGCTAAATCAAAATGCCCAATAAACATCTACTTCAGAACTCCTTCCTGGCTTGGTCAGAGTCACTCTGGGGCAAAGCTGAGGCTGGCATGGATTGTGTTCCCTGCTCTGTTTGCTGTGCTTTTCTCTGTCTCACCATCAAAGCAAGTGACTATTTGTCCCAGCAGTGGTGAGCAGCCACAGGGACCTCCCAAGAGCTGTGGCTGTCCCAGTCCAAATCCCGGAGGCAGCAGTGTGATGCTTCCATCTGTGCATAGGGGGGTTTTTTGTCTTTTTTTTGTTTTTACAAGTGAGCTGCAATTGCTCTGTGTCCCAAGCAAGCTGTGCTGTTGTGTTTGCACTGGCCTGATGATTGTAAGATTGTCACATGTGATTTCCTTGGGATGGCTCCAGATGCTTCTCAGCCCCGTGAAGAGCACTGCACAGCAAGGAGCTAAATGCAGCAGAGGTGCCTTTCGCTCTCCCTCTGGGCTCTCGCACAAGGTTGGCACAGCCTCAGGCTGGGATTCGCCCTGCATGGACCAGACCTGCTGCTGAAGCTGGAGAAAACAGATTTAACCCCAGTCACCCCTGCTCAGAGGCCCCATCCTCCCCACAGCTCCCGAGCCGACGTCCTGTTTGGTTTGAGCCTGAGCCAGTGCCCTGATGAATGCAGCTCTTGTCAGCACCCTCCACCTCGGCTGACTTTGGGTGGGGGTCTGGTCCTCTGCTTGGCTGATGAAAGTTGCCTGTGGGTAGCTGCAGAGCTGGGGCGGGGGGGGCATGCTGTGGGACCAGCTTGTGGAGAAGGAGGAAACCCAAGCAGAGACCAGTGCCTTGCTCCTCTCTGAGCCCTACTGCTCACCAAGAGAGAAAACCATCTGGAAACAGGTATTGGATCAGCTCCTTGGAGGAGATGCCTGGTTCATGAACCAGAACAAACCACCTTCCATGGGACACAGCTACTTCTGCCTCCCTGCTCCCCACCTTGATCCTGCTGACTCTACATCAGCAAGGGCTAATTAGCATTAGGATCAGGCACAGCTCGTTTGCCAGGTGAGGACCCTCCTCTGCCCTCTGTGGTGACTTTTGGTGGGGCTTCCCTGACTGAGCTCCATCTCATGGTGCTGTGCTAGGAGAAACAGCTGTGCTGAGGCTTTTGAAGGAATTAGGAGGGTATATTCTGTTTGTCTTTCACTGTCCTGTGGTTAAAATCTGTCTCTTAGTGGCTGCTGCAGCCTCTGTTCCTCCTGTCTGCCTGGCTGAGCAGGAATTAGGCAGAGCCAGCTCCACCTGGGCCCCTGCTTGGGTTCTTGTTTGCATTTTTTGGGCTGTTTTTGCTGGTTAGAGCAGATGACTGACAACTGGGGGTTCTTGCTTGGGCAGGGGTGGGGCTCGTTCTGGGATGCATGGAGGATGGAGACAATGAGTTCCTTGGCTGCTATGCCAAAGGGTAGTCAACGATGAGGGGACAGGGGTTTCCTACCAAGCCCTGATGCTCCTGGCCTCCTTAGAACCAGCGGCGCAGCCAGCGCCTGTGCCCGAAAAGCTGCACCCCTGGTCCTTGCCACATGCCACAAGGGACCCCAGAGCTCTGCTGTTAAACACTTTATTTCTCCCTCGCTGTAGCCCTCCCTTCCCAGAGCAGAGACTGTCCTGTCCTCCCTCCGCAGCTCCAGGGCATGCTGCAGGAGAGGGCTGGTGACCTCCTTTCTCTGCTGGCTCCCAGGGGAAGGGTGCTCTGCCTGGGAGCGACAGAGCTGCCGGGCAGCCCGCTGCCAGGTTTGGGGAGGGGAGGGACAGGCGTGGAGCAACGCGCCCAGAGTGCCTCATCACGAGCAGTCATTCAACCAAAGCTACGGCAGGAGGTGGCTGGGGTTAGGGGGCCACCTCTGATCCTATTTTACAGGGGAGGGGGAGCAGGCCCTGGTTTAGAGAGCCGTGTCTTCAGCCTCAATGCGGGGCCCAAAGAGCTTCTCTGCAGTGGCTTTGCCGTCATACTTGGGCAGGTTGCCGCCAAAGTCTGCTGGTAAGATGTCAGCATCGATCTCCTGGTAGAAGGACTCCAGCTCCTCCCCGTGCACAAAGACCTGGAGGGACATGGGAGCGACCCTCAGCAGAGGACCAGGGCAACTCTTCCCGGTTGCTCTCTTTCACCCAGGGATGTGCCTCTGCCTCCTGGTCCCTTTCCCACACTCACCCGCTCCAGCAGTTTGCTCTTCAGGAACGGTTTGACCACGTTGTAGGTCGTGGTGAAGTACCAAGGCTGGTGAATGAAGTGGACGGCCTTGAACCGCGCTGGGAAGGAGTCCTAGGATCCCAAACCCAGACATGGATGGTTACAGAGGCCGATGGCCATGCGGAGCCAGGCAGGCAGCAATGGACACCCCGGCACTGCCATGGCTTCCCTCGCCCTATCTCCCCTTCTCTCTTTGACAGATCCTTTCTTGTTCCGACCCAGCCCCAGGAGTGCCAGGGAAGCTGAATAGCCTCCCAGATGGTTCATTGTTCCCACGCCACAAGGAGGACCGCATCTCTGCTGTCCTCATTCCCAGGAGAGAGCGAAGCGTCTTTGGCCTCTGGTCCAAGGGCAGAAATCCTGGAATGCCTGTGAGTCTCCATCCAGCCTGGACCAGGCTTGGCTGAGAGGGTGGTGAGGAAAGGCCTCCAGGCCATGCCTTAGGATGCTGCAAGGAATGGTAGTACTGCTTCTGGTTGGGCTTTTGAGAGGACAGGGACCTGGGACTGGAAAAAATATGATCTACCTTGCAGGATTAAGCCAATTAGCTGGTAAGAGAAGGAGTGTGTGACGGGGAACAGCGTCTCCATGATGCTTTCTTCTGGTGTCAGCGTGGCGGAAACTGCAAACCCTGCTAGCCCTGCCTGCTCCTTTCCCTGAGCTCTCTGCTCCCCCAGGACCTGCTCTGACACTCTTGGGCACGGACTTTACCACCTCACCTGCAGCATGTCCACCATCTTCTTGAGCTCAGAGGGTTTGATCCCTGATGCCTGCTGCATGGTGAAGCCTTTGAAGTTCTCAATGATGCAGAACCCATTGATCTGGGTCTCTTCATTTTCCAGCAGCTTCTCCAAGATAACACAATAGGCACGAAGGATCTGACGGAGAGGAGAAACAGCAGGTCTGGTATTAGGTCTCACCTTCCATAGACCCCAGGAGGTTCCCAGGAAGAGTCCCATTGAGTATTAGCCAGAGTCCGCTTGGCTCCAGCCTGCTTGTCACAGCCAGCCCCAGGACTTCACAGCAGGGAGGGCATTTTGGGGCATGCTCAACAGCCACCATGTTCCCCTTTCCAGTCAGGTGCATCTCAGATCTGCATCAATGATATGTCGTGACCCAATTCAGAACTGAGCACAAAATGGAGCTGAGAGAATTTGTGAGTTACATACCTGGAGGCCTCTTTGCCAAGAAGCCCTTTGTGTGTCCCGTGCCTCAGTTTCCTCCTCTGCCCTCAGGTCCCTCCTTTCTAAAGCACCTTGATTTAATGGCGTGGTGCCTTTCTTCACCCTGTGTTACCTGGGCTGGGGGATGCACATCCCGAATTTGGCCTGCACCTTGCACCACATTGGGGGAAGGAAGGGGTATCCTTTGGGATGGACTGTGGTCTCCCATGCTCCATGGAAGGATAAATTCAAAGGGCTACAGACTTGCTTCAGCCTGGATGGCTGGAGGCTGTGTGTGGACACAGGTGTATGTGTGCGTAAGGGATGCTGTGTTCAGACGTGCCGAGCAGGGCAAGCCCGGGAGTGGGACCGCTCTGCGGTGGGGCTGGGCTGACCTCATCAAAGGTGATCTCCTCGTAATCCCAGTTCTCAATGTTGAAGAGCATCACCACCCGGCCATACTTGTCTCTGCTGGCCAGGATGCCGGGGTAGCCAGCCTCGATGGTGCTGCGCACAGCCTCGGGGGTCAGGTTGTCGAAGAGCTCGGGGTACTGCTGGCGGAAGTTCACGTAGCCTGGAGAGAGGCAGAAATCGAGGAGGACAACGGCGGCTCACCCAGCCTCAGGAAGCCAGGGCAGCGCTGGGGGAGCCGCCAGAGATGGGGTGGGCTGGCAACGGCAAGACATTGGTCCTGAGCTTGAAAGCTGTGGACTGGCTGTGCCCAGCGTCCACATGGGTCAGGTCTTCTCCAGCAAAGGTTGGGACAGGAGCTCAGCCCTGGCCCCAGAATGCTCGGTGTTATTCTCCCCGTGCCGGGGCCTTCCCATGCCTGCCTTCTCTCCAACACCTCAATGAGCAGATAAAGTCATTTTTCCCCTCATTTCCCTTTTCCCCTTCCTCCCTGTTTGGGTGACATTCCCCAGCTCCCCTCCCTTGGCACCCCGCTGGCATGAAATAAGGAATCTCGTCCTGGATAAATGCAGGCGAACAAAACATCTCGTCTGGGAGCCAGCGCTAGTAATTACAACTCATTATGCCCCATGCTGACACAAAGAGGAGCGGAACCAGGGCCAGGCAGGTCCCTGCAGGCAGCCACCCCCCAGGCTGCCCTCTCGTTCCCCCACCATCCCTACGGGTCATCATCAGTGTGGGTCCCAGGGTTGCTGAGCCCACCAGGCACCATGCACAGAAGCATCAGGGTGGGCGCAGCACCAGCTCCTTACAGGGGTACGTAGGGGTGTGTATAGGGCATGGAGGTCTCAAGGGCATGCAGCCCAAACCAGCTGGGTTCGCTGCACAAACGAAACAGCCTGCCGCTGCCAAACATATTTTTCTTTCATTTTGTCCAGTAAAACAGCAAGGAATGGGACTGTCCTGGCATTGGGGGATGCCTGGCACCACGCTCATTTATTTCCTTCCCCATCCCAACACTTTCCCCTGCATCCCAAGCCCCCAGCCCTGCCTTTTTTCTGTTTATCCTCTCTCCTCGTCCCCTTCCCATGTCAGGGTCCTGCTCTGCCAGCACAGCCCAGACTGGAGGGCTGGAAAGCTCCAGCTGCTGGTGGATGTGTACCCCCATCCTTGCCTGCTCTCACAGCCCGGGGCCCCTCCCCACCTTTCAGCAGGTCGTAGGCCCTGTGGACATCGAACTTGCGGGCACGGATGAAGCGGAGGAAGAAGGAGTCATCCTTCCCCTGCATCTTCTCGGCCACTGCCTTGCACACCTCCTCGCCGCCCGCCCGCTCCTGCACCAGCTCCCGCAGCGCCTTCACCGCCGCCTCCCTCTGCTCCTCCGTCTCGTTCAGCTCATCCTTCGCCTGGGGGGGAGCAAGGACAGGGTCCGGCTCAGTGATGCCCGCCACACATCCCAAAACACCCCAGGGGTCATTTAGGCACCCAAAAGCTGGGTGGTGTGCAGTGGTGCTCACTCACTGCAGCATCCCAGTGCGGGGAAGGCAGGGTCACCCAGGTCCCCTACTCAGAGACCCGCTGCAGTAAGCGCATCCCCACAACGCGAGAGCCCATCGGGGGTCTCCTCTGGCCCCCGAGAAGGAGCAGGTGCTCCCCACAGCCGCCCTCACCTTCTGCAGGGTGTGCGGGGGGATCTTCTCGCACCTCCCAAAGACGGGGCCGTGGTCCTTGGTGGTGAGGCGCTCCAGCTTGGTGCGCAGGGCCTGCTCCTCCTCCGAGACGATGCGGAAGGTGCCCGTCTAGGGGCAAGGAGTGGATGTGGGGTCTCTCCAGTCAGCCCCCCAACTCCCTGCCCCACCACTGGTCTGGATGAGGGGCTATGGCGAAGGGCAGAGCCTCCATGCCTGCACCCAAGGGGATGCAATGGGATGGGGATGGGCTGCATGCTCCCCACCACCGGCTAAGAGCAGATGGGGGTGAGAGGTGTGTGGGGTTCACCCCATCCCGGCGCTGCGGGGAGGGGATGCTGAACCCAGAGGACGGGGCAGTGCAGGGGCAGTACTCACAACCGCAGACATGTCCTCTGTCCTCTGTTGGCCGCAGAACACTGGGAGAGGGAAGGAGGAATCAGTAGCGGTGAGGACCCCGACAGCCTCTGCAGCCCCCCTGTGCCCCACCTCCTGCCCCTCTTGCTCAGGCGGGGACACCCCAACCATCCTCAGCTCCATCACATACTGCCTGCATCTCTGCCTGCCTGCCAGAGTCTGAGCAGCTTTGAGAAACACCAGGGACATTTGCAAAATCAGCTTAGAACTGTGAGTATTGATCGTCTGACACATTCATCCTTTTTTTCTGGCTCTGCCTTTCCGCTGGAGTTTGGGGGCATCTCATGGGGACCCCCAAGCCCACGAGCACAGCCAGCCAGTCATCCCAGACCATCCTCATATGGGCAGAGGCCAGTGCCCAGCTTTGGCTACGTGGGCAGCCAGCTCATGCTTTTACTGCCTTTTATTTCCACTGCCCCATTAAGCCCAAGGTGTTTCCCAAACCCTCAAGCCCTTGCTGCTTCAGCCCAGAGCCCATCGCCAGCTGCAAGGTTGGACCACGAGCCTCTCGGCATCTTTCTGATGCTGTCTGGGTGAAACACCTTGTTCCCACACATGAGGAGGAGGAAGCCTGGCTTCATCCTCCCTCCAGCACCTGACCCTGCCGGGCTGTAGCATCGGCTCCGAGCCCAGGCTGTGCAACGGATGCCTGGCTCCAGCTCAATCACTTCTCAGGGGCATCCTGTATCCCACCAGCGCCCAGGAAAGGGGTGGGCCTCCCCTTTTTCTGGGAACTGAAAACAATCCCAGCTTTAGAGGTGACAGGTTAAGGGAAAGCTGGATTACAGTCTCTGATGCAAAGTTATTTTGGGTGGAAGAAGTCGCAGGTACTCACCAGGTAAAGGAAAGGCTGAGCCGTCCACAGAGGGTCAGTGCAAGGGGCAGAGATGGACGCGCGGACGGCAGGGCCGGAGTGGAGCAGGAAGAAAGCCGGGCGAAAGCTTTGTAGAGTCACCAGGTTGGGATTAGACCGTCACAAGGCATCAACTCACTGCAGCTTTGTAATTAAATCAGCACAAGCCAGGCAAGAAACCCCATTAAAACATTACAAAAGGCAGCTGAGGAGAGGGAAGGAGGGAGCCGGGGCTCCACCGGCCGGCCGGAGCGTGCGTGGAGGGGCGGGCTGGCATGCCGGACCCGATTAATGAAGTATAAAAGCTTCTCGTTGTGTAACTCGCTCATTAGCGCAGGGCAGGGGCAGAGGAGGCAATGGGCAGCCTGCCACCCCGGCCCAATCCCCTGGGCCAGGTCGCTTCCCCAGCTTCTGCCCCAAAAAGCCTTGCAAGGTCCTGCTGTGAATTTGGCCACATGGGCATGGTCCGGCTGTGGGGATGGGTCCATGGCAAAGGGTGCTCCTGGGGCTGATCCTTCTCGGGGCTCCCCAACTCCTCCCCGACGAGGCCACCCAAACCAGCATCCATACAGGACGCCTTTCAGCTTTGAAAATAAAACCTGTGGGCAGATGGGGTGTTTTTATAATGCCCTCAAGTGATGGTTGTCGGCTCGGAGCGTTGGGAACCCACTCCACCCCCAGGGTGATGCCACGGATGCGTGAGGGAGGCAGCCCCGGGATGCAGCAGGGACCGCGCTGAGCCCGCATCTGGGTGCAGCAGGATGAGGCTTTTTGGGGTGTCTGCATCCCAGCGTGCTGAAACCGTGTGGGGCAAGGCAGCCCTTGCAACCTTAACTCTTTTTGGGCCCAGCGTTGCAGGAGCTGGGTGAGGACACAGTGAGGATGGGGCTGTGCATGGCTCTATCCCCAGGCTCAGGACAGGAGCTCGGCCAGGCTCTTACCACAATGGGGATTTTGGGGAGGTGGTGGGGCCAGGCTAAGCACCGGAGCAGGACTGAAGGGGCTTACACAAGGCATATTTTGTAATGCCACCGGGATTTACGGATTTGGTTTCCACAGGGCTGCCCTGCAAACAGAGCTGAGACCCTGCTGCGAGGGAGGGAGGAGGAGGAAGGCACGAGACTCCAGATGAAGGGCAGGGGGGAGCAGGAAGGGAAATCTCGAACCTGTGCCAAGACCCCAAGCGATGCCGCCGTGGCCAGGAACACCGCACGCTGCTCTTCACGGGAGACCTCCCCGAACTTCCCATTCCCTTCCCACGCCAGCGCTGGCACAAGGCTCAGCTCCCTCCCAGAGCTCGTTGGACCTCTGTCTGCAGCCCAGCGGGCAAGACGGTGCATGACGGGGCCACGTTGTCAGCGTGGGGGTTCCTGAACAGACCCAACGGCCCTGTATGGGGGTGGCAGAGGGGACCTGTGCTCCCCTGGCCACCTTGTCATCCTGGCCATCCTGCTCATCGCAGATGAAATGGTTCGGCAGACTCACGCGCAACCCCTGGCACCACCACGCGGATGATTTGTCCCAGGAAAAGGAGTCTCGGGAGGGGTGGCAGCCCCAAGGGGACCCACCCCAAGGTGTTGTGGCCGGATCCCTTTGGGGATCTCTCAGCCAGGTCCGGTTATTCCCCTCCCCACGGCCCCTGGCCCTGGGCGAACCTGTTCCCCCTCACTCGGCAGCGTCAGCTCCCGCTCCCCCTGAGCACGGGGCTTGCGAAAGCTCCCATGCTGTGCTGGCACCGGATCCTCCGGCTAAATCCCACTGCTTAAAGGCGGGCTAAACCTCCTCGTGCGCCCAAGGCCACCCCTCGTGCCCCCCGGAATTAAGGGGTTTACTTGAAGGGATCCGCACCCCACGTGGGTGGCACTCGGAGGGGCCGGGTGCTGCTGCTGCGGGGTGGCCCTGAATGGACGCTTTGTGCGGAGTGACCCAGTCCCCCCACGGCTGTCTGCCCCACGTGCCTGCACCCCATGCTGCCTGCACTCCACATTGCCCTGTGCGCCATGTGCCTGCACCCCACACTACTCTGCACCCAATGCTGCCCTGTGCCCCATGCTGCCCTGCACCCTACCTGCCTGCACCTCACACTGCCCTGCTCCCCACGCCGTCCTACATCCCACACCACCCAGCACCCCACACCACCCTGCACCCCGGGCAGCTGCACCCCCGCCCCGGGACTCGAACCCTCAGCCTCCCTGGGTCGGCCGCGGTCGGCGGGAGCGGCCTGCGGCTGAGAGGGGAAGTGAGCGCTCGGGGGCGGGAACTGTTGCCCGGGTGACGGGCGGGCACTTCCGGGCGGGAATTTCGGGGTGGCGGAGCCAGGGCCGGGGGGTGGTGGCCGCTAGCAGCGCGTCCACGGCCGGGCCGGGCGGCTCCGCGGCCCCATGGCCCAGCGCATCCTGGCGCTGGCGGCAGAGGAGGCCCCCGAGCGGCTACAGGAGGCCCTGCAGAGCCTGGGGGAGAGTGAGGTGTGCGGGGCCGGGCCCTGTGCGCGGGAAGCGGCGGGGGTGCGCGGGCGGGCCCTGTCAGGCGGGCGGAGGCGGCCTCTCCTCGGGAGGCCTTGGGTGAGGTGCAGCTGACGGCGTCCCCTTCTCTCTGCAGATAAGCGATATGGTGACAAGGCAGGCGCTGAAGGGGAGGGAGATGGCAGCTTTGCTAAGAGGGATCTTCAAAGGTGAGTGACCTCAGAGCTGAGCTTTGGGGGGCGCGTAGGGAAGGGGGACCGCAGTCCCAGCCCCGCTGACTGGCCATGAGCCGGTGGGTTGCGGGCCGGCTGGGTGAGGTCAGCGGTCAGCAGCACAAGGAAGTGTCACTTTTGGCAAGAACCAGCCTGTCAGGGCTGTGACAGGGAAACGGGACATCCGAAAATAGATGCAGGGAAATAGGAAGCTGGAGTCACGTCTCTGTAATGAGCCTGTTGTAAGTGGGCTTTATTCTGGGGAGCCCTTGGGTACCTTGAAGTAGAACTGAGCTGGCCACCTGAAACTTAATTGCCAAGATAATTCTTCTCAGCATTTTGACACTTCCTGATCACAGGCAGCAGGTTGAGTGAGCCAGAGGGTATGATAACAGGGTTGAGTGTTTCAGCTATTTTACCCAGGAGTTTCTCATTTCCTGTGCTCTGTTTTTTATCTGTTTTGTCAGATAGATAAAATAGACTGACATGCAGTCAGGTGACAGTTTAGCCCTGCTAATTTCCTGTTGTTTAGAAACATGTTGTTACTTGCATAACTTTTTTTTCTATTCTTTGTTTTCTTTATTTTCTCATTATAAGGCTCCCCTTGTTCCCAGCAAAGCGGTGTTCTCAGGAGGCTTCAGGTTTACAAGCACTGTGTCCCGCTGGTGGAGTCAGGGGACCTGCATTTGAGCAAGGTGTCTGAGATCATAGGACTGCTGATGCTGGAGGTAGAAGCTTCTTGGGGCTGGCTTTCCTGGGTTCTGCTGGGTATCGGTTCACATGTCAATTGAGATACTTCACTAGGCCACTGAGGAAAATGATTTGTGTCCTTTGCATGGATCTGCCCTGGGCTAAGTTAGCTGGTATTGGAACTTGTTGCATGTGTAAATGTGATTATCTTTGGATATTTAGGCTTGGACTCAACACTCCAAACCTATAATTACATCAGCTTGTTTTACTGCTTTGTTCTATAAAGGACTGTATGAAATAGAGGTCTTGAGGCTGAATTCCCCTTTTAGGGGAACATTTCACTGTAAGAAATTTTGTCCTTTGCTGGGTTTTGGTGACGGTTTGGATGTATGTGTGGAATTCTCCTGTGCACTGCCTCAGGCTCTTTCATGTTGTTGCATCTTCTCCCAGGCTCGCCAGCTGCCAGGCCATGCGTTGGCTGAGCTTGCCACCCTGTTTGTTGATGTTATTAAAGGCGGCAGCCTGTCTAACGGGAAATCCTTGGAGCTGTTTTCCACTGTTCTCACTGCATTGGCCAGCTCAAAGGAAAGCCTGGCTTATGGGAAAGGTAACCCCTCTCAGTTCCTTCCCCCCAGCCTGTTCTCCCTTCCTCTGGAATCAGCTCCTGAAAGACTTTTGCTTTTTCAGGTGAATTGAATGGGGAAGAATTTAAGAAACAGCTGATAAATACCCTCTGCTCCAGCAAGTATGTACAACTCTGCCAGCTCTTAGTTACATGGCAAAACATTGTGTTTCATGGTGTGCTTTGAAAAAGACATCATGATAAGCTGCTTGTCACTGTCTATGTCCTGTTCATCTTTGAATCTGTGCCCTCCGTGGCAGTGTCTGCTCTGGCTGGGAAGGCAAGGGAACACCCTGTTCCCAGGTCTTGTAATAGTGTTGCATGAACTCATCTCTGGAAGTGCTTGTTTTTATTCTTTTCTTGGTATTTGTTATTGTGGGGGCTGGGGTAGTTCAGAACCATTATAAGTCTGGGTGGTTAGGGTGCCGGTGGTGATTTCTGGTGGAAATCTGGCTTTTAATCTTAATATCAGAACGTAACAGGGAAATGGTGACATTGAATAATTGTCTACAAGGAGGGAAAGGACAAGTGATAATTCTGCTTGCTCTCAATTTTCCAATATGTTTTTGTTTTACCAGGTGGGATCCTCGGAATGTAATACATCTTGCCAACATGTTCAGGTAATTCTTTGTCCCTTCAACATCAACGCTTTCTGGTGCTGTGGTCATGTCCGTGTCCTATTTCACATGTGGTTTGGGGCAAGTATGAATAGGTCTGACCATACCAGGCACAGCCCTGTAGATGGTTGGGTCCATGAACATCCACATCGGATCTATTTGGATACAAAACACAGCTGGGCAGGCATGCCCCAAAGACTGGTCATGGCATCATGTTTTTTATTCCATGTGTGAGTGAGCCTTGGCAAATTAACAATACGTTAATGAACAAGCATAATGTGGAGGAGTTCTAAGCACTGAAGGTTGAAGAGTGTCCTGGGACAGCGGAAGGGTATTGAGGGATCTGTGGCAACTGCTTCTGGTGAGGACTTTGGGAGCACTCGCTGTCTGTCTGTACATTAGGACCCTCTGTCTAGTTATGGGTTGAATCTGCTGTGGAATTCTGAAGGAAATTAGTGAAAATTATTAAGCTGTATCTTTGATTTAACAGGGATATTCCACTATCGGGAGAGGAGCTGCAGTTTGTAGTGGAAAAGGTCCTTAGGATGTTTTCCAAATTAGACCTGCAGGAAATTCCACCTGTGGTCTATCAGCTGCTGCTGCTTTCTGCAAAGGTAAAAGCTCATGGGAGCTGGCCTTCCCCTAGGTATATACCATGAGAAAAAAATATGTACTGACTGAGCTATAGGCTGGATTTTGGTGGGGATTCTGATTGTTCCCAAACTGTGCTGTGGGGAGCAGGACACAGCAGGACTCCAGAGGGTTTTTTTCTCTAACCCTCTAACTCTTCTAACCCTCTAACTCTAGCCTGAATAAGCTGAATGCTCAGAGGAAGATACAATCTTGATCTTCCTTGTGGGGAAAGAAGGAAACTTTTGGGAAATAAGGGATGAACATAGACCTAGCAGACAGCAGAGAGGATTGGGGTTTTTTTCAGCATTCTTAAGTGTGGTTTGGCTCACTCTCTGTGGTCTGCACGCTGTAATAATTGCTCAGGCAGTATGACTGTCTTCTGGGTTGTAGTCTGACTTGTCAGACTGTCAGAATGTCTCATCTCTCTGTGGTCTTACTGCAAGCAGAGGCTGCCAGTGACATCTCTGCCCTTTGACAGGGTGATCTGGCTCTTTTGCTTGCTTCATCTGTGACCAAATCAATGCCAAAATGTGTGTTATAGGAGGTCATTTGGGTCGACTGGCCAAAATGTATTGTTAGATTTAAGGTTAAGAGTTTGAAAGTCTCCCTAGTTGATTACAACATATAAAAGATCCTTTCTAATTAATGACTTAAATCACTTTAAAAAAAACAAAAAATCTGAGAGCTTCAGCTTCTTCCAACTCTTTGATAAGAGCAGTCAAGAGAAATGTGCAAACTAAACCAGAGGCACTTCATCTGGAAATGAGACACACAGGATCCTTCCCCCACCTCAGTGATTTATGAAAGGAAATGAAGGATACCATGGCATTTGTAATTGGTGTTGGAATAGAGTGCCATTCTCTGGGATACTGCAGGGTCTGCAGTGGCTTAATGTAATGTCCTGCCTTGCAGGGCAGCAAGAAGACTGTTTTAGAAGGAATCATCAGTTTTTTCAATCAGTTGGATAAGAGACAAAAGGAAGAACAGAGGGTTCCCCAGTAAGTTCTTTCTCTGTCATCCCCCTTCTTTACTCCTTGGGTATTTGTAGTCACCCTGGTCCTGCCCAGGGCTTCTTCAATTTGAACTGTCAAACCTTGTGCAAGTAAATCCTCCTTAATACATAATAAATTAATAATGGCATTGGATGGCTTGTTTTCTTCTGATAAATCTTACAGATCAGTGGACCTTGAGGTAGCCACAATGCCCCTAGATCAGCTCCGCCATGTGGAAGGCACCGTTATTCTCCATATCATCTCTGTTATCAACCTGGATCAGGACCTGGGAGAGGAACTAATTAGGCATCTGAAGGTACAATAAAGATGGAACAGGCACTGTTCTGGAAGGTGTTGAAGTAGGATTTTTAAAATCAACTTAATGGTTATCTTTAGAAGGGATTTAATTGTGTTTACAATCATGGTCATGTTCACTTTAGCAAGTGCTATGATATGTTTGAAGAGACATGTTTCTTTCTATACCATAACAGCAGTGTGATATTGGCCTGAGAGTTTCCCTGAACTCATGGAATACTGCAGTTGAAGATAACAAGCTTTCTGGCTGTTGCTTGCTGTTTTCTAGACTGAGCAACAGAAGGACCCTGGTAGAGCCCTGTGTGCCTTCAGCGTGGCTCTTTTGCTATCGGTTGCAGTAAAACACAGACTGCAAGAGCAGGTATGTGGGTGATAAGCCTGCAGAGAACTTCCATGTGGATGTACACTGCAGTCCTTGTAAAGGAAAGGAAGCATGGTTAAGTCATAGTTCCACTAGGATTATGCTTAAAATGGTTTCAGGATGCTCGTGAGGAGGCAGTTAGATCATTGGTACGCTGTAGTTTACTGAACACTATAAATGACCCCAGAGCAATATCAGAATTTTCTAGAGTGGTGATTCCTGTGAGTTGGTATTGTGGGATAAGAAGAAAAGCAGTGTCGTCTTTTTCTAATGTTTTGGCTTAGTGGTGGCCACCTGAAGTGCATCTGGCAGCAAGTTACTCCCCTTGAGGCACTTTGTGAGGTTGGTGTGTTTGTCCTGAGAAAGAAGTGAGTTAAGATTTTTGGCAGGCTGTACTGGAACTTGTGCTGTGGCTGGTGTTCTTACTGGAACATACCCAAGACTATACAGTCCCATTTAAAAGATCATTTCCTCACACCCAGTGATTTTATGTTCCAGATATTTGATTTCTTGAAAACATCAATCACAAGAAGCTGCAAGGACCTGCAGTTCCTTCAGGCCTCCAAGTTTCTGCAGGATTTGTTTCCTCAACAATATGACGTAACTGCTGTAATTCTGGAAGTGGTGAAAAATAGGTGAGTTGTTGCCACATGCTGCAGAACGCTCAATGGGCTTTGGGAGGGGGAGAGTTTCAGCCTTGCTAGAATGCTCTGGGATGCTAAATACTGCTGACCAGGTGCTGGCAGGGAACGGTGTCAAAATCAAACATTTTTATCCCAGTTTTATATATGTGAATTTAAAAAAGAAAAAAAAAAGGCAACAAAATGCAGCTGTATAAATCTGCCCCCTCTACCTCAAATCTCATCATCTGGTGGTACAAAGGACTAAACTGATCAGGACCCTACATGTTTCTTACTGGTAAAGCAGCTGACAGTATGAGTCATGCTGCCGACTGTAGTTTGTGTTCTGATTAAGGGATGAGTGAGGTTCATTATTTTCTTCCCCCACATGGTTATTCCTTTAAACATCCTGTGGGATAGGTCTGTGATCTGTCACCACTTGTCCTGTAGTTTGATGTGAGGCATTCCTCTTCTGTCTTCCTCTTTGACTTCGGGATCAGTAGGATATTTGTGCATCCTGACTGTAGCCTAGCATCATGTTCAAATCAGACCTGAGTGCACATCATTCCCCATAGCAAGGAAACCTTTGGTCTGGAAAGGAAGTCTGATGGTTTGGAGAACCAGGACTGCAGGACGTGTTGTGCTGAGCACCTGTCCCTCAGCCTAAAGACAGTCATGGGGCTGTGAGGAATGTCATCGTCCCTGGCATGATCAAGCATCTCTCACTGCTTCTTTGGACCCTGGAATGACTGCAGAAAATTTTACTGTAGACTGCTCTAGATCTAAAGCTTTTCTGTGATTAAGTTGTCTCTTTTCTGGTCTGTTTAATGTTTTCCTCAGTGCGTTTGGCTGGGACCATGTTACTCAGGGCCTGGTGGATCTCGGCTTCAGCCTAATGGAATCATATGAACCAAAAAAGCCCTTTGGAGGAAAAGCTGCTGATACTAGTTATGGCCTTTCAAAAATGCCAGCCCAGCAGGCTTGCAGACTGGGAGCGAGTATCCTGCTGGAAACGTTTAAGGTAGTGTATGTTTTGGAGAGTTTTTTTCTGGGGGGAGAGGGAACTCTGTTCTCTCTTGGTAAATGGTGTCAAAACCTTGCCTGACGTATCCATCTTGAGCGTTTTACAAACAATACTAGATTTAGTGCCCTATTTGCCCCTGTCCAGCTGGAAGAGGCCACCCTCATAAAGACCTAATCCTACTCTGTTCCAGCTACCATGATACTTGTGTAATCCCTATTACAGTTTCCAAGAAACTGCAGAGAATGTAGAGAAACTCAGGGGTACAAAGAAAATCTGACAGAGGTGGGATTGAAACCAGCAGCTTCACTGAAGTGGTAACTTTGCATCCCACAGACCATTTGACCCATTATGTTCCGAGTGTACTGTGTGTGCCTCACTGATGTGCTGGTTCTGATTGGACTGTGATGAAATCTGGATCAATCTGTGTGAATTTAGCTGAAAGGGGACTTCTGGCAACCATTCCCAGCTTACCTGTTGGATCTGGATTTGCTTTGTACTGCACAATGCCTGTGCTGTGAGGTACAGGAATATCTTAAATTCATGTAGGGTTTTATTTTTATTTATTGTTCTTTCTCTTTCAGGTTCATGAGCCCATCAGAAGTTATATTCTTGAGCAGGTCCTGAACAGAGTCCTCACAAAAGCAGCATCTCCTGTCAGTCACTTCATAGGTAACAGGAAAGAGACAGAAATGTGTTCTGCTTTGTGGACACTCAGAAAGTAGCTTCTCAGAACAAGTTCTTG
The DNA here is from genome assembly GCF_964289735.1 of Phaethon aethereus. NCBI lineage: Eukaryota > Metazoa > Chordata > Aves > Phaethontiformes > Phaethontidae > Phaethon > Phaethon aethereus. Next base: position 8,958,952 of record NC_138588.1, read on the forward strand.
CTGAAGTGACCCGAAGCCAAGAAAATTGGTTGTTGTTTCCCTCTTACTGAGGTGTCAGCTGCATCAGATTACCTTGTATTCATTGCAGGTGAAAAACATGTTTGCAGGCAGTTGCCATGGAATAGCTGACACATAGAAAGCTGGTATCCATCAGTCAGGAACTTGTTACATGTTCCTAGCCTTGCCTTCCTCCTTGTCCTTGGGCAAGTGCTTGGGAGTAGCTGGGGCTGCCGAGAGGCCTGTGCTGCAGCCTCTTCTCCTGTACCTCAGTGCCCTCTGGTGGGGTGAGGCCCTGCAGCCGGATTGTGAGTGTTTTACACTTTGTGCCTGCAGCAAAGCTCAGATTTTCGATGCTCATCCTATCATGACCTCTCCATGTAATGAAAGGGCTTTGATTATTCTATAATTATGAGCTCTATAGTCATCTTTTGCTCAGACTTTTCTGGCCCCTTGGCAGCTGCTCCTTCTTTTGTCATTTTATTTTTCAGACTTGCTGTCCAATATTGTTGTGTCTGCTCCTCTTGTGCTTCAGACTTCATCCTCCAAAGTCACAGAGACCTTTGACAATCTGTCCTTTCTGCCCATTGACACAGTGCAAGGGCTTCTCCGGGCAGTACAGGTAAAGCTTTGCATTTCTCTATGAATATCCTTGCTAGTTTAGTTCCAGTGACAGCTCTAGGCCACAATTATATGCATGATCTAATAACCCTCCTCATAAAATAAGCCTTCATACTCTGCTGTATGTTGTGCAGTGTAGCATGGAACTGTTCTTCAAGCATGAATTTGCATGTGCCCTCTAGCAAAAAGCGTATGGTGCGGTCTGGCGTGGTACCGAAACTGCTCTGTGCTGACCTTTCATCTGGAAGATGCCCAGATGCTGCACAGTGTAGAAAACTAAGTATACAGTGTTTAGCTGAACAGCTGTAGCTGTCACGTTGACTTTTCTCCTTCCAAGCTCCATGTCAGTATTTCTTTTTGCCTGGGCTGAGATATTGCCCAGCATTAAATTTTTACCTGCTTTGTCCAATCTGGGACAGTTCTTATCCCAAACCTTTGCACTGTGTCCTCACTAACCTGCTACGGTGTCTCACTGCTACAGCTCTCTGGGTTTAATTTTATATTGTTTTAAAATATTTTGGTTTTCCTGCTGTACTGATGACAGTATTGGAAATGCAGGGCCAGATGGGCCTGAGGAAGATGAGCTCATACGCCCCAAGGGCTTGGCATGCCTTAATGCTTTTCTCTCCAAAGCATATCTTCCTTTCCAGCCTCTGCTCAAAGTCAGCATGTCGGTGAGGGACTCCCTGATACTTGTTCTCCAAAAAGCTATCTTTTCCAGGTAAGCTGGGAAGGGAATTCTCTGACAAGATTTCTACAACTCATTTATGATTTTGGAGCAGAAGTATTTTTTGTTTTGCCCAAGTGTCGTCTTACTATGTTCTTGCCATAACTAGGGTGGTGACATCTCCTACCCCTTTAGCCTTGGACTGTAATACAGTTACAGCTGTACCAAACTGAGACACAAATCCCAACCCCCAGCTGAATGAGCTTTGGAAATTTAGAAAGCTGTTTGGAACTGTAAATAAGTAGGCAAAATTAAAACCAATTCTGACGTATGTCTACATGGCTGAGTACATCCAGATGCTAGGGAGAGTCTGGAAGGAACCACTGATCAGAATGCTGAGCTGATCCTTACAAGGTGGTAGAGAAGCAGGCTTGTTGTCTTGGTAATGCTTTGAGCAAACCATCCTGCTGTCTTCATAATGCTGTGATTGTAGACTGGATTTTGTTGGGCATGAATGAATACAGAATTCATTTAGGATTATTATTCAGGGCAAGAGACTCGATCTTGGGAAAGACCCGGGGTTTTGGTGAGCAAAGCAAAACACCAGCTTTTTGTGAGGAATTTTCCAACTCTGAGAAGAGCTCTGTGAGACACTCCTGTTCCAGTTTTCAGAGGATGTGTAACGCTTGCATCTCGGCCTGGGGCTCTCCCTCGGTGTGAGCATTGTGAAGGCAGAAAGGAAGTTGAATGTTGAGAGAGTTGTAGAGCAAGGGAGTTTCCAGAAAACTTCCAGGCTCCCCACTTGTTTGGGACTGTGCTGCCCTCTTGGGGAATACAGTTCCACTGGGCCCAGTCACTCTGTGGACCCTTTTTCATTCTTGAGTTGATCTTGTATTTACTGCTGAGCTTCTTGCTTCCATTTTTCCTTATGCTTCTCTTTTCTCACCCCTGACTCACAGGCAGCTTGATGCTCGTAAAGCTGCGGTTGCTGGCTTTTTGCTTCTGTTAAGAAACTTTAAGGTTTTGGGCAGCTTGTCCTCTTCCCAGTGCAGCCAGGCCATTGGTGCCACTCAGGTAAGTGCTGTTCTGCAATCCCTGGTGTGGACTTACGAGACAGTCTCATGTCTAATACACACTGCTTGAAACAACTCAAGAGTGGAGTGTTTCCCCAAAATGAAAATATAACTTCAGTAAAGATTAGTCCTGGAAGAAAAGCTTTGGAATGCAGTGTGCACAAGGAGCTGGCCTAGGGATGTTGCCTCTCGGAGTCGTTCTCTCTTACAGCACCAGTATTCTGGGGAGTATTCACACTGCTCCATGATGATGATAAAGAGCCTGGCAGCACACTAAGGACTGTTTCAGTGATTGTTTAGGGGCCAGGCCCCTTATCACCTTGTGTCTGTGTTGTGATATTTGAGAATTGTAACCAGTATAATGTGACTAATATTCCCTCTCAGGTCCAGGCAGATGTTCATGCCTGCTATAATTCTGCAGCTAATGAGGCCTTCTGCCTTGAAATCCTGGGCAGCCTGAGGCGATGTTTGAGCCAGCAAGCAGATGTTCGACTCATGTTATATGAGGTAAACAAGGTTTCTTCAATCTCCTTTTAAACAGCGACTAACACTTCTGTAGTCTGGTTGTACTGTAGCCCCAGGTAAATAATGATCACATTATTGTGGAAAACAGCCTATCATCTCAGTTACGTTCTTCATGGGACACATGTACCAAGGACTATTTTTTTTTTTTTTTCAATCCTTCTGCTTTTTATTTTGGATCATTATAAGCCCAAAGACACATTGATACATCTTCCTCATCTCACACATTGCTTAAGAGCAAAAATATGTCAAAGTCTCACTTCCTGTGGTGTGCCCTAGGAAATGGGAAACGAGTTTGATGCCCAGTGAGGAGGAGTGTTATAAGAGGCATTGGATAGATAGAGAGTTGCTGGGAATTAATGATGGGGTCCAAAGAAAACCCTGACTGGACAGTATGGGGAAACTTCCTTAGAGACTGCATAGGAATCTGTCTTTCTCCTCTTCCTTTTGCAATTTTCTATAAAGGTTTGTCTGTCCCTTAGATTTCTTGTGACAAATGGCCTAATATAAAGAGCCATTTTGGGGTGTGTATCTTCACTCCTGAGGTAACCGTGGGATACCACCTTGAGGGGAAAAAAACCCAAACAAACATTCAGGTCAGTTGTTTCCTTCTTGACTTGGTTGGACTGACCTTTGGTTAGTCGCAAGCTTTGGGTATGTTTGTCACTGTTGCTATAAGACTTGTGCTTGCTTTATCCATCCACTGAGTTTTCTCAGTCTGAAGGACTTTTTGCCTCCTACAGCTTCCCCACTGGCTTATTTTGCCTTTGAAGCAGGATTTCACAGTTTGAAGTTGAATCTAGTGCTAGTGTTAAATAGCAGTGAAAGTCACTCTGGGCTTCATGCCACCGCTGCTAGGGAGATACAGCTTGTGAGAGGGCCTCTGTGAGGAAATTCATACTCTTTCTGATTCATACCTTCTTTCTGTGGTGCCTTTGCTTTGCCAGGTATGGGGTTTTACACTGAGCACATTGCTACTTCCTCATGGGTCCTTGCAGTGCCAAAGGGTCGTTGCTGTCTTATGATGCCAACTTATGCATGCGGTTCATTTCTTCGTTGTGTAAGCCAACTTGTCCTTCCTTCCTGTCTTCAGGGTTTTTATGATGTCCTTCGCAGGAACTCCCAGCTGGCCAGCTCTGTAATGGAAACTCTCTTGTCCCAGGTAAAGTACTGTTCTGTAGTGTGGCTGCAGGGACTCGTAAGAATTCTGCACTGCAGCCAGTATAGCAAACAATTCAGGTTAAACATTAGGAAAATAGTTCTCCCTTACACTGGAAACATGTTTAAGCGCTGTGCACTTCTCTAAGGAGATGTTCAAATCCCTGCTACATTGAGAGAGCAGACTAGGTAAATGGCTGGAGACTGGTTCATATCCTGTCACAGAGTGGAAGAGAAAGGATCTCTTGGAGCCTTTTCCAACCCTTCTTTGCTGCAAGAAGTGTGATGCCCAGAGAAGTGCTTTGTGTGCTCCCTGTTCCTTAGCAGTGCACAGAAGTTATCTTCCCATACTTCCCCAAGGATGTATGCTGACACAGTACTTATTATTGCTGTCCTCCCATCGGGAGAATACCCAAGTCCATGTAGGATCTGGGAGGATTAACTCATCCCCTAACATTGTTGCTCGTGGCAACAAGACAATCGCATTTCCTCAATCCATTGGACAGGCTGTGCTTTCTTTGAGACAAGTAATTTTCTTCCCTTTAATCATCTGTAAAGTTCATGCTGACTAATTCCAGCTTTCCTGTGACAGTATGGGGTCTGAGAAGGGAACGTGAACAGAGCCAAGGCAGCTTTTGGGAACAGAGCAGAGGGCACTTAATGGGAACTTGGTGTAAATGTATACAATTTTATAGCATCATTATATGTACAACTTTCCCTATTCAGTTCTGTTCCTATATCAGTACTCAGAGCATATCCCCTTCCAGTGGGGTGCCAGACAGCCAGGAATTGGTGCAAGCATGGTCTCTCATGGATTTGTTTTAGTGCCAAGCATAGCCTCCATAACTTTCTACACCCTTAGACCAGGAAGCAGGATGCCATAGCAGGGCCGAGTATTCAGTATGGATGCTGGGCAGGAGCAGTTATGTCTCCTCACTCTTTAAAGGACGGGTAGCACTGCAGCTGAAGTGCAAGTGATGTTGTGTATTGAGGCAGCACAGCAACAAGTGGTCAGATAAACTTGTTTTAGGGCAGTGACTTGCCCTGGCTGAGAGGTACATGAGCAACTCAAGGAGGGATTTTAATTACTAATAGAGCAGATGACATGGCTTGGGTACATGTATAGTCCCTTTATCATAGTGCCAGTTTTCCCTCTGTAGAACGGAGTACAAAGATTATAAAATTCTCTATTGAAACAACCTAAGAGGCTCAGTTACCAACTAACTGCTTATTTTTATTTCTTGTTTACTGTGACAGATAAAGCAATATTACTTGCCCCAGCCAGACCTCCTGCCTCCACTGAAACTTGAGGGATGTATTATGGCTCAAGGAGATCAAATCTTTCTGCAAGAACCACTGGTAAGAGCTATATTGGCTGGCCACATCTGTTCCATAGCATTTTAGTTGTGCTGCTACATGAGCTGAATACTTTGTGTTTCTTCAGCCTCTTTTAGCCTGGAGCAATTCCTTTAATGACAATAGAGCTGGGCATCTCACCCTTGCCTCAGGCTCTCTATTAGAGCTCCGTTAGCAAAGTGGTTTGGGGAACCTGTGTGAAAAATGCTCTAGGAACAGTATAGTTCTGATATCCTCTATTGAGCTCAGTCTGGGTTTTTTTCCTCCAACTTAATTCCGCATAAAACAGTTGTTCAGTGTGTGTGTAGCAGAGGGAGGAATCTTCCCTTTGGTTTTGCTCCTTTGATGTTGTTGGAGATGAGACCTCAATGATTCATTGGATTTCTGAAGGAACAAACTCAAATTCATCATTTTGTTTTCCCTTAAAGAAGCTTCTGTGCTGTGCTGCTGTAGCACACCCAGGAAAGCAGCAGACACTTCAGGTAGAGCGAGCGCCCTTTTGGAAATTCCCTTTTCATCTCCTTCAGCAGTTGAGGTAGCTGGGTTGAGGGAGCAGTTAAGTCTTTACTTCCTTTATAGGCAAGCTCAGGCAGACAACGTTGTCTGAAGCTAGAACTGGGTAGCTGTGTGCAGGATTACAGATCCCCTCATTCTGGGAATGAGGCATATTCTTGAGACTCACGTGAACCTCCGAAAGCAGCTATGGCTCTTTGCATCCAACTATAATGTATGGCCTTGGTCCACTTCTGCCAGTGACCTCCAACTCTGGAAGGCTGAGTGTGACTGTGTGGCTGCTTTCTTCAGGCCCATCTGCTCTGCTGTATCCAGCACTGTCTTGCCTGGTATAAGAGCACTGTGCATCTATGCCAAGGAGATGAAGATGATGATGAGGAGGTGGATGTGGGATTTGAGCAAAACTTTGAAGAGATGCTAGAATCTGTCACACGACGAATGATCAAGAGCGAGTTGGAAGACTTTGAACTGGTAAATCAGATTTTCAGTTTGACTCAGTGGAAGAAGACACTGAGTTCTTCTCAGGTTTTGAAAAGATTTTTTACTTGTTTCCTTTACCTCTTAGGATAAGTCGGCAGACTTTTCTCTGTCTTCTGGTGTTGGTGTAAAGAATAACATCTATGCCATCCAGGTGATGGGAATTTGTGAGGTACTGATTGAGTACAATTTCAACATAGGGAATTTCAGGTAAAACATCAAATCTTATCCTCCAGCACTAGCTGTGCTATACTGTGCCTTGCTTTTCAGAGTACAGACTCATTGCAAGCACAGAATAATAGTGCCAACACAGAATCAGAATGATGTTTTCTGAGTGTGAGTGCCTTGTGGCACAGATGTTCACAGAACCTTGGGGAGTATCTTCCTTTTGAATGTCATGTGTTGTGGGATATGTGATGTTGACATTTTGTAGGAGAGCAAGTCAAGGAGGTATGGATGAGCTATGCACTGTTAGGGGGGCAGGGAGATGTCATATGACAAGGTTTTATCATTTAGAAAGTGTCATTGTGTAATTTGGCAACTGAAGCTTCAAATGGGAAACTTACAAGACTGGATTGTCTCCATTAATGCTTTCTACTACTTTATTGCAGTAAGAACAAGTTTGAGGATGTCCTAGGCTTGTTTACATGTTACAACAAACTCTATGAAATCTTGAAGGAGAAAGCTGGAAAGAACAAATCTACCTTGGGCAACAAAACTGCACGGAGCTTCCTGTCCATGGGTTTTGTATCTACTCTGCTCACAGCTCTGTTCAAGTGAGAAGCTGTCGTATCTGGAGAAGCTTTAAGGCCTATTCATAAGCTGCTTTTGTGGTGTCTGTATGCTGGCTGTCTTGTGCACTGCATACACAGTACAGGCATTTTCATTTCTGTACAAAGCACGCGTGCTAACAGCACTTATTTGGAGAGCATCATAGTCCAGGCAGCAACTGTAGCCGTGCTATTCCTGGTATTGACAAACCAGCTTTCTTGGACCTTGCTTATGACTTGCAAGACCTTGGAGAGTCTCTGCTCTTCCCGTCCTGTGCCATTCCCAGACACCAAACTCCAGTGTTTGAGCTCCAGTCCTCTATGGAACAGAGCTGGGCATCAGTCTGAACATGTTGGTTAGACAGCCTGGAGAGGCTGGTAGAACTTTATCCTCCAAGTGTTTGCTACAAGCTACCAAAACAAAGGGTCTCTTCCACCCTGAATTCAGCCAGTGATTTAATTTGTAAATGCATATTTAGATTTTGAATCTCATAGGCCATCCCTGTGCTTTTTCAGTGCATCCTCAATTCTCTGACAGTGTTCTTGATTCTTCAGGGACAATGCCCAAAGCCATGAGGAGAGCCTAGCGGTTCTGCGCTCCAGCACAGAGTTCCTGCGCTATGCTGTCAGTGTAGCTCTGCAGAAGGTACAGCAGCTGGAGGAGACAGGACAAACTGATGGACCAGATGGACAAAATCCTGAGAAGATGTTTCAGAACCTCTGCAAAATCACACGGTGAGTCACTGTGGCACCTGAAGATACCAGCCCTAAAAAGCAGCAATGCAGTTTGGGGATTTTTGATTCTCAGGTAGGTTTTTGAAAGAAGAATGCAGTCTATAACTGTTTCAGACAGTTATTATTACTGGGTTTGAGATCATTGCTTTTCTTTGCTCCTGAGAAATCAAGTGCAGGCACTATAGTTTCTGTGCCAGAGTGAGTGATACAGCTCTAATAACAATACTTGTCCTGGAAGAACCAAACGCCATCAAACTCTCATTTTCAGCCTCTTTCTGACTTTTGGCTCATCGTTCATTGTCACAGAGGAGGTAGGATGGTTACAGGCTGGATTCTTGAGGCCTCCGCGATGCAAGGAAGTTAAAATTCACTTCTAGATACAGTATAACACAGATGTAAGAGGGACACAATCTTTAGAAAATGTTTGTTTGGGACTTTTGAAAGATGCTTGAAGATATTCATGCATCTAATCCTTTGGAAATCCAAGAATGTTAAGCATCTAAATGTCTTTTGGGATCTAGGTCATATCTGCATGGGGTCTTTTCAGATCCCACTCAGCAGAGAGCACAAAATGCAAATTACCCCTGCCATGAATAATGCCTGTTTTGTGTCTCGCCCCAAATAATAGAGGCTATTTTTTTTGCAGTCATTAGGACTACATGTGAGCTACATGTTTTGCGTGATTGGACATTGAAATAGAATAAGATCATCTGTGCAGGCAACAGAACTAATGAGAAGAAAGGAGAGGGAGCAAAAAAGGGAAGAAGTGGGCTTAGGGGAGCAGAAAAAAGATGTTTGCCTACAAATAGAAAAGTCTCCTTTGGGCCAAACAATTTTGCTTTCTTCAAAGCTTTTCACTTTGCTTGGCCTGCCTTTACCTTTCTGATTTTATTTATATAGAGCCCAATAGAGATATCTGACATTTCACAGATTCAAGCTGCCAAGAGAAAAGCTCTTTTTGTCACTGACAGATTTGACACCAGTGGTCAGTGCTTGGGTAGTCTGAGACAGAAGGAAGGCCAGGTGGAAGAAATGAGTGTATAAAGATGGACTTGAAATGGGATTGGAAGGTCCCTTGGCACCTGGAAAGAATTAAATTATTTAGCTGTGCAGGAGGAATGCAGTAGCTATTTTGCTGATATTGAAACAAAATCTTCTTAAAAGTGGATCTCTTCTCCCTCTGCTTTCCTGTAGGAAAAAGACCATCCAATTTAGTTATATTAAAAATACGATACTAAGAGCAGAATCTGGGATTAGCCCTGTTCTAGCTCTTGCACTGTGCAGCCAGTTTTACTGGAGCATGTGATGTTAACTCCTCTCCAATCCCCTAGGGTTCTGCTTTGGAGGTACACTTCGATTCCCACTGTTGTTGAAGAGTCAGGGAAGAAGAAGGGCAAAAGCATTTCACTTCTGTGCTTGGAAGGTTTGCTGCGGATCTTCAACACGGTGCAGCAGCTGTACACTGCAAGGATACCCCAGTTTCTGCAAGCCCTGGGTAGGCATGTGGTACAATTCTACTCTGGGTTTCAGCCCATGTGTGGGCAGTTAGGGACCCAGCACCCTTACCTAGTGCCTCTCCCAGTAAGTAGGGAGAGGACTCTGCTCTTTGTCTCTCGGTAACAAGGTGGGCTTAGTAGCATTGATTTTCATGCCAGACGCCAAGTTCCAGAGATATATCTACCTGCTTTTATAGAGCTCTCAGTCTGTCAGCAGAGGATAGTTGGGGTCTGATACAGCATTCATCTGTTTCAAGTTTTCCTTTAACACATTTTTCCGCTCACCACAGCTTTGCAGTCTCTATTCCTCCTCTAGCTGTGAGCAGTTGCAGTCTTTCCTACTTTTGGAAATAAATCCTATATTCTGCTCTTGGCATTTAGGTTTTTTCTGCACTTCTCTGTCTCTGCCAGATATTACTGATGGTGACGCAGAAGAAACGGATATTAATGTCACGGAGAAAGCTGCCTTCCAGATCCGACAGTTTCAGGTAAGTACCACTGTGTGCTGCAAGTGTTCCAAAGCACTGGTAATTCTGGCAGAAAATGCTGCTAGCTCTCTGTTACTTGACTACAGGATTGAGTATGTGATAGCAACCGTCACACTGCTTCACTGGCAGTTCAGGGAAGTTTCTGATCCCTAAGGAAATCTTCTTCAGGGTGCTGTGCAGAGCTGGATTGAAGTGCACATGTATTTACAGAGCTGTAAGGTCCTTCAGAGCAGCATAAACTTACCTGAGTATTGTAAAAGTCACACTGAATCGTATGTGGGCCTCTATGTAAACACTCGTAACAAAAAACAGGACTCGCTCTTTAGTCGAGTCCTCTTTCTATATTCTTTGTCATTCTCATTGTTGCTGATTCCTTTGCTGCCGCTTCTGATTATTTGCCTCTTAAAATGGCCCTGCAACAAGCATGCACACTCTTTCCTTCCCATCATCAGAGGTCCTTGGTGAACCAGTTCAGCAGTGCTGAAGATGACTTCAACTCCAAGGAAATGCAGTCACTCATCACCGTTCTCTCCACTTTGTCCAAACTCCTGGATCCAGCCTCTCAGCAGGTACTTCCCAACCTTCACGGGGTAGCGGGGATGTGTATAGTGGCCATAGGTCTGGGTAGAAGATTATCAGACTGGACTGACTTTTGAGGGCTTTGACATGTGTGCGTGGTCTCCCTTCTCTGCAGACCAAACCATGTCTAAGTGACAGTTTGGTTATGTTATCAAGCATGCTCCTGTCAAATCCCTGCAAGGACAGTTAGGAACAAGTTGTCTTCCCACTCCGCTCCTGCATGTTCTGATCCTGCCTTTGGGCACCTGGAGTCTGACTGACTTGTTTGCCTGAGCAGGGACTCCTAACAAAGCCTTGATGGGGTATGTCTTCCACATGGGAATAGAGCCAAAAAAGGCCAGCAGACTTATGACTGGTCCAAACTGGCCGAGTGCCTAATTCCTTCCATGCAAGGAGGCATTTTCTAAAGTGGACTAGAGGTGCCTCATTTTAACAAGCTAGGGACAGCACTCAAAGTGTGCCAGAAGTCTGGAGTCATCATTTACCTTAAATTAAATGGAGCTGTTACTCTGTCCAGGGGAATGTATAGCCATTCCCCTGTGCTGGATCTCAGCTTTTTAATTGTTAGTAGGTTAAATGTCCCTTGTGGAACTTCACAGAGCTTGGCTGGATGCCTTTCTGCCAGAAGGGGCCTCTGCTGGTCTCCCTTTGCTGTGATTCATTGTCTTGAATTTTTGTATTATTTTTATATTATTAGTTTTGTGCTTTGAATTCTGTTTCAAAGCCATAATATCTTTGCTCCCCTTATGCAGTTCCTTCAGTTCCTGACTTGGACAGTCAAAATTTGTAAAGAAAATGCTGTTGGTAAGTATGCTTTGGGGAACATGTTTAGATGTGATGTCAGGTCTGATATTAGACCCTTAGGTGCTCTGCTGTTGCCTGTCCTGTTTTTAACTCTCTGTTACATTCAGGTCCCATTCTGTGGCAGATTGCCATGACTTTGTGGCTATTGCCACCAGTGTTAGGGTAGAAACTCCATCTCTAAATATTGGCTTTGCTGGAGAAAGAGAAGTCACTTACTCAACTTTTTTCCCTTGTTATTTAGTACATCTGTTGCTCAAATATGGATTTATACTCTGGAAAGATACTACTCTTCCAGAGTTTGTATTGCACTTCCTCAGCACTTCTTGTCATCATTTTTCTATGAGCTGAGGACACTGGCTCCTGTGTGCCATACTTCTCCTTGCAGTATTATATGGGATGCCCGATGTTGTAAACTCTGCTTTTTTAACTGCGGTACTTTGGTAGGATTTTCATCTACTGTGTATTGTTTCTGGGAATGCAGACTGTTAAATCCATACTGAATATGAGACTTTCACTCACTAGGGGAGCTCTGCACCTGATAATGTATCATTTTCTTTTCCCTTCCACACAGAGGATATTGCTTGCTGCAAGGGTTTGCTGTCTCTGCTCTTCAGTCTCCATGTTCTGTACAAGAGTCCTGTCAGTCTGCTGCGTGAACTTGCACAAGACATCCACGCTTGCCTGGGAGACATAGATCAGGTACGATGCAGAAGCAGCCTAACTCCTTATCACTTAGTGCTGTCAGGTGCAAACTGAGAGATCTGGTGCAAACTGTGACAGCAGGTTAAGTTTTACTTGCCAGAATTTGTTTTCTCTCTTCCAACCAGGATGTAGAAGTGGAAAGTCGGTCCCATTTCGCCATAGTGAATGCCAAGACTGCAGCCCCTACTGTCTGTGTGAGTCAAAATAGCATGTACAGAACAACCTGTAGCGTCCAGGGCTACTCTGGTACAAGTGGCTTATGGATTCCTGTTGTGCCAAACTCCCCCAAGAACCTCTTTTGTTATTGGTGTTTCTGTCTTAGCTGCTGGTTCTGGGTCAGGCGGATAAGGTCCTTGAAGAGGTTGATTGGCTTATCAAGAAACTTTCCAGTCTGGGATCAGACACATCAGGTGATGAAAGTATCCCATTCTTTACACCTTTTGTTAAAAACAGACGACGATATAGAGCAAAAAGATATTTCAGGGTTTTGATGTAGCATCATCTGAAGGCAGGTTAAACTCTCCCTTGAGCTGGTTCAACATGAACAATGTAAGATAGTGTTGTCACAGAATCCCTCCAGTGATTATTTTCCCTGTGCCATATGGTGCTTTGTGCACCAGATGCAAAGGTGGTCTTTTGTGCCTCCCACCTGCATAAATGGATTCATTAAACACACATTCACCAGGTATTCTTCTCTTTCTTCTAGAAGACTCTTCTCAGGCATCAAACCAAACCCAGGCTCTGGAGAAAGGTGTAATTCTCCAACTGGGAACTCTGCTGACAGTTTATCATGAGCTGGTACAGACAGCACTCCCTGCAGGGAGCTGTGTGGACACACTGCTGAGAAGTCTCAGCAAGACGTATACAATTCTCACCTCCCTCATCAAACATGTGAGTGCTGCTCTGCTGACAGTGGGCTGGCTGCGATCTAAAAACTCTTTCTCCATCTGCTACAGCGAGCTCATAGTGACCCCTGGCAGCAGCTATGCTCAGGACTGGGCTGTTGATCTCTTGAGTCCTTATTCTGTTGGCTTTCAGGCCCTCAATTTCATGACCTTTCTGCAGCAGTGATAGCTGTACCAGTGGAGATAAAGGAAAGCTTCTCTCCAGCTAAATTTGGCTGCACATGGCTTGGAGTGGCTCTTTCCAGTGTATCTTGTAGGTTCCTCTGCATGCAGCTGTGTGCCATAATGAATGGCACTAGCAGTGTTCTCACAGTGCTCAGCAATCTTGCCCTTGCCACTCATTCCCATCTAAGGCTTGAAGCATCAGACCCGGGGGAACTGGGCCACGAGAACAGACCAGTGGAGCTAGTTTGAGACAAGGTGGTGAATTCCCCCCTTACTGCTCTCTCAGCTCTGGAATGCAGACATGGCACTTGGGATATAGCAAGCCACTGGGGAGGATGGTTCTTGCGAATCCTGCTCTCCCCACTGTGCCGTTGGACGAGCTGCTTTGAGCCCTGCTTGGAAACAGCATACCTAGAAGAAACTTTCTTATGTTTTCCTTGCAGTATATCCAAGCTTGCCGCAGCACCTCGAATACGATTCCAGGAAGGCTAGAAAAGCTGGTGAGTGTGAACGAATTGCTGGGTGAAATGACTCATTGCCTTGAGTTAGGAGTAACACCAACCTCTCTGCTGCTTTGCAGGTGAAGCTCTCAGGTTCCCATTTGACCCCACAGTGTTACTCATTCATTACTTATGTACAGGTAAGGCCTGTACTGTTAGTCTCTCAGATGCTGAGTGGTGTATCAGCTGCAATACATGGGCGTCTTTGGGGTTTATTAATCTTCCTGACATGATTTGAGTTTCTTATATTTCAAGCTTTACTGTATCAAATAATAGTAGAAGACATTCCAGCACCATTGGGACCAAGCATGTTGATTTCTGCTTGAGCAGGGATGGAAGACTGTTTGGGGAGCTGGTTTTTAGCTTTTATTTTCCCCTTCTCTGTTCACGTCATTTCTGGGGGGATGAGATTAATACTGCTGTTAACGACAATGGCAAATAAAGGTCAACAACACTGCAGTAATCACAGCGTACAGTAATGTGGGTGCCAAACACTGCAGTACTGAAGATGGGATTTAGCTGTTTGGAGAGCAATTGGGTGCTTGAGTGAGGAATTACAGGACAGACATGGCATATTGGGGAAGGAAGAGTCCTCTCCTGGGGACTTCTCACACATTCGTATTTTTGTGTGTATAATTATATGTATCAATTATCAAGCTTTGTTCTTTTTTTGGACATTACCCCCAATTCCATCCTTCTTCTTGTATCACTATTTTTCTGTCCTCCAGCTGGCAATGCTGTTAGCTGGCCAGAGCAGACTTCTCTGGCCTTGCTCAGCTGGCCTTTCTTCCCTGCTTACCCTCTAATGCCACATCTTTTGGCATCCTCCTTCAGAACATCCACAGTGAGAGTTTAAGCTTTGCAGAAGAGAAGAAAAAAAAGAAGAGAGAGGATGAAGCTGCTGCAATTGCCACAGTCATGGTAAGATTGACTCACTCTCTATTAGAACATGGGCTGCGTTTGAACTTGGGATCGTACCTCAATGTTTGTGTTACCTGTTGGCTTCACCAATGACAAATTGTTATCTGGGCCTTTAAGTAAAAATCTAATTTCTTCTACCTTAACTTTAGAGAAAAGCTTAAAAAAAAAAAACAAACAACAAAAAACCCAACACCAAACCCTTCACTAAACACAGTCTAAAGGCCCACAGGCATGAAACAAAGTTAAAGTCTGGATAGCCTGTCTTGTCTGATATTTTATCATTTGGCATAAGCTATGAAATTACAGAAATGGGCTCATTTATTGGAACCAACACTGCACACTGTTTCAGTGTTTCTTATTTTTGTCAGTACATTTAAAGATAAAGTAGTGGATTCCACTAAAGTAATGCAGTTGAGAATGGCTGATTTGGCTGAGAGCAAGTGCGCAGGCCGCCAGGTTCCTGGCCTTTTACGTCCTTTGTTTGTGCTCCCAGCCAGCATTCCCTCTGTCTCGTCAGTTGTCCCAGACATTCATACGATGTTAAGGGTTTAAAAGCCACAAGCATGATCTTCCTAGCTATTCCGTGTGTGTGTGTGGAAATGGGCTGAGATGCTGGTCCTTTTGCCACTCTATCAGCATGTGGAACAAACATCAGTAGTGTTAAATAAACAGGGAAAAAATATGGTGTAACAGCAATGTGCTTCCAATGCTGGAAGGCATATGCTGGTGCTGCCTTTGCAGAGCGGGACCAGAAAAAGTTTTGCTGTGATGGCTGTTAGGCTTATCAGGGCTGTGGACTGCAGGCAGAGTACAAAACAGTATCTGGGAGAGCTTCACTGCAGAACCATCGTGGGAGTCAATTTAAAACCAGTAACAAAACGGGCAAGGCTTGGTGGGGCAGGTCTGGTAAGGATCAAGGTTACTGAAGAGACTTTTCTAAACTGGAGTGGTTGGGGTCTTCATGTCATGCTACAGCATCGTTGTCTTTTGGGGGAACTAAGCTGCCACTATGGGTGCTACATTAGTGCCATAGCTGGGATGTTTGTCAATGCTGACAGTACAAGGGAATCTTCAGGCTATTTACTTCCAAATCTGACCTTTCCCCCTCCTTTCTGCATTTCAGGCTAAGGTGCTTCGGGAAACCAAGCCAATCCCAAATCTGATTTTTGCAATAGAGCAATATGAGAAGTTCCTTATCCACCTCTCCAAGAAATCAAAGGTAATGCAAAGCAGAGCTCTTCTGTGACCTGAATTCAGTGGAACAGGGGCATGGTGGAGGGCTATTGTAAAAGGTGGAACACCAATCTCCACTGCTGCTGAAATTAGGAGATTGTAAGAACCTTACCCCTCTTTCAGCCTTTGCCCAATACTACTGTGTTGCTGTCACACTGATACCAGCAGCTGTCAACAGCAGTACTGCCTGTGACCTGGCACTGCATGGGGTTTGGCTGAGCAGAAGCTTACACATCTCATGCCAGCTTTCCTCACCCCACTCCCCCTGTCTGTTTCATAAGCAGGAGAGAAGTGTACCACGATGAGGTACTTACTACACAAGAGTGAGAGTAACTGGTAATCACTGGGCTTTTAGGAAAACATAAATGGGCCACTGGATTGCATGGGGGCAGGTGCTTTTTCACCTACCTTTTGCTTCAGTCCTGCATCATTACTGTGATGGACTTGGCCCCAGAGCTGTGCAAAAGGATTAGGCAAGGTAGAAAACGAAAATTAAGATGCTAACAGCATAATGACCTCTCCCCCTCATTTCACCTTGGTTGCTGCAGGTGAACTTAATGCAATATATGAAGCTAAGCACCTCCCGGGACTTCCGCATCAATGCATCCATGCTAGACAGTGCGTTGCAGGAGCATAACACAGAGGATGCTGAAAACGAGCCAGACAACGACCAGGTCAGATCTCATTTAGCAGCTTTTACTGATAGGTTCCTCCCTCTTTTCAGGCCAACTGTATTTGAGCTGTGCAGGTGTATGTAAAATCAGGACAGTCTGTCTTCCTGGGGTTAGCTCTCACTTTAATACTAAGCTGCTACAAAGGAGTGAACAGTTAGTCTGGCCACTGTTCCCTATGCTCCAGCCCTCTGCCTTGAGACACCTTTATTTCCATGCACCAGTCGACTGTACCCCTGGTCTTAGGGAAGTGAGACTGCTCTTAAGGCCTTGTTGTTTGTCTCAGCAAGCAGAAAGGTCTGTTGGTGTTACCTCTGAGGACCTACAGGCTGGCCAGGCTCAGACCTTTGCAGAATGATGCAACATGGTTTTGCATCCAGGTTAACTTCTGTAAATAAACAGCTGACAGGGCAAACTCTGCAAGACACCATTCTCCTCAGCCTCATCTCCTTGACTAGATACTGTTGGTGAAGGCAGTGCAACCTGTGCTGGACAAAAAAAGAAATAGACCATTTACTTTGATTGTCCAGGTTTTTATTGGTGCTTCTGTCCCTATTTTCCTCAGTATTTCAGCAAGCCAAAACCCAGCACAAACAGTCCCTGTCCTGTGCCATTGATAACCTGTGGTCTAAGTTCCAGCATGAACTGGGGGGGGGGCCTACAGGAAAAGTCTCAGTGGGTGAGAGGAACCCCATATTCAGGTCATTTTGTTAGGGAGAAAAAGAACACTAAATCCTGTTCTGCACAGCTGGTTTCTTGCTTTAGGTAAACATTCCTTAGACTAGTCACACAAAAACAATCACACTCTTCCCTGCTACTCTCCCTCCCCCCTCTAGAGTAGCACAGCAGAGCAAACAGATGAGAACCAGGAACCCAAAAAGAAGAGACGGCGAAAAAAATAAAGCTGGGGTTGCCACTTTCAGCTCCGTGGCAGAGTCACCTTGGTCTTGGGAGAACTGTGTGTATGGAGATGGTGGTTTGTTGTTTCTCTTGCCAAATAACTTACGACGACTTCTTTCACGGGCATGCAAGCAGTGACTCAGGCTACCATCTCAGGTTTTACAGCTGGGTGCTGCCCTCAAGAAGCGCCTCTGCTATCTGAATGTGCTGTTTTCAAAGTCTTCCAACCCAGGAACATCCCTTCTTACAATGAAAAGGAAACAGAGTGACTGGGATCAGTCCCTGCTAAATGATCTCCTCCTGAAAGGACAGCCAGGTGCTGGCATGCTCTCTGGACAGTTGTTGTTCTGGCACTTGAGTGTCATCATTTCTTCTCCAGTGAACCTTTGGTTATTTCAATTAGCTGATAGATATCCAGTGCTTCTCCTGGAAGACAATGGGACAATCAGTTCCCTACACTCTGCAGTACCCTCAGACTGTGAAACATGAGAGTGATGGTCATGATTTGCTTTAGTTCAGAGCGTGTAGCACAAAGCCCTAAATGTATTCAAACTGCTGTTTTGTGTGGTGGTGTGAATGCAAGAGCCAGCACCAGTAGGAAGCTGGAAAGAGGGGCTGTCCTGCTATGGAGTTGAAGCTTGCTGCTGCGTGCAGCTCGAAGCAGAGCTGACAGCTTCCTTGGGTGAGGCTGGTTTTGCCATTGTTTTTGCTGATGCTGATGCAATGCACTTGTTTAATTTGCCTTGTTCTTGGTGAAAAGAGAAGTGCCCTTTTTGCCCACAGAACACAAAAACACAAATCCTGTTTCTAAAAGCACCCTTTGCCTGTAAGACTCCTAATAAAGGTTACCTAATGGTGGAGTGTCTGCTGTGTCCAATGACTGAGAGAAAAAAGCTGAGGGCAGGTTCTCCTTAGCTGGGAAGAGGCTGCTGCACACAGAGGAGCTGTTTAAAGCAACTCCCAGTCAAGAGTTAAATGTTTGTTTGCAGCAGAGGGTTATAGCGAGTGCAGACAGGGATGACTGTAGGCGTTGGGAGTGCTGGGGAAGACCACAGCAGCTCTGAACAGAGCCCAAGAGGGGAGGGGGGAAGGAGAGAAAGCACCGAAGGGTGGAAAAGTTTGGGTCTGGAGGGCAAAATGGACAAGGTTGGTGAGGCACTTCATTTTAGAGGGAACAGTTCAAGCTTGGGCTGTGTTAAAAGCGCATGGTGGGGCTCCTCTATTTATCTGAGGGGCACAAAGCAAACATGGGTATGGGATGACAGAGCCAGGCCTGGCTCATCGCTATCAGAAATATTTGGAAGCAGCAGCACAAACTACTCAGGGATTGTGAAAGCAAAGAGGGGTAGAGAGGGGCTGGAACCAGGGTGACAGCCAAATGGAGGAGCCCTCGGGGAACACCTGCTTAGGCCAAGTGCGCTGCCTGCGCAGGGGAGGCTTCTGCAGAGGGGCCCCCAGGGGGGCTACCTCACGCAGATGCTGCTCACCTTGAGGGATGCCGTATTTCTTCTCCATCCCAGTTGGATTGGATGGCGTGGCACAGTTCATAGTCACCTCTTTTCTTAAGCACTGGTCAACATCCACTGCGCTGAAGAAAGCCACTGACTGGGGCAGATCCTGGAGGCCCAGTTTGTAGGCAAACATGCAGCTGGAAGAACAAACATCACCCTTAGCCTTGTCACACCCAGCTTTGACCACCCACAGGTTCACAAAACGCTGGCCAGCCATCACCAACAGGTTACTCTGCACCCATGCCACTCAGCGGCTGGAAGACAAGGGTGTGTTTTCAAAGTACCAGGTAGCAGGAGGGTCAAGTATTGCTAAAGTGGCTGTGGGAGGAACAGCGTAACAGTACATTGAGCCTCCTCAGAAGAAAGGAGGAACCCGGTCCTTCACTGCTGGCTAATCCTCCCCAGCAGAGCAGATGCTGGATTTTCCCAGCAGGAAGTCCTGTGCTTGCAGGAGCTGGCACAAAGGCACAACGTCAGCGCGCCTGCCCCCGCTGCACCGGCACAGGAAGGCTGGTTGCTGTACCTCCATCACGGCACAGGAGAAAAGAGCTCAGCTTTGGCCGGCTCCCATATAACCAAATACCCCATAGCGCCGGGAAGGGGATTTGGCAAAGCTGGCTGTGCCAGAGCCGTATCGAAGGGAGCCTTTTGAGGGCAAGAGCTTTCTAGGCTGAGCTTAACTTTGTATGGGGCAGGTAGGCAGCAGGAATGCCCCATGCTGCAGAAGGGACAACTGCAAGCAGTGGGGAGATGAGGGATGGGGACAGTTTCAGGCTCCCCACTGCTCATCCAGGCCCAAGAGCTGCTGCCACATGATGGCTGCAGACCTGACTGGAGCACGAGGTGATGTGCTCCATCCCAGCAGAGCGGAACGATTGGCCCAGTCTCTGCAGGAGCCAAAAGCTGAGCTCTGTTTACAGCCATCCGAGTCACGTGCAAAGGAACCGCAACCCCCAGTGCTGCCAACTTCCCTTGAGCAGAAGAAAACAGCTCTGCGCCAGCTCACTGCGGGCAAAGCTAACCCCTCTGCTGTCACCCATCACCAGGCTTGCCCCGTCCCACCCCAGAGGCGCTGGCGCTCGTCCCCAGGAGACATCACAGCGTGGTCACATCTCACCGCGTGAGGAGGTTGGTGATCTGCAGGGCCAGGGCGGCCCGGTAGCGATCCTGCTGCTGGACCAGGTAGCGCACCTCGTCGTGGATGCTGATGCAGAAGCGCCCATTGATGTCAAACTCCTCGAAAAGCCACTTCATGGCAACCAGCATGAGGTGCAGGTAGTCAACAGCTGAGCTCTGCACCACCCAGTTCACTCTGCTGGTCAGAAACTGGTGGAAGGAAACACAGACAGATGCTAGAGGACCGTCAGGGTCCAGGGCCTGGCACCAATTCAGAATAGGTCCTGGGAGAAGCCTATTTATTAAATTCAAGGTTGCTGGTTTATCTTGATGGCATGCAAATAAAGAGCACAGGGAATGGGTCTATTCAGGGCTCCAAGAGCCTTCTGGGTCTCTGCCGTCTAAGGGCTGAACTTAGGGTTGCCATTTTGGAGAAGACAACCAAAGCTGAGCGCTCAGCAGCACAGAGCCCTGTCCTTACCTCTCCCTTGGCCACAGCGGGCTCCAGCGCCCTGCTGATATGACAGCCCAGCACTGGGGTCTGCGGGGAGGGGGATAAGGCGATGCTCTCCAGCTTGTTGAACATCTCAGACTCTGTGCCTCCAGCCCACACTCGGTGCTCCACCACGTCCCACTTCTTCTTTCTGCGGGACCTGGTGGGGCAGAGGGGAGGTTTGCTGGACGCGTGGGACAGGGCTGCGGGCCCTGTGTGAGAGTCTCAAACCCTCTCTCCTGGTTTGGGGCAGCTGGACAAGCCACTGCAGCCTCCTATGGCTAATTGCTCACTGGGAGAGATTGGGAGCTCCCAGATCAAACTGACCCAGCTCTGGGACAGCAGGGAGGGAGGATCGGGCCCGTCCAGCCCTGCCCTCCTTCTCTGCCTGCTACCTGTGGGGCTGCAGCTCGTTCTGCCTCACACCCCGATGTCACCAGAGCTGCGCAGTGTTGGAGCATCTCACCTTTTCATGGCTTCTCTCTGGAGCCGCTGGACATCCTGGGCTGACACCGATCCATCCTCCGCCCTGTCCACAGCCAGGTCCAGCTCCCTCACCAGCCACTCCCCATCCTCAGAGAGTCGAAACCTGAGGGGCAAAGAGTGACACACATCCATGTCCCGGGGGACACCGCCACCATCCCCGTTCCCACTCACCCTCTGCCGCGCTGGGCAGCACCCACCTCCGGACGCCCTTGGTGACCGCGTACATCTGCTGAGCCTTCTCGCGCGCCTGCTGCTGCGTCAGCCGATGGTTGAACTGCATCAGCAGCCGCTCGGCGAAGGGCTGCCCGGCCCCGTAGATGCGCCCGTAATTGAAGATTTTGGCGTGCTCCCGGCTGATGCCCACCGTGGCGGCTGTCTTGCTGTGCAGGTCTGTCGCGTTGCTCTTCTTCCCCTGCAGAGTCATCCAGCCGAACGCCGTGCAGCCTGCCGAGAGGGGAGCAGGGATTGGGGACCAGGCTCGGGGGGTTACCCCACTACCCAGCGAATCCATTCCTCGCAGCGCAGCCCCGGCTCACCGTGCATGCCGGTGAAGTGCGCCTCGCCGAGGATGGCAGCTATCCAGAGCTCCTGGGAATCCACGTCCGCGCCCACCAGGGAGTAGCCAGGCGGCACCTGGACCATGGCTTTCAGCTCGCTGCCCACCCGGTCAGCCTGTGGGACATGATGCTCAGCTCAGCACAAGCCCTGCGCTTCCCCCTCCTCCTCGGCGGCACGGGAGCAGCCTTCCGCCCACAGCCCTGGTGTGCTGGCACCACACTCCCCATGCCCTAAACTCTGCTCTGAAAGTCAAAACAGGGTTTAACACACAGGCGGGGCATCGCTCATTTGGTTAATCCCCCCAAGCTCCTCCACTGTGGAAGAAGGGGAGCTTGGGAAAGGACAGAAACTGCTGCTTCAGTGTTTTCTTCTCCTTTCAGCGAAGTTTGAAGCTCAGGAGCCTCTGCTGACTCCTTCCCCTCTCCCAAAGCCAAAGCACACCAGCAAGAGAAGGGCCCCAGCATCAGCTCCGCCACCTCAAACCCCAGCATCCAGCCCCAACTCCTACTTCTAAATCAGGCTGCTCCCACCAGTCCAAAATACAGAGAGGGTGCCCCAAAACTTCCCCGCAAAGGACCTGAGTGCAGCCGTACCCGGGCATTGCTGGCCGTCAGCCATGTGGGCTCCACCGCCCGGCGGGTGATGGTGCCCGCGGTCACCACCTGCGGCAGGATGGCTCCATAATCGTCCTCCTCATTATAGTCGGGGTGCCTGGGACAGAGGTGAGGGTGAGCACCATCCTGCGAGAGTCCTCCCGGAGGGGCATAGAAGGGATCACGGTCCCAGTTGGGGCTGTTCCTCCCCGTACCTGGTCACCACGCGAGGCAGCTCCCCTTTCTTCAGCCACACCACCATCTGGGAACTGGGGAGACATGCAGAAGGCAAAATGCTGAGCCCGCCACATGCGCACAACCCTCCCCCGGCCACAACACAGCCTCCACGCGCAAAGATGTCACGATTCAGCTGAAGGCAGCTGCTCACCTGATCCGCTTGTGAGCGTTCCTCCAAAACGAGATCATTTTGTTAATCTCAAGGGCTCTAGTCCCGTGGGTGCGGCCCACGGCAGCCCGCAGAGTGCCGTCCTCCATCTGGGGCAGGAAATCCTTGGCAAAAGGGCTTCCCACATTGTTATCGTTCCCGTCCTTTAGCAGCAAAAGAGGTGCCAGGGCTCAGCACATCACCGCTTGACATCAGTAAAGCTCTGTGCACCCTCCTGCCCCAGCTAGAGATACCTTTCCACCACCCTATGCCACGGAACAAGATCGCAGGGTCCCAGGAGTGCTGCAGCACCAGGGAGACAGACAAGCCGACACGGGAGCTGGGATGCGGGGTGGCTGGGAAGCCCCCGGGAAGAGCCCCAGGAGCACCCAACTTGCCTTGTGAGGCAGCTTGAAGAACCAGCACCCAGGGATGTTGACATCATTGTAGGGACCATTGCCGTGATGGTACGAGGGCTGGCTCCTCAAGTCCGCCAGCTCACACAGCTCATCCATCTCCTCCTGCAACCAGCAACGCGAGGTGATGCCGGGAACGGTAGGAGAGGGAAATCAAGGAAACAGGGACCAATCTGCCACCCCATCCCACAGGAAGGCCCCTGTACCTGCACCAGGCTCTGGTGTGCTCTGCCCATTTTCTCTTCCACGTCCACCTCTAGCTGGCTCAGCTCCTCCATCTGTGGCAGAGAGGGACCGTAGGGGGAACAAGGTCAAACACCATTTCTCCAGTGATTTAATACTTATTAAAAGAAATTTCTCACTTCAAGCTCCCAGAGCCACACACGGAGCTGTTTTGTGCATGCATGTGGGAGTAAGCCCAGCCCCACATCTCCCTCCCGCCAAGGGACCCTCCATCCCTTCCTTCACCTTTTGCCACATCGTGCTGCCATCCATCTCCAGCAACTCATCCTCCATGGCAGCCTCCAGCCCCGGGGGCTGCTCCTTGCCCTTCTCCAGGCAGTGCTGCCTGTACAGGTACTCGATCACCCTGACACGAGAGAGGGCAGGGCTCACACACCCATGAAGGGACCGGGGGTCTGGGGCAGCACCTGGGCAGGGTCCCAGGGAGCTCCTGAACCCCCCATGGGGCAGCCCCCGGCTCAGCACCCCGCTACATCCCCCTCACCTGTGCGGGCAGGGAGGGCCCTCCGCCTCCGAGTGGGCTGCCAGCAAATTGTCCTGCCGCCCAGGTACCAGGTAGCCCCAGCCATGCTTCTCCGAGTAATGGAGAGGGAAGCCGTCCCAGGCCAGGCGCATCAGCTTCGGGGTCACCCTCATCTGCAGGCTGATCAGGCTGGGTCCCGGCACCCACCCCGCCTCCTCCAGGCGCGGGCACAGCTTGCGGTACCAGCTGGGGAGCAGCAGGGGTGGGTCAGAGAGCGCAGGGCAACTGCTGGGGACACCCAGTGTCCCCAACTCACCCCGGGTGGCCCGGCAGGTGCTGCAGTCTCTTGGGTTGCAGCGTGACCGTCTCCTTCAGACGCTCCAGGCAGACCCGGCTCGCGGGGGCTTTCAGCTCCTCATCCTCGCCAGGGGGACCAGGGTCTGGGGGGGCAAGGAGGACTAGCTGGCAGAGAGCCCTCTGTGCCCCCTGGCTGGGGACGGGGACCTCAAACCAGCCCTGCACGCTGCATGGGGACACAGGCCAAGCGCCGCCTCACCCTGCCAGTGGCACCGAACCGCATCCCTTCACCTGGGCGCCTGCAGGAAGGCGTCCCTCGAGCGTCCCTTGTCCCCAGGGACCACCCGCGCTCACCTTCCTGCCATTCCTGTGCGGACCCGTCTGCACCTGCCACCGCAGCTTTGCTGTTCTTGTCCTGATCCTTCTTCTTTTTGCCCGGATTCTTCTTCTGCTTAAACTCCTGCGTGTCCCAGTCGAGATCCCAGAGCCAGGGGTCATCCTTGTACCTGCCAACACACTCCTGTCACACCGTGCCTTTGCTCCCAGCCCCCCAAGGACCACCCGGTGCCTGGTCTCCATCCTGCGAGCGGCAGGACCTGCACCCCCAGACCACGGGTACCTGTCCTTGTGCAGCAGCTGGCAGGCATCGTTGGCCAGGTTCATTAGGGACTTCTTCATCTCCTTCTGCAGCTCCTCATAGACGCCCTGAGCATCGTTCAGGTACCTCTTCCAGTTCCCGTTGACTGGCAGGTAGGATACCCCCATCTCCAGCAT
The DNA here is from genome assembly GCF_964289735.1 of Phaethon aethereus. Taxonomy (NCBI): domain Eukaryota; kingdom Metazoa; phylum Chordata; class Aves; order Phaethontiformes; family Phaethontidae; genus Phaethon; species Phaethon aethereus. The sequence continues at coordinate 8,983,540 of NC_138588.1, forward strand.
CCCTGCAAATGTCACGGGGTGGGGGCACCTAGAGCCCGAAGCAGTAAGGAGTTAGATGTCCGCTGGAGATGATTTGCCCTGGAAGCACCAGACTATGCCAGACACGAACATGCCTTGCAATATCGTGTCTTCACCTACAGTTTCCCAGCCCCACACTGCCCTCGATGCCCTTCCTCTCAACCCATACAGATTCCTGTACTTTTTGCCTGCCCTGCACACAAATCGCAGCTCTAAAAGCAGCCCTGCGCACCAGCCACAAAGCGGTATTGCTCCAATCCGCCTCGTTAAGCCTGCTCGCCTCCACCACCCACGCTGCGCTGCCGCTTATTCCTTCTCGCGTGCCTTGGGGTTCAGGGCCTCCCAACCTCCTGCTGCCACCCCAGGGACACCGCACCCCATCCCCAGAGGGACCGTGACCTTCCCTGTCGCCGGTCAAGACCACAGCCAACGCTGGGCAGAGCTCAGCAGCACCCACCTCTCCATGAAGAGCGGCAGCTGCTCCTGAAACACCTCGTGGGTGGCCTGGACATCGCGGGCACAGTACGACATCAGGTCCTGGGGGCACAGGCAGGTGAGAGCAGGCAAAGCGGCCACCCCTCTGCCGGCACAGGGCAAGGCACGGCGGCTGCGGGAGGATGGGGGACATCACAGCCCCACGCCCACCCAAAGCCCTCAAAAGGAAGGGCAGCAAAATGGAAACTACCCCGGCAGCGCCTCTCGCCCCACTCCCAGGGGATGGCTCCGGCTCCTGCTGCCCATTGGGATGTCGGGATCCCTGCCCGCACCTGGAAGTGACTCCTGATGTCGGCCATGGTCCCCTTCACAAAGAGCTCCCGCGCCTCCTTCTCCAGCGGCTCCCCGCCGACGTACAGCGCGTGCACGTCTGCCAGGTTGTTGATGCTGCTGACGTGCACCCAGTCCCACGAAGTGACCTGCGAACGAGGAGCGAGACAAGGACCGGCCGCAGCCGAGATCAGGAGGGGTAAAGGATGCCGCTGCTCCACTTCAAACTAAGGCTGGGTCATCTGGAAGGGGCTGGGAGAGCGTCACCCAGCAGAGCTGCTCCAACAGCTCCTTCTCTGCCAGTACAGGAGGAGATGGTCCCAGTACAGGAGCAAATGCTCCCATTACAGGATCAAATGGTTCCCTGCCACCCACGCCCCTGCCAGCGGCTCAGCTCCCTTACTCACAGCCGGCCCCTCCGTTTTGCTGCGTGTTTTCTTCATGTGCTCCTTGACCTGCTGCAGTCCCTTCCTTTTGCCGTGCTTGGCAGCCATCCAGAGGCTGCGCTGGAAGCCCGTCAGCCCCGAGATGGCCATGTGCATGCTCATGGTGTCCAGAAAACGCACCCGGGAGCCCTGGGACACATCGGGGGAGACAGGAGAGGCGGTTTGGGATGTGCTGGAGAAGGAACGTGCTGCCAAGTGTCCTGCAGCTGCCAGCAAGCACCGCCCCGTGTTACAGAGCTGTAAGTCCTCTGCTCGGGCTGCTTTTATCAAGGCAAGGCTTTGCCTCCCAGCACCCCTCTTCCGAGGGCCATGAGCACCCCCAGCGCGGGCTGTCAGCTGCACAAAGGCTCCTGACACGTCCCCAGCTGCAACCCTGCAGCCTCCAGCACCTTTATGGGGTGCAAGAATATCTCCCTCTAAATGGGTCCAACCTCAACCCGTTCTGCAGCACGAGGCGAGTACAACTGTGGGGTGTCTATGCAGAACAGCATCTGCCAAAATAATCCTGAAAATCCAGCACAAACAACTATCTGGGTAACAAAGTGCAGCTGCTGGCACGAAGCAATGGCACAGTGGATTACCTGGATGAGGTACTGCTCCTTGATGAACGCCCGGTCAAAGGCCACGTTGTGCCCCACCACCACTCTCTCCGGCCAGTCCTGCCTGCCGGCACAGCCGGCGCCCGCTGGGCTCTCCAGGGGAATGAGGTCAGCCAGGGTGAGGTGGCTGGACCAGGAGTACCGCTGCTCCAGCAACCGCTTGCTGCACCACGAGTACCTGTGAAGGACAAGCAGCAGCCCAACAGCCGTTAAAAATAAAGCAGCGGCTTGTGGGACCAAAAGCACCTGCCGTGCCGTGGGGTGTTGAGCAGGATCCCACCCGTGGGAGGGAGGCAAATGACCCCAGAGCGCGCTGCACTTGCTAACCAGGACACACGTCCCACATCCTGGAGCCGCATTTCAGGGTTTCGCCGCATTTTCCCCACAAGCCAGCAGCGGTTTGCAGGAAGAGGCTCTGCTCGGGAGCATCCCCATCATTGCCGAAGCTGTGTCCCCCCCGCCACCACGACCCCAGCGTCGCAGCCGGCACCGCATCTCACCAGGCATGCGGCGAGACTGCCACAGCCAGCGTCGGGCAGTGGCCGTCGGCCACGCACACCTCCACGTCGAACGCCACCGCCCGCTCCTCAGGGAAGTCGACGGTTTCCATTTGCCCGTCGGGGCCGTAGCGGGTCCAGCCGAGCCGCCATGCCCACTGCGTGGGCACGGGGGGCAGCTGGCACTGCAGGAGCTCGTTGGCCGCCTCCAGGTAGGGCAAGCTCTGCTTCTGCGCCAGGAGGCGGAAATGCTCGTCGATGTTGTCCCCGTACATGCGGGGCAGCTGCAGGTCCACATCGGGCAGCGTGGAGGTCTCCTTGCCCCACAGGTCGTGGCGTCGCAGGTGCTCCACACTCCTCTGGATCTCCGCCGCCGAGTAGCGCACCCGGGCCCCCCGGAAGATCTGCTCGTGGAGGGTCCTGGACAGCATCTGGATGTTGAGGGGGTTCACGCGCCGCTGGCCCTCGGCGGGCCCCGGGCTCGGGCTCTCCGGGAGCGGGCAGCTGGCGGAGGAGCTGGAGGCGCGTCGCCGGGGCACAGCACCGCGGGCTGCGGCGCAGCCCCTCACCGGCCTGCGGCAGAGCAGGCGCCTCATCCCGCCCCGCTCCGCGGACGCGGCTCCAGCGCGGGCTGCTCCCTGCGGGGCCGGGAGCTGCAGGAGAGAGCGACAGCGCGGGGCAGCCCCGGCACCGCACGGCCAGGCAAAGCCGGGCTGCCCGGCACCCCTCGCAGCCACGCCGTGCTCCCCCCCGCCCCGCAGGCATGCACACCCTCCCCGCAGGCGTTCCCGCCCAGCCGTGCATGCCTCCCCCCCTCGCAGGCACGCACACCCTCCCCGCAGCCGTGCACACACATACACCCCCCCTACCCCCCCCCGCAGGCACGCACACCCTCCCCGCAGCCGTGCACACACATACACACACACACACACACACCCCCCCCCGCAGGCACGCACACCCTCCCCGCAGCCGTGCACACACATACACCCACCCCCCCACCCCCCCACCCCCCCCCGCAGGCACGCACACCCTCTCCGCAGCCGTGCCCTCCCCGCCCCGCAACTGCGCGCGCGCGCACACACGCACGCACGCACCCCCCCCGTGGGTGCGGGGGAGCCCGCGACGACGCGCCCCGCTCACCCCACGCGCTCACCTGCTCCCGGCTCGCGCCGCCAGGGTCTGGGCCGGAGGGCGGATCTAAACCTGGGTGCCCGGGGGAGCTTCCGGCCGCACTGACGTCCTGTCCCGCCCCGCCCCCCCAACCAGTGCGCATGGTACGCTCCGCCGGCCCTGGACTCAGTAGCGCGCGGAAAAGCGTCAACAGAAGCGGCCGCGTGGCCTAATGGATAAGGCGTCTGACTTCGGATCAGAAGATTGCAGGTTCGAGTCCTGCCGCGGTCGACGAGCGTGCCCGTGCGGCGTGTGCATATTTTGCTCACAGCGCCAGTTTGGTGACTGCGGGACTGCTGCCCCGCCGCCGCCGCCGCGGTCACCCCACGCAGGTGTCGCGTTTTGTTCCTGTGCTTCAGAGCCGGGGGGCGGCTGCGTACGCGGGGTCTGAGGCCGACCGTGTTCATAACACGAGTGGAGTAGCACGGTACGGCGGCGCAGCTGGCGAGAGCAGCCCCCCAGCAGCGGGGGGGTGCGGCGCGGTCTCACGCTGACCCTGCGGGTGCACACCCCGTTACCCGGCTCCCCGGGAGGGAGATCAGGCCGCGGGCTAGGAGGGCCAGTAGCCCCCGGCCGGCCCCGCAGCCCCGGAGCCGCTCCTGGGTGATGTCAGGCGTTTCCGGGGTCCCTCACAGCCCGCCCGCGGGGCTCGGCGGGAGCCAGGGCGCCCGCCCACACCCCAACACCCCACGCCTTAAAGGCCCAAGGCCTCAAGAGTGGCTCGGGACGAGCGGGGCCCCAGGGTGGGTGGCGTGCGGCCGCGCGGTGAGAGCTGGGTGCAGGGACGCTGACAGGGGTGGGTGACACGGGTGGGGAGAGCTCGACGAGTGGGAGAGCCCGGGGTGACCGCGGGGTGCAGGGGAAGGGAATCCCGAGGTGCCGGGGGCGGGGGGGGGTGTGTGCAGGCTCCCTGACCCGCGCCGGGGCTCTTCTGGCCGGTATGGTGGCTCCTGTCAGAGGAACCCGGCCTTTTAGCGCCGTGGGGTGCCGTGCCATGCCGTGCCGAGCCGCCAGGTGGCGCTGAGGCCCCGCCGTTACCACCCGCGACGGGTCGGTTCCCACGGGGCAGGGGCCGTCAGGGCGCGGGTACCGGGCAGGGGGCAGCGGGCACTGTGACACACACACCCCCTTCCCGGCCCCTGCGGGGTTGCAAAACCGGGGTACGCCCCCCCCAGACCTGCACAGGCATGGGGGGAGCGAGCGGAGGGCACCCGCTGCCTTCCGCCCGGCAGGATATGGCCCCGAGGTGGGTGCCCGTGCTAAGCCCCCCCATACCGGGGTCTTGAGCTTTCTCGGTCCTTCCGAGGGCACGGCGAGGAACTGGGGGTACGAGAGGTGCGGAGCCGGCGAGGAAGGACGCTCCGGGGATGCGGGTGCTCTGGGCAGGAGGTCCTGCCGTGAGGGGTTTGGGGATCCCCCTGCTATGGGGTCTCTTTGGAGAAGGAGCCGGCTGCGGGGCACTTGTTCTCCCCTCCGATGCATTATGTTAATGCGGATGTCCTCTTATTTGGGGGCTTTGATCTACTTATTTTTAACGTGGTGGCAAAAAAACACATTTCAAAAAATCCTAACCTGCCCCACGAAAACAAACAAAAAAATCCCTTCTACCTCAAGCGGAAAAAAAACCCCAAAGAAACAACAAAAAAAAATTAATTCTCCCCGAATTACGCTCCCCGCTGATTTCTGAAGCCCTCCCGGGCGGCAGCGCTCCGGGGAGGGTAGAGGACAACGAGCTCCTACTCGCAGTCAGGGCCGGGGCTGCCTGTACCCCACGCGGCTGCGGGTAGGGAGATTCGCCAAGGCGCGGCACGAGAATAACCCCCCAAATCTGCCGTTTCAGCAGGGCTGGTTGCAATGCAGTAAGTCGGGATGGGGTGTGCAGGGTCTTAGTTTTATAGATTTTTTTTTTTTTCCGCACCCTTGGCTCTTTGTCTGTCTGTCTGTGTGTCGGGGGGAACAGCCCCATGCCGGTGCGCCCCGTCGGGCGACCTCCCCCCCGCCATGTTAGAGACCCCTCTCCCCGCCGGGGCTCGGTGCTGTCGGTGGGATAATGGGGCGGTGGCACTTTGTTTAACCTCGTTGCTCCCGGGGCCAGGGGTCAAGGGCTTCCTGTTTTAACGGGGTACCGGTTTTAACGAGGTTTTAACCTCCCCTCTCAGCCGCCCCCCGCCCCCCTCGGGAGCCAAGAAACGGAAGAAACGGGCAATTTTTATAGGTGACGTACGGGCTTACGTGAGAATCCGTGCCCAGCTCTTTCAGGGTTTTTTGTGGGTTTTTTTCTCCTGAAATAGCACTTCCCTGCAGCTCGCACCCCCTTTTCCTTTCCGGGGTATAGAGGAGCCCGGTGCCGCGGGTGCTCCATCATCGTCCCCGGGCCGCGGCTCCGGCGGTGCCGGCGCCGTTTTGGCGGCTGCGGCTCCCGGGAGGATCAGGGCCGGTTATCGCGGCCCCGGGGCTGCGGGCAGCCCTGCCCACTCCCTGCCCGATCCCGCGGGGCTGGGCCGGGGTCCCCACGGGCGCGGCAGCCCACGGAATCTGCTCCCAGCCCCCGGGGCTCCTCCCGTGTGTGTCTCAATTCGCTCAGGCTTGACTTGGCAATAAGCTCTCTCAATAGGGTGACAATAGAGCCCCGGTGGGACCCGAACAAAGAATTTGAAAGTAGTTAAATTGCAGGACACGTCCATCGCCTGGGTGCTTGAATTAAAAAAAAAAAAAAAAAAGAAAGAAAAAGGAAAAAAAAAGAAAGGAAAAAAATCGGAGAAAAGAAAAAGGAGAGAGACTTTTCTTTGGGCTGGTGAGAAAATGCTCGGGGTAAAAGTTGGTTTGGCGTCTTCATTTCAGCGACAATGGAGCAGAGCTAATTCAATAGGAAACGCGGGGATTTTTTAATGAAAAGACCGCCAGGGTTACACCGAAGTTAAGCTCTTGTGAATTAATTATTAGGGCAAATAAACTGGGGAGGGGGGGAGCGCTCGGGAGGGAGTGTTGCAATTTCTTAATATTCTCCTTTTCGTGTTTAACGACAATGCCATTAGGTTTTCGACTCTGGGTGAGCGAAAGGATTTCTTACACTCCCCGGGAAGAGGAGAAGACGCTTTTTTTTTAAATGGTATTACTTAATTGCTTTTAAAATAAAATACTACGGAATTTGGCAACGAGCTCCAGTTTCTGCTGGCGGTGGCGTTTGGGGCTCGATTTCCTTTCGTGGCAAGTCGCAGATGCAAAAAGGAAAATAACGGGGGAATTTAAAACTACGAATGTAAAGGCGAGGCGGCGTGTTCGGCTGTCGCAGATCTCTCGGGCTCGATCGGTTTATTTTTTCCTAACACAGAAAAACCCGTCTGGGGATCCCTGTGTAACTCCTCGTGGCGGCGGGAGGCTCCCCGGAGCCGCTCCAGGGCATCAGCGGAGCGAACCGGAGAGAAGGAACGAGAGCCGGGTCACCGGCGGGAAGGACAAGGCGTAAGGGACGCGGAGCGAAGGTGTGCGGAGGGTCTGGGGGAGCGGGGGGCTCCGCGGGGCGTTTTGTGCCTTACTGCCAAGGCTGCAGGCGGTGCGGAGGGCGTGTAGCTCTGTGAGGAGAGTAGGAAGGGGGGTGCCACGAGCGGTACCTGCCGTGCCCGCGCCGCGGCTGTCGGGGCGAGGCGCTCCCCGGGGCTCGGCCTGGCCGTCGGGGCGGGGATGGCCCGCCACGGCCCCGGGAGGGACTCCCACCTCCAGGGCCGTGGCCGCAGCCCGGGGGGTGCCAGTGCCCCGGCTCTGCTCGACGGCTGCAGGCGAGCCGTGCCGGGCCGTGCTGCTCCTGGGAGCCGCGGAGACGTTCAGCATTTGGACAGCGGGGCCGCGCCGGGCCGGGCCGGGCCGGGGCCGGGGAGGCAGCCGGGGGGCGGTGGGTGCTGTTCGGGGCAGCGGGGGTCAGGGGGCGGCTGCAGCCCCTTCCCTGCTCGGCGGGGCGGGGGGGTCCTCAGGGGAACGGGGACGCCGCCGAGGGGGGTTGCGGGGGGGGGGCCGGCTCCGGCTCTGCCCCCCGAGGAGTGCTCCTCGGGGCCGGGGGGCAGAGCGGGGTGCCCGACGGTGCGGCGGGGGCTCCGGGCGAGCGGGCGGCGGAGGGTCTCACCTGGGGGCTGGGGACACACACACACACGGCCCCACTCCCTCGCGCAGCCCCGGCCCCGGGGGGCAATTCAGGGGCGAGGCGGGGGGCTGCGCTCCTGCTCTGCGGAGCTTGCCAGCCGCCAACCGCCGTCGCCACCGCCGCCTTCCTCCCGTTCTCCTCCTCTCCCCCTCCCTCCCCCCGCCTTCTCCCCTCCCCCCTCCCTCCTCCTCCTCCTCCTCCTCCTCCTCTCCGCCATGGTTGGAGTGAATCGGAGGCTGCCGGGCTGACGTCAGTGCGGGCAGCGCCTGCCGGCAGCGGCAGCTCCTGGGCAGCGGCCAGAGCCGGCACCGGCCGCCGCCGGGAAGAGGCGAGGGGCCCGGCCAGAGCCGCCCCGCTCCGCGCCCGGGACCGCCGCTCGGCCGGGGACAGTCCTGCCGACCCCTCGGCCCGCCCGGGGAGCGGGGGGGGCGGCCGCCGCCGCCACCCTCTTCGCCCGGGGACCATGTCCTGCCCCCGGCAAGGCAGCCAGAGTGAGTGTCGCGGCCGGGCACCGCCGCCTCGGCGGGGCGGCCCCGGGGAGACGGGCGGGCGCGAGGGGACCTTACCCGCGGGGGGGCACAGTGGCCGCCGAGGGGAGGAGGGTGGGAGGGGGGAGGCGAAGTCGGGACGGTCCCCGCCGGGAAGTTGGGCGCCTCCAGGTGTCGGCACCACGCGGGACCGCGACCGGGACCGCCCCGCGCCGCAGCCCGGTCCACCCGTCGCGGGGGACGAGCGGGAGACACGGGGGACCTTTTGCTGCCGGGGACGCGTTTGCCCCGGCAGCCTCTCCCCGGCTGCCCGGGACGTTGCAGATCGGCAGCGGGACCTCGGGCGGGCTGAGCCCCGACGGGGCGGCGGGGAGCTGGGGCCGAGCGCTGCCGGGGGGCTGCCAGGTCACCCCCAAAACGTCTCCGCTCTCCGGACGAAACTCCTGAACGAGGCCGAGCCTCCCGGGGCACGCAGGCTTCAGGCCGCGGGAGAAATCCCGGGCTCCGGGGGAAGTTCTCCTTCCAGGTGCTGCTGCGGGGCCCCGTTTCGCGGGGGGTGGGGGGGAGCACCGGGGAGCGCCGGTCGCCTGCTCGGATTTACCGCCGAGGAGCAACAGTGGGACCACCGCTTCCCGTGCCCCGATCCGCCACCGGCTTCTGGTGCTGAAGGATTTATTTTATTTTTCATTTGCTGTATCTCTTTGCTTAAAAAAATACATATTTTATTTCATCCTTCTTTCTATTTTCTTTTTCTTTTTTCTTTTATGTTTTGCTTTTTCCATTTTTTTTCTTCCATTCATTCTTCCCTTCTGCTCCCTCCCTTCCCGCGAACGCTTATTTCCTTCGTTGTGTTGGGGTTTTTTTTGTGGGTTTTTTTTTCTTTTCTTTTTTTCCCCCCCGTATCTCCCTGGAAGTGAAACACATTTTAGGCCTCAGCCTTAAGGAAACCCGAATCATAGCAGTGCACATGGCCTGAGAGCCCGTACCTGGCCGGATCCCCTCGACGTGCCTCCACCCCCGGCGCCCCGCCGAGCGAGGAGGCTCCGGGACCGACCCCGCCTGGGTCCCGGCCCCCGACGGCCGGAGAGGAGAAAAAAAAAAAAAGAGCAACGGGGCTGGGCCGCCGCTGCTTTCCCTACTCAGCGCCGGGGCTCGCTCCGAGGCGGTTTTTAATTGCTAAACAAAAGCACCGCGTTTCCTTCATACCCGTCGGGAGCTGCCGCTGCTGCGCGAAGCCCCGATTGTGGGAGGAAAAGAAAAATAAAAAAATAATAATAAATAAAGAAATACCCCAAACCCCCAAACCCAAAAAACCATGAAGAGGAGATGCAGCTCGAGGCGGCGAGGCGCGGGGGGTTACTCCAGGTTGGCTAAAAATAACTTCTCCTAATTAAAGAAAAGTGACGTCAGACGTGCAGGACGTAGAAGAGGGGAAGGCAGCGGGCTCGCTACAGGGCGATCGCGCTCGATAGCCCAAGGGCGGCCCCGGTGGCCGGGGCGCGGGGCAGCGGGGATCTCCCGAGGGGCGGCCGGCGGGGCCGAGGAGGCAGCGGGGGCCGTTCCACACGCGGGTGGGCGCGGAAGGTCCGCGGGCGTGTGGGGGCCGCTGCAGCACCATGGCCAGAGCCGCGCCGGCTCCACCGCCCCTCCCCTTGCCGTCGGGCCTCCCGCGGCCGCGGGTGGTTTTCTCTCGTGGGTGCTTGCAGGGGAAGGACGGTCCCACGGACCCCACTGCCCCCCGTGAGCGGCCCAGGTGAGCTCCCGCCGGAGCCCGGGCAGTCCCCGCCGATCCCTCCCAGGCTGCTCCTGATGCTTTCGCTGTGCCAAGGAGCCATTTTGTACGTATTCTGCTTAAATAGCGGGCTCCCCCTAAAAAAAACCAAAAAACAAAAAACAAACAAAAAAACCCCAACAAAAAACCCCAGCGCCCCGAAAAACAAAATGACAAAAACCCAAAGCCTAAAAAAAAACCCCAGCCCCAAACACCCCACGCGCAAGGCGCAATTTTCTGCCGGGCGCTGGGGCTCTGCCCGCATGGAGCGGGTCGAAGCAAGGGCTCCGAGCAGGGCATGGCAGCGCCGGAAAGGAGCAGGGGGAGCAAAGACAATTAAAAATAATAATATTGTATCTATTTCTGACGAGAAAATCGCCTCCTTTGCCCGCCGGAGAGGGGACACGCCGTCCCCAGCCCCACGCAGCCCGACGGGTTGCGGTGCCTCACCCGCAGCAGGCTCGCCCGGTGCCCGGGCGGGAGCGCTCGGGCGGCGGTGGGGCAGAGCCGCGGCTTGGCCGAGCCGGCCCGGCCCTGATCGCCGGACCCGCGGCTGCGGCGGTGGCGGGGCTGGAGCGGGGCCGCACCGCCGCCGGAATGGCCCCGCGGCCGGGGCAGGCCGCCGTCAGCCGTCACCCTAACAGCCGCAGCGAGCGATTAGGGGAAGATCCAGGGTCGGAAATTTAAGGAGATCCCTCTCATGGCAATTTTATTTTTGTTTTTGCCCCCCTCTCTCCGGGGCGGGTTAAAATAAAACCCGACCGAGATCCCTCCCGAGCGGCTCCGGGCCGGGGAAGGCACCGAGTGGCTGGGGAGGGAGCAAAGATTCCTCCCCACCTTCTGCAGCCCCATCGGGGCAGCTGGGGCACCCTCGGGCCCGTTTCTCCTTAGGCAAGAGGCAGAAGGGAACCGGCGGTTCCCCGGGAGCCGGGCAGGGCGGCCGAGCTCGCCCGGAGCAGCGGGGTTGGCAGCGCCGGTCCTTTAGCTTTTAGTCTAATTCAGTTCGTAGATTTTATTCATTTCATTTAATTTTATTATTATTATTATTATTATTATTATTTTAAGCGGATGGCGGGGAGGAGGGAGGCGAGGAGAGGAAGAAATAAATAACGCGAGTGGAGCTCGCCGGGAGCCGGAGGGACCGGCGGGCTGCGCTCAGCCGCGGCTGCTCCGCCGCGATCGCTCCGTTTCGCGGATCCCTCGTTTTGCAGCAGGTCACGTTCTACCCTCGCCTCGGATTTAAAGGAAGGCGATGTTTATAAGCGGCGAGGGATTACAATTTTTTTTTTTTAATGCGGAATAGGTCAGATAAGAACCCCAGATAATCATATTTGCCCTCCTGGCATTTTATTTTTATTATTGTTGTTGTTTATATTTGTACGTGCCGGATTGGTCGCCACACGCATATCGCGTTAAGAACCTGTGTGGGAAATGGCAAATAAATAAATAATTAAAATAAGGGAAAAAGGGAAGCAGAGGGGATCGGTGCGGGATTGCGGGTGCGTCCCCAGCCCCCGGGTGCGCTCCGGGCCGGGCGGGCCCGGCGCCTGGCTGCGGTGAAAGGGGCTTCAGGCTGCCCCTGTGTGCGGAGGCTGGACGGGCGGGGGGAGCGGTGAGAGAGGGGCTCTGGATCGGCGGACACGGCGTGGTAGGGAGCAAGGAAAGGCAGAGGGAAAGGGGTTTGGAACAGGGAAAGGCCGAGGATAGAGGAAAGGATGCCGAGGGCACGGGGAGCGAAGTTACTTGCCGGTGGCCCCCCCGCGCCGGGCCGGGCTGCCGCCCGCCTCTCACCCCTGGCTGCCGCAGAGGCGCGGCCGGGCGGCAGGAGGCGGCGGGAGGTAGGTCCCCGCAGCGCCGGCCGGGTGGGGAGTCACGGCGGGCGGAGCGGGGCCGGGGCCGGGCCGCCCCGTCCAGCCGCAGCGCAGCCCGCCGCTCGATGCCGGCCGGGCCGGGGCTGGAAAGCGCGGGAAAGGGGGCGCTGATTTAAATGCGGGTCCGGGGATTGGCTGAGTGCGGCGTGACGTCACTTCCCAAAGGGGGCGATTCCCGGGCGAGGGCAGTAGAAGTTGGGCAGCGGGGCGGCAGCGCGAGCGCTGTGCGCCCGGGCTGGGGCGGCGGCAGCGGCAGCAGCGGGGCCCGGCCCGGCCCGGCCCGGCCCGGCCCGGCCCGGTACGGTACGGTACAGTACCGTCTGGCTGATGCCGCCTGGTACGGCCCAGTGCCGCCCCCGCCGCAGCCCCGCAGCCGGCGGTGCCGCCCGCTCGCCTGCCGCTCAGCCCCGACTCGTCCTCTCCGACTCGTATTTACCTTTTTCTCTATTTCCCTTTTTCTTTTTTTTTTTTTCCTTTTTGTTTTTGTTATGTGTCTGTGTGTGATTCCCGGTGGCAGCTCCCGGCCGCCCTGCCCCGGCCGTGCCCGCACCCTGGAGCGGACGGACGGACGGATGGCCGGCCGGCATCCCCGACGGAGGGATGTTTCTGTCTTTGGTTATCTAGCTGTATGAGTGTTGTGGAGCCATCATAAAGCTAGATAACCGAAAGTAGAAATGACTTCCAGACCTGCTTGCCCGGGGGAAGCGGCCGCATCGGCACCGGCGGAGCAGAGGCGACCGGACCCGCCGCCCGCGGGGCTCCAGGTAAGGACTGCGGCTCAGCGCCCTCCCCGTCGGGGAGCCCGGGGCTCCGCGGCAGCGGCAGCGGGGCGGGAGGGCCGGGGAGGGGGGCCAGCCCTGCGCGAACGCTTCCATTGCCGAAGAAACGCGGGGTTTAACTCTCGGCTAAAGGCACCTCGAAATTCACTCCTCGGCTGCGGGAGGACGAAGGGAGCGAGCGCCCTCCCCAAACAAATCGTCCCCCGTCACAGCCTGCGGGTCAGACCCCGAAAACCCTCGGCTTTGGGTGTTTTCCTTTTTCTCCTCTCTCCCTTCTCGATTTTTTTTTTTGTCTTTGGGCTTGATCCCGGCCTCCCTTTGGAAGGTCAAGTTGGTGATAATGGGACCACTTTTCTCGTGCGGTGGCTGTTGCTTTTGCCCGTAGCTGGGGGTGTCTCTCTGGGGAAGGGGTTGCCTGGGGAAGGGGTCCTGCTACTGGGTGCACCCCTCCGGCGGGCAGCCGCTGGCCCCGGGTCTTCTTTTGGGAGCCGAGTGATTGGCAAGGCACAAAAGCCTCCCTCACCTCCGCCGCCAGTCCCAGAAGTTGAAAGATAATATGTATGACAATGTCTGGCAAATAATTAAAAAAAAAAAAAGGAAAAAGAAAAAAGAAAGAAAAAAAAGCAATTGGCAAATCTGCATTCCGTTCCCATGGTGACACAAAGCACCGCGCTCTCCTCCGAGCCTCCCCGGCACGTTTTCCCAGCTGGAGTGGGGTGAGTGCCTGTGGCCGTGGTCCCCTGGGCCCCCTGGCACCGTGGGGCAGTGCATGGGGCATCACCGCCAGCCCTCTCCAGAGCGCTCGCGGTTCGCATCCCCCAGGGATGGTCCCGGCGCTGCCGTGAACCCACACGGGCCGTGGCAGCTCTACGGAGGCCGCAGAGAAAAAGCTTCCCGTGGCTGGGGTTGTGAGTGGGCTGTTTGCTGGCTCTCTGTCCCCCGGGAGATGGGAGGGGTGGGAAAGATGCTGCCGTGCTCCCGCTGCTCGGTACCCTGCTCCATCCTTTTCCTTGCGGCTGGGCATCCCTCGCCCTGGGGAGACGGTAGCACCGCAGGGCCGAGCCGCCCGCGCCCACTGGCGTGCAGGGACGGCGAGAGGTGGGAGCCCCACGCACCTCGGAGGCAGGTTTTCCACCTTCTCTTGCACGGGGTAATGGCGTCAGACGCCACGTAGGCCCGCGAAGCTAAATACGCCTGTGCACCCTTCCAGGGCCAGCAAAGCACCGCCGTAACCCAGTAAGGAAAAAGGATCTCAGCCTGAATTTGGCTATACCGGGAGAAAGAAAAGTTCTGAGGAGCTGTTGTTGTTATATATTCTAATGAGAAGTCATTGGAGAAATTAAAAAGGGCAGAGAAAGACGAAGACGCCAGCACTAATTCCACAGGAAGCCTCCCAGGGAAAAGGCTGTGTGAGTGTGAACGCTGAAAAGCATGAAGGCCTGGAATTAGACTATCATTTAGAAAGCGTTACTAATCCGAAGTTACAGCAGTAATTCCATGATTTGCTGGGTCCCACACGCAGCGCCAGAATTAAAGATACGGATTTTCTAGAAATGTAACTCAACTGTGGCACCGAGTCTCGGCGAGATCCGAATGAATCATTCATTCCAAAGGCAGCGAAAGACGTGTCATTAAGATCCAACCTCCTTCTCTCCAGCCCATCTGGAATATGTATGCTTCATGCAATCCCAGAAATTGTGGAAGAGATCGGAGGTGGGGAGGAGGGAATGTAGTCCTTTCCCTCCTTTATTGTGTTGGTTATTTTTAAGAAATAATTTTCCAATTATTTCCACAATATTGTGAGTGGCACTCAATTCCTCTCCTATTTATTTATTTTTTCCCCTTCCCTATGCTAGCATTGAGTCAGGTGCAAATGGTTTCAGTGGAGATACTTTAAAACTAGGCTGAACAAAGCAGGAGGGAACTGAGCAAGGTGGTTGATGAATGCATTTATTCTGGAGTAATGATTTGATGGGGGATGGAGGAAAGAAACATTCCAATTCCTAATGAATATAATTCAGGAGGAATCATTCAACGAGAGTGTTAGAGAAAAATCTGTTTGGTGGGAGTGTTTCTGCACGGGCAGAACCCAAGAGGTGTTTCTGTCCCTGGCTTTTGTAATTGCAAAAGGTGAAAATATAAAAAGAGGATCTGAGGGAAAAAAAATATATACACACATATAATAAATGTCTTTGTGTGTGTATATAAATACATATATATTATGAAATAAAATGGAAGTGTGGAAATCCGTGTCTACATGTAAACTCTTACAAAGGATTGATGCAAGCTTTTTCACCTTGCTGTGGGATCAGCTGGGCAGAAAACACCCTTGACTCCTAACATTTTTTTCTTCCCCAAAATCGCCTCTTCTGAGCTGGTTTTTCAGATAATTTTTCAGGCTGTGGGTTTGCTTCGCTTATCCCAGAGCAGTTCCCCCCAAAGGGGATTGAGACAGGGACTGAGCAATTTGGCCTTCAGTTTCCAGGAGAGAAACCAGGGTTGAATTTTTACTGGCGCTTAAATTCTCCATTTTTTGCCCCCCTTGTTGGCACGAACTCGCGGGTGTTTGGGGGGGGGCGTGGAGGCGGCCCCCTCTGTGATTGAGGGAGGTGGCAGTGGGTGATGAGGGACAGTGGTACGAGCACCCCCAGCTCGTGCGCGCGTGGGTGGGGGGTGAGAAGGCGGATAAAGCCCCCCGGTAAATCCCTGCGTGTGAAATACCCGCTGCGATTACAGAGTCCCTGGCAGCCTGCCATTAGGTCTCTGCTTTCTGCCATTTTTTTTTGTTTTTTAATCTCCGTGGTGGAAGAAAGGTCCCCAAGGGTCCATCTTTGGGCCAGGGATGGATTTTGGCTGCACACGGGTCCATTTGTGGCTTAGCCCTTTGCCCTGTATGTGTAGCTGTTGGCTTCGGCTGGATCTCTTCCCCTGCGCAGCCCAAACCCAGAAGAGAAGGCATCTTTTTTTTGGCTGTGCAGGGAGAAGAGCCCAAGTCCTGGCATTCACGGTCCTTGCTGGTGGGTTTCTCTTCTCGGTGGCACTCTCCCGGCGGAGCAATAGGATGCAGCGTAGGCCAGATGTGGGTGAGGTTTCTGGAGCTGGGCCGTGATGTCTTTGTTCTTCAGGCAGAGCTGGGGATGGGCAGAGGGAGCCAGAAACAAGAATCGGCGTGTGCCGTTGGGGGATAAATGGAAAATATCATTTGTGGGTTTCACCTTGGGGAAGTGATGCCCTGGGACATC
Source organism: Phaethon aethereus (assembly GCF_964289735.1). Taxonomy (NCBI): domain Eukaryota; kingdom Metazoa; phylum Chordata; class Aves; order Phaethontiformes; family Phaethontidae; genus Phaethon; species Phaethon aethereus. The sequence continues at coordinate 8,999,321 of NC_138588.1, forward strand.
ACATGCTCCAACTCATTATTTCCCATCTTTTCCTAAAACTTGGTTGCCCTGCAGCGGGTTTGGCTCAAGGCTTGAGGTGAGGGGGCTTTGTACCAGACACCCGGGGAAGCCAAACCTGCCCAGGCTCGGGGGTAGGCAGAGAAGGGGCTGTTCGGTCCCTGCCGTTCGAAGGAGCCGGGCCGGGTGAGCCTTCCCGCTCGGTTATGGATGAAATCCCATCAATGGGCATTTTTGCAGAATCGCCTGGCAATGGCGGGTTTGACGCTTGAGGCCGGACTCGGCCATTTCTTTTGTGTCTCTCGGCTCCCACCCCCTCCCCGCGCTCTTGACGCAGGCGGACGGTGCCTGCCTTTACCTGCTGCTCTGCCCTGGCTTTGTCTGTGCCGCTGGAGAAGGGGCAGAACTCAGGGGCTTAGAGGGTCCATCTCGCCTGTATCTGCGGATGAGTCGGGCTCGTGCACCGGGGAGGGATGCGCGGCTGCGTGCTGGAAGCACGCTTTCCCATGTCTTGGTGGAGGGAAGGTGCTAATTTGGCATCTGTGCAGGTGATGGCAGTTTCTCCCGGCTGCGAGATGCTGGCGCCTGGCACGTGGCGGTGCACGCACGCCGTTCGTGGCGTGGGTACTGCGTGTCACCCCTGCCGCCGGTGCTGCCGCGTCACGGCCCCTCGGTCGTCCTGAGCCTCTGGAAGGCCTCGGGGCCGCGAGCGCAAGATGGCCGTGTGGCTGCTCGTGCTGCCTTCCCCGCCCCGTGATGCCGGGAGTCGCCCTTTCCAGGTCGGGGGTTTCAGCGTTTCGTGCCCAAGAACCCGGTCACCTGGGAAAGGCATTTGCCAAGAGCCCAGCTGGAAAAGCGTCGTCTCAGGCTGCTCTCCCTCCCTCCGGGCGCACGTGTTCGGGACCAGAGCTTGTGCCGGTATGAGGTTGAGCCATCGCACCGCCCGTGGCAGGGCTCCCGGCGTCTGCGAAGAGTCGGGACCGGGCTCCAGCTTTTGCGTTTTCAGGTGCCGTCATCTAATATTTATTCAGCGGCTCAGGTTTGGTTAGGAGCGTTTGCCTCGAAAGCCCAGGAGTGGGGGTACAAAAAAGAAAATGGGGGAGAGCAAAAGAACACAATCTCCGGCAGTTAGCTGTCTCTTGGTAACTCCGTTTGCTGTTCCTATAGAGGCTTTCTCTTTTCCTTCACCCTGGTCTGGCCTTAAGTACCACTTTAAGTGGGCTTTGCTCATTCACATCCAGGCTCCTTAGAGCAATTGAGCCTGCAGGGGTTTGAAAAGAAGGGACAGTCCTTCAATGGCAGGACCTTGGGCCAGGCTAATTGGTTTTGGTTCAAGGGGATACTGGATTTGTGAAAAGCCCAAAGACATCTTTCCCACGCCAAATCCCGGCTCTTCAGAGGGGGAAGTGAGGGGTGCCGGGTGGGGAAGGGAGCCGAAAGAAAGATGGTTTAGTTAAGGAACCTTCATAACCACCCGAACACCCACTAGCCTAGGCAGGGATGGGTGCGGCGGGGGCTGCGCCCGGGGTGGGACGGCAGCAGGGGGACGGGGTCCCTCCGCCTCAGGGCAGGTGGCTGGCGGTGGCTGGCTCCCGGTGGCACGCTGGCAGCGATTGGTTTCGTTAAAACCAGGCTTTTTCTGTGCACGCCGGACTCCTGTGAAGATGCCAGGAGCGAAGGAAGGATGGGACCTGGGTCCAGAAACCAAATCACTTCTGCGTGCTTGTGCGTGCAGCCGTGGGGGGAATTTGCTGAGGTCTCTTGGATCTCATTTTGATTTAGGAATTTATTTATTTTTAAACATCGACACTCTCTGACACCGTTCCAGCAGTCCCACGACCTTTACTCTCCCAGATCCATAAAAATCACTTAATTATTGGGCCAAAAAGCAAGGCTTGGAAACAAAGCCAGCTTATGGGACCATCATTTCTTGATATATTTCCTGAGAGGACATACTTCTGGGCACCTTCAGAGCAGTGTGTGCTGCTTGTTGGATATGAGATATCAGGGCATTATTTATTGAGGAAGTCTTCACACTCCCTCATCTGTTATAATTAACTGATGACATTTTTTCTTAGGTTCAAAATTTGGTGAAAAAGTATAATTAGCATGAAGCCAAGGCACTGCATTAAAATGTCTCCTATACTTAATGTAGGGTAGTCGTGCTATTTATTATAGGAGGAGTTGGCTCTGACCTCTGTGTTGCCTAACACTTTTTATTGTAAAGATTCTTGAACTTTTTTTTTTTCTTTTTGAGCACCTCTGACACTCCCATTGTTTGCTGCGGGCCCTTGAAATTCGGCCAGGGGAAGCTCTTTGCTAGAGAAATGCCTATTCTTTGTCCCTTAAATTCCTTTCAGGTTTAGCTGAATTATGAATTGTTCAGAATCACGATTTCCCTTCGGTTGCCTCTTGGGGCGGGGCGGGGAAATAAATTAAAATTTATTGTTTCCCTGGAATAATAATAACAGACCACGAGCAGGGTGAAGCCCTGGACTCCCACCACTGTATTTGCAGAGCTCGACCAGCTGGGGAAAGTGGGAGGACAGTTATTGCCAACTCCACGACACCCTTCCACCTCTAGCTCATATTCTTCTAGCACAGCCCCATCACCTTGCAGAAAGCTCCTCTGGGTCCTGGTGCCGGGAGGAAAAAGTATAGGGGGGTGTGGGCGCGTTGGTCTGGGCACTGCCAGCCCCAGTGGTCCCCCTTCCCCGCCGGCCCCGGGAGAGCAGCCTTCTGCCGCTGCCAGATAACATTAGTCCTGTATTTCATAGTGGCAGAAATCTGTGCCGAGGCTCGGGGCTTGAAATCGCTCTGCCCACGCAGGACGGCGACAGGGATGGGTGCGGGGTGGAGGGAGGGGAGTTTGTTACACTTGCCTACAATTGTTTTTCTTTTTGCGTATATAAACAATCTATTATTTATTAGCTATAAATAATGCATTTTTCTGTATGTTTGGAATGCACGTGATTTCTGTATATTAAAAATGTACATGGTTGAAGGCACCAAAGCAAGCGCTGGCAAGTCGGGGGGTACCCGATTTGCGTTTGACCATGAGACGTTAATTCAGCCTCTCCCTGCCCCTGCCCTTACGAGGCTGTAATGACATGGTCACAGCCTATTTTTAGCTCGCTCCCTCTTTCCCTGGCCAGGGCGGCTGCACAGGGAGACGGAATTAAGCTTGCACAGACAGCCATAAATTGGACACTTCCTAACTTTTAAGTGCTTGACCATGCAATCCAAACGAGGGCTCTTCAGGGCAGTATTTCTGCATGTGGCACTAACTGCGTTGGTTGGGGACGGCAAATACAGGGGTAGAGAAGCTGTAGAGCAGAAAAGACCTATCAGACTATTGAAAGTGCTCATTTGTATAGATGGGTGAGTCAACAGAGCCTACACTTGATCTGAGCTAAATGGCCAAGAAGATGTCTCCAAGCTGAGAGGGGGAAGCCTTTGTTCCTTCAGCCCCAGCCTTGATGTTTTCTTTGCCTTTGGTTTTGCCTCATTCACTCGGAGGGAGGTTTGGGCTGCTGCTCTTGAGGAACCTTTGGCTTCTGTAGTGAATTTGTGTGCTTGTGAAAGCCAGGCTGTCCTAGGAACGTGCACGTGCACGCACACGCATGCACGCTCCCGTCATCACACCCGCAGACGTGTGCTACCAGCTTGCAGATACTTGCTGCTTGGCACCCTTGCCTTGCCTCGCCGTGCACGCTCCTTCTTTCTGGTGTCGCTCATGGGGGGTGTTGCAGGTGTTGGAGAGGAAAGGAGAGACCTTTGTGCATTTACACGGGAGATCTAATCTCTTTTTTAACTGCTGGAAGAATTACTTCGGAGGTAATTACATGCAATGCAGATTTTTCTTTGCTTGAAATGTGGGCTGCTTTTTTTTTCTTTGTTTACTGGGAGGTTTCCTCATTCTGGCTTGCGATAAGACATGTGGCTGGCTGTTTTCTAGCAGACTGGACTCTGGTTCAGCAGATTTGTCTGGGGAAGTAAGCAGTCTTTTGTTTTACTTTCCCAAGTGTAATGCAGTCATGGCCCCTTGCACGTACCTTGTGGTGATACCGGAGCATTTTCCCCCAGCCAGCAGTGTATTTGCCCTGGATTACAATTATTTGATCTAGTGTTTTTGCCTTGTGGACTCCTGGAGCCTGATACCTGCCTGGAGTTGTTCCTGCATCGGCATGGGTATCTAAGTGTCCTAGGTTTGGGTTTCCATCATGTGGGTATGGGCTTGTGTTTCACAAGCATCTTTTTCAGAACTTTCCCCCTCTCTCTTGCATCTCAGTTCAGCAAAGGGCCTGTCTGTCTGGATGCAGGCAATAAACGTCTGTTCTCACCCTGACTTCTGTTAATGAGATAGAGACAGGTAAGCATCACACATACCAACTTTCCTGCTCTCAGCAACATCAAGGGAACGGTGACAAGCTATTAATGGGAAGTGATGGTCTAGGTGCTAATTAGTGCTTCCTTTTCAACTTTTACCTACATGTCTGCTGAGATGCCCATCCCAGCCTCTCCTCTCTCCTTGCATCCCTTTGTTTCCAGCACGTTCCTTGTTCACCACATATATCCCATGTCAAAGAGGCTTCTCTCTTTATTTTTTTCCTAGCAATCGCTTTCTGCGCCTCCCCATTCCTTTTTTGTCCTCTTTTTCCCTGGGTGATTGCACCCACCTGGACCCTCATTCTCCTGTGGTTGCTCCCAGCAAAGAATAAGCACGCTATTGTAGCAGAATCTGAAAGCTCGGGGATGGGGCACATGAAGTTGATCAGGAGTTTCTCGTCTTCATCACCTGGTAGCAATATTTGCTTGTGGCACCAGTGCACAGGGTCAAATTACCCCAGGGACGTGAGGTCAGAGATCTGTCCCCTCTCTCAGCAGGTAATGCTGTAGGGAGGCTCCCAGCAGCTCACAGGTCTTGACCATGGAGCAATTAGTATTTAAAGCAGATCCTCTGGTGATGCCCACAGACCAGGTAGGATGGGCCTCCATGGTGTGAGCCTGTAGGAGATGACAGGTCCTGCCCTGGAGAGGTTGTTGTCTAAACCCTAGATGCTTTTGCTCTCCACCAGCCCCCGTTTATGGCTGTTTTTTCAGATCCACCCCAACTTATGTTGCTGCAGCAATATGATGCCTAGTCTCAGCTTGGTGCCTGGTCTCTCCCGTCTCCTCTTTCTCCTGGTCCCTGGGTTCTACCCCTTCCCCAAGGACCCTAATTGTCCCCTCCTCACTTTTGTTGCACAGACTGTGGATTTCTTGCTGCCAGCCTTGTGTCCCAAGGAGCTGCCTAATCTGCTCCTGTCATTCCCAGTCACAGGCTCTGCACACACCATAGCTTTATGGGGAATGCTTGCAGGGCAGTGGGAAGAGGCAGCCATGGTTTGCACATTAGCTAATTAATTTTCATGACTGAACGATGCTGCCTGGTCTCTTGTTTATACTCTTTGCCACTCGCCTTCTCCCCCCTCTTTGCTGACACACACACAAGACGACACATCTCGTATGAACGTCAGCATCCTTCCACAGCCTTGAGACGCGAGCGGTTATTCTGTTGGCTTGTCAAACGCGGGTTTCCCTTCTTCATGGTACACAGGGGCCCCCTGTTTCACATTTGCTGACTCTTATTAGACCCAGCGCGCCAGGGCCCTGTCTCTCCCCGCAAAGCAACATGCCGCATCCCATCCATAAATCCAACCCTGGAACAAAGCCTCCTCTACCCTGCCCCGTATTTCTACCCAGCCTGCCCGCTTTCCCCTCTCTCCCTCTCTCTCCCCCTCTCCCGTGCTGAAGGTTTCCTAGTGCCAGGGAGATATGATAATTCTTGTGAAGAGAGCATGAAATGCCTCTGCTCTTTGTGTCTGTTTAATTCAATGAGAATCCCAGCCCCAGATGTCATGAATGGTGGGCTTTGTGCTGGCCCTTCCTAAGCCCTAACCGCCAGCCCTGCTCTCTGTCTTTCTTGTTTCCCACCACTGGATACTGATTAACAAACTAAATTATTTTTCCTCCCTAATGATGTTTTCCCACTTTGCCCACCAGGCTGGAAGAAGCCACGGGGAGGAAAGAGTTTGTGCAAAGGATGAGATAGCCAGGGAGAAAATTAAAGAGACAGTGTTGCTCTCTGGGCTCTGGCAATGCAGGTCCGCTTGGCTTTATTTCCTTATTAGAGACCGGGGTCGTGTCTGGATGTATTTTATGGGGCTGGGTGTATTTCAGCCAAGGGGACGGGCTTGAAAGCATCGGCACAAGGTATGCTCTGAAGCATGCCAAGGTCCGTAACTCACTCGCAATTGTGTGTGCGGGTTTGCACGTTCCCAAACTTAAGGTCTCTCTTCCAGCCATGAGTGACATTCAGTAATTACTTGACATCCATCCATGCATATGGGAGCCTCTTTCTAATTGAGACAAATTCTCTTTTCCTTAATCAGACATGACTGCGAGGTCGTGGAGTGGGATGCCTTGGGAAGGGCTGGGATGTCTCCACCTGAGCAAGGAGAGGTGAGTCTGTGGAAGTCTTTCTGAAGGATTGAGTCCAACTCGTGTGTGGGACGCCAGCTCTTTTGCCTGATCCCTCCCTCCCACAGCCAGTTTTCCCAGCCAGGCTTTTGAAATGGGGCCAATTGTTAGCTGCTGCTAGAGGAGGCCAGCAGTGATAATCCAGGGAGCCTGGATGGAGCTGAAGGCAGGTGGCCATGGCAGGTCTGTGCAAAGCCACCTGCCTCCCGGAGCCCAGCAGTGCCTCCTTGCTGGGCACCAACGAAGCTGTGGCCAGCAAACACCCTGCTGGAGTAGGGAAAGAGGATGGGTGTCAACCTTGCCAGTAGAAAAGGCGGTAGGGACAGAGAGAGCCTTTCAACAACAGCCTGGGGGTCTGAATTGTGCAGCTGGGAGTCATTGAGAGGAGGGTTGGTTTGGTGTTTTGGGTTGGTGGGGTTTTTTTTGTTGTTTTTAAAAACCAGAGGAGCCCCTGGGCTGGCAGTGTGGGCTTCTCTCAGCTGGGACGTGGGCAGGGGCAGGTCTGATGGACAGGGCACGGCAGGGAGCTGGGGGTGCTTGGGCAGGCTCTATGGCAGTGCAGGGCTCAGCCCTGTATTTATCAGACATTGTAAGACCTCCGGTCGGAGAGGGCCAGAGCCTTGCCTGCCCCTGTGCAGAGCAGTGGGGCTTGTGCAGGCTCAGCTTGTAGAGCGGCTGCTCCCCTCGGAGCCACACCACTGCTGCAGTACGCAGCTGTGGTTCCCCTTTTCCTCAGCTTAGACTAGAAGGGGGAATAAACAGAGAAAAGGGTGTTGCTTGTCTGCACCCACTGAGCCCCAGCGAGCACACCCGCTGCATCCAGCAAAGTACCGCCTCGCGTACGGCCTTTGCTTCCCACTGCAGTCACATCTGACCCTTATTACTTCTGCAAGGTAGAACAAGGCAGGAAAAATGGCTGTGCAGTGAGTTTCTTCATGCGCCAGGATTTATTAAGAACAATAGGGGAAATCAATCCATCTATGTAGAATACATCGCAGGCTGCAATGGGATAAAGCATTTATTCCGCTCTTGAAGGGTAGAGCTATAACTCATGGGAGGCAAAACCCTTAGTGCTCTGGAGTCCCTTCCCTTCATATGTGCAAAGAAATGCTTTAGCCCATGGCAACCTACCAGCTATTGAATTTGTGTGGAGAATCTGCTGTCCTTCCCCTCTGCTGGCCCCTTTTTGGAAGGAGAGTCACTCATTAAAACACACCTCTGGAAAAATGAAGGGGCTGTCTGTTCGAAGGCATCTCTGCATCTTGGTTTTGCTTGAAACAGAAAGAGACTAGAAATGTCTCAGTAATGTAAAAGCAACCCCCCACCAATTTTGAACGGACAGATTGTGCTTAAACCAACACAGGATTTGTTACAACTTTCTGCTGATGCCCAAGGACCAGGCATTGCAATTACAGCAGAGGGGGACTGGTTGGGGTGTCGTGACAAGGCGAGATGCTGTGCAGGGAGATCTGTATTCTGTGGCTGAACATCTCCAGTGCTGACCAGATATACACATGTGTGTGTATATATATAAGTACTACCCTGTGCCCGGCTCTCTACTTGCAGCAGAAGGCGTGCAGTGCAAATACTGCAGCAGTAGTTAGCAGGGGCAAAAGGTGACCGGGATTTGTTATAATCTTTCTGGGTGTGAGCGAGTGTGAAGGCAGTGGGGGGACATTAATAGTGAAATGGTATTTTCACTAAGCCTATTTTCACTGGGTCTAATCTATGTTGTGGGAAGAGGATCTCTTCAATAGGGCAGACCCAGCGAGGCTGGTGAGCTGTTTGGAGGGGGTGTGGAGAGCCGAGGAGCACGGGCAGGGGGAAGCATAGCAATTGAGCGGACATGTCAGATGTCCTTCCTCAGCAGACATGACTTGGTAGGTAGTGTGCTGTTGGGCAGATGGGGTTAATTCTTACACCCAAATCAAAAGGCAACTGAGGGGGGAATGTTTTATTAATGAAAGCAGCCCTTTGTGAGTATTCCTCCTGAGGCACGTTCCCTCCACCCACTGCCTTCCCCCCGGCTGCTGTCTGGCCCCGCGTCTTGCTCGGTACCTGCTCAGCTGCCACTCACTCACTGATAGGTTTCATCAAGAAATGTCTCCGTATGGCTGAGTCCTGGACCTGGGCGAGTGGGACGGGGAGGAGGGACGGGTCCTTGTCTAGGCTGAAGAGAGGGATGTGCCACAGGCAGTCAGAGCTCGGGCTGTAACAAGTTGCATGTCAGCCCATCGATTGCCGCAGTGGTGCTGTGGGGCTCATCTCCTGCTGGTACCAAAGAGCAGAAGAAACCATGGTTTGCAGAGCACAAGATAAAATGCAGGTTGAAAGTGGGCATCTCAATGGGCTGGGGATGAAGGGGCCAGATGGAGACTGGGTTGAGGAGGTTGGGAGTGCCTTATCCGCCATCCAGCCCCCTTCCCATCCTGCTGTCTCACTGCCTGCCAAGTAATGGGCTCAAGAGAGGACAAGCAGATTTCTGTCCACCAGAAAGCAGCCTCTCCTGGTCATTCCTACCTCACTCTCTTCCTGCGCCTGTGTCATCGGGGGGACCTGGGCAGCTTTTTGTGCCACAGGACGGGTTGTGGGAGCAGCAAGGGCTCTGTGAAGAGATTATTTCTGCCGCTTTGTTAAAAATAAAACAAAAGCTGGTTTGTGACAATTGATTTAGAAGGAGGAAGCAGAGCTCAATTCCCAGAGCGCCTTTTAGCAAGACTCTGCACGCGCACGCCCGTGTTGTACGCGTGTCAGAACAGAGCACCCAAGGAAGGCCAGGTCGGGAAGCCTCACATGGAAGTGGGGAAAAGACCCTGGTGCACGGCTGCTTCCCTGAGGGAACCCCCGCAGGGCTAATGTTTGATCTGAAGCTTGGTTGTACTCCTCTGAAACCTTGGGATGTCAGGAGCTCGAAGGGAGCCTGGGACGGAAGAAGATGCTATTTGCATTTTCCTATGAATACATCTATTTGTATAAATATGGTGTCTCTGTGCATGCGCACACTCCTCTACGTATGCATTTGTTTGAAAAGCAACATGCTCTCCCCGTGGTGTTCTCCACTCAGGGCCAGAACTGGTTAGTCTGAAATTCAGACTCTTTCTGGAGGAGCCGTAACTCCCCTCCCCGCTTCAAATCTAGCGGTGGCTACGGACGTAGGAATCCCGAGATGTTTCACCGTGCGATAGCGGAGTTTCATTGTGGAGGATGAAGGCTCCCCCTTTCAAATTCACACAGACATCAAAAGAGTCTGGAAGGTTCAAACAGATCACAACGTAATCAAAATGCCAAGCCACCGTCTGCTTCTGCCTTTGGGTTGACAAGCAGGATTAGCACCCAAGGGAAGCAGGGTGTAATAGTGTTTCACGGGCACTATGAACAGCCCAGAAGTGTGTGGAGTACAGAAAGGTTAGCCGAAGGGCAGGTCTAGCTACAGACGTGCAGTTGGGGGGTGGATTTTAAAGCAAGGAGCTGTACATATACAACCTCCGTGGATATTTACTTTACCAGAAGGCAGGGTGCTCCTGTATCCTGGTTATGTCATGCTGGAAACAGTTTAAGCTAAACTGGAGAAAGCCAGTTTAAGAGTGGAGATGTGCACCAGCGTGGCAAGGGGCAATAGCAGTTGACCTATAGTGCTGTCATCATTATGGTGTGGTTTTCTGTGTAGACAGCCCCGGAGTGGAGCAGCTAGCCTGCCATCCCTTATGTTTCACTGTCTAACGGAGATGTATAACACGGCCTTGTCTGTATGTGGTTGCAATCACCCTTGTGCTCTGGTTCCCCATAGAGTACTGGAGCAGATGCCGAATTTTCAATGTGTGTCATGTGCCTATTGCACCATGTGAAATAGCCCTGTCGTGGCTGAAGACACATGAAACGCTTCCCAAATACTGCTTTAATGTCAGTGATTGCTTTAGCTGTCCTGAGGACAGCCTGGGACCGTGGATGAGGGTTCCTCGGTTGGTATTTGGTATTGCTCATTTGGAGAACTGAACAACGCTGATGTTTCCACTGTAAAGCTCCAGTGGAATGGGAAATGCAGGTGTAGCTTTGTTCGTGTCATCTGTGTAACCGTGCTTTTTCCTTTTCTAACTGATCTTGTTTTAAATGTCTGCTAAACTAAGATTTAGGAAGCTCGCATCTTCTTTACAGGTCTCTGCAGTTTTGGTTTGGGACTTATTTTGTTTCCACCAAGAGAAAGGCAGAACTTGCCCATAACTCTCTCTCTGATGGCTGGGCAGGTGACATTTTCCCTCATAGCTCTCAGACTGCCAACCTGTATTGCTGTACCTGTTCAGGCCGATTCTTCCAGGCTCAGACCCCAGTCAGGATGCCAGTCCAATGTCTGGCTATGGGACTCATCGGGGCACATTCAGGCAGGCAGCTGTGCCCCAAAAGTGGCTGCCCGCATGGGGCTAACCCTGCCTTTGTTCCTGCACCCCTCGCATCCAAGGGGAAAGCCGTGGCAAGGGCGCAGCCACCTCTGTGGTCCCAGGCAACTTGTGCTGCCTACTGAAGGGGAGGTGTATTATGATTTTCCAGTCAAGAGGGGTGGGGTAAAAGCTGCGGTAGTGCTGTGCGCCCAATGCCTTGGCACTGTGAGCGAGGCCTGGGCTAAGATGGCCGCTAGCCAGGCCTTGAGCACATTCTGGCCTGCCATGGTGACTCCCTTGCTCCCAGGGCCCCCCTTTCCCTGTGAGACTGTGGAATGGCTGCTGCTGCTCCCAGCTGCCAGGTGCCAGCTGCCTCAGGCCGGGCGGAGGGGAGCCTGCCGGGGCAGGCCGGCCGCAGGCCTGAGGCAGCGTGGGCCCTGGCAGCCATTTTGCGGGAGGCGAGCACCGCCTGTAAGATGGCCGCATGGGCATGAGGTGGGGTACAGAGCTGCCTTGTCCTCGCCACGCTGCCTCCCTCACGCCGTCCCCTCCTTATCTTGCTAATTACCGATGAAGGCAGAACAATAACGGGAGCTGGCATGCCCCAGTTCTTTCTCTGCCACCTCCTTCCTCGGGCGGAAAATCTGCGCGCACACCTCCCCCCCCGCCCGCCAGCCCCTCTGTGATATTAATTGAATTAACATACTTCTTAATTTGCCCTGTGTTTTCCCCGCGCCGGCTCCCAGCCGCCTCGTCATGGCTTCTCCAACTGGTAGGGACGGAATGAGCATGTTCGTCCCCTCCGCTCATTTGGTTGTATGCGAAAAATCCTTAATGACATCTAAAAGGGGTGGTGGGACAATAGCCCACGCGGGGTTTGGCAGGAGACGTGCGATATTCACCCCGCCAGACCATCCTTGCTGCCGCTTTGCCGGGGGATTACGACGACCGCCGTCCCCACGTTCCTCCATTTATTTATTTTGCCGGTGGCGGGGGGGACGCGTTGGCACGCGGCTGCTTTGTGCGCCTTGCTTCACCTATGAAAAGGAGACATTAAGGTGTTTCCATAAACCCCCGGATGACAAAGAAAGCGCCTTTCTCTTCGGCTCGTAGGCAACAATGACAGAAGCCTTTAAAACCATGATTTTTTTTTTTTCCTCCCCCAACGATTGCAGAAGGCTTCCCCTAAAAGGAACTTAAATACATATCATTAAATCTAAAGCTCTGAGCTCCGCTCCTGCTAACTATGCCATGCTTTTTGTTTCTGGTAGTATTTGTCCGTGGCAGAGAGCAAGCCAGGGATGCAGAGCCTCCCCCGCCCTCCTCCCTTTGTTTAAGTGACAAAATGTTTCTATGTTCTTGTTTAGAAAATAACCTTTGTGGGGATTTCAGCTTTTATTTTTATTTTTTTCATTTATTGTGGTGTGAAATCCAAACTCCCCTTCTTCCCAGGTCTTGGGAATCCATGTTCCTCATGATCAATTTTTGCTCCTTTATCTAAAAACACAATGTTATTTTATAGCATTACTCCAAAAACGCAGCAGCAATATTTTGAATTTGAGTATTTGGGGCTTCAGGATATTGCAATATTTTTTTTTATAAGCGATGAATGAAAGGCAATGATTTAAGTGTGTAATGCACAATACAGATGCCATGCATTGTAAATACATTTCAGGGGCATAAAATCCAACACAGCCAATGTTCCACGAAAGCTGGGAGTCCAAAAATAACTGTAAAAATGAATTGTCTGTCGGGACGAATCTCTCAGATCCCAGCCAGTATTTGCAGGGTTACAATATACAACTGGGTTACTTATTGGCATAAATATCTCATTTTAAAATGCCGATGATAAACTGAAAAAGAGGTGAAGGAGATATTTGACTGATTACTGGATGCCATGGATTCCCTGCATTTAATTTCATACTTACATGCTATTTACTTATCCCATGTTTATGGGTATGTGCTTTAGCTTCATATAAATCTCTCCTGTCTGTCTGTCTCGCTGCATTCTTTTCTCTCCTGCCATCCCATCTGCTTCTTGTGGTCCTTCTCCTGAAACCATGTCGCAGGATCTGATGGGGGTAATGGGAATCCGCCTCTGGTCTCTGTCATAAACATGCCAATGTGGGCTATTGTGTCAGGAGCCGGCGGTCACCAGATGGTGCTTGGTTGCCCAGGGTCTGTGTCGCTGGGTTTGGTCTCTCGATAAACCAACAGCTCCTTTCGCATTGTGTTTTCCCCCATTATCTACCTACCCTGGCTGAGGAAGGTGTAAGGACCTTGGGTAATGTACCCCAAGGGACAAAATGCTTCTGGGTGTGTTGGGCACTTCACAGCCTCAGCCGTGCAGCTGTGAGCTGCCCTTGCGGAGCTGAGGTTTGTTAATCGTTGTGCTCAGCCATGTTCACCCCATCTGTGTTCCTGGGTAGGAAAATTAGCACGTTAGCTTGTGTAGGATTCAATGCTGTCTTCGTGTGAAAAGTGGTCCGTGTGAACTCGAGCAGGCATCTCCTTGCTACCTTTATGTACTGGGCTTGGGAACACAGGGCAGAGAGATCTCTGTGCCTGTGGGTGCAGGCAAAATCAAGCTACCTCCCCTTGCCTGGGCTCCCAGACAGCTCTGGAGTGCCTGCACAAGGACTGGCTTGTGCAGGTATCGTTGAGAGATGGAGGTGGTTACTGAGAGCGACTGAGGTATGGGTTTTCCTCATGAAAAAATGTCTTCTAGCTGGGAGAGACCAGGGACAAATCCGGCTCTTCGTTTGGTGCCTGTATGTCCTCAGGAGGTCCCGGACGTTGTTGTGCATGTGAGCTGCAGAAATAAAGATGCAGAAATAAAGATAGAAAATAAAAACACTGAGAGCTATGGCTCTTCCTGAACACAGACAGATGGAGAGAGCCTGGCATAATTACATTTAGTGAAGGGCCGCCATGAATGAAACCAATTAAAGGAGAAGCAATGCTCATACGAGAGAGTGAGTGAGAGAGGAAGACAACCACCTCTCTGGGTGTTCTCAGGCATCTACCTTCCACGGGGCTGAGTCACGCACAGCCCCCAAGTCACGGGTGAGCTTGTGCATGCGCCTGCTTCCTGGCTTAGGGGGACTTTGCTTATCTGCCAGGGCAAAACCAGAAGGAAACGGGAAACATAGGGTGCTGGTGGGGCCGGCGCAGAGCTGGCTTGCAGCCAGCTCCAGCCTCGCCATCTCCATTGTCTCATGGCTTTAACGTGTGCCTAGAAATCCAGTATTTAGGATTCAGGTTACCATTGTAAAGCAGAAAGGTCGTGCTCAGCGCTGCTCGGCGTGGATTCCTCCAGCAGCTCTTTTGCCTGTGTGCCCCATGTCAGGACGGTGTTGGCGGAAAGCCTGGGGCCAGGAGGCTGAGGAGCACGCCTTTGCTGCCTCTGGCGTGGCATGCACCTTGCAAGCGATGCTGCTGGCTTTGCGATTTAGGGAAGGCAGCAGCAGGCAAAGGGAGGTGTCCAGAAAGCCACATAAAAGAGAGGGTGTCAGGCCAGGTTTGCATATACTGGGCGGCCGCGGCTGAGCATGCCTTGCTGACAAGCTTGGCAGAAAATCTAGCAAGACAGGAGGAATGTGTCTCTTCCTCTGGCTTTCACTTGGACAAATTTGCTGGGAGCTTCACGAGTAGCTGCTGCTGGTGACCAAGGCTAGGAGAGGCTTTTGGGGCTCTTCCTCCTGATTTAATTCGTAGTCCCAGAAATAGGGGTTTTCCAGCTTTCCTCCCTTCTTCTATCCTGCTCTGAAGGGCAGATGCCTTTTGTGTAGAAGAGCAGCTGGCAAGGCTGGACCAGAATGATTCACAGGGGTTTTAGTGCAAAGCTTGCGATTTGGGGTGTCTGTTGCAAACCCCCAGCAACTGTAATCAATGGCTGTTTGAAAGTCTCAGTTCTCAATTAAAAGTAATAAAATGATGCTAACAAGAAATGTATTTAGGGACATCATCATTGCAGGGAAAACTGGAAATATGTCACAGACCTCGTAGGGCCTAGGCATTACCAGTCTGAAAAAAATCCCTCCAAATACTTGGGTTTTTTGAGTCAGGCTTAGCAGTTTTGGGGATCCAGACTCCTGGTATTCAAAGCTCAAGGCTAACAGTGTAGGATTCTGCGTAACACTGAACAGGGAGTGAAAGAAAGCCTGACAACTCAAAGTATCATGGATTACATCGGGTTGGATGGTGGCCGGCTTGAGTCTCGTTTAAGCCATTAGACGTACTGATGACTCTCAGGAGTGGTCCCAGCCACTGCCATATGGCTCTGGGCACAGAGAAACTTGGAAGCAAAGGTCTGTGGTTTGTGCTTCAGCCTCTGGAAGGTAGTAACTGGTGATGTTGGTCCCTGGCACTCTATTTTGTAGGATGTATGGAGGCAGTGGGGACAAGGGTGTACAGACACAGGATGACTGTGCCTATGGACATGTACCGGTCTGTCTCACTCTGGGGACAGCTTGCAAAACAGCATTTGACTTGCCTACTGCCAGGACTAGGGGAAAAAAATGCCTTCTAAAATTTATTTGGTCTTTGCTTTAACTGAGAGGTCACATACTGTGTGCAGCGCTGTGGGAGACTCTGCCTAAGATGCCAGAGGAGGAGACGCTGTCTCTCTGCTGTCCTCATGGGACCGTGCAGGATCTCCCTAGGCTGCTGCAGACATGTCCCAAGTTGCCACTCAGACCAGTGTCTCAGGGGAATGTGCTCGTTCAGTCCATTTGTGAGACATTTTGTAGGCATCGCCCTGGCTCCAGTGGCCGCTTGCCTAAATGTTCTGTAACCAGTGTAAGTTTTAATAGATCTTATGCAGAAGTGTACTGCAACTCTCCAAAATGAAGGGCAAACTGTATGCACAAGTCTGGACTTGTACAAGGATTTAAAGCAGTTGTGGTCCTGCACCATCCCTAGGCTGGGCTTCCTGATGGCGTGGCACCGAGGAGCAGAGTAGAAATACAGAGGGCTCATGAGCGGGTGCTAGGCTGGGACCCATCACACTCATTTTGCTTGCGATCAGGTGGATGGGTGATGTGGCAGAGCAAGCTGAGAGCTTGGAGAGGAAACAAATGGTTCATGTAGATAAGCGCTGGCTGGGGACCCTGTTAGGGGACTGCTTCCTTGCAAGGCGAAGATCTTTCCAGCAACTTGCTACCTTTCTGTAGGCTCTGACTGACTTCTGCCTCCTTCCATCTCCATATGCCAGAGGTTAAAGGAGTGCCTGCTATTGCTGCAAGGGCTTGAGGATATGGTAGGAAGTGGCTGGTCTCCAGTACCTAATCGACAGTGTGCAACATGGCTGAGTGCTGGGAAACAAAGGCACAGGTTTCTGCCCTGTCTTCATTCCCTAGCCCCTAGAAGAAGACGCCCTGCTCATCCCACGGAATGTTTGCATAGATGCCTCTGTGGGTGTGGAGGGGGCTGTCTTGCTGTGTGCAGTGGGATGAGGATGGTGATGCTGTGCCTTATTCCAGCCTTGGGCCATGCATGCTGGGGGAAGCACGGCTGGAGGAACAGGGATACGTCCCCTTTGCTTGGGCTATTCCCAGCAGCGGCTGTCTCCTGAGCCCTGCAGATTGCCCTTGTGCCTCCTTCAGGGAAGAGCTGCCTGTGTTGACCCACTTGGGTGTGGGGCAGGCAGAACCGGCTGTGGATACCTGCTGCAAGCAAGGCTTTGCCTGCTCCCTGCTGCAAAGGCAGAGCCCGGCTGCCGGGATCAGCCCGGGATTGCTGGCACCAGTGCTCAGCAGGGCCGGCACGCTTGGCTGCAGTGCCAGGAGCTGCGTGGGCTCTGCTGAGGAGGGATTCACTACGTCCTTGGGAATTTTCACACCTGCGTCCTCTGATCAGACCCACTCAGTAAGTGTCACGCTGGCAGGCAGAGGGACACCAGGATGTTTGACCTGTGCGCTGTGCTCCTGAGGGACTCACTTTATGGCTATGCAAGAATTAGTCTGTGTTTTCTAGGCCACCTTTGAAAACAGCTGAAAATTTGCTTTCCATAGCCTAAAAACTGAGCTCTCTGTTTGGCTCCTTAAGTGACAGGCAAGGACTAGAGATCTCCTGTGACTTGAGAACCCAACCAAGCTGTGAATGGCTCAGTGAGGGTGGAAATGGGTTTTGCATTTTGTTTTGAACACAGCAAAGGTTGCTGTTGTTGTTCCTCCAGTCTGGGCAAGAGTGCCACGTTGATATCATCCTCCTTGAGCATCCCAGCTCCCTTCTGCTGCCTGAAGTTGCTAGGGCAGCAACATGTCCTTTGGCAGGGCTGTCTGGTTTGGGAAGGACTGGGGTGGTGGTCATCAGGACTAGCACCTCTTTAGCATTGTCTCTTCGTGGCTGTGCTTGGAAAGGGTGGGTAGGCATGAGGCCACTGAGCCCAGGGAAAAGAGACGTCTCCAGTGATGACGACTCGTTTTGCCACACAGCCCTGAGGAGCGGGAGGCTGCGTGACAGCCTGATGGACGCTCTCTGCAGGTCCCCCTGTGCCAGGAGCTGGCAGTGACACATTTCTGACACAAACTGAGAGGAGATGCTGACATGAGATCCCAGTCATGTCATCTGGGATCA
Organism: Phaethon aethereus; assembly: GCF_964289735.1. Taxonomy (NCBI): domain Eukaryota; kingdom Metazoa; phylum Chordata; class Aves; order Phaethontiformes; family Phaethontidae; genus Phaethon; species Phaethon aethereus. Next base: position 9,016,792 of record NC_138588.1, read on the forward strand.
GGTACCAACCCCGGCTGTGGCTACGAGCAGCGAAGGAAGCAGCTGCCCCGGGCGCTGGTGAACATGATCCAGAGCTAATTCTGGGGTGTCTGCTCCTCGCGTGTGCCTGCAGCGAGGTGCCTTCCTTAAGGTCTCCCAGCTCCACACCGTAATTGCTCCCAGGGCTCTGCAGCTCTCTGGAAACACTGCCGGAGTGATGCTGAGGATGCCGGAGGGATGCCGGCTGAGGATGTGATGGGTTTGCACTGGGTTTGCAGTCAGATGACGGGTGCCAGGTTTGCAGGGTGCAGGCACAAACATCTCAGGGGGATTTGCTTTCCTGCAGAGCCTATTGCTTTCCGAGGAAGATGGAAGGATTCTGGTCCTAAAGGGATGAACACTGGCTGCTCTTTAACGGCAGACATCCCAGGAACCATAGGGGAAAAAGACACCCACTGATGATTTTTTTTTTTTTTTTATTTCTCCCTGTTTTTGTCTGCTTATCAGCCTGTCAGCCAGCTAGATGCTAATCCACAGCAGCAGCAGCACAAATAAAGCTAGACTAGAAGGATGCTAATTTATGCCTGGATTTCATGCTTTGTTTTACTTCCCCACTTTATTGGACAGAGTAGGCTTTGTGAGTGACGTAAAGTGTCGCGTGTGCTCTCCCCATGGCAGGTTCCCGCACATGCAGCGGGAGAAGTTCATTTCTCCATAGCCCCTGCAGCCTTGCACATGCCCTTCTCTGCCTCCCTTGGGTCATTTTGGGGGGGTCATTCCTGAAAAACCACATCTGATGAGGACTCACTCTAAGTTTTGTTGTGCTGCATTTGAAACCCAGGGATGTATTTCCAGTCTCATCGTGCCTTCTATGATGGTGCCAGCATTTATGCATCTAAACTGTAATTTTTTACGCTCTTGCTGGGTAACCAGACTACAGCCTCTGCAATTTGCATGAATAAATGTCATGCAAAATCATCCGCTCGTGGGTAGTGACCAGCCAAAAAGTTATGTGGTGAGGCAATCTGTTCTGAGTGATCTGCAGAGCTATTTAATGAGATGTTGAGATTTACACCTCTCAAAGTCTGAGGGGAAAGGCATGTATAGATTTAAGGTCGCAGCCCAGAGCTGACCTTACCTATGTGGTGCAAGTAGGTGAGGAGTTTTATCACTTATTGCTTGTGAAACGCAGAGTGTTAAAGTGTGGTGATGAGCAAAAGAGCCTTTGAAATGCACTGTCTTAGAATAAGGTAAAATTTAAAGAGCAGTTAAATACGTGTTAATAGTGGAGGGTCTTGCGTGGTTTCTTGCGAGGGTCTTGTATGGGATCCACGCTGGGACCTTTCAGGTATGGGAAAGGAAGGATCAGCCCCCAGAAGCAGGGAATAGATGTCTTGAAGGATTGCTGAGATCTTCAGCTGCCATTAGAGGTAAAGGGAAAGAGATGCCCAAATACCTTTGAGTCTCTGTGCTTACGAGGCTGGTACTGACTTTCCCCTGCAGCCAAGGCTCCGTGAGCAAAGCGGCAAGTCACCGGTGAAGGAAAGAGCAGCTGAGACGGAGCTGGAGGGGGCTTTGAAATGGCCACGTTGGCTGGGGGCTACAAACCCCCCTGCTTTTTCACTCAACTTTTTCACAACTCACAGTGATGTCCACAGAGCAAGTCACGGGGAAGAGCTCAGAGGTGGGTCTTGTAGTGAGGTCTGCCCTCAGCTTCATCAGATTAAATCCTAAGTGAGGATTTAATTGCATTCAGTAAAAGCTGCCCAAATTTACAGCATAGAAATGAGAGCAGAATTGTGAGTGTCCTTGTTTCTCTTTACCGTCAAATAGCTTTTCTCAGCCTTGAGCCCTGGCAAGCTGATCTCTGTAGGGTTTTATTTCATTCGGTGTCTGCATTGCCCTATTAAAACCACCGCTCTGTCCCCGAGTCCCTACATGTCACTATGTTGTGCGCATATCCCAGTGTATTGGGGCAGAGGAATGGCAATAAAACTGCTCACAACCACTTGTTTGGATAAAAAGCACAGATTTGCTTACTTGGCAGTAGCTTCCCTTTTTTAAGCAGAAATGTTTGCACAAGTGAGTTTCATTTTGTTGCAGTTGTTGTGGGAAGGAAATGCTTCGCTGTCATGCATGTTCTTGGGTTTCTGTGTGATGTTTTCCCTTTTTTATAGTGATGTCCAGAAATCCTCAGATTTCCTCTTACGGAAACCAAACAAAGGTCTAGGAGGTGGATCTGGCTGCAGGAGCAATGTCAGGGGAGCTGGGCTACCTCTGCCACACTGAGGCAAAGCTCTCTCTGGTTTGCATCACAGCTTTTCTCTTCTCTGACTAAGCTGATGGACAGGAATAGTTTCTTACTCCTAAGGTGCATCTGCTTGTGTAGGAGGACGTGGGATTGTGGCATTTGTGTTTGCAGTTTTTACTGGGCTCCTCAAAACGATGCTTTCTTCGGGCTGATATCTGCTCAGATGGGGGGAACCGCTGGGCGGCATCGCATCTCGCTTTGCGCAGGTTTTCATGTGCAAGCACCATAGGTGTACGGAGGTATCTGGCTTTGTGTGGGTCTCGGAGCCAGCCTCTTTGAGGTCTCTTTGTTTTGTCTCCCTCCGGGTATCTTGTGCGGATGCATTTGCATATATGGAAAACGTTGTCATCATTTTCTCCCCCTCCCCAGCTCCTGTTCTCTTTGCTCTGCCGACTCACAGGCATTTCTAGCTGAACGGTGTCTGCCGAGGCCAGCCAAGCGCAGTGGGGCTGGGAGCTAACACCCCCCAGCTGCACCGTCGCTACTTCCTTCCCCAGGCGTGGCTGGAGGGTGGCCAGGACACTGGGGGCATTTTTTCCTATTTTTTTTTCTCCTGATATTTAATAACTAGCCCTAGGCAGAGTCGGGTCCTGAAGGGAGTCCGGTCTGTTCCCTGAGCCCGCAGCCCCGACACCCCGCTGCTCCCTGCCTTTCTTCTCGCACTGTAGCGTGTCTGGCAGCAGCACCGAAGAGAGCAGTCCAAACCGCACGGCAACTCTGCTCGCTTGCTCTAATCCACGAGGCCAGGCTTAAACACTTTTTGTCCCTCCTTGGAAAACCTTGGAGTGGTTGTGCCAATAAAACCCTTGCTCCTCCGTGAAGATGTCCTTCCCAGGACATTTTAAGTCACTAATCCTCTCCAAGACATCTCTGGCTCCATCTTCTCTTCCTAAACCCATACCTGCCCTGCTGCTGCCGAAGACTCAAGAGCCCTGAGGCTTCATCCCTCCAGTCTACCATCTCTCTGTGCACCTCTGTGCAGCCCTGCTCCTGCTCCTGTCCTGCCGTCCCGCTGTCCTGCCATCCCGCTGCCTGCCTTGCACTGGGGACAGGCTGGGCCATTGGAGCTGCCGGGGGCGGAAGAAGGGGGTGGAGGAGAGAAGACAGGGCAGCTGCGAGGCTTGTGTTAGTAAACACTTCCTTGGGTTCACATTTTAATTCCTTACCCCCCTTCCACATCTTCTCCCCCATCCTTTCCCTTTTCTATATGCTCACACAATGAGACCATTGTCAAGGGGTGATTTGAATGAGGGGTCTCCGGGCATGTTCCCAGCATTGTCAAACAGAGTGGGAAAAAAACCACAACTCCAGCCTAGCCAGGAGGACCAGACCAGACTGAGACAGATGCCTAAATTAGTGACAAAGCCTTTTGAATGTCCCCCCTAGACAAGGGTTGCCTTGTGCATGCGTGCGTGTGTGTGTGCATGCTCGTGGGTGTGTATTTGTGGCTGGGTGGCAGCTTGCATGTCTCCCCATGTTAATTAGTTTTGCATGCATGTCTGATAAGGTGCCAATGAATATATTTGTACTCCTTCCATTGGTGAAAGCTGTCTCGGCGGCGGGGGAGAATGCGGGGCGGCGGGGGTGTGCTCAGTGCAGCCTGGGGTAATTGAGCTGTGCGGAGCCGGGAGAAGAAGGGGTGAGGGTTGCTGTGACTTCTGGTGCATCGCCAGAGCTGAGCTTCCCAGCAGTGGGATCTGCCTCTCGTTGCAAATCGTGGAGAGTTTAAAAGATAACTGAGGCTTTTTTTGGTTCACTGGGTCTTTCTTTTCGTCTTTGCTGATTGTCTGGCTGAGGGTCTGGAGGCTCTTTCTTCTCCTCTGCCCTGTGTCTCTCTCTCAAGTCCTTTGAAAGGTGTTTATTTCCAATGGATTTGTATCCATCTTTGTATATACACATACACATGCAATCACTCACACAAAGGCCCAGCAACAAAACCTCCGCCTGCTTCTCCAGAAAGGGAGTCAAATCTGCTGCCAGTTACAAAATATGGGAGGGAAATGAAGCGTGTGGGCGCCAGGGGTGGAGCAGTGGAAACAGGCAAATGGAAATGCAGAACAGGAGTTGGGGAGACAGAGATAACATGCGCTATAAAGGATTTATCAACATTTGCTCAGGTTAGAGTTATTAATTACCAATGCAGAGAAAAGTCTTTCTACATCCCCAGCGTATGGACCGGCACATAATGTTGTTCCTAGAGTGCTGTTATCCATCCATCCATGCATCCATCTGCATTCTGTAGGTTCACACAAGAATTCATTGTATGTGTAGGGATGTAAACACCAGTTCACATCTAATTATCTAATTAATTCCCCATCTAAATTAATTTTGCATCCTTTCCCTTAAATCAACAAGACTTAAGAGCCCACATACATTTCTTGAACCGACAGAAGAAGCTCTAGAATGGGCCAAGATGTCTTTTCTCCCCGTGCTCCCGTCTGCTTCTGAGCTGCTGCTGGATGCCAAAAGCGCAGGGAATTACATGTCGCAAGGCTGCTCTGAAGCGGAGGTCACTTCAGGAAGTTTTGCTGCAGCATGGCTCGTCTGCTGTGGAGTTTGGTGGGACCCAGCTTCATGCTGGCTCCCATCCGCTTTGCCTTCTCTTCCATGATGAGGTCCTCGCGCTGGCGGTGAAGGGATGGAGAGCAGGAGCAGACACCATGGTTGCGGGGCTGGTCCTACAAGGAGCCTGGCTCAGTCTGAACAGCAGAGCATGGGATTGACTCCTGCTGGGCTGGCCGGGGAGGAAAGGAAAGGTCATGATTAACAAGGTGAGGTGGCCATTGGCATCAGTGGGGTTTGGGTTGGGCAAGGGCTGACGCCTCTTCCCTCACTGGCTCTGCAGCTGCACTGGGCTTTCCTCTGCTGCAGGGAGGGGCACTGGGAGGTGACACAAAGAGATGGTAGAGTAGCCAGGGAGCGGCCAAGCCATCTGCCTGCAGGAGAGCTGACAGGTCCCTGGCCGGGCAGGGTGGGCTGCGGGAGGAGCAGCTCTCCTTTGTGCTCGGAGAAGTGCAGGAAGGTGGGCAGGGCGAGGCTGCACCTCGCCATCCACCTGCATGGGGCATCTGCAAGGGAGCACTCGTGGCCAGCCCAAAGCGTGCCCCAAAATCCTCCCTGCCGTTCCAGCAGTAGGTACGGTGGGCAACTCGTGAGTAACGTGCAAGAAAAAGGGACTCCTGTGAAACGCAGGTCATCCAGCTGGAGAACAAAGGCAATTTCGTGTGACTTATCAGCGGTGCCTAATTGCACGGAGTGAATAATGAGCAGCCGGGGAGGCAGCACTGCGGCCCCTCCCAGCGAGATGCAGCCGGTGGCCGAGCCCCGTGTCTGGAAACCCTGAGTCGGTGCCAGCAGATCGCGGGTGTCCTCAGAGAGGTCCAGCCCCAGTGCTCTGCATCTGTGCCCATTTTGGAGCAGTTTGGGCTCCTCCATTGCAAAGTAATTGTGTTGATCTCACATGGACGTCAGAGGGGAACCTGCCATTGGAAAAAGCTGCTCTGCAGTTGCTCGGACCTTTCGTTCGCTCACAGTGTGAATGAATCGCCCATGCCTGATGCAGATGCAAGGTGGCCTTTAAGCACAAAGAAGAACCAGAGACCAGCATCCTTCAAAGGGCTGGCAATGCCTTTCCTGGCTGGTGCCTTGTCCTGGAACAGGGGCCTTGCTGGGGACCCCTTTCCGCCGATCTCCCACCCTTCTGCTCTCCTCTCCCATCTGAGCATCCCTGCCTCTCCTTAATGCTGCTCCCAAGCCCCAGGCAGGGCCATGGAAACCACTTTGTCAGAGCTCCTCACCAGGTTGATCTGCAGAAGGTTCTTTTTTTTCTTTCCCCGTTGGGATGACTATTCCCACACAAGCAAAGCCTCTTAATGAATCCGTGGCAGCGAAGTAGGTAACACACTCGCCCTGCCAAGGCTGCTTGGCACAGCTGGAGTCACGTAATCGGGCTAGGCTGCCAGCCGGGGACAGAGCGGGAAGAGTTAAACCGAGAACAGCGCAGGGACAACTAATCCCCCGCAGGAAGAGTAGCAGAGACCTCCCTGTTCTTCATCATCCTCCCCCTCCATCCACACACTCTTCCTCCCTCTCCACCACATCCTATTCCTCTCCCACATCCTGCCTTTACTTATTTCTTCTTCCGTCTTTCTCATCCTCCTCTTCTCCATCGCTTTCTCACTCCTGCCCCCGGCTTCCCTCCTGCCCCCGCGCTCCCCGGCGCCGTCCCCTCTCGCGTGCTCCGTCGTGTCTCCAGAGCTGGTTTTTGAGTGCGACCAAGGGACAGTGTGTTTGGGCTGCGGTGGAGGTCACAGCTATATGGGGATTGTTTAAAAGAGATTTGCCCACATCCCAGCCCATGTGACCAGCCTCAGCTGCAGGTCTCTCTTTCTTAATCTGGAGATAAGCGTGATTATCCGAGGAAGGGCTGTTCGGAGCTTTGTAACTGTGACAGGGGAGCTTTCAAGTCGCACTTTGCTGGCAGAGCAGCGTTTAAAGCCGGGGAATCAGATTCCAAGCGTGGCTTTGCATCTCTTTTCTGCTGGGAGCATGGTGCAGGGCTGGCAGTGGGGATGGGAGCTTTATTAGGACTTTGCTTATGATGCGGAAAAGGAGTTAGGGGAGGGAAAGGGGGGAAGAGGGAGGTAAAAAAATCCCAATTTGCTGTTTCCCCATCGGTGGCATAAGAGAGATGCAGTGGTTCAAGGGCCCAGGCCAGCCCAAACCCAGGTGTAGAGCAATAAGGTCCAACAAGCCTGGGGTCCAGTTTGTTTTCAGCCTGGGGTCATGTCTCCTTGTTCTGCACTCCCCCGTCTTGCTCCATTGAGCCCCTCACGCAAGAGGTCTCCGGGGCCCTGTTTGCAAATGAAATGCTCTTTTAGCAGCTCCCGTGGCACAGCTTCCCCAGGCAAGGGGGCAGAGCCAGCTTCGCAGCCTGATAAACACATCGTGCCCCAGTGCTCAAGGCAGCCGGCTCCCTGTGCCCGTCCAGAGGAATATGTGCTGGAGCTGGGCCCTCGTGGGGCATCTCTGCAGCCAGGGTGGGAATGCAGGGACATATAGCAACTGTATATTTTAATATCATATCGGTGTCTTGTATTGCTGGAGGCCGAAATATTTAACATCTCATACAAGGGGCATGGTCCCCAACGATTTCTTTTGCCGGGACAGGCATCAAAGTAGAGTTTTAATGGAGATGTTCAGCTCTGGAGCGGGTGCTGCTTTGCTTCTAATTGTAGACTAGAAACTCAGAGCGGAGACTCATAACAGCACTTCTTTTGATGGAGATGGGTCAAGGAGAAAGAAACCTGGATGCACGCCAGGGGCAGGAATCTGGGGCGAGGTTGAATCAGGACGAAGTGCCAACGCTTTGGACCGTCACTTGGGCAGGACTCGCTGTTCTTGCTGTATCCTCCTTGGAAACGGTTCAGCTTGAATCCCGTGTGCTCCCCCACATCCCCACCCCACGCCACCCATTTTTAGCAGGTGGGCATTTGCAGTAAGAACACCAAGCAGCCCCTTTGCCTGGGTTCGGTTGTGGAGGAGCAGTTGCTTGCCTCTGTCAAGATATCAAGGGAGAGAAGAGATCCCTCTTCTTCCTCTCCTGTGAAGGCACATCTCATTTTTGCATCATTCTGCCATGGCGGCATGCCAGCCTTAAGGCAGCCCAGGACATGTGCCTGTACCCGAAGGTACATGGATTGAAACGTGTGTCTGCAGGGCAGGTAATTCAATTCACTTCCATTGGTGGAAGAAGGGAAGCGGTTACAAATGCATCATCGTGAGACCAAGCTCTGAAACATCTCCCACGTTGCCTGCTTGTCCCCGGAGCCCCACACAGCTGCTCTGTGGGTGGAAGCTCTGTTTCCCTTGTGCCCCTGTGAACTTTATTTTTTGCTGTCTGTCTTTGTGTGCTGCTTAGATGAATCCTCTTCAGTGCCTACAGCTTATTCCAGGGCATTACTGGGGATCTGGCCAAGACATGTAGCCTTACTCCAGGGCACGGCTCCTGAAGAAACTAGAAGATGGACACAGCATCTTGTTTGCCTAGTGACTGTCAGACCAAACAGCCCAAATCCCAGCCTGCAGCCGTGTTGCGCAGATAACGCCCGTGCCCCGAGGGAGAACAAGAGATTCCCTTGGATCCAGCAGCGGGAAGGTGGGAAGGAACACGTAGGCGTGGGTGTGTGCAGGCAGGAATAGGTGTACGCTGGGGCAAGCGTGCCCATCTCTGCAGGCATGGTCCCACGCCTGCCTGTGTCGCAGCCCATCTCTGTGCACTTGTGCCGCATGAATCTGCCCCATACCTGCCTGAAACGTGGGTTTCGGGGGTGTAGGGCGACCGCGAGGGCTGTTGGTAAATTTACTGATGGTAAATGGAGGGAAGCAAGGTAGAAGGGATTAATGGAGCCATCCGTTTGGGATGCGGCGAGGGAAGGTGTCCTGGTGCAACGCACAGGAGAAGGAGCTAAAAAAGGGAGCAGCGTGGTAGAGAGGGGTGTGAGAGCAAAGGCTGTGCCGGGGCCGAGAGGGAGGGAAGGCGGCAGCCAGGAGCCGTTTGTGTTCCTGGGTGTTGGGTGATGCCAAGGAGAGTGAAGGAAAAGCACCGACTGCTCTGAATGAAAGCCTTCAAGAGGAGAGACGGGGGGAGATGGGAATGGGGTGGAGGGGACCAAGCAGGGGAGGCAGAGCACCAAGCAATGAGCTCAGGGATTTTTGGAAGACCAAGTGGATGGCTCTCCACCTAGGGGTGAAAGATAGGCTGGAGAAGGGGGCTTGCACCCAGTGAGGATGTACAAGTTGGTCCTGGCCCACGGACAGGGAGCCAGCACAGAGCCCCGCAAGCCAGGGGCGCAGGGTGGCTTTGGGACAGGGGAGCCGGGGAGCCGTCACGGTGCCAGGGTGGGCGGTTTCCCAAAAGTGAGCTGAGCCCAGAAGCTGGGACATGACCAAGGCTTCCAGGAGAGCGAGAAGGAGGTCCATAGTTGGGTTGGGAAAGGCTGAGCCATTTCTTCAAATGTAACATCAGGCCAGATGTTGCCACTTAAGCACAAGCTGGGCAGTAACATGTGAGGCACTGGAAAGTTTATTTTTCCTCCTGTACCTGCACAGCATCCCCAGCATCCCTGTGTCAGGCTGGGGCTGCAGCCTGCCCTGAGGCACCAGGACCTTCTGGGGGGTCCCTCTCTTCCAAGAGGAAGAGCTCTGGCAGCTGCATTCGGATGCCCCTTAACTCACCCGGGTGTCCACCATCACCGCGGGCGGCTGAGACCCAGGGGCGGATTCAGGCTATCGCTGCTGTTGTTCAGGGCCGTTTCTTACAAGGCCCCCTGACACCTTGGTACATGAGTCTGGTTTTTGCAATTGATTAAAAGCAAAAAAACCTTAACCAAAAAAACCATAATGTTTGCTTGCAACCTCATTGCCATAGTAACGGAGGTCCTGAGGACACCTCTGAAGTAGGTCACCGTGGGCCCTGTTTCGCTGCATCTCCCGGCACGGCGTGGCTCCGGTTGCAGGGTGCACCCACTGCGGTCCAGCCAGCCATCACCCTGGAGCAGCCCAAACCTGCTGGGGGAAGGCCAGGCAGGAGAGCTGCCGCCAGTAACAGCACCCAAGGGTGCCAAGGGCTGTCCTGCACCCGGTCACGGGAAACTTCTGTCCCTGCTGCTGTCCCCATGCCAGCTCGCTGGTGTCCCCCAAGTCAGGGCTCCCTTCCCAGCCTCCCCTCTCCCCATCCCCCACCACCTCGCTGCCTCCCTCCCCCTTTTCCCCCCGCGCCTCTCCTCCTGCTTTGCATAATTTTCCATTTTCAGTGTCCCCTTTTCTTTTTCTCCTCTCCATATGGTGCGTCCCCCTCTCTGCCTGGCGCAGGAGCCGTCCTTAACAAGCTCGGCAAAGCCCTCTCTCTCAGGGGCTGCTCATGAAAGATGCTCTGTAAAAACAGAGGCCGGGACGGAGCCCCCCTTGTTCCCCCTTGATTTATATGGGGCCGGGATGTGGGAACGTTTCTGGGTCGCGCTTTGGAGCTGCCGGGTGCTCGTGCCTGTTTTCTCCAGCCATTCAGTGCGGACCCCCAAGGCCAGCTCGTCCCTGCCTTTGATCTGCAATGCAGAAAGAGCGGACGGGGCAAGTTTGTGCCTCTCTCATCCGCCCGAGCCCTCATTTTGGCTGGCAGAGAGGGATGCCCTGTCCCCGCTGCGCCGGGGAGCGGCCGTGCCCTTCCCGCTCAGTGTCCGGTGGCCTTTTCCAGCCGCGTATTTCGGCTCCCTCCTACATCCCTGGCACCGAGAGGACCTTCAGCCCCACCAGGTCCGAGGCACTGGGCGATGCAGCGGGTCGCGGGATTTGCGATACAAAGCACGTCTGACCCACCACCGCCCCTCTCGTGCTCCGCCGCGGACGCCGGCCAGCGAGCACCCGGCCAGGGATGGAGCGAGGGGTGCCGGGCTGGCGACGCCTGCCCAGCATTTGATGGGTTAAGCCGGTCTCCAGCTAATTTTTCTCCCAGCGGCTCCCCTCCTCCTCCTCCTCCTCGCACTTCTGTATGCAGCAGGCAGGGCCTCAGCGCAGGTTCCTGCACTGAGCTGTTGCCAGGGGAGTAGTTAGGCGAGCCTGAGCTATGCGGGGAAAAGGCCCGGGCTGTCAAAGTGTCTGAGATGAACCATAGCCCGGTCCCCCTGCAGCTGGGCCCAAGCATGCATCAGCCCTTGTTTGGAGCCTGGGAATGGCAAAGCCCAGGGAGGTTCAAGGGCAAACTTGCTATTCATTAGTCAGGGGTCCTTGACGTTCCCACTCTCTGTCTCCCTTCTTCTTCTTCTTCTCTTTTCTGTCCCTCTTTTGACAGATTCCTGGGTGCTTTTGGGGAAAAATCCCCTCCTCCTCCTCACCCCGGCAAAAGCCCTCCACATAAACTTCCCCAGCAGACAAGGCAGGAGGACAATAACAGCGGGGCCGTGATGCAAACGAGAGCCGGCGGAGCAGCCGCATCCCTCGGGTGTCCTTTCTCCCCGGTCCTCCCCGCGCTGCCGCGGGAGAGCCAGCCGACGCATTCATTTCGCTCGGCTTGCCCATCGCCCATGTTTCATTATCTTGATGCTTGCAGGAAATTGTAACTTGAGATAAGAAAAATGTCAGCCGCCTTCTCCTCTCTCTCGTAGCCCAAAGCGCCGAGAAGTTCCTCGGTAGGAAATGTAAATGCTTGCCCAGGTGCACAGGACAAGTGCGAGATGGAGGGAGCCTCGAGAGGCCGTGTGAGCATCTCCACCAGGAGATAAAACTCGCAGCGTAGGCGTAACACGGAGCCTCCCTCCTGCCCTGCCGAGCAGAATATTTCATGGCTCTTAGAAGCCAAGGCTCCCTTGTAATTATCCAAAGCAAACAGCACGTGTTACTAGTTTAAAATGATTTTTTTTTCCTCCCCCATCCCCGGGCCCCTGGAGCAGAATGGAGGTGTAATTGTGCTAAGGAGTTAGCAGGGCAGAGCACAGCGTTTGGTCACATTCAAGTTGGAGGGCTTGAGCCAGGGAGGTGGTATGAAAGGCTGGCATTTGCATAAGCAGCGTGCATCCCTACAAAAAAGAAAGATATCAGGGGCTTGCAAAATTCAATCAAGGCTGGGAGGGTTAAAAAAAAAAAAGGGGGGGAGGGTGGGAAGGAATAGAGGGGGGGAAAAAAAATGGACAGTGAAAAAGGTTTTTCTAAGTAACACCCTGGCAAGATTAAATTGTCCAGAAAGTTTCTCCGTGTGAGCCGGTGAAGCGGCGGCTGGGCTGAGGGCAGGGGAGGAGCAGGGTCCCTCCCTCCCAGCCTCAATAGGGGATAGGAATCTGATTAGGCAGCGCGTCCTGCATCCATTTGCCATAATTTGAGGGGACTTTTTGCCCTTTCCACCACCAGAACAGCCATGGCGGGGCAGTTTGTCAGCGTATAAAGCTCACCGCTGGCTCTGTAAGGGCGCAGGGAGGCACAGGAGTGAGTGCTGGGGCAGGGGCTGAGCTGTAATTGCAATTATCTATGCATAGTTTTTTAAAAAAAGAGAGGGATAATGAATCTACACGCTACTTTGCAGCATGCTTTCCCTACGCAGGGCGCTGGGGAGGGAAGGCAACCTCGGGCTGGGATCAGGTCGTGGAGGAGCCCTGTTTCTGCAGGCACCTGCAAAGCTAGACAGAGCTCTGCCCGCGGAGAAAGTGCGTGCAGGAGGTTTGGGCTTTCCTGAAGCTTATGTCAAATCACTTGGGTCAGTCCAGCCCCTCCTGCTCCCAGTTACTACATGACAGAAGGTGCAAACCCACCGGGCAGGCAGGGCATAATTTCCAGGGTGGATTGATGTCTTGTACCAAGGAGCACCCTCTCTGTTCGCCCCACAGATGAGTTTCTCTGTAGGTCACAGCAAGCTCAGCCTGCCCAGGTGGAGGGCAGGGGCTGTCACTGCCCAGGGCAGGGGTCTTTGCCCTGCAAGGGTTTTCCCTGGTGAGCACAAGAGTTCAGCCTCCTCTTCCTCTCCTGGGCTTGGGAAAGCACCCGCCGCTGTTCTGATCTCATCTGCCCTGACCTCAGCATTTGGGGGGACACTGGGGGTGGCTCCTAATGTCACGTAGGGTAAAGCAGAGCTGAGCCTTGGCTTCTCGCAGCCTGGGTCTCCCTACACACATGCCAGCGTGGGGTCTGTCCTCTCGGCACCCTAAATCTCCAGGGGCAGGCTGTGGTCCACCCCAGGACCCGTGCACATGGGGTGGGTTTGGCTTCTGCCTCTCTTAAGTTTTAGGCTTGCTTCAAAGTTGCGAAAGGGAAGGGATTTTCCTCGGATTTCCATCAAGTGTTTTATGAATATTGCAATAAAGGGGTTACAGAAGATCTATTTTTAAGAGAGAGAAAAAATACCCATGAAAATTGCAGCCTGGACCCCTGAGTGTAGAGTATTTGCACAGTTCAAAGAGTTACGGTGGTTCATCCAGTCGCAGCCTGGGAACGTCGCGGTGCAACCTGCAGCAGATCACATGCCGGCTACTCCCAGGGCAGCTCATTAGAGAGCCACACAGAAGATTTATCTCTTAAAATGGGCTTGCAAATATTTTATAAAATTTGCAATATTTTATAAAATTACAATTTGGTGCAATAAAAAGAATAAATTAGCCAGCTGATGGTTCTTTTTGCACTCTGGATCCAAGTGTATTCAAGAATTAGTTATGTTAGTCTTTACTCCTTCCAGCATAACAGTTGATAGGCAAAGCAAAGGGAGGACGGCAAAGGAACGGCTCTCTGGGTTTGGAGGCTGTGCTAGGGGATCCGTGCTCGCCATGGGGAAAGTGCAAAGGAAATTGAGAAAAAAAAAAATCAGGAAAAAGGGAGGGGGACCTGCTGCAAGGTGCAAGGTGTGTGGGGCAAACCCAGGAAGTGTGGGGATAGCCGAGATGGGGACATTCACTGAGCGTCACAGCTTCGGCTCCAGCTCGGTGGCTCAGTATCACTTTCTCCAGGGCGCCGAGGGCAGGGAAAGTTAACATGAAGATTAAAACATCAGAGGGCTGTGCCTTTAGTGGCTCTGACATGCAGAGTAATCCCATGCCCCAGAGCCTAGGGAGGAAGGACGAGCGGCAAGCCCTCCCCTGGCTGGCGGTGTGCGGGGCAGGCAGAGGTAGGGGATTGAGGCAGGCGCGGGGGGAGCTCGGTGCCTCGGGAACCGCGGCTTTGCCGGGTGAGGTGGCCCGGAGCCGTGGAAAACAGGTGGTGAGGAGGGAAAGGGGGTTAGAGCTTTGCTACGTCGGTGAGCTGAGTTGGTCTGTTCTCAGCTGAGCGCTGCCGGACCATTTCCCTGATGGAGATCGTAACCACTCCATTTTTTTCTTTTCCTTCCTAGATCCCAATGAGCGGAGAAGGGGCTTTCCAAGCCTGTGAGTTCCCTGTTGCATTTGGCTACCACCTGCCCGGACTTGCCATCTGACATCTCCGAGCTTCTCCGGGAGGGTCCCGACCTGCTTCTCCGATGGCCCCAGAGAGGAGGCAGCTTCGGCTCATGTACATAGAGGGTTTCCACATCGCTTGGAATCACGACAGTCCAGCCATGGGGAGGGAGCCAGAGCAATGCAGGGAGCCAGGCAATCATCCCACATCACTCCTGTACGTTGTCTTCGGTGTCCTAATTACCCCAGAGCAGGACCACAGTGCTTAGGCAGAGAGACCTGAGCAAGCCACCGTCTCACCTGGCAAAATACTGGGGGTGTGAATGTTGGGGGGAGCTTTTAGCACTGGGCTTTGCTCATGGAGCAGAGCTCGGCCCTTGCTGCTCTTCATCCCTGGGGGTGCTGAGCTGCAGGAGCGCAGCCATCCCGGCGGCGCTGTGCTCGGGGGCCCGGAGGACGGTGAGTCTGCCCAGTCCAGGCAGCCCTGCTGCTGTTTGATTGCACCCTCTCTGATCCTGTAAGAGAAACGTGCTGGCTGTAACTCTCATTAAAATCCCCTCACCCCATTCACTGTCGAAAATAAACTCTCCCTTTTGCAAAAGTGAGCCGTGTGATTTGGTGTAGTCATGGGATGGAGGAGGCAACAGGCACAAAATAAACCCAGGCAAATCAGTGGGGAAGCGGGAGCAGCTGAGAGCCAAAGCGGCTGGGCTGCGCCGTGCCCCGCATCAGGCACATTTCCCTGAAAGCCTGAGCGAATCCCTCGCCGCTAAACGATCTTTATTTGGTCTGAACCCCGTCTGGGAAGTAACCGCTAAACCCAATGCAAACAGACCCCCGTGAAAGAATATAATGAATATGTCTCTCAAATGATTTGGAGCCCCTTTGCCTGCAGAGCGGGGTTCCCCATTGTGCCCCCCGGCTCCCGGCGTGCTCGGGGCAGGCTGCACGAGGTGGCCGCTTTCCCAGCTGAAACCCGAAAAAAAAGCAAACAATGGGTCAAGGCCGGCATTGTGCGAGCCCAGGCAGGCAGAAGGAGCGCAGCCCGGCATGGCCAAGTTCAAGGCTGGGCAGGGGGCTGGGCGCACAGGGATGCTAATGGGGGCTGTGTGGGGGCTGCGGAGGCGCAGAGCCAGGGGGGTTGGGGGCTCTGCGTGCCGTTACCCTGTGCGGCCGCGAGTACCCGAAAACCACCTTATGGAGAGGCAATGGGGCTTGACTGCCCAGTGCAGCCAGGGGTTCTGGGGGCACTGGTTGGCATTGGGAGGGATTTGGGTTGCTGGGGGGCCAGCTGCTACTTGGGGGGGCTGGTATTCCTCTGGGGGATCAGTGTTACTTGGAGGGGGACAGATGCTACTGGGGGTGGATTGGTGCTGTCGAGGTGTTATGGGGGAACCGGTGTTGCTGGTGGATATTACTGGGGGAACTGGTGCTATGGGGGGTATGCAAAAGGAGGTGATGGCAGAGCGTGGGGCCCTGCTGGTGCAGTGTGCATTCTGGGGGCCCTCTGGACTCGAGAGCCCCACAGAGGACACAGCCTCGCTGGGTGTTACACAGGGCTCTGCCCCATGCTACAGGCCCGGCAGGGACCCCCCCACACCCCCTTATCGCCCCGCTTCTCCTCCCGGCACAGCACATCTCCTCCCTCCCCAGATGAAGTGTGCGGAGACAGGCGGAGCGGCCCGTGGAAAAACACCATGGAGGGCCCGCACAAAGGGGGTTTTATTCAAATTTGTTTAGAGTTTAGCGGATTTGCATGAAAAATGTGTGAGAAAAGCCGGCTCCAATGACCTCATCCCCAGCTGCCATTAATGTTCAATTAAGTGCTGAATAGCAGCAAAGGGGGGACCGGCCGGGACGTGCAGAGAATCCAGGCTCGGGCACAGACTGTGAGAACCGGGCGGCCCCCCCGACCGTCTGGCCCTGGCCAGCCCTGACGGGGTCCCCCTGCCGCCGCCGCCGCCCCCCTGCGCCCCGGGAGGTGCGCTGAGCCCGTCAGGTCTCAGCCTGTCTGGGTTATCCACCGGATCAATCGCATCCTGTAGCACAGCGGACCCCCCTTCCGACCCCCCCGCAAAGGTGGGTGTTTTGGGGGAGGTGATGCCCCCTCTCTCCACCACCGAGGCTGTTGTCACACACACACACCCCCCCGCAGCCCGGCCCGGAGCCGCTCTCCGCCTGGCAGACGGTGTCAAAGCCCAAGTTCAAGTCCACGCCGAGGGGCTCTGCCCCGGGATTCCCGGCTCCTTTCCATCCTCCGCCTTTTGTTCGCCTCTGACAATTGCTCTTTATTTCTTACACACCCCCAGCCTCCCCCTGCGCCCCCCCCCCCCTGCCCGCACTTGGCACCGTTTAGCTGCCTGCCTGCCTGCAAACTCAGCCACCCCGGTTCTTGGTATAAGCACTCAAAACACCCTCCTTTCACCTATAAACGCGGCCGCGCGGCTCTCCTCGGCCCGGCCCGGCCCCCGCACGGAGGGGTTCCTGCTGCGGGACACAGCGGGAGCGAACGAGCGGGATCCAGCACCCCCACCACATCCCCGGGGCTCCCCCGGGCCAGCGCTCAGGTAAGGGATGACAACGCCTCCACCTCCCCAAATTTGCTTTTTTGGGGGCTGCCTCTGCTGCGGGGCGCGATGGCACGGCAGGTTTTGGGCTGGGGGGGATGTGTCTCTCTGCAGGGGGTCCCGCAAAACCAGCCCACGCGGGGGCACACCGCTCTCTCCATAGGTGTGATGTGTGGGGTTGGGGGGGCCATAGGGTGCCCGGAGGGGCCTGGCTGATGCCCCAAATAAATCCCCGGCCAGTACCTGCGGATGGGCAGTGCTGGGATAAACTGATCGGGGCGGGGCGGGCTCGGGGCGGGGTGGGGGGGCCGCCTCTGGCACAGACTGGCAGATTCGGGTTTTTCGGCTCATTTAATTTTTTTCTGGGAGAATTTCAGGTGAAGGAGAGGGAATAACACCCCACCACCCCGTTTAAAATCGAGCTGAGGGACGGAGGAGGGGGATAAGAGGCTGAAGGGGGACGGGGAAGGGGTGGGGAAGCAGGAGGGCCCCCCCCGACAGCCGTCCCCAGGCACAGCGCAGCGAGGCGGGCGCCCGTCACCGGCGCCTCGGGGCGGGGCGGTGCCGCGGGTGTGCGCTGCCGGCCCGGGACCCTGCGCCGTCACACCGCGTCATGCAGCGCTCTGCAGTACAATACGGCATCAGAAATTATAGCGTAACATATCATATACGTGGGTTTTATGTATATACATATACGGTATGGAGCGTATATAACGCTGTGTGGCATTACAGCCGTGCGTCGTCCTGGGGGCTGCCCGCTGACTCCCACGCCCCATGGAGGGGTTGCGCCGCCGTGCCCCCGCCGAGGGTGTGGTGGGGTCACCGCATTCCCCCTCAGACGGCGGGGACCCCCCCGTGCCCTTAAAACAGAGCCCCGCGCTCCCACGGGCGTGTTTGAAAACAGCGGTGTGGGCGCACCTCGGGGCGGTGGGAGTGGCTGCTTTGTTGTTTGTTTTTTTATTATTATTATAATATTTTTCGCTGCTATTAAAAAAACGCACGCCGCAGAGGTGCCTGCAATGTCCGTGGGCCCACACACGCGGGTGTACACCCGGTTGTTTCTCCCCAGTAGTGCCCATGGACATTCCCCTCAGCAGAGGAACAGAGGGCTGGGACCCTGCTGGGCGCCCACCCGCGGCTCCGCGCCCGCCGGGAACCACGCGCCGTGCTGGCGGACGCACAGCGGTCACGAGTTACCGGGGTCTCAGCGGCCAGGCCGGCGCCGGAGCCCTCGGAAGAAGGGATGGAGGGTGGAAAAGGAGGGATGGACGGGGAGAAGGAGGGATGGAGGGGGAGAAGGGGGCGGGGGAGGGTGCCGCACCCCCGATTGGCTGCTTGACCACAAAATCCAGCGCTGGGTTGAGGGGAGGGGGGCGGTGGGGCTGAGAGCTGCTGGGGGGCAGAGGTGAGCTCTCGGGCGGCTCGCAGGGCCCCCCGGCCCCCCCGGCAGCCATTTTGTGGCGGTGCCTGCTGCGGTGCCAGGGCTGGGCGGTGGGGTTGGAGGAGCACTCTGCCCGTCCCGGCCCGCCGGGACGGTGAGGGGCGCGGGTCTGGGGGGGTTGGGTGGCGAGAGGCCTCCATGCCACGGCGGGAAACGTATTACCTCGCCCGCCACGCTTGCCCACGGACAGAGATACACATGCAAATGAGACGCTTTGCATGTCATTAGCATACGGGCAGCGGGGGAGGGGCCGCCCGTGTGCGCACTGCAGCGCGCCTTAGCACAGCACCCCACGGCCACGGCTGGAGCCTCCCGCCGGTGGCATCTGCGGCTCCCTGCACCCCCCGCCCCCCCGGGGCCCCGCCGCCCCCGCGACCACCCTCGGCCCCCCGAGCCGCCACCGCGGCCGTCCCGCCAGGTAGCCGGCTCGTCCGGCCGAGCCCGGGGCTGCGGGGCCCGGGGACACGCAGGGATAAATAAAGCCAATCCTCAGGCAGCGTTGTTTTGGGGCTGTTTCTGGGTTTTCACCTATTTCTGTATTCTTTCACCTTGTGCAGCGGAAGAGAGCGGGATGGGGGGCCCTTGCCGCTCAGCCGCCGCCTTTAACTGCGTGGGGTGGGAAGAAGGGGCGAGAAAGCCGGTGGATTTGAGGCGGGGGGGAGCAGAGCCCGAGCCGGAGACTCCCCGCGGCTCCCGCGGCGGCTGCAGACAAGCGTGTGCCCGTCACCTCCGCATGTGCCGACCTGTGCATGTCCGCACAAGCATGTCGCATCCCCCTCCCCGTACGCGCGTACCCACTCGGGTGGGTGTGCCACATCGGCGAGTATCCGACTGGGGTGCGTGTGTGTATGGGATCTGTGTGTGTCCCCGCACACGCGTGTGTGTATCCGACCTGGGCGTGTCCGCGCACACCGGCTGTATCCGCTCCCCGAGCACCGTGGGGTGCATCCCACCGCGGCGCGAGACCCACACCGACGGCCGGGGGGTGTCGTGGCTGAGGCGGGGGGACGCCCCCCGGGCCGAGCGTCCCCTCCGCGGGGGGCCCGGCCGTCCTCCCCCCGCGTTTTCGTTGAAGGGGGAACCGTCGCCCGTCCCTGCGAGAAGAGCGGGCGCGGGCAGCGGCAACCGGCCGCGGGGCGAGGGGAACGCGTGTGGGGGTAAATCCACCCTCCGGGGGATGGGGTGGGTGCATGGGGGCACTTCCCCAGCACCTTATCTCCCCCCCAAATCCCGCCACGGCTGCGCTGAGACCGGGAAGCGCCCGAGCAGCCGCGGGTGCGGGGCTGGGTGCGGGCCCTGGCGTTCCCCGCAGCCCGCGGGGACCCGCCGGGGAACGGACCCCCACCCCATTTCGGGGGCGCTCAGCGGGGAAATCACCCCCTTTTCCCTGCGTCCCCCCGAGCCGCGGCACAGCCTCCACCTCCCAAAGCAGCACGTCCCCGTTCTCGCAAAGAAACCGGCTTTTTCGTCTCGCAAATAAACCCGATTTTTATTCTTGCAAAGAAACACGATTATTATTTTTTTTCAAAATAAGCCTGATTTTTATTCTAGCAAAAAAAGCCACCTTTCTCCGCCTCGGCGGTTTATTTCTGGCCAGGAAGGACAGGGCGGGGAGGGAGCGGCGGGACCGGAGCGGGCCGTATTTTGGGGGGGGCGGAACCCAAATTCTGGCGGGCGTTGAGAAGTAAAATCGCGCCGGCCCATCTCTGTGTCCCCCCGCAAGGGAAATACAAGCACCGGTGAATTTGTTTTCCAAAACAATTTTTAAAAGCTCGCGTGCATCTTTTCGCCGTATTTCCTCGGGAGAGCGAAAATTCACAGAGCGGCCCCGTAATGAATTTTTTTCTGCTGAAAATTCCTCCCAAATCCAGTTAATAGATTATTATTACAAATAATGCCGCCTCTTTCCTCAGCGACTCAATATACAATTGGAAATTAGAAACACCGTTGTTTTGGTTTTGGGTGTTTTTTTAATGTGTGTTTTGGGTTTTTTTTTGTGTGTTTGGTTTTTTTTTAATGTACCTGAAATATAATTTTCTTAAGCTTAGGTAGCCCTTCAGAGCAGCCCGCTGGGTAAAATCCGGAGGTTCTGCCTTTTAAAACAACAAAAGCGTTCGGCGAAGGCTGCGGGAGAAGCACCGCGCCACGGACAACGCCACGCGGAATGAGTCTGTCCGGCGTGTGCCACTTGCGGGAATCGCCCTTTCAATTTCCTTCTCGAGTGAGAAAATTCAGAGAGTGGGAAAAAGCGATTTACGGAGACGCTGAGCCCTGCGATCACGGCCCGCCCGAGCCCCCCGCACCTGCTCTCCATCCCACCCGTGTCCGATTTCTCCGGGGGGCCGGTGGGATCGGCTCGGCAGGGACAGCCCCGGGCTGCAGGGCAAAGTTTGGGAGCGCTCGGCAGAGTTACTACACGGGCGATGTGGGGCGCAGGATGCGGCCCGGCTCTGCGGAGCCGGTCCCGGTCTCTGGGTGCAGGGCATATCGGGATCCGGCCTCGGGAGGAGGAGGAGGAAGGGGCATTAACGAAAGAGGGCTGTATTTCTGGCAGCGGGGCCGGCTTTTTGTCGCTGGGACCGAGCAGGGCGACCCCGGAGCTTTGCCACCCCGTTTCGCCGTCGCGGCACGGCGGGGCTTCCGCAGCACCGGCGACGGCCCCGCATGCCGGTGGGGCCGGCCGAGCCGCTCAGTGTTCATTAAAACAGCCCCTCGGCTGCGTTGCCGACCCCTGTACGCGGTTTCCCCGCACAGGCGGGTGCGTTCGCGTTGGGGTGGGCTCCGACCCGCTGCCAAACCGCGTCCCGGGCCCACAGCACGGCCCCGGGGCTCGGCGGCCCCGGCGGGGCTCGGTCCCAGCGCGGTAGTGCAGGGAAAAGGGGGAGAGGGGCCAGGATCGGACCCTCCCGGGAAGGAACACCCATCCCATCCCCCGCGCGGCGGGACGTGGCCGGGGACTCGCGAGGACCCTGCGGAGCCGCGCCCCAACGGCGGCCCCGCCCCTGTCCAGGGTCCTGAAACCGGCGTCGGCCGGAGAGCCCGCCGACGGGGAGGGACCCCGCGGGTGCGGGAGGGATCCCCCGATGCGGTAGGGACCCCGCGGGTGCGGGAGGGACCTGGGCATGCCGCCGGGGAGCCGGCGGCTCGGATGGCGGCGAGACGGGGCGGCAGCTGTAGGGCCGGCGAGCGGCCCCGACGGCGCGTTTCCATGCGCTATTCTTCCCCGATTTACTGCTTGTCACCGGCGGCTCAGCGGGAGTCCCCCCCTTCCCCGGGACCTTCGCTGCCTTCCCCCGCCGCCCTCTCCGGCCCCCCCGGCACACCGCGCTCCCCTGCGCGGCCCCGGAGAAGTTCAAGGAGCTGGCTGGCCGTGCTCCCGCGAGCAGAGCCAGCCCAAACACCAGCTCCTGCCCCGGAATACTTCACCGTCGGACAGAGGGAAGGGGAGCAGACAGCTTAAATCCGGCTCCCCAGCCCCAGCCCCTCGGGCTCTAATCTCCCGTTCATCGTTACAACTGTCCGCAACGAGGCGGGGGAGGCCGGGCTGCAATTAGCTATAGAGCCGCTCGCCTTGCAAACAGAGGGGCTCGGATTATTGCAAATTCATTTCTATTTTCCAGGCCAGCGCTTGTATTTTCTGTTAGCATAAGAATAGAGCCAGGCCCTGTGAACTCCTCCGACCTACTGACCCCTCTCCCCAGAAATGAATAGCAGCACTTTCCGTGCCCCCCCGCCCCCTCACCAGCCTCTCCAGCAGACTCGAGCCACGGCCTAAATTCCTAATCAGGGTAATTTAATATATCTTAAGCCCCTGGCTGCTTTATTTTCAGTCCCTTTTTTTTTTTTTTTAAGTTTGTTTTAGGCATTCACTAGCTCTCACCCCATCATTAGAGACCCTTATTTGACGGCTATAAGAAGCTGTTATGAGACTACAAGTCTCTTTGTATCCCCCAAGTAAGCCGGGCTTCCCTGCGACGAGAGCGGCGCGCCCGGCCCCTTGAGGCCTTTCAGGGCCACCTCACAAAAAACTCGCAGGAGTTGAATAACCCCGAGGTACCGACTCCCCGGCCCAAGCAAGGAGCCGGGATGGAAAGCTGCGCCGGCCTGAGGGGGGGCACCCACGGGTGGGCCGCCGTGGCCACTCCCGTGTATGTGCAGGGGCCACCTTGCCCGCCCCCCCCTTGGCCCCCGACGCATGGGGGTTTCGGTGGGGTCGGGGCAAACCCCTCGCCCCTTGTTTGGGGCTCGGCTCCGCTGCGAAGGCCTCGCCCCCTCCCACGCCCCCACGCGTGACCTGGCGAGCAGTGTGACCGAAAGCCCCACGTGCTCCTCGAGCCGTCGAGGGGATCCCGCCGGGGCCTCGCCGCTCGCCCCTCATTGGTCAGCGCTGGCTGACGACGTCAGGGCGGGCCTGGCGGATTGGCTGGCCGGGGGTGGGGAAGTCGGGCTTGATGACGTCACGGCAGCTCGACGGGGCCCCCCGGCGCTGCCCGCCCTGCCCCTCCCGGAGAGGCAGTCCCGGACGTTTCGGGAGAACGTCGTATGCTTAACAGATACGCAGGTGTGTGACATAGATGGGGAAGATGTGGAAGCGCGGGGAAAGTGGCTTTGGGATAATTAGCCTTCCTGATGTGGTTGGAGAGTTATCTAATCCAGAGGAGCCTAAAGGCATCATTACGAACACAATATTTCAGGAAATCCAATTCATTGGAGCAAAAATATGACATTCATTTTGCTGGTTATGTTATTACAAATACCCTTCAAAGCCGATATTTCACGGCCCCCTCCCCCCAAAAAAAGAAATAAAATAAAATGACCAGACTAAAAGCCCCAAAGTGGCGACTGGGACGGCGGCAGAGGGATCATCCCTCGCCTCCAGGGCCAGTGCGCAGCGGACAGGACGGAAGAGGGGGGATGCTGGAGGGAGCCCTGGGGGGGCAGGGGGCTGGGCGGAGGGCAGACAGCGGCAATCGCCCGACCCCAAACGCCAGACACCAGCGCTGCGGCTGCCGGGGGGGCTGGAGGAGGCTGCGCCCCGCTCGGCTTCCGCGGGGCTGCGCGCTATTTTCAGCTCTTCCACGGAGAAACCGCGGTGCGAGCGGCAGTCGGTGGCAGGTGGCAAGCGGCGGGATCTCGGAGCCGAGCAGAACGGCGTAAACCCCCGGCCCCGGCGGGCAGGGCGTCCCCTCTGCCTGCGCTGGCCGGCGCTTCGCTTCCCGGCCACGGCAGGTGCCGCGTGGCTACTGGGGCTGCGGGTGCCCGGCGGAGAGCAGCTAGCCGGGAGGTGCTCTGCCGGGGGTTTCCCTGCCCGGATCAGGCCCTTCCCACCTCCTTCACTCGGGGCCGGGGGAGCGGGGCCGGAGCCGGTGAGAGAGTGGCGGCGGCGGGTCCCTCCCGGCGCCCAGGCTCGCCGGAGCAGAATCTCCCCAAAGCCCCTTCAACGAAATTCGCCCCCCGGAGCGCCCCTCGCCTCCCCTCGCGCAGCACTCCGCCGGGCAGCTCCCGCGCTTTACGCCGGGACAGGGACACGCGTGGGCCTCCCCCTCCGTGCTGCTCCCCGCATGGATTTTTCGGTTTTAGTTGTTTGCGTTTTTTTTCTTTTTACAGAAAGATGGGCAAAAAGGGGGAGGGAAAAGGGCGTTGCCCGGCCCTGGCTGCAGGGTCCGGGAGCAGGGCGGACCCCCCAGCCGGCCTCGGCCGCCCGGGTCCAGCATGGCTCCGGCCGGGGCTGGGGCTTGTCCCGGCG
Source organism: Phaethon aethereus (assembly GCF_964289735.1). NCBI lineage: Eukaryota > Metazoa > Chordata > Aves > Phaethontiformes > Phaethontidae > Phaethon > Phaethon aethereus. Next base: position 9,040,739 of record NC_138588.1, read on the forward strand.
GGGCGGCGGCGGGTGTCCGCGCCCAGCCCGGCTCCTCCAGCTGCCGCCACGTCCCCGCTCCAGCTCGCAGCCTGGTTGTTTTGTTTAATTAAACTCAATGTCAGTGTTAATTTTCCGCCCGGCCGGGCAGCCCTGCCTTTGCCGGAGCCGGCGTGTTGGTTACAGATGTCAACGCGCCCCGTCGGGGCTGCGCCGAGCCCGTGGAGACGCGATGGGCTGGCCACGCGTGGCCGCGGGCTGCTAGCCGGGGCCGCGGGCTGCCGGGCCGCAGAGGGCTGAGGACGGGCTTCCCCGCCCCCCATCCGCGACTCGGTCCTGCGTGGGAGAGCAAGGTGGGCAAGCACCGTTGTGATGTGTGTTGTGTAAAGAGTTGTCCCTGTGCATCTCGCGTGGGTTTCCCCCGGGGTAATCCGTGAGACCCCTTCCCAGCAGGGTGGGAGTGAGCTGCTGGGAAACCTGGGGGTGCTTTTTGGGAGATCGGAGTGGGTCCTACCCGGTGCTTGAGGAAAGAGGGCCCCTCCGGAGGTGCATCCCTGGCCCTGGGGGGTCAGAGATGCTCCGGGGATGAGCAGAAGACCCCGGGCCACCCCCAAACCCACGACAGCTCCGGGGATGAGCCACCTCCTCCCTAGAGGTGTCCCAAGCCAGAACAGGGCACAGGACGGTGGCGGGGAAGGGTCCCCTCTCTTGCCCATTGTCCTGCAGGACCCCCAGCCAGCTTCTGGCCCTTCCAGCAGCTGGGCAGCTCTCTGCTCTTGATTTCCCAGTTACTTTTTTCCAATCCCTTCAAACTTTTGGTCCCTGCAGCCTGCCAGGTGACTGCCAGAGCAGCTCCATGTGCCGGGCACTCAGCTGGCACATCCAATGCTCTCTGCCTCTTCTGCTGAGACAAGCAGTAAGCAGTAAGCGCTCATTCACTGTCTCCCTGCCATTCATGCTTTCACAGTCCTCCCTCTTCTCCTCCTTTAGTCCCCTCTTTCTGCAGCCTGGAGTCCTGCTCTAGTGAATCCCTCCTCAGATGGCATCTATTGCACATCTCCATCCTGCGTCCTCGTCCTTCCCCACTGCCTCCCCGGCCCCGTGAGATCCCCCCAGCAAGGCAGTGACCTGCGTGGCACAGAGTGAGCCCATCCCTGCCCTCTCCTCTGGTCTTATCCCGACTCATTCCTGACTCGCTGTGCACGTCTTGCTCCCTGCCAGTGACCCAGCCGGTCTTTCCAAAGTCCCATCCTCGGCTCGGAGCACTCTTTCTTACTGGATGGGGCTGTTTCACAACCATGTAGGCAATGAACTTGTTCTCTCTGTGCTCAACACTGAATTCCTCCCTGATCTTAAGGCAAAATTCATCAGCGCAGTGAAACCCTTCCATACCCCTTTATATGGCACCAGGTTTTATCGTGCTGGAGCAGCAGTGTATACTGTCTCGTCGCTGCTTCCTCCCTCCTCCCCGGCACTTCCGAGGGCCTGTGCTGCCGCCCGCTGCGGGGGCTCCGGCACTGACCCCTCCGCGCTGGGAACCCCCTGGGTTTGTTACGCCACTTTGTCTCCTAACTTTTCACCGATTATTCATTCCCCAGCTGCTTTTCAAACTTCTCTTCTCGGCAACAGGCTCAGCCTTATTTACCAAACAATCAGGTTTATTGCTGTTTCTCCCCATTCTTTGTTACCATTTCTATCTGTTTTCCCCATTAAACTCAGGACGTTGTGATTTTCCGGACCCCCCGTAGAGCCCTTTTGGGGAAGTTGGCTATCCTCCATTCCTATTTACAAAGACCGATTCACACAGGAGGCTAAACTCCAGCTACTGAAATAGCCATTTCATATTTAATTTCTTCTAAAAGCTTTGCCTAAATCCCGTCTTTTCTCACTACTTGTTTCTGCGCACTCGACCGAACTGCTTTGCAACCACTATCTGGGCCATCAGCGCAACCAGCCCCTCGGAAAGAAAGCTTCTTTTGGGGAAATATCTTTTAAGATCATGTTAGCAGTCTCCAGTGCAAGGGTTTCATCCCATTCTTCTTCCTCTATTTTCTTCTCCTGCGGATGCCAAGGCCCCAGCCATCCACCTCCGGGGCTTGTTATTTGTTTGCCATCAGCAAATGGTTCCTGAAAAAGCCCTTTGTCCTGCTTTGTTGTTTTATATCAATGTTGGGGAGTTCACCTTGGAGGGGAGCTGAGGATGGGACTTAGGGGCGGAGGGGAGGGTCGCAGCTCTGACACAGGCGACCAGTATAAACCAGCCACCATATGCCTGCCCCATCCCCATGGGGAGGGATTTATTCCTAACACCTGTCCCTAAACAGATCCCTGCTCTTCGGGTGCTGCCAGGGTCCAAGCAACACCATCCCAGCCCCTTTCCCAACACGGGCATCACATCCCAGGAGGCAGAAGATGGGCGACGGTGGGCCAAGGGCCAGAGAGCTCAGGGGGGCCACAGGGCCAGCCAGCGCCGGTCCCTGAGCAGAGCCATCCCCTTGGCACGCGTCCACCCCCCCGCCTCGATGGAGGTGCAGGTGTGAAGGCGACAGAGGAGGAAAACGGGCCCTGCCTTCTTGAAGCCGCTCGTAAACAAAGCCACTTGAGTGGAGAGGATTCAGAGAGCCCAACAGCCGCAGGAAACTATAATTACGTTTAAATATTGTTAGCATCATTATCTTTTATCCACCATCAGATTAAAACAATTATGGCATTTTCAGGAATCGTCCTGGCATTCTCTTGACCGGCGTTATCTGTCAGGCAGGAAATGTGATTTTCGCTTGGAGAGGTGCCAGCCGCCGCGCGGCCGGTCCCACGGCCCCTGTGATGCTCCCGTGCCGGGAGAAGCCAGCAGCCGGGGTGAATTCCCGTTTTATGGAGAAATGTGCTTTCATCCTGTTCCCTGTGGCTGGGCATCGGTCGCTCCTTATCCCCATTGCCCATATTGCTCTGAGTTTCTACCCGTTGGCTTCGGGGTTACCCGGCCTGGCAGCAGCAGGGGGAGGCGGAGGGGGGGACGCTGGCCTGCGGCATCACCTCTGCCGGTGGCTGTGGCGGCACGCCGGAGAGGGTGGGCTTGGCAAACACGGCTCCGTGCCTGAAAGCCGTGGTGAGCAATTTACCCGAGGAACTCATTTCAGGAGATCTAGACTAAGTTAATTAAAGATGGCTGGCTGGGGTCATCGCCTTGGCAACAATTAAGGGCAGGAAAGACGCCTCATTAGTAATAGTTTTTAACAAAACCCATAATTTTTCATATCAAGACAATCCCTAGTACATGAGGTGGGGGGGAGAAGGATGCTTTCTTTCTGGCTTTCTCTCTTTCCCCACCCTGGCTGTGGGTTAGCCCACGGGGCAGGACTGGGAGATGGGAAAATGGGGTTGAAAGGAAAAGCCCCTTTGCGGATCCGGCAGCTGGCGGGGGTCCCGTGGCTGGTGCCCGGGCAGCCGTGCTGGGGCCGGCGGGGAAGGGGCCACGCGGGTAGCGGGGGATATTCTTGGAGAGCAGCGGGTGGGATCTGGCGTCTCGGGAAGGGGAGAAGAAGCCAAGACGGGGCCACCGCCGCCGTGCAGGGGCTGCCCGCACATCCCGGCCCCGGGAGCATCGTGCCGGGCTGCCACCCCCAGCCACAGGCGATGGGGTTATTCCTCCAGCTGTGCCTTTGTTTTTTAATTTCCCCCCTTATGCTCCAGAAATCTTAATGCCGCTGCCTCCTAATGCCAGGCTGGGCAGAGTAGCTTTATTTTCTACTTAATTAACTGTCATCCTGTGATTGATCAATTAATGATGGAGCCATCATGGTAATGCTCCGGGAGCCGGTGTGCCGGGGCCAGGCTGAGTCACGCGCTCGCCTTCCCACTCCTACCTGCTCCGGCACCCAGCACGCTCCCCCCGGCGCCAGGGCTGCTCCGACTCCTCTCCTGACAGCAAAGGACAACGTGACGGATGGAAAGTCCCTTGCTCCCAGGAAATTTGGCCATTTACAAGGAAGCTGGAGGAGGGACCGGAGACCAGGAGTGATGGTCCTGCCCTGACATCTCTGGCCAGGAGCCGGGGTCGCAGGGAGGGCCGCTTCCCTGCCGGACGTGGCACTCGCTGCTGTGTTAAGCTCTAGCCCAAGTATTTCTGCTGTTTTCCCCCCTTGCAGTGACATTTCGGCTTGGGAGAGAGGACGGGGCTGATGTTGCCCGTCGGGATGATGCTCTCACTGCTGACCCGAAGCGGGTCAGGGCTCAGCAGAGCCAGCGGCTCTTGCTTGTGGCCTCCCCCTCCAAAGTTGCACACACGGCTCACAAACGGGAAGGATAAATATAAACTCCATTCAGATATCCATAGAAACAGAGCTGGAGATGGAAGACCCCATGCAGTTAAAACCTTCCTTCTCCTTCCCACACACTGCTATTCCCAGTATTATTCCAGAGCATTTCATAAAACCAGCAGAGCTGGGCAGAGACCAACAGAAATGACCTGCAAGGTGTTCCTGGGAAAATCCCAGAATGGGGGAAACACTCTTTCTGCTGAATAATATATCTGTTAGCATAAAAAACAAAAAAAAATCAGGATTGTGTTTAAAAAGGGGTGAGGCTCCACTTGGCGTGGCGGGGCGTGCCGGCACGCACGTGTGCAGGGCTGAAAGGGATGCAGCGCGACTCCGGCGCAGAAGCGGTATAAGTCCTGTCACTTAATTACTGTTTCCTTTCTGTGCCGTGAAAAGTGCTGAGATACAGATCTGATGTGCTGAAAAGCGTCTGGCGTCTTGTCATGTACCAGCCCATCTCCAGCATTCAACAGCTGGTGAACCCCCCCTCCACGCACCCCCAGACGTATACCTGCACCTACAACATCATCGCCTGTTTATCTATAGGTGGGTCCAAACGATAACGTGGTTATTCAGGCAGCTCTGCTGGCTGGTGAAAAAGAAACCGAATTGGTACCAGAGGGAACCAGCCGCTTCTCGGGGCTGCGTGTGCGGCTCTTCCTCCCCACCAGCTCCAGATTGAGTTGTTTGTCTCATTGCATCCCTGCACACACACCCACACCCACACCCAGATACATATATAATCCCGTGCGTACAGCCAGGAGAAAACCTTATATAGTATTATAAACATGATGCTATTTTTTCAATTAAAGCTTAAAACCGCTCATTGGAGATGACACATGCAACACGTTCAATCCCAAGAATAGGTTTGGAATCAGCTCTGGAAAATATCAATAATCACCAGAGTTTCCTTACATCCCAAACCCGATCTGACATCATTTCTGCTGTCAATAATGCGCGTTTACAGGGAGAATGCACCTGAGGAGGCCCGTGCCTCCCCTTTGGGGTGAGGTCTCTGAACCTCCCTGAGCCAGGGGAAAGATTTATTTACCCCCATCCTCACGGCAAGGAAACTGTTTGCTGAATTAACAACCCCGCTGGGTGTTTTTTTGGGTGGAGACCGGAGCCTTTTCTCCGCCTGCTCGGTGGCCGGAGGTGCGCAGCGGTGTGGGGTGTGATGTGCCCCGCGATGCTCAGGCAGCCCCCGGGCTCGTGCTGGCTGCTGAGCTCCCGCGTGCGGTGGCCATGCAGAGCCTAAAAATAAGCCGGGGTTTGGGTGGCAAGGAGGTTTTTGCAGCGTGCCAAGGTGGGGGGCAAAGTGGGGAGTGGGTGGAAAAGCAAATCTCCCCCTTAGGCATACAGGAGGGAGCAGGGGGCTGGAGAAATTTGGAATATATTTGTAAAAGTAACGGCTGAGCATCTTTAGCATCTCCCCGGCTCTTCTCCCCGCTGGCTGCATCCGTGCCCCGGCTGAGGTGGCGGGAGCTTGGCAGGTCCCGGGGGGCTGTTGTAGGGCTGACCATGGGGTGGAGGAGAGGCCATGGGGGAGGCGGGCTGGCCGCAAGCCCGCACAAAGGGGCCCGGGCCGGCGGTGCCCGGCACGCCCTGACCCCGCGCGGGGCAGCCGGGAGGGCACAGCCACATTGTGGCCAGCTCATAAAGATGCTCTGAGACAGGGCTGGAGCCATTTAAAACCAATTAATAAGCTGTAAACTGCCCCAGCCCTTGCTGTTCATTAGGCAACCATAAAGAAACTTTATTTTAGAGTTGCAAGTCCTTTTTTTTTTTTTCAGAGAGAAACTTTTTAAATATGTAATTGGCTCTGGGAACCAGGACCCAAAGGGGTTGCAAAAGCAAGGGAAGCAATTGCCTTAATCAGTCCAAGATCCTTGATTTATTTATGTATTTATTTTGATTTCAAAGCAGTGCTGCTCATCATATCAGGGCCTTTAGAAGCACAATTATTCTCTCGACGGAAGACCTAACCTAGGCTGCGATTATTTGCCTTTCTGAAAGGCGGCGGTTCCCCGTCAGCTGTCCTCCCCACGAATGCGCTCCCGCTCCCGCATCTCTCTGAGCGATTTTAGCATCCGAGAAACTTCCCCCCCAGCCTTCCCTGAACAGCCCGCCTGAACACCCAGCCTTTCTGCTGAGCTTCCCAGCTTCAAAGAGCGGGGCGAGCGTTCACTAAATAATGTTTCTTTATTCCTGTTCTTTGGCTGCTTTTCAAGGGGTGGTTGAGAAACGTGCTGGTGTCCTTACAGCTTGCAAAAGGCACCCGAGGTCACAGGTGGAATGAGCTGGGCAGTCTCAGCCGCGGGTGGGTTTTGCACCGCGGAGGTTTGCTTGTATTTCAGCCCTGAGAAATGTGTTATTCCCGGGTTGCGCCAGGGGCTGGGGTTGGAGAGGGATCGGGGCGGGATTCGGAGGCGATGCTCTGCCAGCCTGCGGAGGCAGAGGGTGTTCCAGTGGCGGAAGGGAACAAGTGGAAAGGCAGAAAAAGAGGGAGCTGCTCTTTGAAAAGAAACCTCGCAGCTCCGGTGGGATGCCGGGGGTCGGGGCGATGCCCCAGCTGAGCCCAAGCCCTGCCTGCCCAACCCGGGGACGCTCACCCACGGCGAGTGGGCAGGCTGGGAGTCGGGTGGGCAGCGTTGGTACCTGCAAGGTCAAGGGGGCAACAAATCCAAAGGGCTGGGATGGATCCTGCTGGTGTTTCCTCCACCAGGTGCGAGTTTTGCCCCCGTGAAGGGACAAAACCCCTTTGCAGCAACAGCCCCTCAAGCATCCCCATCTCAGGGGGCTCGGCTGCCCTGTCCCCACGAGGTCCCCGCGACCGTCAGCGATGCCACGCCGCGTCCCTGACCCCACCGTGGGGCTTGCGAGAAATCCTCGCGTGTTGTGCCTCCCCCCAACCCCCGTCCCCGCGATGCATATTTTGCGAAGGTTTAATTGGCTGCAATTATTAACTAGCATGGACACTGGAAACCTGCCAGTCAGGAAAATAATGAACCGTTTTAATACAAATTCAGCCCATAAACAAACGCGGCTGCCAGAGCCGTTGCGGCCGCCCAGCACTGGGAGAGGCAGCACAGGAGATTAGCGGGGAGACCCGGGGCAGCCCCATCGTGTCCCCCCAGCACCGGGTGAGGGTCTGTGTCCCCACGGCCACCTCATGTCCCTGCAGGAAAGGTCTTGCCCCAAATCTCTCCCGTGGGACCATTACGCCGCCCCCAAATAGCAGTGCCAGTAACAGAGCAGCGGCCAGACCCGTGCCGATGTGAGATGATGCAGACCTGGGCTTTGGGGCAGTTTGGGGGGGATGCGTGGCGGGGGAGCGGTGGCAGCGGGGCTGCACGTGGCGGGGCAGGTGCAGGGGCTGAGCCCCGCCAGAGCATCTCTGCTCCCTGCCTTGCCCTGCATCCCTCCCCGGTCCCACGAGCCCGGCCGGGGCCCCGGCACCTCCGCCCCGGCTTGCGTGGTGCTGGGCGCCGGGCGCAAACCCACCCTCCCGCAGCAGCGATCTCCTTTGTCTGCCGGCGGGAAAAGTATCTCCCCCCAAAAAGGGTTTTAAGGACACTCAGGCATCACGCAAACACCCTCCCCTGCCCACTGCGGGCAGGAGGGTGAGATGCCGCAGCCCCAGGCCGTCCCGCGAGCACCGGCACCCCCCGGCACCCCCCGGCACCCAGGGCAAAAAGGCAGGGTCCCCCCGGCAAAAGGCGACTTCAAATCTTTCACCCAGGGAAATATTTCTGCCAAGGAACCGCTTTTGTGGTTTATTCTAAAAAGAGCTACATTTTTCTATGTTATTTTTTAATTTTCTCTCCTTTATTTTTTTTTTTTAACAGTAAAACGGGCTGATGGTTCTTTTAACTTTCAGTAATTTGTGGAGATTAAAAAAAAAAATAATTTGCAACACGACCCAGATTTTAATGGCACTCTGAAATGGATGTCTCGGGGCTTTGTTTGATTTTTTTTTTTTTGGATGAACTCACTCCCTGAATGGTGAAAAATCTCTCAAATCTGGATCATAAAGTGTCCTGAATTGTTTTCCTGATTTTTTAAATACTTCCGACAAATTAATTATTCTGTATCTGGATGGAGATTAAAATCCTCTTCATCTTATGTGTAGCTTGCAGGAACATACTTTACTATTAGAAAATAAAGTGAAATTTTATAAAACAGAGAGATTTAAAATATATAAATTAGTGAAAAGGTGGAATCGGCTCTTTCCTCAGGGTCATGTATGTAAAAAAGTATTTTTACATCATCTGGGCTAAGACTATTGCTGCCTGCCTTCAGAAGTGGCTCCTTCCCTTGAATTAAGCACCAAGGTAGTAAAGATATGGTATTTATAAGCCAAAAAATAAAGCAGGCACAATTTATTAAACAGCTACAATGTGACAATAAATAATTTTAATGTCAATCAAAATTGGATTATTGTCACTGAAATTTGGATTGAAATGATAAAAGCCTGAAAGGGAGAATTGAAATCCAACCCGGGAGATGATTCCAGTATCTTTGTTCCTTGTGATAAATATTTTGGGTGAGATTTTAAACCAGCTAATTCTTAATTTGGGGGAAAAAAGGTTGCGTAGGGTTGGCTTTTAAGAAATATAGTAAGAAAATATATTCATGCCTGGAATTGGTGAGAAGAGCTTTTTTTGTGAAAACGAGAGAGAACACTATTTTATTTTATTTTATTTTTTAAAAGCTGCTTGTTTTTTAATTCTCTTTTCAGCGTCGGGCAGCAGCGGGAGCAGGATGCTTCTCCCCCCCCGGCCAATATTCACCCTCCTGCCTCCCACCTTAGGAAAACCCAAACTCGGCCGTGCCAGGACGCGTCGGCCGAAGCCGCCCGTGCTTCGGGATGGGCGTTTATCCGCGCAGCCAAACTTCAAACGCCCGGGGAGCTGCCCCGCTCCCGGCGCCAGCCACGGCCCCAGCTCCCCGCCTGCCGCGCCGCGGCCTTGGGGGCCAGGGGCCCCTCCGAAAACCCTCGCTGAAATTTTCCCCTTCGGTCCCAGAGATATTAATGTGGAGGAAAAAAGGGTGGCGTGTGCACCCGTGGAGAAAACTGCCCTTTTGGGGTGCAAGGATGGTAAAAAAAATCATAATTGCCCTGGTGGGGAGCGGGGTATGTCGGAGGGCAGAGGCCAAGGACACAGCTCTGGGAGAAGCATCCTCATCACCTATTTTTTAACCCCAAAATAAGAAGGATGAGGATGCTGGGTGAAATGGGGTGCAGGCAGGGCTGCTGGCATCTGCTTGATTCCCCGGAGGGGCTGAGACCCCCCGGGCCGGAGAAGGGTCCCCTTCTCAACAGCATCACGCGCTTCCCCTCCACGCCTGCCCGCCGGCCTCGGGCAGCGGCTCTGCCTTGGCACCGAGCTCAAACCGTGCCTGATTTGGGGCCGTAACCGGCAAACGTTCAACCCGAGCGGCCGAGGCGGAAACCCTCTGCACGTCTCTAGGGCGACGTTTTTATTCTGCATCCCAGTAACACCCCATTGCTCCTTGCGACAGAGCTCCCAATTATTTTTGCAAGGATTTAGGGACATGACATAAATACACATACCTAGATATATATTTGTATTTATTGTGTGTATGTACATATCAAATTAACACCCAATATCGGCTTAAAACCCACGGCACCAGAACACGCACGTACGGAGGTGTGGGCTGGAAGCGGGATGTCTAAGTTTGTCCCCGGAGCGGCTGATGGATGGACGAGGAGGAAGCGGCGGGGGCCAGGCGGTTTTAATCAGCCTGTGTGTGTGTGTGACAATAGTTGGGTGAAGAAGAGGACCTGAGACCCGCATCCTTGATTTGTTATAAATCAGATCTGTAAAAACGGGGGGGGGGGGGGAATTAAATCTGAGGGATTGTGGTGCTTTCAGTGCCAACTCAATCCCCAAGCTGGAACAAAGCTTTGCCAGCCCTGAAATAAATGATGCTGCACCTAATGGCTCTTATTCCTTCCCCGCTGCCTCCGACCAGGCAGCTTTAGGGTTTTAACGATGCCGACACGATGGGAAGCAGCATCTGGGCCTGATGCTGATTTTTGCCAGTAAAGGTAGCCCCGCCGGGGGGTGTGGAGGTCCCGGGGGACTTGTGGCAGGGAGGGGAGACTCGTCCCCGTGTCCCCAGGTCCCCGCTTGGCCGTGGCTTTGCTGATGCCCCGCAGCCGCCGGGCTCCTCTCTCTGCTCAATTGCACAGCGCGCAAATGGAATCGCTCTCCTCGCTGTGTTTGTGGCCACGGGAGTGGAAGAATTACATTGGGCTGAAAATAGTATTTACTTTTACTGATTGAAAAATAGATGTTGGGAAAAAAAAATAAAAAAAAATGCAAAAGCAGGAATTGAAACTATAATTACAACAAACCGTATGTAAACTCCCAGGTAAACACTGATTATACTGTGTCATTTCAGCCAGACTTTATTAGCAAGGGAGGAAGCGAATCTTCTTTCTCTCTTTGCCTGCGGTGGATGCCGCGTGCAGGATCCCACCACCTGCCATTTGCGGAGCACTTTTCACCCTAAAAAATCTCATGTTTGTGGCCTGATTCTGCATACCTCCCATCAGCTCAGTTTCCTGGGCTGAGCCGTGCCGTCACCCTCACGAGGGTGCAAAATGGGGCTGCTGGGGTGCTGCCGCGGGTGCAAGGCTGAGCCACCCTGGGACACCCCCTCCCCTTTGGGGAGAGACTGGGAAGGGGCTGGAGGGTGCGGGGGGATGAGTAACTCAGGGTGCGGGACCCAGCCTGCTCGCTCCTGCAGTGCCATCTCCCTGGGGTGGGATGGGACGGGATGGGATGGGGTGCCCCAGCTGCAGCATCCCCTTTCCCACAGGCAGTTCACGGGCCTGGCTGTGAGAGGAGTTGGCTGGATCCATCCTTGGGGAAAAGCTGGGAGGGGCGAGTGGCCGCAGCCTCTCCAGGCCCTTTGCTTGCCCCTCGTCATTGCAGCCAGACCCCCTTCATGGGGGAGCTGCGTCCCCAGAGCCCAGCACCCTAAATGCGGGAGAGGAGCAGGGTTGGCACGCTGTTCCCAGGCGCCTGGGTTACGCAGCATCCCCCTCGCTCGCTGGCCTGGCGCACGGTCCCGCAGGGCCTCGGGGGTCTCTCCTCCCTCGGGTCTGGCGGAGGCAGAGCGATGCCATCGCACTGGTGACATGTCGGTTCTCCCCGTCCCCCGTGTCACTCTCAGGACACCCTGTGAGGGGACCGCAGCACCCCCTCCTCTGCCATGCATGCAGGGGTCACCTGGCAGCGCTGTCCCCTTAGGATGAATATTTGGGGTGCTCTTGCTGCCGTTTCCTTGCGGGGTCCGTGGCGGGAGGTGGGAGCGGAGGGGAAGAAGGAAACCACGACTAACGCGGGTAACGCAGGTATCGCTTATACAACAGGGCTGCAGGGCCCGGCCGGCCGTACAGCTTTGCCATAGTGGCACCCTGTGGCAAAACGCATTACTACAGCTGGCAGGGGCTTCGGAGGGGGACACAAGGCCTGGGGGACCCTCGCCCCGGGGGCTCGCGGCCCCACGGGGACATGCACCTCCTGCGCAGGCAGGGATGGGCTGCCGAGGGCTGAGCAGTGGGTGGTCTCCATCGCCGTGACATCCCGGTCCCCCGTGGCGGGTACCACCCATCCCCGTGGTTGCCCGTGGGGTCAGCTGGGATGCCCAACCAGCCTAGACATCCCCCTGGACCAGTGCTGGGATGCTGGCAAGCTCGATGGCCATCGCACACTCGCTTAGGGCTTGCCAGTGGCATCTGCATGGCCGGGCGGCATGGGGCTGCGTGGCAGCGTGGAGGGGGGTGTATGTGTGTGTGTGTTGGTTTTCTCCTGCCGGAACAGACCCGGAGTGACGGAGCGAGCTCTTTGTCTGCCCGCGCGCCTGCCTGTCACGGCTCCCGGCGTTTCCCAGCCACCTTGCACGGCGCGCAGCCACTTTGGCAGGAGCTGTCTTGGAATTTTAATGCATCTGATTAACGCGCCGCAATGCAATCGCAAAGCCGGCTGTACCCCTTCCCCAGCCTTCCCTTTTTGGGGAATAAATAATCAAACGCAACCAGGCACCCCCATCCACGGCACACCACCCTGTCCCAGACTGAGCTGGGGAATGGGACCGAGCTGGAGGCACGAGGTGATCCCAATGGGAGAGGTCCTGATGCCGATCCGGTCTCAGCCCAGCGAGCTGTGGGGTGTAATGCAGACACCTCTGCCATCCTGGCCCGGGGGTGGCACAGCTGGTTTTGGGGCTGGCACAGGGATGTGCTGAGGGATGTGGCACTGGCAACAGTAGGCAGTTGCGGGAAGGGTCACCTCTCCCTCCGGGAACAAGGGTGAGCAATGGAAAACTCCAGGCAGAAGGGAAAACGGTGAAGGAGAGAGAGTGGAGAGGCAGGGGAAAGCTGCCTGCCGAGCAGGGAGGAGGAGATGGGTGAGCAGATAGCCCTGCCGCCCAGGAGAGGACGAGGGGGAGTTATTGACACAGAGGACACGTTGCTAAAAATTAAATCTGTCCCTTCCTCAGGCGGTGTTGACAGAAGAGGATGGGTAGGAGATATCAACGGCAGGCACACGTGTCCCAGGAGAGAGTGAGACACCGGCGGAGATGGAGCAAGAAATGAGCCTGTGTGCGGGTGCTCTGCCCGGGACGGCTGCAGGAAACAAACTCAAACCCTCTCTGGAAAGCGGGGGGCACCTGCAGGCTGGGGGCACCCCATGAAACAGCCGCCCTGCGGGCACCGGGGAGGATCCAGCGGCCGTCAGGGCCTGGCAGGGGCCCCATGGGCGCTGGGGAAGGTGCAGAGCTGTGCAAGGGGCTGGGAGACACCCCGCACCATTTGTGCACGGGACTCTGACAGCAGAGAGGGGTGCGGAAGGAAAGCTCCCCTGCACATCAGCTGCTCTGGGTCAGACCTTTGCTGCATCCAAAAACAAGATGGGGAAGAAGAGATACCGAACTCCTCGGCAGTGGGGTGGGGGCTCGCGCCTGCCAGGCTTGGCGTGGGGATGCTCCCAACTCCGTTGGCCCACCCTGTGCTACCAACAATTCCCACGCAGGCAGTCGAGTGGAGTGAAGCTGGCAGCAGCCAGGGAGGGAGGGAGGGAGGGAGGCTGTGGCTGCGGTGACAAGGACCACAGCCTGGGCATCCCCGTGCTGTTCGTGTGCCGGCGACCAGCAGCGTGGTGGTGTGGCGGGTCTCCTTATGGCTCGGGTGTGCAAGGGAGGATGCTCGCAGGGGCAGAGCGGAGCAAAGGGGGAGAGGTTGGGAGATGCCGCTCAGGACCCATCACGCTGCTGGGATGTGCCAATGGGTAGAGGGGGACGCTTGATGGGGACAACCGGACACTGAAGGAACACGATTGGCCTGAAGGTTGAACATATGAAAGCAAAGGTGGTTTGGGCTCAAATGGGAGACAAAACCCATTTCCCAAGCACCTCCTCCAGTGGGAGATGACTTCAGAGGGGTCATGGGCGTTTTAGCTCGCCGAGGGTTTGACTGGGAGACGTTAGGCTGACGTTTTCAACTTGATTGCAACCAAGCCAGCTCTTCCAGGGATGGTTGCAATGTTTATTAATGGTGGTGAAGGAAGGGACCAGCAGATTTCTAGATCCCCACAAGCATAATGAGGGGCTACTGGCCCTTTCCCAGGCATTGACCGTGGACCATGACCATACTACTTCGCCCCGGGGCTTACCAGATGTCAGCCATGTCCCCAGAAATAAATTATGAAGCAAGGGAGAATTAACCCAATGCAAACGAGGCAGCACAAGCCTCTCCTCTGCCTTAGGGCTGCTCATGCTAAAGGCTCGATCAACCCCACTTTGGTGACCCACGAGGCGAACACCAGATGCAGATCAAATGCCACTTGACTGGGGTCTCTCACCTCGCCTTGAGAGCAGGGACCCCCTGGTTTCCGCAGCTGCCAGGTGCAGATCCCAGGTCCTACCAGCGCAGCCTTTTGTCCCGAGCGAGAGCTTCCTTTGGGAAGGTCGTTTCACTCCCATATGCACCTTCCCTAAGGTTTTCTTCGGGGTTGTGTCCCACCTCCAGCCCCTCTAGCATCCCTTTACCCTATTAATATCCTTTGACTCTCCTTGTACCTGCAGACAATCTGGTCCCCAACCACCTCCACCTCCCCCCCTCCTCAAAAGCTTCCCTCAGCTGTCTTTAAGTCGTAGCTGAAATCTGCGGTATGTAGGAGGAGAAATTCAGTCTGACAGCAGTTTAAAACACCGCACTACTTGGCAGATTTAAATGCTATTTTAAATATAAGCTATGACACAATGGACAAAAATAGCATTGAAAATACCCTGTCATGTTCCATATTGCGAGGAATAGAGAAGCAGACCAGGCTAGAAAGGAGCAGAGAGAGGGGCAGATGGAGAGGAGAGGTTATTTTGTTTGTTTTAAAGAAACTGTATAAATGTATTTTGTATGTGACTGGGTAAATGTGTTTTATGGAGCATGGAGCCCCTCCCCGAATAAATAAACCTTCTCATGAAAAATTTACATATTTTATTCTATGTGCGATCTGCCCAAGCAGGTTTGCTGGTAGATAATTGGTGAGAGGATATATTGGTTACCAGATTGCTTTGGTGATGCTCAACACCAGCAGCCACCAGCTATCAGACACCGCTTGGTCCTCTCTGAGCCTCTTTCTCCCCTTTATTTATCTTTATCTAGAGGAATTTGCTCTCCTCGAGAAAATGAAAAAGCCACCCTAAAATACCTAGAAATGATGGGTTGCTTGCAGCTCAGCGAGGCTGCGTTGTGCCGGGCCGGGAGCGGGTGCTGTAGGAGCTGATGTATCGCAGCCCTGGGCTGGGGGCATCCCTGCAGGATCAGTCCGTGGGACCGGGGAGGGATGGAGGGATGGAGGGATGAGGACTGAGCCGCGACCCATTTCCTGAGGTGTGCAGGTGTGTGGCTGGAAGATCCCGGGAGCGTGCCTGACCCCACACCCAGCTGCCCACCCGGTGTGGGTGTGAAGCGCCCGTAGCATCTGGGTCCACAGATTGTGGGGTTGTAGGGAGAGGTTTCTTCTTCATCTCCTTCCCAAATAAAAGCGCTGCTCCAAGATGCTCTGTCCTCTCAGCATCTTCTTTGCCACCCCTCCACACGTACAGGGCAGGACAAACGTCCAGCCCCTCTTTGGGCTTGTCTCAGTGGAGCGGGTTTTGGCTCCTTCCAATCCTCCCAGTATAACCAGAAGTAAATCTGGTGGGAAAGGGTTGACCTGAGGACAGTCTGAGAGATTTGGGAAGCGGTCAGAGTGTGAGCAAGCCTCGGGCTGCAGCACCGTGCGCTGCCCTGGAAAGCCCCAGAGATAAGGGCTGGTGCTCCCCGCCAGGCTGTCCCTGCCCGGGGACAGGCGCAGGGGATGGCACCCACAGCACAGTGGGCACCGTGACCTTCTCAGGCTCTAGGCTAACCCAGCTGGCAGAGAAGGGCACCCACACCTCCGTATCTTAATAAAGATTTTAAAGACCCCCCCAGTTGTCCTGCCTGATGCAGGCTGAGCACGGGCAGAGACACACGGCTTTCAGAGAGCGCCCGGCTCTGGACACCAGCACCAGCGAGGAGGTACTTGTACAGCACCTTTTGGCCCTTGCGCACCTTGCAAAGGGGAGTGTGTGCTGTCCTCAACACTCCCCTGCGTGCACAGAAACCCAGAGCTAGAGGGAAACTGGAGGATCCCTGGTGAGATTAAAGGAAAAACTCCTGGCAGGGCCAAGAGAGGCTTTGCTGTGTTACAGCCTAAGTAGCATCACCGCTGCCAGAGCTGGCGCTGGGCACTCCACTCACTGGGTGATTTTCATGCCCCATTCAGAGAAGCAGAACCACCACTCTGTGAAAGCAGCCTTTTTGTGCTTGTTTTCTATTTTAGATGAAAATAAAAGCATTTCTGTGTCTTTTGATCTGCCTCAGTTCCTTAGCGACACTTTCGGATGCTCACAAGCATTTGGGCACGGTGGGTCCCCATAGCTCAGCAGGGTCCCCAGGACTCCCCGGGGAACTGCAGCCATGCAGGTACAACCAGTAGCAGAGAAGTTAAGTGAGGATGGGACGTGGCCCCAGCCTCTCTCAGCCTTTCCCCAGGCTGCCTCGCCCTCCGAAACCTCACCCCCTTTTGCAGTACGAGCCTCGGGGTGCGGAGCTGCTGATGCTCGGGTACGCGGCAGGCACAGCCATGGGGGTACGCCGGGCTCCTGCCCACCTGCGGCAGGTATCGCAGGGCCGAAGCTGCTCGCCAGAGCGGTGGCATTGCAGTCCTGCCTCCTCTTCGCGCCCTGCCCAGCTGCGACGGCAGCTCGGCTCCCTCCCTTGCTCTTTGTTAACCACTGAATTCATCTGACAACTCAAAGGGAGAGAGAGAGGAGAGAGACCCCGCGGCCTGCCGTGGCCAGCGCGGTTCCCCGGCTCCCCCTCTGCCCTCATTTGCAATGCTTGAGTGGGGATTTCTCTATTTACTAAGCTAACAATGTGGGTTCCCAGGGCCTGGGCTGATGATGACATCCCTGCGCTGGTGGGTGGTGGGGCCGGGGGGGCGGCGAGGGCTGGGGGGGGATTGCATAATGCCGAGGCAGGCGTGGGAAACCACAGCATCTGCGAGAAAAGTCTCTGCCAGCCGCTTTGAGCATGGCTCAAAGGGCTCTTGGGGAAGCCACGGGGCAGAGAGAGCCCCGGGGACCCGGTGGCAAGGGGAGAGGCTCAAACCCACCTCTCACGACCCCAGCCCCGCTGCCACGTCCCTGCAGAGCGAGGGTTGGTCAACGGCTCTGCCGTCACCGTCCCTGGAAGGGTTAACGTGGGCCGCCATGGGTCTGCTCATTACAGGGTTAAGGGGGAGATGGCACTTGCAAATCCCTCAATTACCCGGGCCAGAAGGCTGCTCAGGAAGAGCTTTATTAACGGTTGCCGTCTTCATTAACCGCTTCTCCACAGCTGCCTAATTACGGCCGCCATTAGGCTCACCGGGTCTCCCCACCACCGCCCTGACCCCCCGGCCCTCTGATTAACCTTAATTACACCTCCATCCCCAGAAACCGGGCGCTCACCTGAGTGGGGCTGTGGCCGGGGTCTCGAAGGCTGCCTAATTGCGGGCATCCCCGGCGGCGTGGGGAGGGGGCCGGAGGCGGCCGGTGGCCAGCCGCCCGCGGCACGCCAGATGTTCACCGCTGAAAAGCAGAGGGCTGCCCTCGCACTGAGCTAAGCGGCGGCAATGAGATCGGTAGCAGGGCATTGAGGGAAGCGGTGAAAGGGTTTCCCACCTGAGCCGATGGGGCTCGGCCGGGAGGAGAGCGGGGCTCGCTGGCAAGAGAAGGCAAGGGATGAGGGATGGGAGATGCCGCGGGTGCTGCTGTTCGTCCCCCAGCGCCCATCCCTGCTGGGTGTCCCAGCACCCTTCTGGGTGTCGTTCCCCCGCCGTGTTCCTCTCTTTTGGTTAGGCTACGGGACGTCACCTGCGCTGGATGCAGCACGTGGGGATGTCCATCCCTGGAGGTGGCCGTACAGTGCATGCCCCACACTCGGTATTTCAGGCAAGGTCACAGGCACTGCGGAGGGTGGCAGTGACCCTGCTGCCCTCCAGCTCTGCCATCTCCTCCGCCGGCCCAGCCCGGAGGTGCTGGGACAGCCCCAGGCTGACGTACCACCGCAGCCTCCTTCCACAAAGAAGATGCTGCTGCTTTTCTTCTCTCCCTCACTGAACAGAGCGAAGAACGGCTCCTCGGGTGCCGGGAAAATGGAGCCACTTCCTCCCCCTCCCACGCCACGAGATGCCCCCACCACCTTCTTCCCTCTCCTTGCCACACACCTCCCTTTTGGGGAAAAGAAAAAAAAAAAAAAGAGATAATAAAGTTCTTATTTCCACCACATTTGCCATTTCCTGGTCTAAGTAAAGAGTGTCATAAGAGTGACAAGCTAAAAGCCACTGATTACTGTGGATTCATGGCATTTATTCTCCTCGTGAAAAGAGCAAACATCAGAAATAATGTGGTCCGGCCTGCCTTGGAGCCTAACCCTGCAATTAATCAGCATTCATGTGCAGAAGGTGCACAAGCATCTGATATGCAGAGAGGGAGTAATTAAAGGCAGATGCAATCTCTGGCAGGCCTGGGGAGGGCAACCACGACCCCCCCACTGGGGTGCAGCCCCCCAAAGTCACCACCGTCCCCCCTTTCCTCCGGAGCAGCCGGCGACGCTCGCCCCGTCCGCCCTTGCTGGGTGCATCAGGGACGGACTCTGCTCCCGTCGCTGGAGCGAGCGGGGCGACAGGGACCCCCGTCCTCCGGTTGTTCGGCGAAGTGAGCAGGAGGGTTGGGGGCCGCGGTATTTAGGTGAGTTTCCGATGCCTTGAACCCTGACACAGCTCGGTGACAGGGTGAGGTCCCTGGAGAGGGGGATTGCTGTGGGCTGGGGCTTGCCCAGGACTATCACTGGCCTCCTCCCGCCGGGGTCTGCCCCGCTGCTCCCGCTGATCCTGTCGAGACCTTTAATCCGTGGGGGATCAGCAAATTAATCCACTAAAGCATGAAGGGCCTGAGCTGTGTTTAATCGCTCCCTTTTGTGTCAGGGGACGGCTAAATGACCATACAAGAGAAAAACCCACAGAGGGGTCAGAGGGGAGGCGGTGGGCGATTAACCCCTGTCACCTCCCTCCAGGCTGCGGCGCGGGGCGAGACGGGGCTGAGCCCGCAGCCGCCGGGGCTGGCGCGTTGCGGGCATCGGTTGAGCCGTCATCCCCCTGTGCCCCGATGGCCCATGTCCCCGATCAGGAGTGGCAATGTGGCCTGTGATGCTCCGCAGCCCCCAGCACGGCCAGAGCTGCCCCAGCCACAAGCGAGACGAACTGTGCGAGGTCTCAGCCGGGCTCCCAGCAGGCAAGCTGTTATCACGGCAATTACCCCCAAATACGCCCTTTGGGAGCTATTTCGGCCAAGGGGTCAGCAGTGCTGTCAGCGGCCGAATCCTCCCCTTGCCCCCGGGCGGAGGATCCGTGCCGGGGAAGGCTGAGCAGAAGCCGTCTGCCTGCTCTGGCACAGATTGTGCCAACGCGTGGTGGAGCGCGGCGAACGCTCGCAGCCAGCACCCTTCAAAACTATCACTTGGGGAACAAATGACACCACCTCCCCCTCGCCATCCTCGCACACCAACGCCCTCGCCTCGGCAGGGGCAGCCACGCCAGCCTGGGTGCCATGGCCCCCCATTGGCCCCCCCCCCCCCATTTTCTTCAAAAGGAGAATAACCTGCAATATATATATATTTTTTTCCCTTTCTGGAAACTAATGGACTCCTTAAATAGCAAAAATTGCACCCTGTAATTAAGATCTTGCTTTTTAAATGATTAATCATTCTAACCCCTTCCAGCGGCATCCC
This sequence comes from Phaethon aethereus, assembly GCF_964289735.1. Taxonomy (NCBI): domain Eukaryota; kingdom Metazoa; phylum Chordata; class Aves; order Phaethontiformes; family Phaethontidae; genus Phaethon; species Phaethon aethereus. The sequence goes on from NC_138588.1 coordinate 9,060,428, forward strand.
ACTTACTGCTGCTCTCATATTGAAATGCAGATCTGGGAGGGAGGGAGCTGAGCAGGTCTGCGGAGAGGAGCAATTAAATCTTCCAGCTGTCGCTGGTCCACCCCATCCTCCATTTTTTTTTGGGAAGCCCTGGGCGTTGTCTGCCGGGCTGGCTCCATGCCCTGATCCACATCCCCCCTTTTGATCCTCTCATCTCCATCCTCCTCCCCACCTCCATCCCTTCTTTTTCCGTTGTCTCTTGGTTTCTGGGCTCAGCAATACTTTCTCACCGCAAGGTCTGACCTTGCTTTCCTTGGAAGTGCCGTCAGCCCCCCAAAAAGCTGCCTGTCCCCCTCTTTCCAGGTGAAATGGGGAAGGATGTGAATGCAGGGTTACGGCAACATCATCCGGGGACCACAGAGCACCAGCGATCCCAGTCTAGCCCATAACAACCAGCTGCCTGTTTGGGGATCGCCGCTCCGTGTCTCTGCCTACGCCAGTGTTCGCAGCCCGCTGAGGTCTCACCCTCCCGTCCCTCTCTTGGCTTTCCGCTGAACCGCATCGCATTGTGAAAAGTCAAATCCTGCAGCATACACCCATGAACGTGTGCCACCTCCCTGCAAGGGGTTCCCCACAGCCTCGGCACGTCGTCTCCCTCCTTCACACTTCCCCAGGACCAACTACAGGTTTCTCAGGATGCGTCGGCAGGAAAACTGCTCAGCTGCGTAGAAGCTCTAACCAAAAGCAGCTCCTCCGGCCTGCATCCCTCCTGTAGGTCCTCTCCAGGCTGGAGGGGATCCTTCAGGTGTTTTCTAGAAGCATGCAGTTGGGTTTTCAGCCCATTGCAGTGAAGCTATGGGTGGATGGAAGTCAGCCAGGGAAAAATACACCCAGTTTCAGTCCCCAACAGTGTCAGGCGGATGGCTTGGGAAGGGCACACTCCCTCCTGATCACCACCCGAAGGGGAAGGACCTGGGATATGCGTTTCTGTTTCAATTCACTGCAATAAATCCCCCTTTTTGTCACCCCCTCAAGCCAGTCCCATGGCAGGTCTGCGAGGTGGCTGGGACTCCAACCCCCATCTCCACGGGCCAAGGAGAAACCTTGTAGCCCAGGTTTACTGAATTCAGTACAACAGGCACAGAGTTTCTCCGAGGAACAAGAGAGGGGGGTCACTGGAGTTGCTGTGTCTGAGTGTCTCTCTGCCAGTCTGATTTTTCTGACATGGAAATAGAGAGGAGACAGGAAAATGTGTAACCATGTGAGATGGGGGAAAGGCAATGACAAAGAAGAAAAAAAGAGAGGCTGGGATGGGGAGAGGATGCTCTCCATAGAGAGTGGAAAAGAGAGGAGAAAACGCTTTCTCAAGGAGGTGGGAATGGGAAGGGGACTCCTGTGTCACTGTTATCTCTAAAATGCTGCACCTGTCTCCTCAAATGTTTCCAGAAAAGAAGATTCCCAGAAGATCTGAGGAAGGGAGGGCGATCGGGGCTCCTCTGGACGATCCATCCCCCAGTCACTGTGGGCTGCATGGGGCTGGCGCAGTGCTGAGCACCGGGGCAGAGCACGGGAAGGATGCTCCAGGAGCCGGGTGAGCGAGGAGTGAGCCTCCTCCATATTACAAGTAAGACACTGTTAGCTCTCAGCATCAGCACTGTTTCTGCTGTTTCCACTCTGATTTCAGGCTTATTCCTATATTCTGGGAAGCAATGTCTAGCTAGGACACGGCTGTAGGATAGGACATGATTCTCCTCACCAACTACTCACTTCAGCCTGCCAGAGCGTCCCAGGACACGAGGCAATAGTGCTGATGAGGTCAAGGGGAGTTGCAGCCCTCCACCCTCATCCTATCAACATGGATGTATCGGAGAGGGAAGAAGGTCCCTAGGTACCTTGACCCTGCTGAAGAGTGCTTTGGTCTTCATGGTCACCAGGATGGTTTTTAATGGTATGGACAACACTGATCTGGGACTTCACTGCCGTCCTCAGCTAGACCTCAGAGGCCTTTTTTCCATGACAAAATGGAGATGATGTCAATAAGCCACATAACAAGTGATGAGGGACCACACAGAGCATGAGCTGCGCTCCCAAAGGAGTGACTCCGTGCATTCTCCACGCTGCCTTGACACCCTCTCTTACACAGTCTGGATTCTCCAAAACACCCAGTGATCCTCTGGGATTTTAAAGCACTAAATGACCAGTTGGTTGGTGTTTTGGCTTCGGTCTTGCTGGGAAAACCTAAGTGACCAGGCATGGAAAGGCCATGTCCCTGGCTCATACAGCCAGGAGCACTGCAAGGGTTAACCAGCGGAAAGTGGAGGCGGGTACAGACAAGTCCTGATGGGAGCAGATTCCCAAAGCACCAGAAGGAAAGTCAGCAAACCCCACCAAGCTCTCTATTTATGGATCCCTGCTCCTCTGCATGGCCTCTTTCTTCTTCCTCTTTTTACTCCCTGCCCCAAGTTGCACGGCGCAGGACCCCGTCCCGTCCCTGAGCCCCCTCCACACCATCATTTGCATTTTCACCAGCCTTGATTAATGCCAGAGCCTGTTTATAGAGTTACAATCTCCAAATTAGGTTGCCGAAGGCATCCCGGGCCAGCCCTGGAAAAATCTCGGAGGCTGAAAGGAGCCATAACTAAGCCTCAAGCAGACGTCTTTATTCAGCTGTAATTGACGTTTAACAGACGTCTGTAACTTCGTCTGGACTTATAAAAAAACCCGAAAAAAAGTTCTCCCCTCTCTTTATGTTCCCCCCTTTTATCCAGCAGTCAAAAGTGTAAGAGCCCACCACACCGGCCCCACTCGGTCAGTGTGCAGCAGGGGCCGTGACAATAGTGGGGCTGAGACAAAGCCGCAGCCCACGCTGCACACACTGGCGCCTTGTATGTCTATTTACCTCCTAGAGTGGTTTATGCTAATTTATTGGCGAGCGGCGACCACTTCTGCATACTGATGTGCCGCCACTTCTTTCTGAGCGGGGGCCCTCGTCTGCAGGGAGGCCCGTGGAGGGACCCCCGTCCCCGCCAGCGATGCCCCAGAAAAGGATGGTGCAATGCTTGAGGCTCCCCATCTGCCCCCCAACCCATCCGAGCTGCTGGTCTGACTGCATGACGGCTCTTTATTTCGGTCCCCTTTGGACACAGGGTGCTGATGCCATCCCTTTGCACAGGGATGTTCCAGGTGCTGGAACCAAACTGAAGCAAACCAAACCCATAGCCATGGGATGGAGCTAAGGGCACAGAAAGAAATGCTATAGATAGCTGTGGAGGCAGCCGGATTTTCATATAAATATATCTCCGCTGTGTTCTGCTGACATGTGTGAGTATGGCAGGATGCTCACAAGTCAGGAAGACACTAGAAATCAGGATAAAATTATTTTCTTCTTTCCTGAGTGCTTACATCGTGTACTATTCTTTGATGCACAATGGTTTATTTCAGCACTGGGACAGGAATTCTCAGATCAGGTTTTACCAGCTAGTCCTTGAAGGCAAATTTTCCTGTCTTCCTCAAGGAGACGCGGTGCTGCTCAGACCCTGGCTGGGGAAGAGCCCCTGTGCTCTCCTGCAGATGATCAGGCCGTCAGGAGGACAAGTCAGGCCTCTCTCTGCAGACCACATCCTTCCCAGAGGAGGGTTTTATAGAGCATTTTCAACATAGAAACTAGCCAGAGTTAAAGGGTGAATTGGTTATAGCGGTTCAGGATTCCGCAGAGAAAAGTGAATTTGAACGGGGAGCTGCTGCTCTCACCCACAAAGCACCTTCCAGCACCTGCCAAGCACAAAGCAAGGCAAAGCCAAGGCTTGGAGGCAAAGCCAGGAGAAACAACTGAGGCAAAAGGAATATAGTCAAAAGCAATTTGTTTTGACGCTGGGGACTTGCTGTTTGTAGCACATGGATGTCCTAGAAACCTGGTCAATGCCATGATGATGTGAAGACTGGGGACAGTCAAACATGGGTCTTCATGTCTGTGGTATGAGCACTGGGTCATGATATTGCAGACGGTACAGTGAATGAGTAGGGCAGTTTATCCAAGAGGAACAGCGGCGATTTGCAGGTTTAACCAAGCAGTAGGCCAGGAAAATTCAAGATGTATATCAAAAGTCCTTCGGCCTCCCCAGGAGAGGATGAAGGGTGTGCTCCAGCCCCACAGCTCTCCCACTGCTCCTCTGCACAGGCAATTCCTGGCTGCAGAGCAAGGCAGGAGACCTGTCCGTGCAGTGGAGGATGTGTCTCATGGCTAGCAGAGCCACTCAAAAAGAATGAAAAATCTGGTCTGAAGTACCAGAGGAGTGGTAAGGTCTCAAAGCTGGGAGCTTGCCCCTGCCGGGGCAGCCAACAGCTGGAAAAAAGGGTGACAGAGTTAGTTGGATGGGTGGGACTGCGAGAGATGTCTCAGAGGTCAGCAGACCTCACCTGTGCTTTGCTGGCTCAAGCCGAGAGAGACTTGAACATGTTCTTGAGAAGCTGCTGGCTGGGAGGGATTTATTTGGGGTGAGTGCCCACTGCCAAGCATGGCAAGCAGCCCACGCAGCCGCTGCTATCCACGGCAAGCACAAACTGATAGAGCACCTGCACCGTAACACCACCGTGCCCCAGAATGCCAAATGCAGGTACTCCTATTCCTGGCAAGATTGGAGAAATTTGTCACGCCTCCCATGCGACTTAGGGGAACCTTGCAGCACTGGGAATCCCATCCCGCTGCCCAGGGCACTGGAGGGGGCCATGGCATTGGCACCGGTGCTGCCCCTTCAGCCACCGAGGGACCCCACCAAACCGGAGGAGATCTCAGCTCGCCAGAAAAGCCAGTTTTTCAGCTGCTTTGTGCTCCTAAAGCTACAGAAAGGGGCTGTATCACAGCCACGGGTCTGGCCTTTTGTGTTTCTAACCTGAAGGCTCAGAATTTCTTTCCTTTTTGTGCTGCTCAAAGCAGCGGTAACTTTTGCAGCCCCCCTGGCATCCTTCCCTGGGGCTTTTCGCACCAGCTGGGTGCAGGGCATGGCTGCGGGGAGGGAGCAGCTTGCGGTGCTGTGCCGGAGTGGTTTCCCTTTGCCGTGGAAAGGGAAACAGCTTCCCTGCAGGTCTCTTCCACAGTCCTCCTGCGTGTCAGTGCAACGAGCCCTGGTCACCTCTGCCTGTCTTGAGATCAAGGGCTTGCAGGAGTCCAAGGTCAAGAAAGTCTTCCTAGGTCAGGTAGGGATGAGGGGCTTTCTCCAGGCTTCCTACAGCCGTGGAGAGGGAGGATTTCGCGTGCAGGGCTGAGCACAAAGAGCCGGGGCTGCCGTGCAGCGGTAATACCCAGGGGTGCCTTCACTCCGGGCCGGCGAGGGAGGCTCGGCAGCAGCACTAGAGTCACTGAGGGGTACCCGCACGCAGAGAGCCTCTCCCCCCCGCCCCCCGCAGCACCCTGCCTGCAAGGGAGGGCAGGCAGGGCAGGCAGGGCTCTGGGAAGGTGCCAGCCCAGGCCCTGGCAGCCTGCAGCCCTGCCTGCACCGCTGCCTTGCGGGAGGAGAGGGAGTTGTGAGCACCGTGTCTTAGGCGAGGGCACCTCATGCTGGCAGCTCCAGAAATAGCCTGGAAAGCCTTTGTTTTTGTGATTTCCCTTCTTTCTCTCAGGGCGGTTGGCCCCGGCTGGGGCTGGAGGGGGAAGAGGGTGCTCCGGAGCAGTGTGAGGCTGCAGGGACCGAAAAGCTAGCCCAAGCCCGGAGATCATCCTCCCATTTCCTCTGCTACATGTGCCCCTGCAAGCCCAAGCTCAGGGTCACCCCTGCATGAAGCCAGGCCAGGCTTTTCTTTAGCTACCAGCGCTGAGCATCCTCCAAGGCCATGTCCCCAAGGGCCCGCTGTGCCCCAACCCAGCAGGACATGGGGGCTGTGGGGATGGGGGAGGCTGCCATTCTGCAGCCTGGCTGGGGACAGCCCTGTGTTTGGCATCAAACTCCAGATTTAGGGCTGAGCCCCTGACCCTAATGCCCCAAACCCCCTCCAAAGGCTTCTGCATCTTCCCTTTCCTCCCAGGGTGAGCTGCCTCGGCAGGGGCATCCCCGGGCCTCGCCGGTGAGCTGTTATCTGCCAGTCAAAGGCGGGTGAGAAAAGAAATAGCCCCCCTAAAAAACAAGCTGTCTGGTGTGAACCTCCTGATCCTGCTAACCCGAGGGCTCCGCTGGAGCCGGCCGCGTGCAAGCAGTGGCCCCAGGTCTCGCTTAGCAACAGGGCACGGAGCAGCCTGCGGCTGGCGGGAGAAAAAAGGGTCTTTTCTTGTCGGTGAAAGATTCATCGTCGGGCTGAAAGTGGCCCCTCCCCTCTTTCAAATACTTGTCAGCGGGGAGAATACAGCTTAGATACTGGGCTGATCAGATCATGGCTAATCTGTTATTCCTGGCCGAGAAAACTGCCGGAAGACTTTCAAACAACTTCACTGGGAGCGTGTGTGGCGGGAGGGAGCAGGCAGGAGACGCCGAGCAACTGGCAGCCCCGTGCCGGCATCTCCTGCTCATGGGGTGCGTGGGGCAGCAGCAGCAGTCCCACACCCTGTGCCGGTGTGGGCTGGCGGCATCCTCTGTGCCACGGGCAAGGGCAGCAGCGAGGAAGGGGTTGATGCTGAGCAGTGGGAACGAGGACATGGGCTGGCCAAAGCGTCTTCTGAGGTGAGAACCAGGCCCTCTTGGTTGCATGGCTTTTTCTCCCAAACCAGGTGGTTTGGAGATGTTTGTCACTGTGTAAGGATGTTTGCCACCCATGTCTGGGAGCCTTGGTGCTACAGAGAGTACCAATGAAAAGGTGGCCAGCTCAGAGAAAGGTGCTTTTCTGGTTACCGCCTCCCTCTGGGCTGAGATGTTTGCAAGGGAAAAAATAGACCAGACAATTCATACTCACTGGTTTGCCGGAGTTTCACGTGGTGGCCCAGATTCTGCTCTCCTGTACATGGGGCTATGTCAAAGAGATGCCATTAGCAGGAGGGGTAGGAGCACACTCACAGACAGCTCCTATAAGCCCTGCTATGCCCAGCGCCAGGGTCAGCACAGTTGGCCAGCCCAAAGGATGATGGCAATGCACCCTTATGGCCAGGAGCCCATTTCTCCCTATAAAACCAGGGCAAATGGAGCTGCTTTACGCATTGCCACTGCACACACGGGCAAGACCTGATCCCCAGGCCTGGCACACGTTGCTCTGCCTCTCCCCAAACACATGCCCATGCACCTCGCCCACGCACCTTGCCCTGTTCCTTAGCTCTCTTGCTGTCACTGCCTTGCCCCCACTGCATACTACTGCCAGCTTGGCTTTAGCCCTAAATCTACCTCTTCTGGGCTCAATGCTAACCATGGTTATGGTGCAGGACCTGCTGTGGACATGGACCCTTGGTGGGACAGCTCTGCCTGTGACGAAAAGGAAAACTACCCTGAAGTGGCCCAAGTTGATGGGAGCTTGTCGGAGGAGGACAGGTGTCCAGTGAACCTGGGGACTGGCCTGCACCCTGGCAGGCTCCTCTTAGTCAGGAATAATTAATTACGTTCTTGAGGATCTTAGCTTCAGCCCTTCCCTGCTCATGCTCCAGCCCAGGAGAGGAGAGAGGGAGGAGACGGCAGCGAAGAGGGTAGAGAATTAATTGGACATTGTGTTGGGAATCGCCTCCTGTTTGCTGTCAATCTTGGGAGTGAACAGCCTCTTGTCTCACTCAATAGGAACTTTATATGCTCCTTTAATCCCTCAGTCCGTATTGTCAGAGCTTCCCCCCTCCTCCTGTCTCTCCTTCCCACCGCAGGACTTTTGATGACCCCAGCTGTCTGAAGCAATACAAAGCAGCCCCTTAACTAACACCCTGTGATCTATACAGGCAATAAAGAGCTCCCCTTGACAAGGATTTGCGGGCAGAATATATGCAAATGCTGGGAGGTGCACGGGCAGGGAGGTGTGCCGAAAAGAAAGCTGCACGGCGGGACACGGCTCGCAGCCCCAGGGGTGCGTTGGCCCAAGCGGGGATGTGGTGCAGGTGAGAGATGGCCAGAGAAAACCAGGGCTGGCTAGGGTCTGGCTGGGCATTGCCCACCCTGCCACAGGGTAAAGCAAAGTGGAGCGCCCCGTTCCTCTGGGCGGCAAGGCCAAGGCATCCATGGGCACGCAAATGGGGGGCTCCCAACGGCCACCTCCCGAAGTCAGGAGGCCATGCTCCTTCCCACATTAGCACATGAATGGGCTTAGGGGTGGGGGGGAGGCGGGAAGGGGGGCAAGCCCCCACTGTCCACTCAAGCAAACAATTTGGCTAGCAAATTGACATAATTACAAGGGACAGAGAGAAAAGAAAGGCGAGCCCCCTCCCCTGCGCTCCAGAGGGCCCGACCCCTGCCGAGTTACTTAGACCCTTTGTGCTACTCAATGCTAGGTACTGATGAGGGGACGTATGCCCTTTTCAAGGGCCCTAAGCGACCGGCTGCCCTAATCTGATTACAATTTACAGCGCTCCTTCAGAAGGGGCTGAGAGGCGCTCACGCAGGCGTGGACACGCTGGGTCCGACACGCACGCGCTCGCACCAGTGCAAAGGTAGACGGATGTGCACGGCAGAGGTAGATGGATGTGCATAGCAATGCGGCAGCCGGCAGGACATGTCGACACCACCGGCAACGTGGACAACGTAGTTTTCAGCTGGTTGCGCGTGGTCAAGAAGTCTGAAGGCACGTGCGTGGGGACACGGGGCTTTGTACGCATGGGCACACCACCAGCGGGAGATCTGTCATGGCCAGTGCCTTGGGTGTGCAATGACCGCATTTCAGCCCAAATCTGGGGCTTGTACCATGTACCTGCACTCATGCACACACGTGGGCACAGATGAAAGCACACAACCCCCCTTCTCCTGGGCAGGCCTGTAGATGGGGACCCTCTGCAGAGACATGGGGGTCCCTGCCAGGAATGGGGGACAGTGAATGCGAGCAAAGGCCTTCCCCTAAAATCACTGCAGCAGCTCACTGGAGTGGGAGTGCAAGCAAAGCCCACCACCTGCCTATTAAAAGTGGGATTAAATGATGCTGTTCCCCTGCACCCCCTTCCCGCTCTCTAACATCTTCCCCTTGGGGAAACCACCACCTTTACATGAGATTTTCCTTTTATTTTTTTTTAACCTCTTTTCTGCTCTATGCCCCATAGATCCCAGGGGATTAGCAGCCAGGCTGGGCCTTCCAGCCTCCTTGAAGGCAGGTTGTTTCAGCCAGCCCCCCATGGGAACCTGCCCCAGGACAACTTTGGTCAATGCCTCCGGTGCTTCCCAGCCAATTTGTACCACCTAATCCCTGTGGTTATCGACAGCCCCTTTCTCCCACGTCCTCTCGCCTGGCGGAGCAGCCCAATCCTCTGCTCTCCGTGCTCCCCCGTTGAGAAGCCCTCTGTCCACTGCTGGGGCCGCGACCGCACTTCAAACGCTCCAGCCCGACCCCAGCATTGTTTGCCAGGGAATTAAAACTGCAAGACCAGCCCCGGCAAGTAATTTAGGTACTGAGACTAGACTGAGCCTCGCAAGAGCACGGGCAATAAAACGCTTCGCTGCCCAGCAGCCTGGGCAATTTAGGGGTCTTCCCATGAGGAGGAGGCAGAGCCTGGAGGGATGGGGAGCAGGGTTGGGGCTCCTTCTGCTGGCACATGGGGTAGGACCATGTCCTGGTGCTCACAGACCTGCCCCACCAGAGATGCAGGCTGACCACCTTGCTAAAATGACGAGGGTTGCTCAGTCTTTTCAGTTACTGATCACTGCAGCCTCTTGCAAGGAGGAAAGACCAGAGGCCATGGGTTCTGGACACATTATCCCCATGGTGGGACACTGCCACCATGGGAGCTTGTATGGCCGGATGCTGGCTTGTCCAGGATGTGGCCAGAGGCTCAAATAGCGTGGGGCACAAGGGCACCAGTCCGGTGAAGCAGCAGGAAATGCAGTGCCCAAGAGTTCTGCTTCTGCTTTCAGGTGGTTTTGAATACTTGGGGCAAAAAGTTTAGGACTCCACTTTGGAAAAGAGATTGTGTACAGCACCTGTCAGTAAATGTCCCCGTGATGGTTTCTGACAGGCTCTGTGGCTGAAGCCATGAAGAGAAAGTGGCTGTTACATCCTTTCCCCAGTGCAAAGAGGCTGGGAGGAGATCTCCTTCCTTCAAGCAGATCTCAGCACAGGAAAATCAGGAATTGTCCCCCATTCTCCCGTCCCTGCCCTGGGGTAAGGGTGCAGCTCAGCATACACTCAGCCTCTGCAGGGATGATTGTCTGGAGACCATTTCTAACCCCTGTCAGATATCTCCTTTGCCATCGTAAAAGAATATACAATATACCACCAGCTGGCAAAGAGGGCTAGAGCTCTTGACAGCCCCGGTATGGTACTTCTGAACTTCTCCTTCAACAGCAACCCCTTCCCTGCATCCCACATTGCTGCCGTGCTTGAGACCTTGCCTATGGAGGATTTTAGGCCTTTTCTTATTTTGTTACACTTTTTTTCACTGGCGAGGTTGTCTCAGGCCAAACAGAGGCAGCACTGGTTCAGAAAAGAGCATCTCCTGTGCCTGGCTGTCCCTGTCCCCACGCCATGGCTGGGGAACACAGCGTTTCGGTGCCTCCTCCTCTGTCACAATGTTTTTCAGCTCCACCAAGCAAAGTGTCCAATTAGAGCAGAGCCTCTTGCTTCCATCTTTGCCGACATTTAATTAACATGCTGCTGCTGGCAGCTGCTGACAAATTCCAGAAACGTGTTGTAAAGGGTTTTTGTCTTTACCCAGCATGGAAAATGAGGGTGTCATATCCCAAGGGGATGTGAATAGCTACTTTTGACTCCCCCCTCAGGTGTGCGAATTACAGCTAGATGTGGTGAAGAGACCTATCAGTCCTCCTACCTTCTTCCTCCCCTCTTCCCCTCATATCATACCATCCTGGAAAACATGCAGGTTTTAGGCCTGATTTTCATTCCCATCTCCTCCAACTCTGGCTGAAGCCTCATGGTCCGGTTAAGAGCTGGGGGCTGTGCTCTGGCTTTGGGCTCTTCCCATCAGGATAGCTACAGTAAGTGGAAGGAGCGGTCTGATGATACTGGAAGAAATGGCTGAAACTGAAGAAGAGGAAAGGGTCTTGCCAGCCTGCACCGTACACACAAACAAGGCTCCTAACGAAGCTGATGGAGGCCTCAGCTGACCAGTTGAGAGGTGACGGTGGAGGCATGTTAACAGTATAACCAAACTGGAAGCTGGCCCTTACCCAGACCTTGGATGGCAGGGTGAGCACAGGGACAGCCGCTGCACCCCAGCATCGCCCCCCAAGAAGCACCAGCCCGGCCTGTGCTTCCCCCACAGGCTCACCCCCGCCATGGAAAGTCTGGCTGCTGCCTCCAGCTGCTGTATTTCAAGGTGCCAAGTGTCTCCACAGCCCGCGCTATCCCCGCATTGCCATTGCTCGTGCGTCCGCTCCAGCCCTCCGGGCACCGGGAGTGTCCCAGCGCCTCCGCGTTACCCCAGCAGCCAAGAGCTCTCCCAGCAGCTGCTCTGCGCCGCCAGCAGGAGACAGGGTCTGGGCGACGCCCCATCCTGCTCCGCTACTCACACAAGGGAGCACAGGCCTGGAAAGAAGGAACACGTTTTTATTTCATTCACAAACAGCTCGTTACAAAAGCGGGAATGAAGGGCTGAGCCCGGTGTCTCGTCGTCATGGGGAGAAAATGAGCCTTCACGCCCAAGGAGCGGGGCCCGGGCTCCTATGGTGGGGGAAGAAGCCGGCGCCCGCGGGCGAGAAGATGGCGGGCAGCCCCGCCGCCCCCCGGAGAAAGGCAGCGCCCTGGGCGGGGGGCGGTGGAGGGCTGTGGGCGGCTCAGGGCGAGGCGGGCTTGTCGGGGTTGTGCATGTGGTACACGTCGCTCTCCTCGTCCTCCGGCACCTGCGGCGCCACAGAGCCCCCTCAGCGCCGCGCCCCGCCCGCCCCTCACGCCGCGGGGCGACAGCGCCATCTTGTGCCTCCCGCCCCCCGCTGCCCCGCGCCCGCCGCCGGCCTCGCCCAAACCCCGCCTCAGCGCCTCGGCCGCGGTCGGCCTGGCCCGGCCCGCCCGGCCCCGCCTCACCTCCCAGTACACGTCGTCCTCAAAGCAGTTCTCGGCGGCAGCGTCGCCCCAGACGGGCAGCTTCAGGATGGCCCCTGGAAGCAGCCGGGCAGGGCGGTGGGCAGGGGCCAGAAAGCCACGTGGGATGTAGGCAGGGTGCGGGTGGCAGGAGTCCACCCGTCCCGGCACCAAAGGGGGCAAACGCAGCCCTGGCACGGTGCTCGGTGCCGATCTCCCCTTTTCTTGGAACCCATTTGACCTTGCTCCACCCGGGCTGCCCGGTGTCCCCTTGCCCCTATGGGCTTTGGGATGGTCTCATCTGTAGGGCGTCCCGATGTGAGCAAGCCGGGGGCTGCAACCCTTGCAACGCAAGCGCGACGGACTCATCCAGCCACAGGCAGGAGTAGGTGGATGCCTCCATTTCAGCCACAGGCTGGATTCAACCCTCCCCTCTCTGTGCTCCCCTCCTGCTTACCCACAATGGCCCCTCCAGCGAAAGCCATCAGCACAGACACCACAATGCCGGCTGCCTGGAACCCTCCTTGGACACTGGGTGTCCGCGTCTGGTAGGTGCCCGTGAAGTCAAACGCCTTGATGAACCTGTCGAGGGCAGAAATGGCAAGGATTGCTCCTGGCAGGAGATTTCCCCAGCTCTGGAAGAGCCATGTTAAGCTGCTGTCTTGGGGACTTCTCCCTAAGCCCCATCCCTCTTCTGCAATGGACCAGGAGAGTGTTACAACAACACAAGCCACCACTCACGCCCTTCTCCTCTGGCCCCTGGCAAAGCTTCACCTAGGAGGAGCCCAAAATATAAATATTTGCCTTTCAGACCTTCAGCCTTACCTGACCCACCAAAACAATGCAGGGATGGATGGAGGAGCACTTTCCCACCCACCGTGCCCCAGAATAATGCCAAGCGGTAGAGCTGTGGCTCACTTTCTGAGGCCACCAGCATCTGCAAGAGATGGAGTCTTTCACACTTCAGTAAGCCCAACACAGTCAGTGCACCCCCATGTTTTTGAGGGTGAAAGGGGCAACTCTGGACAATGAACAAGGGCTGTTAATTACTCCTTGCTCCCAGCCCAAGGAGCCCCAGGTGAAATCTATTTTCACACAAGAGTTTCAAGCTGTCTTACCCTTCCTTCCCATATACATCCTCTGTGGCTGCAGCTGCAGTAATGGCTCCCACAATGCCCCCAATAAGGCCTGGCATGGCGTGGAGGTTGTGGATGCCGCATGTGTCCTGGATGTGCAACCTGGATTCCAAGAAAGGCTGAGGGGCAGGGAGGTAGAGAGAGATCAGGGACATGAGCACAGCCCGGGAAAAGATTAGTTCCTTCCACACAGGACTGGGATAAGCAGAGAAGTAAGAGTGATATTGTGTCCCATTGAAGAGCTAAGGGCTTGTAGACAAAGATGTGAGCCAAGCTCGAGACAAAATAACAACATATCCTCCAAACACTCTCCTGTTGGGAGACTGAAACTTCCTGAGCATTTTGCGGCAGTAAATGGAGTCAGAAGTACGTCTACATGAGGGATGGTGGAAAGCAGGAACCCTCAAAGGGCAGTGAATCCATTTCTGGTCTCCTTAGCAGGACCAGGGCTGCAGACCCCTAGAGCAGCACTCACCGTGAGGTAGACATACCCCACCGTGGACACGATGCCACAGATGAACCCGACAATGAGGGAGCCATATGGAGTCAGCATCATCTCTGCACTGGTGCCTACAGCCACGCCGCCCGCCAGCGTTGCGTTCTGGATGTGGACCTGCAGGAGTAACCGCCCTGTCTTGGCATCTTGGGGAGACTGCAATTGCTCAAGGATGGTGCAAATGGCAAAGTGGGAGAATCAGCTCTGAAAATGTTTCCAGAGGAAATATCAGGGCCTATTTTACTGCTTGTTGGTGAAAAACAAGAGAACAGGCAGCCTCTGTCTGTAGCACAGGCGTACATAGACTCCTACTCCTCATACCACACACATTCTTTGCATCCACAGCTCTGGGTGAGGAGTTGTGATGAGATGGAAATTGTCTCACCCATGTGTCATGCAAGCTCTGCTGTCACAGAGACATGTCACCCACACACATAACACGTACGAGTCAGCACCCCGATTGCTCACGAGCTGCCGCGCAGGCCCTGCTCAGCTTGCTGGAGAGCACTGCCAAACGTGGTTCTGCAACATGCCCATCAGTAGCTCTCTGGGCAGACCAAGTCCAGTGCCTGCTGTGACTTAGGTCCACTACATGCAGGGCATCACCGTCCACCTCAGGCACTACAGAACTCGCTCCCCACCTGCTTATTCAATAAAACCTCTGAGTTTCTGGCTGGAGGCTGGTTGCACCGTCATGCCCTGAAACCCAGTATCTGTTCAGCTAAGGACAAGTGCCAGTCACTTATTGGATCCTCAGTCAACCTCACTGTGAGTCCCCTGGGCAGCACAGGGCTCTCTGCTCCCTGCTTACCATGTCAAGCTTGCCTTTCTTCTGCAGCATGCTGGAGAAGGCCATTGTGGTGAGGACACAAGCAGCCAGCGAGCAGTATGTGTTAATGGCAGCCCGGTGCTGGGCATCCCCATGCTCAGAAATTGCTGAGTTAAAACTGGGCCAGTACATCCATAGATATAGGGTGCCTGGTAGGATGGGGAGGAAGGAGTGAAAAAGAGAAAGGGAAAAGAGAGAATACAGGGATTAAAAAAACCTCTAAAGAAGATCTTTAGATCTACAGGGGGAAGTTAAATCCCATAATCCTGAGGGCTCGGAGCTGCACCCCCCCATGATGGGACCAGCATCAGGAGGGGCTGGCAGAGAGGGGAACCAAAACGTGTCCTTGTCTTCCCAGGCACCATCTCAGCCCAGCCACTGATGAAGAGAGCTGAGTAGCTCTGAGAGATGGAAGAATGGGATACAGAGCTTCTCAGCCCCAGATCCTAGTTTCAGTTTGGTTTTTCCAGAGACACAGGAGGGACCAGCCCTCTGCAGCTGAGTGGCCCACATGTACCAGTACCCGTGAGGTGGGGGCTGACTCACCGATCATAGCAAAGAGGTCGGAGTGGTACACGGAGCCCTGCTTGTCCTTACTCTGCTCCAGGTTGGGTCTGTATAGGATGCGTGTCACTGTGAGGCCAAAGTAGGCTCCGAAGGTGTGAATGGTCATGGAGCCACCCGCATCCTTAACCTGCAGCCATAGGAAAACAGAGGTTTGCTTCTCCAGTTGCCACTCATTCTGGAGCTGAGGTCTGGTTTGCATCATTCCCAGCTTGTCTGCCCACTTGTCCTTCCAGCCTGCACTCAGTCATGGGAGAGGTGGACAAAAATACTCTGGTCCTGCTATCTATCCTGCTTGCTTGGTCCCGTGCGTGGTCATGGCATTCCTCTTAGCTTACCTTTGGAAGGCAGTGAAGCAGAGGGGAGTTTCTGACCTGTCCCAATGGCAAATGGGTTGCAGTGATAGCCAGGTTGGCTCCCATGTGCACTCGGATCTTCTGGGAGCTCATTCGCTTCCCAGCCCTCCAAGCCTTCTCTTGGAGGGCAGGAACCCTGCCTCTGTCAGCAGACATCTTGTCCTCTTTGTCACTTCATTTCCTTCTACAACGCCCATATTCCAGTAGGGAGAACAGATGAGAGGGAAATCTCAGGCACAAAGAGAATGACTGGCCCTTTGTGCTAAGAATCCCTCTCTGCCTTGGGAGCTGTGGTGAAGGGACCCAGTGCTCTTGAATTGCCATGCTTGTGTGTAAAACTCTGGGAGATCTCCCTTCTCAGGGAAGTACCCACCCTGGACTCCCTCTTTTCTAATCTGTCTACTTTTTCTGCCTGAATTCTTGCATTTCAAATGCTTATGAAGGCAGTGGCTTGATGGAGCCATAGCAAAGGGAGACAATTTGGAGAGATGTGGAGAGGAAAGAGCAGAACCAAGCGGGTGCTGCCTAAAGCCTTACATGAAGCAGGTTGAGAAGGATGTACTCATTCACCGCGAAGAGCGTGACTTGAAACAAAGTCATGATGAGTAGCTGTATGGGGCTGGTTTTGCCCAGGATGGCCCCAAAGGCAATGCACACAGAGCCCACGCAGAAATCAGCATTGATCAGGCTGGAAAAGGGGAAAGATAATTGTGGTTTAATGAGGAAATACTCTTCCGTAACTGACCCTCATCCACCCCAGCTCTACAGATCCCACATGAAGACAAATAGGTGATTAGGAGCCAGCCCTGGATTTCCCACTGACCTTCCTCCCATCCTGACATACTGTCCAGGAAAGGTGCTTTCTCCCGGATTATTTAAATAATGTGGATTATAGATGTTCTCAGCACTAGGGTCCACGGTGCTTAGCTTGGGACTAAGGAGTGATGCTCGTTACAGATTTCCCTTTGAGCAGTATCACTATAATGGTAGGTGCCTTTGGGCTAAAAGGTGGAAAGCAAGTGGAGGTATGCGGAGGAAAGACAACATTTCAGAGACTTGTTTGCACATAACAGAGGGACAGGTGCTGCCAGCTGCTTGGCTCCCATCCCAGCTCTTCCACTGGCCAGTCAAGAGGTGGCATACCAGAGCCCATCTTCTCCTTACTTCTCCACTCCAATGAGGATCTTCCCGTTCTTGAAAGAGTGGAACCAGCCTTGCATCAGGAGAGCCCACTGGATTCCAAAGGCAGCAAGGAGGAAATTGAAACCAACGGCTCCGAATCCATAACGCTTGAGGAACGTCATGAGGAAGCCAAAGCCCACAAAGATCATCACATGGACATCCTGGAAAGCTGTACAGAGGGAAGGCACTGTCAGCTCTGTGGGGATAGCAGGGCTGTGAGTGCTGTTTGAAGTCAGTGGTGACCACCAGTGGCAGCAGGGGGGAAATTCAAGGGAAAAAGTGTGTTTGTCCCATGTCCCCACATTTTTAAGCCTGAAAATGGCTCAGCTCTCGGAAACTGGCTTTTGGTTAAAAGGCTTAGTCTTGAAAGTAAAAAATGTTTATTAAAAGTTGCGTGCAAGAGAAGACTGGAGACTAATGGACTGTGCAAAGGAAACTATTTTTCTATTCAGATTATTTTCCCCCTTTTGTAAAAAACTCGAAAAATGTAATGTAGAATGAACAGTGGAGATTTGTTAAAAATACATAAATGGCCATTTTGGATAGGCCCATCCAATGCAGGGTCCTGGTGATGGCTCAGAGGAAGACGAGTACGAGAACAAAGAAAGTTTACAAATACATTTTTAAATGCCACTGAAATCAGTGGCAAAATACCCTTGAGACCAGGATCCCACCTTGTGAGATTCTGAGTGCTTAAACCAGAGAGACCCGGTTCTTCCCACAAATGTTCAGACCTGCTAGCTTGAGCCCCTCAGATGCCCTTCCCTGGGGGAAATCCAACCTGCGTGAGCCTCTTGAAAGAAATTCTTGGTGCAATAAACCTGCTGTACTTTTTAATGCTGCATGTTTCTATCAGATAAGCATCACCGCAATTAAGTGAGCCGAAACACTACATACTTACAAATTGAACCATGCAAACCCTCACACTGCCCATGAAAAGAGCAGGAGACCCAAGGCTGGGTTCCCCCGGTGGGAGACTCCCACCAGCAAACCCACACTGTAGAACAGGTAAACACAGTATAGACAATGCTACGCCAGCAAGTTCTGCATTATGCAGCACGCAAACCATTATAGCCACTATAACCAGCAACGTCTGTGCGCCTCAGAGAAGGCACAAACTCAGGGCAAAGGAAATTCTGCTCTACCCTGAACCTGTGCTGAAATGCAGCAGCCCTGGATCCAATCCCACAGGGACGGCTTCCACTAAGGGCTGGGTGAGGATTTGGGTCTGATGTAGCTCTGCAGAAGCCTTGGGTTTTGTCCTTTGGTGCTTTACAAGATCTTGTGACTTGTATAAGGACAAACATTTGGACAGGCTACAGCAACGTAGTGCCATGTTGTAGAGACAAATTCATCTGCTTGTTTTTAAAAATGCCCCCCATGCCTATGAAATCACTCATAATAAAATGAGGGAGACAAGATCTGCAGCTGACACTGTTCAGCGGAGGTCACTTCAAATGCACTTCTTCGCATGTCCTAAGAACCAGTCTTCCTAACTCTGATTTTACCATACAGTCCCACATACTTTCCCTCTGCAGCTGTATTTATTCTCCCTACCTCTCTTCTCCAGCGTAAGCTAGAATTATCTGCTGCTATTTGCATTATATATTCCCACTTTCATCCTAAAAGCAGAAATACACAGGTCAGAGTTAAAGCTGCAGACTGTGCCTCCTCTGAAAACACAGAGGATCCCCACTGTGTGTTAGACCCTGTACAAACCCATGAGGAAAAGCAGGTCTTTCTTCAAACTGCACCCAATCTAAAGCCTTTTTCTAAACCTTACATTTGTTTTCCCTTGAGAAGAATAACATTGGCATCAATCAGAGGCAGCCCAGGTGCTGCTATGCTCCTGCTTTTACAGAAGGCCAATTGCCATTGCTATCAAGAGGAAATGTTTGGGCTTTGGGAATGCCACCTGTGCTGAAGAATCTTATTTCTTTTCCCTAGAGAGCAGGGATTCCCATTAGGGGATATCAATGCGCGATTCAAAATGAGAGGGAATTGTCTCAATGACTGGAGCTGGCAATGGGCACCACTGACAGAACCGCACATAGGCTTCCTCCTGTGTGCCTTCCCGATCATCTCTGGGCTTGGAGGACCCGTCAGTTTGTCAGTCCTATCCCACTGCCATTGCACACAGGTCCTATGGACAGCAGTGGTCACGGACATGTTAATACAGATGATCCTCGGGTGTTCAACCATCGCACTCTCTTCTGAGAAGCGCTGGATGGACACAGGGATTAAAACGCCAGGGCTCAGTCACCTTGCCATGTTTGTCCACCTTTGCAGAGAGAGACTATTTCTGATTAGATAGTGGAGAAAAACCACCTGTGCTTTTGGGCATGTGAGCCCTTCCTCAGGTCTGAAACAGAAACATAATTCAAAGCTAAACTGAGCTAAGCAATTGCTCTTAGGTTGATTTAGTTGTGTGAATCCGTGCAGCCATTTGAGGAGGAATATTTGGCACTGCAGAGCAGGGGTGGGACATGAGGACAGAAGAAATGTCACATCCTTAGCTCTTACAAGCTCTTTCTTGGACTCCTGATGTCCTCCCAGCACATCAGTGACAAGAGCAGCCCTTGGTCACTGCTTCATGCCGACCCGCGTGGGGTTAGTCCCAAGGGCAGATCTCAAGGGAGAGCCCAGGTCAGCCACGGCCGTAGACTAACCCAGAGGCTGACTGAGCAGCAAGTTTCTGTAAGCAAATCCTTTTCCGAACTAGCTAACCCTCATCAGCCACAGGTTTCTATAGCTCCTTTGATTTAGCAGGTGTTTTTAATGGAAATGTTCTAAATAGATGCATGACTCAGGCCTGTTGCTTCCTTGGAAACAATTGCCTACAGAAGCAGCCTGTTCCCAACGGCTCACAAAGATGACCAGCCCTGGAGATCAAAGCTGGCCAAAGGCTCCACCTGGCCAGAAGGGCTTTAACCACCTGAATAATCCCCATGGCAATATGATGCAGTGACCCAAGAGCCTTGGGAACCTGGCAGGTTAGGAGGACTCCGGCACCGAAATGCCAGTAGCTAAAGGGTAATTTACTAGTGAGGGGGAGGACGTAGGAAGGGGAGGAAGATGTCACAGGATCTCGACAGCCGTTCCTCTGTATGTACAGAAAAGCTTGCTCTGATCCAGAGTTGAGGGAGGGGGCAGCAAGCCGAAGCTTGCAGGGTGCTGGGAACACGTCAGCCCTATTCCTGGAAAAAAGATGTCACGTACTGGTATCACAGTACCCTGCTGACAGAGCCCCAAGAGCACTGGAGGGCCATGAGGCTTTTCTCTTGCTCTTTGGTGCGCCCCAAGCCAGCCTCAAGGCAAGAGCCCAACTTGCCAGCAATTGGTGGAGACGTTGCCTTTGACAGGCTCTGCCATGGAATGGGATGCGACAGGTTGGGATGGATGGGATGGGGACCAGCCAGCACCAGGACTAAGCTTCCCAAATACTCACATGGGTATCGGAAGTAGAAATCGTTCTCTATGTCACTGGTCAGGTTCATCTCTTGCTTCTCTTCCTCCCAGTGTGCGTCAGCTTCGGGGCTGAAGCGCACAAAGACCCCGAAGAGGACGATCATGGCCACCTCCCAGAGCAGGCAGACGAGTGGGAGCCGCCAGCGCATGTACGTGTTCTTCGCCATCCCCTGGTGTCTTGGCCGCTCCATCCGCAGCGATCCCCGGGGGCCCGGCAGATTGTGTGAGCCTGCGTCCCCCGCACCCGGTCAAGGCCATCGACATATATAGGTCGGAGAGGGCGAGGTGGGGCCCAGGGAGGTACCTCCAGCAGGATCACGTTTCAGAGCGCGGGAGCTTCGGCAGGCTTGCTCCTCTCGCCCTCCTTCCTCCCTGGGAGGAGGGACGGGTCTCGGCATCTTTTCTCCAAGCAGCTCCCAGCACCTCTGAGCCCTGCCTCCACGGGGATGAGTAGACATGGAGGCCAGTGCGAGTGGGGAGTGGAGCCCGGGTGTCCTGCCCCCTGCTCTGCCCGGCCCCACACCTCTTCCCTTCTGCGTGCAGGAGCACCCTGACCCCCGCCGCCCTGAGCACCTCCCTCCCTGCACTGGGTGCTCTCCTCACCACCCCCCCGGCTCTGCCAGCACCCTTCCCCAGCTGGCGCTGAGGGTGCCCCTTGCTCCAGCTCTCCACTGTCCCCCCCGTCTCGCGGGGTGCAGCAGCAGCCCCCGCAGGCCCTTTGTCCTGGTGTGAGACCATCCTGCTCCTTGCTTTGCAACGTGCATCCGGACAGGCGACTGCACCGTGCAAGTCAGGGTGGAGGTGAGCAGGGACAGGCTTGTCACCCCATGCAGGGCGACTCCCAGAACCTCTTGGGAAACACCAGGGCCTATTTCCTCCTGGAAGACTCTGTGCTGTGTGCAGAGACGGGGGGACACAGCCCTGCTGCAGTGGGGGTCTGCCTGGGGCTGCAGAGCAGCCGGCTCTCTTTGACTAAGAGCAAATGGGGCTGAGCCCAGGGGTCATGCTCCCTTCTGATGACCAGAAGATGAGCTGTGGGGCCTCCCTACAACCCTGCCAAGGCAGACTGAGTCACTGGGCACGGGTCGTGCTGTGGGGCAGTCCCAGGAGGAAGATATATGCTTCAAATAAAATGCCAAGAGCCTGCACACATGCACAGACATGCGATGGCCTTGCCAAGGCTTCCATACATCTATAAGGATGTAGAAGTGACACACGTCCCACCATTTCCCAGAGTGATTTACCCAGCGCATCCTCCCATCAACACAAGCCGGGCTGGGGCGGCACAAACCAGGGCAGTACTCTGAGATGGGGCTGGAGACCTCAGAGCTGCAGCATAAACATCCCCTCCTCTGGTACAGGGCTTCCTTTAATTAATAAACATAAACACAATGCTCCTTTTTTTCCCCATGGTTTTGAACCATGTGCTCTTTCCCCAAAGAGCCAGGCAAGTCATCCAAGCAGATCCCAGCTCCTTCCTCTGCCTGCAGATCCCAGAGATGCCTGTCAGTCCTCAAGAGATGAAAGACTGCAGCTCAGGCAAGCTGCCCAAATTTGCTGATGGTATCTAATTGTGGCCTGCAGGCTGAGCAAGCAGCACTGATTTCTGTGTTGATTAGGCAATAATTTGTGTTTATTATTTCTTCTTGTTTGCTTTCTCAAAATGACAGATGGCAGAAAAATGCTGTGGATGGTCTTAAAGAGACTGATGACCACACAAAATTATTCTCCAGCCTCATTTGGGCCCTGTGCAGGCAGCAGGGCAGAGGAAGCTTTGGGAAGAGCTGGAGAGATGCAGCTCAGGAGCACTTCTGTACGGCAGAGGAGCCAGCTAGCGATCCAGACACACCATGGAGGGTCAGCTGCAAGAAAGATAACAAGTGAACCCAGGCAGCAAGTGAAGGCTGGACCACGGGAAACCATCGAGGTGCAGGCTCCTTCCCGCATCCCTGGGGGAGCACTAGGAGGTCAGGGCCGCAAACCAGTGCTGTGCTTGGTGAGGATCCAGACCAGCATCCCTCCCCTCCTGTCCATGCTGGGGCTGAGGAAAAGGGAATCCCATCAGCCTAGCCCTTTAGCCTGCATGAGCAGAGCTTCAGCCGGCTGTGGCTGGACTGGGGTCACTCAGTGGGGACACCTAAAACAAGTGGATATTGCTGTTGTCCTGAGGACGGGTGCTCCCTCGAGCCATGCTGCTCAGGGCCCACCCACTATGTCCCATTACAGACAGTTTCTGCAGGGCAGTTTCAGCTGTACACACTAGGAAAGGAGAGATCACCAGCTAGAAACAGCCGAAATCCCTAAACAATACCAGAGCCCTAATCGCTAGAAGCACTGTTGGTAGTTGCATGTTCTCCTGTCAGCTACGTGGTAGGACCAGTCTTCAGCCCTGCCCTACAGCAGTTCTTAGGACACCTTGAGAAAGGAAACACAGAGGCACAGAGAAGCATTTTATAATACAAGGGAATTTGCTAGGGCCTGGTAGTGTAGCCACCAGCTGTTATGCTCTGTGATTCCCTTTAGCAGAAGAAACCAAACTGCAGAGCTTTCCAATCCAGGGTTTCACTGAAATGGCAGCGTCCCTAGAAAAGCAGCTTGCGATGCCCTTGCACAGCCTGGGAGGCAGCAGCTCTGTCCCACCCGCTATCCCCGGCCCCTCTCGCCTGAATCTGGAAGCCGAGGACAAAGGCTAATAGCTTTTCTGCTGGCCCGATAGTCTCACCTTGCTGCACTGCCTCGCACTGCCCTCCTTATCGACTTGCAGATCAGCACTTTGCCACTGCAGTCCCATTGGTGCCGGCATGCTCCGCTGGCTGCCCACGCTGTGAGAGCCCATTAAAGGACCAGCTTCTCTCCAGCCTCCTTTGCAGGACCAGGGTAGCACTGGAAAGGCTGACGGGGCCATGGAAGCACAGATGCCTGCAGCAATGCAGGCAGAGCACTTCCTACAGTGCGTTAGACAAAGTCCCTTGTGTCCACCCTACAAGATACCTAAAACTGTGTGATAGGACGCATGAGGCAGATTTCACCATGCCCCAGTCACAAATGTCAACCTGCTTAAAAGCCCGGTTGGAAACTCCACACCAGTGTGAGCCAGCGCAATGCAGGCTGGAAGCAACGCTTGCCTGCTCCTCCACTGAATTAGGTACATCACGTCCAGTGCCCATAAGAGCAGCAAAGTTTCCCCAGAAAATCATCGAGATGATGCTGGGGGAAGAGGGGCAGGTATGTTTGCCCTTCTTCTCTGGACATGTGGGACCAGGCTGGCAGCGGTCAGGTCTCAGTTGCCTTGGGAAGGCTCAGGGTGACGGTTGTACAGTACTGGTCCCAGCAGGGTCTCTCCCAGTTTCTCACTTTTATGAGCACTAAAAATACTTGAGAGATGTAAAAACAAAATTTAAAGTGCACAGAAATCCCTCCCTCTTTCCTGGAGGCCTTGGGGCAGCTTCACCCTGGAGAGGAGGGAATGGGGACTTCTTGGGTCACTGCGAACTGTCTTGGCAGATCTTATCGCAGCCAACGCTGGAGCCAAGGCGCTGTGCCGGCTCCGAGAGATGACTGCAAAGCCAAGCACCTCGGGGGTCTGGAGGTGCCTGGGGAGGGCAGAGCTGGAAGCACCATCTCCACTGTCTGCAGCATTGTGGGCGCTGGCCTGCCAGTCCCTGCCTGACCTGGCCTTTCCCTCCTTTATCCCTGGGCAGCTCCAAGGATTCACTGGAGTGAGGAGAACTGGGTAAAACCAGGCAATACCAGAACTTCTCCAGGGGAGGGACGTGAGGTTGGGCTAGCCCACATGCAGCAGGCAGTTATCCTTGCTCCTGGCTGGATTTACCGTGGAGCTCATGCTGGCTTGCCTAGCTTGTTGGTGAGCAAAAGGGAAGCGGATCAAATTCTCTTCCATTAAGACAGAGAACAAAAGAAGTTGCCTCCCCAGGAGGCACTGGTGACCGCCCATGTCATGCTACACCCAGGCCAAAGCCGCCTCCGAGGACTTTAATGCCCAAGCAGCACAGTCAACCCTCCCAGCTGCCCCCTTCTCTTCCTGCAGCTCCCTCCCTTCTCAGATGACTGCCTGGAGATCCACCAAGGGGCCCTTTGCCCAGCTTGACTTGCTCGTCCAGAATTAGTGGGCAAAGCAGCAGCAGCCACTACCAGTAGCCTTTGGGCATGTGGGGCAGAGAGGGCACCAGAGTATGACGATATAGGGAGGCTCAGAAGCCTTCACGCAGCACAAGTGAGTCTCTGGGCATTACCCAGCATCAAAGGTGACTTGTTGCTTGTGCAGGTCCTTGAGGAGTGTCCTGGAAGCAAAGCATCTGAGTCAATCCAAAAAAAACCCCTTTTTTGTCTGGCTCAGCAGAATGGCAAACAAACTTTCCACCGGGGTGGCACCGAGTCGTGGTATGGTGGAAGATCAAACAGTTCATTTAGGTCTGGGTTTTCTCAGCCCTTTTTTTAGTTCTCACTGTTAAATATCACTGGGAGAGACATGTTGGAAAAAGGTCAAAATAAAGCAAGACTTTTTTAAGTTGTCGTGGTTTTAGTTAAAGCTTTAGGAAACCCTATCTGGATCAAAGTGCCAACCAAACGTGAGCCAAATTTACAAACTATTTTTCTTGTGCCTTCTCCTTCTTCCCAAGAAACTGCACTTATCGGCAAGTAAATGATTGTCCAGAGAGAACACAAGGGCTCTGTTTGAGGGAGAAGTCAGTGTCCTTGGAAAGCAGGCAGAGAGGGCAAACGTCTCTGCAAGCAGCACAAGCACAGGACAGCGCAAGCAGCAGAGGCGTGAGCGACTGCAGCTGTCATGCTAGGAAATACACAGGTCATCGGGGCTCAGCCAACATCTCTGATGGCTTTCCCAAGAGCTGGATGGGCTTCAAGAGCAAATATGCTGGAGCGGGCAGGGAAGGAGCAGGGGCTTGAGCAGCCGGTGGCAATTTGGACATCGGGAGCTGCTAGGCTTTGCTGGGAAACTCCCTCATGCCTGGAGTTTTTTTCTGGTCCCATGTGGACTGTGATAAGGCAGGTTTTGGTCACACTCTGCTGTGTCCTCGGCGGGCTGCTGGGACAGATGCCAGAAGCTGGGCGATGGCAGCGGGAGCGTGGTGGGGTTGGCTCTTCTTCAGGGCTTATACAGGCAAGTGATATATTGACAAGCAGCATGAGATGTCTCGCAGGGTCAAGAGCAACCCCCAGCCAGGAGGAGGGACCCATGGCTCCCCAGGGAGCACTCATCCCCAAGACTGCAGGCTGCTCGCCGTCCATTCAGCCAGGGAGACCTGGTGTCCTTCCCTTGCTCTTGGTGGCAGGTTTCTCCTGTGCACCCGAGTGGATCAGCCCCTCGTTCTGGCCCATTAAACCCGCTTGCGTCCATAGTCACCAACAAAGCTGAATGGGTGGTTTATTGCCAGCTTGTCTTTGTTGCTTTATAAATACAACTGGCTGCTGGTGACACTGGTTTAGGCTGGGGCGTTCAGGCCCTGCAGAGAAGGGTGGTGTGGACATCTGGGCAGCTCTGGTCTGCACGGCTTTCTCCTCTCTCTGTCCCTGGTGTGATCCATCCACACTTGGATCACACCCTGACTGTCAACACCTGTGGAGTAAGATGCGCTCCAAGACCTGCGAGGAGACGATGCTCGGGGGCAAGGTGGTCGATGACAATGCAGGGCCTTCGTACTCCACCTCCCCAGGCGGCAGTCCCTGTACAGGCGCACGGACCCTACGCATTTTCACCCATGTGGGCCCTGGATTGTCCTTGCTGTCCTCCGAGGAGGCGCAGGGAGGAGGATAAGCGCTGGGGTGACATCTCTCCCGGGCCTGCAGGACCTTCCGGGCAGGTGGCAGGGCTCCTGCCTGTCTCTGTCCCTCCTGCCCTGGGCTCAGTCTGCGATCGGCGACGAGGCTGCAGAGGAGCAGTTTGCGGGCAGGCGTTAACCTCTAGGGGCGAGCGGGCTGGGGCACGAACGGGAACTCCTGCGGCTCAGCCCCGGGACTTCCCGCCTTGCCTGCCTTCTGCCCGCCCTGACTGCTCTGCCTCCGCCCCCCTGCTCTCCGAGCTGCCCCGGCCGCGCCTCCCGCCTCGGAGACCCCGCCCGCCTCGGTGAGGTCACGACGATGACATCATCTTGGCGTCACCGCCTTTACGCCCAATGAGGAAAGAGGAATGTGATGACGTCATCGACACGCACGCCCTGACAGCTTTAAATTTTAAATTGGCGGCGGCGACCAATCGGCTCGCTCTGGGCCCTGGCCTCGCCCCTCATTTTCGTCACGGATCCTCACCAATGGAACGCCGCGCTCCCTTGCACGCTCGCCGCGGCCGGCCAATCAGCGGAGAGCGCCGCTCGAACCTCCGGCGCTGCTCCTCCCTTCCGTCCCCCGTCCGCCGCCAGCGCGGGCACCGCATTGCGCAGGCGCACCACGCCTCTGCCGCCGCCGCGGCCCAATGAGGAGCGAGGAATGGGGGGGCGGGCACTCGGCGGCAGCCAGTGAGGGCGCGCGAGGCGAGGGCGCCAGCAGTTGTACCGGGCGATGGCGGCGGGCGCGCCCTGACGGGGCCCGCTGGCCGCGCGCGCGGCGGGGTGGCCGTTGGGCCGTCGTGAGGCGGTGGGTGACGGCGCGCCATGGCGTGCTCCCACAGCGTGGTGTTCCTGCTGGATACGGCTAGCCCGGGGCGGCGGGCGCGGCTCCAGCGCGGCGCCTTGCGGCTCCTCAACCACCTGGGCTGCCGCTTCGGCCTGCCCCGCCTCCGCTGGGCCTTCAGGTTCTTCGACTCGCTCGGGGGACGCGGTGGGGCCTCGCGGGGCGGCGGCTTCCGCCCGCCGGGGCCCCGCGCCTGGGCCCGGTTCGAGGAGGAGCTGGCGGAGCGGTTCGGGGCGCGGGGCCCCGCCGTCGTCCTGCCCGGGCCGGCGCCCCGCGCCGCCCTCACCCACAACGGCCTCAAGGAGACGCTCCTCGACTTCCAGTGGGACCGCCCGGAGATCACGTCCCCTACCAAGCCAATCCGCAGGAGCCGGAGGACGGGGCTGGCCGCCGGTGAGCCCCCGGAGAGCCAGGCGCCTCCCGAGGGCTTTGTGAACGCCGTCTTCCTCTTCTCCCCTTGCCCCCACTCGCGGAGGGAGCTGCGGCAGTTCGTGTCTGGGAGCGGCGCCCCTTCCTCCCCTCGTGAGCCGCCCACGCCTCAGGAGCTGGCGGAGAAACTCCTGCCCAAGAGTGTCCAGGAGTTGATTGCGGAACAGAAAATCACACTGTTCTGGGTGGACACTGCCGAGTGGTCCCAGGTAATGAGGTTATACCGCACAGCTTTCAGCTGTGAGTACTGGCGGGCTATCTTCTACGTTACTCTCCCATATAAGAGGGCAGAGCAGTTTTATGCTGTCTTTGAATGGTAGGGAAAGGTCTTCAGATACTGCCACATAATCTTCAGCAAGAGACTGAAAACTGGAATGGTAGTTCCCCTGTGAAGCTGGGGATATATCGGCAGTTGAGTAACTGTACAGTGTTTATTGATGGGTTGTCTTGTGCTTGGAGTTAAGTGGGAGTTACAGGTATTCAGAATTGCAAATAATCAGTCTGACAATTCAGGTGTCTAGATACATGCTTGAAAATATTGGGTACCTCTTAATTCAAGTGGGAATAGTCTTTTCTTTATTTGGTTCCTGATAAGGTTAGTAAACTCTATCAAAACACTTGGAAAGCACTGTGTTAAGATGCTCAGTATGCGTTTCTTATGCCAGCTTTTCTAAAAGCATGCAATCTCTATTTGTTTGGATGGAGGTTATCTCACTGCCAATATTAACTTGAGACCTCTTTGTTACTTTATTTCAGCTGATCGAATCCCCAGATCATGTTGGATACTGGACAATGTTTGAACTGATCCGTCAGACGGGAGGCACCATTTTGCCATCTGAAACCTTAGTGCAATGTTTGAGTCACCACAGGGCAGATCTTGCTCATGGCCTTCTTGGAGACTCAAGTTGCCCAGTGCCACAGGCTGTGCCTTGGACCATGCTTTTGCCGTTAGATGCAACTTTGAACTGCTTGTTCTCGAAGCCCTCTGTATTTCAAGCAGTATTCCCCCACCAAGAAGGAATGATGTTTCTCAGCATGCCTGGTAATAAAAAAAAAAAGGAAAAAGAAATAGGTGTGCATAGTAATAGCTGCAATCTCTCATGCAAGGTCCTTGATGAGTTTCCCTTGTGAACAGTACATGTAAAAGTAATTTCAGATATTTAAGAGCCTAAACTTTTAAAAAGTCCTGTATGTGCTCTAGCTCCTCTGATAAGAGAGCTATTAGGTGATATTTCTGATTTAGTCTCTTCAGTTTTCCATGCTTCTAGAAGTTTGAATGCCTGAAGAGCTCTTTGCTGGTCCCAGCTTATACAGATATACACCCTTTTCTTCTATGTGCTTTGTCTCGGCTTCAATTTGGCTAAAGTAAGAACACAAACAAAAAGTCCCTTCAAAAGAAAGCAGATTAGCTTTAAACCAGCATGCAGTGTGCACTGTCTCTTTAGTGGTCCCTTCGTGCACTTAACTCCTTTGTGAGAGCTTTGGAAGATAGTTCCACAATACACTTGCGGTAGAACTATTCCCAGTTTAATCTCTGAATTTATTTTGCTTGCGTTGAAGTTGTCTCTTCATCTGGATGAAAAACCTGTTTTATGAGCCTTAGGACTTTTGCTTTATCTTATCCTTGCACAGGGAAAAAGAAGCAGGAAATCTGTGCTGTGATCCTGGAACCCCTAGCCATGAGCCAAAGACAACTGCATTGTCCAGTCAATATCTTCCTGAAAGGTACCCTGACGGGTTGGAGCTTGATGCAGGCTGGCCACTTTCTCACAGAGAGCTGGATACTGCAGAGCTCACAGGCTGAGCAGGCAGACCATGACAGGTCACTGTTTCATCAGCTGTTAAGGACTCTAGTGACTGAAGAACTGCACATGGTAAATTTTTTTTTTTGCCTTAAACTAATATCTGTTCTGAAACGAGCTGTGACAAAAGGGATGGCAGTGTGTCATGTTGTGAAGACAATAATAGTGGTATTTGTTGCACTGCAAATTGCTCATTTGGAGCTAAATTCATAGCATTCTTTAGGAAGGCATGTAAGTCTATAACCTGTTTGTAAAGTATCTGTACTCCTTAGGTCTCTGTATTTCTATGTATATCTAGATAAAGTAAACTTTTCTCTTTTTTAATGTAGGTTGCTGAGGTATCTCTGTCTAAAACTTGGTGCCCCTGCAGTGCTGTTTTATCACCACTTTCTGAGAGCACTGCTGTTCTGACTATACTTGGTACTGAGAAGACCACTGAAGTTCAGCGGTGCAACCTTAAAGGAGCCGTAGTGGAGAACTCTTCCCAAGACCATGCTCTTCACCTCCCAGATGTTGTAAATAGTGTCTTGAGTAAAATTAACATGTCGGTGGAAGATTCTCTGGCCAGTATGGGTAGGTATCAGGAAATGCAAAGCTCACCATCTTTTGATCATCTCTAGATCTGATTTGGAGTGGAAAAATTTAAAGCTGATGATTTCCTCTGTGAGGAGTCTCTTATTTTTGGGACTTGTTAATTTTGTTTTGTCTTCTGTGGCTCAGGCCTTGTGATGTGATGCAGAAATCTGTGCTGGTGTCCCTTTCTGTTTTATTGACAGAGCATTAGTTTCCATCAGCTTGCAGATAAAGTGCAGCTACTTGGGCTTGGGGACAGGTGTTCAGAATGAGGGTCCTAAAATGTGTCACAAGCCATCCCTGGCCAGTAGAGCCTTTGGGTGGGGCTGCAAGGGGGCTGGTTTTAGCTCACCTGTTCTGTGTTATAGTGAATCTTACAAGTCTTCCTGCCTGATGTATTGGCTATTAAATTGCCCCTCTGCGAGCAAAGGTTTGGAAACCTCTACTTTAGAGCCTCTGTGAAGGCTGGGATCTTCTGCCACTTCGTTTTGTTTCCTTCTAGCTTTTTTGTGTGTTTCTGCCCACAGGAGAAGAAACTCCTGTGCCAGAGTGGGTCCAACGGGAACTGTCTCATACAGAGGGCTGGCATCCTTCAGTGCTTGAAGCATGGTATCCTTCATCGAATGCTTGTGGAGCAAGCTCAGATCTGATGGAGTCATTCAGGTATTTTTCTGAAACATGTCTGTGAGTAATCAAGGATTTCTGCTTCCTGATAAGGGAGTACAGCTGTAGTGTTGCTCAAGAGTTCTAGAATTAAATGTGTCTCAGTGCTTTTATTGCTGTCCTCAGTTCACTGTGTGCTTTTGCTTCATTATGTCTTGGTTTATAGACACAAGGAACTGGGAACAGGATGTCTGGGTAGCAGTTTATGTGGATTAAGATCTTGACAGTTTCAGGAGTGATACAGGTGACTTAATGACCTAAGCTACTTGGGGGAATGTCAGACTTCATCTCTTCTTATGGTATGATAAGATCCACTGCAAGATACTGAAGATAGTGGTTGTGTTATCACAGTTGGTATTTAGTAGGAATGAATAAGCTTTCTTTCTTCAAAGAGCTTGCTGAGTGAAACAAAAAAAAAAGCCTAATGCAGGATAGCTTAGCACAAAGCTGCTCATGTAGTTCTGTGGTATGGGTCAGTGGCATATCTGTTATACATCAGGCAACTCTTGTTGTGGTTATTTACAACTTGGTGTGACCCTTTTAAGAGGATGGTTTGGGTTTTTGCGTCTTTTAAGTAAGTTTTGGGCAGCGGGCATTGGAGGAGTGTTGCTTGTGCTATATTGCTGTGGAATGGCACCTAGAAAAACCTGGTTCCTGTCCACTGGGAACAAGGGATATGCTTCCCACTCCCATCTTTTTGGTAACTGTATTGAATGTCTCTATTATATAGGCTCCTGCAGGTTCCTTATCCTAACAGGAAGGATGATGCAGACCAATCTGAAGTGGAACTCTCAGAAAGTCTATCTGAGCTGTACCAGAGAAAACTCAGTGAAACATCTGCTGCAGCTGGACCAGGAAATAACAGAAAACGGCGTATGTATGCTTTGGGATTATATGTGCATGTTATCAATTAAAGCTGATAAAGACTCCTCAGCAGGCCTTTTAATGCATGAACCCTAGAGATCTGTACTCTCCTGAGTAGTGGCACTCATGGTAGATTTTGGTAGATTTTTTTTTAAAAAATGGTAGATTTTATCATTTAGAGACAGCAACATTTACATATTGTCCTTTAGTACAACCCAAATGACTCTTTAATTCAAGGCTGCACAGTGACCAACAAAACTGTTAAAAAGCAGCATGCAGAGCTCTGCAGTTTCACTAGTTGTTAAAATAGGGACCGCTCCAACTACTAGTAAATATTGCAACCTCTCAACTTTGTTCTAATTTGGAAAAATAAACTGCTTTCTTGTAGAAGAGTTTAATCATTGCATTTCAGTACACTAACCACAGTTGTGTATACCCTGACCTGATGTATCCCAAAGTCTTGCTCTGTCAGTTATTTCTATTTCTGTGACATGAGGTTGCTTCCATATATGTAACTTCTGATTATACCTATATAAGCTCTTATGCAGAGCAACAGTTTTCACCTGCATTTTACTTAGAAGTAGCTGCCTGCTATGCTGCTTGTACACTTATTTCATGGAGAAATACAAACCTTTTGGGCCATGTTTTCCCCTAGAAGGTTACTAATTTCACTTGACAGCAACACAGAATTCAGTATTACGCTGTACCTTGGGTGGAGTTCCTGCCCCAGTGTGTCTGATGGTAGAACTCCCTTTTTGTGGCATTGCAGGTGGGGTTCCCCGAACTCCAGTCAGGCAGAAGATGAAGACCATGTCCAGATCCCTGCAGATGCTCAATGTAGCACGACTGAATGTAAAAGCTCATAAGTTTCAACCTGATGGTGCACCACCAACAGTGAATGAGAAGGTTCCACAGAAGCTTTCAGCAAAAAGGTTGGATGATAAGGTGGAAGAAAAGGAAGAGGCACTTAAAATACCAATAGGTGTGTGTTAAGTTATCAGTCCTGATGTTTGTAGGAGATCATATGGCATTTTTATGGAAGGGACAGGGAAGGGTAATAAGGGGGTATTGGGTACTAAGGAACAGATCAATACTTGAGTTTCTGTATCTTCAGTTTGGCACAGAGTGGTTATTTTCTTCCACCCTTTTCCTAGTTAGCTTCTATAAATGTTTACAACCTAGTGTTGCCACTGCTCCTGGGGTTAATTTCCTGCCTTGCCTCCATCTGAAAAAAGCAATAAGGAACTATCTGTTTTTTTTATCAAAAGTAGAGGGAAGCACCCTATTTACTAATTATGCAGAAGTAAAGAGAATTTCTTGACTGTTACAGTAACCTGAAAGCTTGCTGATCTACTTGGAACTAAGCTTGTAATTTGTCATGGGTCTGGATCTGGGACTGCTTCTGTTAGTATTCTGTGGTCTGGATGCATCTTTGCTGGAGAAAATGTCTTTTGATGACTCCCTCTGTTCCCCTCATTGGCTGGAATGGGTGTTTTATCAGTAAGATGTGGTGAACAGGCATTTAGTTAACTTGGACTATTTCCATCGCAGGCCTCAAAACTGAGGAGGAACTGCAGTCCCACTTAATTGCAAGCTACCAGAAGGCTGTAGCTGAGGGAGTTCTTTCATCTGTGTGTGCCCAGAATGTGATCATGGTCATCAAAAAGTTCTTGAAAGTACAAGATGCCACAGAGAAAGAGGTAGGTAAAAGCATGTGGGCAGGGTTGTTACTGATCTGGAAATTAAAGTTTTTACTATTTCAGGCTACCTTTCCTTCATCTTACCTGAAGCTTTTATGCACGGTTGCACATAGTCAAAACCACAACCACTGACTACTTCTATCTGTGCTGACTCAGTAGTGGAAAAACTGTAGGTAGCTGTAAAGAATGTAGGAAAATCCAGTTCAGTTTAGAAAAGTGTAAACTGGTAAGATTGCAACAGATGTCTTTTTACGTTGACCTCATTCTGAATTCTGATTTCACTTTGATTCAAAGACAGTATTTTAAAAAAATACATTCTTGAAAACCATATTTTAAAAAAGGTTTGTCTTCTGGTTTTGCTTTACATGGCAAATCTAGGCCTGCTACTTCTCCAGGAAAGAGAAATAGTTCAAGGTATTTCTTACAATCTTTAACACTATTTATAGACTTGAAGTGACTCACTAAAACCAAAATTGGTAAACTTGTAATTGGAAAAAAATATTGTGGAAGACAAATCTGTAGCTACTGAAGAAGTCCTGAAGCTGCAAGCAAGTGACCTTCTCTGTGATTTCAAGCTATAAGCTGTTTTATGTCTCATGTCATCGTGACTTTGCTACTGAAGAAGAAAATTCTTTTCCTTGAAGAAGAAAAAACCCCAAGCTATTCCCAAAAGAATGGGTCAAGAGAGGGGGGAGCGCGGGGAAGAAAACCTGTCTGAAGTTTTTCCTGTAATTATGTGTATCTGCAGATGGCCTGCATGGAAAGAGTCAGAAACCATCTCCTGAAGACCAGCAAAATGCTCAGACAACAGCATGGCTTACAGAAGGAGGCCAAAGTCAGAGAGTATGAGACACTCTATTTACTTCAACTTCTGAGATACTATGGAGTGGGTTAGCAATTTTTAATGGTGTTGTTTTGTACACGTGTAAAAGTATTTACATGGGGTAAATATTCCAAGGAGAATCTCTGGTCTCAGTAAAAACATTTCATTAAATGCAAATGTACATATGCTGTGTGATAAGCATTGCAGCCTGTATCTGAAATGAGGCATCTTCCCTGCCACCAGAATGAAATGCTAACCAAATTAGGCTGTCAAAATGAGCCAGTTCCCCTCTCGTTACTTTTTTAAGCATACGTTTTGCAGTAAATATGCTGTTTCCACCAGAAAAAAGGTAGTGGATGATTACTTGTGTTCTTAGGTGCCGACTTCAGGTATTTTTGCGCCTTGAGTTATGCCTTCAGTGCCCTTCACTGCAAAGCAACACTGATGAAATGGAGCAGCTGTTAGAAGAGGCAAGTAAATTATAGACCAGGCTGTGTTTCTGGATAGCATTAGAAATGCAGACCTGGAACCTGTAGCTTTCCCTTGATTTTTCTGTAACATTTTATATTCCTTGGGGGGGAAAAAAAAAAATCGGGTGTTGCCACTGTCACAAATTAATCCGTTTTCCCGCCTGACTTTCTATTCCAGGTGACAGATATGCTGCGCATTTTATGTCTGACCGAAGATCCAGGGTATCTTACAAAGTTTCTAGAGGAAATACTAGAATTGTAAGTTCTTTAGCATGACTTAAGTGTTACTGGGGACTGTGGTTTTGGTTGGATATCTTCTTTGAGTAAACAGCAATTTACAGCTTGGATTTATTGCATCTTTGAAATTTTCAGAAGTTTAGACACGTTCTGTTCGTTACGCTTATCTTGATTAAAGAAAAAGTAGCTGATAAGCAAGTAAACTAATGAAGACAATATTTTAATTTGTTTTTTAATTGACATTTAAGAACAAAGATTTAGTTCAAACCTTGGGATTAAAACACTGACAGTTTTGTGTATTTGATGTGGGCTCTCTCTGATGCTCTAGATATATGAATTCTATACCGAAGATCCTTGGAGATATTTACTACAGTCTTGGTACACAAATACCCCTGAAGCTGGCATCTGTTCTGCCTTCAGACTTCTTCAGTGATGACTCTGTGACTCTGGATAGCAAATCTCCAGGCCTTCCGCTGTCTTTATCATCTGCCTTAACTCCCAGCACTGTTTGCCTACGCACTGAGAGTGATCAGTTGGAGGAGCTGCGCACCAGATCTGCCAAAAAGAGAAGGTAATAATGCCAAATTGCTTGACCAACCTGATCATCTCCTATGACCAAGTGACCCACCTAGTGGATGAGGGAAAGGCTGTGGATGTTGTCTACCTGGACTTTAGTAAAACCTTCGACAGCATCTCCCACAGCATTCTCCTGGAGAAACTAGTGGCTCGTGGCTTAGACAGGTTTACTCTTTGCTGGGTGAGGAACTGGCTGGGCAGCTGTGCCCAGAGAGTTGTGGTGAACGAGTTAAATCCAGTTGGTGGCTGGTTACAAGCAGTGTTCCCCAGTGCTCAGTTTTGGGGCCGGTCTTGTTTAGTATCTTTATTGATGATCTGGATGAGGGGATTGAGTGCTCCCTCAGTAAGTTTGCAGACGACACGAAGTTGGGCAGGAGTGTTGATCTGCTCGAGGGCAGGAAGGCTCTGCAGGGGGATCTGGACAGGCTGGATCAATGGGCTGAGGTCAACTGTATCAGGTTTAACAAGGCCAAGTGCAGGGTCCTGCACTTTGGCCACAACAACCCCATGCAATGCTACAGGCTTGGGGAGGAGTGGCTCTAAAGCTGCCTGGTGGAAAAGGACCTGGGGTGCTGGTTGTCAGCCAGCTGGACATGAGTCAGCAGTGTGCCCAGGTGGCCAAGGCGGCCAACAGCATCCTGGCCTGTATCAGCAATAGTGTGGCCAGCAGGATTAGGGAAGTGATTGTACCCCTGTACTCAGCACTGGTGAGGCCACGCCTCAAATCCTGTGTTCAGTTTTGGGACCCTCACTGCAAGAAGGACATTGTGAGTTGCTGGAGTGTGTCCAGAGAAGGGCAATGAAGATGGTGAAGGGTCTGGAGAACAAGTCTTATGAGGAGCAGCTGAGAGAACTGCAGTGGTTTATTCTGGAGAAGAGGAGGCTGAGCAGAGACCTTATCGCTCTCTACAACTACCTGAAAGGGGGTTGTGGTGAGGTGGGTGTTGGTCTCTTCTCCCAGGTAACTAGCAACAGAAGGAGAGGAAATGGCCTCAAGTTGCGGCAGGGGAGGTTTAGACTAGGTATTAGGAAAAATTTCGTTACTGAGAGAGTGGCCAAACATTGGAACGGGCTGCCCAGGGAGGTGGTGGAGTCACCGTCACTGGAAGTATTCAAAAAACATGTGAATATGGCACTTAGGGACATGGTGTAGTGGGCATGGTGGTGTTGGGTTGATACCAACCGTAAAGTTAGATATAGCTATTTATATTGCAAATCAACTTTCAGTGTTGTAACGTAAGCGAGGTACCAGCGCAATTTGAATTTAGGTAAAGACTTCCTATCTCTAGTCTCAAACCTAAGTTTAATTGTCATTAAATCGACAATTATGTTTCTGATCTTATTTTAACTTAATCTTTGTATCCTTTCTAAAGGAATAATGTATTAGCCAGACACAGGAGCATGACAGAAGCACCACAGAACTTGCGTCAAATTGAGATTCCCAAGATAGCCAAGAATCCCATCAGAAAGGTAAAACTCTTACAAAAAGATTGTGTGTGGGTTGCTTCTGCAGGGATGCAGCAATGTGAAGTGACGCTTGAGTGCAAAAACTCTTGCTCTGTATTCACTTAGTAACTATGCCCTGTATCAGCTGTACAGAGATCAAAATTGTTTTGAAGGAGAAACTGAAATAATGTGTGGTTCAGAGCTTATAGTTAATAATCATAATAGTTAAACATAACATTAAACTGCTGGTGAGGCTGATTTCTTTTTTGTTTCAGGAGAACTTGCGTTCTTACCTTGCCACTGAGAAGTCCCAACAGATGCCTTCGCTGCAGAAAGAAGCAGTGCAAGGTATATTGACTTCTAGCTTTCCCATGGAAAGGTGCGTCTCCAGCACATGTTCTCCCTGTAAATTTTAGTGAGCCGTGATGAAATTATGCTGAAGCATGCTGGAAATCTGAAGGAAGTTTTGCTGAATTCTCAAAAAACTTTGAGGAAAAAATAATCACTGTATTCTGTGGGTGCTCACATGCAGAAAACTTAAATTGTACCCTGAAAAGAAACACTTTCCATTCTTCCTTGAATCTTGCAATTATTTCCATCTTCTCTGTCCTGAAAAGAAAATAAGGACAAGAGTGAGCTTTTATATCTGGAAACAGGATCTCTCCCTGCAAAATTCGTAATCAAATTAAATCCCACACGTGTTCTCTGAACCAACGTGTGCTTTGGTTGAAATTTTGTAGCTCACTTTAATGTTGCTCCATCTGGGACACCGGCTGCTTTTTCTGCTATGGCATCTGCTTGTAGCTCTCTGCTGGAAGAATGCACATTTTTTAGAGAAGTCCAGGGTGGTTTTAGAGGACGACATGTTCCAGTAGCAGAAAAACAACTTTTCAATGCTTTGTGGCCTCTAAAAAGTTGTTTTTCTATACTGGTATGTGATGTTCCCATCTGTAGCAGCCTGACAAAATTATCTGCCTGTGATTTTTGTTTCCCCCCCCCCCCTTTTTTTTTTGCTTTTAATCTGATAATTTCTTGCTTTGTCTTGCCTCACAGAGGTTACAAAGGTAAGGAGGAACCTCTTCAATGAAGAGATACTTTCACCATCAAAAAGGTCTATGAAGAAGATGCCTAGAAGCCAGTCAGTATCTGCTGTGGAAGGCTTAAGATACACATGCACTGATGAAGGTGCTAAAGGTAGGACATGACTTGCACATGTAGGATTGTTGTGGAAAAGTTTTTTGCTAAAATTCCTATTTTTGCATCTTCAGTCCTATGAAATGAATAATTGTGATATGTTTTTAATGAAGGATAAAATATTTTAGATCATTGCTGTGGTGTTTGGAGGGTGAATAGGATGGTATTGAAGCTGAAACGTATTTTTTACTGAACTCTATGTCTCAAAACTAATGTTAAAAATGCTTAGTAAAAAAGGATCTGTGAATGAAAGATATCTCAGTATGTTAATTATGTCTGACAGTCAGTACTATTAATGCTTGAGGGAGTGGGAAGGAAGTGTAGACACTGGACTCTGAAATGATGATAGCTTATGAGTGCTGGGAGAATGCACAATGATTCTGTATTGGCTGTCATTCTTAAACTGAAGCCATAAATGCAGAGAACTGTATGTCTGTATGTGTCCTAACTGCTTTATAATTGTGTGATGTTATAGCTCTTGCTTGATTTTTAGATCATCGCAAGTTATTGACCAAGAGAGTTGCAGAAACACCACTACATAAGCAGGTCTCCAGGAGACTACTACATAAGCAAATCAAAGGCCGGTGAGTAAGCTTTTTCTGAATTTCTTCATTAAGTATTGGATGTCTAATTAATGGCTGCAAGCACAAGAACCAGTTATCTTCTTTGTGGTCAAAGTGTCACAGAATCACAGAATCACTAGGTTGGAAAGGACCTTCAAGATCATCAAGTCCAACCATTAATCCAGCGCCACCATGTCCCCTAAACCATGTCCTGAAGCGCCACATCCACACGTTTTTTGAACACTTCCAGAGATGGCGACTCCACCACCTCCCTGGACAGCCTGTTCCAATGCCTGACCACTCTCTCAGTGAAGAAATTTTTCCTAATATCCAATCTAAACCTCCCCTGGCGCAACTTGAGGCCATTTCCTCTTGTCCTATCACTAGTTACTTGGGAGAAGAGACCAACACCCTCGTCGCCACAACCCCCTTTCAGGTAGTTGTAGAGAGCGATAAGGTCTCCCCTCTGCCTCCTCTTCTTCAGACTAAACAACCCCAGTTCCCTCAGCTGCTCCTCATAAGACTTGTGCTCCAGACCCCTCACCATCTTTGTTGCCCTTCTCTGGACACGCTCCAGCACCTCAGCATCCTTCTTGTAGTGAGGGGCCCAAAACTGAACACAGTATTCAAGGTGCGGCCTCACCAGTGCTGAGTACAGGGGCACAATCACTTCCCTACTCCTGCTGGCCACACTATTCCTGATACAGGCCAGGACGCTGTTGGCCGCCTTGGCCACCTGGGCACACTGCCGGCTCATATTCAGCTGTCTGTCAACCAGCACCCCCAGGTCCCTTTCCGCTGGGCTGCTCTCTAGCCACTCCTCCCCAAGCCTGTAGCGTTGCATGGGGTTGTTGTGGCCAAAGTGCAGGACCCTGCACTTGGCCTTATTAAACCTCATACAGTTGGCCTCTGCCCATCGATCCAGCCTGTCCAGATCCCTCTGCAGAGCCCTCCTACCCTCCAGCAGATCAACACTCCCACCCAACTTGGTGTCATCTGCAAACTTACTGAGGGAGCACTCGATTCCCTCATCCAGATCATCAATAAAGGTATTGAACAAGACCAGCCCCAGAACCGAGCCCTGGGGAACACCGCTTGTGACTGGCCGCCAGCCGGATTTAACATCATTCACCACAACTCTCTGGGCTCGGCCATCCAGCCAGTTCCTCACCCAGCGAAGAGTAAACCTGTCTAAGCCACGAGCTGCCAGTTTCTCCAGGAGAATGCTGTGGGAGACGCTGTCAAAGGCTTTACTAAAGTCCAGGTAGACAACGTCCACAGCCTTTCCCTCATCCACTAGGCGGGTCACCTGGTCATAGAAGGAGATCATCTTTACGTAAGTCAGTAAGAGAACCAGTTGAGGCTAAGTTCTGTTGTCTGAGTGGGGAAAAACACTGCTTGCTTCATCCTGTAAGTCAGGGTACTTTAATTCCTACAGCTAACTTCTGTTTAGGTTCAGTTGTTGTTTCAAGGGCTTCTGAAGAAAAGGCCTGTGCTGTATTTTGTGGACTCCAGGCTGAAACTTAACAGTTCTACATGGAAGTAAATGCTACCTAGACAGTTACCATACTCAATCAAATGTTAATAGGAGGCAAAGTGCTTACTAATTGCTCACTTATAGTAGTCCACAAAGCAATATGTTGTTGTAGAATAGAGTACTGCTTTTCAGTCTATGTCTAAGTTCTGTTTCTGTAAATGTGAACAGTATGCTAAGTCCAAAATGTCTGCTGTTTCTCAAGGTCTTCTGATCCAGGTTGTGACACTGGTGTTGTAGAAGAATCTCCAGAGAAGGCCATAAATGGTAAGCACCGATATTTTTTTTTTGTTTTGCTGTGTTGTAGCTCGTAAGATGAGCATGCTTCAATTTAGGTAATTCATGAATAGTCAGTACAAAATTTTTGTACCATTCTGTTGGTGGAGCACAGCCTCCTCTGATAGAACTGCTTGCTGCTTTCCACTTTGACAACGCTGCATGGTAGATGTTAAGAAAGAAAGGTAGATAGTAACTCATTTAAATGAAAATACATCAAGGACTTTGAGAGTGAACAAGATTCTGAGCTGCTGTAATTACTGTCAAACAGCATGTGCAGGTTTTTAAGGTAACTTCACGTTGTGCTGTGGCCCTAACGCTGACCTCTGACCTTAATGATTTCTACTGTAGACCTGGCTCTGTGGAGTGTCTCTTATGTCAGCTACTGCTGTTTCTTATCCCCAGAAAGGAAGAAGAAAACAACATGGTTGGGCAAGCAGGAAGATGAAATCACTAGTAAAAAGAGACAGGAGAATTAACTAATGTAACCTGGGTGTAACTTGAATTGAACATGGCTTTTCTAGCACTCCTTTCCATATAGTTGCTGGAGAGGGATGAGAGTAATCATGACTTTAGAGGAGGGGGCACCATGATCTGGAAGGAGGTTTGTATGCATTAATATCCCAAATCCCCAAGAAAGTTGAAGTTTTCTTCTTTGCACGCTTGCCTCCCTACATGAGATAGTTAGCTGTGTGGAAGTTTCCTCTTAGACTGTGTTCTTTTCAGTTACAAACTCTTCCTGAAGATGTCCCCACTGAGGGAGAAATAAGGCTCAATCTGCAATATCCTTACTTTTTCAGAAGCAGGTTTGAGAAGAAGCCCACGCATCAAACAGCTGTCTCTGAATAGGACCTGCTCTGGTGTTTTCTATTCCACTGCACAGCCCAGCTTACAAAATTCACGAGTCCATCAGGGACAAGAAGAGGAGAGCTGTACACTGCAGGATGTAGAAGGTACTGAATGTGATTTGAGCAGGCTGATATTGCTGATCTTAAAAGCTGGCATGGATAGCTCTAAGTTTGATTTGATTTGGCTTTATGAGAGACTGTAAGAAGCTAAGAGCTATCATGTAATATCTTTTGTAGACAGAAATTCATCCCTAGTAATTATTTTTGAATTGGGAATCTGAATTTGGAGGACAGTAAGGCAGCTATTTCTAGGATGAATTACACTGCCAACTTAAGAAACCAGTCAGGCCCATCTAAAAGAATACCACTGATTGTCAGTCTGCATTCCTTAAATGCACTGAAATCCCTGTAAAATATGGGACAGAAATCCTAAAGCTTACTTTGAGACTACTCTGTGGCAGCATAAAGCAATAACTGATGGTATCTGCTGGCTTTCTCAGTAGGAGTATCAGCTATAAATGGTGACATTTAGTTCTTTATATTGTACTTACTAGAATCCTTAGTCATGAACCAGAACTTTCTGAAGCTACAAGCTATAAATAGAATAAGAGGCTGAGCTACTTTGTATTTTTTTCCACCAGACTCTTTCTACAAATGGATTAATTTCACATTGGGAAGTAATAATTCTGGTGAAGCTTTAACATTTGGCTAGAAAGAGCATGCCAGGGCTATAGGCTTTGTACACTACTTGTCCATACATCTGAAGTGATTGAGACAATTGTTCGTGGTCGGTTACTTGGTGTTAGTTGAATTGTACTGTTCCACTTTATAGGCATTAAGCGGCATTCAGGGAGCCCTACTGTCCAGACTCCCAGGAGGTTTTTCTTTGGTGCAGTTACTGACACGAACAGTCCTGCAGTGAAGCCTTCACCTGGAAGGAGAACAAGAAAAGACTCTTTACACTTAGAGGAGCTGACTACCTGTCAGGTAGAAACACTTACCCCTCTCTTTCTTCCCAATCCCCTTTTTCTATTCAAGTTTAGTGAGACTTGCACATCTTAAATTTAGCGTTTCTGTTTAATCAAACGTTTTTTGTGTTTTAAATCTTGAGAAGCAAATATCAAGAGAGGCAGATAATACTGCTGGAATAGAATAAGTATGATTCTTTTTAATTTTTTTCTCCTGCAGACTCCTAGAAAAACACCTCATAAATTTGCCCAGAAGCCACTGACTTCTGCTAGTAAGCTACCAAGGAGATCGCTTCGCATTCTGTACAGGACACCACAGAAGCTGGAGAATACTCCTTGCAAAAGTTCAGCTGCTAAGCAGACTGCAGCTAAGTGTTTGGGAAAGTACTTTTCTCATCCTGTGCAAGGGGTCAAGTCACCATCTGCCTCAACTGAAAGTAAGAGGGTTCAGTTACTGCAAGTAACTCCTAAGGCTTGTTCTCCAGTAGAAGGACTTTCCTCTCCTTGCAGAGAGGCTGGCTTACAAATACCAGAACGTGAAGGGTTTGCAGTGCTCAATGCCTCATTATTACCTCTGACAGATTCAAATCCAGCTGCTTCTTCCCCCTCTGCTGTCCAGGAAAGATGTTTTACAGAACTGCAAACTCCAAGACGTTCCTTGAGATACCTCTCAAAATTATCTTCTCCAGTTGGTACTGAGAGGCAAGTTCTCCCAAAGGAAATTCAGGTGCAGTCAGATCCGTTATCTCATGCAACTGAAAGTACTCCCAGGAAACCTGAAGATCCAGGTTCAAAATTGTGTACCAGCCCACTGAGTGCAGAAATATCACTGCTTGCTGTGAGGCTAGAGCCTCCCTTCAGTTCTCCTCTTCGTGAAAATTCCACAAACATTGTGGCAATCTGCTCTCCTTCCCACGCGCAGGCTAGGGAGTCTGACTGGGAATTTGGTCCATCTAAACAATCTCCTCAAAAATCTGCCGGTATTACTGGAACTTCACTGAGGTCCCTGCTTCACACATCCAAGTGGGCCAAATGTGAACCAAATTCTGGAGGAGAGGACCCCACACTTGCATGTGCAACACCTAAAAATAAGAACAATCATCATGATAGTGGTGGTAACCCTTCTGTAGAAAGCCTCCAGCTTTGTCAGTCGCAAGTTACTGAAAATACCCTTGTATTGGAGAAGAATAAACAGATGGATGTAGAGTCTCAAAAGTCTTCTCCAAGAGAGGTCTCTGAAAACTTGGAAAAGCAGTTGTCTCCAAGGCCGCCTGCTGGAGGGCAGGTACATGCACAGAATGCTGAGATAGAGTGTGAGCAATTGGTTAAGGAGGGGAACTCCAGTGCAAACACCTGTGAGTCCTTCCTAAGTGGTTCTCAAACAGTTAGTGATGACTTGGAACCAAGAACCCTGCTGAGAGAATATAAGCGGCTGAAGGCTCCAAGTCTTAAAAGACATTCCAGATGTGGCCTGAATACTTTGCCTCCTATGCCAAAGTCTGCTCCTGCCTATTCTTTACGCTGCACTGCAGACAGGAGGCAGCGGGAGGCTGCAGCACGGATGGGAAATCCTCAGCTTCTAGCCAAGTTCTCTACTCCTAAAAGTCGTTGCAAACTGCCTTCTGCTAGCCCACCAACTTACGAAGTTGAACTTGAAATGCAAGCTTCAGGCTTACCCAAACTTCGCATTAAGAAAATTGGTTCTTGCTCATCATTGGAAGTTCAACCTGAAGCAAGTGCCAGCAAACCCAAGGGAGGAGAAAGCCCCTTTGGTGAT
This sequence comes from Phaethon aethereus, assembly GCF_964289735.1. Classification (NCBI taxonomy): domain Eukaryota; kingdom Metazoa; phylum Chordata; class Aves; order Phaethontiformes; family Phaethontidae; genus Phaethon; species Phaethon aethereus. The sequence continues at coordinate 9,103,895 of NC_138588.1, forward strand.
CTTGCTATGACCTGGTGTAGCAAGCACCCGGGAAAACTAGCAGCTGCCTGTGTTTCACCATCCTGCTTTCGCTCTTTCCACAGTACACCTGGGAAAGGTGGAGGACAGACCTACATATGCCAGTCATACACCCCAACAAGTTGTACCTCTAATGCCACCTCCCCGTCCCCCTTAGAAGCAGGAGTTCCCCGGACGCCTTCCCCAAAGCAGAAGGGGAAGACTACTCCTGATGCTATCAACGATTGGCCTCGGAGAAAGAGAGCAGCAGGCAGCACTGCTAATGCTAGCTGCGGTCAAAGTGAGAAGAATGCTGAAGAACGAAAGAGAATGTCAACAGGCGGAGAAGGAGAGATGAAGATCTTGGAGCACTGTGGCAGCAAAGTAACAAATACTCTTGGGGAATTTGAACTGGAAGGGATTTACAGGCTCCAGGATCAGGCATCTCCTAGTGAATCTGAACCCAGGGCTGATGAGGACTCTGCCATGGGAACTTTTGGCTTGAAATCTCGGAAGCGGGTATTTACATATTTGTCACCAGAAAAGGAGGCGAATCATGATGCCAAGAGAACTTGCATTGATAGGTGCAACTTGGATTTCACTGGCTTTTGCACAGATGAAAGCTACAGAAGCAAATCAAGGATGGACTCTGTACTTCCGGAGAAGGCAGGGGCATGTGTGCTCATAACTCCTGAGCAGCACGGTTGTGTAGGGGATGATGATGTCTTCCTTTTGTCAGGTAATTAAGCGGCATGAGTGACATGTCATTGAAATTCAGAGACTGTTAAAAATGTAGGGTAGAAAAAAACAAAAATGCAACTGTTTTCTGTCTGACTGGGAGAATGAGGTGGAGGGGGAGAGTGGATTGTAAATGATATGGAAGTTACTTACGTGGAGGGGTAGGTTAGGTGTGAGGAGTTTATCAATGGAGTATTAATGATGGGGGAGAGATCAGAGGAATATGAAGGAGCAGGAGGCTGGAGGAATTAAAAGGAAAGTTTGAGAACTTGGAGGGAGGGTCACAATTGCATTCAACTGCTCTCTTGTAAATAGTGAGAACTCAAGAGTGAATAAAGGTGGTGTAAGGTAACTAATTGCACAGAGTGGAAGTAACTTGAGGAAAGCGATAGCTCTTCTGTTTGCAATACATGCTGAAATTAGACCAGGGAATTTATTTGGGTTTGTGTTGATGCTCCTAGCTGTTTCTGCCCAGCATCCAGCACTGAAGTTAACTGTCTTAAGTCTAAAGCTTGGCTGCTTCAGTATAGACTGGAGCCTTGCAGGGGGGGTTAGTGTGGTGGACATTGATATTTATTGGTGCCCCAGTTCTATCTGCCTGTGGTGGTGGGCCCATTGAAAGTGGGTATCAGGATGATTGCCTTGCTAACAATAATGTTGTATTGGTAGGTATTTAATTTTAAACTACCTCTTTGCTTTTGCTCTGGGTACAGATAATTCAGCTGACCTTGGTGAAACAGGCTGTATCATCTCTATAAGTAAGACCTTGTGAATTTCAAATACTTAATCGGTATTATTCCAGAAATTACATGTTACGGGGACTATAGCAGATGTTGTTCTATAGTCATTGCATGCCCTGAAGCATTAAGCTTCAGTGTCTCTTTCCTCTTGCAAGGAAAGGTTTGTATACAGAGGTGTCTTACTCATTCAACAGGTATCACTGAGAAAAATGGGCAAACTTTAAAGCAACATTAGTCCATATTCAGGACGTAAAATAATAGCAGTATTTAGCCTTAAGCTGGTCCTGTAAGAGACTTTGTTACCTACAGGCCTTATCTTTGTATTTACATACAGTCACGGTTGTAACAACAGTTTTCTTCCAGGACACCTGAGTTAAAGTGAAGAGTAACTATGTTTAATACAAGTTAAGAAGAGCTATTCTACTAAACCACCTAAGAAAACTAAATGTGCTAAGAGCTAATTCCAGACTGCTATTTACCTTTCTTGATGTCAGAAACCCACTGTGCCAGCCTAGATTTTGTTTCAGATAAATTCAAAGTATCTGTTGTACTATAAAATCTTTGGTTTGGAAAGGACCTTTTAAGGTCACCTAGTCCAACCCCCCTGCAATGAGCAGGGACAGCTTCAACTAGATCAGGTTGTTCAGAGCCCTGTCCAGTGGAAGTTTTGAAGTAGAATAAAGGCTGTGTATGAGACTTACCTGAAAGTATTAGAGTTGTCAGCTTGCTGCAGCATCTCACTGTGCTTCTCCAGGCTCAACTCCACCCATGAAGAGCGTGCTCTCTGCTAGAAGCCTTCTAGCACTGACCCAGTCTCCACTGCTGTGCCAGGGACAGACACCGCCATCTCGGAGAAAGTGTGTTCAAGGTAACCACCTGTGCTGTAAGGAAAAGCTGGGCTTGAGCAGACTAGGTGTGCTCTCCTCTTGCCTGCAATTAAATGAGAACAAAGGCATGCTGTGCTAGGGATTGCTTTTTGTGCAGAAAGCCTGTGGCTGTATTTGCCACTTCTGTATTCAGTGTCTCCATCTTGCATGCTTCTGAGCAACTTGGCATGAACTGTGAAGTTTGGAAGGGAGGGGTAGTAGCAATGAAGAAAAAGAATAGCTTAGCAGGAAGTGCAGCTTGCTGTTCTTGTTTCTGGTTGGTATTTGGCTTCTTGGAGTCACCAATAAACTTTGGCAAACTGTGGCTTTAATTTACTCTTTCTATTTTGTAGAAGAGGAATCCGATGTCTTCCAAAGTACTGCCAACCAGGAGCTGTCTCCATTTCACATCATGGCTTCCAGGAAGCGTCCCCTTAGCAGGACTTACACACGGAAAAAGCTGCTCAGCTGAAGTTTGGAGCCAGAAGAGTATGGGCAATTTTGCATTATCCCAGCTGTACAATATCCTTTTTAACAAGGACCTTATATTTGGTGCTGGACTGGAGCTGTCTTGTGTTGGTAGGAGACTGGATGCAAGCATATGACTGGAAATAAGGACCATTCTAAAAGTTGTGTTTTTACCTCAAGTGCAGCATCTCTCCATCCATTCAAAGCCTAGCTCGGTCTTTCTGGCACTTCTCCTGCATGTGGTAGCTGAGTTCTGCAGTGAAGGTTCAATTCTGCTAGGTAAAGAGGGACAATTGTCACTTTTCTACAGCTGTCTTGTAAAATAAACTGATGTCAATTTTCACTGTGTCATTTAATCAGAAATCTGTCTTTAGCCCAAGTGATGGGCAAGGGATTGGGGCTGCAGGAAGAAGGATGCTGGAAGTGAAGGGTACAAAACAAGCTGTGTGCTCCTTCTGTCTATTCTGTCCTGATGCTAACTGCATCCCTCTGTTAGTTGCATCCAGTTTGCCACAGCTTAGTGGAAAAATAACAAGCAGATTAACTCTGATGGATTGATGAGTAAATCACTTAGAAATACTTGATAAATGCCAGAAGAGTACAGAGGAGGGGAAAGATAGCTGGGAACAGGGAAGGAGAGGAGTTTAATTCTTTGTGTTTTGGTGTATCTGCTCCTGGCCACTGCTTCACCGTCCTTTTCTGCAAACTTGCGGTGGGCCAGAGAGGACTGGCTGGGAAAACTTCCGTGAGAGGTACAACTTGGAATAAGTGGAGATGGCAGTTCGAAGATTACTCTTCACCAAACTGAGTCACTGACTAAATAGTGACTAATTATCTGAGATGTGCTTGCATTCTAACCCCATGAAGACAGCAGGAGCTGTGATTCAGTGCCTGAGCTGTGGCCTACAAGGGGCTAAAATCGTGCATTATCTTGGAAGGGCTGAGGTTTTTTTCCCTTAGGATAGCCATCTGTTTGTGCATGGTGACATATTGGGGAAGTCACCCCACTGTCTAGTGAATGCACAGGAAGCAGAGAGCTACAAAGATAGTGTGAGGCCATCCTGAAGCCAGGCATGGCAATGCAGAAGTTTGTTATGTGGCTTTAAGGCTTTGAGGGTATAGATGGTATTGAATGGAATTAGTTTCCTGGAATTGCTATTTATTGCAGGAAAGCTGACTTTCCCTCTGCCAAGAGAGGAGGAGTGGTGTGCTTACCAGTGATTGTTTTGCTTGTGGGAGAGGTGTACCTGCTTCAAGGATGTGGATTGATACACAAGCCTAGCGCTCCAAGACTACTACTTACTTCCAAGTAGGATGGATCTTTCTCTGCTGAAGATCTTTTTCAACAGCAGAAAATAAAGGCTCTGAACTTAAGCCTTGTGCAGCTTAGCCACACCTAGAGCCCTCAGTAATGTCCCCCCTCAAAGCCACGCCCTTGCAGGCAAGATCAAGTATGTAGAAGGAAGATCATAAAGTGTTTCCTACTTCAGTTGGTGGCTTTCAACTTGGTGTATGCTACTCCTCAGATGGCAGTTGTGGTAGCTGTGCTCCTTGTGATTGCAGGCTAAAGCAATGGCTTGCCTTTTGGTGTCAGGCAGCCAAGCTGCTGACACTTTTCCCCCTTGCCCTTCTTGAAGCAGGTACCTAGGCTTTCACTTCTTGCTCTGCCAGAGTTAAACTTACGTCCCCCTTCCTGAGGTGGACAGGGTCAGTGTTAAGTTGTATGATTGTATTTAATCTTCCTTACATCCAGACTGGAAGTTTCTCCCAAGAGTAAGAAAATGGCACTGAACCAGGGTTGTTTTTTATCCTGGATGCTTCAGACAATGCTTCTGTGCTGTCTGCAGATGCTTCTCCTGCAGCAATGCCATGTAGGAAGCCTACCATCTGATTGTGAGCACTTACAAAGCATGTACTTAAAGATGAAGGCACCACTGTGACAGCAGCTGAGTTCCCATGCCATGAGGATTAAATAGAACTCCTTTCTACATACCCAGAGTAAGTGACAACTGGAGCCTCTGACAAGTGACTTCACAAAACACTCTGGTTTATTAGAAAAAGTTACAGTAGAAATGTAAAAAAAACAGTTACAAAAAAAAAAAAAAATCAATGTACAAGTTCTGCAGGACTGCAGAGCATCTCCCTCTGAGGTTGCTAGGGCTGAGCAAGCCCTGCAGCAGAGGTTTCCAAACTGTAAACAAGTTTTTAGTCTTAGAGGCCAGGATGGGAGGCATCTCCCACTTCCCAGTGTTTAAGCTGCTGAGGGTGTGGGAGGAAAGGTGTCAACGCTGTCTAGACTGGCAGCAACTGGCAGCAGTGGAGAGTGTAGGCTATTAGTCCCACACCTTAGATGCTTGCTTCCCTTATGATGAAAGTTGCATCTTTTTCTTCCTCAGGCCTCTGAAACATAACAGGTTTGTTACCAGGATGGCTCAAGGGGCAGAAAGGCTCTTGAGCTCATGTCAGCAATATTTGCTTCTCCCTGCCCTGTGCCAGGTAAGTGTTAACCCTATGTTTAGAGTGGGTTTTTCCTCACGTCTATCATTGCTGGGTGGTAAGGCACTGGGGTCATGTTCAGGCTGCCTCTGCGCAGCTCCCGGCGGGGCTTGGGGGCAGGAGCGAGGCTCCGTGGTGGGTGCATCTCATGGGGCTGCCCTGCTCTCAGTAAGTGCTCGGCATCCCTCTGGCGAAGGTCCCCAGGGCTGTCGTTGGGCAGGGAGGAACGCCTCCACGTCGATGGCAAAGGGGCATGCACCACGTCCCTGCTCTCATCCCTGACCCAATGGCTTTCTTCAGTGGCGGCCAGAGGCACCGGCTGTTCCCCAAGGCTGGATTCCTTGCAGGTCCCGGGTGCCGGGGGAGCTCTGTCCCCAGCCCCGTGGATGCTTCTCTCCATACCTGCTGGGAAAGATTGGGGGTACAGCAAGATGAGTATCAGCAGCTCTACTTTTCTCATCAAAATCAGTGCCTGTAGAACACTTGCTGAAGGTCAGCAATGACCTGCATTGCTCCTGACTCTGCTCCAAGCTCTCACTGCCAGGAAATGGAATTTAAACTACCTTACTTTTAACTTGGTAGGAACAGCAAAGCCCCAGTCTGGGTCTCCTCTCACCTTTGGTCTGTCCAGGATGGAGGTTCATGTTACTCAGCCTCTGGTTCAGCTCCTGGTTTGCCCACATATAACGGCTCAGCTCCTTTTCCAGCACCTGAATCCTTGCCTCATAGTGCAGCTTGCTGCTGGCCAGCTCCTCATCCATGTGCTCTACAAGGCAAAACAAGGCCATTTCAAGCTGCAAGCCCTGTGAATGACAAGCAGTACCACTGCTGCCTGTTTCAGGAGCTGAGGGGTTACCGCGGCTCTGCTGGAGCAGTAACTGCATGTTCTGTTCATGTTCCTTCTGCTGCAGGGTGAGCTGGCGGTCCAGCTCCAGGCGCTGGCGCTCCACGGCTGCCTCCAGCCAGTACACCAGCCGCTGCTGCTCCTCCAGCTGCATCTCCAGCTCCGACAAGGCAATGTGCTGCCGGTGCTGGTCCTCTCGCAGTGTCACCACCTGGCCAGGATGCAAGAGCAAGGAACATCTCAGCTGCTTCAGAGCCTGGGGAGATTTTCTGCCCCACTGAGCCTGATCAAGTTAGGTTTTTCGTTACGATGTATGAAGGTTAGTTCTGGGATGTCACAGCTGCCTTGCTGGGGGAAGAGCAATATGTGGCAGCACCGATGTGGCAGAGCCGCCACAGGGATCTGTGTATCCTGTGACTAGTTAATTCCCTCTCCCAGGTGTTGGGACAGGTGGGGATCATGGTGCTGTGGCCTTCTGGCCTGACTTTACAGGGCAAAAGTACAGTAAGAGGCAGGCAGAAAGCTTGAAACTGAGGAAGACAAGAATTTGGTCAGATACTGGAGTTCCCACCAGCACAGAGAGTAGCTGTCTCTCACCTTGTCAAAATACTTGCAGAGCAGAGCTCGGGTCTCGGAGGAGGAGAGGTAGCTGAGCTTGGCCATGAGGTTCATCTCGCACTGGGACAGGAGGCTGGCCGAGGCCCGCAGCACTCGTTGCCTGCATGTGATGGACTCATTCTTGTACTCAATGGCTGCATCCAGAGCCTCAATTGCCTCATCCAGCTGGAACAAGATCCGTTCTTCCTGCCAGGACAGAGCTGCAGTTACTAGGGAGCAAAGGGTTTGCTCTGCTTCACCCTGCCCCAACTTCCCTTGTCACCTCAATAGTGTGGATGAGAAGTTGGGATATGCACATTTTGCGGATGTAAGGCATTATCTGCTAATGACCCCACACTCAGGTCTTTAATTCTCTCCTACTACCTTACGCTCTTGCAAGCAGAGCAGCCCTGCCCAAGAAGAAGTACCTCTGGGGACAGCAGGGTGCCCTGACGCAGCTTGTTGTCGAGCTCCAACCTCTGTTTGAGCAGCTGGTCCTTTTCCTGGCGCAGGCTGTTGATCTCCTGGCGGATCTGCTGCTGGTCGTGGGCACTGCCGTGACGCAGTTGCCCGTTCCTCTCAGTCAGCTCCTTCTCCAGGTGCTCCAGGCGGCTGGACACACGCACTATGTCATCTGTCAGGGCCTGCAGCAGAAGATGGTCGAGAGGATCTGCTCTAAAGGCAAGTCAGGCCCCCAGCCCCCTTCTACTCCCTCCATAGGTCAAGCAACCCCACATATACATATAAGCCAAGGGCTAGCAAGCTAACTAGCTCAGAGGCAGATCTATCCACTTCCCAACACTACCACATCCTGGCCTGATCTTCCAGCCTCCCACCTCTGCTGGAAACCAAGCAAGGGGTTGAGGTGTCACACTCTTGTCCTACCTGGCTGGAGCGCAGTCGTTTGCTCTCCAGGCCATTTTTCTCCTGCAGCAGGGCTTCCTTTTTGGCCACGATAGCTTCCCGCTTCCTCAGCTCATCTTCCAGCTCATCCAGGGCCCGGCGCTGCTCGAGAACTTTATCCATCTCCATATCCAGCCACTTCTTCTGTTCCTCAATTTTCTGATGGAAGGAGAGGCAAAGGGCATGTGCGTGCATGCATGCAGGCAGCAGCAGCAATGCCCAGGACTGCTTGACTAAAGACCAATGGGATTGAGATCAGAGAGAGTCTTAAGTCCATCTCTGCTAATGCCTACAGCCCAGACTTCACTGGGTTTATCCTTCCAGCAGAGCTGAGCTAAATCCCCAGCTGCCAAGGAGTCCTTGGGGGTCACATCTCCCACCACCCTTCTGCTAACAGACAAGACTTTGCAGCTTCTCTACCAATGCATTGGTCCTGAGAGTAAGACAAGATAAGTCCTCTGCTACTAGATGTAAGTGGTATTATGGACGGTCCTCCTCAAGGGGAGGATGGTCCAACTCAGGCTGAAGCCTCAGCTTCCAGATCTCCCCTACCAACCAGCAGTCTGCCACGGCAGTCCCCTTTGAACAGGAAGAAGGAGGCAGGCTTGTTCTGCCTGTACCTGCTGCTGTTCCAGGCTGATCACGGAGCCATTGCTGCCGCTCCGCCGCTTCCTCTGGAAAGCTGCAATTTCTTCTGTTTTGATGCGCAGGATTTTCTGGTGCTGCTCGTGCTTCAGTTCCAGTTCCTGCATGCGAAAGAGGCAGCTGTGAGCGTTGAGGGGGTGGAAGCTGTTTGCCCTACAGCCAGGGGCTGAGGGACAGGTTATGTTCTCTGCTAGCTCTTTGGATACTCTTAAAAAAAAAAAAAAAATCCTCTGTTTCTATTCTCTTCAAGACAATCACAGACCCCATCAGAGCTACCCTGGCCTGCCCAGCAGCTTGCAGAGCCCACCCATCATCATCCTCACAAATAGTGCAGTAGCCCAGCTGCTCCTGCCCCTTCCTACCTTGACTTGGTGCTGCTGCTTATTCACCTCTGTCTCCAGCCGCCGTTTCTGCTCACTCTCCTCCCGCAGCCGGCGCTGCAGCTGGCTCTGCTGCCGCCGCATCAACTGAATGTTCCTCTCCAGCTCCTGCACTCGCTTCTCGCTCTGGGCTGAGAGCGACACCAGCCTCTCCGTCACCTGCTTCTTCTTGCACAGAACCTGCCAGAGGGCAAAAGCTGCCCTTGGGCTTGGCGTCTTCCCTGTGCCCTTTGCAAAGATACCCCAACTCTGCCCCTGCCCACCTCCCCAAGTAGGCAGAGCCCTTCCCACTCACCCGTGCCTTGCTCTGTGCAGCTGCCACGCGTGTGCGGTACTCCTGCAGCTTACGCTTCTCCCCGGGGTCCCATGGCTCTTTGCCTTCCAGCTCCTGGAGCTGCTTCTGGCTGTCGCTCAGCTCTGCCCGCACCTGCTCTGCCTCCTGCTCCAGCTCGCTGATCTTCTGGCAGTACTGTCTGTTCAGAGCCTGGGCGTCCTGGCCTGCAACACACCCCCCTCCACTGTGACCTCCAGCCCTGCTTCACTCACAGCCAGGATCCTACTGAGGGATGGACCTTTCCTCTCTCTTCCTCAAGTATTTTTGACTACAGAGACTGAATGTTCCCTTGCCCTCAGCTACTCTGGAGCGAAACCAATGGGAAGGGTCTCACTCAGCTGCAGGGCTAGAGAAACAGTGCTCTGCTGCCTACAGGGGAAGGGACTGGGCACAGACAACACAGGGAGGGAAGGTGAGAATGGGAGTAGAGACCAAACATCCCAACTAGGAGGAGATTCCACAGGGAATGGATGCAGGTTCCCAGCAGCAGCTCTGCACCTGTCTTAATGAGCTCTGTGATCAGCTCCTCCTTCATGCGGATGTTGATTGCCAGCTCTCGGATCTTCTGCTGTGCTTGCACCAGCCTCCACTCGGAGTCTTTCCCCGGCAGGTGCTCACAGGGACCAAGCAGTGGCTCCCGCCTCCTGCAGACCTCTGCAACACAGATTCCCGGGTAAGGAAGGTCCTGTCTTAGCAGCTGGGTGGCAGAAGGACAATCCAACTTCAGAGCTGTAGCCAAGAACTGGTACAGCATCATCCAGAGTCACCCACGGCTTCCACCAAAACACATAGCTCTTGCCAGACCCCAGCAGTTCAAGTTTCTCCTTAACAAAAGCAGCTAGACTGTCTCTGCTCCATTTTTGTCCATTCACGTGGGACATGTTGCCTTCCCATCAACAGCACTCGTGAAGCACTACCAGCCCTAGGAAGACTATCCAACAACCTACAGTTGCCACTTGCCTTTTGACAGCTCCAGCTGCTCCTCCTGAATCAAGGGAGCATTGCCTCCGCTCGGCTCCTCGCTCAACTTGCAAATCTCTTTCTTGCTCCAGCTTTGGACCCCATTTCTAGAAGGAGAAGAAAATTAATCAGTTTGGTCTGGGCACTGCCAGAGCTGTTCCCAGTAGGACCCTTGTGATCCACAGGCTTCAGGAGACAGAAACAGTAGCTGTGGTCAGGAAAGATAGTAATTAGTTCCCCAGCAAGCAGGCAGCTGTCTCAGCAGAATCGCTGATCCCAGAGACAGTGTTTGCTTCTACAACCTACATGAGAGCTGAGATACAGAGGTGGGACAGCCAGGTCACGCAGCTGCCAGGGCACTGCACAGTGCTGGGACAGCCTCAACTCACCGGCACTGGGACTTGGACTGTTTCTGTTCCCACTCTTCCTCCTCCTCTCCTGAGGACAGCTCTGCTGGCTTCTCTGAGTCCTGGCTGAGCTCCCTCCCCGGCACCACGGCTTTGACCTCTGGATTGCTGGTTGGGCACAGTGTATGGTTCAAGTGCCAGCCTGCCAGGTCCTTCTCCTGGAAGGAGGGGTTGCTGTTGAGCTGCTGGGGCACAGAATCGGAAAGAGAGGAAACATGCTGCGTGAGAGCCAATGTTAGAAAAAGCAGCTCTCAGCTGGGCATCACTGCTAGACGCAAAGAAAAGCAACAAAATGGAGCTGAGCATGTTTTCAGGAGGACTGACATGTTGCTAGATCCAGCTGCCTGCCCTCCTGCCTTCTGCTGCTCAGAAGCTGAGCAAATCTGGGACTTGCCCATAACATTGAAGTAAAAGCCTCACTTTTGAAGTTGGGCTGGCTTTGCCAGAGTTGTGAATATCTTTGGATGCGAACACTGAGCACAGTCCTCTGGACTACACCTCTGATAAGGTTCATATTCAACTGGGGGGAAAAGTTCACTCTGAGCGAAAAGGCAGCAGCTCTTCAGTGGGACAGACTTGCACCCTCACCTTCCTGCAAAGGGCTCTTCCACTCTGCTTGGTGGGAAGGAACCTTGAGGGAACCCCGCTGAGGCCATGGGATGGGGCAGCATCCAGTGGCGCTGTATGAGGTCTCTGGCCAGTGGTCACCAGGTGAAGGTTTTCCAGCAGTTCTGGCACACACAGGTTTGGCATTGCCATCTCCAAGCGCACGTGCAGCTCTGAGATCTGATCTTGCTGCTCCTGCAGCTTGTCGCTCTATGAGGCAATGAGAAAAATGTGATTACGTACATATGGATCCCAGACCTGCTACAGAGGACACCAAAGGCTGGGCTGCGCTCTCCTGGGGAAGAAGAGGAAGAGTGGGGCAGATCTCTATAAAGACAGCAGAGCCCAGAAATACCTGCAGCTTATACTGCTCCATGGCATCCTCCAGGGCAGCCAGGAAATCACGGTTCTCCTCCTCCAGGCGCTCCACTTGCCTCTGCAGTTTGGCCACCTGCTCGTCTTTGATGGACTCACACCCCTTCTCAGTGTTCACCTGCCCCTGAAATACAAGAGAGGCAGCATCAGCATCCACCTTTGTCCTTCCCTTCCCATGCTGGACTGGGAAGGGCTCAGCAGCTGTGCAGCCCCAGATTTTTCCTGACAAATAAATCTCTTAGCTGCAGCCGAATCCAACTTCTCCCTGCCTGCTGGGAGGACCACATCTTTCTGCCTCCCTATGGCCTTTTGGCCAGGTTGCTTCTCCTGACCCTTCCACCGTGCTGTGCTGAGGCTGCTGCATTCAGTGGCCATCAGACGAACCCAATCTTGGAGCTGCAACACCCCAACCGTTACCTGGGCTTTTGTCAGCTTTGAGCCTTGTGCCTCAGGGCTCTGGTCTTCAGCGGAGGTGCTCTCAATGCCACTATCCAGCCCGGCTGAAGTCAGCTCACTCCTCTCGCTCTCCACCGCGCACAGCCACTCCTTAACCCGCAGGATCTGCCCCACTGTCAGGTTACTCTCCTCCTGCAGCTCCATCAGCAGCCGGTACGCAGCGTCGGTGCAGGTCCGGTAATGTGTGCACTCCGCCAGCAGCCGAGCCGTGGGGTCTGGTGCACATCGTTTGGTGGTGGCTGAGCGGTTGATGATACGGGTCTCAGAGCGGTGACGCTGTTCCAGAGCCTTCTGCAGATTCTTTATCTGCAGGTGAAGCTCTTCGACATGCTCAGTCTCCTTGCGGCAGTTCACCACGGCTTTGTTCTGGATGTTTTGAGCCCGGCTGGCGTAGTTCAGCGTATTGAGGCTCTCATCAAAGTCAGAGGAGGATGGACTAACACAAGCTATCATCACGGTCTGGGCATTCCCCCCCAGAGAGTCTTTCAGGATCCTAGGGAAGAGCACAGCAAATAAAATAGTTGAAATTCAAAAATAATGCAGGATCCAGGAGGTTTCCAACCCTTGTCAGGGCTTAAGCCCAAGGAAAATGATATTCTTGCGCTGTGGCTGGTTCAGCACTAGTGAAGTGAGCAGGATCATTAAGCAGAGTAATAACAGACTGCACCGTGGCAAGTTTCCATCTGAATAATTCCCAATGCTGGGAGCTCCCTGAATCTGCGATCACTGTTAGGTACATGCTGCATGGGAACCTGCCGGAGACTGCAAAGGCCACCTGCTTGAGCTAAAAACTAACTGCAGACCATCAAACAAGCCTATTTTTCTTCACTGCCAGGCAGGAAGGGGCAAGATAATCCATGATGGCACCCCATCTCAGCTTTGGCAGCATGACTTAAGAAGGCTTGTCTTTGGCAGCACTGTGACAAGCTAGTCCATCATTTCTATCCTGGCCTCATTGCTCCTCAAGCTTCCCTACATGGAAACCCCCCCAAAGGGTGGACCTGTTAAACTGCCATGAGGCACAGTGGAACAACCTGTCCCATCAAGCACTCAGAGAGCTCCAGTGTGAGAGCAGAAGGGACAACTGGCCCTGCAAGCTCCTCTTGGCTGACCTGGGGACTCTACCACCCAACCTGGCAGGCTGGGCACGGGAAAGGCAGCGAGAAGCATCACCTCCCTCCTGCTGGGACAAGAGCTCGTGTGACACAGAGGTCCTGGTCCCAACTGTACCTGGTGATTTTGGAGTCCCTGTAGGGAATGTGGCTGCTCTTCCTCCGAGGGTCTCCCAAGGCACTGATGACGTTGCCCAAGGCCAGGAGGCCACTGTTGATCTGGATACTCTCCTTCAGCCTCTCCCCCGTGTTTCCCGTCTTCACAATTCGCTCTGAGCCCGCCAGGTCCACAAAGTGAAACTTGGAAACCAGGACCTGGCCCGAGGCGGGGATGGAGGGGTAACAGTGGTGGAGGGGGAGGCGGCCAGCCCCACGCCGCTGTTCCATGGTCACTGTGAAGATAGTGTGTGAGCGGCTCGACTGCCTGTTGACGTGGGTAGCTCCCGTGTGCTTGGCTGTGTTGCCCATCTCCAGCAGGCTCAGCACCTCGTCCAACCCTTCTACTTCTGACTCCTTCACACCACAGAGCACTGCAACGGCAAACGGAACCATGGCTGGGAGGAACAGGCTGCCCGAGGAGGCAGCTCCTCTGTACAGCCTCTACCATGTCACACACAGACTGGCTTTCCACACCAAACAGGACTAAGCACAGCAATCTGCTGCAGGAGACGGATGGAGGGAGAAGATCTGGCTCTGCCTTCAGGGATAGATAACCCAACCCTAGCCTTGGGCACGAAGAGAAAAGGGAGCCTGTGCGCAGCCACACATACCAATGTTCCCCTTGTCATCCTCCCGGATCTGGATGTCTTTGCTGGCTGTATCCACCTGCAGCAAGTCCCGAAACTCCTCCTTGTACACCTCCAGGTAGGATACTCGGACTGTGTAGTCGATCAGGTCATTCTCATCAATCAGCCTGAAGGTCTCGGCCATGGCTCGTGGGATGATGCCCTGCTCATCTTCATTGATGGAAGCTGGCAGAGAGATGCACACAGTCATGGCAAGCAGTGAATGCCTGGGGAGCCTGTGCTGGCTGGGGCAGCCATGGGCAGGAGCATGCCTGCAGCCCAGACGTCAGCTGGAAAGGAGCAGCCTCACAACCCTCCTGCAGCTCAGCCCTCGCAGCCCAGATTAAACATCCCTCTGAGAGCTTTTAAGTCACAGGACCTTGGGGCAAAGCCTATCCCACTGCTCCCCTGCACAGTGCAGTGGCTTCTAGCAATGCTGCTTGTTTCCAGTTCTTCCTTGAGAAGAAAAAGGGACATTAGTGTTTCAGCAGGTAGCAAACACTGTGCCTGCAGCTACACCGTGCTGTCCTTTGAAGCCAGCACAAGTCCACAAACTTTCCCAGCTCCAAAAAAGTTTTTTATGTGCTTGCAGCCTGCTTGTATCTGACCACAACACTCTGCCATCTGGATTTTAAACGGTTTTGCTTTTGTCTCCAACAGCCGTGTAAGAGGACAATCGCCAAATCTGGTGCAATGATAGCCTCAACTGGGAAACTGAAAACAGAGGTAGGCTGAAAGTATGGAAGCAATTTAGTGTTCACAAATTATGCAGTTAACTAAGGCTGAAAAACATTTACAGTACATCCTCTGTAAGATACCAATAATACCATTAAACTAGCCCTTATACGAGAGAAGAGTTTCCTCTTTTTCCTCTCCTTCAGCTAAACAAACCAACAGGATTACTCCCCACAATCCCCTCTCTCCTTAGGGCTTATTTCAGGACAAAGATGATAGATTCAAGACAGGCAAAGGTAGCGGTGCCCTAGGAAGATCACCACCGCCTCCAGCCCTGATGCTGGCCTCTGGCTTGTCCAGCAGTGGTAGAGGAGAAAAACCTACACGCTGTGATCTCAAAGAAGGTGTTGTCCATGGGGGGGGAGGACGGGGGAGGGTGGTGGTGGGGTTGGGCTGGAGGGGGCTGGCAGATCAAGGGGGAGGGCAGAGTGGAAGGAGTGGGATGGTGATGTTGGAAGTGATGGAGACGGTGATGTCGGTGGGTTTGGGTGGAGACAGCAAGGCTGACGAGGGCGGTGGGGAGGGCAGCATCGCGGAGGCTGGCGGGCTGGCAGGGACGTTGGTGGCTGGGCTTGGGATGGAGGGCGCTGGCGGGGCGAGCGGAGGAGGGCGGCGATGCCGGCGGGCGCGGCGACGCCGGTCACGCCGCGACTCACCGACGCTGGCCTCCCCGATGGTGTAGGTCTTGCCGGAGCCGGTCTGCCCGTAGGCGAAGACGGTGGCGTTGAAGCCGCGGAAGAAGGCCCGCAGCAGCGGCTGGACGCAGGCCCGGTAGACGGCCGCCTGCCCCGCCGCCTCGGGCAGCACGGCGGCGAAGCGGAAGCGGCGGCGGCGGCCCAGGGCCACCTCGCCGGTGGCGGCGTCGCACCGTAGGCAGGGCCGGTGCCCCCGCAGCGCCTCCCGGGGCAGCAGCGGCCGCACCCGCACCGCCACCCGCACCGCCGCCCCCTCCGCCGCCATGGCGGGGCCGCCGCGGGCAGCGGGACGGGCCCGGTCCGGCGCGCGGCGATGGCGTCAGGCGGCTCCGCCCGGCGCCGCGGGGGCGGGGGGGCGGCCGGCGCGGCCCCGGCAGCCCCGGGCTCGGCGTGCCGGGGCGGGGGCGCGGCGGCACCAGCACGGAGGGAGCGGGCGGCACGGGTGGGCTGCGGAGGCGGTGTCGGGGGTAAGGGGCGGGGTGCTCCCTCGTTCGTGAGAATCTCCGTCACTCGTGAGGTGCTGCACTGCTGGCCAAACAGCGCGCCGTCACGCGTGAGATGCTCCATCGTTTACAGGACACTCCATCACTTGTAAGATGCGCCACTCATGAAACAACGCTCTGTCGCTCATGAGATGCTCTGTCATTCGTTAGACAGTGCTCCATCACTTGTGAGATGCTGCACCGCTTGCGAAACAACGCTCCATCGCTCATGAGGTGGTCCATCATTTACAAGACAACGCTCCATCACTTAGGAGATGCTCCACCGCATCCTGTGGGACACTCTGCCACTCCTCGCAGGCTTTCCCACGATCACCATGAGGAAGGGACAAGGGGCTACGTGGCCCTGCCACGGGACAACGTGCTTGAGGTGCAGGCGTGGGCAGCCTCCTGGGATGCAGTTTGTGGAGCAGCTGGTGCAGACAGCCGGTGCTTCCCGGCCGCCTGCTGTGCAGGGTGATGGCAGGGCCAGCTCCAGGCACTGGCCTACGTTCAGGACAATCTGAGCGATATCAAATTTTTTCATCTGTCTGCCTGCAGCTCCCACTGCACTGCCCTGTGGCTGCGGGGAGGGGAATGGCCCTCGCAGGTCCCCTGGGTGCTGTGGGAAGCTCTCTGTGCTGCTCCACGGCAGCGCAGAGAGGAGTCGCACACGCCGCTGGGACGGCTGATGAGGCACAGCCGCGCTCGGCATGGGGCTCTGACTCCCGCTGCGCCGGAGCGCCAGCTTCACCCCTGACCACCCTGCCCTCATGGAGATGCCTGGTCCCACTGCCCTGAAGATGGAAGCAAATGTCCTCGTTATGGGAGCAGACAACGTGGGGAAGTCAGGTAAGAACTGACCGTGAGCTAGGAGCAGGTAGTTCCTAGGCAGGAGATACATTTCTTGCCCCCAAAAAAGGCTGAAAAGTGCAGCAGCATTTGGAGAACAAGCTGCAAAGAGGAACCTGGTGGAGCAAGCTGTTGAGATGGGACTGAGCTTTCAGGTGTGGTGATGATTTGAGCTGGGGAAGCTGAGCACAACCTTGCAGGCAGTGGGCGAGCAACAGGGGAAGGTATTTTCTGCTGGAGCTGTGGCTTGCTGGTGCTCTATTTTGTGCTGTGCGTCTGCTTTGCTCACAGACCTGCCGAGGGCTGGGGGAAAATGGGAGGTTGTTCCTCCTAGTGGGAGTTTACAGGGGGATGGTGCCTGACTCTTCTCGCTTTTTAAATAAAGGAAAATCCTTCAGGTTTAGGGTTATTTTGATGATTCTCATTCTTCCCTCTGCAGCTCTGACTGTGCGTTTCCTCACCCGGCGCTTTATCGGGGAGTACGGAGACATGGGTGAGTGCCAGGCCAGGGCCAGGCCAGTTGCTGTTAGGGACTGGGGTCAGGAGGCGAGCCTGCTTCTGCCTGTGGGATTTCATTGTTTCCCATCCTCTCCTGCCTTTCTCCAGATCCTTTGCCTGCTCCTGGGGGTCTCGATGGTTGTGTTTGTTCAATGACCCATCTCTTTACTCCAGAACTACTTCTATGAATGCAAAAGGTCCTGGGTGGCAGCTGGTGGCACCAGTGTGCCTGGACTGAACGCTGGGGTAGAGGCAGGCTGGGGCGATCACAGCTGTGAAGGCCATCATGCTCCACGTGTGTGTTGCTGTACAAAAAGAGCCCCTGGTCCTTGGCCTGTGGAGCATGGTCTCCTGGGGTGGACGTGACAGGCTCGTCTCCAGAAGGAGAAGACCTGCGTTGAGGGAGCTATTGCTTGGGTCCATGAAGATGATGATTTTTTTTTTGGCAGAATTCATCTATAGCCACAACCTGACGGTGGATGGCCGAGAGATTCTCTTCCACATCTGGGATGTCCCCAATTCCCAGGTGAGAGTGCTCCACCCACTCACCTGTTTTCACCCCAGGGACAAAAAACCCTCTACTAAAAGTCACCTCGGGGGGAACCACAGGCTGGGAGCTCCAGCTGAGCAAAGCTCCTGGATCAGATAGTTTGTGGGTGACTGAACCCTTCTTGCCTGTAGAGGACAGGGCAGCAGTGTTGCTGGCAGGGTAGCAATAGCCACCGTAGTCCTGGACATCAGAGCCCAGATTGAGCACAGGACTGTGCTAATGAAGTGGAAGTGCTGCTCTGAGCTCCCCACGCTGTTGTCACCTACAGCCTCCAGTGCTTGGCAGCTGGGTGATAATCCTGATGGGCTCAGGATTGCTGCACACTGTGCTAGCAGGCAGGTGTGGAGGGAGGGAGCTGGGTTAAAAAAACCCTTCCTTTTCTCTTTCCCCAGGAACAGGCAGACGAGGGCTCCTCAGAGGAGAAGCGAATCCAGTGGGCAGACAGCTTTGTCCTGGTCTACAGCATCTGCGACCGTGCCAGCTTCAACATCCTGCCCCTCAAAATCCAGTTCATCAAGGCAGCCAAGGAGGGGCAGAGCCAGGAGAAGGTGCCCATCGTCATTGTGGGCAACAAACGGGACCTGCACCACCAACGGGTGGTGTCCAGCGAGGAAGGTCGGCTCCTGGCCCTCTCTTTAGACTGTGGTTTCTATGAGGTCTCTGCAGCCGAGGCTTATCACGGGGCCCTGATGGTCTTCCATGGACTGGCTGAGCGTATCCCTGACACCAAACTGGCACTGAAGAAGGGTACGGGGATCCGTGGCATCGTCAAGACCATGTCGGCTGTGTTTGCCCGTAAGCGAACAGACTCCCTCTGAGCTACGGCATGGGTATTGCTTCTCTCTGTGCTGCCCGGCTGGACCAAGCCTCCTCCCTGCATGCCCATGGAGATGGTGTGTGTGTTTCCATAAGTATGATGGGTTCCTGCTGCTTGCTGTCCTCCTAATGTCAGCGTCTGGGTGTCCTTGGCCCATGCAGCCAAGGACTGTAGTGCCTTCCCTTCGGCTCCGTGGTGGGCCAGAGTCTCTACTCTTTGCCGTACCAGCTTTTTAGGTGCCTCCTGCTTTCTCCTTCTATCTTCCAACGCTGGAAACCACCAGGTGGTTTTGCCACAGCTCCAGGCAGCATCATCCCCAGGTCCTTCAGCGGAAGCTGCCTGGGCTGCAGGGAGGACACGCCGCTTCTGCATGGCCACCCAGCTCCCTGTCTCCCCACTCCTACCCTGGGAACCTTATTCCTGTTTAAAGCTCATCAAGGTCCTCTCTGGTAACCCTGGAGCACACACAAGCTGGCAAGGTGGGGGTTTCTCCACCAGGGAGCCACTGGCAGTTCCCACGTGTGCATCACTGTGTCAGGGTCCCAGAGCCTGCGGCACCGGCCAACCCCAGAGGACCTTGGTGAAGGATGACACTGCCCATCCCACCCGCCTTGCTTTTGAACTGTCCTGCTCATGGTCCTCTCTCCCACAGCCTTTCAGCGATCGCAGCAGTTTCCCTTGTGCAAGCGCCGTATGGGCCTTGCCTGGGAAAAACCAGGCGCGTGGCTCGTTCCCAGGATGGAGACTGCACCGTGCGCCTTCCCAGGCCACTCCTTCCGTAAGGCTGCCTGTCCCCGGGGAGGAAGGGAGGTGAGGAAAGGGGTCGCCGGGCTCATCGCCGAACCCTTCTGCTGCCGGGAGGTTTTTCCCTGCCTCTCCCCAAACCCTTCCCCTGGTGTGCCTGGGAAAGCAGTGTATTGGAAGAGGGTTTGCGTGTGCGGTACAGACACGGATTTCTCTGCTGTGTTCTGGAAATGCAATAAATTGTCTTTGGCAGGAAGCCCCCAGCTCCTTGGGGCTGTGAATTTGTACTCGGGGCATGGGAAGAGACACGTACTCCGCTGAGCATGAGCACCCACTGCCCCCGTGGCAGTGACCCAAGGAGGAGTTTCCTGGACCTGCTCCCTCGGACCCGGGTTGGGTGTCTCGTCCCACTCTGCTCCCTTGTTTTGGTGGCTCATAAAGTAGCCGAGCAGATGGGGCGAGTGGCAGGTTGGGAAGGTTTATTATTGCAGTGGATACAACAGGGTGTTGCGGGAAGCCAGGTGGTCCTGCAGGAGAGGGGGGCTCCAGGAGCTCCACCCATTGTCACCAGTCTTCTTCCTGACCCCACCGTCCGTCCCACCCTCAGCTGGGGGTGAGTGCCCACGGCTTTCCCACTCATGAGTCCTGCTGGTTGGCGGGGACCTTCAGCTCCTCCATGGAGGAGCAATCTGTGGCCAGGGATGGGCCCTGCGAAGGGGGGTGAAGGGAGGAAGGATGGGGAACCAGCCTTGCTATGGTGATGTTTGATGGCTTTGCTGTCCTCCCTGCTCTCTCAGCACTGTTCTCAATGTGTAGCCCATCTAAGTCCACACTCTCTGCTCAACAGGGACTAGGGTGGCCCCATGCCAGGCGTAGCTGGTCCCTTTCTTCTGGTCTCACTGCTCTCTCACCTCTCTGGTCCCTTCTGGTCCCATGTCCCCCTGCCTTCTCCTTCCACCAACAGAGCTTTTGGCTGCCTTTATTCCCCCATCCTGTCCCTGATGCACTCCAGAAGAAGACATCCATGGCATCTCCACTACTTTGAGCTCCTGTCCTGGTATAGGGGTGGGTGTGGGCGGCTGGCGGGGGCCTGGGCAAAGCATGCTGGTGAGGAATTAGAGGGGAGCCAGGATGCTCATCCTCCCCCCTGGCTCAGTCTTTCTTGAAGGCAGGGCTGTAGAGGTTGGTGTAGTAAGCCCGGCTGTACATGGCCTCGGGGCTGAAGCGGTAGGAGCCCTCGCTCACCCGCCTGTTGTAGGGAGCGAAGGCGGATTTCCGCGGGAGGGGGCACTCAGGCTCGAAGGCAGGGCTGCGGTAGAGGTTGTGCCGCAGGAAAAGGGGGTCCTCGAGCCCCAGAAAGGAGAGGGGGTGATGGCCGCGGTACAACCGCCAGTCACCCCTCAGCTGGGATTTCTCCTCGGTGGAGGGGGAAGCAGGCTTGGCGTCCTCCTCCTTCTGCTCCGTCTCTGGGCCAGGCTTGCTGCCCCCAGCTGCCTCCTCTTCCTTCACCGACTGCCTGCGGAGCTGAGGGCAGGGGTGAGTGCCCAGCCAGGCTGCACCCACCTGCTGGCTCTGCTGTCCCCCTGCTATACAGCCCCCCTAAAACTGGGGGGACAGCAGGACAAGCCAGTTTGGTCTGTGGAGGTGTCCCCAGTGGAGGGACTCACGGGCAGCTGCAGTGGAGAAGTAGTCCCAGGGGAGCAGTGGGGTGGGGGGAAGGAAAGTTGAGGGAAGGAAGGTCTCAGCCTGACCTTTTGCTTTCCCAGGAAAAGCACCCTGGTTGCACCCTGGGTTGGGTATGAATCATGTGAAGGTGCCACCACCAGCTGACCTAGGGCACTATTTCCTCTATGGGGAAGAAGTCACTAACAAGCCTGTCACAGCTTGAGGGATGCTCAGGAGGAGGATGGGACTGAGGTGTCCTGACAGCCCCACATCTCCACACTCTGGTACCTCCTGGCATCGCCCAGCGCTATGGGGTGCCCATGAGAGGACGTTGGGCAAAATGGGGTTTGCTGGAGATAGACGGGACCCGGCTGGGGACAAACTCACCGGCACGTAGCTGTACAGGGTGCCCAGCAGATGCTTGGGGGCACTGACAAGGGTCCCCCCCAGAGCATCCACCGTCTCCATGGCCTTGGACAGCCTGCGGGGTGTGAAGAGGATCAACCCCTCTGCTGCATCCCAGGCCACGGCCGGGACCTTCTTCACGCTGGAGATGCCGGAGGCGCAGGCGCTTTGCAGGTTGTGAGCCACGCTGCCCACCAGCCCGGGGCTGTCCCCCGCCTGCTGAGAGAAACCAGCCCAGCCGCTGGCCCCAGCCTGGCCAGCCCCTCCGGGCAGGACAGGGGTGGCCCTGGGCTCCCCATCCCCTCCGCAGCTCAAAGGCTGAGTGCTTTTGGCTCGCTGCTTTGCAAAAGCCACCGTGGCCTTTTGCAGCAGGATCACTCCCTGTCCCACCCTCCGGCTCCCCAAACTCCCAGGGCCCCGGAGACCCCCTACCCCGGGCTGTGCTTCCGCTGCAGGCAGAGGCGAAGGGCAGTGACCCTGACCTGCTGCTTCCCGTCCCCGCGTCCCAGCGGAGCCGCTGCTGGGCACCATTCCCAGCCGGCTCACACCACCCCTCGCTGCTGACACCCCACAGCAGCAAATGAGTCTCGAATACACAAGCTAGGGTGACCCTGCCCGGTGCAGAGGCTGCCCTCAGCCCCCAGCTTTGGGGAGTCAGGGAAGGGGGCTGCCCCACTGCCAACCCACCCTTGCTTCCTCCAAGCTGCAGTTCAGGGGTCAGCAGGGACGGGGGCCCAGTCGTACATTGCCCATGCTGGCATGGTCCAAGGGCAGGAAGATGCTTTGGGGCACTGCTGGCTCACTGGCCCCTTTTCTCCATACCTCCTTGGTGTGGTTGTTGTCTTTCTTCTCTGCTTTCTCCTGCTTCTGCTCCGGCACCTTGCTCTGCCGCCGGCTCAGCCAGCCGGCTGCGGTGCTCTGCCCATCACCATGGACCTGCGTCGCCTCGGCTGTGCTCGGCTTGGCCAGGCTGCCCTGGAAGGGGAGCAGAAAGCCACTGCTTGCAGGGGGCTGGCAGGTCCCATCCACCCCATCCTGCTTAGCTTGAGGATTTCACAGGGGCCCTGGGGTGCGCAGGGAGTAGTGGGGTTCATTTATGCGTGTGGGAAGAAATCCCGAGGGCAGATGGGAGCCCCAGGATTTCGGCGCACCCAGGGAAGGTGTTCCCACTGCAGAGCTGGGTGGGAGAGGAGAGGCGCCTCCTTCTCCCCATCCTCTAGGGGGGCTTTTTGCTTTAGGGAGGATGTTATGGCAATGCCATAAATCAACATTATACACTGCAAGCCAGCTAAAAATAACTCGTCCCGCCAACACAGTACAAGGTTGTGTGTGAATGTGCCACGGGAACCACTGCTCCGGCTTGTCCCACTGAGCCCAGGAACAAGCAGCACCCACCACTCTGCTCTCAGATGTGCTCCAAGGAGCCTGAAATGTCTCATCCAAAACCAGAATCAGCCCAAGAGAAGGTATGGGGGAGCAGGAACTTGGCAGATGGGTTTTGGCACTCACCAGGATGGGGATCCAGGTGGCCAGCTCCTGCCCTTTGGCTTTGGCACGCTGGAGGCTTTGGGTTGTTTGCTGGTAAGCACGGTTGGAGACGGTGCTAACCAAGGCGCCAATCCGGCCCAGGGTGCTGGGAGCACTGGGAGTGCTGGGCTGCTGCTGGGAGACCTTTACTGCTGACCCACGCGTCTCTTTGGGCTTCTGATCTAAAGGCAGAAGAGCACAGACAGGAGAGCGGTGGGGGGGTTTGCATCCTGGAGGGACAACCCTCCTAGGCAGCTCTGCACCAAAATGCAGGGGCGTCCTCCTGCCACGTGCACCCCACGAGCAAGGTGCCACCCCATATACAGCCAGCCCTCCCCAGCCACCCTCAGAGGGGATTTGGGCATCAGGACTACCTGCTTCTTCATCCTCCTCTGGCAGCAGGTACTCCATCAGCTTCTCCAGCCCGCCCAGGGCCGTGTCGACCCCTGCAGCTGCCATCTGGCTCACTGAGTTCCTCCTTGTGTACTTTGCTGTTGTTTCCACCGTGCTCTTGGTGGCTTCATAGCCCTCGGCCGCCAGCTCCATGATTTTATCCACAGAGTTGCCAATGGTGCTTTTGGCACTTTGGAGTGGGAAGGAGATGGTGCCCTTCAGTTCAGATGCAAGCTGCAGGTGGAGAGATGGAGAACAGCCCTGCTGGTGTGCTTGGGGTGGCATGGGACAGCCAGAGGGACCATGGGGGGGACCCCAGCCATGGCCATGCCAGTAGACAGCCCCAAGAGGAGCTTCTCTCCAGCCTGGGCTGGCAGGGATGGAACATAGGATGCTATTGACCTATATTTGGAGTGCCCCAACCATCCCCTGGGCTGCAGGAGCCCCTGGAGGAGTCCTCGCTTGGAGGTGCTGCCCTGTTCCCCCCTCAGCAGCCTATCACCATCCAGAAATGAGACCAGATGAGATGTGCCGCGGGCTCTGCAGAGGGGCTGGGGGGTGCCAGGCTGCCCTGCCTGTGACTCACCTTGTCGACGGGGTACTGGAGGGCAGGGATCTTCTCCTCCAGGTGGTCCAAGCCCCGGCAAGCCAGGTTGTTAGCCACAGCGACTGCCTTGGGCAAAAGCATGGCAGGGGGGTTAGTAAGAAAAGCTCCCGGGCGGTGCTAGGGGGTCACAGGTGCTGTCCCACCGAGGGAGGCTCTGGTGCCTCCCCCCTGCCGTGACCCCCCCAGTGGATGGACTCACACTGAGGCTCCAGCCTGCGCACCACGGGCTCCACGCTCCACATGGCCAAGGCACTGGCACCCTGCACGCCCCGCTCATAGACCTCGCATACCGAGGCCATGAGCGGGTGGGCCTCCTTGGTGCTGGTGTAGGTCCGCTGGAGGCTTTCGCAGGTCGAGCTCACCACCGGCAGCTGCAGAACCCTCTGCAGCACATTCTCCTGCACGTGGCAGACAGGCATTGGTCAGCCAACAGCCGTTCCCCAAGGAACGCCCCGTCGCCTGCACGCAGGTGGCATTTGGTGTGTTGCAGTGACCGCAGAGGACCTCAGCTCACGCTGGAGGAGGAGGGCATTTCTCAAACCCCATCGAGGGTCTCCCAGCTATGTTGCGTACAGCACAGCCAAGGACAAGCAGCCTGGCTGCTGAAGGAGTGCAGGCAGTGCTGGAGGGGCGATGGTCCCCACTCCCCTCACCACCCATGCCCGACTGTCCAGCCGCTCCCCCTGGCTTTCCACCCTCTTCTGCTGCTTATTCCATCTGACCCAGCCCTTGCTCCTGTCCTCGGACCAGCAAAGTCCATTTTGCCTATGTGTCGCCTCTGTCCTCTCTGTCCTGTCACCATGACGAGTGAGGGATACGGGCCTCGAAAAGGAGAAGGGAGAGGAGTGGGTCTGTCCTTGATGGCACAAAGAGCTTTGGCAGGTGCCATTGAAGAAGAGGGCACTAGAGCAATGCGAGGCAGCAAGGCACTGTGTCCCCACACCTGCTAACATGAGTGACATGGGATGCCAGTATAAACCAGCACAGCTGACACCTATGTGTGCTGCCAGTGCCAGAGCACGGCTGGAGACGGGTCCCTCAAAGCCGGGTGAGCAGGGTAAAGCTGCAGCTCCAGCCCACTGCTCCTGCTCTGCCTGGTGCCCACCTGGTGAGGCGAGACGACCGAGCGAGACACTGCAGCCCCAAGGGACGAACGGGGCAAATGTTGATTCATCACAGCAGCCATGAGGCAAGTGGTCTTTGGGTTGCATGGGACAGAGCAAAACAAAAAGCTGAGCTTTCCCCTGATCACCAGTGGGCGAGAGGCAGAGTTTGGCTTCACGTCCCACTTGTGACCACGACTGGACGGTGAATCTGCATGTTTGATAAAAACTATATTGCTTTGTGCTGTACGGTGCTAATTTTGGCTTGACGTGCAGCCAGCCCTCCCACAAGTCCCGCAGTCCAGCAATCCCGGGGGCTCCAGCTGTTCGCAGCAGCGCGACTGCTGGAGCTCTGGGCTCCACAGTGGGGACATAGACAAAGGACAGGCACAGCTGGCAGGTATCGCCAAGCGCTTGCATCGCCCAGGGTTAACTCCCTTTGTTCTAAACTATTTAATTTCAAGCATGCAAAAGGTTTTATCCTTTCCCTTTGATGATGCTCTATATTATTGCAGCTAAAGATCCATATAAAGATAACAGGGCGACAGCGTCAGATGTGACTTGTACTCATCCGGCAGAGCCGGTACGAGCTACCTGGTGCCCTCGGCTCACCTCTGCCCTGCCCTCTCTGCCTCTTCCCGCACCCACCTTGGCACTTCCATTCTGCAGAGTCTGATTCTTCTTTGCTGTCATCGTGACGCACCCACCTGCAAAGCAAAGTTGGGAGCCGCAGACCCTGCTGTGAAGGCAGGGCTGGGCTCGGGCTCCCCTCACACCCCCCGAGCATGGCAGGGCCAGGAGCTGGGCTGAGACATGCAACTCCCATGGGTGCAATGGATGCGGCATTGCCCAACGCTTGACTTTTTACCAATTAAGCTGTAAAACCAATGACTCCACACAGCCCTCCCCTGCTAGTGAGTTTTAATACCCAAAGAATCAAAAACTTAGTTGAGAGGCATCGAGTTTGGAGGAGCTACAGTACAAGGCAGGATAAAGAGCATTGCCAGAGCTGTAAGGCAAACTCAGAGCAACCAGGATACTAACAGATGTGCACGGGGGCCAGGGCAAGATGCGGGCTGAGAAGGGGTAAGAAGGCAGGACAGGAGCAGAGAGAGGAGCTGCAGGTAGGGATGGATGCGGTGAGCTGCCCAGCCGTGGTCAGCATCTGCCCCACAGCTCACGATGCCAGTGCCCATCCCTGCGCAGCCCCAGCTCGATGCGGGGGGCAAAAGCACTGCAAAACACTCATCTCCACTGCTGCCGGCTGAGTGACACCCAAAAGCACACCTCCAGCTCCCACCCCCGGCACAGACCTCCTTTTCTCAGCAGCATATGAAATTCAGGAGATTTAGGGAGGGTGGGTGATCCCTGCTCTCACCCTCCCGGTCCCGCTGAAGCTGTCCCCAGAGCGCCCAGTGGGGACAGGCTACTCACCGAGGGGCAGCCTGTCCCGCAGAGCAGGAGCAGAGGGTGGTGGCTGCGCCGTCCCTTCGCCCGGGTCCTCTGAGAGCGATGAACGGTGCCCCGGCCACTACCACCACGAGGCCCCACCTCCCAGTTGCGTGAGTTTGGGAGCTGGCGGGTTGTGGTGGAAACTGGCCAAAGAGCTCCCTGAAGCCACTGTAATTTGGAACAGATGGTGGCAGAAAATCCCCTTCATCACCTTTCCTGCAGAGCCCAGAAGCTGTGGCATAGCTGGGATACACGGGGGTTTAATGCCACTCACCAAGAGTGAAAATAATTCACCTTTGGACCTCATCACCTCAAAAGCAACAGATTATGAGCAGCCAGAGAGAAGGTGAAGAGTTAGGCAGGGTTTGTTATGGACAATGGGTGGATGATGAGTGCGGAAGAGAATAAAACCTTCCTCTACTTCTGTAGACCCTGTTATCGCCCATGGTGGACCAGGATCCCATCCTGTTGGGAAACACAACACAGACCAAGAACATAGTTTCTCCTCAGGAGAGTTTACTAAGCACAAGGAGCAGAAGGCAGACATGAGGGACACACCCTGCACAAAACAATCATCTAGTTTGGCCAGGTCTGCAATTTCTGAAAAAATCCACCGAGTATTTTAGTGACGAGGCTTTTAGCTGAGCGTCAGGGCAGACATTGCATTAGGAGACCTCTAGACATTTGGAGTAGACAGAAAGGGAGAGAAAAATCAGATTGGAAAAGATCTCTGGAAGTCACCTCATCCAGCTCTTTCTCAAAGCAGGGCTATCCTCAAAGCTAGATCAGGCTGCTCAAGGTCTCATCCAGTCAAGTCTCAAAAATCTCCAAGGATAAAATTCCCATCTCTCTGGGGCCCAGCTCCAGTGCTAACCACGATCATGAGAAACCATTTTTTCCTTATGTCCAATCGGAATTTCCTCTGTTGCAATTTCTGCCTGCTACCTCTTAACCTTGCTCAGTGCACCTCTGAGCAGAGTTTGTGCTCCAGCCTGTGGTACAGCATGTGCTTGATGCCCCTAAATGTCTTACCCTCCTAATGATCGTCTGCCAGACTCTCTCCAGATGGTCAAAATCTCTCCTGTGCTGGTGGGGCCAAAACAGGGCACGGTTCCCCAGTGTAACCTCACAAGTACTGCATGGAGAGAAACAACTGCTCCCCTTGACCCACCAGTGATGCTCTCGCTACTGCTGCTCTTTCACAGCCAGCCTGCCTTGCCGTGTGGGAGGCACCCTGCCAACTCCCATCATAATTAACAAACCCGTTTGTGGTATTGATTGCAATGAAAGAAGACACCACCTGTATGAAGCTGCAATGAGTTTTGGTTATTGACTACGGTGATCAAGGATGAGCTGCACTGAAGAGACAAGGACAGCATGGAGGAAAGAGGACAAATGCCAGAGGACAAAGCAATAACCCAAGGGGATCAGTGCAGATGGGAGATCCAGGCAGCCTGCTGACACAAGGCTGCCGCGTGTCTCGGACCATCCAGCACGGAGACCCTTGGCGGGCGGCTGCCCAGCATCCCCGTGCAGGACACGACAGTGTGCGCCCAATGCGCCTGCACGGCTCCTGCTCCTGGCTGTGCTGCTCCTACATGGGTGCGGGAGCCTTCCCGGGGACGTGGGAAAGCCATGCACGGGAGGAAAATTATCCCCTTTCCTCCCAAAGAACCTGGAGTCCGCCCCCAGCCCGGGGCCCTGCAAAGCTCGCAGGCCTGCCTTGCTAGCTGGGTACAGCGGCGTCCGAACGTCCTGGGCTGCCTCCAGCTCGGCGCCGTGGTGAGTCACTGCTCTGCAGACAGCGGGACAAAGGGCAGCAGCCCGCTCAAAAGTTTGCTCTCTTGGCACGGAGACATTTTCCAGTCCTGCTGGCCTTGCTAGAAGTGCAGTGGGCATGCCAACCTTCTCTCTGCCTTGGCTGGAGTTGGGATCAACAGACAACACAGCCTTTGCCCTACTAACGCCTTCGCTCATCCCCTCCCCTTCCTCCGGGGCAAAGGCTGTGCCAGCCCCGGGCTCTGCAGTGCAAAGGTACCGCTGCCTCCACCCTCCGCCACTCCGCCCCGCACCAGAAATGCTTTCTGTGATTCTGCAGGCAACATTCAGATCTCGCCGGAACAGTTGGGTGCAGGGAAGCAGAGTTTTACTCCCTTGTCTCTGCAGTCAGCTCCATAGCCATTAATATACCACAGCAAGGGGATGAGCCAGATCCCCAAAGACCTGCAAGGCATCTTTACACTTAGGTCTGGGAAGGGGCTGGAGAGGTCACTAATTTACTTCCATGCCCTGTAGCAGGATCAGCAGCCCCTAAACCGCTGCTGGCAGATGTCTGTCCAGATTCTTTTTAAGGACTGCCTTCCTGGGCAATCCATTTAGTCTTTTATTTTGCCAGGTTCAAATAAAGTCACCTGTGTGACCGACTTATTCTTTGCTGCAATGAAATAATCCAGTTATTACCTCCTGGATGGATTCAGAGAACAATTTATTGCCTTCCTCTTGGCAGTCAACCTTTTAAACGCCTGAAGACTTCTGACACCCTCCCACAGTCACCTTTCTCTACAGAACCGGTTCATTTGGCCCCTCCCTGGAGATGTTGGTTTTCAGACCTTTGATCCTTCTTGCCGCTCACCTGGGAATCCCAAATGGCTCACGCATTTCTTGAAATATCATGCCAAGCATGGTATTAACATTTGGAAGGCCTTGCCTGTAAGCAGAGTAGAAGATTACTTTGCACATCTCACCCAGAACACTCTCCTGTTAACTGTTTCCATTACAAAATGTGTATGAGACCAGTAACTCAGAAGGAAACTCTTGCTAAAACATTGCTGAATGCAAGGCTTTATACATTATTCAGTAAGTGACATTTTGGAGCTTCCAAGCGTGCAAAGCTCTTCCTGCAGGCGATAGGAGCTAACAGTAAGTTCGGTTTTAACGGTTATCCCGGCTTGATCCCTCCCCACCTCAGCTGGAGATGTTACCCTTCAATCCCTGCCCTGAACAGGCATTTGTTGTTAAACAGCTGCACCGATTTACCCTACGACACTAAGACCCATCCAAATGGAAGGCTGTTTCTAACATACTAAAATGCAAGTGCGCCCGTTCCTTTCACTGTAGCTGTGCCTAACTGGGCAGAAGGCTCCAGCTCTCTCTGCTGGTACTCAAGGGCAATGGATGACAATTGACATTTTGCTTCAAGGCATGTCACATGCAGTTTTACCAGGTACTCACATATTTACTTCTTCATGTTTTTGCAACTGAAATGAGTCTGATGAATCTGGCTGGCACCTTGCTACTGCAAAAGGACAGCTCTATAAGCCAAGAGCAAATATAGGCAATGTCTCTTTAACACTATCATCCTTCATAAAGTTCAGAGGTGGGAGGGAAGATCCTTCAGAATCTCTTCCCCCCCCCCCCCCCAAGTCACACATAGACACAGTGTCACACTCATCTCAGTTTATTGCTTGTGTTCAAACAGCTGTCCTTATTCCAACTGCTGTATTAGAAGCAGATACCAAAAAAAGGCACTAAAAGGATTTTCTCCATTTGATTGTGATTCTATGGCTTCAGTCACATTACATTAAGGTACATTAAATTGCTAGCCTCCAGCTGGGGAGCAGAAGGCAAGTATTAATGCTTAACATCCAGTGAAGAGAGTTACTCCTGTATGCTCCAACCCATGTCATGTAAAAAGGGACAGGTAAAGCTGAGACAGGCAGAAAATTCACTGCTCCATTTCCCAAGTTAAGTCTGTACTTGCTAATCCATGCCAGTCCCTACAGGAGAAACATCAAAGCCTAGCTCACAGCTTTGCACAGTGTTAGTCTGGCACAAGGGAAAAAAAACACCCTTCTCCCTTGGCAGGGCACAGGGAGGTGTAGCTGGCTAGGGGCCATATCGCTATGTTAAGCCATTTACCTACAAACTGCAACGGAAAAAGAGAAACCAGTTTGCAAACCAGTGAAAGAAGTATTTTGTATCCAAGAGCTCCCGTGAGAGGAATTCTAAACACATTTTTCTGCAAGAAGATGAAATTCTGTAGACAAAGGGTGGCCAAACCTCTGCTGCCACATCATCAAGACTTCTCTTCCTTCCTTACATGCAGGGATAATGATCAAATCTGACCAAGGGAGGGATGGGCCCCACACTGCCAGGAGCTCAAAGACAAATGGGAGTAAAGAAACAAAAAAAATCCATTGTTAAAAAGGAGAGGAAGCCCTTGAAGACATCATATCCCACATGTAATGCTCCATTATGGTCTGAACTGCCAGTACACTCTGCTCTACTTTTAATGGTATTCATTTCCATATTAAAAAGAGGAGCTGCTGCAGGCCACATTTGGTCTTCAAGCACACTTAATTATCCTGCCCAGCAACCTATTTTTTCAAATACTTCTTTGGCAGGCTAACACTTCAGATTCAAACTGGAAGTAATTCCAAGCCTGACCACAATGACTCAAGGTAAGCTGAGGCACTGCCTTACCATGCCTACTCCATTCCACAGCCTTCTCCTTTTAATAAAGGAGACCAGCACCTTTTAATTTCTGTTTTCAGACAGCATCAGAAATAATAAGAGAGTACCTTGGTCCAGGTTAGAGTAGTCTCTGTTCACATGTCCTGACAGACGGAACAAGAAGTCCTTGCACCAGAAACTAGCAGAACACAGCGGCCTAACCCTGATGAAGAAATATGATAAATTTCTCTTCTATATAATGTGCAAATTTTTCTCAGAGGTGTCAGAACTGGTACTCTGCAAAATCAAGAGCAACAAAGACGGCATGCCATGTAACTGTTAGACAGCTGGACACGGCATTTCTTCTTTAACCTAGACTAAACTGCCAGGCAGTCGTTCCCAGCGAGGTAAGTGATGAGCAATAACAATGCAGCTGCAGGGCAAAAGTAAGGGATTTTCAAATGGTAGAACCCATTCAAGCAGTGAGGGAACACACAAGAAATCTTGTGGTCATGAGAGGGAAGGATAGGAAGGACCAAGTAGGAAAATATTAACCATGAATGCCCAAATCCAGTAATAAGCTTTTCTTCTCACAGGGGATTCTGATATTATCATGACCAACTCCACTCCCTTTCCTCTGGGAACTTACACAACTAGAAACACACCCGTGCAGTTTTTCTGACTCAACAAGTTCCAAGCCAGGCTTCTTTCCTTAACTGCAGGTTCCAAAGCTCCTTATTTTACTGGAATTTTCACGTAAAATTAGAACAGCAAAACAAGCTCCTTATCACAATATGATTAATGGAAAATTTTTGCACTTGAAATCACAGGGGTTTGGTAGTTAAGGTGCATGTGTAATGGGAAATTTAGTGCTTGTGAGTGGTTCCAGATTCACAGCTTTGGAAACCCAGTTCTCTACAAATCACAGCATCATCAGCATTCCGACAAACTTCTTCCCCACACTGTCCTTCACCAAAACACTCAGCCATGGCCTGCTGGAGAAGTCAGACTCAATGGCCGATGGTCCTTGGCTCACATTATTGAGGAAAAAGAAGTGCTGATTTCCTGGGACACAAGTTGGCACTGACTAGACTACAGATCCAGAGTCACCAGTACATGTGACACAGAGATCATGGGAATGTTGGATCATACCACTCTTCAGTTACCATCACACTGAATTCAACCCACTGGCTACAGATAACAGGATCCATGAACCCAAACCCAGCAGAACGCTTGCCCTTGACTTCAGGACATTTTAACTGCAGCTCCTAACTTGCTTGAGCCCACTATAGAAAATCTGACTGTAGGAACCTTTGGTGAATTCCAGTTTTCCAGTGTAAACACGATTAGTTACAAGTCATATACCTATTACAGTTGTCCATGCAGCTATTTCACAACCCTGTATAAAAATATAGGAACATCAATATTTTCTTATCTAGCAGCCATGTTCCAAGTCCTGTTTCTGATTGTGAAATACTGCTCTTTCTTCTCCCATCTCCACTCCATCAAGGAGTGTGTCACGGCACCAAACTTATCTGCAAAGACACAGGGAAGGAAAAAGGGTAGAATTCACTTATTCGGAGAACAAAATTAATCTTGAGGTTACTGTGAGACATGTTCATTTTGAAAGTGCCATATGGAGGATAAAAACCTATCAGAGGATCAAAACCGTTGGCTTGCTGCATACTATGCAGCTCCTTTTACATCACTGTTTCAGCTTCAGATGTGGGCTTGCTAATGTGAGGATCCCCACCAGGGAGGAGAGTATGCCACAGAAACCAATCACTCCTGGGTTGGTCTTGTAGATGCCTAGCGTATCCAGAGGACCTGAGAGATCACAGAGATTCTTCACCAAGTCCAGCAGCAAAGGAGGATGTCTTTTCAGTATCTGAAACAGTAGGAGGAAAAAACCGTGCAAACCATCACATTTCACACAGTTTAGTTCCTGATTGTGTTTGTCCCAGAAGGAATTCTCCTTTGTCTTTTCTTCCTGTACAGCTTGTTCCAGCCTCCAGGAGATCTCATACCAGTCCCTGGCTAGATTCATCAGCAGTGAAAAGTAGTAACACTTGGTAGCCCAATTTCGCCACTTTGGCTTATCAACGTCAGGTTGGAGCCCAACGCTCTTCAACCACAGGACCGCATCGCAGACAAAGTAGAGGGCACGGGTCAGATTGGAGGCTGTAAGGCAGACGCGAGGAACCACATCTGGCAGCTGTGTAGTTCTCCTGGCTGCTACCAAGGCGTGTACCATGTTGCCCAGTCTGAACACTGCAAGAAATCCCACAAATGTTAGCATGGCCTGGTCTTTACCGCAGAGGCAGAGCCCTACACAGGACAACTTGGCATGTCACTGTCCACATGTACTTTATAAACCTTAGTGGGCTTTGGGCATTTGTATGCTTAAGCGTTGTCTTCTCACAGTGTGTGACGCTAGTATTAGCGAGGAAAAGGGTGTAAACATCTCAGTTCTGTCATGCACCGGCCCAGGACCTACACACAAATTTTGTCAATAGCCAGGACTTGTAGCCTTCTCCTGCCACTCTGTTCTCAGTGCCTTCTGCACCAGTATCACCAACTGCCCTGAATGAGTCAGTGTCAGCAAAATGGTGACGCAAACAGAGCCTCCAATTTCAGCTGTACGCTGCACTGGATTTCACTTAACTCTGTGGACAGGAGACGTTAGTGCACTAACCCCGTTGCAACCATGAGCTACAACTTTCCTAAGCTTCTGTGAAAGCTGGTGATTCACATGCCGAGCACACTGAGACCCAAGTCCCTCCTCAGCCATGAATTTGTCAGAGATACATGTAGTTCCCTGCAAGCAGGAACAGTATATTCCATTTCAAGCTCTAATATAGAGCAAGCCTGATTTAATCTGCTGCACAGTTTAGGTTTCTCCTCACAAATGTTAATATAATATTATGCAAAATACTTTTCATAACGTACTGCACTGTCACAGTGACAGATGTTGGCAGCACCCAAGCTTAGTGGAACTGCAGGAGTCCTGAATTTAGGTCTGACATCTATTAGCGATTTGTTTAGCAGAAGCAAGAGAATTACAGCTATGCTGAGAAACCAGCTGGCCTCTGCTAGAAATTACAATACTCTGGAGCTAACTGGAATAATAAAAAAAATCCATGATAACACATTAAATTAGAATATTTGCCTCATATATTGAGGTTGTTCCAGGATTGAGCAATTGATAAGTAGGTGAAAGATCAACCCGAAAGCAAGCTATACAACCACAGCAACAGCATAACCATAACAGATGCAATTGTGACACAGAATGAAGTGATGCAAATGGTTAGACTATGAGAAAAGTATGGAAGGGTATGTGATTTAGTAGAGTATAAATGCTAAAGAAAATTAATACGTGAATTAGGATATAAAAAGCTATACTGAAGGATGGTGATTTTATTGGGACGATGATCTTTAACGCTAGGCCATTAGCTGGAAGGACTAATGAGAGAGCAGTAAGCCAGCCTTGGATCATAACTCTGTGATCTGTCCTTGAACAGAGATGACAACTTGATCTCTGCAGCAGCAGCTGACTGTTAATTTATTTCTCTAGTTCGCCCAGCAATAATTCAGATGGCCTGATTGGAGAGGAGGCTGAGGAAGTAAATAAATGTCTATTTGGCCCTATCTAGCCTGGCAAGCCAAGGCAGGGATAAGGCCTATTGACAATTTTGTGACTATACTAAAAGAGGTTTTGTGGCTCAAGGTAAGTTAACTACAGAAAATGCAAGGCCAGGAGCTGTTTTGCTGGAAGGAGCAAGTGAAGAAGGGCTTATTCCTCTAGACACCAGGTACTTACTTTTCCGGCCAGAGCTCATGCTAGATTCCAACTGCTTGAGCTTCATTACCAGCTTCTCTTTATCAGCCTTATGCTCTATTAAATAGCTAAGCAACATGCATGTGTACTGAGTGGCTCTGGAATGGAAAAAATGAGGAAAACGGTACACAGGTGAAACACGGACAATTCACAGGAATGGCAGCAGCAGGGCAGCGTTTCTTTCCCAGCCTGAGGTCACCCCTCTCGCACTCTCGCAGGGCCAGGGCGAGTGACACCCGCGGGAAGGGGCCGGAGCACAGGAGGGCGGCTGAGGACAGGCACAGCGGCGAGCAGCAAGGGACCAGCGCGGCAGCAGAGCAGCTGCTGCCCGCCCGGGGGGACCGGCAGCTCTCCCGCCCGAGGCGGGGGTCTAAAGCGGCGGGGGGCGGCGTGAAGGCCCCATCACCCGGAGGGGCAGCAGGGATGCTCCACCGCACGGCGCCGCGAGGCCCACGGGGGTCCCGGAAGAGCCGGCACCGAGGGGTCGCTCACGGGCGGGTGGGCTCAGCCCCCAGCCCGGCACGGGGAGGCCACCTGGCTCCGCTGCCGGCTCCGCACTCACCGGAAGAGCTGGTCGCGGCCCTGGCTGCGGTTGGTGAACTCCACGAAGCCCTCCATGGCGGCGGCAGAGGGGCGGCAGTCGCGGGAGGTGTGCGGGGGCCACGGCCGCTCCGCCCCGCTTCTCCCGAGCCCCGCCCCGCCGGGGGAACCCTCCGCTCCGGTGCGCGTTCCCGGCCGGGCCGCACGGCGCCGCGCCGTTGCCACGGCGACCGTCGACAGCGGGGCAAGTGTCCCTGCTAAAGGCTTCCCCCGGTCGTGGCTGCCCGGTAACAGCCGTCAGCGGTTGCGGCGGTTCGGCTCGGGGAGGCTGGAGGGGAGCGGGCCCGGCCTGGCCTCCCGGCTCCTGCTCCGAGGTTAGGCCGCTGTGTGGGGTGACGGCGGTGGAGGTGGGCCCGCCGTGAGCTGCCCCGGCGGCCTTGCCGCAGAGGCGGAAGCTCAGAAAGCAAGCCGGTGGCTTGAAAATAAAATTTATAACTTCCTACTTTCCAAATTATTTGATGGGATTTTTTTCAGGCCGAGTAAGTCTTTTAATGAAGAACAAGCTAATGTTTTTGAATGCTTTGTCATAATTCTTATACAAACTCATGCCAAAGCTTTTACACTCCCTTTTTCTGTAGGCAGCCTACAGATGTCTGCGTGGCTGATAATCCCAGAGCAGGACTAAACCCCTGACTAACCAAGGAAATGCAGCAAGTAGAAATGAGCTATATAGAACAGGGTTGCTGTGCCTAGCTATACTGAAAGGAACTCCCTTTCCCTCTTGGAGACCATTAATAAGCTTTTCCTTTTCCCCCATTACCTCATGAAAGTAGATATTGCACGATTCTTCGTTCTTCTGCATCTACTGTGATTCCTGCATCTGTGCTGTGTTTTGCATCTGGAAGGGCAGAACCATGGCTGCATATATCCGGAAGCATCCCCTGGAGATTCCTCCACCATCTGAAAAGGACTGGCTAAAGGAAGACGAGGAAGATTTCTTCCTGCAAGATCCTGACCGAAAGCGTGATGCGTTGCCTCAGCCCTTCAGGATGATCAACAAACTGGTGATGCTGGTTTTTGAGAATGCTATGGAAATCATTGAAAGAAGGGAGATGCTCAGAGAAGTGCAAAAACTAAAGGTCCAGCCCACAAAATGCTTTCCTACAGCTGAATTCCAGGTACAGAGCCCCTCACAGTAGAGATAGCATTAATCACCATAGCAGTTTTTCTAGAAAATGTCCATTCAGTAGATTTTGCATTCTTTTCATCACCTTCCTCACAATCCACCACCATCTCACTGATTCGCTTCAAAAGGCTGCAGCTTCCAAGCTTGTCTGACAGGTTCTGCTTCCCACCCAGCTATCACACCTCTCTGAAAAGAGAGAAGCAGATATTAAACAGCCTTAAATTCACCTTCTGCTTCCCAGGCTGGCTCCGCCCTTGTTTGCCGAGGAGAAGGTAATTAGTCAGTAGCATATAAATGGGCAAACTCAGCTCTGTGTTATGGTGAATACCCTAATGGGAGTGTTGTGAGCAGAAGGGCAGCGCTGCCTTCCACATCATGTGGAGGTATCCAGGAGAATACGCTGGTATCTGCTGGTCTTCTGCGATTGCCCTTCTGCATCCCATTGCAACTCTGCATTAGCGGTGGGAGTGTTGAGTGCCACTGAGTTCTTCGCTTTTAAAGCCCCTTCTGTTTATCAGAAGGGGAGAGGTGGGAGCAAACTTTCTCATTCCCAACACAGAGCAATCTCTATGACAGACGTGACAGCCCCCCCCCACCCCGCTCTTCTGATGAAAGCTCATACAAAAATTTTTGCCTTGTGGAATAAATCAGCATTTTCTGTTGGTGAAAGGCTAGGAGTATATTGCTAGAATGACTGATGTATCCTCCACTGGGGAAGTGGTTGGGTACGCACATCTTTTCCCTTTCTTGGTAGGTAACTGGAAACGCCAATTGCCTTGCAGTGTCTGGAAAATACGTTTTTGTTGGTCTGTCCGTGGGTCTGGCTGCCTTCAAGGTGTCTGACTGTAAGGAGGTCTGTGCTTGGGATACAGTCAAGACGGAGATTTGTGCTATCCATGCTTCGGATTTAGAGAATGAGTGCCATGTCCTGCTTGCTGTGGATGAAATGGGTTAGTGTGACATGGATTTCCTTGACCTAGCTGGGGATGGCTGTGCTCTGAAGCTGAAGAGTTGGCAGCTGCATTATGGAAGAGCACTAAATCAGGAGGAACGTTAGAATGGCTGACAGGTTTCCTAGAAAGCTCTGCAAGGAGAGTGATGGATAACAGATTGTAGGGTGACAGAGTGGACATAGGGCCTTGTGATTAGTAGAGGATGTGGGTTTGGTGTCCTCTCTGGAGCAGCAGAGGCAGGTGCAGAGCTGAGAGTGAAGTGCAGTAAATTTTAGGAACACCTTGGACCAGACAGAAAGAACCATTGCTAGGTATGACCTCCTGCACGTGCTTTGTTTCAGCACCTGTAATTGCACAGCCCTGTGGTAAATAGGTTAGTTTGTTGATTCATCTGAAACCTATCAATTCTGGTGGAGATACTTTTCAAACTCTCTATATACTATTGAGTGTTTGCAGCTGCTGGCATAAGGAAGCCAGCAAAAGTTAGTGCTGGAAGCAGTGGGATATTCTTCCTTGAGCCCAGGAAAAAATGTAGTCCTGTTCACTCTCCTGCACATGTTGTAACAGCCATCTCCCAAGAGCATGGCTACCATCTGTTCACTTTTCCTGTTACTTTTGTATTTCTATTCCAGGGCTCATCTGGCTCTTCTGCTTTCACAAGGAAAGCTTCCTACTCATTAAAATCCTAAATGAAATGGTAAGTTAATTCCATAGACACTGAGCAAAGGCTGGTAAGTAATCCATCATGAGGAGTACTAATTGCCCTCAGGAATTTCTGTCACAGGCAGCAGCACTCCAAGAGCGCTGCCCAGTATTTATTCCTGTTCTTCCAACAATCTGTTTGGCCTGTTGAGAACTGTGAAAGGCCATGGAGCTCTCTGAATCAGTGATCTTGTTTGATGCCACCCCATTTTTTTTTTGGCAGGAGGATATCAGCAAGCGAAGTGCTTGTGTGGAGGTGATGCTGTCCCCAGGAGGTGATTACGCAGGAATCCTGCTGCAAGGCAAGTGCAGGAACATGGTGTGTTGGGTGATGGCTGTTGTGTTCTAGCAGAAGGGCCAGCAGCAATGCTTTTAAAATGCTCAAAGTGTTCTGTGTTCCCAAGGATCCTGTTCTTAAGTCTCCCTGTCCCTCCTCCAGCTTAGGGAGCTGCTCCTCCCACACTCTGTTCTCTCCAAAAGGCCTGATGTGGATCAGGACTCTGTTCTCTCCAAAAGGCCTGATGTGGATCAGGACTGATCCCAAAAATGAGCTGTCTGGAACTGGTCAGTGCAGTTCCCCGCTCCCAGAAGGCTCAGTGAAAGCAGATTTCCTGCTGCTCTCCAGAAGTATCAAACTCGGTTCTTCCTCTGGTTCTCTATGCCTCACTGTTACACTGGAAATACGTACCCCTGAAGAATTTTCTCTGCAGACAAGCCAGACAGCATAGAGACAGTCTCTAAAAACACTACAACCAACTCATTGCTACAACATTCTTCTGCTTCATGGCAGCTGCCTTTGTCAGCCCATTTGCTGTGAGCAGGTTTTCTGAACCCCTGTTTGGTGGAATCTGTCTGGACATAGGCTGAGAACGAGATCTGTATCATCCCCAGAGAGTCAGTGTGAGACCACGTCTCACTTTCTACTTTACCTCAGAGGTTACAGGTCAAATTCTTGACTGAATTCAAATTCTGCTTCATGAGATTTGTTTGGTGGATGTTGGACCTTGAGGATGTGAGCTGGAGGCTCAGTTGTCAGTCTCAGTCAAGCATGTGAAGCCTTGAGTGGGAGGAGAGGTGAGCTGCATGGAGTTCACAGGGATTTTATACCTCAAAAAATATCCAAATCTTGTTTTAAGGATATGAGAGGCTGCTTACTTGAAAGACCTTTTCTCCTCATTTCCAATTGCTCAACATGGTTTCCCAATGCAGACAGCACAAAAGCTTGGCTGGAGATCTACCGATTGCCTAAGGATTCCTGGCTGAAGGAGATGGAAAAGAACCCAGGAGCTGCAGCAGGGCTGGCTTGCAGGGAGAGGAGGTCAAGCTGGACATCTGTGGTACAAAACAGTTCCATCTCCCACTGTGCTATTTTTTCTTACACCCTTTTGCCTACAGGTTTTTCCCCGAGCCTTGTTTCTGCAGACAGTGACATCAAGATGCAGGCTGAACAAGTCTGTCGGCCCAGAGGGATGGAGTATACATCTCTACAGCTGTTACAGCTACCCATCCCACATTTCACTAGGACTTTTTATTATTGGGACATGTGTACTCTCCCAAGACAGGCTTTCCAGCGAGGTTCCCTTGGTCTCAGGGCTAGCATTCCTGCTGCCTCTCCCTGAAACTGGCAACTCCTTTCCCAGCAGTATTGCCCCATCTGAGGAGGCCCTGTGTAAGGGTATTCCCACAGGGCTTCTCCCTTATGTTACTGGGGGAAGGTGAAGGAGTGGGAATAGGACCTGATACCTCCACTTGGGAGTCTGGTCCTGAATCA
This sequence comes from Phaethon aethereus, assembly GCF_964289735.1. Lineage (NCBI taxonomy): Eukaryota > Metazoa > Chordata > Aves > Phaethontiformes > Phaethontidae > Phaethon > Phaethon aethereus. The sequence continues at coordinate 9,143,568 of NC_138588.1, forward strand.
GGGTTCCATGTTTTAAGCTATCTACAAGAGGAGTCTGGTGGGGTCATACTGAACCTGCCTGAGCAGGGCAGGGTCTCTGCCTGTTTGCACTAACCACTGTCACCTCTGGTTCTTTGTCAGAAAAGTCTGGAGCTGCATGGGGACAGATCTGCAGAGATGGTAACTGGCCTCAAGGAATACCCTGAGCTGTTATGGGGAATTTAAATGCTGAGTCAGTGCTTAACCCTCTCCTGTATCGCTTTCACCCTGATAGATTTCACCTCTCAACACACAGGCACCTTCTGCCCTGTACCTCCAGCTAACTCAGAGATACCTGCCTCATAACTCCTCCCTTCTCCTTCAGCAGAGTCTTTCCTGGCCATTTAAGAGGGAGCTGCTTCTCAGCCCTGCCTTCAGGGCAAACATCCCCCTTTAACTTGGCCAAGCCAAAAGCAAACACCCAGGGATTCCCTATTTGCTGATTCCATGTAAACTGCCCAAGTTCCTGTCTCTTCCTTCTCAGGCTTGGTTGATTATTTAGCCAGACCTTTTCTATTTAGCCAACATATCAATGTACTTGGGTGGAGTGGTGGTGGGGACACACTGGTGCTAGTCTCCTGTTAGGATTGTCCATTCCCAGCCAAGAACATATGTGACCTCCTCCAGTCTTGGGTGCTCTGACATAAAATCTGGTTCTTGTATTCAGCAACATGCTGCAACCTGCTTCTTTTTTATTCTTCTTTTTTTTTTTTCTTTTTTTCCTGAGCCCTGCTGTGCCCCACACAGGCCTGTGGGCAGAGAGGTTAGTAAAATCAGAAGTGGATGTTATTTAGGGCACGAAGACAGGAGGTGTCTGGGCAGGACAACCTTTGTAATATTGTTGAGAACGTAGTGACTTCCCTCAAGCTTCTGTGTTTTAGCCTGAAGAATGAGCCTAAACCCAGTATCTCCTAGGCAGTGTCAGTCAAGCTTTGCATACACTTTTGGAAGCATTTGATTTCAATGAACAGGTGAAAAGTTAGCAGCGTAGGGCACAACACAGTTCTCAGGCTGACATTTTTCTGTTGCAGGAGTCTCCTGTGTCTGCAAACAAAGCTGATGCAAAGCTGAGTCTCCCAGTGCTGCTGCTGAAAGTGAAGCCACCCAAACCCATTACAGGTCAGGACCGATTCTCTACTTGCAACCTGCAGCCTCCTTTGGGTGGCAAAGGAATCATGACTACAGAACAGGTCAGAAAGTTTCAGTAATGTGCTCCCTGGTCCCTTCCTGACCTGTCTTTGTAGTTACATGTAATCCTGTAGTGGGAATTGCTTCTTACCCAACCATCTCACATCACCTTTGTTAGCAGGAAATACTTCAGTGTGTCTTGAAGTGGGTGTCATACACCCTTGGCTTCATTGTCACCAGAGAGGGAGGAGGTTGTTTCCTAGATCCTAGCAACCTGACAGCACCCCTAGGAATTCATAGGAAAATGCTGAGGATGGGGAGAGAGCAGACCTTATGGTCTGTCTGAGGGAAACTCGGGGATAATGCCACAGAAAGGCAAGGTGAACTGAGTCCTCAGATGACTTGTCCTAGTCCCTGCCTTCAAATACTGGAAAATGGGCTAGTGATATGGAAAGTCCCACAAAATATATTCTTAATGTTGAAATATTTCTACCAGGAAGATGCAGTGTGTCTCTCTTCAAGACAATGCCACCTTGAAGGAGGCCCTGAGCACTCCATGGTGTCTGCTCCTCCAGGGCTGTGCCTTTTGCCTTTGTGTTCCCAATCCAGGCAGTAGTTTTAAAAGCCCTTTGGATGCCTTGAAGAAAGTGGATGATGACAGCATGCTTGGCTTGGGGTACAATCACCTAATCAAGGACTCCCAGTGGGAGCAGCAGGAAGCAATCTTCCGCAGCACTTATCGGGAGTATCTGGAGGCGGAGGGTGAGAGAGAGAGCAAGGAGGAGATCACCAGGTGAGTGGGAGCATGAACCAGAATTTCAGTCTATGAGACTTCAACACAGGGCACTTTTCAAGTATAGATGGAAGGCTCTGTCTTAGCTTTGCCTCATTCATCCCAAGGCTTCAGGGCAGGGGGCTAGAGCCATTCCAGGTATTGTTGCAGTGCTGCCTATTTATCAAGGCCTTTCTTTTACATATATCTCTTACTTCCTTTTTTTCAGACATGCTACTTTTCATTTTCTTCTGCCTAGCCGGATCCTACAGGTGGGACCTGAAATGAAAGTACAGCCAGGTAATCCAAATGGGCAAAAAGCTGTTAACCTATGAAGCACATCATTGCATGACACTGAGCTCCAGTTAGAGCTCAGGGGCTCTGGCTTGAATTCACTATATAAATTCCATCTCCCAAGGACATAAGCCTGGATAAAGTGTCAGTCCTAAGACTTATAAGTCACTCACAGAAACTTAGCTCCATAGTTTAAAAAACCCAAACCTACCCCCCCCCCCCGAAAACACCAAAAAAGATGAGGGGGCACATAGGCAAGATAAAAATAACAGACAAGGGGAGAGTTTCTTGTGGTGTACTTTCTGTGCAAGCAGAGTTTCTACATGTCATGTCAGGGAAACCATGAGAGCTCTAATGAGAGCTTTCTAATGGTATTTTGTTGTCCTGGATTGTTCCTTTCTTTGTCCCCAATCTCCTTCTCTCTTTTGTTGTCCCCTTCTCTGTACCAGATGTTCCAGCTGGCATCAGTGTGCACTGGGATGGAAGCCACAATCTCTGCTTGTACTTACTTAACCGTCCACTCAGGGAGAAAGTGGGTAAGAAAGTCTTGCTTTCCCTGGCAGAGCACTCTGTGGGGAGTATTCAGTGGCCAGTGGCTGTCATTCGGTCAGATCTTCATGATTCAGGGAAATGAGGAATGGGGAGGAGAGCTGCCCCATATCTTGTAGGTTAGGCTGGATTGTAGGGCTCCATATTGCACAGGCTTCCAGTATTTTGAGTGAAGCCACTCTGGCAGGAGACCCCAGAATAGTGCATGTTCTATTGGGAAACTGGAAGCTGGTACCATGAAAGAGAATGCTCTGCCCCTTCTTACACTTACCTCTCTTAATGTCCTTCTGTTTAGATTCTGATCCAAAACCGGATGTTGTGTGGCCATGTGCAGCTCCAATTGCATGCTCGGCTGTCAGCTCCTGTGCCAGGTACCTGGCGCTGGCATGTGAAGATGCAACAATAACTATTTGGGATAAACAGCTAGGTGAGCTTGCCCTTTGTGACTGTGTATTTGGATCACAGTGGATAAATTGCTCCCTTCCGTAGGAGTTTGAGGCTCTGACTTCATGTTGACCAGGGGACTGGCAGTGATTTTACAAGCAAATCTGAAAATCATTTGGACTCCCTTCTTCATGGGATGCTTGGCCAGAAGTTGCCAATGCAGTGTGACTGCCTTAGCTCTGACAGAACTATTCCCATCCACAGCAATGGGGGGCTGTGAACTGCTGCAGTGAGGACTGATGCCCATCTTGCCCAGAGGCTGCCAGACAGCCACGGCTTTGCCACTGCACCCTCAGGTCATCTTTGAGGCTGTTGTGGCATCACAGTCTAGGCTGCCATCAGTGCTAGTGTCATCCTGCCATGATGCAGGGATTCTCCTGGCAGAAGAATCTTCTGCCATCAGGATTGTTCTGGTGGCTGCTGCCTCTGAGCAGGCCACAGTCCAAGCTAAACTTTCCTTGGACAAATTGCCAGTTCCTTTTTTTTCATAAACTGCTATCTTTTTTTTTCCCCCTCTACTTCCCCAGGATACCCACTGTCTGTGACTGCGATTCTAGAGGAACGTCTCATCCGTAGTATCCACTTCCTGAGGAGTTCTGCAGCTGCCAGCGATGAGACACCTTGTCCTGGTGCAGATCCTGCCTGTCCCATTGTGCAGCTTCTAGTGCTATGTACAGACAGCTCTTTCTATTTAGTGAAAGCACCCAGGGCTGGGAAGTCCAGCATCGCGCTTCTGGCAGACAGGTGAGGTAGACTCTGATAGATCTCACTCCAGCCAAAGAAACCATGTGATATACTGGTCAGGTCCAGCAGGGAGCCTCAGATTTCTGTGGGGTAGAAAACTTTCTACTGCTTTCACTCAGATAGCTCTGCCATGCTGCTGTCAGCAGCAAGTGTGCTTTTGCTAGGAGTCAGTTCCAGTGCTAAAATCCAATGGTTATGGCCAGAATCAGGGGTGTTTCTGGGTTTTTCCATGCACTAGAACACAAGTGCTTGTAGCACTTCCCCAGGGCTGATGTTCAGCTAGCTGGGTTTCTGCCAGGTAGCTGGGGCAATTTGTTCTTCTCTCTTCTGCCCTTGCCAAGGTAACTTCCCCCTAGAGTCAGAATAAGCTTTTCTTTCTATATTTCTATCCATTTTATGTTCACTTATCCCCTTGGTTTGAGGAGAAGGGTCAGCTTTGGGGAAGCTGCTGCTCTGAAGGCTATGGTTTCATGCCTCTATGACAGGCAGGGTATTTGTATCTCCAATATAGTTCCTAGGCAGGTATGCACAGGGATGGGCCTCAGGGGTTCCTGCCCAGGAGAAGGCAGGCTTTGTCTCCATAGGGAGGCAGCTTGGCTGGAAGTTTATGCCAGCCCGTGTGCCACAAACTGCCGTTGTCATTATTACAGCCTCTCAGTACATGCCAGGTACATGAAACAGTAGCATAAGTCTGAGTCTGTTTTACAGGCCTGAAGATCCAAATCTTGCTGTCAGCGCAGTGGTGCCTGTCCTGGCATTCCCCAGTGCTGTGAGTATTACTGCCAGCTCACTTTAAGAGAGCACAGGTCCAGCTGGCCTAGGATCCTGTTTCCAGTAATGGCTGCAACTGGGTGCCTAGGAGATAAAGAACAGGGCAGTCAGACATGGTACTGCCCTCACATCCTTTCTCAGCCTCCAATTATTTTTCACTTGGGGACTTCCTCCACCAGTTACAGGTCTGTATGTGGCTGGTAACTCTCAATGGATTTTTTCTTCCATGATCTTACTCAATATCCCCTTGCACCCATGTCCTCTAACGACCACTGAGGTGGGAGGCACTGGAGGCTCTTTGTACAGGGACGTGTCCATCTGCAAAGATGAGAGGGTCCAGGCACGAAGCTTCGGGCATCAGGGTCAAATATGAGAGGGCATCATGGTGAGAAGTTGCAAGCACAAGACCTTTCAAGTGGCCTCAGAAAGTTTTGAGGCATGGGGAGAAAAGGACTAAAAGCTGCCTGCCAGACCCAGCCATGCAGAAGGTTGGATCTAGTTCACTTCTAACCTGCCCTGCTGCCCTTTTCCAATCCCAACCTGCAGCAGTTCCAGTCCAAGTTCCCTGCATAGCTTGTTCTTGATCTGCTGTGGCCCTGTGACTACTGGGCAGGCAAAGAAACCAGCATCATAGTTGGGGATGTGAAGTCCTGAATGTCGTTCCATGTCCTTTCCAGGAAATGCTTTTCACTTCTTTTACATCTATTTCTAAGTGTCAACTTGCTATTTCAGGCCCTCTTCTTCTCCTGGGGTGGCACAGTGTCCCTGCTGAACACTGCCACATCGCAGATTGTTTACTGCTTCAGTACTCCACCTTCTCATGCTGTAGCATCCCCCTGGCAGCCAGTGTTCATAGTGGACAGTGTGAACTGGTGCTTGCTGCTTCGAGGTGGGTAGCACCTTGGAGTGGTCTTAGATACATGGTTACTGGGTGCATTCAGCTGCGCACTGATCCTTGACAGTTCTTATTGGATGACTCCTGATGCAATAGCCCACTGTTCTTGTTTCTGTCTAGGAGATCATCAGCAGCAGGCAGATGCATTGGCACAGAGCAGAGCTAGTCACAGCACCATCTTCCTTTTTGACTTCAACTCCTATCCACTGAAGGAGGCTTTTCCAAAGGAACCAGATTTGCCTCTCAAATCCTTGCAGAACCTGTCATGGATTGAGAGATGTAACATTTTCTTACGTGATAGGTAAGGTTCTCCTTCTGCAGGATAGGTAAGTGCATCTGCATTATTATAAGCTGTGGTGTTGCTCAGGTCCATGCGAGGTCTCACTCTGGGGCTTCTGGGTGATTCTGTGTGCTGTGACATATTTATGTCTGGTTAAGGTTGATGTTCAGCTTGGTGTCATTCCTGACAGCCACCCAGAACCCTTCCTCCTCTCCCTTCTGTCCTTTGTAGAAGCACTTAACAGCTGTAAGCCAGGATGCCGGTCATTCCAGGTAGAGGGGGCTTGCTAGTTCTAATGTGCTTTTGTGCAACACAGATTGTGCAAACTTGTGAGGTAATACAATCCTCACTTAAGTGTCTGCGTCTTCCTTTTGATCCCAGAGCCAGGCATAGCTGGGGTCTCATTGTACCTTGCTCCTCCCCTCCATTCCTAGGTTCATTTGATGTTCAAGTGGATCTGTGTTGAAGGTTTCTCTGAGAAGGTCGCCAGCACTCTCAGGTCGAGGTTGCAGTCAGAATGTAGCTGCTGCATTGAGTTCATGCCGTCACTAGATGGCAATGTGACATCTCTTATTGGGTGACCTTTTCCTTGACTTAATTTTGGGAACCTGGATCCAGATCCGTGTCAATAATACTCTGTTTGTTCTTTTCACTATTCCTTAATTCTCCAATTCTAAATGGAACAGATGGTGCAGGTATGACCTGGTAGCCTTCCCTAATTCCTTGTCTCTAGGGTGAATCCTACAGTGTTGTCTGGCTAGTGCAGAAAAGTGTCATCCTATGCTACCAGCCACCAGTTCTGTCTCTTCTTCTCATAAAGCCAGAGAGGAGACTCTTGTTTATCTTATACCAGAAGAACTTCGGAGACATCACCTCCAGGGATACCTTGCTCCCTGGGTACTGAGAGCTGAAGCCGGAGCAGAGCAAATACAACTGCAGTGAGACCCGTGTCTGCAGAGGCTAAGAGGCAAAGAGAAATATGGAGGTCATTGCTGTCAAGAGCAGTAAACTTGAGTGCTGAGTAGCATGAGGGAATCACTGAGGTTTTTTGGACACAAGAAGTCTGAACTGCTTAATTTGTTGTGAGCCCCAGGGAACCTTGGGGGAACGAGGCTAAGGTTGTCTGAGGACTGGGGGAATGGCAGGGACTGTTTTAACCACTCTTTTCTTCCCTCGTTAGGCAGAAGAGCCTGCTGGGATTCAGGGAGCAGTCACCTGAGTACTGGAGTCAGCTGCAGGCACAAGCAGCTGCCATGGACAAGGAGAGACAGAAAGTGAAGGGACAAAAGAAGCCATAAGTCAGCCTTGCATCCTGAGGGCCAGGCTCTGCACTATCACAGTCCTGCAGACCCATGATCTAGCACTGATATTTTGACAGCAACTCTATTCAAATCTATCCTGCTGCTTTCCAGCTTGGGACAATTTGTCATCTGAGATAGCTGCTTACCTGCCACTGCTCAGCCACAAGGATCTGTGCCCGGCATCTCTGTTACCTAACCCTCAGCCTGTTCCAGGAAGGGTTCAGCCCCTCCTCAGAGACAAACACTGCTGATGGAAGAGTCTTGAGGTAGGAAAGGTGGCAGGCCCAGCACCCATGTGGTTTAACTAAGAATTTGTGCTGGATTTCTGAGTCCTCCCAGTGACCCGGTGCATCCGAGCAATATGGTATGTTACAATGTCCCTCCTTAATAAAGCCTTTTCTCCAGTAAATGTCTCTTACTCCTCACAGGACTGGCATTTTATCAGTCTCTGATGTTCTGTCCTTCTGTTGCTGGGGCTCACCCGTGTGTCTCATGTTCTGCTCTGACCCAGATGGGCAGGCACCAGCATCCTTGTGCTTAGCAAGAGACCTGGTCTTTTCAAACCAGGCAGCAAATCAGCCATGAAGGAGGCATCCTCCAGAGCAAAGCAGGGCCAAGCAGCAGTGACACTGCAGGACGTGTCAGCATGTCAGGCCTGACCTAGGCTGTTCCTCAGTCTAGTTATTTCTTTTGACTTCAAAGCAGGCAGCGTTGGGATAAGACTACTTAGGAACTGAAGTCTGCAAATGTGCAGACAAGCTCACTGGGTTAAAGTCAGGCTAGAACTGGTGTTAGACCTAAGTATTGATGTCACTGAGGAGCCAGGACAGAAGGTGGGGTGTTCATCAGGGCTGTGCTGAGGTGAAGACAGGCCAGGAGCATGGCCAGCATGTTGGTCAAAGGCCATAAAAAGCTGAAGCATCCCTCCTGCAGGCAACACAGGACAAAAAACTAGCAGGGGCAGTGCAAGGCCAAGCACCTATGTATTTGTTTCTTACACCAGAAGTGTATTGTTAGTAGCTTGCCCTGTATACTTGGCAGACGGGGCAAAAAACTACGCAGGCTCTCTGGTCAGTATTTTCAGGCCTGTTGTCCTGTGGGAGACTGGCAGCATCTAGACATTAGCTGCAGAGTTTGATTACTCAGTTGGGGGCTAACAGCATAACTGCATTTTGCATTGGTCATCTTTGTTACTCCTCAGGCAGTCAGGGGCCCTCTGGAACCTGAGGGGCTTTAGGGGAGGTGACCTAAAACATCCACTGATGAGCATAGTGAACATATGCTTTCTTGAGCATAAAATCCATGAGAAAGCCTCAGTCTTTTTACAACTGATTGTGCTTCCAAGATGACTGCCTAATCCACAAAGTATCTGACAAATCTTCCAGCAAGTACTCCAATGAATGAGCTGTATTTTTTCCAGGTCTCCCTCTAACGACTCCCCCAAAGGTTCAGTAAAGCATCAATGCAGGGTGCCAGGGATTCAGCACAGACTGAGCTATGTGGACTCTCCCATGCCATGGTCCCATTTCAGTTTTTCATAGAAAGTTGCATTGAGTTTTGATGAGAAGTCTCAGCTCATCCTCTGGAAATAAAGTCAACCAGTCTGTTGTGGAGATAGGAAAGGGCAGAAGCATTCCACTTGTTTCACAGTTTCAGATGCCTGGTTTTGCTCTGGAGAAGTTCAAGCTATTTGAATTAAACCTTCCGATTTGCTACCTTTGTGAAGGGCTTTGAGGGCCACAGCAAAGCCTTTTGTGCTGTCATTTTCCATCTGCCACAGATTACAGCTTCACAGCTCATCTGATTGTTATGGATATTGATACTGGGTTGTGTGAGCACTTGCCAGCTGCTTTAGTGCAAAGTCAAGCAGGTTATCTCAAACCACCTTCAATGCCTGTTTAAACTGAGCCACCTGGTTCAGCACTGAAGTGAACAAGGAACAATCCTTGATCCTTTCTTCTGTTCTTGCTGTGGTGGCAGTAGCAATTATTTTGTTTCTGTGGTAGTTTAAGAAACAATGGACCTTCTGCCATAACTGGGCACAGGTGATTACTCAGGGCATGAATTCCTATTCCTACATTGCTTTCCGTGCTGCAGAGAGCCAGTACAACTAATACATGGCCCCTCGAACAGCACTGGGTCTAATTCTTGCTATTTGTGTAAATGTAAAGGGCTTGGGGATCTGTGCCCTTAATCCTACCCCATCTGCTTTCCATTGGGAAGAGGAGCAGGGCTTGCCTAGCATGAGACAAGAGGCAGAACAGAATCTGCTAAACAGTTAGATGTACTGTGCATCCACCAGTTTGTGTGTATTCATTTCAAGATGTGCTTGTTTGTTTGCAGTTTGAATTTGCTCTAAAATCCTAATCATGTGCTTGGCCAAGATAACCAGGAGCTGGCAGGCTCCACAGAGAAAGGAAAACAACAAGCAGCTGCAGGAGGCTGATGAAGAGCCTTTGTTTTTACTCATGACTTCAGCAGGGGACCATTTGTTCCCTGCTTCTTTGAAGGGATATAGAAAAATTAGTATGATCAGTGTGCTGACATGTGCTTTGGTGATGGAGCTGTGTGCTGAGCACCACAGCATGTTCTGGAGAGGACCAGAGGCACCTGACTGCTTATTCCAAAGACTATGCCCTTGCTAGCTATTCTTCCATTCCTGGTCATTCCGTGAGCCCTAGGCAGCTGTAGGTCTGAGCCAGTTTGAGCTATTCTGATGCTGGAAACTATAGAAAGGCCTTGAGAGGTATCATAAATATCACCATCAAAAGATGAAACTGTAAGAATTCTGGCTAGGCCAACTCTTAGCTCAGTGCCAAGTTCAATGAACTCAGAGGTGCTACCTAGGTATAACAGGAGCAATTTGTCTGTGTGTTTAAAAAAAAAAAAAAAAAAAAATCAGTGGGTGGATCGAGAAGGATTGTGAGAGGGAGAGGAGCTCAGAGCCACAGAGAGGCGCTCGAGCATCATTCCAGCAGAGCCAGGTTACTGCCCAGCCTTGCGGAGAGGGTTTCTGTGGGAGAGGAGGCTGCTCTTTAATCTCACTAAATTATCTGCTGTTCTCTGCAATAAGCCAAATGTCATCTTACTTCTTTGCATACTTGCTTGTACTGTGGAAGCAGAGGAAATCAGAGGCTGATCTGATAAGATTCCCCCACTCCTGAGGGCCAGCAAAGGTTCGCACTGTTTGGATGAGCCATGTCTGTGCTGTTGGAAGGAGCGTGATCCACAGAAGAGCCGAAGTGGTGTGTACTCCAGGAGCTGCACTCCTTGCATTCATGTTACCGGCCTAAATGCAACAACCCACACATCCTGTAGTGCCTCACAATGTACAACCTGAAGCTGTTCTAAGGAGGAATCTGCAAAGACCTCTGTGTGCTATCTGGGCAAGTAATGTCCCTGCAAGACACTGTGGGACATGTGGTGGTACCTAGGACAGGGCAGTCCCAGCAAGTGCTTGCTCTGTTTGCTCTGCAGGTAGGGGCATACTTGGGTGTAGGGGCATCACAAGGCAAGCTTCCTCCCCTGCTCTACAAATTTGTGTCTAGATATAGATGAACCAGGTACTGCATCCCATTCCTAATTGCTCAGATAGCTCTCTTGTCCAAACTAGTGTCGCCTCATTACCTCTAATGCCAGTTTCCTGTACCAGGGTGCAGTTTCTCACCTTCCTTTGAGTCCAGGCTATAGCTGTTGAGTTGTGCTGCTCAGCCAAGCTACGCAGATTAACTCTTTCAGTCTTCCCTAATGCATTGTGCTAGACGTCTCAGTCTGGTTTAATTTTGGGTTTCTGCAAAGCCCCTCAAGTTTGTTCCTGTTTCTGTTTCAGTTTGTCATGGCAGTTTCTGGTACTGCTTGGTCTAGGACCTGGCACAGTATTCATGTGTGGTCACTCACAGGGCAAGGGGAGCCTGGTTCAGCTGGTCTTCATACCTGATTTTGCAAGAGCGGGACCATTGACTGGCTGAGAAATGAACTGTGTTGTCAAGGCCAAAATACAGGAGAAAGTTGGCTGAGCCTAGCTGAGGGTGCTACAGACATAAGAGATTTGCATGATGACTAGGGTGATGCTGTGTTTTGGCTATCGCCCCATGGATTTACAGGCACTTTACGCAGCTGAAGACAGACAGGGCTCATGCTGTGAAGAACTTGCACCCTACGTAAGCCAAGTGCTGGGGCCAGGGTGTAGTGCAGCAGACTGGTCGTGCAGTAGGGGAGGATTTGTCATCGCATGAGCCAAGTTTTCCTGTGGCACACCACACTTCCCACGGCCCCAGGAAAGTCCATGCTTTAAGAGGAGGAGAAGGTGAATAATAACTCATGTCACTGCAGGGCTGATGATGAGGCAGGAGGAAAATGTATAGTATCTGAATGGCAAATTGGCCTGGGCTGCCAAGTGTGAAACACTTTGACCGCCTCGAGCGCGTCAGGCTGAACAGCTCGTTTTGTTAGAAATTTCGTGTCGGCCCACTTGAGCAAATGGCAGCTCTTCTGCATGCGGAGGGCTGGATCACTGTCGGAGGGAGAGGGAATAGGTGTGCGTTGTGAGGGGGTATGTACAGGAGATGGAGTTCTGTAGGTGGAAAAAACCAAGTCCCACACTGAGCAGTGAGGAAGAAACACCAATTAGGCAAGGATGAGGAACCTGCCAGTTTGCAATCCTGACCTAACAACCAATTATAGGATGATATAGCACAGTAATACAGGGTAAACACTAAGTAGAGGATGTTTCTGAATTAATTCCTTTTTGAAACACGGTGATCATTTAAAAACATCCGGTATCCTAATTTTAAACTGCCTGTCATAGATGCCAGCACCGCCTGTGGTAAATGATCCTGGTTGTTAAGCTACCTGTGTTGTTTGCACCCTGTTTCTAATCCGAATAGGTCATGTTCCAGCTTCCAGTCACTGGACCTTGCTGGATCTCTGGGAGATAGAAGAGCCCACCAGGAAAGGGTGTGGTTTGTGTGGAGGGACTTAGAAGCCAGTGTATATGTGCAAAGTAGATGTAGGGACACTAAACAGTTCTCAGTGTCCACGGTGGAGCAAAGTAGTGGGTTCAGGTTAGGTATGAGGGGAAATTTGTACTGGCTGTGAGTGCAACATTAGTGTAGTTTTTCTGGGGAGTCATGCAGTGCCCGTCGATGGAAGCCTTCTCAAACATCTGCCAGGAATGGCATGGTATAGACCTTGCCCTGGCCAGGGAGATCCACTAGTATATGGGGAACTCTTGAGTTCTTTCTAGCTCAAATTTCCTGTGATTCTCAATTTCTAGAACTGGAATGGTCTGGGTTCCTGAAGCCTTCCCCGTGCATTCTGCGCTCTGGTCCTTACTCTCCATGGTACTCTTAGAGTGGCAGAGGCAAATGAGAAAAGCATTTCACCCAGTTCCTGGGGCAGTGCAGAGAGGCAACAGGAGGCAGACCAGGAAAAAGATTTGCAATTGCCCAAATGGGAATTGAATGATCAGTTCCATTACTAGTAGCTTTTGCCCTTTACAGCTCTCCCCCATGACAGACTCCTGGCAGAGACCGCAGCAGCGATGGTGGATGAGACAGGACTAAACAGAACTGCAAGGTTGTATGTCTCTCCTGCTTCAATAGCTCGCACCCTTCACAGTGCTACTTCGCAGTGAGTAGGCAGTAGGTACTACGGTCTTGTCATCTCTTTTTTTCTCCTGGTGCTGTCTCTGTGGAAGTTCATAGTTTAGCAATTAATTTTCTTAAAAATATTTCTGCTAAAGCATTACCAGAAGGTCCCTTGGCACTAGTAAACGTTTGCAAAGGCTGAGTTGTGTTGATCAGCATTGCAGACAGGCACTCTTCCTGCAGATTAAATCGGAGCCAGTGCTGCTGAGTGGAGTAACAAGGGGTAAAGCAGGTATGAGTTATAAAAGGAGGAAACCCTGAGTTATTTGGCTTTGCTATGATCACTTTAATCAGTGGTTTTCAGAACAAGTTGTATTTTTCTTCAGTGCACATTACCAGTGTTGTAAATCATCCCTCAGGGATCAGAGAGGCTGAGGTTATTTACTCGTTGGAATCAGAGTGAACAGATAAAGATAGAGACTTACACATTTCCTTTACAAGATGAATCTGAATCAAAAGCCTTCCTCTGTATATTCTCCTCTTGAGGGAAAACCTGAAATCCAGATCTGGATTTTATACTTACATTGCACTATGACCACACTGATCCTAATCTTCCAGACCAGGGAAGAAAATATAGAGCCTAACTGTCATTTAGGCTACCTGTTCTGCTTGTGCACTTCCATTTAAGCCTTATCAACAGCTTCTTTACTGAACACATTAGGGCAGTCTCATTATAACATAATTATTTTGTTGAAAGACATGCATCTTGTTGCCTCATTCCAGAGCTTCCAGAGGAAAAACGCTTATACAGTCCACAGTTTGATTATCATTGTGGTGACAATTGTTTTCGCATTTAATTTTGACTTTGCTTTCATTCTTTGGGAACAGAGCAACTGCTAGAGCCCCCCTCCTTGTTTCAAAGATGCCATCCTGCAGCTAGAAATATTTAGCAAGGCACTGGGGCAACAGAACAGACATAAAAAAGACACATAATGAAATATAATGAATTGTTGGCGAAAAGATCAAGCAATTAATGCTTTCAGCTGTTACAGCGCAAAAAAGACATATTCCCTCCCCCAAAGGTAGATCAAGTACTATTATGAATTCCTAAAGCCTCTTCAGAGAATTTAAATGCATCTTCCAGCTCTAAGCTGTGGACTCACATAGCATTCCAGCAATAATGTTTTATCAAGGATGAACTGTTCCTGAACAGAATGGCCACTGAAGAGCATTTCATATGTGAGGGATTTCAAGTTAGCAGGAGCTTATAGTTCTATAAGTAAGATATGTATCATTTGTTAGAAAATCAAGCATTGCCCTAAGAAGTCTGAAAAAAATCCTGTTAAGTGATTTTCAAATTTTGAGTACAAACCTGATGTTTTTTCACTTGTCTTTATTATCTAATTAGAGGCACAGGGTGAAGAATGGATAAGAACTCTAAGAAAATAGTCTAGGTTTTTTTCTCTCAATGGAGAAATATTGCCATATTTTGTTTCATTAGTTTAAAAAAATCACAATCCTTTTCATTGAAATGGTCTTTTGAGCAAAAACTTTTTTCAGTGAGCTCCATGCACATGCTCAGTATTTTGGGAAAGAATAGAAGCGTGTTTTTTTTTTGTTAAAAAAAAGAGTGATCTTGGATGTCTTTACCTTGTGATGCTCAACTAGAGTTCCTTCAAATGGACTGTTTTTATTGCCCCCAAAAGGCCTCCTTCAAATCAAATCAGAGTCTTTTAAGCTTTTTCAGATGAACTTAAGATATTTGCCTGGAAAATGCACTGAAGATTTGGCTGTCATTCATGTGAGGAAACAACTAAATTTTCCATTGCCCCATAAAATTTCACTGGGCTAATGCTTCAAGGCCCATTTGACTTGGACAGTTTCAATGTCCACCTGAGACTGTGAAATGAACTTCCCTGGGTCAAATTCACTCCTTGTGTGGCTACCTTGAATGTGTTGACTTCAGTGGATTTACACCAGGGAAAAAAACATTTCCTGTTTAAATAAACAGGAGGGAACTTCAGTTACCTGCAGCCACACAGCAGATTTATAAGCAAGCGGAAGGTGAGTTTTACTGGAGGACCCTCTATCTGTCCCCCAGGCATTGCATCAAGGATACATTTGCAGAGCATGTCCTTGGCCATTGGGCCTCAGTACTTCAGAGCAAGGATCTGCTAGTGGCTCTTGGCATCTCCAGGCCAAGGCAGAGCCTGATGGGCTTCACAGAATCCTTAAGGTTGGAAAAGACCTTTAAGATCATCGAGTCCAACCATCAACCCAACACCACCATGCCCACTAAACCATGTCCCGAAGTGCCACGTCTATGCTTTTTTTGAATGCTTCCAGTGATGGTGACTCCATCACCTCCGCAGCCTGTTCCAATGTTTGGCCACTCTCTCAGTAAAGACATTTTTCCTAATATCTAATCTAAACCTCCCCTGCAGCAACATCGAACCAAAGCCTTTCTGCTGGAGCAGCACGGCCACCCCAGCTCTGAAATGCAGTAGAGCAACCATTATATTTATCAGAATATCGACCTATATTTATCAGAACTCGAACATTAAATACTGGGTGAACTGTGAGCTGAGCCCTGCGTTTGCTGCAACCCCTTGGGCAGAGCCAAGGGCCTGGGATCAGAAAAGCTGAACAGGGCTGAAATTGTGGACACATCTGCAATTGCTGTGCCTGCAGCCTGCCCTGCTAAAGCTCTGTGCTAGTGACAAATGGCTCCTGTGAACGAGATCGTGCAGCAGAGACGATGCAGGCAGTGCCCAGGCAGGGGCAGGGACTGGAAACTGCCCCCACTGGCAACACGTTGCTGAGAGAGGAAGGGGATTTTGAACTAAATCTGCTGGAGACTCGGTGGCCTTCTGGGAAGGATGCTGAAGGGGCAGGGAGCTTAGGGTAGTATGTTTTTCAGGAGCAAATGCCTTTTATGTAATCATTTTAGACCCCCTCTTGGCTTCAGTGCCCTCCCCATGACAGTGAGACTGATTATTTGTGCTAATGTCCTCATCTCTGGTGAACAATATTGCTGTTATATTTAATATGAGAGAGGGTTATTACAGTATTATCTAGAATGAGCCATAACCATTATAGGTTGCTCTGTATCTCAAAGCTAGTTTTAATTAAAACTGCCAATAACTTTTGAGGTCTTTGACTTCTGGAGTTGAAGCAAAGGAACAAGATGCTCAGGTGGTTTAATTTGATTGTA
This sequence comes from Phaethon aethereus, assembly GCF_964289735.1. Lineage (NCBI taxonomy): Eukaryota > Metazoa > Chordata > Aves > Phaethontiformes > Phaethontidae > Phaethon > Phaethon aethereus. Next base: position 9,159,566 of record NC_138588.1, read on the forward strand.
CAACTAATTTTTGGAAGGGTGGAATCAGGTTCACTGGCAGCTGAGCCCTGCAGTTTCTATGCTGTTTGTGAGAGTCCATCAGAGTCCAGCTAGGCTGCTGTTCCCAACACATGTGGATATTTAGGAGCAGGTTATCATTTCCACAGGCCCATGGAAGGAGATGTTATTCTCTTCCACTCCACTTAACTTGATTTTATTATGAGCCAAAACTGTGGGACTTAATTTTGCCTGGGATGCTATCTGATCAAATGCCCTGCTAGCCAGAAATGAAGAACTGGCTCCTCAGCAACTGCTCAGTCTGGAGTAAATGCAGAGAGTTTTCCTGCTCCCTCCTGAGCTTCAGCAGACCTGGACATCACATCTGCTGCTCTACCAACACATGTGACACACTATGAGGTCATATCTCCCTTTACCTGCAGAAAGTAGAAAAGAGCCTCACAAGTGCGATATCAAAGTACTGAAATGAACATGCAATTAGAGATCAGAGAAGCCTTCCTGCAGGAAAGTGCTAATTAGTCCAATCAGGCATTTATGAGTCTCTCTTACCCTGTGTACATCAGAGTTCAAGCTTTTGGTAGTCACAGTGAACTTGGAAAATCCATTTATATCCAACACCTGATGGCTGGTGTAAGCTACGTAATCGGTCTTCTTAGACCTGTGCCGATGACCTACACGCGATCAATACGCGAACGCAGCAGAGGTGAGCTCGGGGCAACGCAGCTTGCAGTTGGATACACTTGTTGGTTTGAAGCGATTCCCCCTTTTACCATGTCCCTCCTGCACCGTCTTGTCCTGTGAGACTATGGATGTGTTTGAGAAGTTACAGGCAATGCCTGGGGCGGATTTCTAGCAGGGAGAGGGGAAAGGGGCTGGGGTTTCATGCACGGTAATGCAGCTTTGTGAGGAGGGGACCACTCAGCCAGAATCAAAGGGACATAATGAAGAATTAAATGACCTTTTTCTCCCACTTCCTCTGCCTGTGCTTTGTCTCCTGAATATCACCTGATACACGACAAGTTTTCTTCACTGATGTCAGTCGATGGTCAAGTTCCTCACCTCAAGAACTGATGGGTTTCACTAGCACCTCCCACGTGCCAGTACACGTAGTAGTGTAACCACTACCTCCAGGAGGAAAATCATCCCAGATTTACCCTCATGGGATTTCCACTCAGATTTACAGCCCATCCCTTTCCTTGGGGCGTAGAGACAATCCTACACCACTACATGGTTTGAATAATCTGGAATCCCACCAAGTCATCCATCCCATTGCTGCAATGATATGATTAGAGGCCTTTGTAAGCAACTGTGTGTACTTTGGCTTTATTTTGGCATCTAATCAGTTCGTATTGAATCAGAATTAGCACCATAATATGAGCAAAAAGAGCGCATATTTGCTTGGGAAAATAAAGGCAGGCAATGATGGTATGTGTGAGAGATATTCCTTCTTAACTGTGCCATGAAACCATTTTTTCTCAGCCTGAAACTTCAGTCTCTATTTTCTTAATAGCCAGTTCTTTCATTTTGTTCTCCTTGTTCACCTTAAAAGTTATTTACAAGATACTTCTAAAAGCGGGTGATTTAGGCTGCTCTAATGCTTGGTTTGTTTTTGTCTCATCAAATTGCCTGCTGACCTGCAAGCAGTGGCCAAATCAGACTGAAATTAAAAAGGTGGTGGAATATGCCCCAGTCTCTCCTCAATCAATACCAGCCTAAATTACTGCAAACCTGGAGCCATGGTGCATGTAATACATCATTTTGTAACCCCATAAATTGCTTTTAGCCAGTCTTTTCTGATTTCCTTTTAATGGCCCTTCAGCTAAGATCAAGCGTAGCATCGGTTTCGCATCAGCTGCGTACCCTACCCGGGGACCGTCTCACACTGGCACTGGAATGAGCTCAGCCAAATTGTTGTAACCCCTCAGTGTTGGCCATTTTGAAGTTGCTCTGAGTTGCCTCCCCTTTGCGAATCGCATTCAGAGAGGCAGGACTTGCCTGTTGCAGTCTGTGAAGTCCTGCCCAGGGCTGGGTTCTTATCTCATCGTTTTAAGAAAGGAAGGGAGGTGGAGAGAGGATGTTGGAATTTCGGATATAACCCCTGAGTTACATAGCTCCAAGGCACTAGCCCTTCCTATGGTTTCTTTTGGGCAAATGGAGCAGTTTCAATCCACAGAGGGGACCTCCAAAAGCTGTGGTCCTGCAGACCTCTTGCCATGGCCTCCAGAGACCATAGCTGCAACGTGTTGCCCTGGGCAGTGCGTTGTCTCCTGCTCCTGGATCAACCCTTTGCTTGCACGGAGCCATGTGAGACTCGAAGAGCAGGTGTCGAGCCTCCCCTCCTCCTGAGACGGCCCTGCGGCTTGTGCTGAGATGGAAGGTCTTCGCCATCTGCTAGCATTGCTGGCCTGGTCTGGCCACTCTCTTCCCGGCAGGTATGTGCCTGTATTGCAAAACCCGCTGCAAGATTGGCCCCGACCTGCCTTTAGACCAGCTGCCTCCACAGCTGAACTGGAATACGATGGGCACTGAGAGCAACTTGATCCCCTCCCGTGATCCTTTCTAGAGGCTGTGTCCACAGAGTTATTTTCCAATAACTTTTAAGAGAGAAGAGTTAAGCCCAACCCAGCCAGAAGCAGGACCAACACTGTATCCCTTCAAACAGGACTCTCTCTTATTGATGGCTTTCCCCATCCTCAACCCCCTTTTCTGTGGCTGGATGGAGTTTCTCCTCCGTCTTCCCCAGGGAGGTGTACTTCTGCCACCTAACAGCAAGATGTGGTGGGAGCTCCGGGGATGCCTCTCCCCATCCACAGACCTCTTCTGCTATCAGAGCATGGCTTCAGCTCATGGCTTGATGTTAAAATCGTCCTCCTGGTCCTGCTGTTCCCTTTCTCCCTTCCTGCCCCCTTGGGATGCTCCCCAGCCCATGCAAACACAGAGGACCTGGAAGCAGAGCTGCTCAGAGCGGTCACGTAGGGCCCCTCATCCTCCCTCAGCCGGGCAGCAAAGTCCAGCCCCTCTGCGGCCCTGGGCACGGGGGCTTTGGGATGCAAGTGCTAAATCCAGCAGCAGATGTTTCTGGGGGTCACTTTGGAGGTGCCAACCACCTCCCCCCGTTGTACCTTTGCTGAGAGGCAGTCCGCTGTTTAGTTTAGCCATTGCACTCTTGTTGCAAATGCCACAAGAAAACCAAACTGTGCTCAACAGCAGGCAAAAATGCAACTGCTTGTGCAGATAAGAGGACGAAGGACTCGGGGACAGAGCTCTAAGGGTCACACCCACCCACGCACCCTCCCTGAGACATCCACCGGCTCCCACTTGCTTCTAGCGTGACCCGCTGGGGACTGACAGGCTCCTTTCTTCAGCAAATAGAACATAAGGAAATCGGAAAGATTTTACAGAAAAAAAAAATTACAAGAAAGTAATGAGAAAGGTTTAGCTTTTAGGAAGAAAAGATCATTTGTCTGTGGGTGCTTGCTGCACCGCCGGCTATGCTTGGCACTGACAGCAGCTCCTCTTCTCTTGGCTTTTCTTTTCCACTTTTCTCTAGAGATTGTCTTAAAAGAGCCTTTAGGAAATCTTGAAAGAACTATGGAAGTAGCTGTAAAGTACAGCCTTGGTCTGTGTTGGTGCAACGTGCAAATTAAGTGATTGCCTGGGCTGGGGGACACATAATGAACTGAACTAACAATAAGATGCTTAAAATTTGTTGACTTGATCTATGCAACTTGTAACACCCTGAAATGAGAATGTAGGCTGTGTTGCTGAGAGTTCAAAACACTTTCAGATGTTCAGAGATGGTCAGAGATCAGATTTTCCTATCAGAAGCATCAAACACCCCCTCCTTCCACCAAAACACAACCTTTTTAAAAACATCTTAATAGGAAAACTATGCCTGCTATTGGAGGGCAGAAATGCAAATGTCCTATTTCAAGTTGGTGTTTCAAAATGAAAATTTCCATTTTGTCTGTTTTCCAGTTTTCCCAGGGGGAATGCCAGTTTTTTCCCACTGGAACCGCTGGCTTCCTTTCAAACGAGTTTTAGTTCAGAAGAAAATTAATTTTTCTCTTGGGACAGTTTCAGGGTCAATCTCAAAGGAGACAAAACACTTCGGAGATGCTGGGGAAAAATGCCACGTTTCCCCTTGTGTGCCAGTGCCCCCTTTACTGCATAAGCCACTCGTATCCCTATACATAAAAGAAAGACGCAAAGGGCAGCGGGTGTGTTGGGGGAAGACATGTGCAAGCAGTGGCAGAGCAATCCACAAGTAACTGGCCTTTATTTTTCTAGGACCTTAAAATCAGATGCTACCCCAGGGCAACCCAAAGCAAATCAGGGTGGGATTTCCCAGCCCTGGCTGCAAAGGGGGAGAGCGGCGTAAATGCTTTGAGGCTACTTTGAGGTTTGCTGTACTTCTGCTGCCTTTCATCAGGAGTCGACAGAAGTTTCAAGGTGACACGGAGAGGCCATTCCCGTGGCCTTTTCCTCTTGGTGGGCTTCGGGTGGATTAACGGCTGCCCAGAAGTCACCGCACTTTACAGGCGATGAAGTGCTGCGTGTGCAACCAGGATGCCGCTGGCAGCTCCGGAGGAGGGTACCACTTATCACTGTTACTCTCAGCAGGGAGTCTTAAAGCTCCTCAGATCTTCTGTAATAGAATAAAATGCACATCCAGCTGTAAACTTAATTCCTTTTCTTTCCCTCTGAACATCAGGAGTAGTGTGCTATAGGTAGGTAAGCCCTGATGCCGTTTTACATATCTTTATTTGAGACTGCAGCATTATTTAAAACTTTCTGTTAATAATAAAAAGACCTCTTAATTAACAGAGCTTGTAATAGCAACGCTGGCATACAGAGCAAAATTTGACAGGAGAAATTACTTCTGCAGAAACATAATAAGGAACTTGTGTGCAGATCACAATACTGATAGGCATAATGTACTGCATCTGTTTTCAATTTGCAGGTTTGACCTTTCACCGATAATGAATTTTAATAGGTAATTGACTTAAATAATTGGTCTGTGTTCAACTCAATACTGGAACGTGATGGCTAAGTGGTTAAAATAATCGAGGTGTACGAAAGGGTTTTTTAAAGATTTTCAGATTCAGATCAGAAGGATGATGTTTGTGGAGATGGGAGCTCAGTTCTATGGCTGTGTTATCACGAAGGCACAGTATTCGGCCATCACTTTGCCAACACTACTTTTTTACCTCCGGGAGCCCTCCCAGCACGGTGGCTGCCTCTCCCAGCTGCACGGGAGCAGGCTGCGGTGCTCACTCCTCCCGCTCTTGCGCGGGGGTCATGGAGGTGAGGAGGGTGCCGTGCTCTCAGGATTGCCGTGGGAGGGAGAATCCGGGTGCACATCCACCTCCGCGTAAGTCAGAGCCCCTCGGGGATGCTCCCGCGGGGACGCCGCTCCCAGCCCCTGCAGCTGCCCCGAGCTGGCCACACGCAGGGGTTTCGGGGCTCCGGTCCTGCAAGTGACGCCTGTGTGATCTTAGTCGGCTCACGTTTTGCACGTGCAGAGCAAACCCGTGTTTCGCAGAGCATCGTTTCTGCAATGGTCCACAGGAAGGTTCCCTTTGATTGTAAAGCACGGCTGTCACTCTGGCTTTCATTTATCACGCGTGGATGGGAGTAGGGGATGCCTCATCGCACCCCAGCAGCAAGCGCTGGCGGGTACGTGGTGCTGGAGACTGCGAGGGACCTGTTCTTTCTTCTGAAACTAATGCAAACGTATTTAACCCTGCACATTAAAAACCGGGGCTGAAAAGCAAAGGGCCAGACAGCACACCGTGGGTCGAGATCACATTCTGCCAGGTCGTGGCTGCTAACCGGCCGACGGAGCAGCAGCGCCGGTGTGTGGTGGGTGGCATGGGCAGAGGTGCCTCAGTGGCACACTGGTGCTGGGGCACAGAGCGATTCGCAGATGCTTTTATTACATCTGAACGCACATATTATATTTTTTAGTGGAAGATGCGTATTTTTCTGTTGAATCTACTCTGATGTTTTTATATTTCTACCGTATAGAAAAGTTTGTTTCTTTGTCCAGAAAGAAAAAACAAAGCACCAGAAGTATTTTCCCTTTGGATGCTCTATCAGCCTTTTCCTCTAGGTTGGCCTTTCCTCTCTCTCCCATGAAGGAACACAAATGATTTGTCATGAAAGTCACACATTTCCTCCCCAGGCAATCCAGGAGACTGGGGTAAGATCTTTCAGGTGGAGATGGGGTTTTTTTTTTGGTGCATTGAATCTAGACCACCTGAAAATCATTAAGGACGACGACTTTATAAACAGCTCTTCCCCAGACCAGAGGGCTGGTGGTGGGTGAGGAGCTCAGGTTGGAGGCTTGCAGGATGAACAGCCTTTGCAGAGGAGGGGGTGGCTGCAGGAAGAGCAGCTGCTTGGGAGCCTGGATGGTAGGTTGGGGTGGTGACTGCTCTGTTTTTTCTTGTGCTTGAAACAGCTGCTTCACTTTGGGGCTCAATCTCTTGTTGAGGGGTGCTGAGGAGCAGGAGAAGGCTTATATTTGGGCAGACCTCCTTAAATATGGTGAAGTTCCTGAGTCTTTCAGGGAGCACAGCTGGGAAGAGGGGGCTGTGCTGGTGCAAGCTCTTGCAGCTTACGCAGCTTTCAGTCAGGCTGCTCCACTTGGTGCCAGGGAAGTCAAATGTTGACCTGAGTTTGTAATGAGCACCCAGGAGAGATTTTTTCAGGTATAAAGAGCAGCGTTGGCTCTGTTGATGGCTGGCAGTGTGGTCTGTGTCCTGGCACGGTTTCTCTGCTGATATGTATTTATATCAGGAAGAGGAGGCTGAGCTGCAGAGCTGGCCAATGTGCTTGGCTTGGCGTGGGGGGGCTGGAAGGGGACGGGCTGTGGGCTCTGGCTGCTGCGTTTATAACAAATTCTGCTGCCTTTGTTTTCCCTCTCTGCCGCTCTTTCCTGGCTGCAGAGAGATGACTTTTGTGGGATGTATGGATGCATGTTTCAGCTGATCAGGAAACTTATAAAAACCAGTAAACACCCAAATCGAGGGGCTTTTGCTGTTGGCTATGTGATAAAGCTACTGGCCACCCTTGGGGCAGGTGGGACGAGCTGCCTTGCGGTGCTTCGTGCTGGGCTGGTGAGGCTGGCCGCGCCCGGGGAGGACCGCGGTGTCGCTGGGGACCGCGGGCTCTGCGGCGTGCGATGCTGATGGGCACGAGGGCATCATGGAGGAACCCCACGTCTGCTGGGAGGAGCTGGGCGTGCCACGGTGGTGCTCCCTGCCGGGAGGCATCTCGCTCCCGGCAGACCAGCCTCATGCAAGTGGAGTTTTGCTGCATCTTCTGAAGCTAAATTTAAGGGACTATTTGCAAAGAGTTGCCCCTATTTTTAGCCCAGATTTGTTCCTCAGTCTGCTTTTGCCGTGCAGCTGCGCTGGGGTGATGGCGGGAGCGGCGTGGGGCTGAAGGCAGGGGAGGGAGCAGCAGGGGTGTGTCTCTGGCTGTGCCCAACTCATGTGGGGGCTCTGAGCTCTCCTTGGGTTTGAAGTGGGGGGCAAGGATCAGAAATTTGGTCCCTGCATCTGGTCTGACCCTGGGTAGCTGCTGCAGCTCTGCTATGTCCCCAGGGGTTTTCTGCTGTCTGGCACCAGTGTCTCTGCTCAATCCAAACTGGGTGAGGTTCAGTCCCATCTGGGAAACCAGTGTATTAAGTGCAGGCTGACGCAGTGATGGTGTAACCCAGCTCCAGTGGTGTAAATCCAGAACGCAGCCTCTGACTAGGCTGGATGTACAGCAAGCTGCGGCTGAGCAGCATCTGGCTCCAAATGAGATTTCTCTGCTCTTGGTCTCAGAGTTGGACTCTCGTAAGCAGACTGAGCAATGACATCAACATCATTGTCTGTATTTTAGCAAATACTTCATGCTCTTAAGACTCTATTGAAAAAGGCAGGCGGGAGCTGAAGGACTGTCAGGAGAGACGTGTTTTGCACACGCTCTTTAAAAAAAAAATTTAAATTTTGCAGAATAGAAAACATTTTTAGCTATATTTGCTCTCAAAATGGAACAGCTGCCAGCTCAAATATTTTTGTGGTGCTTCTGTAAATAAGGTTCACAGGTATGACTGTTACAGCAATCTATCATTGTGCCTAGTGGCTGCTCCACTCTGACTGCAGTTTGTTCCCAATGCAGAATAACTTCTTTAATATATAGAGGAAGTAATCGTAGCTTGTTTTCCCAGGATATCCCTCCTCTAGAAAGATAAAGAAGCTAAATTCTTCCATCAAACCATGTTTCCACTTAATTAATGCGTGCTGCAGACCCTTCGGTAGTGTTGCGGTTCCCAGGCGTGACAAAAATGAGCACAGCAGTGGATGGCAGATGGGTCTGATGTGAACAGAAAGGAACAGGGGAAAATTTACTCTTTTCTCTGAGTAACTGGACATCCTCAGCAGCGCATCCGTAATAATGCTGCTGAGATAATCTATCTTCTACAGCCTGAAATCTGATAGGACTTGAGACTGACAGGGTGGAAAATAGAAACTGTCTTGGCATTGAGCAGGCTGGCAGGGAAACCTCTTCCTGGGGGTGGGATTGACAGTGCGGTGAAAACAATTACTGTGGACCCCGGCCTCGGCTTGCCAGGGCTGCACTTACACGGGCAACGCTACCGACTGGAATGGCTCCGCTCGTGCTCAGGTGGGCAGTTGCCATATGTTGGGAGTTGCAGCTTTCGGGGCTTTTGCAGTATTGAGCTGCTGTATGGAAGTCACTTCTATAAAACGCATTTTGCAGCTATAGATTATATACTCGAACCGTTCTCAAGTGCTAAAGCAATGCCTGGAGGAACAGTGCCTTCTGGAAACATCATTTCACTCCTATATCTTCTGGAAAGTTCATTGCTGCCTTGACAAAATTCAGTTTTTATTAAAAATGATTAATGTCTATGAATTTAATCAAGGCGTATTCACACGGCAGTGGTTTTACTATAATAGTTTGATTTTAAACAGCTTGTGTCCTGATGCGTGAGGTGTGTTATATTATTTGACAGCGGTGACATTTATATTTGTAATTACTAAATGGTGACAAGCCACTGGAAAGCCTGCCCCACTTGAGGGAACAAAATGGATGGAAACACATGGCACGGCACTGAAAAGCACAAAGTGTCACAATACATCAGTGCATCCCAAGATTAAAAAAGCTCAGGATGACATTCTCCTACCAACAAAAGCACATACATGTTCCCAAAAATTGTGGAGTTTTAATTATTGTGTTCATGAAATATGCTCTTCCTGCTTATTGCATGACACAGTTACATCTTCATTTCATGATACAGGAGCATCTTGAAAGCAGATGACGTTGTGCGTGGGAGTCATGGGCCTCTCAGGGTTTGATTACAGAATGCTGAAAAATTGGGCAAGTCAAACTAGAATAGAGAACCCAAATCTGATATAAATCTTGATAAATTGATCAGGGAAGAATAGGTTTGGAGCTGCGTTTTTGAAGTGCCCACATGTAGAATAAACTTATCAGCTGGTACATGCTATTTTGAAAGTGGCTTTAGACTATTAACACTTTGCAGATATGACCCATCCCCTGCAAGAGGAAGCTTAGTGTTTATCAAGGTGCCTGAGAAAGTGGGGTAGTTGGGAAAGGGGACATCCTCAGGCCTGCTGGTAATTAATGGTACTTATCTCCTAGCTAAGGAGATGGCAGCTGTACGAGGCTGCTACCCAGGCTGTGCAGATGTAGTAAGAACATGGAGATCTAAATTAAATTCATAACTCGGATGGCTTACATCACCTGCCTGGTGACATGGGGCTGTGCTTGTCCTTGATGCCTGTCTCCTTTTCTCATCTGCATGGTCTATTAGAGCATTTCCAGGGTGGTTTTGGTCTCTGTCCTGGCTGCACAGCAACCCATAGCAGAAAAATAGACCTTGTTGGACCTGCACAACGTGCAGAAACGTCCTGCAGAACAGCTGCTCTAGAAGAGCTAACACTTTTTCCTTTCCAGCTAGCTCTCCGACAACCTCTGAGCTGGTGCCCAGCTGGGGGTTGAGCATCTGGCTTTGGTGCAGGTGGTACAGATGGGACCTGGGGACCAGATACACCCAGCAGCATGTGGGAGAGGCTTTTCCATATTAGCTAATAATTCAATTAGGATTATTAAGGCAAGACATTGGGTTTTAGAGCTATCCCAGATAATTGCAAGGTTTGACAAAGTGGTCTTTGGAGAAGGTGAGTGTTAGCTGTGAAAAACTGGGGCATGGACAATTGCTGGTGGCTGGAGCAAGAATGTGTATCGGACTACAGATAGAAGATGTCTGGGATGCTAGGGGCCAGCACACAGGCAGGTGTTGGGGGAACACTAGCGAGAACCCCAAACCAGGGGCCTCAGGAAAAACTAGATCAGAAGTGTCCCACGCTGGAGGAAGGGGTTTGCCATCAGGGTCTCGCAGGTTGCTCCCCAACAGCTTGTGCTATCTGGGGGCTTTTACATCTTGGCTGACAGCTGAGAAGGATGGTGGCTGGGGAGATGGGCTGTGCAAGAGGGATGCAGCAGAAGGTTTGCTACCCCCATCGCATTTCAAAAAGCTTGCACCGATGGGGGAGCCACCTTGCCTGGCTCTGGCGGAGCTGCTGGCCCCAGGGGAGACCGCCGTGGTGGGTGCTGCGGCTCGGGGGGACCCTGTTGCTCTATGGGAGGCTCGGGGCGTTGTGCTCTGGAGCTGCCTGCCCTTCTCCTGCCCTTACAGCCTCTGCTGTCTGCGTGGCGGCTGGCGGAGGTGTTGCTGCTGCTCAGGACTCGGGTACATCCACCCTGTGTGGATGTGCCATTCTGCCAGGAAGAGCCTGTAACTGCGGATTAAAGCTAGCTTGGGGCACAAGGGAGCTGGGTTTGTCTAGCTGTGATGGCGTACACCCACCTTCATGGTGTCTAAGTAGATATTAGCAGAGGGTTTTTTTTTTTGCAAGCTCCAGTTGCTGAACAGGTCTTGCTGTAAATACTTCTTGACTTCCTAAAGTTTGTGTTGCACCTGGATTTTTTTCTGATAGTCATAATAGAATTTTTGCTTTCCTTGTGTATTGGATTTATCTGTTGCAGGTGCTAATTTATACTGATTGGAACTCATCAGTCTTGCATCTTGTCTGCCACAAGGTTTCTTATGGTTTCTAATTTTTCTGAAGGGAACGTGTATCGACAGCTCTCAGTGAATTCCACAATACAGGAGGTGCATGTGGTGCTGAATCCTTGCAGAATGGCAAGTCCCGGGTAGTTCCTGACGATGCCTAATGGATTTATACTCGAGTAAATGTTTCATTATATTAATCCAACAATGGAAAAAGTAGCACAAGAGTTATGATAGTACTCTTTGTCAAAATAAAAGCACTATCAAAAATGGGTGACCTATCTATCATCCTGCCATGGGTTCTTCAGTAGATAGCAAAAACTGCCTATTGGGTAAGACTGAAGTCCTCTTTCCCAAGAGGTTTTCTAGGTTTTTTTAATCAAACTTTGCTTTCAGGAATGATCTATAAACTCTATCAGTATTTATGTAAAAAGAGGTTCATAACTCAAAATGAAGAAATTAAATATTTAGCTAAGATTAATCCAGAGAACATCACTGTGTTAGCTGTGTTGTCATTCATCTTATGACATGGACATATTTGGCTACAAACTCTTCCTTTGAAAAAAATCTAGTTCCATTGCAGCTTAAAGTATTAAAGAGGGGAGAAAGAGAACAAGTTTTGGATAGAAACAATATGGGAATAGAAGCTGATGGCATTTAAACCAAAGGTAAAATGCCATATGTCTGGCACAGGAACAAAAATAATTAAAACTGCTGTTTTGAAGGTGGTCCCTGGCCATACGTACCTACTTAGTGCAGCTCTGCAGGTTGCTGTCTGAGATGTCCCTGTAGAGGCAGCAAGACAGTACAGTCGCGTTGCTTTTCTCAGTCTGGGGGAGATGCTCTGATGGCCCTTTTCATCCGGGGATGGGTTAAAACTTTTAAGGTAAGAACTACCCGAAGGGCATCTTTGCAGCAAAGAAAGTATTGATCTCTCTGGAGTACCCATTGGTACCTGGTGGGTCCCTCCATCCGATGGGTGCTCCTATGCCACTTTTGGGCTGGGTCCACAGCAGAGCTCACTTAGACCCTGTCCCGCTGGGCGGCTGCATCGGCGTGTGCCTCGCTCTGCCCGTGATGCTGCTGAGTGCCGTGGTGGATTGTACGTGGCTGGATTTGTTAGATGAAATTGAATCTTGAATGTCCCGAGGCTGAGAGAGGTTTTGCTTACTTGTCTGTAGTATTTCCAGACCTAAAGCCTGATTGCTGTTGTGGCAACCTTGAACTTTAGCAGCTTCTCATCTTCCAGCTGAAATGATTCAGTCTGGCAGGAGGCTGGTGAGGCACTGAGCTGCTTGTGAATGCATAGCTTGTATCAATAAGGGAAATTAAATAATTCCTCAAAACCATGAAATGTGTCAGATTTGCCACAGTTTAGTCAGCTGTTCATTTTCTTGTTGGGTTTTTAGAGTTGAAATTTTCTTAAAATGCATTGTGGAAATTATACCCTGCCCAGTTTGGGGTGACTGATCGTGCACAGGCTGAGCTTGATGTTTGAGTGGGGCGAGTGACTGGCAGGATCAGTATGCCAAGTGCAAGGTCCTGTGAATTCTGCTGGGAAATAGATATGGAGTAGAAAGGTTTCACTGAGCATCTTGGTATGTGAAATAAAGATCCACTCAGATCTCAGGCAGGTGGAGACACACGGATCTTCCAGAACATCTTGAATTGCCATCTTGGGACAACCAACATAAAACTGGGCTTTAAAGGAGTACAGGGACATGGGACTAAGGAGGATCAGCTGGTATGCTGAGCTCTGGTAACTGTGCAATAAATATCTAGTTCAGAAGATGCACAAAATATCTGTCAAGTATCCCTACGGGTCTGGGGACTAAAGTAGAGCGGGTCTTGCAGGTTATGTAAGCTCCAGCACTAGCTGTTGTGTCTCCTAGGGTCAGATGTGCTTCTGGCAACTGCTTGGTACACAGTCCTGCCCTTTTACAGGCAATTTGGGGTGCCAGCTGCCCTGGCTTAAACACCTTGCAGTGCTTGAGTAGTTGTATGTGGTCTACAGGAGGTCCCCTAAAGGAAGATTACCAAAAGGCAAAATTAATGTATTAGTCCTGACTGTCTCAAAGCTTGACTTGCCTTTATGCTGTGCTTGCTACTGCCCCAGAAAAAACATGATATTCATAACAACTTGGTTTTAAACAGGGCAATAAGAGCTATGTTATGGCCATGTCATTGTGCTCCAGCCAGGGTCAGTGAGATCTGAGGGCTCGTATCCTCCTGCGTACCCACTGCCATCTGCTCTGGTGCGTGGGAAATTAAAGGTATCTGTGTCTCCAGGGCCTTATAAGGTTTTAGCCTTTGAGGATAATGTGAACTGAAGCATTTTATGGGCAAAAATTTCTCTTCCCTGTCTTGTGCTACCTGCTCTCCTCTCTACTGCGGTGCCACCTCCTGCTCCCCAAAAATTCTGGATGGGAAGGTCTGGTGAAGAGGTGTGATTAGCTAGGTGTTGTATTCAGAGCAACTTGAGATGCTGTAAAGTAGCAATGCAGTTAACGCTGTTGGGACCCCTCCGAGGACAAGTAGTGGTGATAGAGCTGCTGAATTCTGGTGATGGGCTGGTTTGAGGTGGCTGGGGTGGTGATGCTGCCCTGTGGGTGCAGGCACTGGGTGTGGGTTGTGTGCCCAGACCCTGGGGCATGCTGAGGAAGGCAATCGAGATGGCAATGGGGAGCTGATAGAAAGAGGGAAGGTGTCATTGCAGCTGTGACAAGTGCCATGCGAAGAGGGGCGAGGGGATGGACCAGGGCGTGGGCGAAAGGAAAGCTGTTTCTCCTGTCCTGTTGATGAGCAGCAATTGCACAAGCCCTGCGTTATCGCTGCGTGTTGGGGACGCTGTGCTGAACGCACAAACCCAGCTGAGATGTGCCCATCCCAGATTTGCATGGTTTTGTGCCCACTTTTGACAGCAAAGCGGTTGTACGGAGCATGAAAGCAAATGAGCTCTCAGGTGCCATGCTTCTCTTTGATTTATCCTTAGAAAAGCGCATCCTGATGTCAGTCCCACAGGGGAAGCGGCTGAAAGCAGTCGGCTGTATTTACAGCTTGTGGTGCTCTGCAGCGAGCCTGGCCCGCTCTACGGCAAAACCCTTTCGTGATGCAGGATGGTACTGGAGTGGAGATAAATTAAAGGCCTGAGGGTTTTATTAGACGAAGTATGAATGATAAAATTGCACTGGTGTTCCTGCTGCTGTATAATCTAATGTAAGATTCAATTAGCTTTATCCTGCCCTTAAAATTTTAATTTTTCAATATGTTAAACTTGCTTCCCACCCCCTCCTTTTCTCAGAAACTTGCAGTTGCTTCATGGAAATATTCAGTGACGAGGAGACTGACAAGTATGAACAGCTTTGCAGATGCTACCGGGGCTCTTGGTATCCACACAAATGGCTGTGTGGGGCCGGGGGAAAAGGAAAGTAGCTGAAGGTTCAGCTGAGCGTCTCGGCTCAAGGAAGCGTCCCCGTCCTGTTCGGGGAGCTTGCAAGCGGGCGCTGCTGCTGGCATGCTCAGCCAGCCTCCCGGGGAAAGCTGGTCATCAATGAAAAGATAAAATGATGCTGATGTAGATGATGATGAAGCAAGAGCAAATGAAGTGGAGCGGGCTGCTACTGGCTGTGCCACTCTGTCACCCTCTCTAAAGGTAAGGTGCCCTTTAATGAGGGATGCCTATTTCTCCCTCTCTTCCTATGAGAGTTTTTCCAGACTTGCCCTCATCTAACACTTGGACACTTAACTAACCCATGGGTTTGTGCTGGAAATTAAACGCAGAAATTCCTCTTGCGCCAAAGCTGCTTTTTGTCTTCTGTTGTTGGTGGAGGCAGGATTCACTCCAGTTCTCAAGGCTCTCAATGTAAAAATAGGCAGGGTCTGATCCTAGTAATCTCCCTGATCTATGAAAAGACTAATTGTACCCCTGGTCTTTTGTTTGCAAACCAAAAGGACCTATTTTTAATCTCCTTTTGTGAGATTAGCTAAACATCTATGGTTCTTTGTACCTGTTCCAGTCTGAATTAGATCTTTTCTGATTTGGGATGCCTGAGCTTGTCCTGTTTTTCAGATCTGCTGCTGCTGCCTGAGCAATGACACTAATCTCCAGCTTCTGAGCAGACCTGTAATAATTGCAGAAACTCATTAGCCTCTCTTGTGGCCTAGTCATATAATCGGCTTGTTCTATCAACAAATACACAAAAGTTGTCATCTTCCCAGGGGCTATCTGTTACACTCAAATAGAAACTATTTTTTTCCTATGGGTTATATTTTTTTCCTGCCCCTATTTCAATATTTTCCCTGGAATGAATACCTGTTCTTTTCAGGATCTCTGCAGGCAATGGGAGACTTGCAGCCATCAGTACCATGTGTCTGAGAAACATCTTCCGCAACTGAGAGGACAAAGGTTATCAGGCTAAATCTGTCAATATTGTCCAGCAATTCTGATGCCTGGATAGCAAGTCAAAGCATTTGTGTAAAGGTTAGTGTCTGGCTGCCCTGCATGGTAAGAGATTGAAGGATTAATCTGTAGGTGCTGGGAAGATGCCTCCATGGTGATACTTTTTGTTTCCATGTGGGACGATTCCTACAGACCCTGCAGGGGTCTGGAGGGAAGGCTGGTGTGGGCTTCCCAGCCTTTTCTCTGGCTGGTTTAGGAAATGGCTGGTTACCTGACACAGGAATTTGAATGCATGAAGATGGTTCTGGGTTTTACCACTGTGAACTACCCTTGACTGCTTGGATATTGTGCTGTTGTCTTTTTTGAGAAGAAAAATCAGAAGGTGTTTCTATCCCGTCAGGGAGGCTTTAGCGGAAGTGTTGTCAAGACCTTAGGAAATTGCGTAGAGCTGCTTGGGTTTGCATAGTCCAGTCTGTCCCTCTGCACTTCAGGTTATCACAATTTAAAAGCTATTTGAGTAAGTGTGACAGTGCTCCTGCAAAGTCAAATGAAAAGCAAATATATTGTACAGTCATTCTTAGTCAAGAGTACTGAGTGATGCTTAATAGGTCAGGTTGCCTCAAGCACCCAGAATTGGCCACTCATAGCAAGCTACAGTTGTCTGTTTTCCTGCTCTGGATGGGGTAAAACACAGGGCATCATCTCTAATCATCAGGTCAATTCCTGTGAAGGAAAATCTGATCAAACCCTTAATTAATCTTCAATTGATTAGATGGCACCAGCATGTTGAGAAGACACTTATAAAGACCACTTCAACCTTAATAAATCCCAGAGAAAGAGACAGTTCTTAATTTTCCAGTTGGCTACATAGAATTTGTTAAAGCTATATTCTGTAAAAATTGGCTCACTCTAGAGAGTTTCCAGTCAATCGCATTTTGCCTTAACAAAGGGCCTCAGATGAACACTGAGGATGTGAATGGCTGAGTGTGGTAGGTGGTTTAAAAATTACTTATTAAAAGAATTGTCAGTGCCCTTGTGAGTATGTGATAGAGCTGCTTTAGAGCATTCAGTGCTCTCCAGAAAGGAGACCTTGGCCTTGGTATCATCAGCAGGAAATATTAATTGATTCAGCCAGGATGGGGGTGTGTTTGAATCTGCAAATTGCTTTAACTCAAGGTTTATTCAGGGTCTTAGGAGGAACTTACTACTTCTGTGTTGGCACCTAGACATCCAAAAAAGCAATGGGGGCTGTGTGAAGTGCCTGGTCCTTATCAATGATGTGAAGACTCTCGGATATTGGAGTCTGTTCACAACTTCCAAAGCATCAATCCATGCGAGATGGAACTGTTCAGGGCACAGTACAAGGCATAGCTATTTTTGTGGGCTCTCATTTACAAATAAAGACCTCTTCCACTGACTTAAGGAGTGAGACCATTCACTGAATGGAGCAATGACCAGCAATATGAATGTGCAAGTTCCTCAGGGTTTTCTTTTGTGGATGTCTTGCTGTAAATCTGCTTTATGTTGCTATTGACTAAGCTAATACCCTCGCTATGCAATATTCCTCTCTATATAGGCATTGTGGAAAGAGTGGGGTGCTTTATGTATGGGGATGATGCATCCACCTTCCAGCTGCTGTTCTTTATTCCAGCGCTGTGCAGGGCTGCGGTATTTGTAGAGCGAGCCTTTCAATATTTGTTAAAGTTATCTACTGTATTGGGTAGGGCTTCCTTTTCTATTGAAATAGAGTTACTGAATGTATGCACAGAGATGTTTCCAATAGAATTATTTTATAAAGCAGAAAATAAACTGAAGCACTGCCCAGCTTGAAAAACATACTGGATTTTTCTTGAATTCCTATTGGATATAAGAATTAAGACTATTCTTAAAGAGAAGACTTTTTTCCTTTGCAAGGCCAAGTCTGATCTCAGTGCCATTTTTTCACTGATTTCAAGGAGCACTGGGTCCTAATTTGTAACAGCAAACTTTCTACTACATGAATTAGAAGTAATTAAAATCTAAATGGGCTTTTTCCAGCTGGAGTTTACGGACTTCAGATCAGATACTGTAACTGCTGAAGGGAACATCTTTTAATCAGTTGTAGTTGAGCTTTGTTCCTCTTTAGGACCTGGGGTAAATGGGAGCTCAGTAAAGGGGAAAATATAAAATGTAAAAGTTTATTGTTGAGGGCAAATATTCTCTTCTCTTCCTCACATTTGCTGCCATTAATGTTGCTCGTGGTGAAAGCAGGTGGATGAAGGCTGTTTTCTGTGAGGAGTGGGGTGGACCCATCGGAACAGATTAGGAAATTCAAGCTGTGGTCTACTTTCCAATCCACTTTTGATGGCTTGAAAATGGCTCCAAGTGGAAAAGTTAAGGTGAACCATATTCCTCTTGATCTAGTGATTTAAAATCAAAGATGAGGAGTGCAGGTGAACACCTAAGATGAGAAACCTAATCCTAAGAAAAATTACTGTCTTGATGTGAATTGTAGCATGGTCTCACCTCTGTCTTCCACAAGTATGTGGGAACAAACCAAGTGAGATGAGTGCTGCCTGGATCCTGGATTTTCACCCTTCCCCACCTTGAGCAAAGTGTTCTCGAGGGCAAGCTGGGAGCACTGGAGCATTTTGCCTATGCTGCAAGTATTGCAATAATAACTTCAATTAAAATCATTGCATAACTCTGGGACAATTGGACTTTTTTCATTAAGAGCAAGTACATTTCTAGCTCTTGTGGAAAGAAACCTTGAGCTAAGTATAGCCTAAAGCATTTAAACAGACGGCAGATGAAAATAATGCAATGGTTGGAGCTTTTTTAATAATGCCTCTTAGGGCTTAATTCATGACTTTAAAGCTCTTGGGGTTGGAAGTCTGAGGACTCCTGGGGTCTGAGGCACATCAATAATAGTAATAGCCTTTCTATGGATTGATGAGATTAACTGAGAAATGAAGGAAACCAGCTGAGTTCAGTAACGATGGCAGATACATCACAACTTTTGAGCAGTGCCCTGTCTGCATGTACCTGGGATGATTTTACCTGGCAAATATGGACCAGAGCAGTTCAGCAGGGTATTCTGACCCAGTGCAGGTGGGCTGCAATACTCAGTCGAGTTGGAGACTTCTACATCTTCAGCATGTGCATGTCCTTAAGGAAGACAGGTATGGAAGATGGTGTCCAGGTTCTTCAGAGTGTCCCCCACTCTTATCGTGGTCCTTTGTCTAAATGGAAACATGTAGTCCTGGTTTGTGCTCTTGAACCTCCATGTCAGAGCCATCACCTGGGGATTAAGACATCTTTTGCATATCAAAGGAGTCTGCTGGACACGCATGAAAGTCAAGTCTCTGGACTTAGATGATTAATGGTAGGAGTTGTAGCTGCAAATCCATGAATTTTGTTCTTAAAAAGTAGTAAGGCAATATATCCTGGCTGTCAGGGCAGTGGTAATTCAGGCAGGGCTGCTACTGCTGGACTGGAAGGCTGTTCCTTTCCAACAAACAGTTGTAGGGTATTTCTACTCCCTTCTCATCTGAATGGAGAGAAAAAACCCAATCCACCCTGTTTAGCAGGCAAGTCATCTCCCCTGCAGTCTGATAAATACGCCAGGCTTGATCGTCTTGCTTCCTCCACAGAAGCCATTTGCCAGCTGTTTGCTCTGACCTACAGTCATCGGTGTCTGTCAACACACTGTTTCAGAGGTGACAATGTGAGATCTAGAAACAATCAAGTAATCGTCAGTGTTGCCCAAAGATCTATGAGGCAAACTGAGCGAGGCAAGAGCTGGAAATTGCCTTATGCTTCCAGTCTTAAGTGCAAGAGGTGTTTAAAAAAAAAAAAAGGCTTTCAAGTCAGATAAAACAACAGTTGTAAGTTAGGCTGCCTAGAAACAGCTTATATGAGAGCATCTGTTTAGACTAATGTTGATTGGATTGAAATTAAAATACAGGAGGGAAACAGACCTGTTACATGGGCTTTTATGCACCTTGTGCATAGGAACGGGACAGCTGTGCAGTCCTCTGGCTAAACTAAATTTCAGACCGGTTTCCTGGGTGAGATTTACTTGGTGAAGGCTTTGCCGTAAGCTGGGAGAAGCGATGCTGTGGCTGGAGGGCTCCGGCTGGCGGAGGGGAGCGCCGGAGCAGCGGCAGCCCTGCCGCCTCAGCCGCCTTTGCAAGGACACAGGGTCCTCTGCCGCCTCGCCTGCAGACCGCAGGGGCTGTTGCACCCCAGCTAACAGGATTTCACGGACACGGAGGAGTACGTGTCTTGTACGGCTCCTACCTGCTCTGTCTGATGCCTCTTGGCGGACCTGGTCCCACGCGGATGGGGAGAGCTGGCCCACGGGCGTGCAGCAGAGGTGTTGGCTTGTTGGACCTCTGTAGCATCTGTACTCTGTCCAGGCAAAACTCCTGACTGGGAAAAGAACTATCTAGGGGTAGAGAAGTTTGAGCTGTGCTGAGTGTATAGAATTTTTTGCACATCCCATAAATATTCTGCAGCAAATAGCAGCAGCTATAAAACAAAAATGTATATGATCTGGTTATCAGCAAAACATTCATGTCGTCACTTGAATTCTCCTCAATCAGAAACTTTGCCAAACCAGCAATTTTTTTTTATTGTTACAGACGACAAAGTTTCTTGGAAACAAAATCACACTCCAGAATTAATAAACGCTGATGTGAAAGTTCCCTTTCAAGGGGATGATTTGCTGGGCAGGAATTCAAGTTCTCTTGTTTTTCTGAGGCAGCTTGTTCTCTTCCGAAGCACTGTGTGCATCCCCACGCTGCTGCGAGGCAGCACCTCTGCCAGCAAGGGTGGCTCCTACTGGGGTCTGGGACAGGAACAGCTACCAAGAGGGATGGCAATAGATGGCTCTGTGTCCAGCTCTGCAAAGCAGCTGGTGCCCTGAGTGGCCTTGCTGCTGGACACAGCTTGCTGTTTGTTCAGCATCTCCTGCAGGAAGGAAGCTCAGGTTCTCACTTTGTCTTTGCCAATAGCTTTGATACCATCAGTGGCTTTTTCTCCACCTTCTTGCAACATTTCTTCTCTTTTGGTGTGGTGGTCGGGATTGAGGAGCCTCTGTAGGGACTCATATGAGCAAGATGGCAGTGCAAACTGAATGCATGTTTGTGCAACGCGTGCTGCTGCAATTTATGTAGACTGTTTTGGTGGTGTGTTTTTCCCAATTCTGTAGTGTGAAGAAGGTGTGAGAAGCCCAATGTGCTTCTGGAGCTTGGTGCTTTTCCAAGCTTTTTTTTTCTGCCCCTCTAAGTTCCTTGCGCTGCCCCTGTTAACACATCAGGCAGGGGCTGGCCAGCACAAAGCCAATGGCCTCTTGGATGCTGTGAGCTTAGGGCTGAAAAAGCTATTTTCTGTCTGAATGTGGAGCTGGTGGCACAAAGTAGTGTGACATGGCAGGAGGCAGAGAGTCTCCTGTTTTTATAGGGCAAGGGATTCCCTTAACAAGGGTTCCCTTTGCTCTAAATGTTTTTGCTGACCAAAAAGTAGGTACCATGTGAATATCCAAAAGCCATTGTCCTAGAGGAATGAAGTAGTGTTTTTTTGGATTTACCTTAGTTATGTCCTTCCATTCATTCCCTCTTTTATTAATACCAGTGTTGCTTGAAGAGTCTGGAACAGTAGAGAAGCTTAACTCAGGAAAGCAAAGGAAAAATCACCGCTGGTTTAAAGGAGTTAAATTTTACAAGGTGGAAATCAGTGGTGTGTCTAAAGAAATGACTCCTCAGCTGTTGCAAAGGAGAGCAGAGACCTTGCTGCCCCAGCTAAGGCATGCCAGTGAACTTGTGGACAACATTTGTAGTAGAGGGCATCTCCCAGTTGCTGCAAAGCTAAGACAGAGGTTTGTGACTGCAAGTCCTTGCTGTGAGTGCCTTGGCTGAGCTCCTGGTTTTCCCTGGTCTCCCTGTCTTGTTCTTTACAGATGAGTTTGCAGGAAAAGCTCCTTCTTGCTCACTTCCAATTCCCAGTTGTACCCAGGCTGCTCTGTTGGGATCCTGATATGAAAGACAAACTGGTATTGAACCTGAAGAGCTAATTTCCTACTCTGTATTTGGTGCTGACACTTGAGGTCATTGGCTGTCTTGTGTTAGACCTGTAATGAACTTAAGTTCAATTAGCCCTGTCTTTAAGCCAGCTAGGTGTCTCTGCCTGTAATTACACAATCTGCATCTCTAGCACACTTTCCTTACTCACTTTCTCAGCTTTGAGACTTTTGCTCTGCATGTTCCCAGGGACCCCGAGTCAGACCAGCAGCCCCTGTAAACCAGAACAGTTTGACTTGAGCTGCTGATGTGCTGGGTCTTAGACTGGGCGTCCCTCTCTGGTCCCCAGCCTGTGGTCCTAATTAGAGGACACTAATTGTAATGACATTGCAAATGAGAACACCTATTGTAATGACCAATCTGTCTGCCTTGGAGTGGCTTTTTAACCCTTCCCACTCCCTATCACTTAATAGCTCACCTGATACTCTTGCAGCAGATATTCATCCTGGCTGGTGTGGACAAGTCAGTCCACCCCCTTGTTCCGCAGCTCTGTCACTCAGATCACTGCAGAAGTCAGCTTGCATCAGTAAGATACAACATGAGGAAAAATTTGAGGCCAGTCAGCATAGCTGTCCCCCAAACATCCACCCCGTGTGTTCCCATCTCACAGGTTGATGTCAAGCACCTTCACTAACTCACAGATGTGAACCTCCATCCTTGTGATCCATCAACTGCAGCATGAAGAGACATTGCAATGGGGGAGTTGGAAAGCTGCTCGGTGATGCAGCTGGGCTTTAATGGTGTCTCACCTTCTGAGCTACAAGAGCTTGTTCAATAGCCGTGGGTAATTTCTTTGGCTTAAGCATGCATCGTAACTCATTTTCGTGAGTATCAGTTGGAGAGCTCTCGAGGTTATGGATGTACCTCAGTAATTATTATACTCTGAAGTGCAGAGGAAGTATCTTTGATTTCCTATTTTTCCCTGGTGTCTCCTGCCCCTCTCTTGCTTTCCTTGCCAGATAGCAGGATTGGCTGAACTTAGATTGCTAGGATCAAAGCCTGACAGAAGTCTGTTTTCATACAGCAGTTGACTGCAGAGGCACCTCACCTTGATGGGCTGGTGTGATCTGTACAGCATGATGATGCCTCACCTTGCAGCTTTAGTTTGTAGTTTCCAGGATAAACAAGTTCAAGCTGAGCGAACCACACTGGTGGTGTCACTGCTCCAAGTGCTGGGCTCTGAGCTACCTTATCTGACAGCAATAACAATGGGCTGTGGTGGGTGCTGACGTTCCACCCTGAGGTTGGAGTCTGGGCAAGCACACCTTGCTCTGTGGACTTGGTGCAGAGGGAGGCCAGCACATGTGTGCAAGGGACCTGGGCTGTGCCCTTGCTGGTCATCCTACCTGTGCTAGCAGGAGCAGCACTGTCTTGCAATCACACCCTTCTCTTGTGAACAACACAGCCTCTTGCAGAGCCTCTGCTGGCACGAGTGCTCAATGGATTGCAAAATATTTGTGCTCTATCAGCTATAGATCAATAACTGCCCCTAGCATACAGAGCAAGTGAATCCAGGCGAAAAGTGCCTCATGGGGCAGTACAGCAAAACCCAAGCTGAACAGCCATGGCCATTTCATTCTGGGCTGATGAATGAGCCAGCAGTTTTCTTGAGAGCAAGTGCAGGCTTATTTTCTTTGAGCTATCCTCACTTTTCCTCTTTTCTGTTGTATTGCTTCTAAACCCATAGCCTACAGCAGCAGGTTAAGAAAACAACCCTGTGAGATGCAGCAGAGCCTCTGAAAAATGCACTGCATGGAGATGGTAAGCTGATGTCTGTATTTTGCGGAGTAATATGCACCTAGTGCTTTGGGAGCGCTCTTGGCACTGGCTGTTTGTGTTAATTGGGCATCACTGCTGGAGCCCTAAAATGCCTTGAAGACATAATCCAGCCTCACAGCTTTCCATCGTTCCCTTCTTGTCGCCCTGACTTAAACAGCAGAAACCTGTCATAGTGGTGTCCTACGTGTGTTGTGTTCCTGTGTTGTATTGCAAAGCCTTTAGCAGTGCATGTCAAGTTATTGGCACTGAATAAGGGCCTGTCCTTGGGGTGATGAAGCAGGTATATTCCACCTCTCCACACAGGCAGCCACACTGCTTAAGTATGGGTAAGGACCCTGTGGATGTGGGGGTTGAGAGGGCTTCCTAAGGATTCTGCTGCTGCTAGACCCTTCCCTCCTTTTGGCTTATCTGTCTTTTCCCCTTACCTAAGTGACTATTAATCTAAGTCTTGTTAGTGCTTCTCTTCCTTTTGCTGAGACTCTTCAGTGGCGCTTGCTAGGACAATATTGTTCTATCTTAAGATCTGGTCTAGTTGATGGCATCCAACCCTGATCCTTCCTTGTCCAACTTTGACTTGGGAGTTATGCCAGGGCAAAGCTTCACCCTAGCTGGCAGACTGCTCTTGCCTTTTGCTGTGTGCTGCTACTGCCTCCCAAAGAGGTCTGTGCAAAGCGTGTTACTTAAGAGTTGAGTATCAGGATGCTTTCAAGTGTTGATGTAAAGCAGGGCACAGGCTGTGGCCAAGAACCGTCCAGCTGTGAAATGCAACCCAAACAGTGGTCTTGTGGGGTGCACACACTGGAGGCAGATTTAGAAAAAAGACCTTGACTTGGTCAGTTTGGCCATGCAGTGAGCCCTGTCCCATCATGAGACAGGGAGGTGAACCTGGACCCATGCATGCTCAGCAGCCATCCTTGGTGCATGTGAGGATGGGAGAGCCAGCAAGGGGACCTCTTTAGGTGCTCCACAAGGGAAAATGAACCCTGGAATTCTGCATATGTAACTTATTTTCCATCCTTTAAGAACTCCCTGGAACAGTAAAGCTGCGAAACAAATATCTTCTCTAATGTTGGCATTAATCTGAAGGAAATACTAGATTACATCTCCCAAGAGTGGCTTTTAATTTTAAGAGATACTATATTTCAACCTACCAGAAGTGTTGTTTGGATATAAAACAAAAATTAATTCCAGTGAAATTTACTGAACAAGCATTAATTATTTTAAGATCATTAAATGTGATACAGGTTATTTTTGAGAAAGCTTTAATTGAAAAAGGAACTGGAGACTTTTAACTGCTTATCTGCCAGTCTTGGCCAATTATTCTCTGTAGCCAGAGTTAAAAAGGATTAGGTTAAATATCTTTCCACCGAAACAGGATGAACAAGCAGAAAATGAAGAGCCTTGGAATATCCTTGCCTTAGATTTCAAAGAAGTTTCTCATCTGATAAGATAAAACTGGAGAAACTCCTGGAGTGTGATAGCTTCATCCAAAGCCTTTGAAGTCAGTAGAGCTAGGGTGGGTTGTGAGAACATCCATAAAGTACTACTGTGGTCTGCCTCACTTGCCTGAAGCATCAGCTTGAGCACTGAAATCAGTATTTGATGGAGGAAGAATTCTGTCATCCTGTCTTGTACAGGACTGCTCTGTCAACACTGACTTGCACCATGCTGCAAGTAATCTTCAACAGAGAAGGCATTTTGTGGCTCTTGGGCTGAGCCTGGGGAATCAGTTGGACTTGAGGGTGCCCAACAATAACTTCTTCCAACTTGATCTCCAAGACTTCTGGAAAGACTTCCAAATGCACTTCTCAAATCCATAAACCCTTTAAAGAGCGGTGAAGTATTTTAAGGGCAAACATCTCTTACTTCCAAGTATTGCAGGGGTTTAAATCCTCCTCCCACTCATTTCTTGTGCTGTATTTTCTGCAAAGCAATTATCAGTCTTTGCTGATTTTTTAAATCAGTATTATATCAGCATTATTAAATGCTCATAGTCTTAGAGTAGATCTTGCATTGACCTGACTAGTGAATACTCAATATTTAGACCCTCTCATAGATTTTGAACCAGATTTTGCACCAGCAATGATTTGATGGTACCTCTGTAGCACTCTTGGCTTGAGGTATCTTGTAGTGTCATGGAGACCCAGCCCTCACAAGTGGTATCTGGGCTTTCTTCAAGACTCAGCATGGTTCTCCAGTGCTCAAGGTAACTAGATGCAGTCAGTGTAGACAAGTGACCTGCTCCTGTTGAAAAGCATGTGTGCCTCCAGCTCTCCATACTGGTTGTCACAAATGTTTTAGCAGCCTTCTCATCAGCATGATGTGCTGAGTCAGAAAAATGTAATTCACCATATATTAGGAAGAATAAGCAATTATCCCTTGTCAATTAAGCCTTCAATCAGTGCATATAAACAGCTGGTGATGCAGAACAGACTTCACTTAAAATTAGAGAACCTTTTTGGAGAGCTTGTTCATTTTGATACATTTGACAAATTTTCTTCATATAAAAATATCATGTCTTTAAAAAAAAAAAAATCTGTGACTTAATCCTCTTGGTCTCCAGGGTAAATGATGTATTTTTAGAGTGACTAGTTAGTGAACATGTGGAAGGAGGGGGATTTTTAAAGCTGCTCTGAAAAGAGTGCTGTCACTTGAAATGTTCAGGAGATGGTTGCTGGTGGTTGGGCATTGCCAGCTGTTTCTAGCTTGGACAGATGAGGCTGGGCTCCCAAATCACAAGGGCTGACTGATTTGGGAGCCCAGCCTGCCTGGGCTTTGTTGGGAGCCCAACACATGGGGACTAGCAGCAGGCAGACCCTGGGAGGGAGCAGCATTGGTGGTGTGTGTGAGGTGGTGCTCCTCGGTGAGCACTGCTAATAAGCCATTATAAGGTGAAGTGTAGCATGCATGGCAGTTAATTTTGGATTTAATTTTATTTAATAGTTCATAACATTTAATCTCAATACTTAACTAGCTTAAATAGAATGAACATCTTGTGTGCTTTTTATGTTAATTGGCAATATTTTGCTATTGACTGCTCTTGTGCTCTTAGTCCTCCTAAATCTCTCCCGTGACCTTAACTGATGCTCTGCAGGCTTTCTGCTGTGATACTACTGAAACAGGTTATTTCTTTCTGGTGTTTGTTACCACCTTTGAATGGAGAACATTCACCAAATAGTAGGGAAATGATACTGAGTTGTATGCCTCCTTGGATGGCTGTGTGGTCTGGAGAGGTCTATGGTCAGCCAGGCACCCCCTGCAAAATTTTTGGGGATAATTTTCACCCTTTCCCTTGAATGGCAGTGCACAATTTTACTTGCAGACAACCAGCATTTCCAAACATAACTGCTTTGAACTGCCTGAGGCCAAGTACAGGCTGCAATTCCAAGTGGAGGGGGGAAAACTGCAGATCTTTTCCATGACTAATATGCTTCATTTACCAAAAGAAGTTGAATTTATTTTGCTTTGCTGAATTGCTGCTGTTTTAGGCCAAAATGGACTTTACCAAGGAGTGGAACAAATGACACCATTTTGAGGGTATATTCAATGAATGGCTTGGGACATGACTGGCTTTTGGGAAGAG
The DNA here is from genome assembly GCF_964289735.1 of Phaethon aethereus. NCBI lineage: Eukaryota > Metazoa > Chordata > Aves > Phaethontiformes > Phaethontidae > Phaethon > Phaethon aethereus. The sequence continues at coordinate 9,186,502 of NC_138588.1, forward strand.
GCAAAAGCAAATGAACAGCTCTCAGCCTATTTTGTGGAGAAAATGCCCTCAACCCTTGTCCCCAGCACAGCAGTAATTCTTCTTCACCAGCACAGCTGAGCAAGGATCATTTTTTTCTTCTTGAGGGATGATGGGTAGGACAGCAGCAAAAACCCTGTGTGCTGTCTTCTGTCTGATTAAATTTTAGTTGGAACTTCCTTCTGTCCACAGCCTCTCTTGCCTACTGGTCATAAAATGAACAGAGTACAGTAAATCATCCAGGCTGTGTTCCCCTTAATAGACTACATCATATTAGAGGGTCTAATAGATACTGGAAGTGCTTCTATATAACTCATCAGTATGCTTATGGACTGCATTTTCCTCTCACCTTTCTCCAGGGTATCTGTAAAAATATGGAACGGCAGTTTGTGATCATCATTAAAGCAGAGGTAGGTATTATTGCATCTCATGGGATTGCAAAAGTACGGGCTGTGTAAACTCATTTGTACCAGCCAGAGGTTAGAGGCCTGTATCTAAACCTCATCTTATCACCAGCGTTAATATATGGTGATAGGTGCTGACAGCAGAATGATTGAGGTTGATCTGTGTGCTGACTGAGGGATATGGGTAGAGAAGGAAGGTGTCCATCTCATGATGTATGTTCTCTCTATATATGTATTGGGTTCAACTGCTGCTGAACCGATCAGAAGAAATAGGAATTTCAAACAAAAGCAGGATTATTCATGTCTCCGTGTCTGTTGCTCCTTGCCTTGGCTGGGTCAGCCTGAATAGAATGTAGGACTTGTATGGGTTGGGATGTGGAAGGGCTGTGCCTGGAGGGCTCCCTGTGGTGGGACATGTCTCCTCCAGAAAAATCCAGTGCATGTAGAGCTGCTCTGTGCTGCTCTTGGTACAGGGGAGGGATCACAGGGTCTCACCTGTTCTGGCCTTGCCATGCTCCTGCATCATCAGTTGCTCTGTGCTGGCCTCATGCTGGGATGACTCTAACAGCCCCAGCTCAGCTTTCCTCTCCTGCCAGAGGACCATTGTGCATGCTGAGGTGTTGGTCCCTCTTGCTGCAACATGAGTGGTCCTCATCAGTCAAGTCCTGTGCAGCACATGGGCAAGTAGCACCCAAAAAACTGTCTGGGGCTCCAATAATGCTACTACTGAACAACAAAGCACGTGTTTTGCTTGGCTGTGCCCTTCAAATGGGGAAACTTGGGCAAGTCCCCATAATCCTTACAGCAGTGATGGCATGTGCCATGGCAGCAGGGAGGTGGTGGTGCTACCTCTTCCTCCTGCTCTCTGCTCTTCCCTCCAAGCATTTCCAGCTTGTGGACAGAAATGCTTAAAGCGTACAGACTTGCAGAGTAAAAAAAAAAGTTCATTACTTCTCCCTGGCCTGTACATGAGCCCTACAGGAACAACCAACGCTGTGATCCTGTATCCTGGTGTGTTGCTGACTAGCTTAGCAGCACTGGTCCACAGTGCTTGGAGCATCTCTGCAGTGAAGTACATAGCACGCTCAGCTCTCAGCGAGGGGATAGAACAGCTCCTGCATGGGAGAACTTGGACCATGCCAGCCAAAGCTGTTTGTTCTCCATGGGAAGCAGCATTAACGGAAATTGAAATTTATAAAACCGCACTACATAATTATTTAAGTGTATATTAGTGTCTCCTTTTCTGCCTCTTATGGGTTGATGCAGTCCCTGCCCTGCTCAGGCGTAACTGGATCACTGCTACCATCTGTAATAACTCCAGGAGCAACCACAGTTTAGCAATTGTTAACTATGTTCTTTATTGAATTGTGTTATAGCTGTGCAGTTAAGCTCAGCATAGTATGTTACAGCTAACTTGTTTATTAAAAAAATCTAGTGAACCAAAACAAACATATCCATACCTGATCTGACAAACTTATTATCCACTAAAGTTAAGGAGGGTTACTCCTGACTTAAATATGTTCTTACTTTGCACCTTACAACAAGTTAATTTTAAGCTAATTGGATTGTTAACCATTCCCAACAGAGCAATTCTGACTGCAGGAGTTTCCCAAACATGGGGACATGGTGGGCACCATGCAGGTTAAGCAGGACTGAATCTGGTGCAGGGCAGCAGGACAGGGTATATTTTGATGTATAGGTCAGGCAGCAAGGAGGAGGCTGGTTCTCTGAAGCCAGGAGCAGAGATGTCCCATAGAAGTCCCTGGCGGGGGGGTCCTGTCCTTGGCTTGGGTGAACTCAGCACCAACCAGGAGGCCAACAGTTGTCTGTGGACTATTGCAAAATTCCCCCAAGATGAGGACTAAATGCAGTCTCTGCAACACCATTCAATGTAGCAGGCATGATGATTTTGGACAGGAATGTTTCTGGTGGATATTATTGCAGGATGTGGGAACTTTTGTGTCAAGACGGAGCCACTTTCACAGTGTTCAGCAAACTCTTTAAATCTTCATATGCCTAGAGAAGGAGATCTGCAATATCTGTATCAAGGTAAAAGAAGCAGTGAGGAAGGCTTCCAGGCAAGTATGTTCCTTCCTATTTTTCTTTTTCTTTTTTTTCTAACTACATCACTGTTCCAATAAAACATAGTGTTTCTTCCTAGAAGCCTTGTCTTGCTTATAGACTAGAAGATATGGATTTCCTTAAATCCTCGGAAGGGCAGACATAGCCAAAAAGGTGGTAAGGATGAGTGGAGGCACCATGGAATGCCAGCACCTCAGCTGCCACAGCTTCCTCAGTGCTGCTCAGCCGTGGGATGGGCACAGGGGAAGCAAGGGCTGTGTCCTAAGGAGGCTCAACCAAAAGCCCCCTTAGATGGGCTTTTTTGGTGCTGCTCTTGTGACAGTTACTCTGGGTCCGGGATGGCTGAGCCCCAAGAGGTGCCAGGGCTGTGAGTTGGCAGTACGAGCATCCTCTTCCTGCGCCAGCGCTGCCGTCCTCCCCTGCGTGGTGGGCATGGGGGCCTGCAGGCAGCAAAGCCCCGGTTGCCGGCAGGGTATGAAGAAAACTGGAGTTTTAGTTGTGTCTTCTCTGTGATCCCGTAAGTTTTGCTGAGGTTTATGGCATGTGTGTTCTCTGCAGGACTGAGGGTCCAGCTGGAACGGACACCGGAGAGGGCATCTGGGAGACTGGGTAGGGGCTGACCAAGCTGCCCTTGTGTCAGAAACAAAGTGCTCCTTTCACTTCTTTAAAAGAAGGCTTTTGGTGAAAGCTATCACTTTTTTTTTGATGGGAATATTTCAAGGTATACCTTTATAAGGATGAGCAGAAATAAAAAACCCTGATTACTAAGGTTAAGTATTGCCTTTTCCCATAATTATAATGTCTGTCAAACATCAACTCTTAGGACAAGAAGCTCATATTCTCCCCAAAAGCTAATAGTAGCAAGAGAATCATGAAGAGAAGTAGTGAAAGATTGGTTTATAAACTGTATCAGTTGTGTATTTTTGAAGTCTTTAACCTTCTGCAAATAAAACTTAATTGCCTTCTATACATTGCTGACCACCTCTGTGTATAGCTGGTCTTTCCCAGAGAGCTTCTGAAACAGTGACTTAAATGTTTGCAAGCAAACCTTGTTTTCTAAAGACCGCTGAAGAGATACTGACAGCTCTGTCATTTTGTCCAGCTTAATACTGCAATCTCTTTAAAAGGTGTCATTGCGTCTGCCACCTGTTAAGTGAGAGTGATATTTTTTTAATAGTGGGGAAAACTGTTTACTTATGTTTGAATGTCATCTAAGATTAAAAATGTTATTCAATTACCTTCTGGCTGGTACCTCAGTATGATCTGATGATATACATGTAGTAATGTGAACTGATTTGATTTTTCTCTGATGGAAACATTCATCACAGGAGGTGAAAAAACCAAAATATTCTTCAGCAGTAAATTAATATTCTTCCCTCTCTCATAAAAGATCAAATGCTTGTGGTATGCATATTTTTTAAGCTTGTTAACATTCAAATTGTGCATGGTCTTGTAAAGTTTTCTATTGCCCTTTGTAAGGAGTGGCTGTTTATTCATTATTTCTGTAATGAAAAGTGAAATCTGGCTCATCGACATCGATTTCCATTTCACAATGTCTGAACCTCTGGTTTCAGGGAGGGAAGAGCTGTGAGTCAGCGCATAGCTGAGCCTCTTAAACAGTTAAACCATAAATTACATCAGGATTGGACCTTCTCCTGTCTCCTTGTTGGAAAGCCAACTTCTAATTTTAAGTGTTGTTGCTCTTTGCAAGTGCCTTCCAGGTTGGTTGAGCACCTTCCCACTCTTCTCCCAACCTTCTCCCTGCTTCACCATACACAGAGGCTGCAAGACATGCCACGGAAAGTGCAATTAAACCAAACTTTCTTTAGCATCCTTGAGTGAGCGATGCCCTGGAAAGCCTGGTTTGGCCATACTGCTCACATCTTGTCTGTATTGTTCCCATCTGGTCTGTGCAGCAGTGGATGGAGATACTAAAGCACAAAGACACGTGTGTTTGGGGAGGGCAGGAGACCAAGCTAAGGCTGCTTAGTGCCGGACTCGCCTCTTCTGTAATCTCTCTGATTGCTTGCACGCTGCTGGCTGCTCCTGCAGATAGCTGCTGAACCTGAGATCAGGATGTTTTTGATTAGAACATGCTGGGATGGAGACAGAATGTGCCTGCCTGATGTTTCCAAAATAGGAAACCTTCCTAGCACTGCCACATTAAGGCCTTGAAATGGGAAAATTATGCGTTGGCTTTCTTGGGAATTTTCATATTGTTTTTCCTCTACAGCACTCGAGTCACTTCCATTTAATAACCTTACTTGGGGTGGGTTTGGGGGGAGGTTTGCGCAATGTAATGCAGCCTGATTTGAATTTTATAGCAGTTTAGTATCACTCAGTGTGTGCATCCTTTCCTGATTTTATTTCTTTAATAGCCATACAGATGCTTCCGTGCTGCCAAAGTATTTGCCACTTTGTTAACATGGGGGAAAATTGTGTCTTCTAGGCACTGGCTTACGATCGTGGATCTGAAAAGCCACCGTGCCCTGGGGAGAATTTGGGGTGGGGGCCCATGCTGCTGGTCCTCGTAGGGCGGATGGTTTGCCACATGCTTGATGTCCATCTTCAGTGCCCCAGCAGTATCTGTAGCTCAAAGCTGGGGATGGAACATCTGGATCTTCTCTTTGTCAGCATGAAGCAAACTTCACATCTTGTCACTTACAGGGATGTGACTGAGCTTGCGGAGGAGAGACAGAGGATGGACTGAAACCATGTGAAGAAACAAGGCTGTTTTGCAGCTGTGGAGAGAGCTGCAGGCTTGGGGAGCATCAGAAACTGGGTTTTTTATGACACAAAACTTCCACAGAACTTTTCTAAAACTAAGGATGCTTACACCACTGTCCTTGTCTACTTCAAGGGATCTACTATCAAAGGATAATAAATTGTTACATTCACTGAAAAAAGCTCATTCTGCATCTAGGTTTATGAAGTACCTGAGATGTGAGAATTAGATTTCATCAACCCTAGAAACACAGTGGTGGCTTTAATTTTTTTAAGGTTAGTCTAAGGTAAAAGATGGGAGGGCAAGAACATAACGTGGATAAAATATTTTGCTGGCAATCAGTCTGTGCTGGGTGGACTGCAGCTGTTGGCTGGCAAGTGCTGGGCTGGGACTTGTGTGTGTCACCAGGAAGGACCTGTTGGCTGTTTGTTTTTCAACCAAACACAAGCTGAGGTTTTTTTTTGATTGGTGTTTTTTTGGGTTGTTTGTTTAGGTTTTTTTGTTGTTTGTTTTTTAAATGGTATTACTGACCTCAAGGTGTTGGCTTTATAGCCGTGTCTGGAAAAAACATCCTGTATGTCTGAGTGACAGGTGGCATTCAAACTTTCCAAAATATAAGCCACGAAATGGTGTGCATATCCTTAAAGGGCACCTTGCTACTCTTCTGTAACGTGCAAAGATTTTGGGTAACTTCTAGTGGAAATCCCTGACCTGGCATATTTTAGAATTGAATTTCTCTTTTTCATGTCCACCTGTTGTTTTGGTGGATTGTGTCTATTCTGAGATGGGCTAATGTCCTCCCTTTGCAACTGATGAGCGCTTGTGTCGGATCAAAAATGCTCATTAGTGCCTAAATGCATGACTCTGAATTTAGAGTGTGGGTTTCTTATTCCTGCTTTATTAATCCAGTCCTGGAGGTCACTCTGTAGCTCCTGTGCAGAAAAGCCCAGCCTTGTTGGAGCTGGTCTCTCCCACCCAGGTTGCCATCAGAGTTCAGTTGTCCTGCCTGAGCCAGTGCTGGCACTGACAATGCTGGCCAAGGTTGTCCTTGGGCTCAGTCTTGGAGAGCTGAGCCTTCTCTGGGACAGATATCTGTTCTCTGTGTATCCTGGTCACCTCATTGGCGAGTTCCTCACCCGCTACTAATTCTTGTAGCACACTCTCTTTTTTCCTAGTTCCAACTAGCAATTTCCCATGCAGTTTTATTACCAAGTTCCTTATGGATGTCCAAATAGATTAGACCTACCACATTTTCCCTGTTGAAAACTAGTTTAAGGAAAGATATTGGATTCAGTCTGGCATGAGCTTCCCTTTGTAAACCCATGCTATGTTTTACACCGCTTTCCATTCATGACTATCTTTTAATTATTGTTCCCTTCATAACTTGGTCAGGAAATCTTGCACACTACTGCAGTCAGATTAATGGGTTTCTTTTAAACAATTTTACATTTGCTGTTCCCTAGCACACATTGCCATTTATGCCTTGGTAGATTTATTTTTTTTAATTATCATTATCTTCAGGAATTACCCAGTCTCCCTTAACTTGAGTGCGTTAAACTCTGGGTTTTACTTCTACTTCAGATGGGGGTGATTTCCATTTCTATTAACGCATTTGTATTAGTCATCCTATTTGTGTCTCGGAGCTCAAAATCCACCTTTTTGAGTGCAAATTGAAGTTAAGTGTTCACTTAGTTTTGAGACCATATCAAGTAATATTCATTTTTTTAATCCGTTCTTGCTGTGCGGGAGCACCCCATGTTGGATGCTGCATTGAAGAGACCTCGGTCTGAGATGGTGGCCAGCAGAGATTGTACAGAGAAGGGTACAAGAGGAGCAGACAGTTGACTCTTCAGTGTAATCTTCTAGTCTTTAGTGATTTGCTTTGAACCTGCCTGCTTTATATGCCCAACAGCATCTTGATGCTTGCTCTAGTTAGTTTGGGCAGTGATGTTCCTATTACCCTAGGGCTGGCTTAAGATTCTGCCAAAGCTGTCCTGATCCTGAAGGCTCTTGCTTAGTGTCTGTGTATTATCATGGACACTCCTTGGTTGCCTCTCACTGGCCATGTTCATGTCCCTCCACGAGCTGGACTTTAACTCCATCACCACTTTGAACATGCTGCTTGCACCATCCCTGGGGTTTTTCTCCACTTCCTCCCCATGTGCTCGGGGACCTTAGCCCTGCTTCCAGTGGGGAAAAGAAATGCTCTGGGAATCTACCTGCCCCTTGAAAAGTGACGTTTGAGACGCAGGGAATTCCCAGGGCTGCTGTGACAATAGTATCACTTTACATCTTGCACTTATTTTCTCCCCTGTATTTTGATGTCCTGTCTTATTGGCCCATGCAGGGCACTTCCAACCTCTGCAAGCAGCACTCTCCACCCATTTCCCCTGATTAAACTGAACGGGTAAGTGACATGGTGTAGTAAAATACATTTGTTCTTCTGATGAATAGTTCTCAGCAGCTTCCTTAGGCCCCCGTAGCACATACATATCGTGCTGTCACAGTCCTTCAAGCCATCACTTGAATGATGAAGCAGGAGATGCCACATGGGAGCAGTAAGATCAGAAGAGTAAGAGGATGGAAGTATCCCTGACGAAGGCTGGTAAATGGGATGTGTTCAGGGAAGGAGAGGAGGGAGGGACATCTGTAATTAGGAGAAGGGAGGGGACAAGAGATGCCTCCTGCCGGGACTCTCTGAAGGTTGCTGTTATGGGAGGTAGAGAGTAAGTTTGGAAAAAGCCAGCGCCCACTGGAGTATTGAAAGCAGGAGATTTTCTGATTAACCAGAGTTTCCCAGTCCCTGTGCTTGGCCAGAAAACAAGTTTCTGTTAAGAGGCACTGGCACTGTGCCTCAGAGCTGAGCAAGAAGTGCCTTGGGGTTCCTCCAGGGAGAAGAGGAGGCCATCCTTCCTGACCTGAGATTCAGTGCAGCATGTTCTGTGTGTCTTAACAGTGCCTTAATGCTCTGGGAGACGCCGTTCCCTCCATGCTGCTGTTGTTTGTGTTACAGTTATTTATTTCTATATATGCTATCTAAATTGCTCCTGCCTGGGAACAAGTACAGGACCCGTTTTAGAAAGGGAGGAGGGTAGCCCAACCCATCTGGGTGTTTCTGAGCAGAGAACAGCCTTGATGGGACAGGGGAGGTTTGCTGGACCAGGCCAGCTGTGGGGAGCAGGATGGATCCGGCCAGCCCTGGGGCTACAGCCCACCTCTGGCACTCGCCCTTCCTGAGGACCTGGGGGAAAAAGATGCAGAAATGGTCATGATGTCTCCTCACAGTGACCTGGTGGAAAAAGACGTCCATGTCGTCTCCTTGCGGTGACCCCTTTCTGGCAGGGTTTTCTCTGTGTATTTTCGTCTGGATGAGGTGTGAGATGTTGCAGGATGCCCCTCCGGTGCCTGCTGAGGCTCGTTGGCCAGGGGCAGGGAGGCACTGCGCCTGGCTGTGGATGTACAGCGATGCAACCTCTAACGATGCGATTACTGACGGAGGTGCTGGGTGTTGCAATAACTCTTCAAAGGTCTGACTCCAGCTGAGAACGGCCAAAATCTCCTGTCAGATGCATCTGAACCATCTGGGAAAGGGCTGGGGCTGAGCCTGGGGAGATAATTAACTTTTTTCTCTTTTTTTTCTGCCTTAAGGAAGCTCCTTGAAACTCTGGTGAAGGCTTGCTCTGAACTTCCTCCAGGTGAGACCTTTTCTTGTGTGAAGGAAAGCTTTGCTCTCTGTTTGGGTGGTTTTAGTGGATGCTTCTCGGGCACAGTCTAGACACACAATTGTGTTTACTAGAAAAACCCATTTTTCTTAACAGCAGTTTAAAAAATGGTCTTGGGTAATGTAACTGGCTGCAAAGAGGGTAGTGTTATTTAAAGACAAAAATTTCAAATTTGTATAAGGCTGAAATCTGCCCTGAAAGAAATGTTTGCAATTTTTTTTTTTCTTCATATGGGAAATCATGAGAATGCAGCCTGAAAGAGGCCAAAGTCTTATTGTGCTTACAGGCTTTTTCTGTGATCAAAAGTAAGTTTTTCCAGCTCCTTATCTGCTTTATATCTAAGACCAGTTTACATTGATGTGGCTGTGTAGTGCTCCACAATATATTTTTACTGGTATTTGCAAATAATTTGTTGTGGGTCTTGTTGACGTTAATGCATATGTTAAAATCTTTTAGGTTAAGGGTGAGCATTGAGTTTCATAGCAGTGTTAATTAGGAGAAGAGGGGGGGAAAAAAATACTAGTAGAAAATCATGCTAGCAGCTTTCTGAAGGTGGGTCTGTTCTCAGTCACAGCAGCACGTGTGGGGCACTGGGAGGGTTGAAGAGCCAAAGTAACCAGGACCATAGGTCTTTCTGTTCTCAACAGAGCAATAGTAAAATATACGATTGCAAAACGTGAGCTTGAAACTGCTTGCAGTTATTTGTTAAGGAGAGTTTGTCTGCACATGGAGGGTTTTCCTATTAGAGCTGGGGGGGGGTTTATGATGAAAGGACAATTTTTTATTAAAAAAAAAAATGACCCTAATCTAGTTTAGGATTATTTTTGCACAGCAAAAAGAAAACCTCAACCTCTGCTTGCTGGATCTGCTGAATTGAGGATGCTGGGGAAGTTGTACATGAGGAGGGTAGGTATACAAATTGCCTTGATGACACTGTTTGGGCAGAATAACATTGAAACAAGTCCCTGAGCAAAATATTACTTAAACATGTAAACAAAAAATGTGGAGGATTGCAAGCTGAATGCTACTCTGATGTTAGTACAAGGTTGGAATAGCTCTGTGGGTTGTAACGCTTCCGGAGCGCTCCCCTCTGGACCTACCTGCCCGGAAACACCACTGTCCTTTTACTGCTGCAAGTGCAGGGCTAATTCATCAGTGTGTTTTTCTTTCTCTTTTTCTTAAATGTTGCTAAACCTGCAAATTAAAAAGGGACCCATGAGTAATTAGGCTTTTCTTTTTCCTTTCTTAAGTGATGGTGACAGATGAAAAATACACGTGTCTTTTTTTTTCTATCTAAGTCTACAGACCTTGGAGGTCCCCAAGTGTAGGAGAAAATATTCTGAGATACAGATTTTCTTGGATTCCCCACAGAATATTTTTCTCTGGCTTTTCAGTCGTCTCTGTCTACACAGGTTATAAATCTAGTTCAGCAGAAACAAGGCAATTTTCAGTGGTATTTTTTGTCAAAACTAATTAAATATCTGCCTCCCTCATCACCACAAATGGACAGAAGATTAACTACAAAATAATGGCCAGCTTGGAATTTGAACAAGGAGTTTTAGAAGACTTGCATTCACCTTTTGCTTTATTGGTTACTGTGTTTTCTGGCTGTTACAGGAAATTACTGGCAACTTAGGTTTTCTTGGTCACTTGCAAATGGACTGTAGGACAGAATTTATATTGGCAAGCATTCAAGGAGTGGAAACTAATTAATACCACCATCTCCAACAGTGATTCTTATTCCCTTAATCATGTCTTCATCATCTGCTGTTTGCAGATGAGTGTTGACTTCACACATCACAGTTCTGTCAAAAACCACACTGTTTGTTGTGGAAATGATGGGAGGTGCTTGACAAATCTGGATCAGATGTGTTTGTTTTACCCTGACATTTTGATGTAGGCAAAGGCTAATTAGGTTCCAAGAATGATTGCTGTTCCTGTGGATAATGTCTTCCCACACCACCCGGTTTCGTTAGTCTGGATAAGAAGAAGCTCTTATGTTTCACTGCACCTTCTTGGCTGTTCCTGCTTGCTCACAAACCCACGTCTGTTACTTGTCTTTGGTCTTGAGTTGAAACTTGGTGTTGAGTCACCTTCAAAGCAGGCTGAGCTGGCAAATGGGTTGGCTTATCTGGCAGATGGTCCAAACCTAACTCTGGCTGTGTTCACACCTCTGCTTTCACACTTCTGACCCCCATTTACCCCTTGGGAAGGGGTTGCTGACTGTCCCCTGAACCTGAACTGATCTACACTTGCTTTTTTTCATTCCCAGCTAGCACCTTGCTTGTCCCTTCCCCTGTGTTTAGACATCAGCAGAAGATGCTGTTCCTCTAGAGCCCGGCACCTTGAGGGTTATGGTCTGTGGCTGGATGCAAAATGCTGACAGAGTAGCATCCTCTGATTTTGTTAATGGTGAAATTTTATACTAATGTGCAATGGAAAATCCGGTTTCTCTCCTTGTTCAGGACACGCAGCTGATGGGAGACTTCTGCTCCGGGGCTGACAAAGTTCTGTAGGCAGCCTTGTTTTTCAAGAGAGGGTCAGCCTGCATTGCCTTCTACAGTGAGAAGGATAAAGAACTGTAAAAATATCCTTCTCGGCAGTGAGGAGAGCTGATAGCTGGGGAGTAGGAATTCCCCAAAACATCTCCCAGAAGGACAGCGCTTTGCACCTGGTCCTGTGGTTGGAAAGGCTGTGAATTAACCATTGCTTGGCAGCTTGTGGGTAAGGGTATTTTGGTCTCTCAGACCCATATCTTGATTAAAACCACCTCCCTCTGCTTCAGCTGGCCTGTGCCAAGGGGAGCTGCTCTGCCAAGAGGCTATGAGAAATGCTGGTACCAGTTTTTGTCTGTGAGCTGCTAAACTCACTGCTTATCCTTGATCCTTGCACCAGCAATTCTCTTTACTTCTGCTGAACTCAGATGAGCTTTGTGGGCTTTGGGTAATATCTTCTCCCCATGTTACTGCATGTTTTGGGTTGACCTTCATTGGCTGACCTTTCTCAGAAGGAAGACGCACATGTCTTGGGTGAGAGGTCAATGGTTTCCCTGTTAGGGATCCACTGCCCAGATCCCCACGGAGACCCTCCTCTCCCAGAAGCTGGAAATAGGTGCCTTTTTTCCTTCCCATAGTGTCCTATGATCTTGGGAGTAGAGAAAGTGTTGTTTGAGTTCACTCCTGCCTCCTTCCCTGTCACAGCGCTGGGGACAGAGGACACGGCCATGCCTGTCAGTGCCTGTCACCCAAAAGGGACCCCTGTCCTCATGCTGCTTGACAATGGAAGGGTAACTCCAACCCCGAGAAGCGCTTGGGCCCTTGTGGATAGCGGGAATAACTTGGGATCACAGCTAAGGTTTTCTTTGTTGACATTTCTGTTCATCTTTTATTTGGTTTTTAATCGTTAAGCATGTTCATTTAGTATTTTCAGTCCTTTTATTCTGTCCTGGTTTCAACTGTGAAAGTCTGTCAAGTAATTTTTGGCAAGAAATCCATGAGTGCATTGGTTTGATATTCTCCCATGTTTAATATTTTTACGTAGCTTTTTCTTTTTTTATTTCTGTTTTCTTCTTTCTTCTCTTTTGGCAACTGAACCTTCATTGATTAAATAAATAAACCTTCAGAACCAAAGAATATTTCTTGCCTATAATGGGGTGAATAAGTGAACGTGAGCTCTGTGATTAATATACCTTTATACAGTGTGTCATGGTAGAAGCAGGGGAAAAATGTTTTGTGCTTGTTTTCTAGAGAGCGTGCAGGGAGCTGGAGACAGTGTCCAGTATTTTGGGAGAAGATAATGGGAAGGTTATTATAAAAAAAAATAATGACCCAGGGGCTTGGGCAGAGCAGAGGCTTTTCCCCCTCTCATTTGACAGAGCTGTCATCTTTCAAACCGAAACTGTGGTTACAAGCCAGGAGGGTTGGGATGTAACTCTTGCTGCTTCACCACCAGCACCGTTTGGTCCCACTGTGCCGGTGGGTGGGCACTCAATGGCAGCGACGTCCTTTTCCCATCTTGTTGGTACCTCTGCATCCTCTGGAGGCACTGGGAGGATGCTCTGGGGGCATGAGGAGTGTCTCCTGTGGCAATTTAGCTGCCCCAAGTACTTAGGCTGGGACTTGCCCTCCAAAGGGCTGAGCTCTGAGCAAGCAAAAACAAAACAGAAAGTGGCACTTTGACACTAATAGAAACCCATAATGTGGTGCCAAAACAGAGCAGATCCAAACCCTATAAAAACAAAGGCTGGAGCCAAGATCGATGTCTCTGATGTTCAGCTGCCTTTAGCACAGAAATCACATAAGGTATTCACTTAGTAGGAGAAGACAAGGTTAAAATGGTTAGCTGAGAGAATAATTAGGCAATCTCCACTTTTTTATTAAACAAAAGTAAATTCAATTTTCTGGCTGTGCAGGCTCTTTTCCATTGCTTGTGCCCGAGTGAGGGCATGGGATCAAATCCCTCTGCTTTGGAGGGTCTCCCCGTGCGTGCAGGAGGCAGCCTCAGCAGGGAATGGGGCACTGGGGTCCTGCTGGTCGGGTCCCTGGGCAGGGCTGGACCCTTGGCACAGGAGGGATGGGGCTCCCGTGGAGCTGCAGACCAGGCTGGAGGGAGGCTGGGTGGGCGCAGGAGGGAGCAGCCCCAGGGTTGCTGCAAACACCATCTTTAGCATCAGCTGCTGTTTGCCTGTAGAGAATGTTTCAGGCTGCGAGGGTGGATGGAGACTGGACCTGCCCTTGCACCAAGCTCTCTCTTTGAATGGGGAGGTGGAAGTGTAATTTCTTAGTTGGTTCCTCTTCTGTATAAATGCCTCCCACTTTATGGGGCTGGAGTGTGTCTGTACTGCAGAGGTGAGCTAGGTATGAATTACACATGAGGACCAAAACCAGTGCAATTCACTGAACTCTGGCTGTACACCATGATCTTGAAACTGGATGGATTTCCCCCTCCTCCCCAGCTCCTCTATTAAATCGAAGCCATTATGACATTTCAAGAGACTTTTAAATAAAGCGAGGCATGGATATATTTTACATCATACTATTCACTTGTTATCCTGAGGGACGGTGTAGCTTTTGTACTCATTTCCTTGGCATTGTCTGTGATGGATATAACTGCCTTTGTCTTAGTGAGGTCTTTGAATCTCGCAAGCCTTGACATCTAGTGCAATTTGAATAATCAACAGAAGCAGATAATGAAATGCCAGTGTCAACAGGAAAATACCCACAGCTTAATGTCCCAATGCAGAGCATGGTGAGAATGTACCAACAGTTTTGTAACCTGCTAAATTAATAATGGAATCAACAGAGCCATACGCACTAAGTATCTTCCAATGTGCCTAGAAATTAACCTTTAAAAGCCAGTAGATTTTGTCTCTTGAAGTCTGTGACTTGAGGTTGATGGGTTTTCTGTAAGATTTAAAGGTTTTGGGTTCATTAGGTGATGTAGAGCTGGATGAATCTTTGGGCTGGTTTGTCTAGGAAGATTCAAAGTTTCTGAGGGTGGCTTTTTTTGATTTTGTTGGTTTTGGGTTTTTTTAAGAGCTATTTTAGCCAGTGCCAAGTAGTGTGGATCAGGCTTGGATCACTGATAAACTTTCTGTAGCCTTAGCATCCGCATCTGTGGGCATTCAGGAAGACACATAGTAATATATGGCAAGAAGCACATCTCTGCTTTAATAAAATCCCTTTGTTTTGCCTACCAGCACTTCAGATAACTTCAAGTTGAAGTTTACCTAGTTATCTAGATCCTCAGTTTTCTTCACCCCTGTCTTTTTTTTTTTTTTTCAGAAAAAACAAACTTCCAAAAGAGCTGTAAAATGGTTCCAGTCCCTTTGATGTAGACAACGTTGAAAACCAGCAGTTAGATAAGTATTTTAGCATTTTCTGGGGAGAAAAATATATATGGAGAAAACAGTAACAAGCAAGAACAGCCTTTTAGCCTCTCTTTCTGAGCTCAGCAAAAGCACAGGCATTTGCTGGAAAGCCAGGCTGAGTTTTGTGCCAGTTGCTTTACCAAAGGTCCCAGTGGTTTCCTCGCTCTGTCTCTCTCCTGCTGTGAGTGTGCAACATGAACAGGATTTGCATTTGCTGTTTGCGGTCACGGAGCCAAATCTAACTTGGGCTGACCATTTTTATGTGTTTTCCAGATGTTTGAAATCCTGATGCAAACTCACATGTCACTTGTACAAGTGGCTGCAGATGCAGGATGGGAGAAGACTTGTTCTCTAAATTGGCTGGGGGCAGGTGAATGAACTCATTTCATGATGCTTATGTGGGTGTCCTTAGTCCATTTGAGTTTTTAATGTTTAATGTACGGCAGCGTTAACAAGACTCTAATGTTGATTTCTGACCTGCGTGACAACCACTAATACAGTCTCTAGTTGTTCTTAGCACTTTCTTTTGCTGTGCTTTTCTATTGGTAACTAATCTCTTTTATGCTCCGTATAAAAACATCCTTCTCCAAAATAACATGTTTCTTTTTTGAGGCCTTTCAGACATATTTAAGAACAAACTTGCTCTAGTGACTTATGGCAAGCCCAGAGGAGTTCTGTAATGCTGCTTCCATACAGATTCTTTTCTCTCTAGCAGCTGTTTTCTCATTTTTTTCTACCCATGGAAGACAGCCTTTGTGAGACAGGCTTGCATGGGAGCTGTTGTTTGATTAACCCTTCCACCACTGTGGGCGGCTTGTGTCCACCATGAGGGAGCGAGGCACATCCTTTAAGCTCTCCCTGTGCTGCCTTTTGCAGCCCTGCACCAGCTCCCCTCGCTCATCTTTTCCTACCTCTTTCCAGGCACCTGGGTCACAACCTCCCCTGGTTTAGGTCTGGAGTTGGTCCATCAGATCCAGTGGATCTGGGTTGCTTTGGGCAGCTGAAGACTTGGTGCCAGGCCACCCGTAAGATGTAAAACACTGGTCGCACATAAGGGGCTTTTTAACATTCACTGTCTCCTGGGCTGTGACCTGGTACATGCTCCTGAAAGATGGGGCTGCTTTGCAAAAGCCTGTCTAACAGTGCCAGATGCTGTGAATATCTCTTCTAGAAGAGCCTGGGAGGTTAATGAGACCAAAGTCCAATAAGAATTGTCCATGCCTGTGTTGTTTTTGGAATTGGGGTGCAAGGCTCATAATTGCTATTAAACATCACACTAATTACCTGTTCAGGAGCCCAGGGGTTGCTGGAGAAATAGTTAAGCATTTTGGCTTTGTTAACAAGTGCTGCCAGCACTGCTCCCATGCACAGCAGGGTTCCCCTGGGAAAAACAGTGATTTTTGGATGTTGGGTGCCCATGTGCCCAATGGTGTGTCCTACTGGCATGAGGAGAGCAGTCAAATGAGGAGAGCATGAAAGACCACCTGATGGTACCAGAGATGCTGCTGACTGTGGTAAATGTGGGTCTGGAGGAAAGCCGTGCTGCTGCTGCTCAGGTTAGCTGAAAAAGGGCAAGATTGCAATAAGACAAGCTTAATCACATTGAGAAAAGCGGTAATAACCTAGTTTTGGACAGGCTTTGGGCTCCTTTTCAGTCTTTTCTGGAGTCACTGCCTTATGAGAGAAAGGATGGGAGAGAGAAAAACAGATGTCCCAGTTACAGCCGGTGTTTCTGATAACTTGACTCCTAAAATAATCTTGCTTTATAAAAATCGATTTTGTTCTTTTTTCCTTTTACAAAGAACAACACAGAGTGAGTTCTTGCTTCCACAAATCCTCTCTGAAGGAACAGTACTATATAAATCAAACTCTGGTTCTGGGGTTTTATTTTTTTAATCTTTAATATTTAAGCTATCAGTTTGGACTGATATGTATTCATTTTGAAAGGGCATGTTTTTTTCTTAAGAAACTGATATTTTTTCCCTTTTAATAAAACCTTTGTCATGCTAGGGGGAGAGGAAAAAATTACAATGTTCTCCCTAACAGTGTCATGCTCATGAACCCTTGTTTTCTCTGCTACGGATTCAGATTAAAATAAAATCCTTTGTGTTTTTCTCCTCCTAAAGCACTGGCACATTAGGAAGATTTACAGTCCACCAGAATAAAAGCAAGACTTAGGGGTGTGAGGCTGCCTTTGCTGCCATTTTGCCCAAGTCCTGGTGCCCACTGCACCAGTTGGAGCCATCACTGAGCTGTGCCCTGGTTGGGGTTTCTGGGTTGGTGCTTGGAAATGGGGGGGGTATGTGGTCCCTGAGGTCCTGGGACCCCCTGTGCCCCATGTCACGTAGCATCCTTCAATGGCTGCGTCTGCAACCCCCAAAAGGCTGTAAGAGGTGCCCAGCTGCATTAGGTACATCATGTTTCAGAGAGAAAGTTCCCAGAGCCAGAAGAGCTTTTGAGCAAACACTCTATTAATATTTTTTTGGAACATTTTCTTTATATAGAAGAAAATGTGTTTTAAGATCCAGCAGTAGGTATTAAAATGAATGTTTCTCTTCCAGGAGTTTGTTCAATGTGCAAATAAAATCAGCCCTCATGCACAGAAAATCTGGAAGGTTTCAATTTAAAATTCATTGGGTTTTCTGGAGAAGTGTATGGGGTTTTTTGTGTGTATAGAAATGTGTTGAGAAAGATTCTCATCTGCATAAACCATCAGAGTAAATGCTGATTATGGATTCAGAGTAGCGAAAAATAGATGTTACTCTTGATTTATCCTTGTGATAAGATTTATAAAGAGAAGTGATAGTCTCTGTTAGTAAGAATGACTCCAGCTGGTATAAATAAAAACAATAAACTTAATGGCAAAAGTGATACTGTTCAGATCATACTGTGGTCTGATATTAAGACGCAACACACAAATCGGTAGTTGATGTCCGGAGGAGAGGACTGCATTTCCTATTCGCACTTGAGGGGTATGTGAGCTCATTTGGGTCTGCAGGAGAGTTCTCATGCATGGCTCCAAGAGTAATGAGAATTATGATGCTATTGCCCCACTCATTGAAATACCAATATACACTTACGTCTCCGCTTCTGACTTGAACTTGTTCATTGCTAGATTGGTTGGCACTTTCCAGTGAGATATGCAAGGGCTTAAAATGCATACGTCTCAGGAGCCCTCCACCTAATTTAATTGCAGACTACTACAAAGTGTAAAAGCAAAGTCCCACATTAGTTGTGTGTCATCAGATCAGCTCTGCTGTGGTAATTTAAAAATACTCAAGAAAATGATGTGTTTGCCCTGATTAAAAAAAACTGCTTGAGAAGATGCTAAAATATATTGCCTGACAGAGAAAGACCATCCAACTAGTTGACTGTGAATGTGCTGCACTGAAAGCTTCAGCGTGACAAAATGAATTCTTGGGCTGCTGTGACTCTCAGTGGGGAGGGAGGTCATGGCTGCAGGTTGAGCAGGGCACTACAGCGCTGGGAAAAAACATTCCTGGTGTTGATCTCTCTGACCTTGACAGCAATGATCGTTAGGCCTCTTGCAAGGCTAGAGAAGATTAATTCAACTGAGAAGGGATGATTGAAATACTGATGAGTTGTGACATTGACTTTCTGTGCCTCAGTTTCCCACATACTGTTAGTATCATGGTATGTTAACTATGATTAGGCATGGTATTTTATGAGTCTCTTAATAATGCTACTGTATAAGTATGGATAATGATTTTTTGCGTGACTTGAAAGCCTGCTTTACTACTAGCATAAGGACTGAGTACACTGTTATGATCTCTGTTCCCCATTAATGTTAAACATCCCATAATTCTGAGCTCTCCTTTGTATGAACCCTTCTTGCTAAGCCTTCTGCCTTTGGGTACCCTCCTCTGTCAGCAGAGGCACAGGGCAGCAATCAGAAGGTTGGTCCTGCAGTGGTGGGGGAACCTGGGTGTCTGTGGATATCAAGAAGTCTCTTGGTAGCCTTGATAGAGTAGGACGTAGGCAGAGAAGGAGGTGGCTCTGTTGGTCTATTAGTCTTCTCTGGGGATCCCAGCAAGAGGCAGCACTGGGCTACATGTCCCAGAGCAAGGCTGTGGGCAGCATAACTGAGCTGGCCTGGCCGTTCTCCGCCTTAGTGCAGGACCTGCCAAGCCGCACTGAGCTATCAGGGCATGCCTGATGAGAGGGCTGGGGTCTTTACCTGGTGGCATCGACCTTGTTACTGTGATTCCTGTCCTCCTTGCCATCTCCTGGCACTCCTCCCACGCAGCATCTAGACTTCAGTCCGAGTGCTGAAACAAGGGAGAAACGCATTGCCCGCTTACCACGGCTGAAGCTTTGCTTGCTTTAAAGCAGCTCAGCTGCAGGCTCTGCCAGGGAGGTGATGCATTCTGCCTGACCTTGGCCTTGCTTTTCCATCAGCCTGAACAACAAACAGGCACCTGGTGACTGGTCTGGATAGAAATCGGCCATATCTCCTTGTCTGCAGCACGTGCGGTTTTGGTTGCATCTCTGTCGCTTCTCTGCACGGCCACGTAGGTGCCGGTGTGAAGGGCAGGATGGTCCATGGTCCTCCTGGCCACTGGCCCATGACCAGGAAACCACAGCCTTGGTGAAAACTTCACCATTTAAAAAAAGAAAGTATGAAACTCTTGGAAACTTTGCAGATGGTATGGGTTGAATGGAGGCTTGGAGACCTCCACGATGTCAGAGACAATAATTAGCAGGTCTTGTGTCTGCTTGACATGACAGCCAAGACCTGGGAGGATGGATTGAGAGCAGCGTGCTGTCATCCCACCCAAACATGCCATAAAAACCTGCTCCGTAACTGAGCAAGGTTTGGGGAAGAGAGGGAAAGTTTATTCTCCCTATCTATGTGGCTATTCCAAAAATTCACTTCTCTGAAGAATTTTTTTTTAGTCTAAATTTATTCTTCATCAATTTACATCTATTTGTTCTTGTGCCAATATTCTTCCTCAGCTTAAATAGCTCTTCTCTCTCCCTTGTGTTTACCCCCTTGATGTATTTATAGAAAATAATCACAGCCCCTCTCAGGCTTCATTTTGCAAGGCTAAATGAAGCGGCTTGTACAGCCTCCTCTTACAACACCAGCTCATCCCAGTTACTTCTCGCTCTGAATCGGACATTGCTGAGGACGGGAGACTGCACAGGGCAGGGTATTCCCAGCGAGGTTGTGCTCGTCCTTCCCAATGATGCCCGTCCCGTAAATGTGTCAACACCCCTCCGCAGTACCTGTGTGCAGAGCTACTCATCACGTTACCTTTGCTTTTCTATGGCCACAGCATGTCAAACACTCATAAACATCCTGCGCTAGACGAACGCTTCTCTTTTCCTGGTGCTCCCAGGTGCTCACAGATATTCTTGCTGGTCCTTAAGTAGAGAATCATAAATTTCTTTGTGTTTGTGTTAGACCCCTCCCTCTGCCTCTCTTCCTGTGCAATATTCAGATTTTCTCTTAAGAACGCTTTCCAGCTTTCTGTCTAATGCCACTGAAGCCATTAGTGCCTTTCTGCTCCATCCAGGGATAATTAATAAAGCAGTAACTGAAATGGGTCCCAGTCCTAAAGGCATTCCTTTAGTAACCTCCACCCAGCCTGCTCATCCTCCTTTTGAAACAGTATGTTGGCGTCTCTCCTACAGGGTGGGTGAGGAACTAGCTAGCAGTTGTAAATTAATCCAAATAATTTCCAGTGAGCTTTATTTTCCATGTCAGCTGTTTTGCTGAAGTCCAGATAGGTTATATGTGCTGCTTTAAAAAATCAGGATTTTTATCAGAGAAAGATAGTGGCATAGCTGGGTGATTTATCTTAGTGCATTTTCTCCTGCCACCATTTGCTTCCAGAGCCCTTTCCTTCAATGTGTATTAAAAAGCCTTGCTTGCTTGTAAAATCAGACTAAAGAGCCTGTAGTTGTCCAGATTACTTGTCTACACTTCCAAAAAAAATTGGAATATCATATTTTCTTATTCTATCTGGTTGCACAGATTTATTAAATAAATGCCTGCCTTGTAGCTATCTTACATCCAGAGTTCCAAACTGGTGCAGGGAGGGCGCTGGTTCTTTCTTTGATGAAATCTGTTGAAAAAAGATGAACAAATGAATCCTGGTGACCATGCCTTTAATAACAAATGCAGGCAAATAAAACATCCTTGGGGACTGTCATTTTTCAAGCTCTGTGTAGGTAGCGTGGTTTCAGACTGCAGCACTGTCTCTCAATGCGTTTAACCACCCTGCCACCTGCAAAAACTAGTAGTTTGGGTATTATACAAAGCATTTGGCAAAGGAAGGCTGCAGAAAGGTTTGTGATGAGCTCTGTTATCACAAAGAGGTTTGTCATTAAAGTGGAATATCCTGTATGGACACTCCAACTTTTATCATTCTCCAAAAACTGCAAGCTAACATGGTATTAACTGAACTAGTATGATAGATGGCTGTGTTATAATTGAATTAGTTAGGAAGCATTGACCTTTTTGATGTATAATGTCTCTGAAAGTGAACAACAAATACAAACTAATGCTTTCATGAGTTTGCTGGGTGAGTTCAGCCATCAATTGACTCGTGATAAATAAGATGTTGTACGCTCCAGTCAATGGAAAACATGTTTGCAGTTCCTGTACTTGTATTTCTGTACTCTGTGAATTCAGCTCTGCAGGCACACATTACTCAGGTGTGGCTTTTGTATTATGAGCTGGACCCAAATGCGAATTCAAGTCCTCAGAGGACCTTATATTTGCTGGGTAATGATGAGCCTAGCAGGTACTGCTTGGTGTTAATTGTTTGCTCCCTTACTGCGTGGCCAGATTAGCTGACAACGACCTGATGAGATTTCTGCTGTTTCTGCAGCACCTCTCCTTGTCAAAATAGTTGTAGATCAATAGCAGTTACCTCCACAAGCCATACCGAAAGTGAAGTTAGATGGGAAATGCAATTAAAAGAGAGGAAGCTATTTGAAAGAATACATGTTGTTTGTTCTTACTGTGTTTCTGCACCTTGGACTTTCCAGCTCTAGAGCAGAAAATGAAATTTTGCTGTTTATCTTTCATTCAGTTTGGGTTTGACAGAAAAATCAGTATTGCTCTAACCTGGAACATTTTATTAGTGTTTATCTGACCATGATAAATTCACATATTGCTACTTGTCACTGGAGCCAAAAATAAATGATCTCCAGGTAGACAAGGTGCATGGGGAACTGATGGGTGTCTGATCTCCCTCTTCAGCCTAGGTCAGGAAAGGTTGTCCTGAAAAACAGCTGCTTACTGTCTCATGTGAAATGAGCTGATGGGTCTCAGCTTGTGTACTGACACCTCCAAAATGGCATGTCCTCAGAACAGGAAAGTTGACCACTACCCCATGTGCTTATTTGGAAGCATAGCTAATTCCTGGTGGCTTTGTTTTTCTCCCCCTTGCTCCTCCTTTTGTGCACAGATTGCAGGCACTTTCTTGGACACAAGACTCACCAAAGCCATCTCCAGATCTGATGCTCACCCATGGTCTAACGAAGAGCCTGCAGCTACAGCAGCTTCTTGTAGTTACTATTGATTTAGGTAAAAGCATAAATGTTGCATTCTTCCTGTTTGTGTGTCTGTCTCTCACCTCAGGCTCGCTCTTTTCCTCTGTGGGATCAATTACCTTCTCCTTTGATGCAGAGTCTGGCATTCCCTGTTGGAGCACAGAAGCAGGGGCACTGCCATAATGGATGGGCTCAAAAGAATCCCTTGGATGCAAGATCTTGTCACCGGGAGGGCCAGCAGCAGACATTTTAGGGAGCACGGCAGAAATGCATTGTCATGGCTTAATTTTAATCTAAGAAAAAACCTCATTGTAGTGCCTCCAAAGTGAAGTTGGAGTAAGCCACGAATGAGCAAAACCAGACCCACAGGAAAAAAAACCCCAACAAAAGAGGCAGAAATTAAACTTGTCTCATCACTGCTTTTGTGCATCTCTGCCCTCCTCTCCATATTTGGATTCCTTCCCAAATGAGAGATTTTAAAAATAATTTTTGTCTCTTGACCTTTGGTAATACTTCGTGGCAATGAAGTTTACGGTACTAATGCTGAAAGACTAAGGTCTTCGATACCATCTTTTCTGGATCGCTGCGTAAGTGTTAAATGCAATGAAGATATTTTAAAATTTTGTCTTGCAAATTCAGGGGCAAGTTGTGGCTGGGCTATAGGCAGATGCTCAATGGTGGCAGTGGGAGAAACCATCTCAAAAAACATCTCAAGGGCAGCTCAGATAGGGGTGGGAGGGGAGAGCAGTGTGAGCCCCGTTTGCTCCCTGCTCAGAGAGGTGGGAGGCAGTAGCTGCACTTCCATCCTTCCCAGCTTCAGCTGGGACCTGAAAACAGGGTGTATGGCATCACAGCCGGTGAGGTGCAGCCTTTTGCTCCACAGAGCGTGTACAGCCCTGACCTTGAAACTTGCTGCCCAAAAGTTGGCATCAGGAGATGTGCTTGATATCTTGCTCTGAGAAATCCTGCTCAGCTCCAGCCCAGCTGCAAATAGATGCAGCTTCTTGCCACGAGGCACGTGTTGTGGTGCCGTGCCTTCCCTGGGATGCTGCTCCTTGGGCTTCTCTCTGTAGCTCCTGGAGAGACTTTCCTGAGTCCTCCTGGATTTGAGGTGCACAAGCAGGTCAGATACTACACACCTCATCAGCCTACCCTGGTCCAGAGCAGAAGAGTGATCCCTTTAAGTGCTGTATTGTTCCCATGTGCTAAACAAATTGTGTCAAAACTGCTGTGTAAAATATGGTTGTACATAGCCCCCATTGATAAAGCAATTATGGAAGAGTTAGGCTGCAACGTGTGAATAATCCCCCAGACATCACAAGGAAAGCATAAGGACTTAGAATAACTCACCCAGGGAGCGAATCTTACAAACCTAATTAAATTCAACAGAGATATAGAAGGAAGAGAGATTCTTTTTCTCTATGACCTGCCCATAGTCAATGGGAGAAAAGATTAAATGCTAGAAAGGTTTCAATCTGTTTGTTGTGGTTAAAGAGCATCGCACAGCATGTGTCATGAGCAGTTCACTGTCTTCATAATGTAATTTAAGTTATTGTGATCCATATGGGTCATCTGTCTTTCATCTGCTCTTTTTCCCATGATGGGGAAGCATGACTTTCTGGATAATAAAGACATCTTGTTATGATGCATTTTATTATATCATGCAATACCTCATGTGAATGATCCAGTGACCCATAACAGGGCTGTGACACAGGGGGAAGGAACACAAGAGGATGGGAATACATGAAGACGCTGTTCCCTTATTCTCTAATGGCACTCGGATGGTGTCACACTGCCTGCTCCAGCCTTACCAGCTACTGGAGAAATCCCAGGGCTGCTGAGATCGATAGACTTTTTGCTGACAATTTCAAATGGAGTGAGTGATTTAACCTCAGCCAAGCCCGAAGACAAAACGTGATGTGTGTTGCTGCCTGGATCTTTGGATTGCAGTCAGTGAATTTTGCACCAGATCGAGGTACAAGGTGGACTGAAGAAGCCAGCAAGAAATGACTTGTCCATAGAGATGTTCTGACCTACTCTCCACTCTTGGAGCACAAAAACATACATCCCTTCAAAGGATTTTAAGGCAGACAAATGCAGCTCAGAGGTAAAGGATACTAGGAGCAGTGAACAATTTAGATATTTGGGACAAAACATGTGAAAGAGCTTCTTCTGTGCTTCCATAAATCATCCTCACAGGCCTGGTATGTGGGAGGTCAGGAGAAGGTCCCCTCCCAGGGAAGCTGACCTTGGCCCCCACACAGCAGTTGCCTTCCCTTTTGACTCCCCACTTTGCATGGGCTCAGCCAGAACATATTGCTTAATCTGTGAGAGCCTTGGAGCATCTGGCTGATATGTGATCCTTATTCCCAGAGTGAAGAGCCAGGAAATGGATATAAATAAAAGCAGGGCCAATGAAGCCCAAGGTTAAGTGGACGTGTGTTCCTGCCCACCATCAGACATGAACAAGCTGGACTTAGGACTGCTCCCACAATGAGACACTGTTTCCTGGAGCAAAACTGACAGAGGAGATGGGAAACTAGAGCTTAGAACAAGCACGAAAGCAATATTGAGAGAGCAAAAGGCAAAAAGGGGCAAGTTTTGATCTGCTGGAAAAAGAGTCAGAATAAACCTCTCTGTCACAGTGATGGTTCCTTTCCTTGGGCCCATCTGGCAGAAATGAGAACTTGTCCTTTCACTCGACAAGGATTTGCAAAGACTCTTCCTTCACTTTCCAGACTGCAAGACTGAAATTAGGATGAATAGCTCCATCCTGTCGGATGGTGCCAGGCCTTTCTCTGCAAGGCAAGCCGTGTTGATGCTGTGGGGGACGCAAGCCTGAGAGGATGCTGAGCGTGGACGGGGGCTTCAGATGTTGGTGCTCCCCAGCTGAGTGTCCAGAAGGGTTCAAAGACATAGGGATATTTGCAGTAAATATTTTTCACTTTTAAACCCAAGAGGGGATCAAGCACCAGACAAACAACTGAAGGCCATGATAGGTTCTTCATTCCTTGATGTCTTTAGTGAAGACTGCAGGCTTTTCTGGAAGATACTTTTTAATCAAATGCTAACTGCTGAGCTAAACACAGTGGTTATTGAGTGAAATGCTATGGGCTACATTATTGTGCAGACTGATGAGCTAATAAACTCTGCTGGCCTTAAAATCTGGATGGACATTTTAAGGGGATTCTATAAAAAGGCCATCCCAATAAATAATTTCTCAGAGAGGTAAAAGCTAAGGCATTTGTGAATTCCTTGGTGACCACAAGAAATTTGAAGACTGTTTAACGTGTTACCTAAGTGCCAGCGAGTGCAGTCCGACGTCCGTTGATGTGACTGGAAAGTCTCCTCTGGCTTCAGTAGGCGTTTGGTCAGGTCACGGTCATGGAAATGGTGCAAGGGCTAATGACGAGAGGGAGGAAGGGCTGTGCACCCTCCATCTTGGAGCATCACTGGAGGTGAAATATCTTCCTTCAGGTTTTAACTCTCATGGGAAGGTTATTTTGATTTTCCTTTAGAAAACCTTGATGGGCAAGACTTGGGGATGAGCCAGTAACCAACGGAGAGACAGATTGCAAGAAAATTCACCTGAACGTGCAAGAAATCAGCACGTACTTTGCACAGCTTGGAAATACCTTCTCCTCTCTGGCGCTCGGTATGGAACGTAACACCTTCCCAAGAGCTCACATGGCACAAGTATGTCTCCAGTCCTGACCTGAGATCCTACACAACATGTTGTTGAGCTGTGGTCAAGGAAATTTTGCAAAGTAGACAGGTGGTTACCTGTCATGCTTGCTGCTGCCTTCACCCGTCAGAGCGAGAGGAACCAGCGCCTAAGCAGCCGGAGCGATGTCTGAGCACAGACAAACGTGAGCCACGCTGACTCCGTCTGCGCAGCCCTCCAGCACTCTGCAAGATGCTCGCTCCCTCCTAGGGGCTGCAAACGAAAAAAGCAGCCCCTGATTATTTTTCCCCCCACTTTTGACCTAAAATCAGTTGCACCCATGCTTGTTGACCCCAGAAAGGGAACTTGTCTGTGCTGCCACCTGAGAAGTGCCTGAATCTTGTCCCTTTTGCTTGTGGTTAACAACGCATTCAAAAAGACCCAAACTGAGAAACCCAAGCGAAAGCTCATTTATAAAAATATTGAATGTCAATATAAATAATCAAATTGTTCTGGGTCTGCTTCAGTTGGTTAAACCAATTTAAATATAAAGTTTCTTCTTGCACATGGATTAGCCCGAGAATACTTCAATCATCACTGTCTTTGTACATGGTCTTAAAGACCCATTTTACAAATGCTCTAACATGCAATATGGGGGGTTTATTCCATAAACAGGCATTTGTGCCAGCAAATGCCAGTTGTTCCCACGCCCACTGGAAAGAAATTCAACATAGCAGAGGGAAACATATTAAAAAATTTAGGCCAATATTCATAAAGATATTTTATCTTACCCATTCTACTCCACAGTTACTTTTCTCTTTGTTTGTAAATATATTGGGGGAAAAAATCGCTTCTGCCTAGGACTGCTGTCAAGTGTACTGCTTTGAAGAATTTGGCATATTCTCCAGTCAGCACATCTGGTATGGGTGGATGCTATTCAACAGTCTGATTTTTTTGGTTGCTGTTATATTTCAAGTGATCCTGTGCCAAAACCCGTTTAGCTGAACAAGAAGTTTGCCCATTATCAATCACTCACTGATAACCACTGCCAGCTCAAACGTACATCTTTCCAGGCATAGCCTGCGTGCACGCTGGCCGCAGAAGCCAACTTCAGCAATATTGATACCCTACTGAGATTTCAGAGGAAGTGCAAATACAGCGTACTCGATAAAAATAGCAATCTGCAGGCTACGTATTGCTAAGTGCTATTTACCGATGCAGAAGATTTTGGTATTTGTCTTTAATCTAGGAGAGAATCCAGTGTTTCACCCAGACTTCCCCCCAGCGGGGGGGAAGAAAGCAGCGCCCTGGGTTGTCCGGCCGTTCCCCCCGAGGTTGCCTTGCTCTCCCAGATCCCGGTTATACACTTCAGGGAGCACAGCAGGCTCAGAGAGCCTTGTCTAACTGGAGTGTAACCACTTGTATTCCCAGCACAGGGCTATGCTTTGGGCTTTAGATTTTCTCTTTCTCTTGAAAGCAAACACAAGAAGAGACTAAGGACTTGCTATTGGCACACAGACAAATGTAAACCAGTCTCTGTACTATAATCTATATTGGTGAAGGACTGTTTTTTCTACATTTTAATGTCATTTGACTGCTGCTAGCTGTTTAAGAAATGTCTGTGCTGAAGAAGGTGCTAGGTATGGTCATGTCCCACTTAAAATGAAATTGATTTTCTTTTACCTCTCAGTAATAGAGATTCATCAGGAAATTATTTGGGAGTTCCTGAGGGCAACTAAAACACCAAGCTGGTTGAAGGCTTTTTGGTATGTTGAGCTCTTGTTTTTCTAATGGCACAAATTTGCCCAGAGGTTGCAATAAGGAAGGTGAAGACAAGGCTTGCTATACTTAGTGCTTTAAAATGAGCCCTTGGGGCAGTCCCTTTGCTGTCAATGGGACAAGCGGTTTGGTTTAAGTTCATCACTCGCGTAAGTCTTTGCAAGATGGAGCACGTAACAGCTGTGTGGTGCTACAGCCACATCGCATGAGGTAAAGGCGAAGAGGGAACCCTGAGCCCAGGCTTGCTGCAGTTTATACCAGTTCATCGGACACACGTTGCTCTAGAGGGATTGCAACTGAAAGAAAATTTTACAAGAGAGTGTGGACAAGACATGAGTGGAAAAAACCTGCCTCCCCGTGGGGACCTGTCAACGTGGAGAGGGAGCCAGGAGGTTTCAGAGAAATACCTAGTGAGTGTTGGAGTGATTAAAGCCACATTGTCTTTCCTAGACCTTCGGCATCCGTCAGCTTCCGTGTTTCCAGACTTGTGGAGTTATTCACGTGCACAAACAAAAAGCACCGTTGCTGCTGTGAGAGAGGACAAGACAGTGGCAACGTGTCCCGTTTTGGGTAGCTGGGATTAGCATCACGTATGAATGAGGAACACACTCTGGTCCAGGTGAACAAATCGGGCTGAAATATCTTCATATTAGGATTATGCTACGCAGGGAAGAGACTGTGGCCCCTATGAGGAGCTGGGCACCATTTCTGCAGCACTGTGATGCCAGACAAGCTGGAAAAGGTGGGTGTGCACAGTCCTGGGCACCCCTGGCTGGACGAGACATCTCCTGCATCCAGTGGGTCACCTGCTTAATTTGGAAAGAGTTGCTGAAGGGGAGGGCAGGGAAGATGGGAGGCCTGGGGGGAAGGTGGAGGCTATGGAGGAGCCAGACAAAGTAAATGTGCCAGTAAATGACTGAAGGAAAGAGGAGATGAAAGGGAAAAGGAGAGTGGAGAACAAAAGAAAGACGTCAAGGAAAAGTGGGGAGGGGAAACTGGATATGATGGCACTAAAATTAGATGGAGAACGGGGACAGGGAGAGCTGATCTGGAGCTCTCCCCTCAGATGAAATTCCCACTGAGCTGCTATCAAACCTGGCCTGGGGAGGGGGGGAGAACTGGAGTCCAGATAGGAAAGCAAGGGGAGAGGGGGGTCAGTGCATACCTGCAGCACCCCAAGCTGCTCAGAGAGGTTTCCCCTGGCCCTGGGGGACGCCAGCCCTGTGGTCCACGGGCACCATTTCACTCCCTCACTCTTGAGCGTCGCCTTCAGCCCCGGACACACCAGCCAGCGTCTTTTGTAAAATCAATGTCTTGTGCTTATGCATCTGTACCATGTTTAACTGTTTCAAACCAATTTTTGCAGGTGATTCCTAATTATATGCTACTAATCACAGCCCACAAAAAGCTAATGAAACCCCTGCCATCAATTAAATGTAATTTCTGTGTGCTGAGGGGGAAGTGAGGAAAGCAAAAGACGATATGACCAAACTTTCCTCTAGCGGCAGCCGAGCTTTGGGGCATGGCTTCTGCCGGTTGCCCTCGAGATTTGGGGCTGAGGGAACAACGGTCTACGCAAAAATACGCTGCATGCAACTGGGGAGCAAAGGATGTGTGTTGAAGAGCACCCTGTCCACTGAAGCCTTGAGTTTTTAAATTGCTGCAAATTCTCACCAGGCTTTTTACAGGAGGCAGTTTCATATCAGAGCTACAACTCGGGCCAGCGAGCACCCCCAGGACTGTGTGCCAAGGGAGCGCTGGCTGGTACACGACCGCTTCGGCTGCGTGGTCCCTTTTCCTCCCAGGCGTTCAGGATTATGCAGTTGGGGACTTCCCGTCCATCAGGGGATTGTTGCTCAGACATCCTCTTTCATAACCAGGGAATGCATTATCGATCTTGATATTATTTTTATTATGCTCCTTAATTTCTAGGTGGACCAGCTTTCCAGAGCCAACTCTGGAAACCTATCAGAAGCTGGATGAAACTGAGTAAGATCAGCTAGACCTGGACTAGTGGTAAGAAAGGTTTCCTACTTCTTCCTTGGTGTTTGCAGTTCTGAAGGGTACAGAGAGCTTTTCTGCCCATTCTGATGACCTGAAGGCATGCTCTATAGGAAGTGGTATAGGGCTGAAATCATCCAGCCGTGCACTTCACATTACTACTTATAGCATAAAACAATCTGGAAAGAATTGTGGAAAATGGGGCCCAAGGACACTGCCTCTTTCAACGCTGTTAAATCATGATAAGAATAAGTGTAGTATAAACACCTTTTTCTTCAATTTGCAAAGATGTATGTTTACCTTCTCCTCTTGTATTAGCTGCTATGTGCATTAAGTGTCTCTACAGATATTATACATACGCTGGATCACATACAATATTATTCAAAGTCAATGGAGGGACTTGCACATCAGTGGATTTCAGACAAAAACCCTCTCCTGACCCCTTGTTTCTCCCAGGAAAGCAGACAGGTCTGCTCCCAAGGTTGTCAGAGTAAGTAAAATGCTTAGTTTTATGCCAGTTTGTCCATAGTGGTCTGCTGCCCACAATGTGTTTGTGCATAAAACCCTTTGAATTCAGTCTGGAGAAGAGGAGGCTGAGGGGAGACCTTACCGCTCTCTACAACTACCTGAAAGGGGGTTGTGGCAAGGTGGGTGTTGGTCTCTTCTCCCAAGTAACTAGCAATAGGATGAGAAGAAATGGCCTCAAGTTGTAACAGAGGAGGTTTAGACTGGATGTTAGGAAAAATTTCTTCACCGAGAGGGTGGTCAAGCATTGGAACAGGCTGCCCAGGGAGGTGGTGGAGTCACCATCTCTGGAAGTATTTAAAAAACGTGTGGATATGGCGCTTCGGTTCATGGTTTAGGGGGCATGGTGGTGTTGGGTTGATGGTTGGATTTGGTGATCTTGAAGGTCCTTTCCAACCTTAATGATTCTGTGATTCTGTGAATTAGTTCACCTAGGAAAGAAAAGCTGATAGTCCACTTCCCAAACAGTACTGATGAGATGAAAAGTGAAGCCTTTGACATCTTACTGCATTATTCACCCAGCAACGCCTCTATTAAAAACTCTCTGCAATACTTTCTGGGTGGCGTGGCAAGCTGACCATCAGCAAGGAAAGAAGCAACGCTCTGACCTAAGGTAAGCTCTCGCCTGCCTGGACTGGCAATGAGCGTGCTTTGGTGCTGGACGCGCATCACAGCCCACCCGAGGTGGGGACTCTCACGTTGTGCAGCCCATGCAGCACCTTGCACTGGTGTCCCATGCCACCAGACCCCATCCCCACAAAGGCCACCACCTGCCTGTCTAAGGGGAGGTAGGGCACCGCCGGCCTAATGGGAGGTCAGATATGGGGGTGGCTGTGCAGCACGAGGCCCGTGCACCCCACCCAGGGCTGGGGCGTGTGGGGGTAGGCGCTGGGGTGCAGTGTTGGAAGTGGGAAGGGGCTCCCTTTCACGCTGGGCATCCCTCTCCCCTGCATGCCTTGGCACCAGGCAGCGGCCCCGCTGCCACCCTCCGCCCGGATTTGGGGTGCTGGGGGGGGGGATATAGCGGGGCTGTCAGTGCGGCTGGAGCCGGGCGCTGCTCCCCGGGGGGCTCTGGGGCTCGGTGCAGCCGGGACCCCGCGCCGGGCCGGCCCCCCCCCGCAGCTCGCCAGGCTGCGACGGCGGCCGAGGCTTGCACTTAATAATGATAATAATAGTGATAATAACAACGATAATAATATAAAAAAGCCGAGGCGCGGATCCCCGCCTCCCGCCGCGCACAGTCCCTGCGGGCTGGCGAGCCCCGCCGGGCGCTGCCGCAGCGCCCGGGGCCAGCCGGGCAGCCCCCTCCCGCCGCTGCGGGGGCGCGGGCGGGGAGGCTCGGCCTGTGCAGCCCCCTCCCTCCCTCCTCCCCTCCCTCCTCCCCTCCCTCCTCCCATGCCAACCTGCTGCCGCCTTTGTCAGCGCAGCCCGGCGCTATGGCATCTTGCTGGGGCTTCAGGCTCGGGCTCTTCCTCCTCCTCCTCCTCCTCGCTGGGAAGCGGCTGCTGCAGCGGCAGAGCCAGCCGTGACGGCCGCGCTCCCCGGGCGAGAGGCAGGCGGAGTCCCCAGGTGAGCCCCGGTGCGGGGAGGGGGGCACGGCCGTGAGGAGGGGGGGGCTGGCAGAATGGGGCACCGAGGGCAAGCGCCCTCCGCTCCCCAGCCCCCAGGGATGCTGTGGGGACCGGAGGTGCGGAGCAGGGGGCTTCAGCACCAGCCCCCCCTGCGCCGGTTTGGGGGCAGGTGGAGTAAGTGCAGGTAAGGGACCGCCACAGCCCCTGCGGTCCCCGCCGGGTGCCCTGGGGTACCACCTCTTTGTCAGGCTCCTCGAGAAAGGGGAGGACGACTCAGAAATCTTGAAACTCCATCTGTGACTTTGGCAGCTCCACTTCAGTCCCACACAGATAGATGGGTCTACCCATGGGCCGCTGGAGTGGAGCAAGGGAGTGACCCCCGGCCTGGGCACTGGAGCCCCCAAACCCCAACTGGGAAGCCGGGAAGGATGGAGAGCGCCAGGGATGGGGAGCAGGGAAGCTGGACCCGCCAGGGCAAGGGAGCCGGTCTGTGCAGAGTCAGGTCTGGCATGGCAGTGGGGTTGCTATAGGTTTGCCGTGTGAAAATTCAGGCTGCCCACAGATGGAACAAATTGCTCACATTTAACTCCATTAGACCTTTTTTGTGTCTTTCTGTCAGTGCTTGCAATGGTGCCTCCTTATGCAAAAATGTTCAGGAAAAATTTAACTTGGATGTGCTCTGATAATGTATTGAGAGGACAGCATTTGTGTGTGTTTGTATGGACTGATAGTTGGCAAAGAATAACCACGAGCATATGATGCAGTAATAATTCAAGTAATTTATTACACAGAATGATTTTTTGCACTTTTCCAGACCATATAGATACCTTAACCTGGATTGCATAACTGAACAGTGCAAATAATCAGCCTAATGTTATTGTGCAAGAAAAATCAATGGCAAACCTTGTATGACTTGAGCCCTGACACAGCCGTGAGGGCACGCTGCCTTTATCCACAAGTTCCCCGTTAATTTATGCACTGGGAGCCTTTAAAAACTGCTGAATTCTTGGGGGGGGGACGTGTGCTGAAGTGTTGTGCAGAGTCCTTTTACAGCAGAGCCTGCCTCTGTTGAGGAGCTGGGTTTGTAAAGTGTGGTTTTACAAGGCTCATTCACACAAGATAAGAGCCAGAAAATACCAACTTTTTCCTGTGCTAGTCCCCACCGAAGCCCCCGGTGGACCATGGATGAGGTTGGCGGTGGGATGCCCAGGAGGGTGCGAAGCGTGTGTCGTTCCTGTGCAGAACAGGAGCGAGCCGCTGGCGAGAGCGGGTGCACAAGCCCTGCGAGCTCCCAGGCTGCAGGCGTTCAACCCTTCGGCTCCGGAGGCGTGAATAAAAATCACACCAGCGAGGCAGGGAGCCGGCACACATCTACCTGCCCCGGGGACCAGAGTCCAGCCCGCTCCCACAAAGCCGAGCGAAGGGTCCGGAGGAGACTGCCCGCGTGGGGCTGTTTGAGAGGACTTTTCTCTTCAATGGAAGGTGGAGAGAAGAGATTGCCATTGTGCGGGCAGGGATCCAAAGTGTGCTTTTTAGTTTTCTTTTTCATGAGCGGCAGAAGGCAGGGGGAGGAGGAATAAGGTGTGCGGAAACGGGCATTGTTTCTCTGAGTGCCAGGTCCCATTGGTGTGCACAGGGGAAGCCAGACGGGGCTGGAGGTGCCCATTCGTTCATCAGAAATTTCTGAATGTTTTGATAGAGAGATGGATTTGTGAGTATGGGAGAAAACAAAACCTGAATTCCATCTCGATGCGTTACATGTTTCATGCGAGGCGTGCATTGCCTGCCTTGTTTTATAGTATCTGGCACTGGGAAGACAGGCTGAAATATTTATGAGCTCAAGTTAATAGTAAACCAGCATATTACACCTCTATATTAATATTCTCCTGTGCTGAAGTAGCTGGCTCTTTCTGAGGGAATTTATGCGAGGATTGCTCGCTCTGGCTGTCGTTGCCATAATGGTATTATAGGGTGGCCCGTTAGTCACCGTGGGGGGAAGCAAAACAAGGATGCTCTTTCTCTCTCAGCAGGCAAATCAAAGGGAGAGGGAAATGATGACTCCAGCAACCGCATCCGTGTGTTAGCTGCACTGCTGTGGATATTGGGAAGTGGGGAGAGCAAATGTCAGAGGCACAAAGAACAGGGAAGGAAATAACAGAGGAAGATAATGTGGTCTGTCTGCCAGTGGCCACGATCCAGGCTCACGCAAGGCACCTTGCCACCTCGCAGCTGCTCAGGGAAGTTGAGTGGTGGGACTTTCTCTTGAATCCTGTGCTGGGATTTATCTGCCCTGACGTGTGCTGCCCTTAGCAGATGTAGCGGGGCAGGGTTTGGGCTGAAGGTGCCACGGGGGAAAGTGGCCGGGGCAACTGGAGCCCAGTACTTATTTCATGAATTCCTGTGGATAGTGAATTTATAGGGTAGTCACGAGGTGAGGGGACCCCCTTGCCCCAGTGTTGATTTGGGAGGTGGTGAGGAGGAAAAGCGCATTCTGGTTTTTCTGCGGGGAAGCAAGCTGCATGAAAGAGTATGCAGGTTTCCCTGGTCTGGAGGACCACAGGGAGAGTTCTTACGGAGGACTGATTCCTAAAGACACCAGAAAATAGAACAGTCTATTCCCCTTGTGCTGCAGAAAGCACCACTAGGGATGGAGGTTGCAACTGTAATACTCTTGGTCTTCTCCTCCAGCGGCTGAGATAGCAGGTTAATGGTAAAATGAGAGCTCAGTTCATTGCTCTTGGTGCAGGGCAAGAAGGCATTGATTTGTGGTAAGCCTGGAGCTCATCTGCGTGCAAGGAGAGTCAGACCCCATCGACTAGCCGTGTGATATGATGCTATACAAGTCAGCGCTGGGATGTAATTGTGCTATTAGAGCAACGAATGTCGAATCTTAGGAAGCCAAGTCAAAGCGACCCTCCCCGTGTTAATATAACAAAGTCATTGAAGATGAAACGTTAAGTGGCTCCTTTGGTCAGAGACTGTCTTGCTGAAGATAAATAAGCTAGATCCAGTCCCTGTGTCTGGTTGGTTCCATGTCTCTGGAGACTGAAGTCAGTCGGGGGTTGGTTTGGAGGGTGCGTGTGGCTGCTAGCAGTGAAGGTAAGGCACGAGGACGTGGGTGGAATTGAAGCCATCCGAGGAGGTCCCGTGCTGCTGCTCTTGCTGTGGGTGCTTTCATTCACTTTGCTGCCTTTGACTGATTCATGACCCTGCACCCTCTTTAAAAGGCCTTCCTGTGCTTATTTCAGAGCTTTGCATTTATGTGCCATGTCCAGGTCTATTCCGGCCCTGCTTTGAGAGCTAATGAATGAGTGTGGACATAACAGCTGAGACAGTGTGTGGCCAAGTACTTGGCACCTGGGATGTGGCAGCTCCCGGGGTGACTTGCCAAGAGGCACCTGTCTCCATCGCAGGCTGTTGGGAGGCTTGACAAGAGACGGGGAGCTTAATGTACCACTGAAAACCTTGGCACCGGGTCTTTACAACCCTGACCCAGGAAACAAGATTTCAAGGCCCTTTTATATTATCCCTATGGGGTAATACATCCTATTCTTCACAGCCTGAATCTGTTGTGTGCTCCACTAGCAGCGTTTCTGATGCTCTGGCCCAAGGGAGCACCCATTTCCATGCCCAGGCTGCAGCCCAAAGTTACCTTTTGCACCTAAAGTGTGCTCGCACCAGGAAGATGGTTGAGCCAAGGGGTGAAGAAGAAATTATTCCAACTCCTAGCTAGCTTGCTTTTCTTCAAGGTCTACATCTGATTTTGCAACCTGCCTTTTCAACTTCCACCTCCCATGGCTGAGCCTCGGTTGAGTGAATTGGCTGAATTCCTATCTCAGCAGGCTCAGCTGTCTCCTGGTCACTCTTGTCTTAAAGCCTCTGTCACCTGCCCAACCCCTCACTGCTTTATACCTGACCGCCACCTCCCAGGCTTGGGTCTGGGAGCACAGGGTCCCAGAATGAGCTAAACCAGGTCTAGCAGAGCTCCTCAGCTTGGGATCTGTGCTTTAGTGCCGCTGCCTTACTGCTTGGGTATGGATTGGTGTCCCCAGACCAAGGCTCCTTGTTGGTGCCATATAAAAGCCACAGGAGATTTGGGGGTATATAGGGCTTCCACTGAATTTACTGAACTTGTCAGCACTCAGCACCTTCAAAAATCAGGCTGCACCTAAGTTTTACTAGATTCATAGGGTTTAGAAACCTGGATTGAAGTTAAAACCTCTGATGGGAGGGGTACGCTAAGAAGGGCTTGGTACAAAACAAAAAAAATCAAGAAACTGTATGTAGGATATCCTCACTGGGATGAGAGAGTAAAGACAGGCAGGGAACAAATGGGTTGACAGTTAAGAAATATATTATTGCAAAGTGGGTACTTGTGTATTTTAGCAGGAGCATGAGTGGGAAGAAATCAGGGCTCTGGCAGGCCAGCATGTAGAGCGTGTATCGGGCTGTGAAAACACATATCCAGGTGAGGGTTTTGTGAGAAGCTGTGAAGTTACAAGAGGGAGGAGATAGTTGCTTTTGCTGGTGTTCAGCCCGGAGGTGACAAAAAGACAGATTTCTACTCTTGCCCCAAATGGCAGATTTATAACAAGCAGAAAATTGGCTCGTGATGCCAGTCCCTTGGCAGCTGGGGAAGTCTCGGAGCCTCACGTGTGAAGTTTACTGTGGGAGTGCTTGGTGGCTTTGGTGGCAGACAGAGCACTTCGGACCTAGCTTGGGAGCTTCATTTTCTAATGGTGACGTGTCAGAGAAATACAAAGACAGGCTGTTAAAAAGGCTGTGCCTCCGAGAACACACTGTTGATAAAGAGAAAAGGGATACAAGCATCCTCCTCCAGCTATTAGCGTTACTTTCTGCAGCCGAGCACTGAGCAATACAACATTTTTGCTCTTTTGTCAGTTAGCAGAAGAGTTGTGCTGCTATGCATAATACAAGAGCTTTAAAAGCAAACGTGCATGCAGCGGAGGTGTTGGAAAATCCCTGTAGCCATTGGTTTCTGAGAGTAGTGTTTACAATCACAGAAATACATTCGCGTTGCTGCCACTCAAATTCTCATCATATGCAGCAGAAAGATGCTACTTAAATAAAGACCCAGGTCCGTATGGAGTCTTGCTTCACATTCTTATGGGCAAGCTGGTGGTTTCTTTTTTCCCCCTGGAAGATGCTACTGTGGCGTTTGCTACAAAAGCTGATGTACGTTGGCTTCTAACACTGATAGCCAGCGTGTAACGTCGGGGCAAGATGAAAGGCTACGAGCAAGGCTACTGTATTCCTGGAGTGGTGCTCAGGAGTCCTGAGGTTTTTGGCTGGAAGGTGACTTTTTAAATGAGCAGTAAGAAACCTTGCAAGCCTGACTTTTGTGCTTTGCCATTTGGGTGGATGTTCTGCACTTGATGCGGATGGAGAGACTAGTTCTGGGCGTCATCTAAAGGTGGGAATGAATGGGGGAGATACCATAACTTTTTGGGGAAGGGAAAATATTTTTGTCATTCCTGTCAGTAAGAATAACAAAGACAAAGTGACAAAACATAGGAATTGGCAGACTGCATCATCCCGTGCTCGCTCTCTCCTACTAGCAAACAGCAGAGACACCAAGAAGGATACTCACAGTAGGCAGATGAAAAACGACCTGGCCCCATCAACATCCTTTCCTAATCCATAATAGTTAGAGGTTGGTTTCAACTCTGAAAGCACAGGGGTTTATATCCTTCCCAAGATGTTTGCTAGTGTTAGCTGTGCTTGCTCGAGCTATTCTTGTTACCCATATAAATGCGCAGCCCTTGCTCTCCACCTCTGCCCTACCATTTTGGGCTGGTGGATGGAACCGCGCTCCCCGGGTTTCTCTGGGAGCACGTCACTGAAGAGGATGTTCTCTGTCCTTGATATTTCTTGGTCTTCAAATCCACTCTGACTGGCAGCCAGCCCTCTAGCATCTGCTGGATTGGTTTCAAGATTCAGTTTGATTTTTTTTTAAACTCTTTCTGCTCTTTTCTGAATTTTGCGCTTTATAGCTGAAATGTGGCTCGTATAGATTTTTCGTACGGGACCAAGCAGCTTTTCTGTTCCTGATTCATAAACTCAGGAAAAGGTATTTCTGGAAAAAGTGTCATAGTATCCTGAGTATAATTCAGAGTAGAGGAGAAAATAATGTTTTTAAATAAGCAAGATGGTAATTATGTGCTCAGATAACTTCTAAAAAGATCAGAAGTTTATTCTCAGAAAATCTTCCTAAAGAGCCATTTGCAGTCAGATATGAAAACAGATGGAGTTGTCATGGCGTGGTAGATCATCTCTGGTTAGGCTAGGGCTAGAATTATTGCCAAACAATTTCAGGTGTCTGTACTTTCAACCTCTCACATGTTGGTAAGAAATTCTGTGAAAGCCTCACAGCAAGCAGGCTGGGATTGTATATCTGCCATTAGTTCAGCCCCTTCAGAGCTTCTGCTGTTTATTCACTTGCTCACTCTAGTAGACACTGACATAAATGAGCCTCCTTGGATGAAATCCTGATTCCATTTAAGTATTGATTTCATCGATGCTAGGATTACAGCCTGGAAACATGAGGATGGGTTATACAAGCAAGCCCTTGACTGCATGGCTAGGGAGTCACATCCCATCTGTGGCTGAATTACAAGGTCTTGAATATTATCTATGGGTGACTTACAGTCTTTTTTGTTTGCTGTTGTGTGTTGCTGTAGAAGTGGAACGCAGTTTCCAGGCTAAACAACAAAATACGCTTAAGCCATGGAGTCCAACCAAGAATCTTCACTCTTCCTGGTGAAGATCTTGGAGGAGCTGGACACGAAGCAGAATACTGTTTCTTACCAGGACCTCTGCAAGTCACTATGTGCGAGGTTTGATTTATCCCAGTTGGCCAAGCTCAGAAGTGTGCTGTTCTACACTGCTTGCCTGGATCCCAATTTCCCAGCGACTTTGTTCAAAGACAAAATGAGATGCACTGTAAACAATCAGCAATCAAAGAAAATCATGGTTGCAGCAGATATAGTAACAATATTCAACCTCATACAAATGAACGGGGGAGTGGCCAAGGAGAAACTTCCAGTTGCAAGGCAGAAAGTGAAGAAGAAAGAGTCCTTCGAGTCCTGTAGATCCGACACAGAAATCTGCAATATGGCAGACTGTGTGCCCAACTGCGAGCTGAATGACCAGGAGTTTAACCGGGGCTTTCCAGTCAGAAGATCTTCAAAATGCAGAAAGATGGACTGCAAAGACTGTCAACAGTTTGTCCCCTCGTCAGAACCCAACTTTTTACTCGGCATAAATAAGGAGATGAAGGGCCGGGCTGCCTCTCTGGACAGGCTGCAGGCGCTGGCGTCCTACTCCATTGCCACGTCTCCACCATGCGAGATGCAGAGTACGTACTTCCCCATGAACATTGAAAACGAATCTATTTCAGACCAGGACTCCTTGCCTATAAGTGCAGGCATAAAAGAGACCTTCATTTCAAATGATGAGCCGTTTGTGATGCAGTCATGTGTCCAGAAAAGAAATATATTCAAAGAAGATTTTCATAATCTGATTACAATATCTCCCAACTTAATACCATCCAACAAAAAGCCAGAAGATGGACACAGAGAGCCTCAGAACAGGAAAGAAAGCTCTAAGCAGGCTTTCTTTAACCACAGCTTTGAAATGCCATACAGCAGCCAGTACTTGAATCCAGTCTATTCTCCTATACCGGACAAAAGACGAGTGAAACATGAAAGTTTAGATGATCTTCAAGCTTCAACATATTTTGGCCCAACTACTATTCTCGGGCCCCAGGACAACAAAAAGTGGACTGGAAAGCCAACCAAGCAAACTGCCTGGCCAGCTAAAAGCTGGAGTTTAAATACTGAGGAGGTACCTGACTTTGAACGATCATTTTTTAATAGGAAACAGTCTGAAGAGAAGCCGCGATACCAGAGTTCAAACAACCCATCTCCAAACTTTCCTTCAGCTGACAGGCACCAGTCCTACCTAAATGCAAAGGATCAGCAACCAATTATGCAGGCAAACTATGCTGTGAAACCGAATGGTCATAAACCCAAGGAAATTCCTTCAATTCTAGACGTGGAGAAACATGAGCCAGGCAAAAAGTTTAAGGATAAAAGCATTAATTGTACTTCTGTTCAGATCTTAAGCATTGACAGGACCACGAGTGTTGGGACACAAACAGAGCAGCAAGTTCTGGACCACAAGAAATGCAAGGATTTGTGTGTGGCGGGCCAAGCAAAGTACGGAGAGCGACACTCTCTTAAGCAGTCAGATGATGACTCTGAAATTGTGAGCGATGACATCAGTGATATTTTCCGTTTTTTGGATGACATGAGTATCAGTGGGTCAACAGGAGTGATGCAGTCTTCATGCTACAACAGCACTGGTTCCTTGTCTCAGGTGCATAAATCAGACTGTGAGAGCTCACCTGAGCACAATTTGACTAAAATCTCCAACGGGACTGCCTGTAACAAATTGGATAAAGTGGTCCGGGCAGATATCAGTAACACAGATGATGAACTAAAAACGAGTGTCTGCAAATTAGTTTTGAGGATTGGTGAAATAGAGAAGAAATTGGAATCTCTCTCAGGCGTCCGAGAAGAAATCTCCCAAGTCCTGGGAAAATTAAGCAAGTTGGATCAAAAAATTCAGCAGCCAGAGAAGGTCAGCGTACAAATAGATCTCAATTCTTTGACAAGCGAGGCTGCGTCAGATGAGAGTAACTCCCCGCAGATATTTCAGTGCCACAATACTCCTCATGGAGGCAAACTAGAGAATAATCCAGAATGGTGCTGTTCAGATGCCAGTGGAAGTAATAGCGAGAGTCTTCGAGTAAAAGCCTTAAAAAAAAGTTTATTTACTAGGAGGTCATCGAGATCATTAACAGAGGAAAACAGTGCAACTGAATCCAAAATAGCAAGTATTTCAAACTCTCCCCGAGACTGGAGAGCTATTACTTACACCAACCAAGTTGGCATTACGGAAGAGGAGATGAAAGAGAGAGATGGAGGAGAAAATAAGGACTGGCACAGGAAATCTAAAGAGGTAATTTCAACTTTAACTTGCATAATAAGCACTTAAAAATAATCTAGTTATGAAAGTCTTCCATAGTCATCACAAGCCTCAGGGTATGACAATACTTTGCCCTGCCATGTTATGCCTGTCTTTATTGTTATCATAATTGAGTGATTTTGTACCTATATCTTCTTGCTTGACAGCTGCAATATGGTCAAGTTCTTCCTTAAAAGCACTTTGCTCTTTTGAAAAGGGAGGGGGATTATGTGGGTGAGACCTCTGGAAAAGGATGATATTCATCATCATCAGTGGTGATATAAGGAGGCTGGGTAATTAACTCGGTGAAAAAGAGTGGGGAAAATTGAAATTCTCTAATAGTTATTTTAGAACGGATGTTTTGAAATTGCATTGTGGCAGCTGTTATCAGAGGAGTATGTGCATATTTAAAAGCCAACAAAATAGGTTCATGGATTCAAATCCCTCAAGAAAAGAATCCTTGTACCTGTACCGTGAGACACAAACTGTAGTTACGTGCTCTATATTTGGCTTTCATGGTCATTTTACGTGAGTCTTAAACCAACAAAATAGGTTCATGGATTCAAATCCCTCAAGAAAAGAATCCTTGTACCTGTACCGTGAGACACAAACTGTAGTTACGTGCTCTATATTTGGCTTTCATGGTCATTTTACGTGAGTCTTAAACCTCCCGTTGAGGAAATGCAGCATAGCTATGGTCTTGTTTCAGCTGGTCAGAAGAAATCTGCTCATCCCTCCCAACAGCTGCCCACTGCCATCTTCACAGATCACAGAGCTATCGTGGCCGTCCTTGCGCTGGGCTCTGGTTGCTGCTCAGTTGAAACTGTGCATGGCGCAAGTGGTTGTTTCTGTTTCATGGACAGTGGAGAGGGTTGGGGGTCCTTCAGTTCCCTTGTCAATCAGGACTCCATGATAGGCATGCCATGTCTCCCTATGGGGGGGAATGAGGGCAGAGAAGGAAGAGGTTTGATGGCAACAAGTGCAGCTGGATGAACAAGAAACCATAAACCATGGGTTATTAGCAGGTTGCAGAAGGGGAAGAAGGTTACCCTTAGTAAGCCCAGACCTTGGCTTTTCTGTACATCAATCTGCCCAGGATAAAATGCTGACTTTGAAAGCCTCTTCCTCACTCCAGCAGTAGACTGTGGCTGACACTGGACTGGTGCCATGGAGAGTGGGGTGTCAAGGGGATGTTACTTGGAGGCTTCTCATGCGACTTCTTTGTGTTAAGTTTTGATCTGTAAACAGAAATCTGGAAGCCTGCATGAGGCTCGGCTTTTCCAGATCAGCTAGGCTCCTCTGGATGCCAGGGCCATTTTCAGAATAGTTTTATAACCTGTAAACAGTAGAAAACCTAAATTTCCTCTGCTGCATGAGCTTTGTGTTCATGTTATGGTGAACATGGAGTTGTGTCTGTAAAATACCTCTTTGGTCTGGTTGTGAGAAGAGAGTGGTTAAATGGATTAAGGCCATCCAAAACCTGTCTCCTAGCTGGTACTTTTTTATCATTAAGCAGTATCATATATGGTGATTCTGAAAGGAACATCTCTGTCCTTTGTGTTTAACCCCCTCATAGTCCTGTTTCTTCTCTCAAATTCTTTTGAACCTTATTGCAGGCAGACAGGCAATACGAAATCCCACAGCCACATAGACTCTCTAAACAACCAAAAGATGCTTTCTTGATTGAACAAGTCTTTAGTCCTCATCCCTACCCTGCGTCACTCAAGTCACACATGAAGAGCAACCCGCTCTACACAGACATGAGGTTGACAGAGCTGGCTGAAGTGAAACGCGCCCAGCCGTCATGGACCATAGAGGAATACACGAGGAATTCGGGGGATAAAGGCAAGATTGCAGCATTGGATCTTCAAGTGAGTCCCATTTGTTTAATTTGAATGGCTTGATTGTGAACGGATGTTGCCAGAGTATGCGTTTAAGAAGGGATTTGGATAGCTCAGGGAGGAGCTATGCAGTGTTGAGCTTCTAATCTTGCTGATCTCTATCCGTACCGGCCAGGGACAAAGAAAAATGTAGATGCTTGACTGCTGAGTGGTGATCCTTGACAGGTTGGTGGTCCCAGCTTATTCTGCAACGGAGAGATGTCTGCTAAGCCGTCGTGGTGTTAAGGAAGAGTTCAGGGGTAAAGGGGTGCAGAGATGAACCAGTCCCTAAATGCAGCAAGGCAGAGTGCTAGAGAAGCTGGCATTGCTGCTTTTTCTTCTATCCTTCTTCTGTCTGAATTGTTCACAGAGAATTTAAGTACAAGGGCTTTTACACTTTGCTAGGAACATGAGACATAAGATACTCAATAGATACTCATAGAAGATGCTCAATACCATGACTGTTTTTGAAACACATCACTATTGCAGCTGTGAAGTAGCTATTGGAAACCAGAGTCATGTGAAAAGCAGATCAGCTAATGGTCAGTCTTGTTTGCATTTTAGTTCAGCCTGAAAGTGTGCAGGCTCTTCTGCAACAAGCAGAGCAGAGCAAGTTACTGGGAGACAAATTCAAATTTTGGATTTAAATTTTCCCAAACTGTAGTGTATTTGAAATCACAGTCCTGATATCTAATGGCCTGCCCAGATCCAGGACTGAGCACCCATGTTGGACACCCTGTCTAGCCTGATAAGCGCAAGACATCTTCTAGGGAGGAAGATATCTGAGCCCAGTTTTAAAGAGGAAGCATGAAAGAATACCATCCAAAGTGTGTAAAGAACAAACAAATGTTGCTGTATTTGGTCATGAAACACAAAGTGCATCACCTAATGTAATCCATATTGATGTGCAGATCACTGTGTACCATTTATCTGCATTTATACAGCAGCATGCAGAGCCAGTGGGAGGAGTGGTGCTGACCTCAAGCATTTTGGGCTCCTTGCATGTGCGTGCGTGCCCCAGAGCAGAGCAAGCTGCCTCAGCTAGCTACAGGCTTGGCAGCAGCTGGGGTACACTGACTTACAGCTGGGGGCTTATCAACGCCGCACTAACGCGGCTCCGCGATCAACGGTCTGTGCGGTGCAGCCGTACTCAAGCAGGGAGCCTGCTTGTCTCCAAAGCTTGTCTGCCAGGGAAGGTGGCATGCAAGAGCTTGAGATTGCGGTTCTGCGTCAGCTCTTGATGGCTCAGTGCGGAGGTACCTAACCCAGCTCCAAACCCATCAGGCTAAGCCCTAGCAGAACATCAAGATGCTGTCAGAAAGACTCGAATAGCCCAAGGAGAACTGCCATGCCTCAGGACCCTGCATTAGCTGCTTTGGAATTAAAGCCATCACCCACACAGTGCGGTAGTGCAACTCCCATGAGCGTTTGTGCAGGGATTTGTGCACAACGGATTCACCTCCTGGCTCAGCTCACGCCAGCTTCCCTGTCCTCACCAGCCCCTGCCCCTTGCTGTGGCTAAAATGCACTCAGAGAGAAGCCAGGTAGCGCAGGGACCAGGCTGCATCTTGCCTCAGCTGCTTGCTGCTCTCTGGGACTTAAAAACATTAGAGGGCTTAGCTAAATTCCTAACCCTGGCATTGCAGGCTGGCTGCTAGAGTAGGAGTAGGCTGAAGGGAGTTCCTCTGCAGCAGGCAGTCGCAAAGCATCCCTCACCTGCTGCGCGGAGGCAACAGGGGAGGTGATATTTGGGAG
Source organism: Phaethon aethereus (assembly GCF_964289735.1). Taxonomy (NCBI): domain Eukaryota; kingdom Metazoa; phylum Chordata; class Aves; order Phaethontiformes; family Phaethontidae; genus Phaethon; species Phaethon aethereus. The sequence goes on from NC_138588.1 coordinate 9,231,075, forward strand.
CAAAGCTCCCCTGGGAAAAATGTTCTCCAGCTGCTCCTCGTAGGGCGGTTTCGTTCCCCGCAAGCAGCTCTGTGTGACTGTGAGCAAACCAGAGCAATCGGCTTATTGCCATCATTTATCTTTAGGATAAAGGTGATAAAACTTTACTGGTTTGATTCTCTCCCTCCAAAAGGACTGTCAGAATGGCATCTACTCCGCAAAGCCCATGTCTAGACTTTATAATAGAGCTTACTGGCAAACTTAAAAAATAGACACAGACTGATGAGTGGGTATTTTTCCCAGTGATTAAGTTTATTAGAACTGAAAGTAAATACATTATGCTTTAATGAACATTCCTATGTCTGGCAATGAAATGGGAAAGGAAGCTGATTAACAGTAATGAGCCTTTTTAATAATGTATCTTCCTTCTGAAGTAGTTAAAAGGTCAATACCAAGGCAGAGAGGTCCAAAACTGTAATTTCCTTGAAGCATCTTTGGGGTTTTTCTACCTTTGTTTATTTAAAATTTCTCCTGGAGCTTGACAAGTCTTCTGGGTTTTCCTTCAAAAACAGAAATTGCAAAACTAGTCAGGCCAAAATTTGGTTGTGTGAGACCTCATCGCTTTGCTCTGTGTATGAGGATCCACTGGGACAAAACATTGTCAGGCTGTTTTCTGATGCCTTTAGAGATGAGGTGGCTGATTGTTTGCAGAAGGCTGGAATAGGTCACTCGGAGCCTGAATGGCACAATCTCAACCTCGGCTGATGGTCTCTGTTTCAGCATACTAGCGCTGCTGCGGACATCTCCCCGAAATGATCATAAAAGCGTTGCTCAATTTTAATTGTTTATTCCTGGGGTAGCTCTAAAATCCCTTCTTGCAGTAGTTCTGTATGTAAAGCAAACGTTTCTTTTGGGAAAAGCAAAGTTTCAGCCAGTAGCTTGTGGCCACAAAATCTGAATTAACCAATTAAAGGCTTACCCAAATCCCTCTCAAGTCAGCTAGAGTTTCTTTGTGCAAAGTCCAACAAGCTTTGGATCAGGTCTGTTACGAGCCAAAAATGGTGTGTGTTAGGGCATTCTCAGTGGAACATTTTTATGTGGAATCTTTTTCATTTTTTAAAGAAACGGCCTTTTGGAGCCCCAGACACAGGAGACAGCTTTGAAGAAAAGCTGTCGTTTTTCAAAATGTTCTTTCTGCTTTATTCCTTTCTGATGGTAAGTGCAATATAATGCCTACTGTTTGGGCTTTTCCCATTTCCCCCCATTTTCCCTAACAGAAAGGATGAAGGGAAAAAACCTAACAGGGCAACTGCACCCTGCAAGCAAGTTATGGCAGCAAAATTAGGGTTAGCTTTATAAAATGTAGTGCATGAAGAGTATATGTTAAGAACGCTTCCCATCAGCTGGGCTTTAATAATTTAAAAAGCAGTAACAGACCGGTTGTTGCTGACATCTCTGCTGTCTAGCAGATTAAAGAGATTTTATTTAAATGTCATCCAAGATGACGAAGTTTCCGGCAAATCAGAGGTACGTGAGGGATTTTGCAGCAGAATTACACTGTTGCAGGAGTTTATTTTCTGCAGTATCTTGTTGCCACTTTCGTCAGCCTTGTGGAACTGGTACCAGGAGAAAGGGAGTTGAAGGAATATGAGGAGCAGCAATAACCCACTTTATCCTGACAGCAGATGCAGATGCAGTTGGGAGGCCTTCAGGCACATCTGCTTTATTTATTTATTTTATTAACGACAGATCCCAGACAATTAACAACTGTTTCCTTTTAATTTTTAGACTCAAGAATCGTTAAACCCAAACAACTTGGAATACTGGATGGAAGACATTTACACCCCTGGCTACGATTCCTTACTAAAACGCAAAGAAGCTGAGTTCAGAAGAGCAAAGGTTTGCAAGATAGCTGCCCTGATAGCAGCGGCAGCTTGTACAGTTATTCTGGTCATCGTAGTTCCCATTTGTACAATGAAATCCTGAGCCTGCGGACAGACCCGTGACCCCCAGCCGCGTGTCTCTCAGATAGCTCATGCTGTGTTTCAAACGTCTAAGGAACAATGTTCTGAGGATATCCTGATGGAGAATGCTGTAAATGTAGGCAAAACACAAAACAACTACAGAAACCTTTTTTTTTTTTTTATTATTATTTTAAATAACAGACTGTGTGGTGGAGTTAATGGGAACTCAGTTCAATTTTTATGCATTTTTAAAAGTGCAATATTTTTTTGTCCTAAAGAAAGAATATAATGTTTTACAGAATCAGAGACTGATGAGAATTTAGGCAAAAGAGGAAGCTTGTCTGAGCTATGTTGCATTTAACGGAGGTATGGGTACATGGACGTAGCACTGTGTGGAAGGGAATGTTCTATATGCATTACATCGGGGAGCTAGGAAAGTCTTAAAGCTCTCTACAATGTAGAAAACTCTGAATGTATTGTATTTATTTTATAGTATTTATGTATTTCATGATCATTTCATTGAAAGCAGACTGTGTAGCCATGAACAGAGTTCATTCCTATGTTCAGATTAAAAAGGGCTCTTTGTATTTGGTCTTGCCCTAAGACCCACTCTATCACTGAAAGTGCAATGTGCTGCAGACCAAAAAGATTATGTTTTAAAGCAATCACAAGAGGTTTTAGTCGCTTCTGTTGAATAACGTTTGCATAGAGCTGGCAAACTTGCCTTGCCAAAAGGGTGTTCTTTACCTCTGCAGACAGTGAAATTGTCTCAATTTCACTCCTGCCAGCAAGCAAAGCTGGCAAATCAAGGCAACGCTCTGTTAAAGTTCTTGGAAATGTAATCTGAACAGTTCTTTTTTTTTTTTTTTTCCTCCCACAAAGTCTTTGTGCCTTTTTTTAGACTGTAGATTAAATAGAACTGTTTAATTTTGCTATTTTAAGCCCATAACATAAATCACAGCATAATGGGTACTAATGGAGGTTCTTTTCCCGCAAGCCTTCTATACAGTTCAGAGTGCTCCTCAAACAGCAGGGCTGGTGGTTACTGAGCACTTATATTAAGGGCACAGTTTTTCAGCACTAGTGGAAACTTGCTGTTAATGCAATGCATTCAGCACAGAGAGATCTTTTGCTTCCCTCTCGCTAATGTACTTAAGAATGATGGTTGACTCTACCGGACAGCAAGCAGTCTGTATCCCATGGGAAATGTCCATCTGATGCTTTATCCCAAATGCAAATAGCAGGCTCAAAGGAATTCTCAAGCTGTGACAGAAATTATCTGCCATGGTTAGTGAAAGCAAATACCTAGACAGTATTACTCTTCTGTCAAGTACAGATGAAAAAAAAAATTCAGGAAATAATGTGATCTTGCTGGTCCTCTAAGGAAAAGGAGATTCTTTTAGTGAATGCTCTTTATGTAGGGTAATTTGGTTTCTTCAGAAGCAGCCTCCCTACACGATGACACAGCAGCATCGGATGCTCGCTCCTCTGGCTCCCTGGGATGTGCCACGCTCGCTATTTGTTTCTGGCTGGTTTAAAAAAAGTAGTGAGGAAAGGGTGTGTGGGAGGCGAAGGCTTTGTTGTGACTTCAGATGCGTGTCAGTTCTTTCCTGCAGCTGGAGAGCTGTTTGTGTGCCGCTCGTGTGCTGTGTTTTATTTAGCCATAGGTGATCCCTGGGACTGTTGATCTATCAGGAAAACAAGTGTAAGCACAGGGTCGGGTGTCCCATCAGCAAATATGGAAGAAGGATAAGCCCCTAGACCAAAATCTGCGCCTGCCTGGCCTGAATCCTGACCCAAATTCTGTAGCTTTGGCCCATTCCTAATACCAAGATTATTTCTCTTTCCTCCCAGATGCTGCAGGATGGAGTCGCAGCAGGGAGGAAGCAATTCACACTATCTATTTTAGGCTGCCTTCAGCTATGGTATGATTCAGAGCACCTGAGTTTAGGAGCTCAGGATCTGTAAGTAGTAAATATAGACAGGTAGAGAAACCTCCAGGGACGGTTTGGAGCCGCCAGCAGGATGTCTAATATTAGACATGAGAATACACTCTGGAGGGCATTGCTCTGCAGTTTACCTTATGCACAATTTAGGTTGATTGTATATGTAAAAAAATCTATTCCTGGTTCCAGGTGACGTCAGAAATCCCTTTTACAGCCCTCCTCGGCCCGGAGATAGCAAGCACGAGGCGCTGTCGGAAAGAGCAGCGTGGCCCTGTGGTGGCACAGTGTCAGTCCCCAACCGACCACCCCGGCGGTGACAAGTCCCTTGGAGGGGCAGGATGCGTGCGGGACGGACACCGGGCAGACCCCCTCCCTGCCTTCGCCAACCCCCCCTCCGCTAGCTCGAGCGGTCTGGCCCTGCCGACCCCAGCCCGAAATCAGCAGCGCTTCCTCTGTTCCATCTCAGTAATCTGATTTTAGAAAATATCTGAATGCCTAAGTGGAGATGCGAGAAGGGTGCAGGAGATGTCAGTGATTGCAGGGGTGGGCTGGGGCTGCGCTTGCTCCGATGCATTAGAGGAGGTTTAAGGACCCCTGTTTTGTCTCTGCAGGGATTTTTCCTTTGTCTGTGCAAGACTCATCCAGCTGGCACCGGATGAGTCTTCGCGTTAGAGTTGCCCAAAATCCTGGGAAGGATTTGGCAGGTTATGGAGCTGTGGGTGACATGGAGCTGGCCCAGCCCAAGCACTCAGCATCCCAGGCATCCACGCTGCTCCTCATTTATCAGGTGCTTTTGCCCATCCTTACTTTGCACGAGCAGCCGGTGGCAGCCATCTCCGTTGGGAGCGGTTTCCCTGCATGCCGACCGTGGTTTGTCATGGGTCTCCCTCTCGGGGCTCGATTCAGCTCCCACAACCTCCGGGAGCATCTCCACGGTGCTGGGAGCCTGGGGGGAGCGGGGAAAGCAAAGCCTGTCTCCCTGCCTCCCCGCTCCACAGGTACCCCCGGGAGCGGCTGCCTTGCCGTCTCCTCCGCTCCCCGGCTGCCTCTGGCACCGCCGGCACGTGCATCCCGAGCGGGTTGTACGCCTGGCACGGAGCTCTCCATTTAAAATAGGTAAGGGGACGGAGCGGTGGGTTGCTGCTGCTGGAGGAGGGCAGCCGGGGAAGGGGGGGCTCTGCGGCTCTGCACAGGGTGTCCAAGCTGGGTGAAATCCTGACGATATTAACCTGCGAGAATATTGTGATCAACCTTGTGAACCAGTTATCAACTAGTATATACTGTACACTATACGATAGACTTTTGTATAAAAAACCCCAAGCAAAACGAATTAAAGCTATAGGTACATTGTAATCCTTGGTGTGATTGAAACAAGTGTCCTAGATTGTACTACTTAATTAAAATAATGATGAACATATTGAACTGTTTTTCGTATTTATGCCTTATAAACTTGATATATTACACATGATAAAATGAAACTGCAAGAATTATAAAAAAGATATTCCATTTTGGGGGCAAATCTCATTTGCTTTTCCTGAAACAAGAGTGCTGCTTGAAATCAGCTCAATAAATCATGTGTGCAGAAGAGCAAGAGCAGGATCTGTCCCCAAATGACTTTTTAGGATTTTTTTTTTTAATGGGGCTTTGGTTAATGTACTATGTAATAGTTTTATTTTATAAAGTTACTGTACAATGTTGCCTTTTGGTTCATTTAAATATAATACCAAATAAACTTTAAAATTAGTGTCCTAAGTTTTAATGAAACAGTTACAATAATTTATTACTCCACCGCTTTTCCTCATTTTTTTTTTTCCAGAGACATCAAGATAGCCATGGGATGCAAGTGTCTCAATGTTAGATAACTAGGCAGCCTATCTAGTTCTTCGCAGAATTGCTAATGGATTTCTCACTTGTGAAATAATAAGATGGCAGGAGATAATGAAAAATGAGTTTGTTGGGTTTCTTTCAAAAGCTGCTTTGCGTTACATTGTCTGGGCTTCTGGGAGATTAGCTCTTGACACTAATCATAATATTTCATTTTATAGGTTAGTTCATGACTGAGTTTTGCCATATCAACTGTTTTAACAAGGTCATGACTAATACTTTGGTACCTCTTTCACTTATATGTTTATGCAACCACTGTCCCTTTTGAGTCAGTACCGTAGATAACTATTTATAGTCATCTATCAACAGGCAATCAGTTTGCTTAGGATCTCTATATGAATTTAATTTCCTGCTTTTGATTTGTTAATTGCAAAACCAGGTTGTCTTGCAATTCCAGGTGTTGAAACAAAGATAGAGCTGAGCCTACCACTGAAAGTAATCCAGCATCAAAGGTTGCAAAGGGCAGCCACAGAAAAGAGGACATATATAAATAATGAACAATGACATGAAAACGTAGTAATGTAAGATCTTGATTTCCTCATCTCTACTGCATAAGCACCTTTAATGCATTGCTTTAGCAGTCCGCTCAGGATGGGGACTGCTGGGTGCTCCCTGTGGAGCTGGGCTGCAAGCTCGACCCTTGGGTGCTTCATGAGTGGGTGCTTCATGACCCTTGGGTGCTTCATGACCCTTGGTGCATCATGAGTCAGACTGCAAACTATCACAGGTCCCTGTGGGAGTGACAGTGATTCACAGTTTAGCATTGGTTTCATTTTTGGAGATGGTAGCATGGACTCACATCAGTTTCAGGTTTTTCTCTTATATCTATCAAGTCCAGAAGCTTTAGAAGTAAAAGTGCCTTCTGGATTTTTATGTTACAGCATGAATCCAGGAGCAGGGACTTTCATAAAAATGCTAAGTATGACTGGGCTTGTGCCAAAAAGTCCTAAGCACTCCGGCACAGCATTCCTCAGCCAAGAAGTTGGATGTGTAGGATATACAGACCTCATCTGGCTCTTCGCTGTGCTGGAAGATGGGGCAGCTGCCAGGTTTCTACAGCAGCTTCTGGATGGAGTCACTGAATCTCAAGGTAGAACAAAGCTCCTACGTGAAATGCTTTATCGACGACCAAGACGCAGCTCCATGCTCTCCGTGCTTCTTTGAATGTATCTCTCACAGCAATCGGTTGTACTGGTTGAATAAATTCTTTATTTCAGATATAGCTTTGATGAATGGCTCTGCCTGATGCACAAGAGAGTCACAAGCAAAATATTGGACCTCGGGGCCATATTCTGCCCTCTGAGGTGATCCTGTGACTCCATCCCATTGAATCTGTACATGGAAGAGGAGACAGTAGCCCGTAGCCTGCCTGTAGCAGTATTACCCTGTTGAGAGGAATGGTCACTTGTGTTGGTGCGCGCTTTGCAAAAAGGCAAGCACCTGGGGGAGTAATTATGAAGATGAGGTACTTTCTTTCATCTTATTTTTTCTTTGTTATCTTTTCAGGAAAGAGCACTATATCTTGTAAAGTGCTGCTCTGCAGGTAGTTCTCCAGCAAGCCTGATCACTTTGGGTGACTTTTGAGACCATGGAACACTTGATCTCTTGCAGGCTGTTACATCAATCTTCACAGTCCACTTGGAAACTGGAGAAAAATCTTCAAAAAAGGAAGTGGGTCATCAGCAGCCAAACTCCTCACATAAGTACGTTCCTTTTTTTTTTTTTTTTAAATTTTTCAGCAATATAACATGAACTATGTTTAGGAGAGCCATGAAGCTCTTCCAAAAGCAACAGTACATCTAATCCTTCCCAAGACCAGTAGACTGAGATTTTCAAGCAATTGTGCTTGGCCTGTGCATGGTACCACTGGGCATCACTGGTCCTGGTGGACCAGAAGTGCATGCAATGAAGAGATGTGCAAAGTTCTCTGCTGGACCAGGGAAGTTGTCCCCAAGACTCAGTACAGTATAGGGTTGAGGAAATAATGGATGTCTGGAGACATGGTTGCTGCTGAGGCAGGAGGCTTTCAGAATTGAAGAGATATCACAGTTACCCATCCCCAATCCTGCTTCTCCCTGCCCTCCTGCACCTTGGAACTGTGGATTTTGGCATATTCCTCTGAGGCACTGAGCAGGTCTCTGGATACACAGTGCAGGCTCAGATCTTACCTTTTCTCATAGTTAACCATGTTTCTTCAGTAAATAGGGAGAGAGAATTTTCTGCCAGACGTTGTTGCTTTGTCCTCAGATAAAAAATCCTGCGAGGTCCGAGATTTGCTTGTCCCACTGGTGGGGTTGACAGCACCAATCCCCAAAGCATCATGAGACTACCTTGGAAATGGCAAGGTTATGAAGGTGACTCCTATTTGCTTTCACGTTGGGCTTTGTGGAAGTCATATTTCCAGGCCAATCTCTGCAACCAGAGGTTTGAAAACCGATTTAATTTGTTAAAGATGAAAATAAATGGGTGAACTCCTCAGGTAAGAACATGCAGTTCTGATTGCTGATGCTTTAAGAAAAATGACAAATCCTGCTATTCACAACAAAATTGCTCTGTTTTCTGTGCTTATTTTGAGCCTGTACACGGTGTGCTGTCCTCATGTTGTCCCCCAGTACATGGTGGGGCTCCAGCCCATGTCCACAACGGTGGTGTCCCCGCTGGAAACGGGGGAAAGAGGGAATTGCGCATGGTCAAGCAGCCCTACCTGGGAGAGGGACTAGAAAAATGCTAATTATTCTGCCTGGCCCTGGAAATGATGGGGAGTCTGGTCCCTGTTGAAAAGCTTTGCTGTAAACTCTGCTTTAGTGAGAGACGAATCTCTGCTCGTATTGAAAAAGCCTCCTGATCTGCCATCCTGCTGGGCTGACACACTTACTGCAATAAAACAAATCTGTGTTGTGATGTGTGTTTTCCCCCATGTAATAGTGGGGGGAGAGGGGAGAACCAAGGAGCCTGAGTAATTTGTCTTTTTTCCTTGTCTTGGTAATGAAATATTGCTGTTGAACTTTACCCTGCCTCTCCTGTTAATTTTTTTTTTTTTCAATAGTTACCTTTTAAGAGGCTCATAAAATTGCATTACTAAAATTTATGACTGTGTAGCAAATGTGTGCACGTGCATTAATTCTCTTCAAGGCCAACGTCTTGCAGCTGCAAAATTAATGTTACGGTGTGGTTTCTAGTATGGCTAATAGCTGTTCAGTAAAACAGGGTTCATGCTTTGCTCACCTTACGGCGCTTAATTCCTTGAAACAGCCCTGCCTTGAAGAGTTTGTCAGGTAACCATTAAAAATTGTTGTACATGCACAACATGTGGATATGTATTTTTATACTTTTTTTTAAATGCAATTAAAGCCTTGAAAATCTTAGTCTTGTGAGCTGGTTCAATCAGGTTTCAGCTCCCTTGCATGGCATTTAGTTCGAAGGTTCAAAAGCAGATGTCTCAATGCAATGGATTAAAAATGTGTCTCTTAACCATGACTCTGGTCTAGAGAGGCTGAACTGGACGTTAGTGTTACCCTGTAAGTTATACCCCATGCTGACTGGAAGTGAGTGAACAATAACAGTTCAGTGAATTATCACATTACTTGACATTATCTACATTTAGATTTATATTTTCTTACTAAGCAAGAAAAGTCACTTTCTGCTGGAAGGGTGGGTTGCTGTTTGTAGCCTTTTTACCAACTGAAGAAGCATTGCTAATCTGGTATTCGAGGTTGAAGATGGATGTAATAATTTAAAGCAAATAACTGATGATGAGGGCTTGCTTGTATCTTGGTCAAAGACAAGAGGCTGGAGGAATATTTTCAGGGTGCTGAGACAGGAATTCAGGCTGTGTCTGACAGTGCTTGTTTTCTTCCCCGAAGCTTTGTCTGACAGCCAGAAGAAAAGTGGGTGCTTGTGGTCTTGTACAATAGCTTGGTGGTTGGGATATGCTATATGCAAGATCATTGCTGTTAGAGGCAAAAACCTGATCACTTGGGACTCAAAAGGAAAGTATGAAGTGTTGAGCAACTGAGAGGTACTGGAGCTCCAGGGCAGGCAAATGTCTGGTGGTTAAGCCCAAGTTCCACTACGCATGAGCCTGCTGGTCCCACAAAGTGGGCTCCAACCACAACGGACCCTGGGCTCCCATCAAGCGATTGCTTGGCAAAGTGGTCAGTGACAGCACCCTGCAAAGATCTGATGGAGGACAGAAATACTTATGTGTGGGAGCATCTGCGTTATCTTAGCCTCTAGGAGGAAGAGCTTTTGGGGGGTGGGCAGTGACATTTTTTTCGCTCTGCTGGAAGACATGAGCTGACAAAAGTAAAGCATCCCTGGGATGGAGAAACCAGTGCTGGGGGAAAGATAATCTCATGTGAAAGCTCTCAAGGTAGTACCCTACGTATTGCATGTTTTGGGACTAGTTGCTTGATGTGTGCTTTGGTTTAGTGCTGGTTAATCACCGTGTCTCTCTCCAGGCTTTTTCTTGGAACAGAGCTTTTCCCTCGCTGTGTGGTCACCAGGTGCCCAGGAAAAGAGGGGCCAGACATGGGCTGAGGTGTCTTACAAGCATCTTCTTGATGCTTATAATGGCATTACCAATATCATAGTTACAGCCAGATCAGTCATCAGATTTGTAGCTCTAGTGGAAACAACACCTGGGAGGTATTTGGTTGAGCTTGTCAAAGTGTTTTGGTATTGTGAGAATGATGACTGTCACCAGGAAAGCTTTTGGGAGGGATAAGAGGAGAGAGAAAAGCAGGGGAAGCACAATGCTGGGATCGCAGCATGGGGAGAGCAGGATTAGTGCTGCAGGAGATGGGCAGACAGCGAACATCTGCTCTGGGCCACCAGGATCAGAGCACAGCGGGAATGGGAAATTCTTGGACCAGTTATCAAGGAATTGGGAAACTCCAGGATACTGTACTCATGGGGGATTTTTACTACCCAGACATCTGCTGGGTAACAAATGCAGCTAATCACGGTGATAATGTACAACCCTAATTCACTATAGATTCTCTCCCATATGTTTAAATTGTATTTACAGTAGGAGGTGAGGGGTAGTTATTCATGAACCAAGGTGAACTGAGTTGCTGGTGCAGAGTCAGCCATATATTGTGGAAAATAGTGTATGACAGACTTGGACAGAATCCCTCTGAAAGCATGGCTGTATTTCAGGTATTTTAAGCAAAAAATGTTGCTGTAATTACTGATTGCTTTTAAATGCACCAGTTGAACTCCTCGTTTCTCTGTAACCCTTTTTGACCTTGAAGCACAAGTTCACAAGTGGAGTTGATGAAGAATTATCTGCCAGACGAAATACGCCTCCTCAAATTCAATTCTGCTGATGAGGAGGTTGAAAAGGGTTAAGACAAAAAATAAGAAAGGAACCATGATAATGGCTGCTTAGCTCACTGGTAGCACATGAAAAGATGTTGCTTTATTGATATACTTCTATGGCCTTTCTTCAGTTGCAGGCAATAATTTTGCCATCTAACTCACCATGGACCCAGAAGAGCACTGTGAGCTCAAATATATCTAATACCAAGGCGGGAAGGAAGTGTCCCAGCCGCTGGAGTTCAGGGCTGAGCACAGTTAGTTACTGATGAATTATGATGCCTTCTTCTCCCGTTCAGCAACTCCCTGCTCCAGAGTTGTGCTCGCCCCTGTGCTGCCTCATCGCCGGCATGGGTTTATTTCAGTGAGGATGCCGTACGCTAAGCTCGGGCTTCAGCCACTCAGGGATTTGCATAACGGCATTAGTGCTTATTCCTCAATTACAATCTCTGAATATGCAAATCTGTTGATGCTGGTTACTGTGATCCCCCAGCCCTGGCTGGTCCCCAGCCAGGGAAGTCTTTGAGCCATTTGCTGGCAACAAGGGGTTTCCAGTTGCTTTCTCATTTTGAGCTGTGGGTGAAGGAGAAAACCCCTTGATCAGCTACCTGAAAGAGAAGAAGAGCAATAAAACAAAGAGAGAGGGCTGTGAAATTGAGAAAAAGGGACTATCTTTTTTAACAAGAGCTTGCATGCCTTTTCCCCTGTTATTTGCCTTGCAGAAGCTCATGTTCATGCTGCTGGTGAGAGATGGGGTGGGTCAGATTGCTCCATCCCACCCACTGCAGCAGGGTTTTGTCCTTGCAGTAACTGTCCCCCATTTCTGTCTGCCCTGGCTTCTTCCCACTTTGAAATTGAAATAGTTGAGATAAAAACCAACACTTTTGAAGAAGGCTGTCCGTCCACTGCTCTTGGTGGTCCCCCCACTCTGGTGGAGCTGGGTCAGTGTAAGGCAGGAGATGGGTTCAGCAGAGGACTTGCTTGCCTGGGTGGAAGGGTAGGGAAACCTCAGCTCACAACACCTGAGCATGGGGGGCCTGGGGTTACCTGTCCCAGCTTGGTAGTTACTTTGGACTAAAGAAGGGTTGGTGAACTGCAGAGTATTTTAACATGTGCTGACCTGTATACCCATGTCTAGAGTGGGAGCTCTTCCTATTAAAACATGAATTGATTAACCTTTCCCACTTCTACTTCCAATATTTTTCCAATAGTATTTTCAATATTACTTATTAATTTTTTTCTGTACCTTTCCAAATAAGTGTGTGTGCATGTATATAAAGAGAGAGTGCAACTACTTTATTTTCTGGAAGAAATAGGTAAAACAGGAAAATCAATGCTTTTGCAATGGCAAGGGTGAAATCTTGGTGCCACTGAAGTCCAACTTCCCAGGACTTCTGAAGAGGCAGTATTTCACCCAAAACACCCTGTGGGGCACCTGCCCTCTGTGTTGCGGGGACTAGCGTTCAGTCCTGAGATCCAGCTGCCAGTCATCGTACTATTTCCTTACAGCTTCAGGCCTCTCTGCTAACACTGCGTGCTCTTATGGCACCCACGATAGCTCATGTTATTCTTCTTCCCTCAACCATGGACCAGCTACTCCGTTTGCACAGGCAGCATTTGTTGAGAAAACCAGTTATTTTGCACCTGAGTTGACTATGACGCTGTGAGAATGTCACTGCAGCATAAGTGAAAATGTCCAGGCAGTGGGGTGTCTAGATGGCTTTGAAAGGAACACTTTTGCCTATGCATGGGAATGTGTCCCATGCTGTTATGTGTTAATGGATATGGCTTATTTCAGAAAAAAGAAGAAGAAAACCCAGGCAAATGTAGCACCAATGATTTATGGGAAACAACACTGTTTGGAATATAAATACAGACAAGCAGCGTATTTGTTGCTGATGGTGCTATGTTCCCTGGGATAATAAAGCCATTTTGTAACTACTTGTCTGTGCCTTGAGCTTGCACACATTTTGTCTCAAAGTTTTTCATTTCTAATGAGGCTTCCTATCCTGAATATTTTTCTTAGATCAACAAAAATGCTTTGACATCCATTTATAAAAGCCTTCATTGTAATGTGTATAGTACGTTCTGTTCACACATCAGTTTCTGCGGTTCTCAGGATCTCCCCCAGTACTCCTTTATTAGCCAGACGTGGGGGAAGATATCTGCAAATAAAGATGTATGTTGTACCAGGGCCTGCGACTGAAAATGTCCTCAGCGTTCCTGAGCTCTGCTTTCATGCTACGCTTGGCAAAAGCTTGTCATGCTCCTTTCCTGGAAGATTAGTATGAACTGAAACACTTGGAAAGCAATTGTTCTTCATGTGTTTTTGACCCTTTAAGTGACTAATATTTTTCGAAGTGTTCACCCTACTTTCACTGCAGGCATTTCTGCTGCACCATAAAAGTAATGAAATAAAGAACGAGAGAATGAGATTGTCATCTTATTCTATGATGAAGTAGTACACAAGAATTATTTTTCACTATGTACAAATGAACTGTACCTTTTTTAGGTGAATTGTCATCATGGAAGGGAAAGAACATCCTGGGAACTGAAGTGCTATGTTTAGGGCAAGTAAAGGACAGCATTGCATGTATTATTATTATTTTAATTTATTATTATTATTTATATTATGTATCTCTAATCTGGAAGAATTCCTCTACAAACCTTCAGGAATAAGAGGGTAATCTAGTGCCTTGTTTTATTCAGTATTTGGCTTGTCTGCTGAGACCAATAGGAAGAGATGAGTTTATTTTGTTGATATTTGCAGGAAACTGAGGTGATATTGCCAAGACTCTTCAAGCATATAAAGTACCAAGGCTACAGGAATCAACTCTTTGTATTTCAGAAATGGTGCAGATAAAATATAACCGTTCAGAAACACTGCAAAGAAGGAACATGCTGCCATTTTTGTGTTGTGGAGCAACATGGCAATGTAGAAGCAAGAACCAGTGCAGTAAAGGACAGGACTTGATAGATGTCACTTCATGGCAGTGTTCCACCTCAGGTCTTGTCCTGACCCAGCCCCCGTGTAGTCAAAAATAGTAGTCACTGTGAGACCTGAAACGCACTAATCGAGAGAGAGATTTCCCTACACATTGTCTGTCTATGAAGCTTTCCAGCCTTCATGTCTGAATTTTGTTTTAGTCAAGTTTCCCCCAATAATCGTGGGTTATCTTTTCTACGCCTGTGAGTTTGCCATAGGTTGTAAGCAGCAGAAGTGAATAAAATTCTTCAAGAACAAGTTCTGCTGCAATGATCTGTTTTACTTAAATATGTGATCAAACTAAAATGCAGCTTCTGAAGAACATTTTAGAACAAGAGCAAAATCTGGCAACTTGTTAGATGCCCTCAATGACTGTAGTCTTACTGGAGACTTTGATCACAGCTTCCTTCATCTCTTTTCATGCTGCTTGCAAAGTTACTGTATGTAAAAATGTAGTGTATGATTTACTTTAACAAAGGAAAGACAAATTCATTTTGAAGCAGGAGATGGCCAATCTCTGGGCTTGAGTCATGTGTAGATCTTCAGTGATTTTGGTGCGGTTACTGTGGAGAGGATATGCCAAGTGACTGACAGCAGGGCCACACCAGAGAACATTGTTGTGCTTGTTATCTACTATAATGAAGTGAAAAGGTGACCTTCTGCAGTAAGGTTTTCATTATTTCAGGATTGGAGATAACTTTCCCCCAAACTGTATGGTATAATGGGTATCTCTGCGCTAACCCTTCCACCAGCCCTGTCTGAACACCTGCATTTTGAGCCATCTGGAAGCTCTTATGGGCCAGAAGCCATACCCTGAAGCAGGACAGTCTTCTCCAGGGGAGCTGTGGTGGTTACCGAAGGAATTCAGCCTTTATTTAGTCCATCAGAGACAGTTCCCACCACTGCTGAACTGCAGGTACTGCTCAGTTGCGGTTCTATGACTGCTGCGCTACATTGCAGTATTTCAGGAGGAAAAGTGGAGAATGACTTTCCCGTCTGAAGCCATATTGAGGGGATTCAGCCAGACAGCATGTAATTACCCTAGCTGGAGCCGGGCCAAGGGAGAGGATCTGTGGCTCCCCATCTGCAGGCTTATTTTCAGCACTTAAAATGAAATATTGCATGAAAAACATCGAAATTAATGAAACAAACTTAGTTTCTGTCTGGACATCTCCTTCATCATGCCCA
Organism: Phaethon aethereus; assembly: GCF_964289735.1. Lineage (NCBI taxonomy): Eukaryota > Metazoa > Chordata > Aves > Phaethontiformes > Phaethontidae > Phaethon > Phaethon aethereus. The sequence continues at coordinate 9,246,341 of NC_138588.1, forward strand.
CATCAGACACAAATAACTCACCAGTATGGTGTACCCCAGACTGTACTTCAAAGGCTCAGCTCACAAGCCCAAATGAAAGAGCAGCTGGAGGCAAGGAGACTTTCCCATTCATTCAGGTAAGTTGTGAAGTGGGTAATGAAAACGCTATTGTTTTCCAACACGGGCAAAATAGGTTATTCAGGCAAATAAATTCTGCCTGTGACTCTTCCTCTTACAATAGAAACTGTGTCCCTAATCCAGTAAAGCACTTTAGTATGTGCTTAACTGGAAATTTGTGAGTGGCCCTGCTGATTGCAAGGGATCAGCCCTTGTGCTTAAAGTTAAATATGAGGAGTGGGAGCTGGCAGGTGGGTGGATGAGCGGCGTGATTGCCCAGGGGCCCTGCCTTATTATCTATGATTATACGGGCTTAGCGTTTGGCTGGATCTGGGCCCATTTGAACAAAGAAGTGGGATTAGCAGGCGTGCAAACAGGGAGCAAAGCCAGAGGGTTCCAGCAGTGTCGAACACAACTTTTGTTACTCTGATAGAATGTATAAAAGTGAATGAAAAGGCTGTATGATTGCTGTTGCCATCCTGTTAATTAGGCTGAACTCATGCTTCATTAGTGCTGCAATATGCTTCCATCTTAACAAAGCCCTGTTGGGTGTATGGAGCCGCTTTACTATTAGTAAAATGAAGCCTTATCAGAAAGCCCTGTAATTCATTTCGTAAGACAACTCCTGACATACGTTGTGTTGAAATTGCACTGAAGAGACAGATTACTTGCTTAACACTTGCTTTTCCTAATGAACAGGAAAAACTATTTTCAAAACCAAGTTATTTATTGTATTGGGAGCTCTTCTGACCTCATGCCTAATTACATTGCATAGTCCTTTAGCACTGTTTCAAGTGGTTCCAATAACACAAATTGAACTAGACTGCTTTTGCTCTTGCACATTCTCTCAGTGAAAATACTGTCAAGCATTAAAACCCTCAGTTCTTGCTGTCATTGTGGGGAAGAGAGTTTTACGTCTAACCAGTACATCCCTGCAGCAGGAATGCAGCAAAAGCACTAGCACCACCCACATTCCCACATTCCCCGCTTGCAGCAATATAAAGCAGTACTGATTAAGCAGCCTAGTGAAAACTTGACACAGAAGCAAGAAATGACGTGTACTGGCTCATTCACTGCCCCCGAGAACACGGTGCTCCCTCGACACTGCTCTATTGTGGGCAGAGTATGTTATTTGTAGTAGTGTTATGATAGATGCTGAGCTGGCAGTGATTTTCCTATGGACTCATTGTGCAGGGAAGGGAGTTTGGATTAAACCAGGGCACAGGTCCACAGCGGCTTCAACTGGAGAGCTGACTTAAGTCAATCCTGCCTTACCAGACATCTGCGCTTTCTCAGCGCTGCTGGTAGGTTTCTGTGGATGCCTTCAAAACCAGATTTCTGCAAATTAGAATGTGTTAGGGCTAACACACACACACACAAAAAAAAAATCTCCCAAAGAGTTTTTGCTGACCTTGGTTGACCCAACCATCTAGCGTAGCATACGGCAGCTCGCAGCTCTCCGCAGTGTGGCTGGCACCGCAGGAGTTGTGGGTGGAGAGAGCGAGCGAGCACATGGGTGAGAAAGTGGATGGAGGGAGGAGTGACTTTAACAAATCTACCACCAAATTAGTATAAAAATTAGTTGTGTTCTCAAAGGTATGAATTTGAGGCAGAACAACTTCCCAGCCTGTGTAACTAATTGCTGGTGTTAGGAATGTGGAGGCAGGTTGTGTTTTATGCTCCAGTGATTGTCTCATGCAATGTCTCTGTTCTACAGGCTGAAGTCAAATGGCAAATGTTGGCTTCATTTCAGTACAGCAGGACGAATACCATGGTGCTCCATCTTACCCATAAGGTCCTCGTTTGATGGATCCCTTCTGGGAGCCGCAGTGGCAGTGTCATGTTCTACTGGAGCCGAAAGGAGCTGTGTCTGGCAGAGTGGGTCATGCGTAGGTGGAGTTAGACTCAACTCCATCCTAGCTCTCAGCTCTTCCTACCTGAATGGTCTGGATTTGCTATTATTGGTGGGGAAGGGAGATGTGTAGCAACATCTTTTTATTTTCATGTTTCCTCCTTGTACCATTCTTTGGCCTTACTTTAACCATCCCTGCCTACTCAAGTCTTCCTACAGTAGACCCAAAACTATCTCCCTCCCTCCATTTCCAATGCTATACCTTGAATACCTGAAATGACACCTATATGAGAGGGTCATAATGGCACGGTCCAACGGAGATGAAAAACGTCAATGAGGTAATGTAGCAAACACAACTGTCTGAAAGAGCATCTCTGAACTGCTCTACAATTCTGTTTGTTCTTGCAACTCAGGCTACTTGTACTGTCATCCAACTCCAAGGCTGAAGGGTGTTTGTTGGTGTAACCCTGTGAAATCCATGGGTATTATCCCAGAGTGGCTGCAGTTGCAAGCAAATATCGCGGATGGTGGGCACAGTCTCACGTTCATGTGCCAGCTGCTGTGTGATTGCACGTCCCCAGTGAAATGAGCACCAGTCCTGTGAACCCAGCGGAGCTGCGCTCATTCACACCAAATCCGATTTGCCCCAGCACGCTGAAATGAGCACCGCGATATGAAATTTATAACAATGACAATTGGGAACTAGAGGTGGTTTCACAGGAGTGTTGTTTACCGCTTAAATAGAAATATCTTATTCTTACAAGCATGGAAAATGCTGTACTGTAAATTTGGGAAGATCCTGTAAGATTTTGTTTCAAGATGGAATAGTGCCTTTCTTGATGCCTCGGGGCCACCACCGCCGTAAGCCACAGTTGTTGATTTTTGTCAGGTTAGCTTGAACCCAGATCAGGTCCCTTGCTCTGCTTTGCCATGCAGCTGTTAGGGATGCTCGAGCTGAAAAGTGATGGGACAGGATGGAGCAGGGCAGGACAGGAATAGCTGGTTTGGTGCCAGAGCCAGCTTACGTCGATTTAAAGTGATCACAGAACTTATACGAGGTAGGCGATCGCTGATGTTTTCTACTGCTTATGGTCAAGAACACACCTACAACTGTGAGGTCACTTAACCAAATGTTTTCCTAAGCTCATTTTTGTATAGGTTACATATATAAGCAAAAGTGAATAAAGAAAACTGGGGTGTCAAATAACAAGAACTTGTAACTGCTGACTCACAGTTGTGGTTTTTAGCAAATATAAGCCATGAGAGCATCTAATTTTCCATTCTTCTGGCTGGGTTTGTAAATGTGAATGTGAAATAAATGACCCATTAACAATGCATTCCACAGAATAACTTCAACAACAGTACAAGATGCAATCCACTTGGAAATGTCTAATCCAGTTATTCTGTGGGTGTTTTTAGATAGCCTTCTTGGAGTGAAATAACCATTTTTAAAAAGCGGACGGTCAAAATTTAACATGTTGAGGAGCACAGGCTCCCCTCCCACTTCCCTGCGCTTGTGAACCAAGTTTGCAGGGACAGTGGGTGTTAAGTGGTACTGGATATATTTTGCTTCACCTGTCATATGCCTTGACGCACCACAGTGTTTTGCATCTGGGTCAGACATATTTTTATCAAACATTAACATGCATAAGGGTTTGCCAGTACTTAATAAAAATGCTACTGAAAACTGCATTCTTCCACCTCTTTATTGAAGCGGATTATATTGTGTTTGAACTGTGGTTGAACTGAAGGTACACTCATGTGAAAACCGCTATATTCATAACCCACACCCAAGCAATAACAAAGAGCTCAGTTAATGAAAATCACTCCGAGGAAATCACTGCCCATCCCTTCCAAGATCAATTAGAAAGATTATTCCAGCATCGCTAATGCTGCTACGCTGCTCTTGCACTGTAAAGCACCTCTTCCCTTTAGAAGGCTAAGGTGGGGAGTCTGACAATAATGTGTCATAAACAGTGCTGGGAAAAAAGCATTTATGGTGCCGTTACCACCATAAATTTCTACAGCAAAGGACAACACTTGGACAGTGTAAATATATAAGGTCTCCCTGTGAGGCTCACATTCAAATGAGCAGAAGAATGGAAGGTTTGGGGCCAAATTTCGACAATCTTTTCAGGCAAAGGCTGGCAAAACTCTTTCCCAGGGGGTTACTGTCTTTGGGGACACCTCAGTGTGGCTTCCTAACCCTCAGTAGATCAAGGATGAGCTGGAAGATGACTGTTACTCCAAATAGAGAAGAAAACATCATGTTTGGCAGTACACCAGCAAACTCAGATGCTGTAACACCACAACAGATGGAGTAGCTGCCAGAGAAGAAATACTATGTGTAAAGTGGGGAATCCAATGTTTTGCTGTGTGGCCATAAGCACAGCAGTGCGGGCAAATGCTTGGCTGCTGGGACATCATGATGCTCCACTGGCTTCGGAGACGTACAGCAAATTATACCAGTGGAGAGTTTGGTTTTCTTGCCAGTTTCTAAATTTCTTTGTCCTCCTCCCCTTTTTCCTCTCCTCTTGTGTCTCTCTTGGCAGTGACAGGTTTCTCTTGGGGATTTATTTTTCCCACTGCATCAGGAGGGGGGCCTGAGCTTTAATGATGCAGAGCTGAACACTGGAGCTCCTTAACAACTGGCAAAGGTCTTAAAATCTAAGACTCTAGTATTTATCAATAATGAGAAAATCAGAACCACTTTGAATATTTGTCTGATACTAATTGTTCTGCCAATAATAGCCAATTTTTTAACTATGTGAAAAATCAGTATTGCCAAAGCATTATTTTTCATTGCAAAAATGCACCAATCTTTTAAACAGCGTTAAAGATATAATTCATTGACTTATAAAAATGAAAAATGTTCATAATAATTTTTGTAAATATTTCATTTAGTGTAAATACAGTTCCATTTTAAACTGCAAACATAAGAAAAGGCAGGTAAGGTTTATTTCAAACAGCTCACAACGCAAAGAGCTGCTGCATTTTTCAAGTGAATCTTCCTTCTGCCCACATCTGGAGGCTAAAAGGGAGGAGAGAGAAGGAGGAGAACTTTTTTCTCCAGTGGTCATGGTTAAATCACTGAATAATTACTTTTTTCTCTTTACAGAGGTGTTTTAACATGCAGTGTGATTCACATATTGCACTATGAAAAGTGCCCCAACCCAAGTAGCTGGGAACAGAAAACAGAAATACTAATCTTAACTACCCCTGTGTTTAAATAAGAGGATTTGTGGAGCACAGCAGGAGTAACTGGGGCAGGAGTAACTTGGTTCCCTTTGAGCTAACACTCGCTCTTTGCTCTCTAGTCATACAATTCGTTGCCATAACACATTGCGACATGTTAATTCCTTTGAAACACGTTTCAACCCATTGTACTTCCAAAATCACATAGCAGTTAACTTTACGTGCTTAAGTGTTGTTGGAAAGATAGGATGTTTTGTGTTTGACTTTGTAGGGTTCACTAATCACATACATACTCCAGATTTCTTGTCTGAGCTGTTAATAAAAGCTTATGAACTTCTGACTCGTGCGATTGCAATCAGGAAACGTCTTTTTCAATCGCAGAAGGTGCTTGCTTTTGTCATGCCAGAAGATGGAGGAACTTCATCTCCCTCCATTGATAATTTCAATGAACAATTCCCTCCATTGATAATTTTTACCTTTGCTTGCTGCTTATGGCTGCCTTCGTCAAAGGGTGCTGCCCAGACCACTTCTGCTTGCAGAGCGCTAACAAGCACTCGGCGCTGTTGGTGGCTACTGGAAACGACTTTTAACAGCTTCATCGTTGTCCATGGCAGGTGAGTCCAACTCACCTGGAATGGGATCATGAATGAGAGGAACGCTGCAGTTATGGGCAGTGGGCAGCAGGACTGCCCTGTGCCAACACTGTGAGCTGCCACGTGGCCGTGCGGGGCTGCAGGACCACTGGTTTCGGGGAGTTTGTGGCCCTCTTCACCATGCTAGATCTGTTTATCCACACTATCTTCTCCTCCCCCCATCCCATCTATTTAATTTCTATGTGGCTGTTCATAAACACCTCAATTCCCACCTCTGGTAGGGAAATCTCCACGAGTGACGGGGATCATCTGTTGTCCCCCGACACAGCTTCCTCAGGGTCCTCCTCTCCCACCTAGGAAGCACACAAGAGTCCTGCCCTTCGCTGTTTGTGATTAAAAGCTTACTGAATTCCATAGGACTCCTTTTCAATAAAAAAACAGTTTTCACCAAAGGCAACAGGCCAAAGTTCTTATTGAACTTCTAAGACACAAAGACCTCAACGAGCTTTGCCCAAAGCCCACGAGATTGGTTTTCAGCCAATGTCATCAACAAAGAAGGGGATACACAGTGTTTCCTTCAGTATTCTGCAATTTGTGTGTGTATTCAACTCTATTTTCTTTCCTTTAGAACAATTCTTTCCCCCAGCCAGGGGAACTGCTGATTTCTCTTGCTGCTTTTCTAATGAGTCTCTTCTGGATTATCTCCATATTCCCAGAGGGTTTGTACCTGCATCTCCTAGGAGAGGAGCTGCTGCCTCTGCGCTCTTCAGGTGGGACAGGACTGTTTGCACAGTTAAAAATGCCTTTGTTTCTCACAAAAGAAGAGAATTGCTTTTGCTTATACCTAATTTGCTGCCCTCTGTTATCACCTAGGCACTCTAAGAACTATTGCTTGCCAAAGTAGCAGTGTTTGCTGTTGTTTTTTCCTAAATGCACTACATTTTGCTCTTCTAAGAGGTATCTCATTATCTGAAGTCCTGCACAAAGCCAGAAAGAAACCAGCCCTCCTTGTGCTGCAGAGCAGCTGGGTGCAGGGTATGGACTCTTCCCCCAGGCAGAAGTCGCTGTGCCGGAAGAACAGCCCAACTTGTTAGCAGAAAACTCCCAGCAAAGCTTGGGAAGTGAAATCCTGGAGTTACCAGGGACTTTTTACCAGTAGCTTCATCAGACTTGGGATATCACCCCCAGCCTCGCCAGCAGTGCAAGGCGGAATCCTGCTGGCCTTGTGCTTTGCTCAACACCTTCAGTTCAGGGTTGAAATCAATCATTTGGCTTTAGATTCAGTTTTAGTCCTTCCTTGAGATTTCCTGGAAAACCTTAGACAAGCAGATAGTGCCTACGTGATTTGCTACCCAGAAAAGGAACTGCCACATCTTTCTCATGGGAGAGCATCGCTGCTAGAGTGGACACCTCCCTACCACTCCCACGTGTAGCAGCACCTGGGAGCTGGGGGCACCGAGAAAATAACCTTCTGCAAAATAAAAAAACGCCAACAGTCTGCAAAATATGAATAATATCTAGACTGCAGGCCCTTGCTAAGATCTGCTCCCTGCCGCTAGCGAGGCGTCGCAGGCTCTGCAGAGCTGGTGCTACGCTCAGGACTCCTGGCTCAGAGCTGTTGCTTTTTTCCTTTGGCACCTCGCACCATTATGGTATATTACAGCTGGACTCCAGAGGTACCATACTGTAAGATCACGCTTTAAGTGTTCCCTGGAGATACACACAGCTTTTCCAATTTTAAAAATGCTAATAAAAGGATTAGCATCATTATTTATTTGGTTGATACTTTCTCCCTGTTGCACATGTCTGAGCAGTCACAGATACGTAGAACAGGATTTTTTCTCTTGTGAGCGAGGCAGCATCAACAATGTTCTCACCCCCTGCTCCCACGAGGGATTTAAGCAGGAAATTGCTCATTTATTTGTTGAAGATACGAACTTCAAAATGCTTTCTACTCCCTTAATGCGGTTAGCTGTGCTTTTCTGTTTATTGGCCCAGGATGAGGGAGAGAGAGTGGTGGAATAGGAGGACCTCAAAGGGAGATCACATGGATTAAGAGGGAAGGGTTCATCAGGAAAGTGCGTAATAAGGAAGGCACAGAGGAGGCATTGGGAAGGTTGGGGCTGGAAGACATTTTGGGACAGGGAGTCGCAAGCTGCTCTGGGCTGGAGCAGAGCACTGGTGTGGGCCAGGCATCCCAATCACGAATATGCTGTCTCATAAGTGAAAACACATGCAGGTCCCTTGCCCAGCAGGTTGCCCTAAGCTACGTCCTTTGTGATGTGCTGATGTGCAGCAGCTGAGCTGGCTGGCCCCCGCTTGCCCCCACAAGCTGGGAGGTGGATGTCAGCAGTGCTCCTGGGGATCCTTCCCGCTGCGGCTGCGAGGTAAGGGCCTGCTCTGGCCAGGGGTTTAGTTTTTTCTCTCTTTGTCCAGAAAGATGAAGGTGTGAGCAGATCTCTCATTCCTGTTTGTGTAGTCTTATTTGGGGGTTGCAGCTCTCTTGTTGCCCCTTCTTCAGGTATGGGATAATTTTCTGGTCAGGGAGCTGAGTAGAAACTTTTCCCATTAGGACCAAACTTGGTGGAAATGAGGTGGTGGTTTGCCTGTTTTCACCTTTCTTGCAATATCATGGAAGCGCAGTTGGGTTTGTTAAGTACGGGAGAAAGAAAGAAGTGTTTGGTGGTTTGCAGGAACGCTCACTGCAGCACAGCCTTTAGCTGGTGGCCGGCACAGCCACAAGATCAGGTCAGAAGCAGAAACATCTGTGTTCTTGCTGTGTGGATTTTTGTCTAAGGGAAGATGTGACCATTCTGCTGAGGTTCTTGCCTTTGGTGTCCTCCTCAACAGGAAGGAGCAAGAGAAGATGCCAAAATACAGCTCACAGGTTTTCCCTGAGCTGCAGTGGCAGGGTGGAAGCACTGTAGGTTTTATTTCCAGCTAAATTAAATACCTTGTGTCTTAGATTGTAAAGCTATGTTTTTTTGCCTTTTGTGTAAATCAGTACTATTGAGTGAAATTGGTGGAGTAATGATAACTCTTCAGCCACCATGTGGCTCTTGGTTTTCTCCTAACATAACCTCTCTGGTGCTGCCTCCAAGTGCTCCTTATAGATCCTGAGAACTTTGCTGTCCTCTGGTAACTACAAGAGGCAGCCTGGGTTAGTGTGCTTTCAAAGAATGGAGCAATAATTCGTTGTGAAGATTTTAGAGTTAACTCCAACCTTTGAGATGAATAGTGGGTTGTAAAAGGAAGGAACATGTGGATGTCTGAAATCCATCAAAGCATTTAAAGAATTTCTCAGCGTACCTGGATGATCACAATCAAAATATAGGGCATATTGAAAACCGCTACAGAACGGAAAGAGTAGGTGAGGAATCAAATAATCAAGGATTGTTTTAAAGGGTCCTGTGCAGACACTGAATTCCTGATGAGCAATTTTTTCAGAAGTACTAGAGCAACCTGAAGCACATAAACCCTGCCAAAGTGTTTATCTTGCGTATCGCTTGTGGATCTGTCTGACGGCTGTAGCATGGGGGTAGAAGGGACAGCAAGCTTTCTGGCAGTGTACAGAAAAAATCCATTTGAATAGTTTTTACACTTGCATGCATTTTGCCTAAAATTCAGCTACACGGCATGCAAAACTCTGACTCATGTGTCTCTGAAGGTGGACAAATATCATCCAAAAAATTGAATAATATAACGCTCACATGGACAGCCACATTCTTGCAGGAACACTTCTTTTTATTTGGCTGCATAAATGGTAAGGTGCTCTGGGTTCCCAGCATGGCCCAGCCCCAGCTCCCACATGTTTTGTACCTGCTTAGCGCTTTTGCTGTCACATTTGGTTGAACTTCACCTTCAGCATCAATTTCGATGAGGCCTGACAGCCTTCACAGAAAAAAGAGAGCTCCATACCCTCATTTTCTTAACTGATCTCAAATAAGAGATTAGCTCCTGTTAAAAGTGATAATACTTCAACTCTGTTAATTTTGAGAGACCAGAATCATATTACTTAGTTGCTAAATGCATGGAGCAAATTCTGCCTGGGAACAGTTCGGGATTTTCAGTATGTCTGTATGCAGATCCTTTCCCCTCCTGCCCGTGTCTATAGGGAGCCCATTTCCCCTCCTGCCCACGGACCTGCCCTAACTCTAACCTAGTCCCTTCTTCACAACTTCTACCTGGCTCTGGTTTAAATTCTGTGCTAGTTTTCTGTGCCTTCCCAGAACACTCACCATGGCACCAGGATACAAAAATTGAAAAAAATTGGCTACAATGATTTGCATGATCACCTTCCAGCTTGTTTTCTATAACTTTCATCGGGTTACTGTAACCTGTTACGGCTGATTAGAAAAACCATAGTCTTAGTGATCATCAGTGATGGAGCAATCTTGACCGTGACGAATGGGATTTCTGTGATGCACATCTCTCTGAAGGCGGTGGTGTGTTTCTGCAGATCAGAAAAAAAGCTGACGAGAACATGAATCTTTCTGTTGCTCTCCCCCACAGTTAAAAGGAGAGGTACCTTGTACTCTCAGTCGTTCCTCTGATAGTACCAAGTCAGCCAACTACAGTAATAACCAAAGAAGTGTCATTTTTCACATGATAAATAGTGATGTTGCATCCTGGAAAGGATGCCCAAGTGGAAACTTGCTGGTAAGATGACCCAGGCTTGCTACCTGTCAAATTCAAGCTCTCTGGCAGGTTGCTCATGGATTTCAGAAATAATCAAAAAGCAGAGTAAAAGCTCAGCCTATACCCGAGATCATCAAAACTGATGTTCACAGCAAAGCTGACAACTCACTTGTCTTAGAAAATCACTTGTGAGTGTTTTGCATTTTGTTGGAGTCCCCTCAGAGGTTTACAGAAATAAATATAGATGTACTGAAGAGAACAGGTTTGCTTAGGCAGCATCCTAAGCCGCATGGAGCCTTCAACATAAGATGATTCTTTCCGAGGTTTATTGGTTTCTCCTGTGCATATAATGATGGCTGCAATGAAAGGAGAGCACCTGGAAAGTGAGCAGTAATAATCCCAGTGCCTGGGAAAGGAGGTGCAATAAGCAAGGTTAGTCCTAGAAGGTGAGACTTGGCAAGACCAAGATCAAAACTTATCTCTGCAGTGTCAGAAATATTGGGAAACATGAAACCACAGGAAACTCCCTTGGGTTTGCTCTCTTTTACAAATTCTGACCTTTGACTCAGCTGCCCAGATGCTGTTTGGATTTTACATTGGTTTACCTCATAATCGGGTGAAGCTCAGCAGTTTCAGCTGAGTTTCTGGGTTCAATCAAATCATCATATATATCAACTCAGAAACTTAACATGGATCACCTATTGGGAATCCGCACTGCAGCCCAAAACGCAATAAAAAAATTCTCAGGAGAAGTGTTGAAGTGGCATCTTGTACGGCTGCCCAGAGGAAACTGTTAAATATCTTATGGTACTTCTGACACGGTCCAGCTACCGCATCCCTTGTCCGTGTGTCTGGCTTTCAGCAGTCCACGTCTCTGCAGTAGTTACTCCCTGCTCCAAACTCCTCTGTAAAGTTCCTTAGCTTGCACTAAGCTTGATCCATTTTTTTCCCCAGCAGTGCAATAATTTACTTTCCTGAGGAAAGGCTACGTGAGTAGCCTTGTGTTTGTGTATAAAACTTAACCTTTCCTTGAACACTTGGTTTTCTGCACTGATGTGTGCTAGTAACACAGCAGGGTGTTTACCCAACCAAAAGCCTCCTGCCTCTAATTTTCTATAGCATTCTTCCTCTGTCTCAGTTCTCTCCTGTCGTTGATTTCTGCCTGGCCTCCTTATGGGTGCAAGTTATCTGAAGACTCATGGTAAAGGGAAAATGTGAAAATATGGTAAATTGCCACAGCTTGTGATTGAGTTTTTGAGGACCATTTGCTGTAGTTCACCGGTAAGCAGTTGCTATTTAAATTGTACTGTTTGTTATTTGGATGTTCCTACAGAAGCCCTTAGACATCTGTTTTTTAAAAAAATAAATTGAAAAATATCTCTGGGTCAAATATTGCTTTTGCATTTGGACTCTCTTACGGTGATAAAACATTTCAGTATTTGCATTGCTCACTTGCAGCTAATGCTATGCCCCTGGAGGTTCTCTTAGCGGAAAGAACGATTTCTGTACAGGAGCCATATGTGTTGAGAAGATAAGATTTGCAATTGCATATTTAAAAAAACCCCATAGGTCAAATGAACAGCTGGTCTAACTCCTGTTCTCAGTGAGCTTCCTCAAGGCCAGGCTCGGCTCAGAGCATTTATGGAAGCATGGCACCCATTATGGCACTGGTGGCTGAACTGTTATTAAATAATTAGTAGGCAACAGCCTAGGTGAGAGACAAGCGGCACAGGAAGAGCCTTGGAAGCTTATTTAGCACAGGGAGATTTTTCTGAGTTAACCTTTTCACTGGTTTTCTGTGCCTGAAGGAATAGACTTTGCAGCTGGTGCAAGTTTCTCTGAAAGTTTTAGATGAGCTGCTGGCTTTTCTTTTGGACGAGTGCATTGCAAAGTTGCTGTCACTGTTCTCATCCCGAGTTTCCGTGCTTGGAGCCAGGCAGTTTAGGGTTCCCATCCATAACAGGACCCTGGCACCGTGCTGTGTGCCACCTCGGGAGTGGGACGTGGGGCTGGGGTGTCTGCGGATGCCAGCTCAGCGCAGTGCCCGGGGGGTCCGCAGCATCTCCTGCCTGAGCACAGGGGATGTCGCAGGGCCTGACCTTGGGAAGGTTGAGACGAGATCTGCTCTCCGGATCCAGTGTCTGCCATTTGGATTGCCCTGTCTTAAAATTGCTATTCTGTGTGTCATTGGTCAGAGGGGTTAATAGGCTTAGAGGGGTTTTCTGCATAGTAACTCACTGACTTCTGAGGGACCTGAGCATCTCTGTGAGCTGAGCTCCAGAGTGGCCAGAGATGGCCGAGCTGCCCGTGGACGCACCGGTTAGCACGGCGATTCATAATGAGAAAGCCTTATGAATACTTGAGGCTGTGTGTGGCGATATGAGTTTGGCTGAAGTTTTCCATCCACTTCATGAATTTGAATTACCCATGAAAAAGAAATGGAAACCAGAGGTCCAGCCCTCTTAGAGGGTGTCTGGAAATCGTGACATCCAAGCTTGCTGGAGGACAGATTTATGTGCTTTCATCATATGCCCCATTTCTCTTGTGCTATTCCTTGGCCAGCTCATTTTCTGAGATCCTTCTGATTTAGGATATAGATTGTGCATTCTCCTCCCAGTCACTCCCCTGCTGACAGTGACATGCTTTTTGAGAGAATACCTGGGAACTCAAATCCATCATGAATTTCAATGAGAGTGACTTGTTTGGAAAATAGTAGCAATAGATTTTGTACATCTGCCTCCTTATGAATGCACATTTTTATGTGTATAAAAAGGCAGTGCTTCTCTGGAGAGATATTCTTGTGGGTATCTTGCTCCTCTGTCTGAGATCCATGATCTGGAACAGGCAGGATGAAATCTTACCACCTTTAAAGTCAATGAGAGTGCTGCTCTTTATTTCTACTATATTTCCACTGGCGTCTCTCCAGGCCAGCATGATAGTAATGTGTTTATGGCACCTTCTCTAAGATCTGTTTCTCTGCTCTTTTCCACCTCCGGACATTAAATGCAGTGATGTTGCTGCTCATTCTCACAGATGAGAAGTGATAGCTGTATATCGATTTATTTATTTTTTATAAACTTAGGAAATCAGTGGTACAGGTTAAATGAACTATGCAGTGGTTGAGGAATGTTAAATACCCCAGGCACTGTGTGCAAGTGGTGAATACACTTTCTTGGCAAAGGGTTGGTCAAATTTAGCCTTAATTGCTGGACTAACAAGGTTGGTGTGTACAACCTGGGATCCTTGGTTGGTGCTCTGTGCAGCTACTCTTACCCATAGCTGAGGAGGGATTCCCTCAAGACGGGTCCTCAGCATGCTGAAGACCTGCCTAGACAAGCCAATAGGAAATGCTGGAGTAGGATGCTTCTGCAACCTCCTTGTCTGCCGGTCCCTCAAGCCCCTAATCTGGGGTGCTTATGTTGCTGTGTTTGGGTGCTCCTTCCAGTCCCAGGTCCCCAAGCGATGGGCCACCGCTCTGCCGCAGCCCGGCTGGTGCTGCAGGAGGAGGCAGAGGTGCTCCTCTTGGTTGCATTTACTGCTGTGGTCTGGCCTGCAGCCGGGGATGGCAAAGACCAGGGGACAGTCCTTGTGTGGCTGAGGGGGTTCAAACCCACCTCTCCCAGGTCCTGATTAATTCATGTTGGCCCCCTTTTGGGTGATACAGAGACCACTGGTCTCGCTTTTTAATAACGGTAGTGCGCTCCAGTGAAGGTGTGTTGGCATTGCTGGTGTTCACCTCCAGGGCTGGAGGACTGCGAGGGAGACTCCCGAGGCTGAGCATCTCGGACGGGAGGAAGGTCCTGAGCTGCCGTGCCAGCCTGCAGCTAATGCAGGAGCAAACCACAGGGGATGTAAGGAATTTGCTAGCAAAAGTGTGTTCATTGAGGGCGGTTTTGAGGATAGTCACTCTGAACTGAAGTACCCAAACGTCCAGACACACGGACCCACCCTACTTTGGGCTCTCAACCCCCTTTTGTCAGTCTAGCCTTCGGTCTAACAAAGGAAGAAGTATGTGTTCAGAGATGACTGCCAGACTCTGTGGTTATCCCTCATGCTGATTTGAGAAATAAAGTATGTTATGGAGAACTTCTCCCTTAATTCATTTTCTGTTAATGGGTAAAAAGAGCTGGAACAGCTTGAAAAGTGCAGCGCATGTAGTTTGGGAAAGTCTCTAGTCACAGTGGGAAGAGTTAAACCGCACTTAGTTAGTCTTGTTAATCTGATTTATTATAAGCAAAGACACTCCAAGCAAAACAGCAACCCCTTAGATTTTTGTAAGAGATCTGACAACTGTTTTGCAAAGGCATCTGATAACATTTAAGAATATTAAAAAAGCGTATATAATTGCCTCCTAGGAGAGATATTTGTGCAGTGCAAGACAAGAGAGTAGAAAGTGGCAGTTTTGATGAATAGCAGTAAAGCAAAGCTGAACTCTTAGAGTATTATGAAAGTGTGATGTCTAAAGAAAATTTTCACACTGGCAAAACTTTACACAAATGTTTAGGGAGTAAATCACTTGTTTTCCAAACTCAGAGCATTTATTCAGCACGATACAGACTTGTCCTTTTCTTGAGTAGCAAATATTGGAACACACACCCCCCCCCCCCCCCCCCCCCCCCGGTTTTGTCTTAGAATTCAATGGACAGGTAAGCAGATCAGATTGTGATATTAAAGGTAGGAGAGAGGAGTTGGACACTGGAAACGTTTTTAATTTTTTTTTAAGTCTGTTTGGTCCTGAAATTTGGCAGGAATTTTATTTGACATTAAATAACATTGTGATCAGGATACTAAAAAAAGTAAATGTATGTATCCTGGAAGGATAACACATAGGAAATTTGTCCGGGATGGAAAGAACCGTAGACTTACTGTGCGAGCATCAGTGGGATGCAGCTGCTGTGCTCTGGCCTGCTGCAGTCTCATTCTGGGGTGCGGAGCAGTGCTGGGGGTGAAAGGATTTAGAAATTCCGCACGGTCTGTCCCAGCAGAGCCAAACCCTGTGAACCATTAAGCCATTAACATCGAGCACTTTTGTCCCCACGTCTCACACTATTCTGGCTCTTTTCATGCTTTTTTTTCCCCCCTTCTTTCTGCCTGACAGCAAGGATGTCCTGACCTCCCTGCCTGGCTGAGTGAGGGCAGCTGTGCAGGCAGCTTCCCGCACACCAGCACGGTGAGCCCTGCTGCCCGCGTCCCCTCCCTTAGCAGGCGGGAGAATTTATTACGGAGGTCTGGGTTGCCTTTATTTTACATGCTGTACTAGCGCGTGCGAAGGGCGACCATGGGGAAGAGCAAACCTTCCTTCCCCATCTCTCTGTTTCTGGAGACAGGCACGAGGATTCGGCGGTGAGGCTGAGGCTGGCAGGAGGTGGCAAGGAAGTCACAGGTGGCTGTTGGAAACCATCTGCTACCTCAGCCCATGGGGAAGTTTTGCAAAAGGCCAGTGTTGCATCTGTAAGGCCCTGGTGGCCTTGGAAATGTGTCTGGAGAAGTGCAACCATGCACTACGTGTCTAGTTACTTGTTTTTCTTGTCCAGAGAAAACCAATTTTAGGATTGTAGAACAGTTTGGGTTGGAAGTGACCTTTAAAGGTCATCTAGTCCAACCCCCCTGCAATGAGCAGGGACATCTTCAATTAGACCAGGTTGTTCAGAGCCCCATCCAGCCTGACCTGGGATGTTTCCAGGGATGGGGCATCTACCACCTCTCTGGGCAACCTGTGCTGGTGTGTCATCACCCTCATTGTGAAAAATTTCTTCCTTATATCTAGTCTAAATCTACCCTCTTTTAGTTTAAAACCATTACCCCTTGTCCTATCGCAACAGGCCTGGCTAAAAAGTCTGTCCCCATCTTTCTTATAAGCCCCCCTTAAGTCACAGAATCACTAAGGTTGGAAAGGACCTTCAAGATCGTCAAGTCCAACCATTAATCCAGCGCCACCGTGTCCCCTAAACCATGTCCTGAAGTGCCACATCCACACGTTTTTTGAACACTTCCAGAGATGGCGACTCCACCACCTCCCTGGGCAGCCTGTTCCAATGACTGACCACTCTCTCAGTGAAGAAATTTTTCCTAACATCCAATCTAAACCTCCCCTGGCGCAACTTGAGGCCATTTCCTCTTGTCCTATCACTAGTTACTTGGGAGAAGAGACCAACACCCTCGTCGCCACAACCCCCTTTCAGGTAGTTGTAGAGAGTGATGAGGTCTCCCCTCAGCCTCCTCTTCTCCAGACTGAACACCCCCGGTTCCCTCAGCTGCTCCTCATAAGACTTGTGCTCCAGACCCCTCACCAGCTTCGTTGCCCGTCTCTGGACACGCTCCAGCACCTCTTGTAGTGAGGGGCCCAAAACCGAACACAGCATTCGAGGTGTGGCCTAAAATTCCTGCAGTCCTGAAAGGCTGCAATGAGGTTGTAAGATAATCATCTGAAGGGAGGCCTTCTGCGCAGGGTCCTGCCCTGGGACAGAGCCGCCTGTGAGCAGACCCCTTGGCGCGACCTGGGTCTGCGCTCGAAGCCCCAGTTTTGCTCTGGCTAGTAAGGCCGCTGGCGGGGGAGAGCTCAGGGCTGCATTTACAGTCCTGCCCATCATGGGACAAACTACGCACCGAGACTGGCAGGCACCGCCACGGGCTTTACTTCGGGCCTGATGGCGGCAGCAGTCCTGGGGACACTACTGTGGGGGGAACCCGGCTGCTGAGGGGTCAAGCAGATCCACCAGATCTGCAATGGGACATTCCCAAGCTCTTTTCTTCTAGCTGTTGCCCAAAAAGAGGGTCTGTGGAAAAATTTCCTCCACTCGATATCAGACCAATTTTCCCAGCACATAATGGGTGTGAAACTGCATATATTAACTTTCAGAGATTCCGTTTAACGCTGTCGGTCTGGTGCATGCTAATTTTTCAAAGGCCTTGAAACTAAATAGGCTACTCTGTCAGTGACGCCTGAAACTGTTAGAAAGATGAATGCGTGAAAGCCCTACGGCAGCTGCTGGACGTTGGCTGTAGCCATCATGCAGCTCTTTCAGAAGGCAACAAGGCTGTGTGGGTGGAAACAGTCTTAGGTGGGAGCGAAGTGCCCTGTGGGGTCTGTAAAGACCTTCAGGGGCTGCCAGCCTGATGCCGGAAGGATTTGTCCTAGAAACCCTTCCCCTTCCTTAGCTGTGAGGGTTTGGGGCAGAACACCGTCCTTGCTGGGGGACGAGGGCTGGGAGCTGCCGAGCCCAACCCGAGTCCCCTTCTGCTGCGTGGCGTGGGGGCTTCAGACGCCCCTGTCCAGCTGCGGCTCTTTCGCGTGCGGTGAAGTCCCAGGGTGATGATTTTCATGTTCACCTCGAGAAAAGCTGTTAGTCAGGGTTGAGGGGGTTGTGTGGGGTTTTTGATGGTTTTGTGGGTGTTTTTTGGTTAAAATATGAGCTTCTCTTTCTTCCGTTCTCAGATTAACTCAACAACCTTTTTCTGAGGCTGACAGAGCTGGAGCTTGCTGTGTTGATAGTGCTTTGAAAATCCTGAGACTAAGAAACATGTGATTTTATGGATTTATTTATTACTTTAATGACCTATAAGGAGGAAAAAAAGGTGGTGAGGGGAAATTATTAGACTGGATTCTGAAGACTTGATACAACCACTAACCTCTGCAGCTTCTTTCATGGGTTAATATTTTTATACCAAGTAAAACTACGCAGTTCATACAGTATAACCCAAAAGTCATTACAAAAGAAGATAAATCCAACTTCCAACCTTTTATTAAAAAAAAAAAGTTCTACGGGGGGTTTAATCATACTGTGTTAATCACTTTCATTATCACCAGTACAAGCATAAGAATGCAAAGTTCTTTGAAGGGCAACGTCGTCACACGGTGCCGTCAGCTTTTACGGTTTCAGGTTGCTGGTTGCAGCCCCTCTGAATATGCTCTGTGTGTATCTTTGCTCTTTGGGGATGCAACACGTGCTTTATCTCCTCCTTCCTTTAACATCAGAGTGCTCTTCCGGGAATTGCCTTAAAGACAAAACCTCACAGGATCCACCAGAGAGGGAATTTCCAGGGTTCTATAAAAATTTAACAGGATTCCATGGAAATGGTTTGAAAAAACCCAGAGAATTGGACTCGGTCTGTGGGGGTTGTAACCATTCAAAATATGTCTCTTGTGGTAACATAAATCTGTTAAACTCTACTGAATGTTTTCCTGTAAAGTGTGTCTTTTCCTGTTGAGATCCTGGAATTTTGCAACTTTCCACACGAAAGGACACACAAGTATTTGCCTCATAATGCCTTTGGCCCTTTCAGATTCAGAATGCTCTGAAGGCTGGACTCGGTAGCAGGAGGCTCTTTTCAGTGCATATTTAGTTTTATTTCCTTAAATGAGACAACTCCAAGAGCCACTGTACCAGAAACTCTGCACAGAGCCCTGGAGTGATAGACGACGTGCAGGAGATGAGGCTGCCTTCCAACACAGAGTACTCAATATCACGTTGCGAGCGGTATTTAAATTATCTTTTTCACTAAAGCCTGGAGAATTAAGACTTTCAGAAATGGTTAATCTCGTGTCACTGGGGATCCGGATTCTGGTACAGCTGGTGAATCCAAGGCAGGACACGTAGTTACTCGGCAGCAGGAGCTCTCGGCTCTGCAGCACTGGGGTGTTTGGGCTGCACCCGCACCAGGTACAAGCAGCGCTTAGCCCTGCCAGGGAGGGGGGATAGCTAAACCCAGACTTTTGTAAATTTGTGTGTTATATAGAGCATCACTTGGAGGAGCAACACGAGAAATATTTAAAAGTTCTGCAAAAGCTGAATTTCAATACTGTGCTATTGTGTGTTTTGGTTTTATTGTTGGGTTGTTTTGAGTTTTGGTTTTTTTTCCCCCCTTAAACCCCATTTGGGGCCAGGCTCCTCACTGGCGTGCATCGCTCTGATTTTGTGAATCTGTGCTAATTGAGGATCTGTCTCTCTTGTGTTACATTTAAAATATTCATACAATTAAACAGTGCTTTGAAGTGCTCTGGAGCTAGATGTACTGTGCTTTACTCTGGGTGGTCAGGAGATGAAAATGGAAATGTTTTAATTGGATTTGGTCCTAAGAAAGTGTGCCATGTCCTTGCTGGAATTTCCTTGCTAAGCGATACTACACCTCCTCCTCGCAGCTCGGAGCTGTTGGCCCTGCGCAGAGGGGACCATGATAAATGGTTGGTTTTAATCATCTCCACTTTGGAGTGAATTAGGAAGGAGGGGCATGTTTTTATTCACTGAGCTGTATTACTCCACTGAGAAGGATTTGAACCAAGGAAAGAACTCAAATGCATCTTGGCTGTAGGACAGGTTTGGACTTGTTTGTTTATTTGTTTTGGGGTTTTTTATTTTTGTTCTGTTTTTGTACAGTGGAAAAACCCCATTTACTCCAACTTCTTGCAGCTGCATAATGAGGTGCCATTTTCTGATAGGCAATATCTAAAGGTCAGAGAAAGCCTTGCTGCTATAAAGTAATGGCTTATGCACTTGCAGGGTGTGTGTGTGTGCACAAGAATTTCCTCTCTCCACCCCAAAGCACCAGCCCAGCCGCCGCTCTGTGCAGGGGCTGTGGCACGTTCCCCAGGCGATCGTGCCTTTCTAGAAACTGCCATCACTGGTGACATAGCATTGAATTTTAAAATTTGTTGTGCTGTTGGATGGGTTTGGTTTTTTTTTTTGACATACTCGTCTCACTTCAGATTAATTTACAAATCTTTCAGTCTCTGTTTTCACAAAGCTTTCACTCAAAGTTGTCATATTCCCAAGCTTTGTTGGGTAACATCTTGTTGGCGATATACCTCTGGCACAGCTAGGAAATAACAGCAGATGAAATGTATGTAGCTTTCCCTCTGACAGCAGCAAACACTGATACTTTCACAAAAAGCTTTTTTTTTTCTTCTGGAGTCCTAAGAATTATATACGTGTGTATAAATATGTGTGTATATATTAAAAAAGTATATGCATGTGTGTGCGCATATAAGTAAAATTATGTATAGTGTTTGTGTATACACATACACACACTTATGTGTGCGTATATATAAATGTTAGCCACTTGGTGATATTTCTGGAAGGTTAGATGACATTGTAATCACTCAGAACTTTACGTCCTTGAACGTTTAAGCTGAAAATCTTCAGGCAACATTAAATCCACTGACTTTGGTCACCAAATGAACTTGCCCCTCAAATATGTATTTCTGTGACACTCTCCTTCCACTGCAGGTCTGTTTTCTAATTTTATTTTCCTCTTTCATCTTCCAGCTGCTTATCTGTCCTTCCAGATTCATTACCTCTCCTTTCCTTTCTCCTTACTTCCTTTCTTCTCCTGCTGTGTTCCCATTTTTAATGATTTATTTTATGTTTTATTTTACAATGTTTATATCTGCAGAATGAACTGGTTTTATAACCCCCCAAAATGAATTCTATAATTTATTTTCCTCATGAAGTTAATGCTCACTGCTGCCGAACGGCCTCTCGCTGGTAGCGATGCGCACCCTGATACTGATGCTGGGGGACTTCACTGCGGTTCAAGCCACATATTTTGGCTGAGTCAGTCAGGACTGGATCGTGATGCAGGTGCCTGGGGGGAGAGGACCGGCCTGGGGTAGGAACTTAAATATGGCCATTCTGAATCGGACCAGTCATCCCTGCGTCCCCAGCTCCTGCCTTTGGCAACAGCAATTAGCAGATGGTTAAACAACAGCATGAACTGGGGGAGCATCCAGAGCAGTCTTTCCTTAAGCATCCAGCTCCTCTTCCTTTTCTTGCCATCATTTGCAGCAATCAGAATTTGGTGACTTCCTAAGCAGAAATTGCATCTTAATCATCTCATTTAATAGCCACTACTTGGTCCTGTCTTCCATAAGTTTGTCTAATCTGCCCATGAATGCATTTATCCTTTGTCTCCATAGTCCCATAGCAGAGTCACTCAATTATATGTGGAGGGAAAAAAATTTTCCTCCTGTTTGTTGTAAACCTGTGGCCTGATCATTTCACTGGGTACCTCCTAATTCTTGAAGTGTGGAGGGAGGCCAGGAACAGGCAGTGCTGGGTTTCAAGGGGGTTACGAGCCTCAGTTCAGTGTTGGGAATCTTTATCTCCTCCTCAAGGCAGAAACACCTCGCTGCCAGCTGAAAACTAGAGTCCATAAATGCATAAGCATTAGTAAGGAGGTGCATGAGGGTTACAGAAGGTGCATAAATCATCCAGGGTATTTTTAAATAATAGCTTGTCTCACTCCCTTGAGTTTATTCCTCAACCCCTCAGTACATTTTGACATTCAGACTTAATCATACCTTCCAGTCAAAATCTGCAGCAGAGCACTGTCTTGGAAGAAAGCTGCAGCTCCCTTGAGCCCAGACCGCAGATCGACAGGGGCTGGGCAGAGCCAAGGCTGGGCTGATCTTGTAGATGATGGCACATAAATGGTACCAGCTTCACAACATCCATGAGAAATCCCGGTGGCGAGCGACACACTGCTCCCCGGTTATCCCTGAGCCTGGGCGGGAGCAGCTTAGTGCTGAGCAGTTAATTTCTGCTGTTCTCTCTCTCTGCTTTAGCACAGTTACTGGTCACTGAGCAGAGGACTGGAGTGAGTGGGTGTCTGGGGGTGGTCCAGTGGACTGGAGTGACCACCCCATGGGGGTCCTCGTTCTCATCCTGCGCTCCCCGACCATTGGCATTTTTGCAATTGCTTTCTTAAGTGGTTGTGTGGTGTGAGAGCTGTTTGATCTAAATGCAAATGCTGAAGCATTTAGAAGCTGGAAGGAAGGGAAACTGGATCCAGACACTGCCTTTAGGAAGAAGATGTGATTCCTGGTGGTCTTTGTCTCGGTTTTGTCAGAGGACAGGTTTGCCTGCCTGCCTCCTGGCCACCATGGCATGGCCTGACAGCAGAAGCGTCATGCGTATCTCCCGTTTGATTATCCACCACCACTCAGCTCTGCTGCCAGTCGCGTGAAAGAGAGACAGTGGGAAGAGCAGCAGGAGGCAAGCAGGGCACTCGCTTTCAATTCGCCCATAAAGGAGGAACAAAAAGGGAAGGATGATGAGGTGGCCTGCAGTGCTTTGTGGAAAGGAACATCTTTTTCAATTACCCATGTCTGCATTGTGTAAAGTATCAGGAGTCCCAGTACGTACTCCCCAATATCCCACTTACGTCAATATAGATCAGCTTAACGCACAGAAATTATACATGATATGAACAGCTTATCGAACACAGTAGATAATTGCTGGATGCTCTGTCCAACCAACAAACCATACTCTGGGAAGCCTTAATACTTTGGCTGTGACCCTTAGGAGTGATTTTAAACCTTGCAATCTCCTTTATCTCCTCCTGCAGTTTAGGAATAAGAATTATTTTCAGGAGTGATTCAGGCTGAAGTTCCAATCTGTGAGAAGACTCACAAGGAATACACCAGAGGTGGATGACCACCTCAGAAAGCTCGGATGACACAAAGAAAAGCTGTGTGCGTGACAGCACATAGAAACATTTTCATCGGAATTGCTCCCTGCCCTCTGTAGTCCTGGTCTGACACAAATCTGCGGCGCACTCAGCCTCAGACACCAATTTCCTTCTCACAAAGCCCTGCAGAGAGGCACATCCTCAAAGCTTCAGAATACAGCAGTGTCTGGCAGAGACAAACTACACAGGACTCTCTTTCCCCAGTGCTGCCTCTTCATTATGTTGGTATATACTGCAAAATAAGATAAAAAGTTCTCTTGGCATCAAGGACACTATCTCCCTAGCAATCTAATACTTGCCAGGTTGAGAAGTGAGAGCAGATGTGCTTCGTTGCTCCTGAAGTACCCAAAAAAGCACTGACTAGAGGTTTATTAACTTAGGAAAGTTGTCCATCCACTAAGAACCGTAAATAATCCACGACAGCCTTTCTGCCAGACTCCACATCCGATCTCTCCTGCTTATGCTAATTCACAGCCAGATGAGATTCTCCTCCTCACAGCTGGCCAGCAGATTATTTTGGGCAAAGATGTGATGAACTCAGCTGGAACAACCCGCTGCCTTTTTTGGTTCTTGTTAGCTCTAAGCAGCTCTTGGCATTATACTGGACAGTTGCTTCTGGGAGCAAGAAAGGATGGAGGGACCTGATTATGGTTGGAGACCATTGTTGTCTTCCTGAGGACGGCAGCCAGAGATCTGGGCACTGATGCATGTCAGTTGAAGAGCTCAATGTTGTACCAGTGTGGGTCATAGGCTGGCTGTGGTTTGCGAGCTTACAGCAAATGGGGTAAATAGCTGTAGGCACATGTGCTTTGGTACCCTGGAAGAAGTTCCTGTCAGCTGGTGATGCAGGTTTCGGGGGCTTTGTCACTGCCTGGCAGGTCTGGAGGTGGGCATTTCCCACCTGCTGCAGGAATGTTGGTGCCACTCCATGCCACCTCTCCAGCTCTGGTTTCTGGGTGCTGGTAAAAACTCACTGAACTCTGATTTCAAAGGATGAATAATGCAGAAGGGAAAAAAATGGAACTATCATGGTTTGATAAGATATTGTACCCACATGTAACTTTTGCTCATCTCTGGTAAAACTGTGGTATTAGAAATAGCCTGACTGTTTCTGTCTAAATTTCAACTCCATTTTCACACCTGAAATTTCAACTCCATTTTCACACCTGAAATTTCAACTCCATTTTCACACCTGATACCCAAACATGGCCTTTTCTTGCCTACATGCATATCCATCTGTTCAGATGGCACAAAGCCTACTTGCATGTGAGCAACATGCCTGTTGCACTGGGAGAAAGAACCTCTTTACACTTAATTACCTTCAATGAGGAAAACTGCCAAAATGGGCTGAAACAGCTTCAGGGCTTCAGCCTTTGCTGTCTTATGTCTCTCTGATCTCCTACTTAATATGGGAGACTTATAAAGGTTGCTGTGAAGAGGAAGAGAATAATCTTTTCCTCTCTCCAGGATAAAGTAATGTCTTAAACTTCAGCAAGGAAAAATTCAGACTAAATAGGAGGAAAAACCTTCTAACAGCAAGGATGAAGGTTTCCTGGGGAGGTTGTAGGAATTCCACAGCTGGAGGTCTTCAAGCAGGGGCTGGATAAATATTTATCAAGAGTAACATAGCCATGGTTGAGCTTTCACAGGGGAAAGGAATAGAGAAAGCAAATTGTTGAGATGCTGGGGTTATTTCCAGCCTTTTGATTCCATGAAGTAAGCAAGAACATTTTAATTCTAAAAAAAAAAAAAAAAAAAAAAATCTTCCATTTCTGCTGCTCCAGGGCACGGAGTCAGGATATGACTTACCTGTGCCAGGAACTGTGAGCTCAACAGAACAGGATGGAATATGCTTACCCACCCTGTACAAGTCAGCAGCTGTGGTGTTATGTGCTGGATCAGCTGCAGCTTCTGAGTGTATTTACTGTCAGCCCTAAACCCAGCAATAGGCCACTTGAGGGGAACAGAAATTCAGATCTTTGTGTTCATGCATATCTTTTTCTGATGTTGCCTTAACTTTCTGGGATAGTTAATGCCATCCTTAGGAAACACTGTTGACAGTGATTTGGTTATTTGCTGAATTTACCTTTTGCTTCTCTTTGCATTTAAATAATCCTGCTTTCGTTATTAGAAGTCCCAAATGCATCCCCTTGGTCTGCTTGCACCTTGCTCGCTGCAGCTGCCCCATTTTGTATTTTGCATGGGCAGTTCATGTGTTCTGCCTGGCCAAGAAGTCTGAGTGAGACTGATGATGGCATTGATGCTATAAAACAATTTTCTGCTATTACCATGGAGAAATGGCTGCTGGCTGGACAACAGGAGGGAAACACATTGGGCTGCCTCAGGAGCAACCAGAGCTGTAGGCTTGACATCTTGGTCTGCCTCCCTGTTCTGGGAGGGCAAAGCCTGCATCTGTCTGCAGCTGGCCCAGCACACGTGCTCCAGCTCCCTGGGGCAGTCGGACCTTCTGCTGCCCATGGGGGAAGGAGCTAAACCTTGGCTCCTTGCAGGGAGAGCCATTACTGGAGTAAGGGGGAGATGGTTATTTCCCTCCACAAGCTGGTGTCTGAGGCGTGGGTGGCAGGATAACAATGCATCCCACAGTACAGATGGCCCAAATTACACACTCACTTGGCGCAAAAGGAGCCTGTGGAAATTCACTTAACGATCAGCACTTGTTTTTGGCCATGGCTGTTACTGTAGCAGATGAGGAGGCTTATATGACCCTAAGACAATCTATCTTCTTGAACAGGGGTGTTTTGAGCACAGGATGAGGTAACTGAGTTTTTTCCATTATTTTGCTGTGGTCCCAGCTGCTCATGAATGACTGTCTCTCTTGCCTCAGTTGATTTGGAGCCAACTGCTTCTCATCCGGATCTTATTTCACCTGCAGAATGGCGCTTTCTGGGTAAATCTGTGTCACTCGCAGGCCTGAAGAGAAGAGAAGAGCACTCTGAGGTCAGCAGAGTGCTGGAAACCTGTAGTGTTTTGCAAATTTTCCTTTAAACTGACAAACCACTCATGCAGGTCTTGTCATTGCTGTGGGTCACGAATATATCACGTCTGGTTGGGTGTTAGCCTGCCAGTGATTCTGATTTGGGACTGAAGTAACGGTACTTTTCTGGCCACTGGGCGTGACTGCGTACTTGTGTCCAAAGAGCCCATCAGCAGGAAAAAATAGGTAGTCCAAAATAATTGAAGGGAATGAACTGCCGCTTTATGAGGAGGGACTGGATCTCCCCATTTGGAGAGGAGAGAGGAATATGACTGAGTTTTATGAAATCACAGATCCAGAGGCTGAAATGAACTCAGAACTGTTGTTCACATATCCCCCAAGGAGCTGGCATGGGAGATTGGGTTTGAGGAAGGTGCTTCTCAGGCTTTTGTGACCAAGAGTAGCAGGGCAGTGCTTGGCTGCATGGTGGCAGCCACCAAAGCTTTGTTGGGAAATGGAAAAAATTGCCTACTCCATCAGC
Organism: Phaethon aethereus; assembly: GCF_964289735.1. NCBI lineage: Eukaryota > Metazoa > Chordata > Aves > Phaethontiformes > Phaethontidae > Phaethon > Phaethon aethereus. The sequence continues at coordinate 9,272,656 of NC_138588.1, forward strand.
CAAACAGGAGCATCCCAAGGTGGCCAGTAACTGTCCAGCTGGGAATACTGGGCCAGCAGCTGAAAAAAGCAGTATGGTTTGTACTGTGTGGACGTGGAAAAAACCCAGAACACAAATCTCTAGGAGGGGAACCTCCAAACTTCGCTGTGCTCATGTGAAAGCCAGTCCTGGAGGCCAAACATGTGTAAACATAACAACTTTATTAACTAGGTGGGTGGATGCCATACCTGATAGGACATGTGATGGGAATGCAAGCTGAAACCTTTCACTGTGGATGTGTATGGTAGGTCTGTGCCAGCATAGCCATCAACCAGTGTTCATAAAGCCATCTGGAATTTGTTCTGAATTTCACAGTGTAGACAGCCAGGGAGACCACTGGTTTTGCTTGAGCATTCACTGAAATAATGTGCCACCAGCACCACGTTATTGCTAGTGGATGAGTTCTACACAGGCAGCAGTGCTGTTACTTCAATGGAAAAACCTAGAGTTTCAGGGTGATGATGTGCTGTATAGCTCTCCTGCTTTAATAGTCACTCCCTGAATTGCTCTCTTGGATGTGTTAATTCCACATGCCTTTGTCTGCTGTTCTGCTTTCCTCTCACAAAGCCAGGAAAGAATAAACAGCAGTGTAATGCAATGGGCAACAGTATAAATGCCCTCCAAAGAACAACTGCTGAGATGGTTGACATGAGAATTTGTAAGAGAAACAAAAGAAAATATGCTGATTCTGCTGGTTTGCTGCCGAACTCTGCTGTGCCTGACTAAATGTTATGTCAGAGTTCCATTGCTCATGGTTTTCTGATGCTTCACTGGGGAATAAGTGTCATTGTTTAAGTTATGCTGTTAAATCCCAAGTTGCAGGGTAGGAGGACTCACCTCTCTTCTATCAACTGCCTGTCTAAACACACTTTTATGAAGTACAGACATTAGATGAGAAATCTTTCTTTGTTTCACAATACTCTGTAATTTTAAGAGGAGGAGAGAGACACACACAAAACACCCCCGACCGCAGCACAGGGTACCACCACCCACGCGCCTGTCGGTTCTGCTCAGCATCACCCTGGAGTGTGGGACTGGGGGAAGCTGCCTGCTGGAGGCAGCGGCGGGGCTGGACCTTTTCCTGGTGGAAACTGGTCTGCGGCCACTGAACCGTGGTTCACAGCCAGGTGAATATTCAAGAGGAGGTTGGTTTCAGAAAAGAATGTAAAAATACTTGACATTTATGAGAGACTTAACGAGAGATATCCATTCATTGAATGGAAGAAGTGGAGGTACAGGAAAGTGTTTAATCCAAGGTCACAAGCTGGGCTGGAAATGAGACCAAAGTTGGAGCCCAGGCCTAAAGCACGGCTTGCTTAGACAAAGCAAGGATGCTTTCTAATTCCCCAAAACCATTAGGAGCCCACAGTCTTACAGGGTGCCCCTCTTGTCTGCCCGCACTGCACAGCCCCAGCCCTGGACTGTTGTATTTCTTGTTTGTGTTGCATTGCAGAGGGAAAATAGCAGCGCCCTGAGAGCGAAGTCCCAGGCAACTTGTGTTTAAAAGATGGAGCAGCAGTACGATATGGGCTGTGAAGAGGAAAGCATCTTAATCCACTCTTATGATGACTATAAGACCTCTGTCTTTTCTTGGCTCTGGAAACAGCTCGGATCTGGAATGCTGAAGGTATAATGGATAACAGTATATTACAAAAAAAGAAATTCCCTTACAAGTAATGGCAGGAGATTAATAAAGTTGGCTGAGGCAAGGAGCTTAAGGTGGCAGGTGGTCCATGCTTTCAGCTCTGGTGACCGCCGGTGCTGTTGCGCCTGGGGGTCTCAGTGGAGACCTGACCCCCGAGGGACTGCAGGGAGCTCAACAAGCCGAAGACGTTTCTAAGGCCCTGAGCATCCGCCCGCGGGGAGGGTCAGTCACTGCCACCCCGGGCAGCGACGGTTAAGTCATGGTCAGCAACCGATCCCTGGAGCCACCTTGCCCGTTTCAGCCGGGTGTTCGCTTAAGACCCACGGTCCTTCTTTTCCATTACATATTTTGATCTTCCCACCTAATTATCTAAGGGTCTAAAACGTGGAGCAAGGCTGAACTCGAGAGAGAGTGGTGATAATAGTAACAGCATTTATCCAGTAATGTCCTGTGGTGGGAAGCGCTGTGCTGATCTTTAGTGCTTATTGATATTGGTTTCCCTTATGTATCAATCTGGGAATTTATCCAGCCAAAAAAGCATTCGGTCAATAATCTCTATTTAAAACTATTGCAGAACAGCACATTAACTGGGAGCAGGCAGTCGGACCGGGAGGGTTTGGCAGAGCGAAACAGAGGGTCTGGGCTGGCCATCGCTTTCCAAGGCAGAGTGGCACAAAGCAGCAGAAACTTCAGGAGAGTCGAATGGTCACTGGAGATTTATGGCAGAAAGGTTTAGGGTACTTGGCACAGGGTAGACAATGAGCTTTTGTAGTCTGGTTCCCCACGAAGGTGTCTCCAGTGGCGTCTTTGCACGCCTGGTTGCCTGCCTTAAAGTGGGATTCTGCAGCGTTTTTGTGTTAGGCGAGATGAATCCAGACCAAAGCGCTTAATGATGATGTGTTGTAAACTTTGAGTAACGCTGCAAGTCAGACAGAGCTTTACTGCCCTGGGGCAGTACGACTGCAGCCTCTGACTGTGAAAGAAAATTATTCACTACAGCCCTTGGTGCAGCCGCTTGCTTTGCCTCAAACTGGTTGTTCTGGCCACAGTACTTAGGGAAGAAAGGGAGCAGTGCCTGTGCTTGGAAGTGGGCTGGGATTTAATGCCTCTGTGGTCCGTCTAGGGATTACCTTTGGATGGGAAGGATTCTCGATCATCCCTAAAATAGGCGGATACCATCTGACCCATAACAGGCTTCCAAAGTCTCTGTGACAGCTGAAATAATTGCACAAAGCTCCTCACAACAGCAGCATCTGCACGTGTAAAACTGACTGGCAATTCCAGTTAACAGCATCTGGCAGTTTGAACAGAAGTCTCGACAACCCATGCAGAGGTTATTGGAATTAAAGGGAATTACAGAATTGGTTTTAAAAACGTAATAAGCTCATGAACTCAGAAGATTGGATACACAGGCTCTGGTTTTCAAAGCCGTTCTAGTGCATCCTTCTGGCAGAGGTTATTTCTTTGACCATCTGTGAATGTGGAGCACAGAAATAAGGCTCTTGGCATACTTTCCTCTCACTATTTCTTCCTAAAGCAACATTGGTCACAAGCTCCCTGGGAAGAGAAACAAGTCAGTGGAGAGAAAAAAGGTAGGATTGGGTATGGCTGATGCAAAAGTCCAGATCGCTCCAAGTCATGGGAATTTTGTCAGGAATTTCAGGGACTTGACAAGTATTTAATTTGTGAAGTCTGTGTATAAACAAAGTGCAACACAGCATCCAAAACAATGACAGATTTTTCAATGGATTTTTTTGGACTTGGGCTTCTCGTCCAGGGCCTGAACCAAACACCCCTGAAATCAATGGGATTGTTGCTGATGATATCAGTAGCATTTCATCTACTAACCTCTACCTGGCTCTGAAATGAATCAGCCAAGCTGGTTTTAGTCACAGGGTTATCCCTTTTCCTTCAGGGAGACAACAGACGTGACTAAGGGCTACTCAGGGATGGAGAAATTCTCTGAATCCTCCCGTGTGCTTCCAAGCCGGGTTTCACCATTCATATCTCTGACCGTTAAATACTCATCACGCGCACTGCAATCCATGCCGAGGAAATGCTGATGCTTCTGGCTAAATCGAGCCACTGGAGATTTACCAGCAGGGTGAATATGAAAAGCCTCCTTTCTAATGTGACGACAACAATGTACCCTCATACCTGTGCATCTCGCCTCTAAGCTAGCATCCCTGCTCCTACCAGAAGCCCCTCGACTGCTGCAAAGTCAGACTGAACTACGTGCAGCGTGTTTGTAGGCTCCGTGTATGTGCAAACAAGAAACATCACACTCCAAAATCCTTAACAAACTGCAAACCCTTCTTCATTAGAAGCAGAAGAGGTGCAAGTTCCTCAGTGAGTTACTCCCTGGTAATGAATTAGTGCATGTTCAACTGCCTCCCCACCAGCTCATCAATCTCTCATACCTAAGGCTGCCGTCCTAAGTTCTTCTATTTTTTTTTTTTATGTCAAACAAAAAACAGATTTATGGGTAAACAGGCAAAAATAAGTAAAAGGAATGGCAATGAATTGCCATCCTTCATTAGGCCTCCCCAGGTCCTTCATGCAGACATGAAATATGCCAGTGTAAAATCTTTGTTGCTTTACATGCAAGCTTGCAACCATTCCTTTTAGTGTTTCTCATTGTAAACTGAATAACTGAAACTTAATTTAGTATTTCTGACAGAGGCTGCACGCAATGAAATGCCAGCCTCCCTGGCTTGGGCAAAAGTGTATCTGTTAAGTGAAGGCAGGGCACCACTGGCTGCTGGTTTCCACCTATGCTTTAACATTCCTGTGCTGCATAGCCTTGGGCACATCATTTAACCTTCCTGTCCTGGTTTCTTCTTTTGTAAAGCTGTAGGATGATTACCCGCCTTTCCTGCCACTCTCTGCTGCCAGGGGCTTTATAAAGAATAATAGAAATGAGCTCAATTTTTTTGAAAAATGAGTTAAAGACACAGGCAGTATCGCTCTCCTTTTACTACTGAGTTATGTGTCCCATCAAGCATAGCTTTGGGCAACAAGGTGAATAAAGTACCAATGTCATATTGCTTACATACCTGATAACTGTACCATTTGTAAAGTTTGTCCAGTATTAGCAGAGGGAAAGAGAAAGAAAGGCAAAAAGTTTGGTATATCTGCAATTCATGCTTTGCTGTTTTCATTGCAAACTCTTCCTAAAGCAGTTGAAGGTCTAGCTGACCTTGAATATTGGGGGGAAAAAAGAGAAATCTCCTGCTTCCCTTTGAAACATGCTGCTTCCCTCTGAAAAATGCATGGAAAAGACAAATAGTAGGAATGTGCCTGTAATCTGTGCCCTTCCTTTCACCAGCTGGTAGTGACAGGCAGTTGATAGGAGCAGCAGTCCACAAAGAAAAACTATATACGTGACTGACAGCATTTTGATGATTTTTTTGCATTTTCAGAGTTGGAAAAATGTCATCACTGTGTAACGTTGCCAGATTCTCTGATCTCCACAAAAACATAAACTGTATCCATAATGTTTGAGAACATTTCTCATTTGCAAAAATTTGCATTCCTAAGATGTGCATTAGAAGGGGAGAATTCTTCAGAGAAGCTGGTGTTCAGAGCGTGCAGGGCTGCCCGATGCAAGGACACACTCACAAATGCTGTATTTCTAAAGATGGAGAGAACAAATAAGGGGAGAAAATAGTTTCCAGAGACTTTTGGGGAAAGTTTAAAGGACGTTGCAAACCTAATAGAGTTCAAGGGTGGTGGGGTGGTTGTAGAGCAGCTGCTTCAGGCCCCTGAAGTACGGTAGAGCTGGAGCCGTGGTCAGCAGTGGGGCTTTGCTGGGTAACTGTGCCAGAAACGAACCCACCAGGACCAGGTTACCCAGGCTCAGCCCAGCTGTGACGTTGTCATCTTCTGCCCATGAGCGATCCTCAGAAATCCTATGACTCCGCTGTCCCCAGAGCAGAGAGAGGAGATTGTTGTGATCCTGGCTGTATGAAGAAGAATCGGAGATTTTGCTGTGGTTGCCTTGGTGGGAGCTGCTTGTCTCTGCTTTTCTGTGTGAGGGTCGAGGAACATCTCCACTGGGCTGGTTCAGTGCATTTGTTCTCAGCTCAGGTTTTGAGGCCGTTATGACACTGGGGCACGTACCCGGATTCCTGTGGGCTGCTTGACGTGCCTCCTGGCAAAAAATCAGTTTTCCAGCTGTGTTGCTGCAAAATGTGCGTTTCTTTTTTTAAGTCAAGGCTAATAAATGCAAAGCAGATGGTCAGGTGTCCTCCTCACCTCAGAGAGGCAACTCCACCAGCTGTTGACATGCACAGCAGGTCACAGCTTGAGCAGAAAAGTTGATGTCCTCTCACACCTTTTGGGCTTGGTGGGCAAGGACAAACATCTTATTTCTTTATTTGTGGATAACAAAAAAATTTAGGGATGTAAAAGTGCAGGGAGGTAACTGAAGTGAACTCTGGCTCTTCCATTCCCAAGGAAAAAACAAACTAATTTTGCTTTCAGGCTCAGACTGTGTGCCTGTTTCCAGCACAGACAACAATTTTTAAGGAAACTTCTTGAAGCGAAGGTTTTAATGAGTTCTCAACACCATATCACATCCCTTGGATTTGCATCATTTGAACCATATTTCTAGAGGTAATTTTTCAAAGTGATGCACAGCACTTTATCTGCATGAATGCCTCTGTGTGAGTGATTCATACTTCTAAACTTTGGATGTAAAAGGGGTCCAGGCATTTGAACAAAAACCTACAGCATTTTTTCTGTGTTTCCAGTGGCTTATCCAGGGAAGGTCAGTGTGTCATTTGTTTAAGAGAGAACACACACAGAGGTTCTCATCCTCCCCTGGGGCAAAGACCTATCAAGCCACCCTGGTCCGCGCAGCGCTGTGCCCTGCAGGACGGGCAGGCTGGGGGGCTGCACCCCACGTCTCTCAGCTGTGCTGTGGCGAGCAATGCTCTGGGACTGCATTGCAGACATGCAGCACGCTGACTTTGATGGGCCTATGGCACCTATGCACCCTGCCCAGGGACAGCGGAGCTGCCTGGGAGGCGTTCATTAAATGACCGCTTTGCAAGGAAGGTATCAGGGAGTCTGTGGCTGGAGATCTGCTCCTCCCTGTGCCTTCAGCTCCCATGTATCTGGGCTATGCCCACAAACAGGAGTTTGCCCTGACCTCTCCAAACAAAAGGGAAACCTAGGCGAGCACAGGAAGGTTTCATTCACAGGTGTAATCATGTCCTGAAAGAAGATAGCCCTCTTGCCCTGGAAATGGATGCATTAAATAACTCTCCAGTGTTCTCAGTTCAGTGTTCAGCCTGAACATTTAAAACAACTAGGGAAGCCATCTGATTTTACTGTGTCAGTAATGATGCTACAGCTTTGAGAAATTAATTTCTTCCCTACTGCATGCTCTGTTTGAGAAATGATATCACATTGTGAGATACTGCACCAAGCTTTGCTGATCACATTGCATAACAGGATGCTGGCTAATGATCCAAGGTAATAGAAGGCAAAAGCTGAATAAATTTTTAAAAATCATCACATGATACAAAATAATGCCAGTAGTTGGTACTGTGCAAGAGAGGCGGAACTCTTCTGAATGGGCTGCCCAGATGCTCCATCAGAAAGAATACATTTTAATAATCTAAACTGCGATGATCCACTTCATTATTTTTCACTGAGGGAATCGATGAAACACCTTAGGCTGGATGCTCAGCAGGTGTAAATCAGCAGTGCTCCAGGGGAGTTGATGGATCATTATTTCCTACTGCTGGAAGAGGAAACTAAGAATAGACACAGTCAGCACTTAAAAGTTCTCTAGTCCCAAGCAAGTGCTTGCAACACTGGCATCATGAACATCAAGCAAAAACCTGCCCTTGTAGATTAATAGCAATATTCCCATCAAAGCTTCAGAATACCTACAGCAGGGACCCTGGGCGAAATCCAGCCGCCATCACTTAGTGTTAGTTAAATCAAACCACTGGTGCTTATTGAGAAGGTTAAGCTTTGCAACAAGGATGCTGCAGCCTATGCGAGCGATGACTCGCCTTCCCTGACCTTGCCTGGCTGCTGGTGCCACGCGTTTCTCGCCAGCACCGCTGGCAAACTTCAGTGCAAACCCAAAATTACACGGAAACCCTGAGATCTTCCACTTTCCAGAGCTTGGCGACGATTTCGCTTTTACAAGGCTGAACATGTGAAAATGAAGAGTAGAAGACAAGGAGACAAGACGTAAGAGAGGAGGAGAGATGAATTGCTCTGCCCAATAAAGCAGCCCAGTCTATTTTTTGGCCCCTTGCAGTTCATTACTCACAGCTCCTTGGGTGAATGGATTTTTTTTTTTCCTATTCAGAATAATTCTCAGATCTCCTAACAAAAAACCCCCATCAAACAGGAGTATGCTTCTTCAGTTTTCCCCTGGAAAAAATTCAGAGTAATTAGGAAGCAGAAAGAATACATATGGCCAGCCATATAGCCAGAATAATAATCAAGAACAGTGAGGTGGGGGAGAAGAGTCAGGCAGCGCTGCCTGTGAGACAGCCCAGGCTGTTTGGAAACTGTGTGCCCAAACAGCATCTGGTCAATTATAAGAAATGCATCGAATGAAATTCAAACTCATTCACAAATGAATTAAGATGAGAGCGAAAGGGAAACATTTGCAAAGAATATAATTGGAATTAATAATTCAGACAGTCCTGCCTCACCTCTTCAAAATACTGTACAAATATTTGTGGTGACTTGCTGTCTGCGTGGGAAACGTGCTTCACGCATACAGCCAAGTGTGTGCAACAGGAGGGAAAGATGCCTTGTGTTCCCATGCTGGAAAATAATGCCCTGTGGCTGTGAGCAAGGCTGGAGGGTCTCACTGGGAGCGTGTGCCTGGCTTGGGATCGCTGCCTGCTTGCTTGGAAAGCCTCTCTCCATGAAAGTCCACAAGCGTTCATCACCTGTGATACCTGTTAGTTCTGATGGGTGGCCTTGGGATACCAAACGAGGTGATGGAAGTTAACAAAGAAGTAAAAGCCTGGATAGAAATACCCTTTAACGAGGCTCTGAGTCATATAACGTAGCTGCTTCTGCCTTTCTCCTTCCTGCCCCTTGCAGCGCGCCTTTATTCAGGACAGCATTCCTGCATGTGTTTGAACTCCTGCAAAAAAAGGAGGCACAAGCTTAAAATTAAACACGCACTTAAGCACCATCCTGAACTGGTGCTGCGCTTGCTCAGTGCAGAATAACGAGATGCCCCATCATCAAAGAGTGGGCAGAGAACAGAGACACTCAGCAAATAAGTGTTTAGTTATAATATTTCCTCTAGTGCCTGTTTCTCTGTCCCTCTAGGGTCGGGTGCGGGACCACATCTCCTGCACCGCAAGCTCATTAACCTGATTTCCTCTTTTGAAGAGGTGGACACGGATCCTGACATTTAGCATGGAAAAAAGGATCTGCAGATCTTCAGCACCAACCTTGAGATTAATTGTTGACATTTCTCTGCCTTTACCCCTTTGATGTTTGTGGAAAAAACCCTATAAATACGTATATATGTAAATTTAAAGGGAGGTGAGCGGGAGAAGAGCAGCCCAGCTAGAGGACAGCCTGGCGGCGCGGAGCAGAGGCTGCCGCGCTCCCCCGGCCGCTGATTTCTGGGCGATGGCTCCTCATGGGAGAGCAGCAGCAGTGACGAGCAAGGGGAGATCCACAGAGCCTGTCGGAACGCAGGAGGTGTCAGAAAAATCATTCATCCCGCATTTCCCACCGCTTCCCTCCAGCACGCGGCTCAGCCGTGAAGAGGTCCCTCGCACCGGCGTGTGCGTGCACGGGGCCAGCACAAACAAGGAGCCGGCGCTGCATGTATGACCTTCCTTAATGCAGTTTCTTTGTTGCCTCCTGCTATTTTCAGTGGTGCAAAAAGGAGCGCCAGGGTTATTTAGGCTATTTTTGATGTTTGCAGCAGGCTGGATGAGTGTTTGGTAACAGCAGACGAGCAAATTGCAGCTTAAAAAAACAAAGCGCAGCTACGATGGTCTCACTTCAGTCACCTGCACCATACTTGGGCAAAGGTGGGAGAAATCAATGAGCAAACATAGCTTGAAAGCTTGGCCCTGCTGAAATCGGCATCAAACAGCGCAGCTTCAGTAGGTGTAGGATTTCTGTGGAAATAAGGCCCATCTACCTGCTCAGTGACAGCCCCAGGAAGCAGCCGGCCGCTCGAAACCCAGCGTCTGAAGGCTGGGAGGGGGAAGCGCTCCGTCACTTGGAAGTGCCAAGGCAGGTTTCTGACAGGTAACAGCTTTGAAGCCCTGCCTTGGTGCAACGAAGGGATGCCTGAACCCAGGCTCCCAAAACTTTCTCCATTTTTAGACCCTTCCCCAAGGAGGCAGAAAGAGAGAACCTATTACTTTACTATAGGTCCATAATTAAGATTTTTTTTCTTGTTGCACATCCTGCTGGTTTTCAGCCAGCACAGAGATGCCAGAGCCACTCATTGCCTCTAACCCAGACTGTCAGGCACTTCTTGCAGCACTGGAGCTGAACCTTCCCCAGAAAACAGCAGTTGTTTGCTGACTGCATCCTCCCAGAGCGTCCCCGATCTGCCCATGGGTTGCTGCCACGTGGCATTGACAGCATGAAAGTCAAGTGGTACCTTCAAAGACAGCATCACTCCCAGGCAAAACCTGCCTTGTGCAGCAGAGTAGCACCTGGTGTGATCTTTCCCTGATACAACATTGCTGATAAGGATTTGATCTTCCCATGAACAGGAAAATTCAAAATGTTGCTAGAGGGCCTAAGTACCCAAATCTTTTAATGAGCAAAAAATTTATCATTACTGTTACTATAGCAGACAGGAAGACATTGCCAGACAGTAAATCTGTTGTGGTGGTTATTGCCATTTAATACTGAGTCAATATAAGTAATGTCTTGGAGTCTTTCCACACAAACTGATAAAACAGCCAGGACATGGGCTGCTCTCCAAGCAGCAAGTAGTTTGAACTTGAGATTTCTGTAATAATTTTTCTCACTCTGTGCTGAGGAGGAAAGGGTAGACTCAAGGGCTAAGGAATTTGCTGGTGTATTGAGTTGAAATCTTGGCTTTGGTTTCCTATGTGACCTTGGGCAAGTCATTTAATCTCTCTGAATTGCTGTACAAGGGAGATCCCACTTCTGCCACCCCAGCTAACTTCTTTAGCGTCTCTGGGATAAAAGTTGTCTCTTACTATGGTTCATATTATCTCAGCTGATCCAAGATCTGGTGCATGTCTTGGGTTGGAAAATAGGAGACATTTGTGAAAAAGAACGTATTTCATAAAACCCAGGTGACAAGTATCTTTTAACAAAGATCCTAAGTCTTCAACTAATTCAGAAAAATCTGGTAGGGGATCTGGTAACGCCATAGCCATGCACGCAGTCTTGGGAAATTCATCAACATCATTCATTAACATCATTCATCAACAGATAGGGAAGGGTGAGGGGAGGTTCTCCAGCCAGGGGACTATCCCATGCGATGCAGGGGTGCACACTGACAGCCGGTGGTACGGGCAGGCAAACCCTCCTGCGTCGCTCCTCCTCTCTCCTTCCCCTGTTCTCCACCACCCCAACAAGTCACACTACCTGGCACAGCCTTGTAGACCCTGGGCAGGTCTCTGAGTCACTTCCTATACTAATACAGGATTAAAAGGAGGAGAGGAAGCACCAGCTTTTACTATCAGTGAGCTGCAGGATATTCAAACTATGGATGATCCTGGGTATGGGTGTCAGACATGAAGTTTAAGGTTAGGAAATGAGCCAAGGGACCAGCTGAGACAGACACTGAGTAGTGACAGGCAATGCTTAAATACTCTGGCACGCTGTGATCCACATCCCCAAGTTCACTCCACTCCAGCAAAACCCGCCTCGATGGGCCAAACCACCTGCAGTCACGTTGATGTGGGGTACAGTCGCCTTCCCTCCACTCTTGGTATGTGTGTTTGGTTGACTTCTTTTGCTGTTTCTCCTCTTTTCCTAGCGGTCTGCGCCGCTGTGGTTACCTGTAGACATGGAGGGAGGGCAGATGTAACTTGTTGCTAAAACCGTTTACTTCTAGCTGCTAAATCACACTCCTGCTCCCTGCTCGTGCCTCGTGGCTGGTGGTCACCGACCTGTGGGGTGATGCTGGGATGCGGCACTCAGCCCCAGCCTGCAGCTGCAGCTCAGGCTGAGCAGTAACGGCGACATGATTAGACTAAGATTTCTCTTTGTTGCTTTAAAATGTCTTTGCGCTTTCTTTTGTTCAACATGTATTCCAGCTCAACTCAGCAAAGAGCTGTAATGGGGTAAACATGGCAATACACTTAGATAAAACTGTCCCAAAGGGAAAACAATATAAATCTTGCCGGTTTGAAAAAGCCTCAGTCAAAGGTTTTTGTCAAGATACTGAATTGATGTAGCAGTTTAACGGTTATTTAATATTTATATATTCGTGCCTAGCATCCAGATAGGTCAGGGCCCTGTTGTGCTACGTGAGACACAGACACATTCACATGCACAAAGTCTCCAGCGTATTTCAAAAGCATTGCCGATAGCTCCAGACTGTTACTGCAGCCACCAGTACCTGCCTAATGGGAAAAATGGGTTTTAAAGGTGCTTCTCAATGCACTGAAAACTCTTTGTGGAAGCATTCAGATTACACAGACAATTGAGTTTTCTCTGAAAACCTGTTCTTGAAGGCTTCATTTCGGAGAAGGAAGTCTTCTGAATTGGTGGCACTTAACTCCTGTCTCAATGCAAGCAAATGCTGTATTGATCCTGGATCCAGCCACACTGGGGATCAGGACTCCGGTTCAGAGTTGCTCCAGGAGATGCGCAAGGGAGTTTGGCAGGGTTTGTGTTTCTCCTTCCCCTCCTTCTGCCTCCAAACACACGTTTTTTACGCGCTCTCATACGTGGCTGCAGGAGGAGTTGGGTGTACAGAGCGCTATATGCGTGCTCCCCTTATATTTCTGTATGCACCAGGGTAACGCTGGGCTCCGGATAGTTTGACGCTAATATTTCTGCACCTTAGTTTAGCAGCCCAGACCTTTGTGGCCCTTGAATTGGTGGAGGCAGCATATGCCCAAAAGGAGCTGTGAGCATGCAAAATCCTGGCAGAGGGGAAAGAGGAAAAAGAAAGAAGAAAACACGGCTCTGGCCGTAGCTGCACTCTGCTAGCAGTGCGGCAGATGGTGGGAGGGTTACTAGATGGCAGTTCCTTGAGGCTTAGCATAAGCCAAGAAACAATAAAAGAAAGGGGGAAAAGAAGATAGAAAAGGGAATTTAAACAGATTGTCATGTCACCTTTCTATTCCTGCGTGCTGGTTTTCCCTGGGATAGAGTTAATTTTCTTCATAGTACCTAGTATGGGGCTGTATTTTGGGTTTGTGCTGAAAACAGCGTTGATAACAGAGAGGTATGTTTGTTGTTGCTGAGCAGTGCTTACAGAGAGTCAGGGCCTTTTCTGCTTCTCACCCCACTCCACCAGCGAGGAGGCTGGGGGTGCACAAGAAGCTGGGAGGGGACACAGCCGGGAGAGCTGACCCCAGGGATATTCCCTACTGTATGACATCGTGCTCAGCATACAAAGCTGGGGGAAGAAGAAGGAAGGGGGATGTTTGGAGTGATGGCGTTTGTCTTTCCAAGTAACCGTTACGCGTGATGGAGCCCTGCTTTCCTGGCGATGAGCAGGCTGAACACCGGCCTGCCCATGGGGAGTGGCGAATGGATTCCTTGTTTTGCTTTGCTTGCGTGCGCGGCTTTTAGTTTTCTCACTTTTACCCTTCGGTTCTCTCCCCCGTCCCACTGTGGGGCGTGAGCGAGCGGCTGCGTGGGGCTTCGTTGCCGGCCGGGGTTAAACCGCAATAACCTGCCACCTCAGCGGGAAATTAATCCCATAATGCCGCGTAAAAAAAGCTAGCCCTGAAGGCCCAGGGCAAAAATGGCTCTGCCTTGAGGGCATGAGTGAATCAAACCTGAGGGGAGGACGAGGGAAAACAGTGATTGCGGGGCGGTGGGGGTGGTCCATACAGGCAAAACCCAGGCTCAGATCTGCCACGTGCCCAATGGCTCTGAGAAGTAGGAGAAAAGCAAAAGAGCTGCAGAGTGAACCTGGGGAGATGCAGCTCCGTATGACAGCATGGTTTTTTGCTCTGGGGGCAGCAGGCTGGGGGGCTGCAGCAGGGCAGGAAAGGCCTTGTTGGCTGGAGGGACCAGCCTGCTGGAGCCACGAGTTAGCTGCATCTTGGCATGGCAGAGGAGTAAATGAACCATTCTCTTAATTGCAGATTTACAGCCAAGATGGGTACAGAGGAGTCCATATTTCTCCATAGGAGTTGGATGGCCGTGGAGAGAAGGCTCCCTGGAGAGATATCTAGGATACGGATGGACGTTACCCATAAATGCAGTGAAATAAGTTTCCCATTAGACTTAAATCCAGTGAGGCAGCATGAATCACCTTAAACATGCATAACTATCCCTTATATATAACCCCTGCTGAAGCATTAATTAACCCGTAACGACCATCCCTAGACACTCAAAAAGATCTCATTCTTTGCTCTATCCCAGAACAACTGCTGGAGAAACAAAATAATGGTTCCTGGGTCAAATGGCAACCTGGGCATTTAGAGCTGCAAAAAGCTGCAGTGAGAGTCCTCTGCTCTTCATCTGAGAGGCAACTAAGGACCATGGGACTATGTGGCCACGGTGAAGGGGTTGCTTTGAGGGATCTACTTTGTTCTTTACGGTACTCATATGTGCAAGTGCTTTGCCTGGACAGTGTTGTGTCTGATGGCAGAACCTGGTAAGCCTAAGAGACCTGCCTGGAATATGGGTATTTTCCTTTTTCATTTATTGGCTCTTTACAACTTTACCAAAAAAAATAATGTTGGCTTGCAGTAGATGGCACAGATTGGTTTGAAGTGGGCTTCCAAAGAGAGGCAGCTGAAAGAGCAGAGCAAAGCAAATAAAGAAAAGGCACTAAGTGAATAAAAGGGTTATTTAAGGTGGCTGCATCCCCAACTGGAGTTCCTGGTATTCGTGCCTGAACCAGAAGCCAAAAAAAGAGGAAGGGAACTAAGTGGAAAAGAGAAATTAAACCCCAAGTAACTGAGATCAGGTGTTTCATTTGGGCACTTGGATGCGAACGCGCTGCAGTTGGTTGCTCTTTCGACAGGGGAATTCAGTAAGTGAGGCTGCTGCACTGATGAATGAGCTCCAAGAATGAAAACACACGTAAATTAACTCCCTTCCAGCAGACTGCGCTTTATTAAAAAGCACACGTTGTCAAGGCAATGCCTTGAAGGTCAATACTCCAGCAGCTTGGGCAAAAACCCCTAAAACCTGAACCTCCTAAATGCCTCGTGTAACTAAAGGGACTTGCGTTGCAACCCTTTATTTTTCCTGCTGCTGACGGGAGGCCGGTGCCTGCCTCCCGTGACGAAAGCGTGCTTGCTCAGAGCCCTGGGCCACGACAAGGGGAGAAGGAGAGGCCCGGCCCGTGGCCCGCGCCGCCGGGCGGGCAGCAGAGGAACGCAGGCCCCTGCCTGCTCGGCTGCGGCGCCGCGCATCGCCAGCCAGGACGCCGGGACCGCGGCTGGAGCTGCTGCGAGGAGCCGCTAGCACAGGCCCGCGGCAGACCGCTCCCTCCGCTCCCAGAGCAGGCGCCAGGCGGGACAGGAGTGGCACCGCGCGGGTGGGTCTCCGGGCAGCGTCCCTGTATTGAGGTTTGCGTAGCCTCACGCGGGTGGGCTGTTTGTGTCACGCGGGGCTCTGTGTGTCGTCCAGAGGGAGCTGGGAAGAGCGGCAGCCCTGACGGCCGCGTGTCACGGCACGGTTGGCATCTGCTGCTGCAGGCAAAGTTATGGTATCCTGACTCCATTCAATGTGGGAAGGTGTTTCAGAAAAGAGTTAAGAGCATCATGTAAAATATAATTACGGGACAATAACAGACTGTTAGTTCCAGTGCCTAATTTTAAACCTCAGACCATCTAAAAACCTTCAGTCTGCTTTTAGAAGAGTTGTCAGCTCCTCAAGGTAAAAATACAAAGCGAGGAGAGTGGATAATCTCTGCCTGTCTTAGGGCCAAATACTATCTTCCAGAAAAAGTAAAATTCCCATTTCATCATTTACTCATTGAGACTTTTCTTCCTGGCTGAATGTGAGCAATTTCCCCCGGGATGAGCAGGCTAACGCAAGGACTTCATCTGCTTTCCCACTGATCGGTTGCAGTTCCTTTGAAAAGGCACGGGCAGAGGGGAGAGAGGGGGTGTTTCGAAGGAAGGAGGAACTGGTCAGATTTGGGGTAACTGAGGAGTGGGCTGAGCCGCTCAGACCAGTTCCTCCTTCCTTCGAAACATCCCCTCTCTCCTCTCACCCTCCTGTGCGCTACTGTGGTCCGGCTTCCCGCGCTCACCCCAAGGCGTGTTCTCTGGATTCAGGTACAGATCAGACCGTTCAGTCTGAAACATCCTGGGTAATTTGCAGGTCAAATTATCTACGGAGAAAAAGCTAATTGGTCATGTGGGCATGAGCGGATGGCGAGGTTTTTATTGTTCGAAAGTCTTTAGTTAATGTTCCACATATGCAAATAATACCTTTTAATTTTAGAACACTGTTTGGGTAACTATCATAAATTGCTACACAAAACATCCCCCCCAGCCCTGTGATGTGGAGTTGAATATTGTATGTATGAAAGATGCATCAGAAGTAGCCCATGTACTGAGTCAGGATATCTTCCACTAATGAAGTCCCTAAAGAAATGCACCACGGACCTTCTGAGCTGTGATATTCTGATGGCTTGGGTATATCAAGAGATAGCTAAAATAGCATTAGATATAAGATCTTCCTAGTAAAATTCACCAAGGCAGCACATAAACATCAAAGTGTCTTAACTGTTATAAAATATTCTTATGTTTGGATTGATAAGAAAGTAGGGTAGTCCCCGAGTTGCATAGCTATGAGAAGTAGTGTGGATCTTGAACTCTTGTGGTGACTTATTCTTATGGAATTATAAACATTTTGAAATCAATTAATTTTTACCTTACAAAAATATATCACTTTTTTTATTTGCAAATCTACAGCGCATGGTCATAATATACTTGATATCTCACTGTTGACCAAATACAAACACTAATAATGCTCAAAGGTTGCACATTAAATTGAACTAAAAAGTGCCTGATGTTAGCGCTCTCAAGATATTCCTGGCTACCTTTTATGGTGTCTCTTGGTTCTGCTCATGTAAGTGAAACAAGCTAATTCCTTATCAGATGAGACCTTATCTTTTGAAAATAGACACTGTCACAGACCATTCCACGTGAAGAAATCCTAAGTTCTTATCTTCATTTCTTATCATGAAATAATTAGAATATTTCAGTTCTGCACCTTGAGTCATAACCAATTATAAAAAGCTAGTAATTCAATTAGAAATCAGTTTCTTTTTCCAATGAGCAACTATATATCGTGATACCAGCGTTCATGCATAGTGCTAAAAAGTAAATGTTTGCAGGCTTGCTAGCAACTGCACTGAGCTCTCTTGAAAATATCGGCTTTTTGGTGCTCAGTCTTGAACGTCGCTGTAAGACTGTGGGTTCCTGCTCTGCAGGGTGCTGAAGGTTACACATGCAAGTCACATTTGGTAACTGAAAATTAAGTGATTATGAAAACACATTTCAGTAGCAACCCTCGCTGTCTGGGTGCTTTCTGAAATCCTCCTCCACATGGAAGGTGGTGAAAGCGTTGGAGCATCTCCGTACCTTCTCACAGGCAGGCCGCATGCCACCACGCAACAAGGAGTCAAGCCCCGTCTTCTGCCTGCCCCATGCCCCTTCCCCTGAAGAGCAACGCAGTCTATGCCCCTGTGTTGCTGCTCTGAGTATGTCTCCCCCAAAACACGCCCTGCGCCGATGTGGCCTGGATGCAGCGGGTGAACCGCCGCGGGAACGCTCGTGCTGTCTCGCTGCCGCAGAGCCCTCGCTGCTGTGCTTCAGCACGTGGCGCTTGAAAACGAAGTAATCGGAATAAACCTTTTAGCTGTCAACTGCAGGTATTAAAGATCCCTGTGATAATTGTCTTATCTGGCTCCAAAAGTGCTTATGACGCTGAGAGAGAACAAATTGGATTATGCCTGAAACGAGCTCTTCCATTTTCATAAATTACCCAGGAAAGCAGCGAGGGCTCGGAAACGCAGGCACCTTGCTTTTGTCAGACTGTGACTTTGTTGAAGGATCTTGCGGAAGGGAAAAAGCAAACAAACAAGCTGAGAAAGGCCTTTTTGGGAGGAGGGGATAGAGAGTTAAAAAACATGAACCAACGGCAAAAAGCTGTATAAAAGCGGCAAAGCTGCAACAGAAATGGGAGGAATATGATATTAAATATTCCCAAACCAGGCCAATTTTAGACAGTATGATTATCAGAGAAGAACAGATCTGTGTCCCCCAACTCCCATCATCTGGATCCCACAGATCTCTCAATTTTTCTCTCCCCGTTCCTCTGCGTTTTGCTGTTTGCACTTGGGGTTTGCAGCAAGTGGCCGCTTGGCCCCCACCAGCCCTGATGGCTTAAGGTCAGTGGGTGCTTTGCTGGCAATGTCTTCCTCTCATGCCCAGCACAATTTAAACACTTAAATGGTGCTGGTGAATTTTTCAAAGAACATGTCATTAGTCTTCCACCTGGGGTGGACATTTATGGCTGGGGACCTAGGTGAAGATGTGAAAGCTCTACCATAATCTCACTTCCAGCTCAACTTAAAATTGCAGAGTGTGCTCCCACAGCGTTGTCATCTTCCATTTAAATGTACATGAGGGCTGCTGTCCAGGCTGGGAACAGGGGTGGTGCAAGTTTAATCACGGTGGCTTCAGTACCCCACACCGATTCTGTCAGAGATCCAAACACAACGCAAAGTGATGCTGATATTCATAGGGACTACGCTGATCTTCAGCTGCACTGGGACCAATGGGGTCTATTGCCTTTGCTCCCAGTCCCCTGAAAGTCACTGAAAGTCAAATATTTCACCTGTGTTTCTTCAGCCTGGATTTACTCCCTTTGCCCCGATCATGTTGGCTAAGTGTTGACTCTGACGGAAGCAGACATCCAGGAGCAGCACCGTTAGCGTTATTAAAAACACTGGACCTAGCCTGTGGCACAGAGGAATTGCATGCAGCGTACGTTATTTTACATACGTTATTCTAGCTGGTTAGAAGCAAGTGGGAACAAAAGTGACAGAAGATCTGAATAGTGTTTTAAACTAGGGAAGCTCTTTCAAAATACAGTAAGGAATGCAAAATAGCTGTAATAAATATGAAAGCTTTTTAGACTCTGGTATATGTTAAATCTTGAAAATGTTTGGTTAATGATATCTGCCACATCCCTGACATAGATGATTTTTTCATTTCTCTGTCTTTAAATCTCACCCCTCTTTTTGGAGAGGAAAGACTAAAATATTTATCTCAGAACAGGCTTCTGAATTCATAATATATGTTTGAAGTTACTTCCCCGCTTTTGCCAGCTCTTTGTAAAAACTGCTTGGTAAGCTCTTTGGAGATCCTAAGTAGATTTTCCTCCCATTGGTTTGCTCACAATACTCATTGTTGAAAATTACTGGTGTTTTCAGAAGCTTCCAGAAAGAGAAGCTTGGAAAGAGAACTCGGGCAAAACCAGGAATGGGTTAGCATTAAGGACTATACTGAAAAATGTAACAAGACTCCGACAGCAGCAAGGCTGGATCTTCAGGAGGGAAACCAGCTCTCACAAAGCTCACAGTGGCTCTGGGGAACCATGTGAGCAAGACTGTCCTGGAACCAGGTGTTACAACGCGAGATGAAGAGAAGCCATTTGCAATGGTCTTGGGAAGTCTATGACCAAGGTTGCACATTTCAAAAAACAGAAAATACTGTTTGTCCCATATTGACAAACACGCCTTCCCTGGAGAGCTCTGTCAGGTCAGGCTGGTCTCCCGGTACTGAGCCTGCAGCAGCCAGAAGCTGTGGGACCAGGGATGACCAGGCTGACGCCTCTTTCTTCTGCTCACGCTCCTACTTGTGAGAAGGGAAGTCAGGCTAATACATGATACTGAAATTTTACTGTCTTCAAGGCTGATCCTCCAAAAGCCAACTGTCTTCATTTTCAGGGCAGTAAATTGCTGGCAGCACAGAATAAAAAGACTGAACTTTCTTTATTAGTCTGAATTAGCAAACATAACTGAAGCCCTCAAAAATTAGCGTGGGGCTTGTTTCTCCTTGTCACCTACCCACTTACTCTAGCCAAAGTCGTTGGCACTTGGTAGAGTATAACTGCCTTTGAGCAGCTGAGCAAATACATGATTTACTGCTGGCTGTTTCCAGTTAGGAGAGAAATGAACATCAGAGCATCATACCTTTGGTGTAACCCTGTTTATTTATTAAGAATATATATGAAAAAGACACATTTTCCAAAGAAGGAAGCCAAAATAAGAGGGGTCTGTTCCTACGTACAACACCCAAACTGACCCAGCAGTGGTCTCTGAAAGGTTCATTCCAGGCTGTCCTGCAGCCTTGCCTGGGCCATCATCTCTAATATATCCAATGCTTCTCTTTTTCTCTTTCCCATACACTTAAAACACCCCTTCCTCATCACACAACCCATCCATATTCAAAACAATATTAACAAAACCCCTTTTTCCACATCATTCAGGTTCTCAAGTGCCTTGGCATGTTTTTTTCTTGTAGCAGTGATGTCTAGCTGTATTTTGCAGAGGGCTCCACATCAACCAGTTGCTCCCAGTCCAATCTGGTGAGAGAACAAGACCAAAGGCCATGGAGCCGAAGTGAGCAGTTAAAGGAGACAAAACCAGTAAGGAAAGGGTGTGCTGGTTAAATCGTTGCATGTTTTCCTCATTCATTCCCCCTAAGGCAACATCTTTATTGTGGTCTTTGCTCCTACACAAGCCCACACATCATTATAGTTGTTTACATACCATCACTAGCAATAATAATAATAGTTGAGTAATAATTCTTCATTTGAATGTGATGAACGGCTGCATCTCTCAGTAAAAATAAATACATGGGGAAAGGGAAAATACATCATTGTTACTAGCAAATGAGGCATAGTGCAAGAAATTAAACTATCTGGCTTATGGAAAAGCAGGGAAAAACAACTTTGCAAGAAAGTCTTAAACCAACAGGCATAAGGATCATTTATCGAACATAAGAGAAATTAATAGGGAAAAGGGATAATTAAGAGAGATATAAATGTTTGCTGAAGTTCTGTATAAGTGAGTACCAGCAGGCATAAAATTAGAGTTCAAATAAGAACGTAGATTATAGTTTCATAGTTCAGTTGACACGCTTAATTTGTACAGGGTTTTTTTTAATTTCTACATTTTTAAAGGATAAAAAGCACCCCATCAAGAAAGACCCTGTAAGTTCCCAAACACTTAAACATCCAGCTCCATAGTACAGCGGGTGAGGTTAAATTTCCCGTTTCCGAGCAGCACACAGACCTGCATGCTACAGCGGCCGCAGTCCTGCTGGGCTCGCAGGGCTGGGCCAGCAGGCGAGGGCTGTCACCCTCCCAGCATATGCAAACATGCTCCATAGGGCACCAGTCTCCCTCTGCCAGCAATTTCTCCGACATTTGTGGACCAAGCAAAGGGAGAAGACAGAGGAGAGCATCCTTCCCTAGGAATGCTCCCTGCTCTCCCCACGTGCAGGGTGGTTGCAGCACTCTACCTGCTGGCCAGCCTTCTCCATCTTGCTCCACAGTGTCCTTGGACAACCCTGCTGAGCCAGGCAAAGCCTGGGATTTCGGGGGTTAATGCCTTGGCAAGGTTCAAAGGCAGTTCAGGGAATTGCTACCAGCTGAGAGCTAATAAGGCAAAGCTGAGCCTACTCAAGCTCAAGGCTTTAGAAGGAAAGGAACAGGAAGGGAAGGGAGGTAAGCAAGCAAGCAAGTAGGCTGGCTGGCTGGCTGGCTATTTACTTGTGGGGGTGATGTGGGGTGAGAAGAGGTTGGTGATGGGTCATGCTATGTGATACTGCTCTTTCTTACACCTTTCAACACTTTGTTTCTAGGCTTGTCAGGTCCCTGCAGCGGGTGCTATGGCCAAACTGGCACCTCTCTGCTTTGGGCAGAGATGCCTTTGCTTAGACCTGCTGTAGGGATGGTGGTTCTTGCCCTCACCCCTCTGGGTTCTGCTGGTCTCCTCCTTTTCCTCCTGCAAAAGCAATTGTGCTGTACTGAGGTAGGGATGGGCAAGGGGGGATTGAACCGTTGGGGCTTTTCAGTGCTCTAGGCATCTAGAAAGTAAAATTATTCTCTTTGGTGGGATCAGGATCTTGTTTTCACTTCTCATAGGTTTGTGTTTTATTTGGTGATGTGTTAGTGAGAATTTAGTGTGCTTTCTGAAGCTGGAGTAGCTGGATTCATGGCTTTGACAGAGCTGTCTGTACTAGCAAGGGGGGAAAGCAAATAGATTGGAAATATTCATTTAATAGCACTCTAAAGCAGCCTGTCCACAAACTTCTGCATATCCAGAATATTTAGCAGTGAGGGGGCATAATGTTACAATCCTTTTTAAAAAAAATTTCTTATAAGCTCATGCTGAAAAACTCTTGTGCTTGTGCTTCCTAGTATAAATATGTCAATACTAAAATCATGCTCTTATTATATTTCTAAGTATTTTTCTGTAGAGAGGCTGCAGGGTAACTCTGCCAGTGTCTGTCTTGAATAGCTGAGCTTTAGCACAGCAGACAGCAAGGACCTAAGACCTGTTTCAGCAAAGGGAGTCTATACTTCTCTTACTGTTTTTCTTCCTCTCCTGAACTGTTTACAAATGGCAGTTTAGCCCCTGGTCTTTGTCAACAAGTTCCAGCTACAAAGCCTTCAAAGATGGCCAAAGGTGCTGCTTTCTTTTTCCTATAAGCCCTTTTGCCACTCCACTAGAGATGAACTGTATCGTTTAAAAACAAAAATTCAGGAAGGAGTCAGAGGCATGAAAGCAAGTGATAACAATTAGGAACTGCTGCTCATCTTCGATGTTCAGGGAATTGTTCAATGTTTGTGCAACTACTCCAAGCCCTGCTTGTCCTGAGTGTGGGGCTGGCCTGGTGGCAAGGCAGAGCATCAATCTGTCTCTGTTCACAGCGATGTGGAAAAATAAGTTCAAGGGCTACTGAAGTGAATTTTATGTAAATGTTACAATAAGCTAACTTCCACAGATGTACATATTTATGCGAGAAAGCTAGAGTTAGCTGTTTCTCAGGAGCACACGTCATAAATTGCTTTACTATTACTATGTGTGCATGCATATCTATGCTGGAAAAAGGCTCAGGTTTCTGCATTGTGGTGAACAGCTGCAGAGTAAAATAATCAAAATCTATATTAATGAAGCTACGTCATATCCTTATAACTCTTTTTATGAATTAAACTGCTTTAGTTTCCTTTTATATTAGTGGGTGAGAAGTCTCTCGATATGTCCATAATTAATTATGAGCCCAGGGTATGTTATTTCAGTTTTGCAGAGATCCAGACTGTGCATATTCATTAAAACTTAGTTCAGCCTTTACTTTTATTTCCTAATGATTAATGTTACCCCTGGCATGGAGAACTGGGGAAAGGTCTCTTTATCCCTGTAGTAATAGAAAGGCTGGGATCAGGCTGGGATCTTGCTCTCCTGGCATCCTGTATCATATATTGATTTCTAACTTAAAACGTTTTTACTAGAATGGATGAGAAGCTGGGGTACCGTGGTTTCTTAACAAAGTGGAGGCATTGGAGCAGAAAAATTAAGACTTTTTAGTTTAAGCATGAGAAGAAATATGGGATACAGGGAGGCTAAGCTCTGAAATTCACCTTCATCTTTCAGGGAGCAGAAGAGAATCCTCTTATGGGTGAATTTGCCACAGGTGTCTTACAAAAGGAGATGGGGCACACTTCCAGGTGGGAAAACAGCATGTTGGCTCCCGTCTCTCACACACTGCGACACCAGCTGTCCCATATAATGTGGGATTTCCTGTAGTACATTCACAAATCCCATGCCCCTTATTAAAATGGTATTAGTTGGACAAAGGTTTCAGCAGAAGTAGTCCCAGGCTGCTACATACAGCTGGTAATAGGCAAAGTTACTCTCTAAAAGCCTTGTTGGAGCATAGGCCATGTAGGACTCCCCATCATCACCTCTGCCACCTCCTCGGCTCACGTGTCCTCCTGCCCGGGGTGTCTCTCCTCCTTCGTGGCTCTCATGGTGTCACGTTCATCAGTGGTTTATTTCACACTTTAAATCTGGTAATGTTATTCTGACTGCAGTCAAAGGAGATGCAGAAACCCATAATGTCTACTGTATCTTCCTTCAGTCACCATATCTCAAAAACATCCCATCATTTCCTCTCCACTTCACATGGCAGAAGTTGCTGTGAGATTAATGAAGACATGGAGATTCACCCTTGTGAAATAAGATAGTTGGGCCATCTTAATTTTCTCCAAGGACTTTACAATCTCAAATTCAAATGTGACTTAGAAAAGGTCACAGAAGAGAGAAAGCCTAGGAGAGGAAGGGGGTTGCAATTAGGAGCATGTAACTGGAATAATTCTCCAATTTCCATGCATGATGAAATGAATCTGTCCTGGCAGAGCTAGCATGAAGAGAGGATGCGTTGCAGTATGTGTTTATGAAATGTTTGTATCATCCAGGAGGAAAGACAAAGCTATTTGTGTAGCAGCATGTTGGCAATATTTCCACATTTGATCTATCCCCTAATAATGGTTTGGTGTGTGGTTGTGCCAAGCTCCAGATGGTGGATTCACATCCATATTAGGAAAAATTAGGTTTAGACCCCAATGAGGTGTTAATTTTTAAGCAAGTTTAAAACAGCTCACAGCTAAGAATAGTCTACAGCTGAGAGTCTTGCAGTCATCTAAGGTGAAGAGAAAATGCATAGAAACTTTCATAAAACAACTGCACTGTGACTGTGAGCACTGATTCAATACTGAAGAAGTGCAGCACGCATCCCCGGGTTTGCATCCTGTTGAAAAGATGGGGAAGAAAATCAGCTGAGAATGTGCAACCACACAGTGAGGGACAAAGGTCTTTCAGGAATGCTGTAAGTAAAGTTGGTCCCACCTTGGAGATGCATGAGAGCCTCTGAGATATCCCCATTCCTATTTTCCTAAGGCGCACAAAGGTGCTCAGAAATGGCACCTATTAGACCATTGGGTCCAGAGGTCATTTAAGGGCAACTGTTTTCCCTTTTCCAGTGCCCACAGGTATGGGAACCCACAAGGCTCAAAGCTTGAGGGGATGGTGGCCGTCAGAATGAATCATCTTGAATAATGATCCACTGAGTTGAGGGAGTCTGTGTCTTCCTTGCAGTGGTTGGCAGCTGTGGGGTTCCCAGGGATCCTCCATCCTCAGCAGTATCAGAACAAGCACTTTGGGGTTTCTTGCTGTTTTAAGACAATCACACATGACCAGTCTTAGGTTGTTTGTGGGTTTATTTTTTTTTAAATTTAAACCTTTTTTGAATTTAACTTCTGAAATATGAACCTTTTCTGCTCATCGAGTCCAGGTCATACCTGTCTTTATTATTCCTGAGAGCTCATTTGTACTCCTGTAAGGTATTGTATCCCATTCTTATCAGTTGAAAGATTATCTCTGGGTACTGTTTACTCTTTGCCAGTGGATCCTAAGGCCTATGATCAATTCAGTCATGAACAAGAAACTGTAATAAATGGGGCACTTCCCCTGACCCACTCTATCCTCTCGCTGTAGCACTCTTGCAGGTTTGCTGAGGTGCACGGAGGTTGATGTAGACAGAAGGAAACAAAGTACAGGGACTCTGTCTTAACCATTAATTTTGATGTAAAGAGTATGTAGGAACAGTAGTTACGGTGACAACCTGGGATTTAGGAAAGCTGTGTTCAATTCCCTGCTTCGCCATGTGTGACGTTGCACCTCTGTGCCATGGTTCCAAATCTATATAATGGGACAACTGTATTTTCCTACTTCATGGGGCTCTTGGGAGAATAAATGCCTTTAAAACAGTAAAGCGTTCAGTTAACCTGACAATGAGATCATATAAGCGTATTACATAGATACGGCAGAATCCAATGAAGGTGGCTTTAAAATAATATTAAAATCTATCTTCCGAGTTTGATTCTATGAGAAGAGACTGTTCTGCATCTGTATTTCAGGATATTAATCATCTTGCTGATCCATCCATCATTCAGGATGTTCCCTGGCCCTGAAAACACAAAGAGCTTTGTCATGAACTGCGTATTAGAATAAATATTTCTTCCATTTGACAGAACTCCTGGATCTGACATTTTCTTAAGTATCTTATATTTTCTCCTAAACTAACAGCAGTTAATAGAATACAGTGATGATTTTTATAAGGTGTCCTGTAACTCAGAGGAACAGCTTGCAGATTTGAACTTTGCTCATCTTTCTAGATGTCTTGCCTGGACTCTAGAGATAGGCCAATTCCAATGATTAAGAAGTTCTGTTAGTATCAGCACTGTTCAGAGTTTTGGCTGCTTTATCTCTGTCTTGCTTTTAGTCCCAGCTGAAATCAAGAAGTAGAAAGGCAAATTGAATGAGAGTGATTGTTATTAATTAAAAGAGAATGTTAAAAAATTTTCCAAACTTTTTTGGTGTCTCAAAAAATGTTCAGGTATGTGATGTCTCAACCTTCTTGAACAAGTTGATATCTATTCCTTCTTTATCTGAGTCCATTCAAGCATACCGCACAGTTGATATGGGCCCCATGTAGCTTTATCTGAATCAGTTCTCCCAAAGTCTTAAACTATATAATTAAGCTCTTTTTAGTGACTGGAAAACTGCCACTAAATTTGAAATCTGTCATGGTAATTTCAAGGCTAAAGGAATTAAATTTAACAAGAGATATTATTCCTAATTATTACCCTATCTCCAGCATTTCGCACTTGCCTAAATTCTTTAAAAGTTTTGTCCCTTCCATAGCCACCTGATCATCAGAATTTTAATTAAGGCTAATCAGGATGTCTGAACCGTGACTGCCCATAGATTACTCTCTTTAACTATTAAGTAGGTGTTCATCTCAAAGCCTCATTGTATCTGTTACTTGGGATGACACAGCTGTCAAGGTTTCCAGTTTTGATATAGCTTTTCCTGAAGTTATTTGAATTGAATGAACTGAATTTAATTTGTAATTTCAGAGTAGGTTACCACTTTTCTGTGCTATGGCAGTTTTGCAACAGGCTAAATCCTTTTTGGAACCATTTACTTTTGCCACTGGTACCATCTTTAGATGCAGGGTCTGATTTTTATCCCAGAGAAGTATAGATGAACTGCTTATACTGGCTACTTTTTTGTTCATAATTTAGGTTATTGACTTCAGCAAATATCTTCATTGATTCCCTATAATTGCTGGCTTTGTGTTTTTCAGGGATACATAATAAGCTCCTCTAGAGTTCTTCTTAATAGGATGAGTATTATTACAAAAGATAAATTCACATATGTGAAGAAGAGAGGGGGATCTATGCATCTGTCCTTCAAGGGGTGAACATCTCAACAGGATGTTGAGGATCAGGAAAGGAAAGGCTGGCTGGGAGAGATTGTTCACCGACTTATTCCCATGTACGAAACTGTTGTCTATCCTTAGTTTTCTTGTGCCAAACGTTTGACTTCAGACCCATTGTTTTATCTTTATTTTCCTTGTAATTTTCAGTAAATGATGCCATGTACAGAAGAACATGACAAGAGCTGTACTGGTTCAGACCGTGGTTCCCGTTAGCTGACTGTTTCTGGGAACAACCGAGAACAGGCTCCCAAGGCACAGGGCAAAGACATCTCAGCAAATACCAGTACTTTCCTAACATATTCTCCCAGCTCTTGGTAGTCAAAAGACCAGTGACTTTCTGAGTTGGAGATCCAATGTACTGGTCTTCAAGAGGCTAAAATAAATTTTCTTGCCTGAATTTGTCTAGCTGGATTGTTGCAAGAGACCTGATGCTGCAAAATGTTGTTTCATAAGGGTTTTTGAAGGCGGTACTGAAAATGGTTGTGTTTTGCAAAAGAGGGACAGGTCTGTGCAGCAGGACAGGATGGCTGGGTCACTGTGCCATGTCAGGGCTGATGTTCCCTGGAGGCTGTAGTGAGCAGCTCTGTACTGTGGCTGCTCTTTGTTAGTGATCCTCAGGGAAACACAAACCCTATTGCCAACACAATATATTATCTGAGGTTGAACAAGAAAGCAATTATGGTACCAGATTGCCGTTAACAGGTAGAAAAAAAACAAGCCCAAGGTTTCTTCTGCATCTAAACTTGTGGGCTGGCATTCAGATAAGATGAAAACATCATAACTTTCAGTGATTAACTGTGAAACACTGGAAGTGAGGCAGTCGAATTTGTTCTCAGAGTCTTAAATACTTTCATCTAGGCACTTCTTTTTGAATAGCGCGGCCTTCTGTGACACCATGGAGCATTTTTATGTGCAGACTTAATTGAAACAGTCTTATTTATAGTGGTGAATATTCATTCCTGTTAAAGGTGATTCTGAGGGAGGTTAATAAATGTTCTTACTTTTCGTTGCCTCAGCTAATGATCTGGAAAACAAATATACTGCTATTCCCCGGGAACCCAATCTTGCTATGCTGGATTACGCTGGATGAAAGTTGTATTTCACCTTCCATTTATTTATTATTCACGTCTCTCCAGTGCCTGGAGTTCCTACCGAGATGCATCAGGCACAGACCCAATGGGCAGTTGTGTCCCAGAGCTGGCAATCTAAGTCTGAGAGACGATAGATGGAGCCAGAGAGACAAAGAAGTACAAGGAGACAATTAGACCAAATCTGTCAACGCAACTGGCCATGGTCTTTGGGCACTAACACTGTGGCAAAGGATTGTGGCAGAAGAGCACTTAAGGACAGTCTTCTGAGACACATGTGATGTACTATGCTAAAATACTACTTTTAATACTGAGAAAGATCATTTTAATCAGAGAATTTGACTGCAGAGTGAGTTATTTTTATCACTGGTTGGTGGTAGTTCTTTACAGTACTTAGTTCTCAGTTTAGCCATCCATGGTTTACCAGGCTAAAGACTGCCTTATCACACGTCAAAGGAGACGTCAGCCCTTCGTGCAGCTACAACACAACGCGGAGTCTCAGCTTTTCACAGGACGAGGTATCACAGCATGGATGTATGAACTGTCCAAAGCTGCAAGCTGACTGTGACTGGTCATGTAATTTTTTTCTTCCACAGTTATGATTTTTCATCATTTAAATTGCCAGAAATTACCAGGACACATGGCAGTATCCTTTAACTCAGTTCTTTTACATATCTGAACGCAACATTGCACTGCAGTGAAGGATCTGGGGAATCTGAGCCTGTCCCCGGCACTTATTGCCTCCTTTCTCAGCCAAGGAGAGACACAATATCGGCATAGAGAGCTGATGAATACTGAGATTTCATGGGCGAGTGCTCCTGTGAGCTGCCTGAAGACTTAAGCTGTGTTGCTTGGAAAAGTTTTGCACTGGGGCTACCCCTGCATGGGGGTGCCAGCTCCCGCTTAGGAAGGTCTCTGGGTAAAATGAGTAATAAAGGATGAAAAATTATCTCAGTCAACACTCTCCTCTAATGACTCTTGGTGAGTGATCTCAGTCTACCTT
The DNA here is from genome assembly GCF_964289735.1 of Phaethon aethereus. Taxonomy (NCBI): domain Eukaryota; kingdom Metazoa; phylum Chordata; class Aves; order Phaethontiformes; family Phaethontidae; genus Phaethon; species Phaethon aethereus. The sequence continues at coordinate 9,301,945 of NC_138588.1, forward strand.
GTAGAAGCGTACTGAACCCAGCCTTCATTCTTGACAAAAGCCTTTTAATGATAAATATTGTAAAATCAAGAAAAGCCTAATACAATGCAATATGGAGCCTAATGCTGGGAAATGGCTGTCAACTTCCAAGCTTTTTTTGGGTACCTAATCCTTCCAGTTCTTCTGTGAAAACAAGAGGCACAGGGCTTTCATCTATGGATGCCATTTTGTGCCTATGGTGAACAGTGTGCAGGTAATTTGACTGGGACAACTTTTAGGGAGCACCAAAATGTGTTGCTCCTACCTCAAAGCAGAGAGCTCATCCAAAAATCAAGCCGGTATGAGGACTCAACGACAGCTCCCTGCATAGTGGACTGCCTTTCCTGACTTGTCCTGAGCAATGGCCAGGGTGCTGTTACAAATATTGATCCACCCTAGCAATTTCTAAATTTTGGAAATTATATCCAGCCCTGACAGAAGCAGCTTTGGAAAGTCACACACAGACCAACAGTGGAATGAAAAGCCTCTCAGCAGTATAAGCAACCTTACTTGCACCTTCCCTGATTCTCCTCTGTCCTTCCAAAAGTGCCTCCCTCTGCGAGCTTTTGCAATTACCTCTCATTAGCCATCGACAACAAAGGAAGAGAAGGCCTAAATTGGAAGCATGTATCATACCCCAATTTAGCCTGTCTGTCCTGCTAATATAAAAGCATATGCTCCTCATACACTCCTCTGCATTAAGACTAAGAAAGACAGCAGGAGGAAAAAGAGGGAAAGCTGAACCATGCAAACTTTTACAATGAAGTGGTTTCTATTTGCCTTTAAACAAGAGAATAATAAATTAGAAAACTGTCTTCTTAGAACTGTCTTCGTCTTGTACCAGGTATGTGCTTAAACTAGTTCTCCACATCCAAACGCGTGGAAGGAAAGCTGGGTTTCTGGTTAAGAGTCTGCACATCAGGGGTTAACTGCAGCTCTGGTGCAGATCGTGTGTGTTTGAGCAATCTTTATGTAATAATCTGCATTTTACAGATAAGGAAATAAAAGTGCCCTGACACAGTTGCTGGAAAGGGCTGTATGAGACCATGGCAGTAAGATGGAACTTGCCTGTGTGACCTGCAAGATTCTGCTAGCCCTAAATTCCTGAGCTCACAGGCTTGACAAGAGTATTAACAGTTTTGAGGGCTTCAGGCACCATAATGATGGAATAAGTCGACATAACAAAAGGACTTCTTTAAACAGACAGTAAGGATCTAAGAATCAAAACAACACCAGCTCCAACTATTCTTTTTCTTGAAGCAGCAGAGGTAATGTGGATTAGGATTAGATTGTTGTAATGCTCAACTGACAACATAAAGCCAACACTTGTGAGAACACACAGATACCGTTCAAGTAGATCACATAAAAAACACTAGCGATGATAACCTAGGTAGAAATAAATTAACCCAGCTAGGCTGTGGGCACATTGAAATAATCAAAATTGTTTCTTTTGAAAAAATGTATTTTTATTCTGTTGCAGTGTTTTGTATAAGCTTTCTGTAGTGTTGTACTATAGTCATAGTGAAATGCTCTTTTTTTCTGCATCATGTCCTTACAAGTACTGGCTAAGTTATGAAACTCTGTATTTAGTTTACAGAAAGTTGCAAAATTCAAACAGGCAAAACCTATTTCACAGAAAGAATCAGCTATCAGAGAAAACAGATGTGTAGTATCAAAACACGGATTAAAAACTGATGACTTCCCAAATTCCACGTGGTAGTAAAACAACCTTTGGTACTCAGACAGCGTACCAACAAGGCCACTTAGAAACAACTTTGCAAAAACTCGGTGAAGACCTATTGCATTCAAAGACTTTAAACTGTGCGAGCTAGCTGCTGCACTACCGTGTGTTATTACATCTTTTCAGGAGAGAAAGAAAACCAAGGCACTACCGAGCATGCTCTCTAAACTCTCTTTTCTCTTACGCTGCTACTAATGCATTAGTAGAAGAAGAATCTCTCATTTGAGTATGCGCTAAAAATGAGCCTCTGGAAAAATGCACCGCGGTTCAATTCATTGCATTACAAACCCCAAAGTCTACCAAGAGCTGCAGTCGGTGGCGTGCTTACGCCCGGCCTTTCCAGTGAAGCTAGCTGAGGACCCCGCCATGCCCTGCCTGACCGCTGCGGTGAAGCGGCAGCGTTTGCCCATAATAAGTAACAAAACTTAAACAAAGGTTCTGGGGTAGAATTAGCACCGTTTTGTGAAAGTGTCTGTACTTCTCCCCACAGGCCAAAAAATTCCCTTTTTTCCACGAGTGACACAAATAGGCAAACTAAGGAAACTGGGGTTTGAGACAGCTTTTTTTTCCTTTCTGCATCTTCTCCTACACAGAAAATATACAGAAGTGGAAGTAAGTTGAAAAGTATGGTTTCTGAGTATTGAAAGTCCAGCCCTGTCCTGGTGTTCTCCAGTTGTGTCAACATCAGCCACAAACCCAGCTTCTATTGAGGAAGTGAAGCAGTGATGTCTTCTCCGGAGGGTTTTTCTCTGCTGGAAGACTTCCCTTGGACTCCATCTGCCTTTGGGTCAGACCTCCCTGTAGTCCCAAAGGCTTCTGGAGACTTGGAAAGGAAATAATGACAGGAACGAGCCTTTCCCATTTCACAGCCGACAGACAAGTGGTTTGGTAATTGTAGGGTAATAACAAGCAGAACAATTCAGATTAGAAGTCCATGAATCCACTTGAGTAAAACAGCTCAGGCCAGCAGCACTAGATAATGAAAGTTATTATATGAAATACAGCCCTTATTTTAGAAGTTAATACTTGCCTTTATCTCCTTTAAGTTCTTTCTGTGAAAACTATAAATGCTCCATCCTTTCCGGAGCCTTTTCAGGCCTGTTGCATGGAGTGTGTAATATGCTGATATTCAAGATTTTGTTCAATTTTATACCTGGAAGGCTGAGTCCTCAACTCTAATCCGCTAATGCCTGCTGCTTATGGAGGTGAGACACCAGCAAAAGCCTTCTGGCTGTTTGGGTAACTAAGTGCTGGCACTGATTGCCTGGGGACATTTTTAGGAAAGGGCTTGAGAAATTTTTGTTGGAGTGGTTTCGGTAGAGTTGCTTCTGCTGTGGGGCAGCCTGCTGGACTAGGTGACCTCTGAAGAGGCCCATCCTCCTTTTCATTGTTCACCTTTTCTTTCTTGCCTTGGTCATGGTGGCTTAGTGTTTTCTGCTTCCCACCCATGCCAGTTTTTAGAAACAACTATCTGATCCTGCAGTGTCTTTGGGACCCCCCATTGCTGCATGAATGGTCCTGTAGCCCTTTGGACCAGGCAGATACATGTTTCATCCTGCCCTGGAGAAGAACTTGTCCTCTTCACAACGGAGAGGAAGCAGTGTAAGCTGAGGGGGTGTAACAACTCACATGTTTCTCTCTGTGTAAAAACTGTACAAGAATTCCCATGCTATCTTATTAACAGATAAAAGCTGATATTATCACCTGCAATGGGAAAAGAGGAGGAGGACTGGAACATGATCTCCTGGGAAACAGAATACGAGAACCTGCATCATGTAGCTATTAGGTGGATCCAACAGACTAAGTTTATTTCCTTTTTTAATGAATATCAATGGATAGCTAAATACAACCCCATAGTGAGATCCCTGCTGAATGCAGCCGTTTGAAAGATCTGTCAGAGTTACTGATTTCAGCCCTAAGTTGCATTGAAGCTTCTTTTAAAACAGAGATTGCTGCTTCTGGAAGCGCTACAGGAACTTGCCTCAGGCAGCCACTACCTCTTCCAGTGCTCAGCAACTGCTACAGCTGGCTGCAGCTCCCTCACCTCAAGTGTGAAAGGACAAAGTTTGTCTGGCTGGAGAACATCCATCCCACAAAAAAGGGACTTTAATATTCACTGAGTGCCATCCATCAACTCAGAAGTTCCCACTTTCAGACATGAATTATTTATTCCTTTCATCGTCCAGGACAAGCATGGCAGACACCTTGCTCTCTCTAGGCTGTGTATCCCATCCAGGAGGCACTGGCAAGCTAGCAGGGTTTATTTTTCACCTTCCCCCATTAGGTAAGCTTCAGCCAGCTGGGAAGATGTCCTGGGAATGGAGCGTGGGTGGGAACCTACAGCAGCCACCTGCCCTTGATGTGAGACACAGCTGCAGGGATAAGGAAGCCAGAAGCTTCCCATGGGCATCCTGACATGGCAGTGGTGTGGACACTTCTGTATCACCCACACAAGTGAAAAGTTTTCCTTTCCTAGCCCATTCCTACCAACATTCATGTGAAAGAGGGGACAAACCCCAAATGTCCACAGCAAAATAGGCAAGGATCTTGGATTGCTATAAAAAATTAAGAAACCCCCCCCCCCAAAAAAACTCCAAATAACGACTTGGCCACTGGTGTTGAGGACAACACAAGTAGTGAGGGATGGATGTTTGTTTTTTCTCTACAAGCACCTGAGGGGTATTCATTTGCTGAAAACCATTTTCTCCTGTGTGCTTGAGATGGTTTGAAATGCCTTCAGGAACACAGCCAATTCCCACCTTCAGCTCCGCCCCGCCTTGTCCTTTCCCCATGGGCTGTCCTTCCAGTGAAGAAATGCAAAGGGAGGGGAAGCTGTTCCTGCTGCCTCTGAAGGTCACGGACACGAAGGGTTTGCGCTGGCTCCCCAGGACCATCTCTGAGCGCAGGTTTCAGCGGCATCTCCCACTCACTGCACCCATCGGCAAGATACACATACGGCTGTCAGCACTTCTGGAGAAAAATGTTAATATTTGCATGTTCTACCAGACTGATCAAGCATCTAACACTCAGCAGGTGGGAGGAGAAATGAGAGAAGATAGGAAAAATTGATTCAGAGACCTAAAACCAGTGAATCTTCCCTTTGCTGTTCTTTGGGACAGAGTGCGGCTCGCGTCAGTGTCTCTTTGTGGCTGGGCTGGCACGGATGGGCTTTAAAGCAGCCGTACAGGGAACACAACCAGCTCGTACACCACTGGGGCAGCAGCTCTACTCGTGTTTTGGAGGGGGATGGACATGGTGATGCGGAAACGATGGGTACCGTGAATCTCTCTAGCAGCTTTGACAAACTGAGGCCACTTAAAGCAGCCTGAAGGTTGCTCTGCTTTGCACCCGTGCCAGATTTGGCCTTTGGTCCATGCCAGGATCAGGAGGAGTGGAAAAATGTCTTTACCTATCTTTGACTTCCTACGATAGCTACACCGAACGGCTCTCTGCTCTGTTAAATCCGATTTCCTCGGTGCTGTTCCTGGTATAAAAGTAGAGGGTCATTGAAGTTACACTGATTGCAAAACTAGAGAGGAAAATTAGGTCTGTTCTGTTAGCCAGTGTGTAATGTTTAGCTGGAGTGAGCGTATTGCTACAAACCTGTCAGCAAATAAAATGTACAGCGATCAGAAATACCTGGCAAGAATGCGCTTACTGGTGTGTGAAATGCCTCGGCCGTCACTCAAGCGATCCTCACCGCTCCAGGGACAAATAAGCAGCATCTGTGTTAATGCTCGTTGCAGTGGCTGCATTTCGTGAGGCCGGTTGTGGAGCAAGCCCTCGCCGCTCTTCCATCGGCTGCGTTTCCACCTCCTGCGAGCTGTCTGTGCCTTCCAGAAGATTTCAGCAAAGCTGCTTTTCCCCCTTCGCTCAACACCACCTCAGACCAAGTAAATCTCAGGCTGAGAGGAACGCAGTTTTAGTCGCTGTAAACCAGGGTTAGACGTTTCATGCCGTAATCAGAACTGGCAACTTCCAGTGAGCTTCTTTACTAGTTAAAAGCAGAATTGATTGTATGCTAGCAGGGCTGAGATCATGAAGGAGCAATTTCTTTTGCACAGACCCATCTGAAGTAGTTAGATGACCTGCTCTACAAGCTGTAATTTTAAAACAGTAGGATAGACAGCTAAGCATGCGACTAAACCTTGAAGGAATTTCTAGGATTCTCCTGAAAGCCCCCCAGCACACATTAAAAAGCCCCAGCACTCATGGATTTCAGGATGTACAATTCTGGCACTTGGAGCTTTCCCTCCTCAGTTAGCAGATGTTGTTCATTGTTTGCAGTCTGCATTCATCTGTCTCTACTTCTTCCTGCTCATCTATAATCAAGTTCTTGAGCTATAAACGAGCTACTCAACAAGCCACAACCTTATGTTCCTATCGTAACCCATTAATTCTGGGCATGCTTTATAGGAGGTTTCTATTTCTGGAATAGTGGAGAGAGGGTTAATAGGTGTTGCACAGACACAAACTTTGTGTGTTAAAGCCGGTTGTAATCACATCACTCAGGGTGTTACTGGTAGCAATCAGCTATGGTCATAAGCAACACACTGACCTGTTTGACTGTATAACAGTCCATAACATCTGATTATCCATTTCCTCAAATAACTATTAATTGTTCATTAGCACTTTATCAAGTATTTATATACTCATCTTTCATCTAAAGCCTGACTGGGATGTTCAAGTCTAGTATTTGACCTTTAAATTCAAGCAATCAAAAAGTCAGTAAGAAACAAGTTTTTGAAGCATTTGCACCTCTTTGGCTGAAAGAGCTAAACACCAGCACCTAGTGCCAGATTTATCTGGATGGGGGGACACTTTCTCAGTCTAAACACTGTGTGTGTGTCTTGCCAAAGTTGTTCTCCTGTGTTCTCTTGCGTGTTAGAGGAGAGACCACGGCACTATCAGAGCAAAATAGATTGAACCCCTCTATTTCAGGTCGCAGGCTCAGGATGGCTCGAATCACTCTCCGACTCTGGAGACGGCCAACCTGAAGAAACACCAAGGAGCTGGGGTAAAATGAGAGCATCCCCACCATTCCTGGCACTGAAGGCCTGCTCTGGTTCAGCTAAATGCTTCAGGATATGCTCAAACCAAAGGGCTGGATGGAGCTTTGGCATTTAGCTAGGGCAGGGGAGATATGCCATGCCATGCAAGGGGGAATTCTTAAGGCAGCAGTGTGTTTACGAGCATCTAAGCTTGCCCAGTGGATGAGGATATTTAGATATCCACACTTGGAGCGAGGAGCTTGGATACCAATGTAGGACACTCATCTTTATCACATCAGGAGGTCAGAGGAACCTTGGAAATTTCAGCAGAATATTCAATTCTCAGGCATATTCCTTGAAAGGTCTCTTGTCTTTGGCTGCGGCAACTTTCTCTTTGGCTCTTAGGACTAATAACAGCAAAGCTAGCTAACATTTATGAAAACACTTGGTACAGCTTCCAAGCTGGGCACTGCGCTCTTTCTGGTGCATTTACACTTCAGTCGTCCTCCTTCATCATCTCCATGTCCTACATCATCGGGCAGCAATGTGTCACAAGATTACACATCATGAATTAAACCTCGTAACAAGCTGTTCTGAGGTGGGAATGTACAAGAAATATATTTTGGCAAATCATATGAGAAGCAGAGAAGAACAGCAGATGTTTCCAATAGGCAAACGTTTCCAGTTTGGCCATGAGTCTGTAATCTGGACTAGTCTCTAGATAACATCCTCCAGCATTGTGCCAAGGGGAACAATGGCTCTTTTGATCCCAGTGCTGCCCTGGTATCTGCAAACTCTGGGAGAGCCGACCCAAATTCCTTCCAACCTCATCTTCATCCAAAGACACCAAGAATTCTCTGTCCCTGGCCCTCCATGGCTATAATCCAACACCTGCATTTGAGCCATTGGAGGCAAAGATCCAAAATATTCACAAGGGGAATGGAGTAGTGAGAAGGCGAAAGACAATCTGCCGTGATACAAGGTGGGTAATTCCCTATCAACGCCTGAGCAAACACACAGACACAGCGGCAGGGAGCCTGACAGATGGTTAGAGTGGAGCAATGGGCTTTTATTCACTGAGGCATGGCCGCCTTCCATTTCTGTTTGGAACAAAGACGTAACTGGGATAACAGTTCTCTGCTCATTCGCTTATTCGGACCAAGTCAAGGGGATGGATGTTCACATGGGGTGTGCTGAAACCAGGCAGGGTCACCACCGATTCTTCCTCTACACCCAAAAAATGTCGGTCTGTGTGTCCATCCCCTGAGCTACTCTCCGTTTCCAGCCCACCATCCCTTTTGGCGCTGGCACCTTGAGCCTGGTGCTCAGGCCAAGGGCAGCTCAGGTGCCAAGTCCTCAGCTGCTGTGCCTGGGCACCGCTGCGTGATTGCAGCCTGGCGTGGGCAGTAACGGGTCTTGCATTCCTTTTGGGGACACCTTTGCTGTCCTTGGACGCTGTCCTGCGAGGGGATGCCACAGCTCCTTTGTCCGGGGTAGGAGAGCAGCCGCCATCGGCGCAGCCTCCGAGCAGGGAGACAGCACCGGAGATGGGAAATAGGGCTGAATTTCTCCCCTTTTCTGGGTGAAACTCCAAGGGCACAGCCTTGGGCAGCCCCCTGGGGACGGGGCTCACCGCGGGGCGGGCAGCCCCGCTGCAGAGACGGGCTGGCCTGCAGCATCGCCCCGAGCTGCGCTCTGCAGGCAGAAAATACTTGAAACACTTTTCCTTCATTCGTTTGCTCTTTTTCTTTCGTCAAACTATCAGTGCAGACAGCCTACCTCCGACGTCGCCTTCCACGCCATTTCCCTCGCCGCTTTCCCAAGCACAGGTTTATTCCTCCTGGAAAGGTGAACGGGGGATATGCTTGATACGAAAAGGGAGCGGCGAGGCAACCAAGCGCCTGCTCCCGCTAAGACAAAGCCTTTCCTCTTCACAGGCTGCTGAGCACCGGTGAGGGGAGGCGAAGGTGCACACCAACCCTAACCCGGTGCACGGTCCAGCCTTGAGAGTGGGCAAATCCGGGTCATAAAAGCAGAAATGTGAACCGCACCTTGTGCTCGGGTCTCCGCTGCTCTGCCCAGGTCAGACTCCAGATGCTTTCGCTGCTGCCTGTGCCCATCGTCAGCTGGGGAAGCACAAGAGGTAACTGGATAAATTTAAGAAAAACTGCCTTTGTTGTTCTCACTGGAGAGCGCCTGGGGCTGACCCACGCAGGCGTTGCACCTCCATAGACCCCACTGGCTTTGGCCAGACTTGGCCCTACTTGGCCTGTTTTGCTCAGGACTTCATGCTGCTGCTGGTCCTGGAGTCACTGGGCTGTGGTGGCCACAGGTCTGTGCCAGGAGCCAGCCTCGGCACCTCCAGTGGGGCAACCCCAAATCCTGGCATGTGAAAGCTGGCAGTGACCGAAAACTGGTTGCCTCCTTGTTGCAAAAGCACTGACAGATGAGTGTGATCCTCCTCGTGATTCCATCACTCTTAGACCTCCCAGGACTACGTCCCTCTGGGTGCACAGCAGAGGTACCACAACCTGCAAGGGCATCTGTAGGGATGGACGGAGGAACAGTGACCATATTGCCACCCTGCTCCTCCCTTCTCTTGCTGCCCAGGTAGCATGTACCCATGGCTCCCTGGCACTGCCCCAGTCACACAAACAAACCCATGGGATGGGCATTTCTTGCTTCCCTGAAGGACTTGTCTCATGCAGGCTTTCAGACCTTCATGTGCAGCCACTCTGAGGCTCCAGGTGACTTGGATGCACTTGGAGAATGATGTTTTACGGTACTGAGGGGGAAAAAAGGACAGAGGATAAAAAAAAAGCCCAAAAGCCAGAAGGACTTCTGTACCCAACTTTACCACCTTCCATGTGGCAGTGACACTACGAAAGCAGCTAAATAGTGATGACTGATCCTCACACTTCATCAGGTGCCCTTCGCCTGCCTGGCAAAAGGTAGCAGCACCCTCACAAATGTCAGCCTGATCATCCTCAGCCAGACTGCTGATTGCCCTCAAATTTGGGATGGTTTCTCATTGCCTCTAATGCCTGACATGCAATAATTCCAGAGGGAGCTGCACATGATGCCCATCAGCAGGCAGTCAGGCATCTCATCTTTCTCTTGCAATCCTCCACACAGGAGGGTCATCTTCTCTGGCTGGGGCTAGGAAGCCTCCCATCCTTTGGCTGTTGCCTTAGTCCACAGCCTGAAAGAAGAACTTTCTCCACATCAAACAGCAGCTAGGACTCACTGCCAGGGAAATAAGCATATATATCACGTGGAGTATGATGACATCAGCCCTGGAGAGCTCTTTCTCAGCTCAGATGCCTGAAAAATCCCATCCGATGGGGACTGCTCTGAAAGGCTAGAGATGCCAAGGTATGTATTTCAGAGAAGCAGCCCCCAAAGCAAATCTGTACAGGTCTCTCTAGACTGCACTAGTGCTTGAATTGTAACCAGAAGGAAATAGGTTGCCAAAACATAGCAGGGCTCAGGGATATTATGCACATAGCTGTTCTATATACTCATCTGCACGGCGAGCATTGTGCATCACCTATTGTACTGCTCTCCTTCTTGCCCATATTTTATTATAGGTTTGCCATTTCTTAGTGTGTAAAAATAGGATGTGTTGGCATGGTTTAAATGCTAAGAGCACCGTGGAGAGGCACAGTGATAGCTGCGAGGGAAAGGAGGAAACGAGGAGTTCTCCTGAGCAAAGAGCAATATCAAGCGAACGCTGAACCAACAACCTCTGCTGCTGAAACCAAAATGCTCTGGCAAAAAGCCACCGCCACGTACATATATGCAGCAACCAGCAGCCCCGAAGAGGACACCACATCAGAAATGCATTCAGCAAGTAAAGCCTCAGCCGCATAAGATACTGCAAACAGGTTAATCCTGCTATTTTACCCATCTGAAGAAAGTTAGGTTTGGATTTGAAGGGCAATTTTCCTTGGCTTTCCACCTTGTCAATTCAAAGGCAAGTGGCTACAGGCTGGCGCGGGTCCCACAGCTCCCTAGTGTCCAGGGTGATTCAAGGTCACCCTTGAGAGGGAGGTCTCCAGGGCTGGTTTTCTGACTGTGTCGTGGTTTTGCTCCGCTGCGGCATGGTGCAGTATTCAGTTCTACCCGAGACACCGAATTTTCAGCGCCGATATCAGGAGTGCTCCTGGTGGGCTTTGGTTTGACGCTGGGGCTGGTCTGTCCAACCTTGTGCTGATGGTGTTCAGGGAACCGAGACCTTCAGCTCTCTGTCGGTGCCCTGATGGATCAAAGATGGTGTGTGGCCAGAGGAAAAGAAAATAAGGAGAAAATTGGTTGGAGGTGATTTTGGAGACTTGTTTGCCAGGATATAATATGTTTTGGATAACTGACAGCTGGCCTTCCATAGTCGCATTTTTCTCTCAAATACTTTTATTTCCTCAGGCAACATTTACCTCTGTTTTTTAAACAAAATGCAGTCCAAACCAGAATATCACAGCACAGACTGATTGACTGCTTTCAGACAGCTCTCCAAGCCTCCTAAACACACTTAACCACTCTCTTCCCAGTGAGTAGCTCCCGGTGATTTCAGCATGAATAAGGATGCAGCTCTGCCAGGAATCATTAGTGAAAACATGATCATTCACAAGAGCCGCCCAGTATTTCTGGGCTGAAATTATCCACAACAATATTTTTATAACTCTGTTTTTAATTTCTAGTAGTGGGCACAAGAGTGGCTGTTCCAGCTGCATAGATAGCTTTTCTCATTATCTAGCATGGTGATTTTTTTTTTTCCAGTATTGAGAACCAGATAATTATTGGGATTTTTTTTTTTTCCTCCTGAGATAAAATTCAACTTTGTATGAAAAGGATCATATTTATGTTTCATAGTAAAAAGTTGTGGGGTGTTTTGCATGTAAAACTGATTCTCATTTAAATCATAAGGAATAAAAAGGCAGTGTTTAGCTAAGATGTTTATACTAATGTTTGGGAGTGATGGAGTGGAGAAGTTTTTTGGGAAGTGGGTGAGGGATATCTAAAATTCCCCAAATATAGTGAGTTGGCGATCATTTTCGTCTTGGGTGGACCCCTTCTTTGGCCCAGGCAATTCAAACCACTGCATCTGGGTAGGAAAGAGCACTTTGAGAGGACGGTTAGCAACAAACCCCAAAATCGCTGGACCTGTTATAAATGTGATGAACTCGTAAATGAGACATCCAGACACGCAACACTTTCCTGCCAGCCTGGGGAATTCAGTGTGGCACAGTCCAGCAGGTTCACCCGTGGCTGCTCTGTACCCTCCAGCTTAACTCTCATCCCTTACCCAAAGGAGTACAGGATGCCCGAGGAGTACAGGATACCCAAAGGAGTACAGGCTTACAGGAGCCCGAGGCCGTAACTAAGTCTCAGCATCACGAAAGCAAGTTGCCAGGGCTGGTACGAGGCCAGTGAGTCTCTGGTATATAGACACTCACTGGTATATAGGCCTTTTTCTACTGCCAAAATGCCTCAGCAGCTGCACATGCTGGATTTATCAGACTTTATGAGCTATAGCACCGCAGAAATTGGTCTGAGACTGCTGGACTATTTACTACCACTATACCAGAATAATTCACATGTTTATATTCTCCATCCTGAATACATCCAAAACTAAACCTCCCAGGTGAAGTTGCACTGATTTAAAGCTCACCATAAATCTGTTGACCCTTGGTAAACCATGCTTTTTTTTTTTTTTTTTTTTTTGGAAGGGGGAAAATATGGATCTGTTCTGTGTTGAGAAAAAGAAAGCAATTTTCCAACTATATGCACCAAGCTAATCTCCAGATCCTTTGCACTATGCTGTTGTCTCCTTTTGACCAAGCTAATCTCCAGATCCTTTGCACTATGCTGTTGTCTCCTTTTGACCAAGCTAATCTCCAGATCCTTTGCACTATGCTGTTGTCTCCTTTTGCTGTTTCCCATTTAGTTTTATCTCCCAAAGCTTTCTGCAGTCTCTCCTGCGCTCCCCTAAATTTTCTCCCTAGCCTCTTGCATGAGGAAAGCCATGGATGGAAACACACTTGGTTTGCTTGTCCCTCTCTAAGCAGGGAGAGCAAACAAAGTAAAGCCAAGTCCCTATGCGTGCCGAGTATCGAAGAGTTTCATCGCTGTGGGTAGATTCACTGCCTGTGTCACACTGCCCTCGACCCGGAGCTCTGCAGCAGCGGGTAACCCCGGGCTGCTGCACTGGTAGCAGATAACTGGTATTTTTATTACTGGGCTGATATTTTTCCCTTTTGGGAAACGGGATTGATTTTAGGGGGGATAAATTTTTCCCTAGCCTGCTGACGGCTGGATTTTGGAAAGCCTCCCTCTTTGGGGCAGCCTGAGTCACTTAAGCTTGTTTTCAGCTCCCACTGTTTTCCCATTAAGCTTTTTTGTAGCTCACTTCCATGAACAGGAGCCTGTGTCATCCAGTGCTTCACTGTTGCTTCACCACTTCCAATCTCTTAGCTGCTTTCTGCACTTCAGACAAGAAAGAGAATAGGTCTTTGGTAACCAGAGTTTGTAGAAATCTCTAAGTTCATTGTACTGGTTTATTGCAATCAAAGAGAGATTTTCATACTGTGCATGCATTAGTATATTGTGATTAGCCTCAAATCGTGGTAGGAGGAGATAAGATAAGCTCTCAACATCTTTCGGAAGTAAACAGCAATGTGTTAAATTGGTTTAACAGCTTTTGGATGAGATTAAATGAGGCGTCTCCTTTTTTTTTTTTTAAATGACATATTTAGAAAAAATTAGCCCTTTGGTTCTTTAATGACACATTCACTTAGATCACTTAATGTTGCATGCTGCTTCTTTTACAGGCATTGCTGTGCAAAGTGTCAGCATTGTTGCAATCCGAAGGAAATAATTACTTCCTTAGCTATTCTGCTGATCAGCTAATTTCAAAAGTGCACATTTTCTTCGTTAAATTCTTGGCTGGACACGGCATCGACAACAGTCTTTTGTGCAGCTCCAAGCACAGTGGCCCATGACCAAGATCAGTGATAATAATGAATTCAGATGGTCCAGACCAAAGCAGTTTTTCTCAAACTAGACAATTTCTGTACAGAAAATGGGTCCAATGAAAACACTTCATCCCACCCACCAAGCGTGTCCTCCATGGCTTCGGACGTTGCCTGTGGACATCAGGTAAAAGGATTTTGTCTATTTTTGTCCACATCATCCAACTAGCAGTCTCCATTCTGCCTAAATGTCCCCTATATACCGGGGCTAGGCAAGCAGTTCCGCACTGCTGGAAAATGTATGGAGACATTTGAAAATGTCAGAAGAGCGGGCCGGAGGCAGGACTTGGGTTTCTTCATGGCTATTCCCTTGCAAGGGTCCCAGCCATGGTGAGAAGTTGGCCGATGGCAGCTCCAGGACCAGCTTGGCTCCAGGCATGGCTGTGAGCACGGAGGGAGGCACGGGGACGTGTCGCCCGTGGACTCTGGGTCCTGCAGTGTGCAATAAACAAAAGAAACCCCTAAAACCCACAGACTAATTAGGTTAGAAATGTTTTCCCCTGTGTGAAGGGAGTATTTGTTGGGTTCTGAGAACTGCCAAGGTTACAAAATCCAGATATCCCACAGGGAGTTACGTAGTCTGAACAAATTTCTCCTCCATCATGGTTTTACCAAGAAAGTATCAGTTGGTATTTTTTAAGGAATACTGAGGATAGGAGAAAATAATCCCTTTTTATTTTTTTAATTTATTTTGGTCTTATATATTGATAAAAAAGCAATTGGATAAATTGGATGAATAACTGTATCATCTATATTTTTCCCTGTCTTCTTTAAAATGTCAGTAAGAAGATGGGATTTTTTTCCATGCCTTTTAGGAGGCTATTTCACAGAGATTTTTGTCCTGTTTCTCAGCTCAGACTTTCCCTTCTGTCATTTTTATTGTGCTCCCCTTAGCATCACATTTTTGTACACACAAAATAATTCTTTTCTGTCTGCCTGAACATAGTAACCATAACCCTAGTCATTACTCAGTGAAGCTATATATATTTAGTTCATCATCTTTTCTCATAAATCAATCTTTTCAACACCAAAATCATTTTAGCTGCTCTTTGAATTGTTTTCAATTTGTCTGGGCCACCTCATTACCAAGAAAAAAACAGAACTGAATGCTGTATTCAAGGCAGGCTGCCACCAAAGTAATGGGAACCAGGATGATTCCCATTATCTGCTGTTCGACGCAAAACTTCATGTAAATACACGGCAAGAAAAGGTCTGTCTGCAAATGCAATAGTGCTGAAAACATACACAATCTTTACGCTCTGTATTTACTGCTAGGGCTCCCAGGCATCTGCATTTCCTGGATTGTCCTATTTTTCAATCCTGAAACTTTTTCCAGGAAAAAAAAAAAAAGGACTTTGGCCTTTTGGCCTTGATTCCACACGCCAGTGTCCAGGTAGCTGAGGGCTGAAATACGGGAACTCTCAGCAAAACTGAATACTTCTGGTACGGTCACAGCTGCCTGTATTTTAGCAGCTTGCTCCGCTGTCCCCTCATTTGGATGTATGAGGTCTACGTCCTAGATGAGCTGAGCTATTTTATTGCTTGTAAGAAGGAAAGAATGGAGTGAGTAAGAACAAGGTCAGATTGATTGCCTTCAGTGCTCCCTCCAGCTCTCCTGAGCTGATCGCCACCAGGCAGATGAGACACGGATCTCATTACGTCTCTGCCTGGTTTTCGCCGCGGGGACGGGAGTACCTGGCAAGGGTCCCGTGCCCGGGACCTGGTGCAGTGCAACCTGTAGGTCGCCTTCAAAGCGGATCCTGCTTGCACCAGCACAACTCACCAGGAAAAACACCCCGTCTACGTTCAAACATTGCCGTCGGTGGGGGTCCCACCCCGGTCTTCGACCAAGCGGTAGACAAGTGCTAGCTAATTATTTAAGAACGAGCATCTTTTGAGCTGGCGGGCTGAAGGCAGTGAGAAGCACCATCCATGGAAGTGCATCAGGCCTTTCTTTTGGCTGTGCTTGGCCGGCAGAGAATGTACGGGGCACAAATTAGCCTTCTCGGTACAAAAGACAGCAAGATTTTTCTGTGATTCAGGTTTACATAAAAGAAAGGTTCCAAAGGCCAAAATCAGACCTGTGGCAGGGGTGAACCTATCCCATGCTCTCCCCTCTACTCCAACGCAGTGTTGTCACTGTTTGCAAAGCGGGGAAAGGCTGTTGGGTTGCAGTGAGGGGACTGGACTCGTGGTTGCAACACTTGCCTGGAAAGATCAAGGTCTGGTTTTGCTTTTCTGGCCTGGCTTCTTTCCAGCTACGTGTGGGGAGAGGCCATGGGGTCCTGGATTTTCCCCCCAGTACTACCCAAAGGTGCAGTTTCACACTACAACTTCTGTAACGGTGGTTCTGGTGAAGAGTAGCAGGGTCCAGCAGTTTATACCTTCTTTATACCTAAAAGCTGCTCCATGGTAGGTCATTGTCTCCTTGGTTGCACTGGGACATCGAGACAAGGCAGTGAGCCGGTCCAGTGGAGAAGATGGGCTCAGACCAGCTCTGCTCTACACCTTAGGGATACTCTGTCAGGACCCTCTTCCTGGAAACTGTAAGGCCAGGTCATGTCCTATTTTCTGCGGTGTGTTATCGGTAAGGCTGAGAACAGCAGAGGACTGAAGTTGCAACATGCAAATGAAAAGCAAGCTCAAAACCACTGTGACGTTTCAAACTCACCTTGGGCCCCTTCACTGAGGAAAGATTGGGCTGAGCCTTTTTCCTGACACCTTGTAGGTCTGGGGTTTTCTTTTGCATCATCCCAAAGCCCCGTTCCTCCTTGCCCTCCTGGAAATGCATCATTCAGTTTCTGAAATCCTCCCTCAGATCCAGCTCGTGTCAGGCCATGGGGCTCAGCTCAAGCCAAGCTCTCCTCTTGAAACATTTCCTGATCCATTTTTATGGTACAGCCGTCACATAAATACAGCACCAAGTTCTCCTTACGGCCATCTGGGGACTTGGTAGCCAGTCTAACAGCCCTGTTATTTTGATGTTAAATAGAGCAGTAAGAGTAGAGCAAAACCAAAAATCAAAACCCAAACAAAACAAGGTCTCCCCACCGTTAACAGGATTTCTGAAAATTACTTCCTTCCATCCATGTGCGGGTACGACAACGGCCACTCCCCGTTCCTCGCATCGGGAATGGCAAATGGCAAAAATCAATAGCAGGAAAAGGAAGATCAATGCAAACAGAAATGGCAAGTTTTCTTTTAAAAGATTTTGGCAGAGGGGTTTTAAAAAATTATGCCATGTGTGATATTTCTCTACATTGACAGCACGCACTGTGGATAATGCCAGTCCCACACCAATAACATCTGCTGATGCTGCTTTCTGAGCGGCATAATCAATCCTGCCCGGCAGGCCCCAGGGTGGAAAAGTAAGCTCACAAACTGCGCCCGCCATCTGCATCCACCCGTCCTCACCCCAAATCCGGCAGCCCTCGCCCACGGCGCCCGATGAGGCCGTTGCTCAAGGCGCAGGGCGTTGAGGCGCTGGGCAGAGCGAGGCGGGGGGGGGTTATCCTGCGACGATGCCGAAACCCATCATTTACTGGTTTTTTGCAGCTCGTCAGCCTTGGCCGTAACCACCAGCTTCCCACATGTGGCTTTGCAGCCTCGGTCCCTGGTTGGGACAACGCGCGTCCCGCGCCGCGGCAAACCCCGGGTGCCACCGTGCGGGCGGTCGCCCAGGGACCCTGGTGTGCAACGGGGGCAGAGCTGGGAACACAGACGGGGCTGGGCGGCTGCATTTTGCTTTGTCCGTGGAGTATCTGAGGGTCTCGGGGTGACGACGAAGTGATGCAGGGGATATTTTAACACACTGTTCAGGGCACGCAGCCCTGCGACAGCTCTTCGCTCTTACCCCAAAAAGAAAGTCTGTTTGAGGTGGCTCTTAGAGAAAATTTTTGCCTGTTCTTTCTGTGTGAAGTCTCCTGAAATCTGCTGAGATCTGAGGTACCACTGAACTGCCGGCCTCCCCCGCCGTAAAATACCCCTTTTCCTACACTGGGAGTGCAGTGCCTGTCACACTGAGCAGCCGTCCCTACGTCCCCAAACCGGACTCTCCAAATAAACACATATAACGTTGCAGCTATAGGTGATTCCTTTGAATCTGAGAGCAGAGTTCATTGGGCAGTAGCAGAAAGAAGGTGGGACGGGAGAAGATGTATTTTTTTACTCGGGGGTGATAGGCTAGTAGCCTTCAGCACGCAGCCCTGAAAGCGTCCGGAAGGGTGCTTTAGCATAAGTCAAGTTAAAAAAAAAAGTGGTCAAAGCCCACATATTTGATAGATAATCCCAATATATGGAGGAACTGGTTTCCTGCTGGGCTCATTAGATATCCCTTTCTACAGAAACACTAGGCTGAGGTGCTGCATAAATCCTCGTGTTGAAGGGAACATTTCACCCAGATTGAAAGGAATGGCTTTACCCCAGGCTCTGAGTGTGTTTGACAAATAGGATAATTTTTTAAAAAGGTTTTACTTTTTGTAGACCTGAAAATAGGGATTTCACGTTGACATCCATTTTTAGCCGGATCGTGAGCATTTATTGCTTTTTCTCCACGTACGGATAAAGCAAACGCTCCCTTCAGAGTTGTTTGTGCAGAGCCGAGCAGTTGTTTTAATTAGACGGTTTTCTACAGACAAAGGCGTTTCCCTAATACTTCTCCTGCATCGACACTGAACAGTGTGGGAAACTTAGTGCAAAAATTGCTGAGGGTTATCCGCGACGACAAATGCAGCCCAAAATAAGGGAAACCTGGCCAGTCCCCGACGCAGAGCCCAAGCCCCGACCACTGCTGCCCATCAGCAGTATCACAACGGGAAACCTCCGTCCATCCAGCAAGCGGCTGAGTGTTCACAGTCTCGCTGCATGTCTGCGGTAGCAGCGTGGCAGCAGTGTGGGCAATGCATGACCTTAACAGTGGTGTTACCGCACAAGCACCATTTTGGCACTCGCAGGAGTTTGGGAAAAGGGAGTAAAACGGAGGAGGAGAACGACGTGGTGAACTTAGCTCGATAAAGTTTCATTTGTCAAAGAACTGCTGAGGAAAAAGGCTGATGTATTCCAGCCTGTTGTATAGTGTGTTACAGAAGCAATCTATTTTTGTTCTGCTATTATGCTATGGAGAATTCATCTCTCTGCAACAGTGGAAGCGATAAAGGAAGAAATTGGCCCTTTTCCTGTAAATCAGCTCCAGACTTTGGGGTGGGTTGTATTTGCTTTCTTAGCAGCTGAATGCAAGCCTGTGTTCTCCCGTAGGAACCCTGTAGTGGAAGCCAAGGTGCTCTTTAAGATCAAGTGCAAAACTCAGTGACCCAGGACAAGAGAACAAGTCTCGAAAATAATCAGCCTGAGCTGGCATCTGAACTGCAAAGTAAATCAAACACTTGGAGCTCTGAAAAGTTCAAAAGGCTCAGAGAAAGATAACATAACTTGCCACTGAGCTTCTTATTTAGAGTCTTGTTTGTTTTGTTTTTTTTAAATACAAAGAGATATTTCCAGGGAGCTACTACGAACTCAGTGTCATTGTTTGGAACAAGAGAAAGCCAAAATTCTCCATCTGGGAGGACTGAACCTCTAGATACCGGAGGACATGAAGCCATTGATGACAGTCAGGATGAGAGCAGCTGAGGCATCCCATATCAGAGGCACTGCCATGCACTCTGAGATGCATCTCCCAGTGGCTATGCCTTATAAGAACGGTCTTGAAACAATACAAAGTAAAAACAAGCATTTTGCATTCAACCCATTTATGCAGTTGTATCGAAGTCCAGCCTAGACCAACAGATCAAAAAGAGCTTTAGAAAACGCAGGCGTTTTTTTCTCTCCTGCGTTGCTGGCACGGACCCCACTGTACCGTGCGGCACCGCAGGGCGGCCAGGCTTTGCCCTGAAGGGTGGGTACAGATGCGCCTGCCGCGGGCCGGCAGCGGCAAGAGACGCGCCGGCCCGCGGGGAGAGCTAAGGAATAGCTCTGTGCCAAGAAAGGCAAGGCGAGGACAGGACTATGCCGGGTTTGCATACACTGCTGACCCTCACTGCTGGGAATGGCTCTCCCAGGGGACACAACAGGCTCGGGACTCCCAGGGTGGCTCCTCTCCTTCCTACTGCTAGAAAACAAAAACATCGCCTCTGCCCCAGGAGAAGACAAGTGATAGCAGGTCAGCGTGGACGGACAGGCGGGGAAACCGAAAGGAGTAGCGTGGGGCTTTGGTAAGAGTGCAAAACGGTGATATCAACCCCCCGATTCTCAAACCGCCTCAGGCTGCTGTAGGTGTGCAGGGCGGTATCAAAACGACAGAGCCCGGGCAGCCCCCAGAAGGTCAGCCAGAAACCACACTCGCTGCCGCTGAGCAGCGAGGGGGTGTCCGGGGCCGGCCAAGCAAATCCCACCCGTGCCGGCCAGCACGGGCTCTCGCTGCCTGGGGGGCAGAGACGAGCATGGCTCGGATGATATTCGGATTAATCCGTCTTTTGTTGCTAGATGGCTGCTTAGCTCACTGCAGAGCAGGGAAACTCGTCTGAGGCAGGAGAGGTGCCTTCTGCTGCTCCAGAGAGGAGCCCGGCTGCAGCCGGTCGAAAGCCGGATGGGGAAGGGTGCACCGGGCTGCGGGGGGCTGCGCTGAGCGAGACGCTCTGGGGGATGCAGAGGACGAGGTGGCCCCGAGAGGCTTTGGGAAGCTTTAACAGAAGAAGGAAAAAAAAAAAGTAGTAGGGAGAAAAAAAAAAGAGAGAAAGAAGTCAGAAGGGAAAAGACAGAAAATAGAAAGGGCGTAGAGCATGAGAATAAAGCACGGGCTCCCTTCGTCCCCGCGCCCTTTGGGAAGAAAGGGGAGTGGGGCAGCAAGAAAGGGGCTGGGGGACGAGCACATGGGGGGAAAGCGCGGTGGGGAGGGAGCCACGGCCGCTCTTCTCGCTGCGGGGACGTGCCACGTGTGACCCCTGGGAGCTGCCGAGCCGGCCGCACACGGCAGCCTCGTTTCATGAACAAAGCAGGGAGCAGGGAAAGCGGCCAAGGAGGGGGAAGCATGGAGGAGGCAGCGAGGCTCTGAAGCAACGCGCAGGGAGGAGACCCGCCGGTCCCTGCCTGGCCTCGGCTCTTCCCCGAGGCAGCCAGAAAAGCCGCCTCCTCGGTCGCGCAGGCGTTACAGCGGTGCGTCGTGCGGGGAGCGTCCTCTGTGGAAAAGGATGGTGCTGTTTGCGCGATTTATAGCGAGATAAGATGATTTATAACAATGAATAATGGATTCCTACACGTTATCTGGAGCTGCAGCGCAAACCTGACACGTTCTAAGAGCACAGAGCAACGTCAACCCCGTCTCCCCCGGCGCTGCCCCGCTAGCACCTTCGTTCACCTTTAACGTCTATGCAGCACGGGGAGCCAGGAGACCGGCCGCTGCGCCCGCCGCGCGGCGGCAGCCCGCAAGACATCGCCAGCCCTCCCTCCTGCCTCGTGCCCCTCCGTTGTGCTCTGCGCTTGTTCCGCAAGGCGGGCAAGCACCCCAGCAGCCTCTTTGCTGCAGTTTTAATGATGTTTTTATTTACTGGATGTCGGCAGCGTGCTCGGTGCTGCAGAGGGGTCAAAAGGAGTTTGCCCGGCTGGATGGGCCAAGGCCAGTGGGAGGTGCTCGGAAACACCAAGTAGAGCGAACTGCCCTTTGATCCTTCCCGTGGGATGCTGAGGGGCCGGGGATAGCACAAGCCTCGAGTCCTCGCTAGCCACCTCAGCCCCACGATGACGGTGACAGTGGTGATGGCGACGGGCACGGCTCAGATGCAAGTCCCACACCACGAGTCGGGCGGACAGGGAGAAACCTCCCCGAGGAGCTGCAGCCCTCGGTCCCACCTGGGGTCATTATTTATTGACTGTTGATAACTCAATTCTTGTGGGCACCAAGGGGAAAAGCAACCAAAAAAGGAGGGCTTTGGAAGAGACACGGCTTCTCAGGTGCTGGCCTTCCTGCTGACAGCCTGGGAGATGGTTTTGGTGATAGCTGCTGAAGGCTGAGGCTGTTTCTTAAATCTCAGGAGATATTTTCAAATATTTTTCCCAGTTTGCTGGGTAGTAGCATCCCAATTTGCATTGCAGACGTTTACACTTCTGCTCCGTTTTTTTCCTTTTTTGCTTACAAACATTTTGTGGAACGAAAGCAGGCATTTTTGAGCTGCACTAATTTTAATCTAATTTCAGGCAGGTTGGTAAGGTAAGGTGAGCATTCTGTCAATGACAAATTTAATGAAAATAAAGGTCCAGACACCAAAATGTTATGGAACTGGATAAGGCTTTTTGACTGCTGTCATTACAATTGATAGTTCTATTCAGTCACTTGAAATTTTATTGAATTTTTTTTTCCCCCAAGCACTCCACCTTAAACTTATTTTTCATTTCAAGAAATCAATACTATGGATCCTTTGACACAAGGCATGCAGCATTCTGCCACAATATGTATTTCATGATGGAAGGAGCTGGGATTTTTTTTTTTTTTCCCCCGCTCGCTTCTTTCATCATGACAATAAACTGAAACTCTCAGTTACTTACAAAAATACAAATCTGGGGAAAATTTCCTGCCCTTGATCCTCTGCACTAGATCACCTGTGCTGCTGTCTGCTGTGGAGATTTTTTTCCTGAAGCCCTGCTGCTGGTGAGAGGCAGAGTTATGAATGTGTGATGAGGTTCATCTAACAGCTCTGGTAAGTGGAAATTTTTTTTCTTCCTATTCTTCTTCTCTCTGTTTTTCTCTCTTGTTTTTTTCTCAATTCTGCTTTCCTGGGCACAGGTGGAAAATCTTATTCTGCAATTTCATCAATAGAATGAAAAAAAACAGGTTTTGACTGGGTAAAGGCTCTGCTCTGGAGCTCAGGGTAACGTCACTGCTGTGAAGGCAGATGCGCTCTGGGTGGGGGTACACGATGGGTGGAAAACCACGTGGGGTGATGAAGCATTATCGGGGATAGGTCTCTGTGGAACCGCCGGGTGAGACTGGGGGTGGGCGAGGAGCCTGGCCCCCCGGGGACACCAGTTTGTTGGCTGTGGGGACCAATCTGTACCACCTCGCTCTCCCAAACCACACTTTCAAGCCCGTATCCAGCAGCCCGGGGCTGGCCTTGCGCCACGCACCCTGCCACGCCGTACCAAGAGGCCGGACAGATTGCATGCCATGAGCTCAGGTGACTCAGCACCAGTAAGGTCTGAGTTTTTGGGCAAACCATGAGCCACAGCAGAAGGTGCTGCTCTTCATCAGCAGCCTTGAGTGGCTCTGATGGTCGCCTTCACTCTTCCCTTTGATGGATGAGGGACAGACATCTGGTTTGAAACCTTCCTATCATGCCTCCATGTTATATTTTTCCGAGTAAGTGCATAATTTTCAAAGCTTCATCTGTGCTTGAATAATACCCACCGCTTTCCTCTGTCAGGAAAGCTCTAGGGAACAGAAAGAGCAAGGCCAAATCCCTTCTCAACCCGAAGGAGATGACCCTTCTGGTCAGCTGAGGCCCTTAGAACACCCCGTACTGTGGATCCAACCATCTTTCTGACTGATAAATAATTTAGTTCTGGGTGTTACGAATCTCTGGCTTTTTATGAGTATAGAAATTTATTACAAGTACAGAAAGTCTCACCTTTATAAATAATTAACGTTGGTTACACACAATGACTTTAGTGAATGATCTGAAATTTAAGTGAAAAAATGGAGTATTTGTCCCTCTTTTTCAGAAAAAAGAAAAACGAGAGGCAAGGGAGTGATAGCAATGTAAGAGCACGCAGGAGGGGTGAGCGGACCACATCATGGAAGTATCTCTCTGACCAGATGAATTTGTGACTACAGCTCTGTAATTCTGAGGTAAATGAATTCAATCCAGAGAGAAGCAGGAGAGGAGGAGGGAAGCTCACCATCCGCATTCGTACAGGTGCAACAGGTATAAAAAGACAACATCCAGCACCCGTATCTTATTACATCCACCACTAAACCAGAATGCTATTAGCAGTCGTGGCACAACAGAGAATGGGAGGGGAAGTAAAGAAAAGAAAAGTAAAGAAAGAAAAGAAATCAGGATTGATGTTCTCTTCCTGTATTTGTTATCTTACAGAAAACAGCAGCAGAATACAAATGCACACACCCCATGTTCAGGGGGGTGGGATTCTTTGGGACTCTTGCTTTATGGGTGAAATAAATTCAGACATCGGGGGCTGAAAGGCTCTGTAAGTATAAAGAAAACCTAACCTGTCGCGTGTTTTTTTCTCCAGTCAAGAGCTTTCGGAACAGAGTGGTGCGAAGGGAAACGCCAACAGTGGCTCGGCTAAGGACGGTCACAATTTTCCCCTTATCAGAAGAAATGCTCAGACAGATTTCTTCCACTCCTTTCATGGCAACTCCTTCCTGGAGATGACAGTAAAATGGCACATAAGGAATTGTTACTCATTGGAAAAAAAAAAAAAAAGTAAAAAAAAAAAAAGCTTTTAAAAGGGAAATGAGCTGGCTAGGGAAAAGTATGTGGGCAAAAGTGGAAAAAAATACATTCTTCAAGTTTCAGCAGAGACTGACAGCCTGCTTCTTTCCAGTCTGCAGTTCTCCACCTGAAAACACAATTTTATATGCACTACAGACCAAATCAGCATCTGTTACCCTTCTGAAGGAGTCTGCATCAGCCTGAGAATGTAAAAACACAGCAGGCACCAGGCTGGCAAAGCGATCCCGCCTCACCACCACCATCTCCTGTGCTGCGCTAGCGGCATTGCCAAGCTATTTCCCACATTACAGTGCACCTTGCAAAGCAAGGGAGATTTCACAGCTTTCTGTAGACTGGACACAGTAGCAAGAGCTGAAATTGGACTGCAAAGCAACCTAAAATATTCCTTTTCATATCTCTTGCAGATTAACATCCTATGTGGAGAGCTTTTCAGGGTTGTGCTCTTTGCTAGAATATACTGATTTACAAGGTGGAGTCAAAAAAGTGCTCGTTACAATAATACACTCATAAGCACACAAGCCCTTAAATTTCCATCACACCAAATGTCCCAGAGCAACTGTGATTCTTGGGGTTTCCAAATACTTTGTGCCCAGAAGGTGAATTCTCTGTGAAATCAAACCACAATCTAAATTGAAGGGCACTTTTCAGATTGGTGATGAAATTCTTAATTATGCAGCACCAACCACAGCAGTACTAGGGAGAAGCAAATTCGCTTACAAATTATGCACATACATCAAAACCACCCTCTGTTTCAGAGACAAATGCCCAATCAATCCGATCTATTTTGCCATCTACAGCAGACGCTGCATCAGGCTATTTTATAACTATAAATTTTAATATGTCTTTCCTGACTATAGTCAGTCAACTTGTGATTATCCAGACTCGGGGAGGGAGCTGAACTAACCCAAATCAAACAAAACCGGTGTAAATCAGATTGTGAAAATGTGTGTTTTGTTTTCTATATTAATCTTAGCGAAAACTAGAGCGATGATGTAGCAAAAGGTCAACGATGGGAATGAAAGTGTTTTATTTTTGGTGTAACACGGTTCATTCGCAACCGGATCATCTGCCCACACATAATTAAAAGTTGACAGCGTCTGTGTTGCGAGCTAGGCGAGAGATCCAAGGAAAAAGCAAAGTTAATTTTGTTTCGGTGTTTGCTAGCACTCTGCTGCTTGGTCCAGGTGATGGATTAAGACGGAGCTGGGATGCAATTTACAGCTCTGTCCCCTGGGCAGCCTTTCCGGGGAAGGAGAGCAGTGATGGAACAAGCGTAATCCTGATTGCTCGGCAAAATGTAACGTGCTCCCAAAACACAAGGGCAGGGCCACAGACAAGGGTTTAAATAAAACCAGTTTGTGAAAGATCTATCGCTAAGTTTAAGTGGAAGCTGCAGCCAATGCCCAGCTGGGTGGGAGGATGGACCAAAGGCAATGGTTTCATCAGGAGAATTGGATTGAAGCAACCATCACACAGTTCTTCTGGTGCTGTGATGTGCACATATAGGAGAGGCAGATAATGGTTAGAAGAAATTCTGTACGTTCAATAATCATCCTTTTCTGTACATTCAATAATCATCCTTACAGAGATTTGATTCCCTATTACATCATTCTGAATTATATTAGAGTCAGCAGACAGAATAAAGATTGGGCTCCCTCATTTTTTTATGCCTCTAAACCCATCTGGAATGCTGGCAAACATAAAGCTCCCTTTTTTTTTTTTTTTTTCTTTTCCCTCTTTACTTAAAGGAAAAGGTGCTTAATAGTAGTTTTAAGATTAAGAAGGAAATGGGTATTTAAAAAAGAAACATATTCCTCTTGGGTCACTATGAGAAGCTGTATCATTATTGCCTAGAACCAATGGAAATAAAGCCAGCATGTCACCAAATCCTCAATACAGCATTAGATCTAATTGAATCTTCTGCATCTATTTTTAATGAGCAGCTCATTTGTTTAATGTGATGGCTACATAATTATGAGTATGAGTTAGTTCTCTACTTGGGACATATTGGTTCTAATGCAATGATATTTAATTACATCTCTCAAGGAATTATAGAAACAAGCTGCCAAGCTTGAAAATACAGTGATTTATTCCTTATCCACTGGACTGAAGAGCCTGCACCCCATCTACCCGTGCGGTGTCCCTGAGGGGACCGAGCCTTTCATCTTGGGTTTCTTCATCGGCATCCAGCGCTCCGTCTCTGCACGGAAACCAGCCCAATACCAACACGTGCAAATGTGTTACTGGGTAAGACTTTCCATAAAAAGAATTAAAAGCCTCATATTAAATGTGCAATAGCGAGCAATAGGCAGGAGGATGCAATCCAGCTGTTGAGACAGAAACAGAAGCATGCATCAGGAACGCACATCTGTTTTCATAAAACAGCATCATCTGTTTTCCTTGCAGCTGTGTCACCCTATTTCTGCCTACTCCGGCTCCCAGAAACGGCTTTAAGAAGCCATCGAGACTCCCGCCAAGAGCTGCCTGTCCCAGCTTCTGTCCCCCAGGCCCCCGACTCGAGGTGCTGTCCCTGCCACATGTCACCGCTCAGCACCTTCTCCTCCGCACTGCTCCAGCAGCCGGTTATTGCAGAGGGAGCTGACAGGATTGGAGGTGAGACAGTTATTGCTGGTAGTAACGTCCGCAGCAAATCCAGCCTCTGCCTTCTTGCCACACTTTGTGTTAACCAAACTTGCCCTGTACGAAGGGATCGATCACCCGTAGCTCCTCCCCGGTGCTCAGGTTTAAGAGTGGCTGCCGAGACCTGCGTGCCGTTCTCACGGCCGTGGGATTTGCCTCCGTAAAGCCCCTTAAAGACGCAAATAACAAAACTTTACCCTCGATCCAACCCCGCCTCATAGGGAAGAGCCTATGCCCTCTGACTTGTCCTTTTTCGCTAATATCGGTATTCATATTTTCACTAAAAATGGCTTTTCCAGTACTTTTCCAGAAGGGCTGCGTGCCATGCCTTACCCTTCCAGCCAGCACCGAGCACGAAGGGGTTACCCAGCCGTCAGCGCTCCACACAGCGGGGCTGAATGCAGGTAATTTCTCACCCAGCCAATTTGCCATTCTCTCTCCTCATGCCATTACTCTTCCCTTCGGTGTAAGACTCCCTCACACACGACCCCATCAATAATGCCGAGCCGAATGCAAACCTTTGTTTCAAAAAAATCACCATGGATCCTCACTGCTAACGCTTAGCCAGCTCTTGCTCAAACAGAACAACTATTTGGGGGCTGGTGGCCGTAAAGGAAACTCTTAAAAATGCATAGTTTCCTTTAACAACGTATTCTACCTACTCCATTCCTGGGCTATGGCAGCGGCACAAGCTAATTGCAGAGCGACTGGGGAATAACATCGCTCCGTTGACATGAATAACTGCAGAATTACCATTATTTCCAGCAGAGCTACAGTGCAGTCCCCACAAATAACTGTACAACTGACTTCTATAAACCCTGTTATTGTCCTTCAAATGTTTTCTAGATAACAGGAGCCGTCATTGTGAGGGTTTTCATAGGTATGCATTAACAAAATTAAAGATTTGTAGTTTAGCCACAGTCACAAATCTCATTGACATTACTGAATTTTTGATTTGATTCAGAATCATACTGACCTTGCTGCTTTATTCATGCAAGATGATCCCACGTAACTCATACAACTTTTTGCCCAAATGAGGTAAGAAGGATTTAGCCAGTGAAACACCGCTGGATGTGCACAGCTCCAGCTTTCCTAACAAACTGTGCACGATTGGTCACCGAAGGGACATCCACAGCAGTAGCTTTGCATCTTTGGACAGGAGAACCAGCAGATCACTCTAAGCTAGGAAAAATCCATGTGGACTAAGGATGAAAATGTCTAGAGGGACATAGGGCCGACAAAAGCCATTTTTATAATTTCAGTGATTTACTCCAGCTTAGAACACCACTGCAAGGGATTTTTAAAATTTTTTTTAAGTTGCATATTTTGTCCTTCCAACTGCAAGAAAGGCAGAGTACAGAAGAGGAGAAGGGACAGCATAGACTAAAACACTAGCTCGAGTTGGCAGTGAAATATCGTGCTCAAATGCCTGAATAACCCACAGTGAAGAGGAGATTAGACAAATGAACAATAAAACTGACTGTTCCATCTTGTCTTCAATGGATGGGAAAGTAATGAAAATCTCATGAAAGATAAATGGTAAAGTTAGTTTAAAATGGATTTAATGAAAGTAAAAGAGGATGAGTGTTCATTCCAGGCTGCTGATTTATATTTTCTATATTTTAGTCCTCATAACCAAGTTCTGTCTCGTTAGCCATTAGAAGTTTAATACAGGGTTACATGTTCAGCCAAAATCCAAGCAGCTTTTAATACTCTGAAGGAGCACAATGCTGCATTTTGAAAGATTAGCAAGGGCATCCTTGGCTGGATCCTTGCATATTAAAAAGTGATCTTCAAACCTAAGTTTTTCTTGTGGGGTGAGGAATAATTCAAACCATCGCTCCCTTTTTTTCTTCCATTGAACTTGGTATAATGTAAAATTGTACCAAACTTGCAACACAAAGAATAAAGGTTTACAAAGAATTAGCTACAAGATGAGTGGCTCTTGTGAAGATGAAACATGCTCTAAAATTAGCTGACGGGGGTTTTTTTAATTGTATATTCTTTGTCTTTCAGCTGCTCGCAGATTCTAGAAAGAATGAACTAATTCTTCCCACTTCTTCCCTTCAATATTTTTCCACTGTATAAATAATACATAGCAGTAACAATATTGGGTTTATTTTGAAAAAGTGGAATGTCTTGGTGTCAGAGCCAAGCTGGAGGCAGCCACAATGTGGATAAGGGTTATGCACCGCGACAAAACCCTCGTGTTACACAGTGAGGGCCACGAACCAGCAAACCCATCCTTGGCTGGATGTGCCAGAGGAGCATCAGTAAAGGGATGCGTATGGATACGTGACCTTTTCGACGGGCAAAAACAAGCAAAAGTCCTTTGCAAAGCAGGAGGCACAATGCGAACGCAGCCCCGGGCTGCCCACACCGCCTTGGCAGTGACTCAGCACCGAAACCGAGTCCCTCCTAGACCCGAGCAGATAGCGCAGTCTCCTGTGACTCATCCCCAGAACAACAGCAAGACTGCCAAAACGCGAGCGGGGCCTTGTGACAAAGGTACTACGCACCAGCGTTCAGGGTGAGACTCACCCAGCCCCTTCCTACAGGAAAGGGCAGCAATTTCAGGTTGCTCCTAATGACTTGGGCTGAATACGGACCCGGGAGCGAGCAGATCGTCACCTCTGCGGGGCACGGGCAAGATGGGGCTGCTGCAATGGGCAGCCAGGGGCTAATTAGCTCACAGTAATAAGTAATAGTAATTGACTAATTTAGAGCACTGGAGCCCCTGTCAGCTCCCTGGCTGCAGTGAGAGGGTATGGATCCAGGTCTCTGTGGGTTGACAGCAATATCCTTGATCTTTTTGGCTGTATGAGTAAACAAATAAATTACACACAGGCTTTCCTTCAGAAATGAATGGGAATTTTCCACACAGGGTCAAGGTACTCAAGGTTTCCTCCCAGCCACGTCTCCAGGTCTCCCACATAATATAGGATCCCGCTCCAGCCTCTGCTTGCATCTCTGAATCTCCTCTGGCAGGCTCTGCTGCCACGAAGCAGCTGCTAGTGCTAAGTGGCTTTCTGCACCAGTGCTCTTCTCATGAGCAACACTGATTTTTCTTTCCTTAGCAACTGAAGATGCGGGGTCTGACTTCAGTCAATTGATTTTGATGGGGACCGCATCCACTTGCACAGGGAGGAATTGGATGCGCCGCGAGTGTCTCAGTCCCCGAATGAACAATTGTACTAACAGCAAGGACGCAAAGGCAACAGATTTTGGGCTGTCGCAGGTAGCAGCAACAGTCAATCACCTGCGTGAAGTGACTGTGTTACAGTAAATCCTCCCGCTCCGTGGAGTGAAACCATCCTGTTCCCCGCCTTTTTGGAGTCAAAGCAGCAACTCATTTCTTGATGAAACTCAGCTGGCCTTCAGCTTCCCATGGGAACATGTTGCACAGTAACTTCGTAATCCGTGATCAAAATGAAGGAATGCAACCTTGGCAAAGCGAGTGCTCTTAGATGTAAATTCCCCCGGTGCCGGCTCGCTGTTCTGCACTCTTACTCTGATGCATTAGTATTTATAAACCACAAACTGCTTTTGCTGGGTCTGTATTTCTGTAGTGACTTGACCTCTCAGCCAAGACCTCAGTCTCGTCGCAAGGCTGCGGCAGAGGAGCTCCCACCACGGTGTCCCGTGCAGTGAAGGTCACCCCCGCCCTGCGGCAGCCATGCCATGCTCTGGGCACAGCCACATCCCAGCTGACCAACAGATGTGGAGAACTTGGCTATGGGTGTCCTACTGCCCTGTGATGGGTTTCTGGACACTTTTAACCCTGAAAACGCAATGGGTGCAACCCGGGCAGGGCAGCCAGGTGAGTGCCCTCTTCTCCAGCCCCCACCAGTGCTGCGGGTTTTCTTCCCCGGCGCAGGAGGAGCGAATATATTACCCACCACGGCAAATGCCAGACAAATAAACACAGGCGCTTTTCAGGCCCTGATGAGTAGGGCACATCTCTCCCCAGAGAATAATCTCCCAGGAATCGACACATAACATTGAAAGACAAATGAGAATGAAAAGGCCTCTCAAATTTAATAGCCTCCATGAATTACACTGCCTTTCGTCTACATGGACTGTCACTCTTTCCATTAAAGAGTCACTGCCATCGGTAATCCATTTTAAGATTTATAGACCTGGAGATTTATGGACTTACTGTTCTTATCAGCTCTTTTTTTCCCCATGCATCTCTATGGGCCCCCAAAAGGTGGGATTCTATCCAAAACCTCCACCCTGCATCTGAAAATATAAACCCATGATGGGATGGCAGGCTTTTGAATCGGATGCCAACAAAAGTAATACTGCTGATAAGGATAGCAAGGATGGTAATGTTGTGGGGGGAGAGGGGGGAACGACAACAAGGACAAGAAAGGATAAAAGATGAGCAGAGGAAAATAAGAAAGGGATAATCCAGGCTTTAATTTATTTTTCACAAAATCTCATTCCATAAATTATGTAATTTCTTGAAAGAAAGAAAAATTACTAGGTTACTTTCCCTTTTTGGTCATTCTCTTCTCACTAAGAGAAAAAAAAACCCTGCATCCTTGAAGTGAGTATATTCAGATCCAACTTTTGCATCCAAGAAGGCCACTTTACAATGCTCACAACAAAGAATATACTCAGGTGGGAGTATACTGACATTATAAAGTCTCTTCAAACAGCTAGAGGAATTTTAGTGTAAATGAGCCTCAAGCTACCTGCTTTGCATATTTTTATCTGATTCTAGTGCAGTCGCACAGTTTGTTCTGATAGTAATTGAATACCCATATGTGGATTAATACCTCCAGCACGAAAGAATTTGAATATGTTTGTGCTGCTTGAAACTAGTCTGTTTGCATGTGCAACTCGATACCGGGTAAAATTGCAAATACTTACGTGACTCAGAAATCAAAGTACTATTCAAAAGCCTCTAACTCATTCTCAGTCTGGTTTTTGGAAGTGTGTGTAAGAAACAGATCTACTTATCCTCACTCCATTATTCTACGTATTACGCTGACAGCAGGTAGTGTCTGAGGCAACTCTAAGGAAGTAGCATTGGACAAAATTCCTTAGGTAACCTTTAGAATCTCTGTTCCTGCTAAGTATTGCTTGGTATTTTTGTACGTGCTTGTCTGTAAGGAGAACTAGGACAAATCTTTTTCTGAGTTTTGTTGCTGTGTTAAAGAGAGCTGCTATACTCGGTGTGCTACTGAGGAAAATGCTTTGGCACAAATGGCTATAGTGTAAACCAATGGAAGTCTGCAGGCAACATTATCCGTGTATATTAAAAATAAGGCTCTCTTCCCAAATGCAAATTTGCTTAAAGAACAGTGAACTGTGGGGACTGAATGTGTAATGCATTCTAATTAGCTTCCTCTTAATCATAGCTATTACCATGGGCTATCGTCATATTGGAAGCTGTGTCTGTGCTGATCCTTTACAACACGCACATGTGATGGCTGTCAAAGTAATTATCAGCACAAATTTCACTTTCTATTTGTTTTTTCTAGCTCCAGACAGAGAGAAACTTTAGTGGTGGATTAATTTTGCTGTGCTCTTGAGGAAAGGCAGAACAGTGCTAGGACTCATTTTAAATCGATCCTACTCAAGCTCTTCAGCAGATAAGGTTATGACCCATGAATTCAAGAGCTGCCTTCCTGCACTCATATGTATTACACAGGAAGGAAACCATGAAGCCAAAGCTGCTAGAGTCTCCTCCTTGAACAAATAGTTTCCTACATAAGTGCGCCAGGGTCGTTGCCTTTAATAATCCCTTGGTTGAATGTCATTAATACGCGTGTATTTTTCTCCCACCAGCTTTGTTCTCTTGTTAAACAGTTTCTATACCGGGTCTTTTATGCATGCTGCCTTTCACATGGCACACCAGCTATTTGAGAAATAAAATTCAACAGGGCAGAACTGTAAATGATGGGAGTTTTGTGTACTTACACCTCTCTTGTCCCATCTTTAAGGTGACACTGAACAAAAGTCATCTCATGGAGCAACAGCATTGCGGAGACCTTGCAAAGAAGCGGGCTGCTCAGAGACAACCGAATTCTTCCTCTCTGGGAAGCGCATTAAATGCATTACTGTAATTTAACATTACTCGTTTGAGCACTGAAGGGTTGTTTGTGTTGTTCCATGGGCTAAGGACTAAGAAAATGGGAAAATAATGTAGATCTTGCTCACCCTTCCAACGCTCCTCCTGCCTTAGAGGGAGGGCTGTCTGTGGTGGCCGCCTCCTCCTCTACCTGAAGGCAGATGTTTGAAAGTGCATGAACTGGCAGTTAGGGCATCTTCCCAAACCCATGGAGGAAAGGAGGAATTTTACCTGGAAGCACAGAAGTTGTCTATAGCTGCTCCAAAGGCTCTTTTTCCAGGCCAACCAGCTCCTGCATGACCTGCTGCAACACAAGTTGCTCCTCGCTGGCTGCCCCGCTGTGCCGGTATGACAGTCGGACACTGCCGGTGTCCACCGCTGGACGGCTCCCACTGGGATCTGCAGCAGAATTTCCCCATCTCCCTTGCTCCGAAGGCCCCAGATCTCTGGGCAGAGGCAGTCGTGCTGCAGACCCGCTGGAGAGGGAGGCACACAGGAGGCAGCAGCCTCCGTGCCCGCGTGAGAGCTTGCAGAAAAGCGTGTGTGGGCCGTTATTAAATACATCCACAAGCAAAGCAGATGAGTGAAAATGCCATTTTGCATCCGCCCGGCAGCAGTCGCCATGCTGTCAGAGCGCAACGCAGAATCAGACAGTGGCAGAGCCCAAACCTCATTTTTACACATACATCCCCCCTACTTTAGGTAGTGATTTAGAGATCAGAGGAAGGACTTGACAGTTTAATATTTAAACAATTTGTTTCATGTTTAGACCACCATCTTAATGATCCGTGTGTCACAACAATAATCAAGTGGGGTGGAAACTCGCTTGCAATTAGCCACGTCTCCTGTCACAGCCTACAGCACATCAAGCCCGTGGCTTCTAATTTTAGCCAAGCGCTTGCTTTAAAAACTAATTTACATTCTGTCTTCCCCCCAAAAAATCCACAAATGCTTGTGTTCCCCATGGCTCTGTACATAAAGCCTCCCAACTGACCGGGGATGAGTCTGCAACAGTCCCCGCTGCAGGGCTGGTCCCTTCCCTCCGCCCCAGCCATTCGCCCTTTCGGTCCTCGTGCCCCCGCCGCGATGCCCAGGCAGCTGCAGTCCTCTCCCTGCTGCCCCAAGAGACAACCATTTCACCTCTGGGTGCCACGCTGAGGCAAGACACCCGCTGTGCCCCTCATGGCTTCTGTCCACGCACCACACAGTATCCTACAAACGCTGGAGGAGGACACTGTTATTCCAAAAATGTGGGTATCCATCAGGGAAAAATGAAGCAAAGACATAAAATTATATATCCAGGCTGTGTTTTGAACTATTTAAGTGGGGAGAAAATAGCCTGACTGGTCCTGCTGCTGCTCCACAGCCCTTACTCAAAACCAGATTTAAGCCTCTTGCACTAAAATACCCTCCTCTTGCCTCTTTATGCTCCCTCTTTAATAATCTGCATTGTGCTGCATAATCCCAGCCAGCGGCCTGTTGTGCTGGAGACTCTGCATACAAAGCCAAGACCAGCGCCCTAAAGAGCTTTAAACCTCACGTTAATTTTGGTGCAAATTATGTGAAACAAAGTGTTCGCAGCACGGTTCAACAAGCTGGGGAATTTCTTCAGGAATTTGTATTATGTTGAAAAATGGAGTTGGACTCTTTTTTTTTTTTTTTTAAATAAAAGCAAAACAATAACCTCACCACTAACGACACCTTTTACCAACAGTAACCTGCATCATTTTTACAACAGCAGAGAGTTTTTGACTGATTGTCCTGTGTGTATCAAACCTCAGCTCTGCTGTGGTGGAGAACCGGGTAAGAATATCTACCGTAACACCCTGCCTTGCACCTCTTCAACGTCTTTATTAACGATGTACAGCCGAGCCCCTGCTGCTCGCTGGCACTTACCACCAGATTTATGGCTTACTTCCAGGGCCTTTCCCACTACTCTTAATTTATTATAACAACCGTGTTCATACATGAGCGTTTCGTGTTAGGCAGCAGCGCATACGGTAGCATTACAGCAGATGAAGTCTATTAAAGTCCTACCAGCTCAGGCAGCCAAAGTCTCAGGGAAGCGAGTGTCCCCCAGCTAACAAGCTGTGAAGTTGCTTTTTTAGCCCTTGCAAAGTGTTTCTCACGTTGGTAAAAGAGTAGTTCGCATGTGGTCACTGAACAAGGTGTCCCCAGGAGGGTGGCTGCAAAACTGCTGAAGTCTGAGCTAAGCCCTTCCACCTCCTCCGAAATCACTGCAGTTCAGCTCATGGAGGGTAATCTCTTCTTCCCTTTCTCCAGTGTGATTTGATTGTATCTAAACTTCCCCAAACTTCCTCCTCAGCTCCTGCTTCCTGTTAAATTTACCTGCTTTCTCCCGATTGATTTACAATTGTCCCAAACTGTTTTAAAGGGCTGGTGGGCTCCAAGAGTGATGGTCCCAGGGGACCATGGACCTTCCCCGCACCAGAAATGATGCAAAACCTCTAAGATTGAAGAGCAACATCTGGCTTCTGCAGCTGTCAGAGCCTCTGCACAGCCTGATGCTACTGCAGACCTTAAAGAGATAAAATGGAGCGGTTTCCTTCTCTCTCGGCATCCCTGCCTGACATGCCACCTCGGACACGGAGCTGCAGGGGCCTCCCAGCGAGGAGATTCCCACCGCTCTCCGGAAGGGCTGGAGGGAACGAGCAACTTTCCGAGGCCAGGCCCGGGGAGCAAAGCCCTCGCAGCTGGTAGGGCTGGCAGCCTTGTTCTTCACCATCAGCGCTCCCGAAGCAGGGGCTCGCAATCAGCTAGCACGACTTGAAGGTAATTTGCTCTGTCAGATGGGACTTCTGGACCGATCCCCTCAACTGGCGTGGTCAGAGATGCTACCTGCCTCCCCCACCCTTGTTACAGCCCGTGTCACCTCACTCCAACCGAAGCGCATACGTGGGACCATCTCACCCCTGCCTTGTCCCGCTCAGGCAGTCCCCAGCTCCACTCCGACTTGCGCCGGGCGTGCGGGACGGCAGCGATGGGAAACCAGCCAGGGGAGCTCACTCATGGGCAAGCCAACAATAGCGAAGGCCCTTCATAGTTTATCTGTAATTACATTTTCCAGCTGTATCCAGAATGAGAAAGACATTTTAATATGGTCTAATAACAATCACTCTGTGGATCAAAACTATTTAATAGTAAATGATCTTTTCCAGTAATTTTTTTAAAAATTATTAATTTTTTATTAAATTTGAGAGGGTGATAACAAAAGGCTATAGAAAAGTATTCAGCTTTATTATAGTCTATAGTACTTTTCCATAAAGGTTAATATGGACTTACCACTCCTAATAATTAAATAGCAATACTTCTGCTGAGACTATTCAAACCTTATAGCTCTGCCCTTTCAAGAACAGTCCTTTGTTTTACGTTTATGTTCTACTCCACTCTTCCTCTGTGGTTTTCCCCCCCAATAAGCTACATTTGCAGAAATTTCGGGACGTCTTCTCCTTCCTCCCCAGGTACTACTGGGTACGCTATAGTAAAATACAAAATAAAATCTCCTGATCAAGACAATTCTAAAGCTGTCAACATATTTTGTTCCCTAACTATACATCCAAATCATCTCAAAGGTATTGTAGTCTTCTCTTAGAGTTGATAAGCCACTTAATGTATTAGTCTGGTGACAGACAAGCTGGCGTTTGCTACAAGCATTTTTATGAGTCAGTAGTTTCAGAGCGACTAGAAAACTAAGCGGCAGATTTACACTATAACAAAATAAAAGCAGAGATCTCATCTGCCTGATGGATGACAAAAGCAGCTTTCATCTGTGGATTTTCAGCTAGTTTGCCTGAAGGTAGAGAACTTACTGTTCAGGAGGTGGTACCGGTAGCCCCAGGCTGTGATCAAAGGGTGTGTGTCGAAGACTGTACACACGCAGGGGGTAGAGAGGCGGTTAACTCTGGGGCAGTTTCCATTGAAGCAAGACATGTGAGGGCAATAAATGAGAAAGAAGAAGGAGGCTCGCGGAAAAGAGAAATGCCCTGCGCAGGCATAGGGGTGAAGAAGCGCTTCGGCACCAGCGGCCGTCCCGGCGCCCTGCTCAGCCGGCCGGCGCCTCGCGAAGGGTGCCCCAGCAGGCCTGGCTCCTTCAGGCGGAGGCGCGAGGGCGGCGGCAGCTGGAGGCCGTTACGCACCCCCAGTCTGGCGTCAGCAGGCAGGCAGATGGAGCGCTACTGGCTGCCTTGTTCCTTAGCACACAGGCACGCGGTAACGCTTCCCTCTGCGCCGCGCACCGAGTCAGGGGCTGAGCGGAGGGGAGAGCTCTGGCCTCTCAACTGCGTTCGCCACGCCCGGCCGGACGCCACGCCAGCCGCCCCGTGGCAGCGGCCTGCTCCAGCGGCCGGCTTCGGCAGCAAGCGCTCAGCCGCGTTTCAGGTGGGAGGGCGAGGCCGGTTTCACCCATGCGCTTCAGAAGGGCACAGCCGCTGATAGCACGGGTGCCTGCCTCTCAGCACCAACGGCCACATTCAGCCCACCTTCCACCGAGGCTTAGCCAGGCTGTTTTGAGCTAAAATGCCGTAGGTGGTGTGAGGGCGATGGAAAAGTCATACCGTCCCAGCATCCCCTTATTCCGCCTCTCCATCGCCTCTCATCTTTCGTCTCCCTCTGCTAGGACTCCATCCGTACCCTACCAAAAAGCCCACAAAAGTCGGTTCCTCCCCCGACAAAGCAAATGGCCATGAGGACATGAGGCGCTGCCAGATCTGGACTACATACGACGTCTTCTGAGGCCCGTGGGAATACTGGGCAAAACCAGTGATTGCAGTTTCTATGCATGGACTTTTTGGTGCTTTCCATATGATTTTTAAACCATGAGTGATGCCGGTTTCCAAAGGTTTGTTGTACATTTGGACCTTGCTCACAGTCTTCCACTTGCTTAGTCGTGATCGTGGTTTTAACAAAGCCATTTCAACCTCTTAGTTAATTTGTTTCTGAGGCTTTTCTCTTTCAGAGTGTGTAATTAAACTAAAAGAGCCTGGAAAAGCCCCTTACAGTAAATAATTTACAAGTTCCTCCCTGGGGACATTTTTTAATTATAACTCCACTGGTCAGATCTTACTGAATACTCTGAGATAGCATTCCCTGCTGAGATCTTGAAATATAATTAACGTATTCCTTTGGTAATGGCATTTTTCCTTAGCCTATCCATTTCTTATGCAGGGCAGGCAGATTTGTTTATAAACAGAGTAGAGATTGATAGATGCTTTGTCGTGAGAAGAGCAATAATGGTGTTCGCTGCAACAGACGGCGGCACGTCCATTTGAGGAAAGATGATACTGTTCTGAAGCAATTTTTATAAATCCTACCCTGACAATCCAGCATGGACAGATACAAGAGAGCAACCAGATAGACCCGATTCCTCTCCTTCTTGGCAGCCTGCCTTGCTCCCCAAGTGCCATTTTATGCATAGCAAACGTAAATAATTCTGACACACCTACCAACCCCCTAACCTTTATGCTTCAGAAATACTGCTACACGCAATCAGACTGACAGTGATTGCGTGTTATGTGGCGAACAGAAAAACCCTGAGTGACAGCAGCAAGGTTGGGGACGTCAAATGAAAGTGGTCACGTTTATTTAGCTCCGTGATTCTCAAGACAATACAGATAAATACTGTTGCACTGTCCGCACCAGCCAAACGCTAAGAGCGATCTGCATCAGCCAGCATCCTGCGGGTCCCCCAGCCCGGCCAAGGAGCCTGTGATGGTCTCCTCCTGGCCCGGGAGAGGCTGTCAAGGCACAAAGCGCCAGCTCCTCTTGGTCACAATGACACAGCACCTTCAATAGTTGCCCCATCCTTCCCCGCTGTAGCCAAAAGGGCGGCTTGGAGTGAAAGCGGCAGAGAACGGCTCCACAGTGTATTGAAATGTGACCTATGAGATATGAAGCTTGGGGACACTCACTGCCTCAAGTCCAAAAGCCTCCAAAGCTCGCTTGCTTTTCCTATACCAGTTAGCTTCAGCAACTCCCGAGAGCCCATGAGGACAAAGCTTGGCTGTGGCTGTGCTGGATGGGGGCTGTATTTTGCATCCCAACACTTGCATCTTACTTTTTTGGCCCATTTTGAACTCCCACACAACAAAACGTATGATCAAGTCCTTGGCTCTCTCTAAGCACTTTGTTTCTGTACAGCTGTTAGTGCTGGCCCTGAAGTCTCTTCACATATGCTGGCCTTTTTGTACACAGTTGTTCACCTGGTATCACCCGTAGTGAAATACGTACGCGTCAACCCAGCCCTTATTCTAGTGAATAAATCAAAGCTCAGACAGCAAGATCAAAAGCTAATCCGAAACGGCCATAAAATTTTGTATCTAACTGGGCCAATAACACTAATACTAATACTAATACTAATACTAATAAAACCTCTTATACACAGAATGTCTCAGAAAAGCAAAACCACAAGGCACAGAGGTTTTGGATAAAAAGTTCGCTCTCACAGTATCCATTTGATTTATGTGGCACAATGCATCCTGATAAAACACAGCTGAAAAAAATAGTATTCAGCTTTAAAATGAAACACCATGGCTTCTCCTCAGCTTGAATGTAGCAGCAAGAGGTCATTAGCCTCTGATAACGTTCTGTTATGCTGACACGGCCTCTTAATTTTGTCCCCAAAGTAGAATGGAGCAACACTCATGCGTCAGGCTTAGTGTCACACAAACCAAAACCATGTAAACATGTCTCAGGATCCCAGATAAAGCGCCATGGCTAAACCTTGAGGCAGGACACCACTGAAGGGCACCCTCTGGTTTTGGTGGGGTAGAAGCAGGCAGCTTGTCGAATGGGGCTGGATTTAACATATGCATTTAAAACATCCAGTAGATTTGGGATCCAGGTGTCCGCTGTGAATACTGGCTTCAGCATAGCTTTGCTGATGTCCATGGCAGGCCGTGCCATATGGCACAGTGCTGATCGGTGGGCTCTGACAGCCTTGCAGACAAACCTAGAACAGGTCTGCCACAGGCAAAGCCTGCTCCACCTTCTTGTTTTTCCTCTGAGTATGCCGACAGAAGTTCAGAAATGAAGAAGGGATTAAAATACCACCAGGACTGACTGTTAAAAAAAAGTCCAATTTTCTCATCACATTTATTCCCTAAAGGTCTTGAATAGTAAAAGCCTGTCTCCCTCCTGTGAGGCAGTACAGCTGGCAGCCCCGCAGAGCTGAGAGGAGCTGGAGGATGCTCCACCGCGTGCGCCAGCACCAACG
Source organism: Phaethon aethereus (assembly GCF_964289735.1). Classification (NCBI taxonomy): domain Eukaryota; kingdom Metazoa; phylum Chordata; class Aves; order Phaethontiformes; family Phaethontidae; genus Phaethon; species Phaethon aethereus. Next base: position 9,342,136 of record NC_138588.1, read on the forward strand.
CTGTCATCTCAACTTCTCCTTGCACAACACCGTGTGATACACGAACACATCTTACTCTGCGTCCTTCATTTTGGGGGTGAGCTAGTTTGATAAAGAGCTGATGCAAGGCCAAGTCTGATCACCGTCATTTTACTAAACAGCCCATACTGCAAACTGCTGCCAGCCGTCTTGTTCAGGTTGCAGCTTTTCTGTACACACTGGTGGGAAGCCCAGCAGGCCAACACTGAAGGTATCATCACCCCGTCCATGTTAACACTGGATGGAGAAGCACCAGGGAGCACGGGCCAGAGAGACCTGAGCTGCTAAGTTTATGTTAACTCCCAAGGAAGAGGGTTTCATTAGTTACTGTATCAGCAAAATGGAAATAAAACTAAATACAAGCATTTTGAGACTAAAAGGTCCATACGCACTGTAGGCACGGTTTTGTTCACAAAACCAGTTATTGTTGAGGAAGTCTTAAGGGCATTCTGCTCCACAGCTGGTGCTTGGGAATTCACGGAATTTTTAATGATGACAGAGTAGTTTGGTCAAAATAAATGCACTGATCTCTTGACCGAGAGAAGAGGTAAACATGTCTAGAAAAAGTGAAGTTGTGTTGAAGAGGGAAGACAAAATTTTGGCTGATTTATCTTGATCATAAATACCGTGTTCGATTACCATGAGGTCAGCGTGCAGAGAAAAACTCACAGTCTTCTTCCTCCCACCCAAAAACTTACTCAATTCATAAAACCTGTTCTCTGCAATTCTCAGCATCTCTTTATCCTTTAAAATAGTACCATACTTCACACAATGTTCTGGGACATTATAAATGGCCCATGTACAAAATTATAGAACTTGAAGTAATTTTTTAATATTATTTTATAAAAAAAGAGTTGTTTTTCTCCAGATTGAGAACTCACTGAACACATTTTAGACTACTTTACAATCTTGTATTCAGATAAAAGAAAGAAACATATACCAAAGCTATGGACATGAACTTTTTTTATTAACAGATACTTCTTTTATTATAAGACAACTTCAAGGAGCCAAGTAAACAGTCAAAATTATTGCATACATTAAAATGAATTCAGGCTTTCTTCCAATCACCATTTTTTGCCCAGCTTACTATAGGACTTATCTGGCAGTTTCTTGATTTGCTCATGGATAAACATAACATTTAAGTACTAAGAACTTTTACCATAACAAATATCTAATTCCAGAATGGATCAAGAACTGTCATCAGTAGACATTTCACATTTAAACTGGAATAATAAAACTGTTAGGTATCAAGTAGCTTGCTCCTCAAAAGTATGATGAGAAGAAATGGTCCTTAGTGTAATAATCAGTCACAGATTTATGTTTCTATTGATTCTAGAATGAGAATTCACACCAGATATTTCCTAATTAGAAGCAAATCAATGCAATCTTCACTACTGTTACCACATTTACACTTTTTTTGTTGTTGTTCAAACACAAATACTGTATTTTATTGCTCCCAAAGTCATATATGACTATTAAAAAGTCATGACTGATGGATCTGATGTCTTTGGTTGGTCACTCTGAAGATGGGTTGGTATCAAGATACTTTCAGCAGTCTTCATAAAGAATTTCATCTACTTGGACATCATTTTCTGCCACAGGCACTGATTGACAAATCTGTTCCCTAAAAGCCAAGGCAATCGTGTAAGGCTTTCCACTGGGATGTTTCATACATCTTTCAAGATAGGTATCATAATATCCTTTCCCTCTTCCCAATCTGTTGCCTTTTTTGTCAAACCCAAGTCCTGGCATGAACATAAGGTCAAGACCCCCTGCAGAAAAAGGAAATAAACATTAGTGGATACACTGTGGATTTCCTGATGGCTTGACTACATCTACACAACTTGAGACATTTGTGAAAACCCAAGCTTTGTGTTTTGCAAAATGCTTCCCTCTCTTTGATCAGATGAAAAATACTTTGAATACTAAACCTGAAAATTTACATTTTCATCTTATCAATTGCATACTAGAACAGCCACAAAATAATTAGACCTTGAAAAGCTAGAAGGAAAAAACCCCTACCTTCCAACAAATCTATTTTATTATTTTAACCCCACACTTCCAAATACTAATGATTATGACTCTAAATCCAGGCAGCGATTGAACTCAGGGAAATTAAATGCAGGAAGAATCAGAAAATCAAATGAACTTCAACATCAGACACAAAAATAGAAGAGAAAAAAAGAATGAAAAGACAACACGTGAGAGAGAGCATCTTCTTGACACAACTGTAAGATGTCATGAACCTTCACTCAACCTCCCAAAACCAAAGAGCCTTCAATACAATATATTCTGAAAGTAGGTATTTGCCGCATCTTACATCAAGATCAAGGCTTGAAGGCTTGTCTCTTTGTGATGTCAGGTTCCTCTTCTCCCAAAGGACTTTCTTCCTGAGCCTCCAGCAATTTTCACTGTTGCTCCAGCAGCACATACAGACATTCTGCTTGCCTGCCCTGAATATCCCTCCTTATGGAGAGACGTATGGGCTCCCCAAGACTCTTCTGAGATTGCACTAGACTGGAACTCAAAATCAGTTAAAAAACTGAAACAAGCTGCACAAGCTGCTAATCACCTGGACAAAACAGACCCGACCAGCTGGTGAAACTCTGACAAAAGACCCCACCAACCAACTCCAGATAAAAAGGCAAGATCAGCTAAGCCCCGTTTTCTTGCTTTGTTCATACTCTGTGAACAGATGCGGATCGGCACCGTGCCAGGTAGCCAGCTACAATTTACACTCGGCTGCCCACTTGTTTCAGGAGTTGATTCACATCACTGCCAGGTAGGCAAAGGAAACCGGCTGCCACGCTGTGTGACTGCCAAGCATGGAGGCAGCCAGTGTGCAGATTCCCATTACTTATACAAGGCTTGTTCGTTTAGTGTGAGAAGCCTTGCAAGGACAGCCTCTAAACAAATGAGCTTGTCTGACCCGGAACTGACCGCTGAACCCAGGAACATCCCACTTACTGGTTTTCACAACGCAAAGAAAGTCTTTCATTACTTGCTGCTGTAGCAGACAGACACAGGAGAGAAGGGCAGGTACAGTAGTGGAAAGCCGGCACAGACTAAAGCACAGCTGACACGAGTCTGGAAAGAAAGCAAATACTGCGTCTCAGTCCACTGCTGCTTCCTTCTTGTAGGAAGGGTACTTAGCCTTCAGCAGCTTTTCTATAAGTTGCTTCTGCTTCTTCACCAGAGCTCACATGTGTCAGGTATTTTTCTGCTTCTCCTATGTCCAAACCTACTCCCTCCTGCCATTTTGAACTGAGCTGCTCTCATTCCATCTAGCTGAAGAATGATGCCCAAAATTCAAGGAGATGTGTGGCAGCATGTACTGGCAGAGCCAGAGCTAAGCAGAGTTTTTCAGTTTCCAGGGAATCCTATCTGAGCTCACGTACCAACTCCGAACTCAGCCTGGAAGAGCATATTAAAAGTTCATGTAAGACCAGCTCATTTGCACACACTTCCCAAGCTCCTGGAGGTTTCCTGCCACTGTTCGTTGTTCAGAGAAGAGTCACTGATGTGAACACTCATCCATCATGACCTAATGACTTAATTAGAACATTAATATAAAATATGCAAGGCAACGCAGTGTGAAATGCTTAGAGAAGATCAATCTTGTAAATCCGGCATCATACAGTTAAGCAGCATGTTTTTCTAAAGAGGTCAGGGGAGTATGAGGAGGGAATTAGCCAAAGGGCAGACCACAGAATACTAATGGTTGAAATCAAAAGGAGTCTGAGTGTTTTACCACGCTGCAGTCAACTTTTGACTCATAGGACAGACAAATGGCAAATGGCAAACAAAGAGGAAAAGAGGCACGAGAGCAGAAGTACAGTCTCACCTGAAAAGAGATGTCATTTTTATGGTATCACCATGTGCATTACGTTGGACGTACAATTTCACATCTCCAAGTAAAAATACTTGGTATTTGCCAATTGTCAGGCCTATGGACTAGGACCTAGAGAATGGTTGATCTTCTCCCCATTAGCATGGTCAGCAGTAGACTCTGCAGGTCAAATCTTCCCCAGGTTGCTCTTTGTGCTCGCTACTTATCCTCTCCATGATTTGCCTCACATTGGCTTTGTGTAGATATTCAGGTGGCCCAGAAAACAATATGTACCAAACACAAACGATGCACCGAAAAGACACGCCGTGCCTTACGCTTTCTTTTAACTGTTTTCATGTCACGCAACTCTCATGGCAAAAAGCAGGAAACATTAGCAGTCGCTACTGTTGGCAGGTAAGAACACACACAAGGGGCAAATCTGCAGAGTAAAAGGTGCCATTTCTCTTTACATCTGTATTACAGAAAGGAAGACGACAAGTCAGGGGAAGTGCTAAGGAAAGAGGGAATCGGCAGGAACAGTGCAGGGAAGATATTTTCTGTGTAGTTTAACTGATAGCACAGGGCACACTTGAGTGAATTTAGATGTATTAAAGCACTGTGTTTTCTTCTGGGTACCCTGGAGAAATAGAGTCTGTTTTAATGAGTCAGCTCCTCTATAATCATGGATTTTTTATGCTGAATAACAAGCTTGTGCAAATCTCAATATGAAAAATGATGCTGTAAATACTGTAGTAGTTACCCTTATATTTTTCTTCCACTGGAGCACTGGGATACCAAATGCCTTTGCTCTGACTTGCAACACGCTGCCTGATATCCAGGCAACTCACATGGCACAAGACTTAAGTAAAATGCCAAGAAAGACTTGCAGTAGAAAAATGGCACAGCTACCCTGCAAAGAGCCCAAGGGCAGTTCAAGCAGCATTAGCCGCAGAAGCCTCCCCAGGAGGTAGGACCAGTGGCAGAGGGCTGTATGGAGATAGCACTTCCCCACCACATAACTTGGGGAGCAACAAAACCTCTTGTGGTGCCTGCGGCAGTGCGGGGGAAGAGCTGTTACAGGATGAGAGGTGACACAGATGAGACCAAGATTGCAGACACCTAAGATTACTATCAGTAGTGAGTGTACATCAACAGGATGGCAGGTGAGGGTAAGAACATCTTACCCCTCTTGGCACAGGGCCCTCATGCTCCCAGAGCCTTCCAGCCCTGCAGGACCACTCGTTGCCTCTCAGGATGCCCTGCAGCCTTGCTCCATTCTCACATCCTACTCCCCTTGCTCCCACAGAGCTCTGTGAAATGCATCCTTGTCCCTGAGAAGACTGAGCAGGTACTTGTGCATCAAACGCTACATCAGTTTTCAGTGCCTTGTAAAACACGCTAAGAGAGGTCTCATGTTTGCCACCTACTTCCATGCCTCTCCTTGTAACGCCCACTATCCCCCATGTGTCCGTAGTTATTAACTGCTGGTTCTTGGGTCCCTGAGGGTCCCGTGACCGCATACCAGGAGCCCAGGAAAGCACACCCACAGTCGAGAGGCTTTTGCTGTACGTAATCCACGCTTCTCCTGGAATACTTGCATGTGGTCTGCAAATTCCTAAAGGCTGCAAAACACTGTCTCAAGCAACAATGTATTGCTCCAGCTTCTATGTAGAGAATATCAATGCTTCTTACACACTTTAATTAAGCTACTGGGTAGCCCAGTAAGGTTGGCAATTATGATGACAGTCACCTAATACTCTCTGTATCTATGACATGAGCTTTTGTGGCCACAGCTCCTTCAGCTGTGTAGCACCGTGCGTGAAATAATATACCCTGACTTATCTATCAACGTGAGCATACATCCATGCTGACATGGCCACAAAGGTTTCATTTATACTGCTAAACACAGCAGGGCCAGAAAACAAATTGATTTACAGGATCACAGGTGGTCAATACTGTTTAATTGTCAGCACACCGCCTGGCACTGCTGATCCAAGTGACACCCATGCCTGCTCCAGGGGACAGGATTCCCATGGGCAGTAAAGACAAGAGAGTGCAGGTCTGGCTCCTTCCACCCCGGGCAGCCCTCCTACACCAACAAAACTGGTTTTGCTCCTCCAGATACAGACACAGGCTTTCCTACCACATGCCAACATATGCATCACAAATCCTCAGATTGATGCTACACAAATACTGCTGTGATGGTCTGCCATAAGGCCTCATATTATTAAAGATACTACGAACTGTGGAAAAGATCGAGAAAACCAGTATTGCCTCAGGGCCGCAGAGGCACCAAGTAAGACCAAAAAAGAAGAGACAGGCCAAGTTCTATGTAGTGTGGACAGAATTAGTCTGTGCCACTTAGCCCTGTGTTATTTAGCAGTGTAGATACAGTCATAGCTTCAGAACCTGCTCTGTGGGTGTACAGGCATACTCTGCTGTCACTGACTTGCATACATCTACGTAGATATATCTTATGTCACAGAGAAGTGAAATGACTTGCCCAAAGACTCAGGAAACGTGTGTCAAAACTACATGCAAAAGGCAGGTGTGCAAGCTGCGTGTCCCCTGACTTAACCAGCAGACCAAAACATTAGCATCCCCTCTCTGGTGTTTTAAATAGGAATACACAGTTTCGCTTCTTCTAGGCAGCTGCGGTGAGTCTCCTCAGTTCGGCAGTGCATTTCTTATTATCCTTCATGATAGTATCAGGTTTGATTCATTCCCCAGGGAAGGATTTTCTCCTTGCATCTCATTACCTCTCTTCTCCTTAATCTGGTGTTCCTATCTGAAATGCCAGCCGGCATTTTCAGAAGTGTTCTTGACAATGGTTAATTATAGAAGAGTCCATCAAACTGCACAGATACAGGTCATGTGAAGTCTGCTGGGGACTCGTCTTGCCCTCAGAAGGAGCAGCCAGCATGGCCCCTCTCCTCCCAGGTTTGAAAAGGCCCCACCAGCCCACTGCCACCCACCATGTGGGGTCATTCATGCCCCCCCCCCCAGCTAGATGGCCCTAACAGAAGATGAAACTGAAATACTCTGTCATCCCACCTCCGCACTGCTCACTGCCACTTGCTTTGTGGACACAGCAAAGTGCCTGGGACCCACCAAAGTGGGAGCCAGGACTCTTGATCCTCACCTCCAAAGCACTTACAAGAGGACGAGGCAGAGGGCAAGCTACAGCACCTCCTGTGTCCCTGTAAAGAATGGCAATGTGCTCAAGAAAATCATGCTTGCAGCAGATGCCTTCTGAGCTCAAGCCTACAAGAGGTCGACAGCAATCAGCTCTGTATGCCATCACCGCTGCTCCCCACGGCAGCAACTGTGCAGCCTGAGCTTCTCCCTCAAGCACAGGAGTTCGTGCATTGTTTACGATGTCCCCACAAGGATGGCTTGATCGTGGTACCTTGGGCAAGAATGAGCTTTTCAGTTGTTGGGTTTTTTCCACGCACAGCTTGCTCCGTGGTGGTAGCTAGGGACCGCATCTGCTTTGCTCGGATGTAAATGATTACATAAGGTGCAGGACCAGAAGAACCAGGACAAGGACAGCTTTCTGTTCAAAGGAAAGGAGTGTTTATGGTTTTACGCACGCCACAAACAATGTCAGATCAGTCTACACACAATGTCTGTGGAGCTGACAAGTATTTGAAAGCTGTTCATTTACAGGGAGTGAAAGCTTACTTTGATCCTTTTCTGATCTAGCAAGGACCACAGCGGGGAAAAAAAACAAACCCTTTTGCAGGAAAACCTTACTTTTCAGAATGAAATGGGTGCAGTAACCATCTTGCTGCCTCTGCATCTGCTACCCCAGAACAGAGGAAAAAATTAATCACTTGATCCTATCATTGAAAGTATCAGTCGGTGACATGCAGGGTATGAGCCAATGAGTTGGAATAACTCAGAAAGTTCTAATTGATGACAGTCATTACTATAACTTCACTGTCAGCATCAGCATAGTTAGAACTCTTGGGTAGGTGTTAGCTTCTCAACATACACTCTATAGGGCACAGATCATCATCTTGTTCTATATTTACACAGCACCTAATGCTGTGGTCTGGGTTAATCACCAGACCTTGGGGAAAACAACTCCACAGAAGTAAATATTTCATTTATGCTGCAGCAAAACAAATCCCTTCCCCTTTATGACTAGTGCTAAGCCTTCTCCCTACACTGCCCTGGGTGCCCCTCGCACTGCTTCTGAGGTTGCTAACAGCTTGGTATTTCCTTCCAGATAAAAGTTTTCTGCCCTTTGGAAAACACCCGCCCTTGGTTTCTCTACCTTGGTATAAGGTCAAAAAGGGAAATGCCAGATCCGTTCACTACAGGCCTAATCCAGACCCTACCAAGGCATGTCGTTTCTGGAAGGGCTGGCGTTGCTTCCGGGGGAAACCAGCTCGTTATCCCGACTAAGCCCCGGAGAAGCCAGATACTCTCATAGCCACAACCAAATGAGCAAGGAGGCAAAAACTTTGCTGCAATTGATAAGCATTTGAAAAAAAAGTCATTCATCCAAAACCAATGATGCTGACTTCTTCCAGTAACACGGGTGATCACAGAAGTAAAGTCGCATTGCTTAACTTTGCCCCAGCCAGTCTGCTAAAACATAAACACAATCCCTTAAACACTAAGGAAACTCTTATCTGGTAATTCCCATTTGCTCACATGATACAGTCTTTGAAAATCAGTATCAGAAGCTCAGCATGAATCCTCATTTCCTTGTAAACCAACGCTGTAACTCAAAGGATCAGATCCTCAGTTACTGTAAATCAGCATTGCCTCCCAGACTCCCCTCTGCACCAACCTGGGGAACTACATGCAAAATATCCCAAGTTAGTCATGAGTTTGAGAGAAATAAATTACTTTCTCTTGAAGATACTTGTTGGTTGTTCACAAACAGCTCTCCTCTAGGGCTCACTCTGTCGTCTCCCTACGACCCCAAACCGTTACCTAACGGGACTAAAAGTTGTGTTTCATACTAGATTGAAAACCCAGCACATTTTAAACCGCAGTCAGTAGTTTTTCTTCCAGGTGTTTCCCCTGTGTGAACACCTTTAATTGTGCAGCACCACAGCACTTCAGCAAGACTCACTGTTTTCTAACTATTCATAGACAACTGTTGCTTTAGCGGGAAAGCCAGAGGGACACTTGCTTTTTACCCAGCACGCGCTAATGAGGTACAGGAATCAAAAATCAGAGTATCGCATCCAAATCCCACAGGCTCCATCCATGGTCTCCAGCTATGGGGCACACGGTGAGGTCCTCAAGGCTAATGCTCACCTCATCAAGGGAGAACTAAGACCAGGGGCAATCACTTCCTTTATTTTCACTCCTATTTGTGTATGGGAATTGCAGGCACCAGGAACGTTTTGTGTCCTTTTGTCTTCTAAAGGACTTTTTACCCACAATCACGCACATCCACAACCCACCGATCTGCCTTCTACTTACATATAGATGCCAAGCAGACGATCTCCTCTGCAATCCACGTGCCCCAGGTAATTGGTCCACTAGCATGACCGACACAGCTTCTATTATTACTTCAGTAAAATATTTTGCAGAAAATAGAACCATCAGCAGAATCTACAAACAAGCACTGAGCAACTCAGCGTTTATCTGTCTACTCATCCATGTCAGTGCTTTGTGTCAGCATGAAACATTGGCCTCCACAGTTCACATTTGCCCTTCTGAACTACAGCATAATAAAATATTTATACTTCTCCCTGAGAAGCTACATGATAGCCATCACTCATACAGGTTTAAAACAATGGAATGGCAGCCACTCTCCTGTTATTAAACCTGCAAAATACACTAATAAAGCCATTTGATCAGTTCCTGTGCCACAAAGCTGCAATCAAGCAAATACCCTCCTATTTTGAATTTACTTAAAACAAAATCTTATCAATTTAGTGCCAATGCATGTAAAAGGTAAAGTGCACCGCACAGCATCAGCTGTAATACATCAGCCCTGCCCAAACAAACCTACCCTGCTCCACAAATAAATATCCTTTCATGTGTCATCAGGGAAGCTACTTGTATGAGGCTAAGACTTGTGTTCAAATTCTAGCTGGTTTCACAATGTGGGAAGACTCTGCAAGGCTGTAACTATCACACTAATTTCCCCTGAGGTTTAACTTACAGCCAGCTGAGGTCTAGTGTCTCATTTTCAGAATTTGCCAAATGTATACCTAAAAGAAAATTTGAACAAGAACTTTTCTATTTCACTATTATTCATCATGTCTGCGTAAGCCCCATAAATAAACCATATTCACTCAATGCCACCTACAAAAATGTCTGGTTTTGCAAATTCAGAGTAAAGGAAATAATTGCTTAGAAATGCTTTAGTTATCAGTCTGTGAAAAATGACTTATCTACTCCTGATATTCAGATATGTGAGCAGAGTTAGAACAGCTTGATTGGGAAAACACAGGCAACGAAGAATGATTGGTTCAAAGGCTTGCCCCTGGGCTCTCCTGTGATTTTAAACCATCAAAATACCCTGAAACAAGATGTACCAAGGAGCAATTCCAAAGAGGGGACAAACAGCATTAGAGTCACTTTACAGCACATCAACACATCTTGTTAAATCAGTAAATGCTGACTGCAAATCTGCTCCTTTAGATAAACTCGCCACGCATTGTTGCTTGAACTGTTTATGTCGGGACCGTTGTAACACTGCTGCAGCCTAAAATACAAGGATCTTTGTGCATCTTCATGTGTTTTTACGTGAAATTCTTTAAGATCTTATCAGCTACACTCCCCATAGTGCTTATCTGAGAACTTATTTAAATACTTCCACTATTTATTTATTAAATCAAAGTATGACAGACGTGACTCATTTGGGGACTTTTTCAATACATCATACATCACTATCAATATTTCCAACGCCCTTTGACTCACTCAGCAGATAGCCTCTCGTAAAATACGCCGAATCGCTTGTGAAATACAAACGGTTTAGACATAAAGTTCTTCGTCAGTGCATAAACCTGACTCCTGTGAGAAGTTACACCACCTGATGGGAACATTAGGCATGCTTACAGGCAGAGCTTATCGAATATGTAGAGTCAGCTGGTTTGGAGGTGATGGCAACTCCACTGTTAGCGTCAAACGTGTTACCATCACAACAGCTGAGAAATCCTGCTTCTTCCATCACAAGGTTTTCTTTTCTCTTTTTAAGCTTGCACAGCTTAAAAAAAGTTGGCTGTCCCTGGAATCCTCCACCTCCCTCACTTCAGCCCCTGATTTTTTTGAGTCATCAGGCTGGAGTATTTGCTCACTGGTGTGTGTGACTACAATGCCTGGATGAGATTTTAATTATAGGAATGCACCCTAAATGACACCAATGCTCCATAGTAAATCTGCGGAATACTGACACCTGCCGGCAAAGGGCTTGATGTCATTCCTGACAGGAATTTGTCCTCCATCTGCACCCCAAAATCTTGATTCCCATCTCACATGCACAAAAGCCAGCACAAGCAGGAACGGAGTCCAGTTACGATGCCAAAATAAAGACCAAGAGCTATCCTTACACTGTGAAACAGCAGCGTGAGTCTCCTGCTCCCTGAAAGCCCGTGGCTCTCCGCCAGGTCCAAGGAATTTCCCACTGTACAGGGGAAATGACAGTGTATTTTGAATCTCAGCAAAGACAGTGGGGATTAACTGTGCCAGGAAGACAATTCTTTTGTAGCTTGAAAAGTGCTGACCTGATTTAATAGCCCACTAAGCTGGCAGAAAACCAGTCCTAGGAAAAAGAAAGGCGAAAAAGTAGTTATTTTCTGCCAGATTCATGCGCTGAATCTACGCAGCGGTGAGTATGGGAGATGGCACCGGGGCTGGCAGGACGAGGGGAGGGCAGAGCTGGAAGCAAGAAAAAGGCAGCAGGACTGTCCCTTCTGGCACTGGGCAGACGTGAGCGGGGCTCAGCTGTCTCACCAGCCTGCACCCTCAATCCGCGCGGCCCTACACGGGTGCGCCGCAGGAAAAAGCTTCCTCTCCTCCAGACTGTCCAGATCATGTGCACAAAGGCACTGAGATGACTTTGTTGCCGGCTCTTCCTTTCCAAAATTGAAAAGGGAGACAAAAACGTCCGCTTGGATTAGTTACTGCAGCCAGAGATATTTGCAGGTTTGCATTTCCCCTGTACGAGTTTGCTGTACAGACTCTTGCCACACTCCAGAAAAGAACCTAACCTCTTATTTGGTTTTGAGAGCCTACTGTCTCTAGGAAACAGTGTGAAGAAAATGACAATGCTACTGTTCACACTCACTGTAGCAAAATGAGCCCTCTGAAACAAAACACTTGCCACTTGCAGTGAATTTAAAGCCCTTGCCTACCTTGCTTTCACCTCTCTTTAAACTTTAATTGATTACAGAAAAAGTAATCTTTTTAGTTGTTTTGCCGAGTGCAAGGAGAATGTTTTCTGCAGAAGGCAAACACGGATGTGACACTTAAGATGATTACAAGGAATAGCGCTCTTTTAAAGCCTTAATGAACTTTATGAAAGCAAAAAGCTGTAGTGTTGCAGAGCTCTCAGCCCTCCAGGTTCACTGCAGGATACCCTGGCACAGGCAGTATTAAAAATAAACCACACAGTGTTCATGGTTTAGTCTGCACCAAGGAAAATCAGGACATAAGGACTCCAAAGGGCATTACAAAGTGATGCCACAGAAACACATTAGCTTTTGCATTTCAGAGCATTTTTTCAAAAGCCTTTCAAAGAAAGAGACTCTTTGTAACCATGCCATACCTGTTTCTGAACAGAAGTACTGCGAGAAGCTCAGCTGAAAATGTCTGTATTCACCTAACAAACCGGGTGCTGATGGTTATTAAGCCATTTCAGAGAGCTGTGGAAGCTGGTGCAGGCATCCAGGGGAAGGACAGACACCCGCTGCAGGGGAGAGCGATCCCAGCGCTGGGGAAGGCTGGGGTGCAGAAAAACCCTGAGGGAAACAGTTGCTATCACAGCTGGGTCCAACACCTGAAATATTTTATTTCCAAGCAAGCATTTTCCTAGCTCTACTTGTTAGAGAACATGCTACACAGAATAATGTAAAATTATTTTATGGGTGTCTCATACTGGACCAGGCATTTTTGTCATGACACATCACGGTGGGATGCCTATGTGGAAACCAGTAAAAAAGATACACCCAGAGAGATGATTTGAAAAGCAGTGTGATAGTATAGACAGAAAAAATTAACTTTTACAGTGCCATTACATATATCTCATGGTATTTCCTTACCTAGGCATAAAATGCTCTCTCAGGCATCTTTTCTCCAAAACAACATCAGAGAGATTGCAACGGTTGAACGAGTAATGGCCGGAACTCTTTACTGATCTAGAAAAGCTTCTCTATAAGAATAAGAAAATGGACAAAGTCTGACAGAAAAAAATACAGTTGATATAATACAGTTTTAACAAAACAATGGATAATAAAAATAAAGTAAATCAAACATTCTTATTTACTTATCATAGAAGAATGAGGAATCACTTGAACTGAAAGCAGCAAATTTAAAATTAATACAAGGAACATAATATTTCACATAGTGTAGGAATGTAATGTAATATTAACATAATAAGGAACATAATATTTCACATTACGGCTAACTAACCAGTACAACTCACAGCTGTCAGAAGGCAGCGGAGCCAAGGGCTTAATACAATTATATTAGATGCTTAGAGGAACGCTCCAAATGCCCACAGGTAAAGAAAAAACAGACCCTGTTTGTAAGGGCATAAGCTGGGGACTGCAGCTGCAGAGGTAGGAAGAAATTTCACTTATTGCTACATAACTACAAGTTGTGAGATTTCCTGACTCTTGTAAAACATGTGATGCTGGATTGTACGTCCAGTGCTCTGATCCCACACCGCATGAGGGGAACCATCCTCTCTCCACAAGACAATGCATCACCAGAACGTTAATGCCTCACTTGCACTGCATTTGTTCTCCTTATGCCTATCACAATACTATGTCTCATTTGTCTCCAAGCAGAAGTTCTTCCAAACTTTAAATCATTTAATTAAAAAATAAATTACATATAAGAGCTAAGCCTCGACTTTCAATTTTGTTTCGTGTCATGCGCTCAGGTTTTCTTTTTTACGACCAGTGTAAGAAGAATTTAAATTATAATCTATCCCTTGATGTACATTGTACTGTAAGTTTTAATCAAGTCTCCCAGAAGAACAGAAAATCTAATAGTACCCTCAATCACTTTACAATCTTGTTTGGGGTATTTTTTTGTTTTTTTTTCCCTGAGCAGTAATGTTTAACATCTCTGCTTTTCACATACCCATATTTCATTTATTCCAGATACATTCCAATCTGCATCTATCTCATTTAAATATTCCGTTACCCCTGAGGATTATTTACTACACTTCTTTTTTAAGAACGATTAGCATCATTTTGTATGGTCCCATTATGCCTTTATGTACAGCTATACAACATCTAATGGAGCTGAAGTAGCATATTAGACCTTCCTTGTGCTTCAGGACAGCACTTTCTCCTCTTACTGTTTTTTATTTCTAAACTCTAATGTGCCTCATATTTCAAAACCCTCCCATTTCTGGTGCATCTCTTTTGGGGGGGGGGGGGTGGTGTCCAATGCATTATCTTTTTTTTTAATCCCATTTTATTTCGCAGCTGTAAGTTAAACCAATTCCTCTTAAGACTGTATTGCCACCACTTCAGTCACACTTCTAAAGAACTGTGATAAAATTTGTAGTAAGTAAGAATACTGATGGCATCACAAGGCCATCAGTCCTGGCAGCAAATGCAGCCTCTTTGAATGTATGAATAAATAGCAGGGGTTTAAAGACATGAAAAAGAGCTTCTGCAGACTAAAATGCTTGTGCAGGGCAGATCCCAAAGTTTAAAATAGGGCTATGGGTCACTCAGGAATAATTTCAAACTACTTGAGGTTGCTTGGAACCGTAGCCTAGAGGTAGCCAGTATTTTCCTTGCAAGAGGGTCACACTTCCCAGCATAAGAAGCCCTTATAAACGAAATACAACCCACACAGGTAAGCCGTCCCTGTCTGCTTGTTACCAGCATGTTGTTGTAATTTATGCTACAGTAAGTCTCAAAGTGTTCTGGACATTATAAGGGCAGAAAGATATAACTACCCTAACTTCAAAAGCCCACATCCAAAGGGTTATCTAAAAATGAAGCTGCAAGAAGTTGCTGCTAGACATATGTTAGTATTTCCTCATTTTGTTTGAAATTTGGATCTTATTATTAATAATAAATATACTCTTATTTAAAGTGTGGATTATCTAGTTAACATTTCCTTAATTATCTTGAAGGTACAACACAAATACTGTGATTGGCAGGCCACCAAAGTTTCCAGCACCAAAAATGCCAGAAGTCTCCAAACTAAGTTACAAAATACAGGTCCAGTTCTTAATACATGCATTTCTGGGAGCAAAAATACATTATGCTTTAGTACAGTAGTAGCAGATTATTCAGCATTCCCCATTACATATAAGATGTTGTACTTTCAAATGTTGACATTTTTCAGCTTGCGTGTTTATGCCAAACTGAGGGGGAGGTTATGTTTCTTTTATTTCAGGCAAAATGGTTCACTGGTTTCTAAGAACAAAGCTAGCAAAAAACAATCATGGGGAAAGCTCTGTTGCTCCACACTTTGAGGCAAGAACTCAGAACCATGCTCGCAGCACTCTCTGTGTCAATGATGTGGCTTTAGTCCCGTTCAAATCCATTTGAGCTGGGCTTACACAACGTTGTAAACGTTTGAAAACCTGCCGTTTGCACAGGCTGAGGGAAGACGAGACAGGGTGAACACTGGCCTCCCTGAAGATGCCACCCTCTCTATACCGCTGCTGGAATCACAGCGGCGTGGGTGGCCCCACGACTCTCCCCAGGAGCCAGTGCCAGTTTACAGGGAATGTTCCCTCCGCCCTTGGGGCCATTCCCACTGCATGTACATTGCACAGATACGGCCACACTGGATCCACTCATCTGGGTTAAAAAAATCCCAACCTAAACAAGGTGGAGAGAGGAGGAAAACATCCTTCATCCAGAGCACCAAGCGGATCCATCTTACCACAGAGAGGCAGGGATACGCTGAAAACACTAGGAGGGAAAGCTCCTTAAGCCAGTATTGCTGCAAAGACAGAGCACATGGAGCTGCAGGCTCAGCTTCCACTGCCAGCCCCGCTCCCAGCTGCGAGGACTCGGAAGGACTTTCATTTCGGTGGCTGCTCCTAGTCCCGCTGACTGGGGCAAGACTGGGAACTGAAACATGGAAGGAAATGAGGACTGAAGTTTCACTAAGACTTTTTTTGGCATGCCACTGGTTTACGCAACACCTCATCATCAGCTTCCTACCAGCCCTTCAGTTGCATCAGTCCAAATCTGTGTGGTGGCCCAGTCTGGTTTACCAGTGTAGCTCCCAACGTGGCTGCAGGGGCATCTGTGGTGGCACAGACTAGATAAAAGGAAGAAATTTTTCACAATGAGAGGGGTGAGACACTGGCCCACGTTGCCCAGAGAGGTGGTAGATGCCCCATCCCTGGAAACATCCATGGCCAGGTTGGACGGGGCTCTGAGCAACCTGATCTAGTTGAAGCTGTCCCTGCTCACTGCCAGGGGGGTTGCACTAGATGACCTTAAAAGGTCCCTTCCAACCCAAAATATTCTATGATTCTATGAGAGAGGGCAGCAGCTTCTTTAATCAGGCACTACGCAAAAGAAACAACCATGAAACTATGTCTTTTCTACTGTTTAGTACAAAAGGCACTATTTAACAGAGAAGGAGTTTTTCTAAGCCAATGAAAAAGAGAAAGAAGCCAGCACAGTGGGGAAGGAAATGAGTAAATTGGGACAGGGAATCTTGTATGTCTGGAAACGGACAAGTGAAAGAAGACAAAGCACATGATCTCCTCCCTTTTGGCAGGGGCAAGATATTTATTTTGGCCCAGCTGCCCCTGAAATGACAGTCTAGAACTGAGAGCAGGAGGAAGCAGAGAATGTGGTCAGAAAGGCAGGAGAAGGACACTTGGAGAGGGAGATTCAGATAGGTTGGGCAAAGAGCAGAAGGCTGGAGAGGGGCACTATGGTGGCAGAAAAATTAAAGCTTGGAAAGGGGGTCTAGCCCAACGACAAGACAAGCTTGGGAAATTACCATTTTGGAGGGAACAGAGAAGATGCTATCATGTTTGGAAAAACAAGCAAAAGAGTCTGTGTTCACTGGGGGCTGCTGCTCTGCACAGCCCAGGCTGGAACCAGGAGCCTGAGCCTCTGCTGCTTCTCCATCAGCAAATACCAGTTAATATCTTTAAGTCATTGAACACTGTAGTGATGAAAAACCCATACAGAAATGAAGACCTCCGTCTCCATTCCAAGGTTTGAGTAATGCACGGTACAAAAGGCCCTCAGCTCTAACTTGAACAGAGAGAAAGCAAATGACTGAGCACATAATTTTAGCAGCATTCATCAACAGCAAGCAGTGTTCAACTTTTGCATCTTTGAATGAGCCCTGATCCAACAGGCAAGGACAATGTGATAAAGTACTTGAAGACCGAGGCAGAATTTACACAGATAACGAGGCTGCATTAAGTTTGTACACATAATTCCGTTTTTTGCATTTCTTAGGAAAGCACCTCACAATCCATTAGAGTAAGCAGATTTATTGTACACTTTCAATGGCCAGGCAGTAGTTCAGTTCAGTTGTGAACATTTAAGCATATTTGCTCAGGTCAAAGACTTCCAGCTGAGCTCCCTCCGTCCAAAGTTGGCTACCTGCCTCCCTTCAAAGAAGCCACCTCCAAGAATTTTACCATATGGAGATACGCCAATTTTTTCAAGTCCCAGTATGAATAATCTATTTTTCAGAGGAATAACTTAGCTTTTTTACCCATAGTTCTCAGAGCAGGTTTAAGTAATAATAAATAACATTACAAATTAGGAAACCCATGTCCAGCCCGCTGAATCACACCGCCTCCCTAAACCACATTGAAATTACAGCTGCTGGGGAACTGTCCTTTTAATTTCTGTAGGAGTCGTGATAAAAAGCAAACAGGGAGCATGGCTTTATCTGATTTACTCCTTCCGAAGTTATGCAAGGTATCTACAGTCCTGTAAACAATTACTGCAACTCACTTGAAATTTCACCAAAAGTATTGGACTTGATGATCATAAAGGTCTTTTCCAACCTTAATGATTCTATTACTTTGGGCAAAACCTGATACCGGTGCACCTTTATACTTCTGATGGGCAAGGATACCAACGGGAATTGGAACCTATTACAAAAACGTACCACTGGCTTGCTCCAAAATTTGTCTATATCTTTCAGCTGGAAATGAACTAAGTCATGCACCCACATATACCCCTACTCCAAACAAAATATCTGAACTTCTTCCACCTTTGTTCTTTCTGTGACTGTGTCCACTTAGCCTAAAGAAATCAACTCTTCATATGACAATTCCTGTCACCCATGCAGGGTAGAGAAGATGACAGACTTTCTACTACCAAAACTGCAGGGATCTTTGTTTATGCCAGCAAGGTGTAATGTGGTGTACTGCCAAGATGAAAATGGGTAAACCCTGGCCCAACAGAAAAAGGACCGTCTCCAAAAGAAAGGGTTCATGTCTATTCAACATAGCTTGTGAGTACTACCAAATACTGGGAAACTCCATGCAAAAATTATACCTAATCTTAAATTTGAGCTATTCTTCACAATAGCCATGCCTGAAGTTTTAAGGACAGTACGAATTTAAGCTTTTTGTCATGCAAAATGAATACACTCAGAAGTGACATGACTTATTTATGTACCTGCAGGGTATTTCCTGGAAATTACATAGCAACTCATGCCAGCAATGGGAACATTACTAATATAACACCATGTTATCTCCTTATAACAATGTAAATGCCTCAGATCACCACAGTATTTGATAACATCATAGAGATAAATGTTTCATCCATGCATAATTCTGACAATGGAGGATGGATGTAGGAGCAAGGCTATTTGCATTTCTGCAAATACACCGAAGTTTGAAAATTATAACTGACACAAAAAATATAGCAAACGTAATTTAAAGACACACTGGGATGCAGTGTGTGTTTCTGTGGGGACAAATTGGGAGGGGGTCTGATTATGCAAAAAACCCTAAACGTACTCTAATCTACAAAACTGTCCAAGGATAAAGGACCAAGGTCTCATTTCCAATCCAAACTGAATTATTTCTGAGTTATTCAGTACATACAGACTAAAATCAAGCTTCAGGCAGAGCAAGTCTGACATGGACATACACCAATTGTTACAACCACCAGTTGTAGGTCTCTTGGCATCTCCCTGTAGACTGCTGTGGCTCTCTTGGCATTGCCTGCTGCAGGTATAACCATACCCTGGTGCAGAGAGCAAAACAGCAGCTCCAGAACTAGCCAGGTACCAAAGACCACTTCTGCCTTCCCCATCTTCACCATCTGGCACCTGGGCCATCCCGAACCGATACATCCCACTCTACACCAGGCTGTCCTTGCTCCCAAAATTGTGTGTTTACTCTGTGATCTCTGCAATGGACTTGTTAAATTCAATTTACAGCAGCTCATCAGTAGTACAAAAGCTTGTCCTGAGTGCCCTAAGCTCAGTCAACAGAACCCTGGACATTTTTTTAACTTCAAAAGCCTCTAAATCCCACCAATATACACAAATTTTTGAAAAAAAATTAGCAAAGTAAGTAACAGCACTAAATATTAAATGTAAAGAAGATGATTGTATGAAGTAGTGAAATCCCTTGCTAGCTAAAATGTGGACACAGAAAGGATTCTGAATTAGGAAAGCGAGATTGAAAATAAGAGTGAGTAAGAGTGAAACACACACAGTGAAGTGTTCTGGAAAAGTACATTGGCATCCCAAAATAAATACAAACCCAAGTTCAACCAGAGCCTTATAAATGTTATGTTCCTTTATCAAACATGAAAAAGTTGGTCAGCCTGTGAGGTGTGGAAGCTGTCTGCATGGTGAATTTCCACCTAGAGAAACGTCTCCCAGACTGAGGCTTCAAGCATGAGTTCAACATGAATTTTCCATTAGTAAGATTAAACATTTCTGCAGAAGTTTCAGGAAGATATTAATGTGTTTACAAAATGAATTAAAATAATGAATGCAGACACAGAAAAAGTAAGTTTGTTTACAATTTTGTACAAGTTGAGGAATTTTAAGTTAAGAAAGAGAGAGGTTACTTTAGACCAAAACACGCAGGCCACTAGCTAGATCTAAAAGAACTTTTAACTTTTCAGCCCTATGAAGAATCCAGTGTCTGAGATGGCATTATAAGATCAAAATAAAATTGTGAGAGAATAATGATGGAAAAGACTTTGCAATATTCATCCAAGTCTACAAGAAATCCCTTTCATTTTCATCCTAAGGTCTCAGTCTGGAGAGCTGTTCTGCATGGGCAGGCTCCATATCAGCAGTGTGATTCATCCATGCAATACAGTTTGCAGGATCAAAGATTTCAGAAAATTCTTGTGTCAGCCTACAGCCATCACCTGAAAAATTCCCTACCCTTCAGGCAGTGGAAACTAAAGTTCTCAGAGTGTATCCTAAAACTGTGAATCCTCCATGACTTTCAATGGTAGGCCAAGCCACTCATTGCAAGCCCTCGTCTCCTTCATGAGCCTCTTTGTTATGCTTGCCAAGACTGCGTTGAGGATGTCCATGAACCGGACCAACAAACTGATTTATCTGGAGGGGTGGATTTCCTTCAGCTGGATCAAGCATGCAGTCTTGTTCCTGCCCCACTGGCGTATGACAGGGGTGGCACAGGGTAGAGACAAACAGGCAAGAGAAAGTAGCATCTGCTTACAACGGACTTAAGCACCTCTACAACACATAAAACCAAAGTGTAACATTTCATCTCCCTCTGCTATCAGGTTAGTTCTTAGGGGTCTCTAGGCTATTCCTGCTCGCCAACCCCATAATACAGGAAGAAAACACTCACCACCAGCAAGAGCCTCCTCTCTTGCACTGTCATCATCACTAGGCTGAAGAATATTCCAGGATGTCAAACTAAGTGAAGAAATGTCTTCAGCTGACGACAACTTCAGCATGTCCATGTGATTGCTGTGAGGCTTGTAACGTGGGATGAAACACTCTTTGCCTTGCTTAAAAATGTCCTTAATGATTTCTTCTGTCTGGATTTCATCTGGCATGCTCAGAAAGATTGCAATTCTTTTCGATCCTTGGTACTTGGGATGGCAAATCACCTACATGGGAAATCGATGTAAACAATTGATGAAAAGTTTACAAAAAGATTGACTTACTTTATTTTAATTAAATGCACAACTGGAGCAAAATATCAACTGAAAAGGGTTGAGATACAAACTACCACACATCATAAAGAGAATAAACTGACTTTGTTTCCTACTCTAACATTTTATCATCAACAAAATCAAAACAGGCAAATTTTTGCACCCAGTGAACAAAACATTGTAACACAAGTTTCGGCCAGCAAAAAACAATTTTGGAGACAATCTCCCTCCCTTTAAGTATCTGTGCCGTCACTTGGAGAAAGACACTGCAGGTCAAAACTGCCATCTT
Organism: Phaethon aethereus; assembly: GCF_964289735.1. Classification (NCBI taxonomy): domain Eukaryota; kingdom Metazoa; phylum Chordata; class Aves; order Phaethontiformes; family Phaethontidae; genus Phaethon; species Phaethon aethereus. The sequence continues at coordinate 9,363,539 of NC_138588.1, forward strand.
ATGCAAGACATGAGGTTTTTGTATTCCTTTTCTTCTATTCTTTTTACATGCTGTATCTCTCGTCTGGGCCTAGGCAGAATTAGAAGTAAATCAATGATAATAACTCAAAAGAAAATTAGCATCAGAGCAGATGACTGCAGAGCACAAAGTCCTCCGAGACCAGGTCCCTCTTTCTTTTTTTTAACCCAAAACGCCTTCCCTACACAAGTTTAGATATATGACGTCAAATATCACCTCCTTCTAATAAGTGATCTTATTGCTGCACAATTTTCAGAGCTTGAAGGAAAGATGGCTTTGCCATTTTTTGATTTTCATAAGGTTCTCTGTGCTGGGCTTAGAAAAGACTGAATATAGGAAGGAAAATAAGAAACGCTTATATGGTGAAAAAGTGTTAACAGATTCATACCTCACTATGCCTCTGCCCCAGCCCAGACTGAATTCCACATAAAATTTGAGAGGAGGTTTTTAAAAGCTTGTCTTCTTATTCTCTAGTACCTTGCAGACTTTGTTACTTACATCTGGACAAAACAAACACAAATGTGTACGTTCTCATTTAAATGTGATGTATTCTTATTCTACACTTTTGCAAAAATCTGTCAAAAATATCAGACAATTGAGAAACTGTGCTTATCTACGGAACAGAAAGCACCAGATCCTCTGCTCTATGTTTGCATAACTGCAGGGTAACTTGCTCCTCTGAGCTTTAGCCTTTGCCCTGGCCCTGTTTTGAGAGATATGCCCCTGTCCGATTTGGGGTATGGTTCTTACTCCTTTTTTTTTCCTTTCTTTCCAGCACAGCAGTTAAGAGCCTAGGTGAAATATTCAGAAGATGGATATATTTTTGTAAGGGGAAAAAAACCCCAAAACATTCTTGATGAAATTATGATAATGTGTTGCTTGGCCATAGAAACGTCTTAACAGTTCAAACCCATATTTTACTTCCTTTTGTAATTTGCCCAATCTTACACATGGATTTTTCCAACTAACTGATTAAGCTCTTAAACAACAGAATTTCCATGGCAGCTTTTGTTTGAAAGAACGGACTATTGAGTCAAATTGCAGACTTCAGACAATGCCTGTGATTCATGCTGTTGAGGGCCTCCAGAGCTGAACCTTCTCATGGGTTTGGAGAAGAGAGAAACTGAGACACAAAACTCTCCTCTTTCAAAGTGGTGCCGTGTGCTGTGGGCGCCACACAGGTCCAATCTGCTCTGACGTGTCCAGTAACACATTGATTATGCTGTATAGAAAAAAAATGAGGTTGAAGATGCAAAACCACATGTTAGCAGGAAGATTTCAGATGTTTTCATAACTGTGAAGATGAAGCTGCTATGACTCGGAGCAGTTTCTGAGAAGAGTGAAAAAATTTCCACACATTAAAAATATTATCTGCCCTTTGTTCACCAGCTGATGTGTATTTTTGCAGAATCAGAGCGTGCAAACATCATGACTTTAATCATGAACATACACATTAAAAAAGAATTACCCAGAAGCTAATTAAGTACTAGTGGCTAGGTCAGCCTGTGAAGCAATTTCACTTTGAATTTAAAGATCTTTTTGAGATGAGATTTTACAACTAAAAATACTCACTTTTATTAGCTGCAAGCACTGATATATGTTATAAAGCTACATTTTAGGCCTTATACTGTTCCAAATATTTTCTCAGCATTTTCAAAAATTTCTTCATGTCTGCTGTATTACCCTCCCGTAAGGAAGCCGACTCTACTTTCTGCCACTTGTGCAATGCCACGCTGTCTCAAGCAAGCTCAGAATTTTCAATTTGTGTCAGATTATTAAAATGGCAAGATAACATCAACTTTTGTCTCGTGTTTCCTGATGCCCTCTCTTAAAGAAAACAAATCCGTGCCAGTATTTTCTAAAAATTTAGATTTAAGTCTAGGTTGTGCAATTACTAAAATGCATTATCCTGGTAGTAGGACATTACATATGTTTTTTTAAAAAAAGCATTCCCAATTAAAAAAAAGCTTACATGAGTTCCAGTAAAGCTTGCTATGATCTAAAGTTTCTGTGCTCCCACATCTCATCCATGAAGTGGCTACACATTAATATTAAGTGAAGTCTATACAATGATTTGAGATCCTCTGGCAGGAAAACAACAATATTAATGTAGATCAACTGGAAGTACCTGCTGGTGCTGCAAAAAAAGGAGGACTGCTCTATAACATGCAGTGACTGCAAAATAAAATTTTATTGTGTTTATTAAAATGATAAAATACATCTGTATAAAAACTTTGTAATCCAAACGCAAACAGGACATTTCAAAAGTACACGCCGATATCATGGTGTGCTAGGATGCCAGTTAGGTAAACTCTGCTTGGTATCTTTTCAAGTATGAAAATTATATTAGAAATAAAATTGCATGGAAGAAATACCACTGAAAGATACAGAAGGGCAGCGACAGCCAGTTCAACAAGAGGCCAAATCGAGACAGTTGCTGAATTTTTGTATGTATTGCTAGGAGCTGGCCATAGAGCAAGCCCGACATGAACCATCCGAGATAAACACCCACCACGAGCCCAGGAGAAACCCCGCTGCGCTGGGGTTTATGGCAGAGTTCGCCTCCAGTTCCACAAACAGCCCGTGCTTTAACCTGGCGCCGGCTGGCACCGCTCTCTGCGGCCGCTGCCGCCGCGGCTGCCCGCAGCCCCGCTCCGCGACGTTCATTAGGAGCGATGGGGAGGCAGGGGCCGAGGCGGAGCTCACCGCCCGCCGCGGCTCGGCGCACAAGCCCGGGAAGGCCGGGGCAGCGGCCGAGGAGCCGGCGCGTCCCCTGAGTCACCGCTTCGGTCCCCAGCGCGGCCTGGAAAGTCCCCGGCGGGCTTCCCCGCGCAGGGCCAGGGCCGGGGCCAGGCCCGGCTCCCCGGTCCCCCCCGCCGCCCCCGGGCCGCGCTTCCTGGAAGCCGCCGTGCGGCGGCAGGGCCGCGGCCCGCACCCACCTTGCGACTCAGCAGGCGGGACTGGCGCTGCTTCTCCGCCGCGCCCAGCGCCCGCAGCCGCTGCCGCAGCTCCCCGCGCAGCGTCTGCTTGGCGGCCCGCAGCGCCGCCGCCATGTCGCCGCCCTCCCCTGGCGGCTCCATGCGCCGAGTGAGCCGGGCCGCAGCGCCGGCCTCGCCCTCGCGGGCCCCGGGGGCGGTGGCGGTGCCGCCGGGCAGGGCTCCCGGGCACGGCCCGCCGCCAGGCCCCGCTCGCCGGGCGTCAGCCGGCCGCAGGGCCGCTGCTGTGGGGCTGGGTGGCCGCCATGGCCACTCGACTCTGGCCACCACCACGCGTGAGGGTGCTGGAGGGCCAGCCCGAGCCTTCCAACCCCCTGGCAAAGCCCATCTTTATGGTTTTTTTTAGATTACGAAGAATTTCCCTGTTCCTGATTTTGCTGTAGAAAGGGAAATTACATTTTGGCGGGATATTTTACCACTGTCTTATCAAACGGTTTCATATCCCTACAGCATCCGCTGGTGGGCCTGGGCCGTGAGGGGGGAGTCATGAACGAAAGTGCACAGGCCCCGTGCCCGCAGGGAAGGTGTGCTAGCTTGCGTTGCCGTGTCCAAAGGCAGACACTGGAGGCTTCGTTTTGGCACATTTAATGATCCAACCCACCTTTAAGTGCAGAAAGGGACGTTTCTATAGCAGAATAAGTGTTTTCATAAATCTGTTGTACATGGCATTGGGTGACATCTCAATTTAGCTACCGTGCACATTGATAAAAGTCATCGGCTGTCCCATTCTGCAGCTCTTTGACCTCATCTTTTGCTCTAGAAACAGTGCTGTGTTCTCCTGTGTATCGCCTGACAGCTGTAAGGATCTCTCAAACTGCAGTGCCCCAGGACCTGCGGCACTGCTCAGTGTCATGTATAGATAACTTCATCACAGTTAATAAAGCATATGTACACTATTTTATAAGACTTAGTTAATAGCTCTGTTGTTTTCAGACATTTTATAATGTTTCGAATCTGGGTGGTATATCTCATCACAGCTTTTCTTGCTCTTAAATGCAGAGCAAATGGAGGTTTTCTCCTGATGAAGATAACCTGGAGCCCACCGGACCAGTTCTAAAATTATTACATCACCTAGATTTTGAAAAGACTAGGTCAGCCTCTTACGTTTAATTAAAAAATTGTACTCCCCAGTATAAAATAGGTTACTAGATTAGTGTAGAAGGAAGTGAACGTGGTATTAATAGACTGGTGTTAGCCACTCAAGTATGTGCTTGCAATAGTGCACAAATAGGAACTAAGTAAGAATTACTGTTCTTACCATGAAGACTTAGACTGCAAATAAATAAATATACATCAAAATATGTTTTAAAATGTAATTTCTGACAGGAACTCCCATAGGTGTTCAGGGGGTGGCCATATGCCATTTAGCAGCCCCCTGCCCTCAGGAAGCTGCCATCTCTTCTTCAACAGCAGCAAAGTTTATTTCAGAAGTCCTGCTATACATGCTAAATAATCTTTATGTTCATTGGGGAGGGAGATAAAGAGGGAGAGGAGGGAGGAAGAGGGAGAGGAAGATGGAGAGGGAGCAATATAGGTTCTAGCAAATGTTAACATCAGTTTGTGTTCTGTAGTTAAACCTGCCAAATTGGAGCATAGTATCACAAAAGAACCCAGGTTGGAAGGGACCTCTAAAGGTCATCTGGTCCTTTCATGGGAAAGGGAGCCTAGATGACACTGTTTAGCACTCTGTTCAGTCGCATCTTGAAAACCTCCAGCGATAGGGTATAGGGGACTCTACCATGTCGCTGGGGAGGTTGTTCCAGTAGATCATTGTTCTTACCGCAAAGAATTTCTTATGTTGAGATGAAAGATGGAGAACCCATTACCAGAAGGAGGCTGGTTCATTCTCCTGGTATCATTAAGCCTTGATCGTCTAGAGGATTTGTCTCTGAGAGCACTGCTGTTGTGTGCCACAGGCCCACTGCTGCCTCAGTCTGGTTCACTTCCCAACAAACGCCTACACAAAAAGAGTGTTTAGACCCAGCTTTAGTTCCCTAAAGTAGGAGAGTCACTACAGCTGAAGAAAACCCTTCTCGAATGATTTCTTGAAGAACTACTGTTTAAAGTTTGAAAGCAAATGGAATTCCAGTCAAAACAATAGTTGCTCCAGACTAGAAAAGCCTGGAAATCTGTTAGGTCCTGCTTGTGAATTGCTGAGTTTGCAGTGTATCTCAAAACACTAATTACTGTCATCAGAGCTGATCCAGTTCATTTATTTTGCCACAAGCTGTCTGTTTCTTATACAACCTACCAGTGAATACTTAAGAAGTACTACGGAAAATTGAAGTCTTGACATCCCTGGAGTTCAGGTCAAACCCATATACTACTTGCACTCTCCAGTAGCCCTATGATAGCTTTTTTTAAGTTATCTTACTTGTGTAGACCTTTTCCCATCCTCCAATTTTTTTGAAAGAAATGAGACCCATCATAAGACTTTAAAATACATATTTTAATGTATTTTTCAAAAATATTAGTGTATTTACAGAAATTTCTCATTTAAAAAGTATTTTGTACTTGTCTGTTTTAAAACATCTAGTTTAAAAGTTCAGCCAGATGACTACATTACACAAATTTGAAAGAACATTCACTGTAGATATGAGCAATTAAAAAATACAACAGAGAAACACGTACCATTGCATTAACAGTAAGTGAGTGCACATTTTTAAGTTGCTAGCTTCCACAAATTGTTCTTCCCATAAAAATTGCTTAGTCTATGTCAGTAACTTGTACCCACTTTTACACTGGAATTTGCATTTCCTTTTTCTTCACAGAACACCCCCCCCTTTTGCTTATAGAAAGGTTGCAATAAAATGCATTACAGTAGTATTTCATTTACAAAACAAATGACATTAAAACTTCTTTCTTAACCCATTGGATTGTATTTCAGTAAAACAATGTCCTTTCATTGAGGTGCAACAGAGATTCCAAGAGCTGTCTGGATGTGGAGAGTCATCTCTCTCTGGAAGCAGTCCTGCCTGGAAAGGATGACTTGAATTGCTGCATGATGCTGTGTTGATTCCTCTTTGGAGGGATCTCATCTTCAGGTTTGGCAATTAGGATAGCATGTTAAACATTGTATTTAGTCAAAATAAATACAAATAAATTAAAAACAAATTATGGAAGAAAATTATTTTCTTGTTGATATTGCTTGGAGGAAAGCTTAGCAATGAAGCTTGTGGCAATATCTAGATTATACATGAATGGCAGGTCCATTTATTTCAGTAGTACTCTCTGAACAAGGAAAAAACAGCTATGAACATGGCTGTAATTTTGGAGAAAGATAGTAGTGATCTTCTTTCAAACTTCGTTAGGAAGCCGTTTTCCTGTGTAAGAAAGCATGCACAGTTAGGGACAGCTTAAAAATAACTTGTGTAGGAAAAATGCACCACTCTGTGCTAGGGTCACATTAACAGAGTGCTACACCATTGTGCATAGAGGAACAGATTTTCAGAGCTCTCCCTCCAAAAGATGAATAGGGCTTTATCAACAGTAGCTGAAAATAGCTGCACCTTGCTGCGTGTTTGTTTGTTTTATCTCCAAGTCAAGACTCTGCCCTCCCTGTGTAAATAGAAAATGTGAACTGTATCATCTGAGCCTACATCTTAAAGGAAGATACAAGTAGTATGTTTCTGATGTAGTAGTATAAGTACCTTCTTTTAAGCCTCCTTATTCTACTACAATGAGCTACGTATTATGACAGAATGTTGCCTGGAGTTGATACTTCTCTTAAATAAAATTGACTCTATTTGAAAGAGCGGAGGAGAGAAGCCTTTAACAATAAATCTGATGCATCAAGGGTCTATGACTCATTACCATCTTTTTTTACTGTTACCAGACAGAGAAGGATTGAAACAAGCAAAAAGATAAAAAAAGGAAAAGACAGACACTAGAAAACAAGTGAGGGAAGAACGTAATAGCAAATAGGAAATATAAGAGAAGCGAGTCGAGAGAGCTGTGGAAAGAGAAAGTAACATTTACGTATAGGTGAGGGAAAAAAGCACCAGGGAAATAACTGACTCTGATGTCATTGATTCTCAGCTTCCTCTAACTAAAAAGAAAAAGGTATTGGCATGGTGAAACTCTGCAAAGCAAAAGGGACCCCCCCCCTCCACTGGCAGAAGGGAATTGCAGCAGCTTGGCAAAATAATCCACACATTGACAAATGCTTTTCTCAGCATTGACCATTGATATATGGAAGTTCTAGGATTATCTCACTCCAAACAAACAGAAAAGATTTAACCCCAATTGCACTTACCTGTAAATTTGTTTAAGTAAAACTGATTCGGGGGATTAAATAATGACTTTGTTGAAATCCACAGCAAAAGCACTGACTTCAGCTGTGAGGATCACACCTGTGTATTCTTCCCTTTACTTTGAACTTTGGTATTTTTGGACCAACTCCCCCTATGGAAGCAAGATTGCGGCACTGACCTTAGGATGCCACTTAATTTTAGATTTAATAATGGGAAACTTAATGGCATGCATGATTTAGCCTGCTTGGACCAGATGATTTCCTAAAGTCCCTCTCAACTTGAATTATCATATAAACCTATGATTCAAGACTAACTCTAGGGCTTTGGCTGTTAGAGGTACAGAAAGTGCCTTTTGAAAAAGAAAGTTGTCTTTTAGCATTGTTCTACTTAAAGCAGAAGCAAAACTTTCACTGTAAATCTCAAGGAGACATTCTAGACATCAAATATTAAACAACTAACTAAAACACTGGATAAAATTATTTTGACAATGTCTGAAACAATAGTTTTCCTTCATGAAATAAAATCTCCTAATCTAGACTTCAGTGGAAAATGATAAACTTACCCAGCCACCGTTCGCATCTATCCATTCGGCTTTGTTGTTTATTATGTACTCTGTGATGAAATAAGAAATCTGCTCCTTCTCCTCTCCAGTCAGCTGAACTCCATGCTCTTGAAGCTTCTTCGTGAGAAGACCTCCAAAAGTAAATATGGTCATAATTCGTCCCCAGTTAGTATTTCCATCAGCAAATTTTTCTTCCATAACACCATTGAAAATTCTCTTGGCAACAGCTACAGAGGTAATATCAATCCTGTCCAAGAATGGTCTGAGAGCCTCTTCGGTTTGATCTTGCAGCGAAGATGCAATGTTTCGCAAGACATGAGCAACCCTGGTTTGGGCTGGTCCAAGATGTGATTCCTGAAGCACATATTGCAGATAGTCTTGAGCTAAGTAATAAACGTAGTAGAACTCAGCAGTTTCCATGTAGAAAAAAACGTGGAGAGCAGTGCACCGCTCTTGATCAGGGTCAGTAATGAGCAGCCACAGGACATGCACACAGCTTTGTATCGTTTGGTTTTGATGGATTTTTTTTGCTTTTACCACAGAAGTTCCTGTAAAAACCTAGTGACTTAATGATTGTGTGGGTTGTGGAATATGTCACAGCGGAAATGAAAGAAAAAGCGTCTGCTCAGGGGGAGAAAACATGTCGTCTTGAGTGATTTATTATTTCTCTAAATAGTATGATTCCACAACTAAAATCTACCAGCTTTTACCACATTCTTTAGCAGTGTAAGTTGGCATTTCCTAGGGACTTTTGCTGTGAAACACTAGCAAAGATTTGGCATTTGGCTTTCAAACTGCCGAGAATGGTGTATGCCAGCAAAGGTTAGGCATTTGGCTTGAAAAAACGTGCCTAAAAAGGGTATGCTAATAGGAGCATGCAGGCCCCCCCCAATTTCTTCATTGCCAGGGGCTAAGGCTGCAATCTGTATTGCAGGTTAATGGGATATTTCTGGTTCACAACTTTTTGAAGACACTGGTAGACAATTCCAACAGGATGGAAGAATGGATAAACTTTCTTCAGCCCTCAGGGAGCTTTATATAACTGCAAAAAGTGGGAACACAATAGTGGTACAAGTATGGATGGAAAAAGGGGAAAGCCAGCTTTATAGCATTATCCCTTGTTCCAGACTTTCCCACACTCTGTGAGTGCTCTTCAAGGTCCTTCTTTGAAGATTTGAATGAGTAGCTTCAAAGATTTCTTTCCCCTACAGGGAGTTCTGCTGTAAAAGACATTATTAGTGTAAAAGACAATGCTAATGCAGTCAGCATGTCAGAACGTGGGATGGGGAATATGGGTCCAAGCTAGTGGTGTGTGATACCACCTGAATCTTTCATGACAGGCAACAAAGAAGTATCATGATACATACAACAATGGCTCTTAGATTCAAATTTTTGGTCAAGCAGTTATTTTTTGGGAGAAGGGGCAGGGGTGCCCAGCCTCTCTTTCTCTCCTCCTGAGGCAACCTGATCTTGTGAGAGGGTCAGGATGTGTCTGTAGAGAGCATCACCCGATTGCAAAGGCTTCGGAGCAGCAAGCAATTTGGTGTTTGGAGACCCGTCCCTCTCTTTCTCCATCCACCTTTCTTCCTCCGTGTACTTCTGACCCACCTCTCATCCACGCCTCTTCCTTCTCAGAAAGCAAACGGCATTCCCAGCCCCACACACCAACAGCTCTTCTTTGCTCCAAGGATGGCAGTGAGCCTGTTTCCAGTCCTGGGCACTCTCTGATGCTCAGACCTATGGAAAATGGGCAAAGCTGCATGCCTGGTGGCCAGCACAGGACTTGAGTCTCAGGTGTCAGGATAGCACTGGCACCTAATCATACTGCAGCAAAGCATGTCTAGACTGTGATACAGCTCTGGTGTCAGTATATTGCTAAGCCTAGCTAGCCCCCTCCCGAATGTATATGCTGCTGCTCTGACATCACAGTTTTGCAGAAACTCATTGAGTAGAACAGGGTAGTTTCCAGTTTCTTCTCAGTTTTTTTTCTTCTGTACGTGGCGAGTCTGGCTCAGAATGACACAGTAATCTTCCATGCACAGCAGGGTTTGAAACCTCAAGCTATCACCAGCGTAGCACAGACGTCAATCACGTCGGTGGTACAGGAAAATATTTCCCTCACTTTCTCTTGGAAGCAAAGAAAGAGGTGGCTTGGTGCTGTGTTCGCTTTTGAAAGACAATTGGTTTAGGAGGGCAGTGTGAGCTGGAAAAACTCTCACATTAGATGTTACCTCCAGGGAAGGATGCGATGCTGGACTGGGAATGGGCTGGAGGTGGGAAGCTAGCTGTCCCCTCCTCCATACACAGGCGTCTTCTTACCAAAGCTCATTTGGAAAGTTCAGAGGTGTCCTCTATCCAGTACCTGCAGCTGCTGCTTTGGCAGAGCTGTTAGGCTGGCTTTGCCTTTGTTATGTTCAGTGATTTCAGCAAACTGCCAACATTTTATGAGGAATGCAAATGAAAAAAAAAGAAAAAAAAGGATGTGACAGTCCTTAACTGTTCCCAACTCAGCTAAATCTGGGCAGAAATTTCTGGGGTAGAGGGAAGGCATTGCTCTACCCACACAGCTTCCCTCCTGTCAGATGCTTGCTGCAAACAGGGCTGAGAGAAGTACTTGAGGAAAAAGTACAGGAATCCTTTTTCTATATAGCACAGTCTGAAGTTATAGAACACTCCTGACTCTCTTAATAATTGATTAATGAAGAACTTTTTGTACTCTTTGTGAATGTAAGTAATAGTTGAATATGAGAACAGTGAACAATACCTAAGGAGACAAGTTTTGTTTTCTTCACCATCGACAGCGTCAGAGCACAGGCAGAAGCAGGTATTTCTTCATTAGTGGGGCACTTAGGATTCTGAGGAGGGTCATAAAATAAGGCTACGAATATGTCACGATGATTGTAGTGACGTATCAATGTTAATGTCAGAAATCAATGTTAACACCTTGGCAGTTCTGGTGCAAATGCTGCCACTTACAGTCTCTTGATCTCTTAAAGGGCTGTAAGGTGCAGCTCGGGGCTCAGCTCCCAGGAGGGGATGGCAGCTCTGAGCAGACACCTCTAACAGCAAGCTGTGACACCGCTGACCAGAGCTCAGCTGTTGAAGCTGCCCCAGGTGTGTCGACTTCCACGTTAGACACATTTGCTTTTCAGTAGCAAGTAGCGGCGGGTGCAATTCCAAGTGTTGGATGTTTAGTAACAATGACAGTATTACGTATCTATATACACAGAAGAAGAGTCAGAGCAGAGTGCATAGCCCAATCTTCCCAAGCTCTAATGGTCAACCCTGAGCACTGTAAGAAAACAGCTTTGGGATCTCTTGCCTGTATCGTGCCACTCCAATGCTCTAATTCTCACTTTCTATGTTAGGTGGTGCCTTCCTTTCTCCTGCTAGATTTTATTCACATTTTGTAGTTGTGTTAATACTTTTACTTTAATGAATCTCTGCTTTTTTTCCTACCTGCTCTATCTCCCGAGTGCTGCAAAGAGTGTATTCTCATACAGTACATTGCTTCTTTCTTCTTTTCCTCTTTGCTGTATATACTTTGTCTTTTATAAATGATAAGTGTTAATAAAAGGTTTGAAAGAGAAACCAGCTTGATGTGGAAGCTCAAATGCAAAATCTCCCCTCGCTACCTGGCATAGCAAGGGGCTTCAAATACTTTAATTTTAATCTGTGCTCTGTATATTTGACTCCACATCGTACCCTAACGTGAAAAGGCTTGTTTTCCAGAACAGATGGGAACTGAGTTGACAGCTACTCATAAAATTGACTTGTGAGAGACGATGTTATCTCATTGTGTTCGAGACAAAACTAAGCCAAAATGACAAAAGCTTTGTTGAGCTATTCGTGCTGCATCTGCCTTGCCAGAGTTGTTCCAGTTCCAGGTGAATGTGGGAACTGGGACTTTGTTTAGAGGCACAGTCTGAGGCCTTGAGAAAATTATTACAGAGTTTTTTCTGTTTTTCTTCCCTTTTTGATGTCCAAACCAGGGTGATTTTTTGTGTGGTATTGGATTTCATTGCAAAAGAACGGCTCAGTTCACTTGTAGCTTTCCAGCTGTCCTGCACAGCCCTGATATAAGACTTCAGCAGGCTTCGGTGACTTCTATTTACCCTCTATTTTCCTACAAATCGGAATATGCTGGCTTTCCTGTGAGCTGGAGTGGCTCGTTGGTGCCTCCGCAGAGGCAGGTTGCCCAGTGGAGTGCTGCCACCTAGTCGCAGCCGGGCTGGCTGCAGGCAGCGGCGGGAGCCCAGCACAGGAGAAACCCGCTACCCCCCGCGTCTGGAATACACAGAATCATTAAGGTTGGAAAAGACCTTTAAGATCATCGAGTCCAACCATCAACCCAACACCACCATGCCCCCTAAACCATGTCCTGAAATGCCACGTCCACACGTTTTTTGAACACTTCCAGTGATGGTGATTCCACCACCTCCCTGGGCAGCCTGTTCCAATGCTTGACCACTCTCTCAGTAAAGAAATTTTTCTTAATATCTAGTCTAGATATTTATTTATCTAGTTACTCGGGAGACGAGACCAACACCCACCTCACTACAACTGCCTACACATTCAAGTCTTCCGGGCTTTGAGGTTCTGTATGCATCAAAGAACTAAAATACAATTGCACTGGGACTCAGCCCCGGTAATGATCTAAATTAATAAACGTTATTTTGTTTCCAGAGGAATTTGGGCAGCCAGGAAGCACAAAAGTCTCTGTCCAAAGCTTGGAAAGCTCATCTCCATAAGAAGTTTTGAGAGCAGTTCATTCTAAAAAACCTCAACCCATCTCTTGATGTTTCTAGGATGGAGACAGAATAAGAAATATCTGTAGCAGGATCCTGGATCTCAAATTCTTTGGCAATTAAAGGAGAGGCTTACAGCCAGTTTACATTCTGTGTATCTCAGGAGATGCAAACATAGCACAGAAGACAAGCTCCAGGAAGGATAGGAGGATGTCACTGTTTTTGCAACTTCTGGGCCAACTGAGAGATTCTGGGCCAACTGGAAAGCCAAAGTGGGTCCCCAACATAAACTAAAGCAAGTAGCTGCTCCAGCTTAGTGTTGAGCTGTGGTGCAGTCCGGAATGACTGGGGGCTGAGCAATATGGCACAAGCTCTCTCCTGCTCCCAAAACAGCACACAGCAAAGGCTGGCAGGACGGATCATAGGAAGATGCACACCGTGGCTTTCCTTGCCCACACATGAGAAGGATTCTCCAAGAGGCCATTCTGCTCCCCTTATGACTCCTCTATAGCACTCCAGCAATGTAAGGGGACTATAGGAAGGGCTAGGTTTAGCTGTGTTACTCAGGGTTCAGCTGCTGCCCCTTCACTTCCTCTGGTAACTCATCTCAACTGAGAACTTGGCTTCTTCTGGATCCCAGGCTCTCTCGTCATCAAGGGGACAGCCAAGCACACTGCTCTCCTATGCACGTGCCGTGTGTCATCATGTGCGTGTGTGTGGACACGTATTTTGTTCGATGTTCTCATAAGCCTTTCCAAATGTTTATCTAGGATTAGGATAATTTGAACAAATAGTCATAGCTTCTCAGCAGTGAGCCACAGAAATGTAATGCTCCCTAAGCTTCCCAGACAATGGAGCGTGAAGAAGTAAAGTCTTGGTAGAAGCTTAGCAAGATCTTGCAGATGCCAGCAGAAACGCTGTCTGCTGAAGCCAGCTTCATTGCTGAAAATACTTGCTCCCAGAAGGGAGGAAAATAAAAAGGTCTGCTTGTGAGTATTCATGAAATAAGAAATCAAGAGCTCATGCCCCAATATGTTAACCAAAACTTTGTGGGTCCCTCACACCCACAAGTCAAGGCTGGTCTTGACTTTTGGTTCATTCTGCTATGGGAGGTGCAACATGAACATATGCAAAGTCCATTCATATGTTCATCTGCAGCTTTGGTTCAGATCTGTGTCTTCCAAAGACATAATGCCATCAGGAGAGACAGGCATTCAACATCAGCTGCACCAGTGCTTTAAAGCTACTTTAAATGGTGGTGATATTCAAAATGTGGTGAGACAGCATTTCAGTAACATATCTGAGCCATGCTAAGCATACAGAGTCCCACTGAATGAGAGTTTCAAAATATGAACAAGTTTTAGGTAAATAATTTCCACTGACCATGAATAGGATATAGGTGCCCAGTTAATTTAGATGCCTCTGAAAAAAATTGCAGCTATTCAATAAAGCTACTAACAGTTTGAAGTTAGGCATGCTTTTAAATTCTTTGCTACTTGACTTTCCAAGGAACGCTTATGTATCTCACGTTTTTAAAATAAATTGCTTTCAAAGTCAAGCTCACTTCATCAGGTACAGTTTACCTGGATGCCTCGGAGGTTTGCAGCTCTGCATCAGCCCTCCCAGGGCGTGCTTGCTTCTGCGCTTCTCCCTCATTTAAATCAGGCCAGCATCTGCTCCTGCACTTCTCCCTTACTTAAGTCAAGCCTGCATCTGCTCCTGTTACTACTATAAACCTTTGCACTGGGTCAAGTGTTAGTGATTCATAGATTAAATATCTTTCCTTTAGAAAATAATGTATTCTTTTAATAAATCATTTAACTCCCCTTTTACGATATCCCCTCTGTTGATGCCCCTATCAAAGAGGGTTGTAGCAACACTAGTATTTCTACTATAAATCACTCTTCATGGAGGTTCGTAACTCATCTCTAGTTTGTTTTATATGCAGGGTTCCAGTCTGGGGGCACATTTGTTTTTATTCCCCTTTCAAATTGTTTTGAATTATTTTATGTTATAAAAATGGACAAAAATACAAATTTACAGTGTACAGATATTTTCCTCTTTTATAATCAATCCATATCTTTGAATAGAAATTATGTTTAAGGAAATTAATGTGCAATGTGATTTCAGTAATTTTCATATGCTGGAAATAAATATTTATATTAACACACATTTCTGAACCCTAATTCAGTAATTTTGCTGCAATTTTGTTACCCTCTCAAATGTGTATTTGCATGAAAATGTTGTGGTGCTAGGTGCTAGTGCCTACTGTTTACAGCCTTTTTTTTTTTCTTAAAAAAACCCCTTCATCTAACATGGATGGAAGACACAGACTACATTGCAGTTTGGTAGGACTTTTCTGAAGTCTAAAAGCAGTTGGTATGAAAGTTGTTCCTTCCACCTGTAGCCCAAGAAACTGGACTGCACATGACAGGATAAAATCTCCTGCATAAGTCACCTGCAAGGAAGAACTTGTGAATCTAACATCCTGAACAGCCCTTCTAGAGGGGCTTTTAATCCAAACTGCATTTCTCATTCTTCTGATTTGCACCATTTCAGCAGACGTTCTGCTGTTGGCACTGTGAAGTATTTTCAAACCCACAATGATTATGTGTAAATTGCTGCAAATTATAGCAAGAAATTAGCTGTAACTCCCATGGTATATTTTTATCCTTGTGTTTATTATGATTTTCTGATCCTCCAAAAAAGCATGCTGAGATGGCATTTCTGTGCTCCTAGGAGAAAGCTGTGAGCAGAAATAGCTAGCTAATCTGTCTCCCCAGGTATTTATAACACATTCAGTGCTGTCTGAGCATGTAATACTATCCCCTCAATCTTTTTAAGTGAAATGACGTCCCATTAAATAAGTGTGAAGCAAGCTGATGCTACCATGACTAGTTATCCAGACTTGCTGCCGCTCTTTAACCAAAGCAGAAGGAAATTTGCTTTGAGCTCATTTTTTAATCATAACTTTACCGTGCTCTGTCCTTTGAATTACATTTGCCCGTTGCTTCACTGCCATGGCTGTGCATAGAGCCCCCGGTTCATCGAGGGAATTAAGCCGGTAAGCGTGTTAGGAATGATGCTAATACCGCTGCCTGCTCAGGGCCTAAAACGCCCTGTCTTTCCGAAAGCGGAGTTCTTTTAGACCCTTTCAAATAATCTCAATGCAAAGCTTAACTTATTTGTGCTGACGGTTGCAGGCAATAAAGCAACGCCCACCGACCCCAGCCCGGGCTCGGGCTTGCCTGGTGCTGGGTGCTTCACCCGTTGAGGCCGGCAGGAGCTGCCTGCCCCGGCTGCGGCGCGTGGCGGGGACAGCGGGGCCGACGCAAGGCCCGCTGGCTTCCCGGAACGGCCCGAGTGGGACCGTGGTGGTCTTTCATGAGGCCGCAGCGAGGAGGATCGCATTTAATCTGTGAGGCATTTTAATGGCTGTCGGTAGCAACAGGAAGCAAACTCCATACCAGCGGTTCCGTGTATGTAATTTTGAGTTTTCACAATAAAACCCCAGAATACCCATTCATCCTTAGCAGACTTCCCTTTGTATCAATTTGGGACTAGATTCTTGGCATGCCAGGGAATTATGCATCATAATGACTTAATCAAGGGCTTTCATAGTGTATTCTAGAGCCGAGAAACCTTTTTAAACTCAAATGCGGATGGAAGCTCGGACCCAGCAGCGAGTGCTTTGCTCATGAAGTCAGAGGAGCTCTGCACAGACTGACCCCCCGTGCCTCAGCAAAGCTCTATTGATTTTGGTAACTCCATCTGTGCGGGGATGTGAATCTATCTACAGGGAGCTAAATGAAGCCTAAAGTTATCGATTTTCAAGAGAAAAGAACTTTAGCTAAAGATCTCTTATGTTTTCTTAATTATTCCTGATTCTGAAACATGACATCACAGCAGGCTAATGATATTAAGGAGCAACAGTAAATAAACCAGCCAGTTTCACATGATTTAATGTAGCAAGACCAGAGAGAATGGGATTGACTGATTCAGACAAGGTTTTTATTTGCTCTTTGTGCTGGATAACTGTTAATCACTCAATGAGAAATGCATTTCCAATGGCCAGTGCTCAAGCAACGTAAATAATAGCAACATCCTTGTTTCTCCTTTGCCCTTAATCTCCTTTTGGAGGTTTGACAATAAACAGCCGTTCCCAATCTATTTTGCAACTCAGAACCCAGATCCAAAAAGCCTCCATCAGACATAGTTAGTTTGCTTTACATCCCTCCTTTATATTCCTGAGCTAATAAATGGCCACTGCTGTTCCCAAGGGAGTTCATTTTTCTGGCTGCCTACAGGGGATTGAGAGTTGTCGTCTCACTCGAGAACAACTCAATCTTTAGCTGGATGTACTGGCAGAGACCAGGGCTCTCTACAAAAGGTAGCAAAACACAAAATCTAGAGTCCTTATATTTGGTACAAAACTTGGTGTTCCCGTGGCCTGGCAGAACCCTCCAACTCTCTACGTGCTGGTTTCCCCATATGTTGGATGGGCCTCTCCAAAAGATTTGCCAATTCAGCAAATATGACTTAATTGGCTGCTTACACCGCAGCTTTCCTGCAAGACCTTGAGAAAACTACTGGTCTCTCTGTGACTCAGTTCCCCACTTCTAAAATAGAGGAAATTAGAGAATTACATTCAGGTGTGTGTCTTTTGCCTATATTTAGCAGCCTTTCCGAGGAGGTGTGTGGAGTGGGGTTTATGTGTGTGGTCCAGGTCATGCTGGGATGGCTTAGCCTCGGGTATTGATGGCAACAGGTCTGTGGCCAGAAGCCAAACAGAGCTGAAGCAGGTAAGAGCTGACTCAAAGGTGCATCACTCCAGTCAGTGTGTGAGTCAGGGCCCTAATATTTGTTTTCTTTTCCCCTTTGTTGGAGGGCAGTGGAGCTGTTTATTTGTCCAGCAGCCAGCATGCTGTGACCTTGATCTCAGCCAGGCCTTGGTGCTAGTTTTAATACATAGCCTAATGTAGCATGCTATAGGATGAGATGCTGGTTTTGGCATTTATATATATGTGTGTGTTTGTGTGCATCTCTTGGATCCCATTTTTCTCCTGTGTGATGCTGTAGCTAGCAGGCAGGTCTGCCTTAGAGATGCCAAAGATGTAGAACTTATAATTCTTTGGAGAATGTTTTGGTTAAGTCACCAAAGATTGAGTGCGTGTGAGGCAATCTGGAAGACAGTTCTATCAAGTTCATCTTTTCAAATCACTTTTCTTTCACAGTGAGGCTTGCTAGTTTTAAAATTGTTCTGTTAAACTGTGTTGCCACACTCTGAGGCAATTTGTTTTCTTGTGCATTGATCTTTGATCCAAGGTACTTGCTCCTGAAAACATTTTTTCCTTTTTAACCACTTAGAAACTAATTTTGTATAATCTGGAAATTGGTGTATAAAAGCATTTCTTTTGTAGTTTATTCTTTGTTATTTGCTAATCCCTTTTTCTGGATAGTCAATGTGTGAGTGGATTCCTATTCAGTCACGGTCAGATTCTGTAGTGTTTAGTGTACTAAATTAATTAGTTGTGTAGCTCTCCAAAATAGTTTGAAATGATAGATTTCATAAAAGGGTAAAAATCTCATTTTAAAATAAAGAAATAGTTTTGTCAGTATGTAATGTTTTGTAAATGGAAAATTGGAAATAATTGTAATAGCAATAAACTACATTTATAGTTAATTAACTTGTAATCTGATGGCAGCTAATGTCCCTTAGAAGGTAAAAGCACAACACACTTGCATGATGTAGTCAGGTTTTCTGTTCATGGTGTCCAGCTGGCTAATCAACAAAGAAAATAACTGGGCTCTTATTGTAGTAATTCCTTGCCAAACAACGCTCTCTACATTAACCATGGCCTCTTGTGAAATCGGGAGGCGGTTTAGGTGCATTGGGGATCTCTAGCTGTTGTGTCTCTTTGAGACGTTGTTTTCATCCTAAAACATCTGTGCAGTCCCCTCCTCTTCCCTCCTTTCTGCAGGTTTCAAGCCCTGCCCCGTAGCCTCACACGCTCATGTCTTACTGACGGCGCATCCTCCTGCGTGGAGGGATGTGGCATGCAGCTGCAGGATCCAGCCTGTAAAGCTACCATCTCAATGAGAACGAGTTACGGACACTGCTACCATCTTCTGAGGAAGCAGGGCTGGATAGCAAATGCTGAAAGTGGTGTTCTGCTGTGAAAAGTGACTCAGTAAAAAAGTCACTTGCAAGCTGCAGGATTTTTGACTCTCACTGAGTCCAGACCCAATGTACTCAGTTTACAAGCAAAAATACAATATTTATTTCTCAGCCACCAGCCATAAAAAGGGGTTATGCTCTAGGTTGGTTGTCCTATAGCCCATGTAGCCATTTCCCCAGGTAGGTCTTGCAGTCATGACTTGGTAGTGTTTTACCTCTGCTTTATATTTACACTAGCTGGGTCGCAACTGGATGCGAATAAGGTCAAAATAGGTTCGTTCCTTCTGAGAAATGTATGGGTGTTTGAATCAGATCATCTAGTCTGCCCTCTAACACAAACCATAGAATTTCAATTAGTACCTTCTTGTGCGTAGCTCATAACTGCGAGCTAAGACAGGCTCTGCTAGCTAAACGAATTCCCCACGGCTTTATCCTTTCATTCCTTTTAATGGTTTTGCAGAGATTTAACAACCCAGAGTGGGTGCTCTGATTCACCCGTGCTGATGACTTGCCTTGCAACAACTGCTGTGGTTCCTTCCCCCAGAAGTCATTCCCCCGCCCCGGCTCTGTCCCTCCTGCACAGGCAGCTCGACTATTCGTCGAGCAGAATCTGAACTGCTGCAGCCTGGAGCTCAGCAGATCAAGGTGGACAAACACCAGTTTCAGTTGTCCTGAGTACCCTGGGTCTCAGTTTGGAGCGGTGCCGTAGCTGTGCTGTCAGAGCTGAGCCATCCCCATGCCAGAGGCAAGTCTCTCTTGCTGCACATCGGTCCCACTTGTCCATCAGAGCCTTCAGTAGATGATTCTTGCATGTGACTGGAGCTATCTGGATGGTGGTGCGGTCATGTTGTAAGCCACCTTTCTACCCTGAGGTACCTGTTTGGTATTCAGTGAAAGTTTGTTCTGTACCACCGGTATGTTTTGCAGCAGGTTCAGTTGTTAAATAACCAAAATGATAGATAAGATCTTCACTGTTAACGCTAAATACCTTCACTGGTGGCATCTTTCTGACCATGTTGCTACATGTGCCTGTACTTACGTGAGTTAGGATATGGTGACAAGGTATTCGGTCATCTTTAATGCTGCACTAACTAATGTTGATGTCTCTAGTCCCCACCCCACCTTTAATAAAGTTTGGGATTTGGGGAAATTAGGAAGAATGCTGAGTCAGCATAGGCTATCCCTTGTTATTGTGGGTAAATGATTTCATCAGTCAGTGTGGACTCCTAAGGAATTTGTAGAAATCTATTTCCAGAGAGCAGTTGAATTATCAGCCTACAAAAGACCAATCAATAGCAATTGGTTTCAGCTATTACAGTGCTTTTAATTTGGCACATTGTCCTTTTGTCATGCAACATCACAGGGTTTCTTCTGCCTTGAGGAACCTGAAGAGAGGGAATATTGACTTTTGAGTGATTAAAGTCTGGGTAGCTTTACATTCAGGTTGTCTATAGCATCTCTATATAGACAGAACAAACTATTGAAGTTAAAAAAATTAAGACAATATTGTGCAGGGAAATTTTAGTGCAGAGATTTAGACATGCATGTCTGGCCATATTAATGGGAGTCCTACTGCTAAATCCCTGTGCACCCTGCTAAATAATTTGCCTATTGATTTTGGTTAAGCACAGAAAACAAGCACCATCTGAAACTTTGTTTGACATACTATGCTTGATGCATGGGAGCCAGGGAGAAAACATAGCAGTGCAATGCGAATACCTCGGTTCCCAGTACTGTAAGTGAGGGGAGGAGACTGGTGTTAAGATAAAGATGTCCTGGGACATCAGTGCTCACTGCAACGGATCCAAAGCCTGTATAATGAATCCAGCTTTCATCCTGCTGCTGGGAATGCACCTTTGTTACCCTAGGTATCAAGAGTCCAGTTGGGTAACTCTTGACTGAGTTGGGCTCCTGGCTTTGAAAATGACACTCCACTGTAGGGTCTAGGTAATCTCTAATTTGTAAAGAATTTGGCATTGGATCCAATTTGGACACAAACCACTACTTCTATAGTGAATTTTTTCCATCTCTTCCCTGAAAGTGAGATTTCAGCTTTGGTATATGCTGGTTTGGTACTTCCCATCTGCTTTGGCAATAATTTCTAAAGGGAAGGTCTGATCAGTCATCTTCCTTTTCAGTACAGTTCCATTCATATAAAGTGCCTGTCGTGCACCTTCCCACACATATCATGTGTTTGGTCTGTAGCAAGTAAAGCTGTGTGCGCTCAAGTTCTTCTAAGCCAAAAGGAGCTGTGCTTCACAAGTCACCAGACTGCTTTGGAAATATTTTAGAGAAGCTCGTGTGCTGCTGGAAATGAAGCTTTCACTGCTCAGGTCACAGTCTTGTCCCTGAGCTCAGTTGGAAACAGTGTGCCAAGTATGATGATGGGGAACCTAACACTGGTAGAAGTGCCAAGACTCACAAGTGATGAAATGACCCAAAAATACTTTGGGGCATATTTTTACAAGCAGCGGCCTATCAGCTCTTATGTCCTCATCAAATTCCAAATCAAGTAATTAGCTTGCAATTTCAAGTGGCAATATTATTGTTTGCTTCATTACCTACTACACTCGTGTAACACTGCAGGATGGTCACTATTTCTCCAGCTTAGCAGCAGTTATATTTTAGCAATGAGCAAAAAGACCCATTATCAGCCCCCACAGCACCTTGGTTCCCTTCAGGATGAATGGTGCAATATAAATGTAGAGGATTATTTAAAAACCCATTGCAAACACTTCTAGCATATTAGCCATAATAATAGTCTGACTGTTTTATTTGGCAATAATCCAATCCCTTCGTCAAGATACAGTACCTGGTGCATGTACTGGCAGACCAACCGACTGGCTCATAAAATAGCAGGATAGCAAAATTATCAGGAAAAACAATGATGTGTTTTTATGTTGCTGTAAGTTATGGATATGTAATAAAAGGGGGACGTGAAGTTCTTGAGCCAGCAAGCATAAAGGTGAGGGGTTTATGGCAGCTATAAGTTCTGAAGTGTGTGTTTAATAGCAGATGATCTTTAGCTGCCCAGCCTGATTTTTGTGTCCTGGAATAATGACAGTGAATGTGAACTAGACAGTTTAGGAATTGGGAAGTCTAGGAAGGCAGTATTTTCTCTGAGATCACTCGGCAAAGGAAGACAATGCAAAATGTTTCTAATCAAAAGTAAAAATGTAAGGGCTTCCATAAGAGCACGATTGAGGCATGGGCCTCAATTCATTCCACATGTAGTTTATTTGAAATCTGAGGCGGTATCAAGAGAAAATCTCACTTATTATTGTGGCTATGTTGTTTGAATATAAAGTTATAAAAGATGTAGTTTCTATGAGATACAGTTTCTAATCTAGTGCCTATTAACAGACCTGCAGCCATTCTACAAAGGATGCTTCAAAGGGAGAATGGAGGCATGGCACAATGCTGGCCTTGACAAAAGCAGATAAAGCTTATTAATTGGCACCTCTAAATAATATATATATTTATATATAAAAAAGTTGATAATTAATATTCATAATTATCAGTATGAAATAATTGCCTGAATAAATGATGTTCAGGGATCTATGCAACTGATTGAATTTTAAAACTTCATTTTTCAATCAAACATTTGCTTACACATGAAAAAACTCCCTGGAAGGGTTTACTGAATAAGTGCTCTCGTGCTGTCCATGACTGCTGGTGAGGTTGAGTGTCGGTACACTGTGTGCGCTCAAGGCTGGCAGAACTCCTACAAACAGGGGCTTTATACTGGGCTCCAAACTCAGCTCAGTTCTGGAGCAGCGCGTCTTAGACTTAAGTACAAGGATTTTTAGAAGCATTTCCATAAAGGTATTGTGAATTCTTCACCCTCTCTGTTGCTGACCCAGAGTTAAGCATGGAAGAGGGGCTAGATGGTCCTGCATCACCTTGCCAGCTACTTGGGACGAGTTGGTGGGCTTGCCAACTGAGCAAATCTCTGCTTCAAAACCTTCCGCAGCTCCTGCTCGCTTGTTCCCAAAGGAAAGCCTGGAGAGAAGCAGATCAGTAACTGATCCTGGTATCTACATATGGCTCAACTGAGAGATGCATTAGGCATAGACCTAATTAGCTAAGCCTTACAGCACCTCTGCTGCAGATGCTTCTTATCTTTTTTGTTTCTACAGTGGGGCTCAGTCATTTACCTTCTGTCAACTATGGAGTTTCTTCCTTCACAAATAGTGTCACCAGGGAAGAAAGTGTTACTCAACATGAGTGAATGTGGCAGCAGCTGGGCCTATAGTTAAGTCTAATCTGCTCTGAAGTGAGAACTGAAGTAGGCCTAACCCCGCTGGATGAGTCAGTGGCAGAATCAGGTTGAGAACAAAAATCCCTTATTACCAACTCTGCGATATAAACACATGCCTTCCCTCGTTGTCTTCCTAACTGTTCATTAACACAGCGGTAGCAGTTAGATTCAGCTATTTTTTTTCCTCAGGCTCAACTTTCACCTATTTTTGAGTTAGGCAGGAATCCTTCCTCCCCTCACCTTGCTCTTCATCAGCTTTCTCTGCTCCCATAAAACACCAGGAGTGTCAGACTCCTTGTGTTTGCCAACATGAAACAAAGGTTTCTGGCAAATACAAAATGCTTCATGTTTGCTTGGTTGCCCAATACCTGTCACCTGGGTACAGCTCTTACAGTTGCATTTCATTCTTTGTGGGACACTGCAGCCCCATACGAACATTTAAAAGCTGTGAGTCAGGCCTCCAAGAAAAGGCATGCATGACTTAAAATCACAAGGATGATCAAAAACAAGAAAATGCATATTTTCAAGTTGTCTTTGGGTTTTCTAAGGTTGAGACACACCCATTCCAGGTCTTCAAGCTCTTTGCAACCATTAAGGCTAGAAATTCAGGGCATTTTTTTGTCATGAGCTACACATAATTTCTTGTTTTCAGAAAAATTAGGGATACTGTAAGACCTAATGGCCATAACTGGAAACACTGGTGCTGTCACTGAATGTGCTTAGTGAAACTAAATGAGTGATCTTTTTTTAGCTTTTCAATCTAGAATGAGGGTTTTGCTTTTCACATCAGCACAATGACTTGTTGTTTGGATATGTCAAACTACTTGAGAAAGCATAGATTGCTTTTTGCTGAGACTTTTTAAAAGTTGTATCAATGGGTTAGTGTTGGGTGAAAGTCACCTTCAGCCTAGGACTGACTGCCACCAATTTGGCTTGGGCTTGCCATATTCATTTCATCTCTTCATCTTCACACAGCTAGATACAGTTAGACTGAGTATCATCCTGAATTTTCTTCTTCCAAGCCTTCTCTCCTTTTTCCTTTTCTCAACATAAATTTTGAGTGTTATAGCAAGATGCTCAATGGCTGGACTTGGCATACGCCATCTTCCAGGCCATCAGACTAAACACCTAGCTGGCAGCCGTGTCCCTCGCATAAATGGGATTCTGCAAAATGACAGTGTGGCTTGTCTGGGCAGGGGACAGGCCTCATCCCGGAGTAAGTAATGAATTCCCTCAGGGATTCATGGCCATCACAAACATCAATGCCTTCTGCTTCCTGTGCTAGATGAAATTCCTAGAGCTTGTGTTCTTGGATACAAAGAAAGCACTAATAGCACCTGCCAAGACATGCGGCCCTTCCCTTGAGGCAGGGGGGAAACCAAAAAACAAAAACCAAACAAGAAAACAAACTACATATGATAGACCTTAGTCATGTTGCTTAGTGCGCTGTTGGCACAGTCTCCACCTGGGGCTCCTACACTCACATCCAGGATTTGGGGATGAGTCAGACATACTGCATATGTACTTATGGGTGATCTGAGCATACACAGAACATAATGGGAATTTCATGATGTCCCAGCTTGCTTTTGCTTCCCTTTGTGCAACAAGATGTCTATAAATCCTAGACAGAGTCCTTTTTCCCTGAGGTGAGGTTGCTGGATGGAAAAACATAGCATGCCTACAGGGGACTACATGTATGGGAATATCAGTTAGTTTGCTAGAATTAGATATACTAATGATGCTAAATATGACAATGTTACTGCTGGCCATGCGGCCTTGGTGGTGATTTTCTGAAATCTCTCAATTCCGGAGTCATGTTATCACTCAAGAATATCTATTAAACTTTCAGACTCTCTATTTGTAAAATAAAGCTGGTTTCATGTGATTCCCCAGTATATCAAAAAGTAAAGACATGTAACAACACACCAAACCTGTATTTTGAAAACTGAAAGTCTGTAAGACAATCATGTGGCTTTGGGGGACCTGAAAATTTATTTCTGAACAGCTTTTGTTGGCAACTTTGTAATTTTCCTTTAATAGCTATGTCTCTGCTTGTGCAGTTTGGCTTCCTACACTTTCTGTAATAAAACTACCAATGTTATTTTGTGTATGTTAAACTTTGTTTTATTTTTCCTTCTAGGTCCTGAATCACTAACAGGAGAGATAATATTATACACAAGGCAATTGTTCAGGCATTACAAGATTAAAACATGGACTATATTTCCCTGGGAAATAAAGTTTTCAGACAGTCTTTCCCTCATGTGGAAAAGGGATGAAACCTTAAACACTGCCTGTTCTGGCTCCCTGCTTCAAGCAAAAGAAAGGTGGGTTGTTTTTCTTCTTTCTTGAAAGCAGAAAGATTGTTTAAAAACAAGGATCCAAAACAGGGAGGATAAAAAAGCCACTGAGCTAAAGTAACGTGTTGAATGGAGAATGTTTGTTAGCCCTCAGTGGTAGTGCCTCACTTCCATGAGGCTATTTTATGGCAGACAAGACACAACAACATAGCAATGAATAAAATATTAAATGCTGCTGAGGCTTTTATAAGGACATTTTTATAGTTCTGCCAGGTGCAGTGGCATTCTTTTAATTACCTGGACATGACGAAGAATGCTGCAAGGCTGAAGTGTTGATTCTCTGGTATACATAAGGCAATAAAGGTAACAGTCAGGGAAGAGAACTGAACTGCAGGTGGAAGATTCTTGTCTGTGCACAGAAATGGTCAGTGGTGGTGTTCTGATCTGTCTGTAGTTATTACCCTGCTAATGGGTGGAAATAATCTTCAAGGGTATAAAACCATTCATTAAAAAAGTCACTTCGCTATCAAACAAAGTCAGAGTACTGCTGTCTTCCCAAGTGCTGGCACTCGCCAGTGTTTCCCATTGTGCCTTATTCAATTTAATATACATAACACTGTAAGGAGTAGCGTGCCTGGCCATCTGCCAATGCTCACCCCTTTCTTCTTCCATCTTCGTCACTATGCACTTAGACCCTTCACCACCAAGGGCTGCGATGCTGGTGCAGCCCCTGCACATCTAGTAACTACTCTGCTGAACAAGCAAGGCTTGTGCAGGATTGTTCTGTCACCCCATCGTTCACAGGACCTGACCCATTAGAAATTTTACTCAACTGTTTCCCAAGACCTTACCAGGAACTCATTCCTCAGGAGAAGAATCAGTCCTGTCTCCACTGAAATATTTTCTACAGATGATGCCAATGAAAAATCAAACAACACTTTTTTTTTTTACAATTAATCAATTTGTCTGCTGAGTATTCAGTGTTTAAATACTTGCTCCTACACTAAACCTGCTCCCCATATGCTGGGGTTAGGGAAAGGCTTCCTTATGAAGAGGCTGAGCTTGAGAATGCCTGAGCATCGGCCATGCCCTTAGCTCCCACTGACTCCAAGGACAACTGAAGTCATCCCATTTTTGCAGGCCCTCTCCCTTCTTCAGGACCCGATATAGGCCTATCTAATGAGTACTCTTTGATACTCAGCAACTCTCAACACAAGCTATTATAAGGTAGGGAAGTATTATCTAGCACTATGGCAGAGGGAAATTATGCATCTTGCCTAAGGTCATGGCGAAAATCTGTTGTAGCATTGGAGGAAAAAAAAACCCTGGAGAAGTAACTTCTTGTGTTAGATACAGACTAATACCTAGGTCTTCAATGTTTATGATTGTCTTTGCTTTACTTTCTCTGATTTACTCAAGACTTAATATTGATTTTGAACTACACTGGGATGTTCTGTTAGTAGATAACCGTCTGGTTGATGGTTTATATTTCTCCCAATTCCTCTCTTCCAAGAGCAAGGACTCTGGCAGATCAGCTCCTGCACATTTAGCAGTAGTGTTGTAAATGATCAGTGCTTCTCCCAGTATTTTCTGCTGGATATTATTGACACCAGCATAAAAGGAGCACAAAAGGCTGTGTGTCTATACCACAGTTCATAGTCCAGCATCTCAGCACCAACGCATCTCCACCACCGCTTTCAGCTGTGAGCTGGGCCAGGTGCATTATAAGCTGGTCTACCATCACTTTCTCCCATCCCCTCCATGAAGGTGGAAACTTCTCATGGAGAAGAAAGATGGAGACAGAGGGGGATGATGAAACCTGAACCTTCTGCAGCTAAGCCCACCAGTGCTTATCTGCCAGAGCCATGACTCAAGGCTGTGGTCACTGCTGTGTAAGTAGACACACGGGGCAAGGTCTTCATGAGCTGGCTTGATTACCAGTGGTATTCCAGTTGTTAAAACCAGAGTTTGGCACTGGCTAGTGACTCTAATATTTATTGAGTCATTCTAACTGGTTTTGCAGTCTGTGTGTTTCAGCAATGGTTATGCTGGTAGCAGTGTCTGAGCTTCGTTTTAAGGTGCTTTGAGTACATCTGTATTACATAACAGCCACAGCAATGCCTGTCATGTAGACATAACTTAATGTTGACATAGTCAACTATATAACTAGGTATGTCAACAAATTAACAGCAGTATTATTGAGCACTATTCTTTGCGAGAGCTAGTGAGCTTGGTGTGGGGTGTGTAAATATTGTTTTGTACCAGTAAGGACAAGAAATCGGGTAAAATGAATATTCCCAAGCAGATTCTGGAGAACGCTACATGAAAAAGCAAAGCACAGTGTAAAGTAGATTTTTATAAGGCAGTGTTTACGAAGAACTTGAATTATTTACACACCCCAACTTTCTCATGGCTGAATTGCACAGGAACCCATTATATCTTCACATGTGGGACACTATATTCTAGGAGGTGTGACTTTCAGAAATCAAGATTTTGCTAAGCAAAAGAAAAAAAAATCAACTGCAGTCTGGCGCTGTGTACTGTGGTGTGTTGCTCTCTTTCTGCAGAACTTGTTGTTTATTGTGGCAACTCTGATAATTAGCAATTTCCCAAAGGAGGGAAAATTTTGCAAGCCTGTAAGAAGTCGGAATATTGTCACATGGCTCTTACTGTGAAAATAAAAGACTCTATCATGCATTCGTTTTGAAGATTGAAGACTGAGGGGGCATAAATTTATTACCACAAGTTCTAGAGATGTTTAAACAAAGGGATAAAATAACACCCTCCAAGAGGACTCATTGGGAGCAGAGAGATGAAATGTCACGATTTTCCTCGTTCTTTCAGGTGAGGAGAGGTAGAAAAAGAAGAAAGAAGCAGGGAGAAGAAAGCTGGGAGGGACGTTGATTTATTGCTCTGATGTCATAATCTCCCAGTTTATCAACTATGTCATAATCCCCCCACTTAGTACCAAGTACTTCATAGGGCAGCAGAAGAGAGGAATGTGAAGAGCAGAGAGGGAGAAAGATGAAGAGGGGAAAGGTGGGGAAGAAAGGAGGAATCGGAGACCTCTGAAGTTCCAAGTCAACTGATGTGCATTAAGAAACATTAGCTAAGCCATTTACAGCAGGATCACAAATGTGCCTGTGAGTGTGATGTTAAGACAAAACTTCTCTTCAACCATAGACCCGCCAACAATGCAAGTCCTCAACCTTGTTCTGCATGTACTCTTGTTCCGGAAGTCCATCGGGCATTTACTGTGTGTAACTCTGCTAAGTTGCTGGAATATGTTTTTGTCACGTCCTGTATAGTGCACGAGATGGTCAAAGATAGTATAGGGAATCGGGCACCAGGCTTTCTTCATATTAAATTAAACTAAACTGTGTGTGAGCTGGACCAGATCTGGTTTTACAAAACGCAGCAGCCCCAGTGTGGGAATGAGGCTGGACAGGCCTCTGCTGTTCTCCGATCTCTGTGTCATTGTGGTCCTCACATAGGCTGGAGCTGCTCGCATGTGATGGCACTCAAGGGATTTCTCTGTTGCAGAACGGGAATACGATACCTCTCTGCTGTGGTCTGTAACCTGCGCTCGCTAGCAATTCCCTGGGAAACTGCCAGCGTGAAGGTGAGAGATGGATAGACTCTGTCCCTCCTGATGCGATACGACAAGTTAAGTACAATTCAGAAAAGCAGGATGGCTGTGTCATATTTATGTCTAGAAAGACTTCAGGATTTCTGTGATTGCTTTAGAATCCTTGAATGAAAGGTACTACCCAAAAGCAGCCACAGCTATCAATCTTCCAACAGGCTTATTTCCTAAGGTACAATACCAAGACAGCTGTCATCCCATTTCAGCTTGATGTCCCCTGCCAAAGTTTATGAGAAAGCTCAAAGCTGGTCGTGACAAAATACTTGGATGTTATGGGACAAAAATACGTGTTCTAGATATATTAAAAGTCTCAGCTCCAAATTTCCTAAAGAAAACACAAAATCTCAAATGCATTATGAACATTTGTGAAGCTATAGAAATGTCCTGTTTTATTACTTTCTCCAGTAAAACATTTTATTATTTTTAAATCCAGCAAAATCTGATGACATTTTGACAGAGAAGATTAATTGTCTCACTTAAGGAAACACTGATCAGATCTGCTTTGCTGTAAAACTTTTTACTGGCTGCAAATTTCAAGTCATTCCAGTACCCAAGGCTGCTTTAGAAAAAGACTCCAGGCATTATAATTTTACAAGAAGTGAGTAACTGCTTGGAGATTTTTGCAAAACGAATGGCTTGCTGCTAAGCAATCAAAGCGATGTTTTAGCTTCTCTAATGAGGTAGTTCCCTCAAGGAGCTGGAGAATACTGACACCAGATATTCCCTCTGTTGCAGCAGATTTCTCTGGCATTGACAAATGGCCCATCCGAAATAGCAAGGTCAGACAGACAGTAACAGAACAAACAAGAGCGTCAAAC
Source organism: Phaethon aethereus (assembly GCF_964289735.1). Taxonomy (NCBI): domain Eukaryota; kingdom Metazoa; phylum Chordata; class Aves; order Phaethontiformes; family Phaethontidae; genus Phaethon; species Phaethon aethereus. The sequence continues at coordinate 9,393,316 of NC_138588.1, forward strand.
CCGTAGCAGTCCGGTGCTCTCGGCATTCTTAAGCAGGCAGGTAGATGGATGAACAGACATTTTTGTCATTTGGAACGTTTGTATCTAGATCCGTGACAGACGCTTCGAGCATACGGTTTGCTTTCTAGACACCGGGATGTGCCCAGGCACCAAGACTCTTTATGCAGAACAGACCAGCGGTTTCTCCGTCTCTAAATCCAAGCATCCAGCGGCACAGTGTGAGCCGAGAGATCTGCTCCTCTCTCCGGAGGCAACCGAAAGTTGCAAAAGCAAAAATTGGCCCAGTGCAGCCTTGGGGATGCACTAAATTCTGCTGGCTTTCAGAGGCCTTGGGAGGAGCGCTGCTTTTGAGGGATCACCGCGCAGCGCTGCCCTGCTGACAGGATCTTTGCTCCCCTTAAATTGCAAGGACTAGAGCAGAGGCAGATAGGACCAGCCTTCTTGTGTTCTTGGAGACTTTGCAGTGGCTGAAGGAATTCTGCTGTCCTGCTAGGGCATCTCTGGTCCCTTTACACTCCCAGTTTAGCAGCTGGTAGCCTCTGGGCTTTCTGTGCAGTGACCTATTTGTGCAAGGGTTTACGCAAGCATGGTATAGGGATACCTTAATGTTACGGAATTTAGGACTCTGGATTTTAGTTTTAAATCGTATTTAATAATAAAAACCTGTTTTAACAGTAGGGTGAAAGGCAGGCAGACACAGAGGCCGACGTGTGTTCAGATGCTGCTGTCAGGGCAGGATGGAGGAGCACAGAGGCTCTCAGTCAGGCTGGAGTTGGCTGTGTTAATGACTAGACGCGCATAGCGTGAGCCGCTCCTTCCCTGAAAGACTTTACTATCTATATAGACGAAGCAGATGCAGGAGAAGAAAAAGCACAGAGGTACAAAATAACTTCTTTGCCTGAAGTTACTCATCAGTCAACAATGGCACACTGTTCTGAATACCAGGCCACGCTCAATGAACTATTTAATATGGATATTAAAAGCTTAAGTAGGGAGTTGTTAGGGCTTTTAAAAACCCCAGCCCAGATTTCTAAACAAGGCTATCTAGACGGAAGCTCCCAGATTTGTAACTGCATGGCAAAACCATCTGCCTCCTTGTGAAAGATGCTGAGCAGCCCAGGAGCGCTGAGCAGAACCAGGCTGGAGCTCTGCTCTGTGGAGGACCTCCGTCCTGCGCGGCTCCCGGCTCACGAAAGACACCGGGCAGCTAGTTTGTTCCCAGGTCCCTTTCGTGGCTCCAGGAGTATCCATGAGCTGCTGGCTCTGCAGCTGGTGCCATGACCACGGGCTGGGCAGCACTGACCTGGCTACACGGATGCTCTCGGGCAGCAGCAGCGGGCATTGTCCGACGCGCTCTGCCTGGCATCCCGCTTACCTGCTTTTACAGTTTGGACCCACTCATTCTCAACCTCCGCCTGTGTTTTTACCTGTTGTACTTTGTGATCACTCATCTTTCCCCAGATGATCTTCTCTTTTTCCACCCCTTGAGAGGCCAAAAAACATTAAGTTATTTTAGGGATGGACTCATTTCTCTGGGAAACCAGTACACAGAAAATAAAAGCAGGGTATTGAACTTTTTGTACGTCATGAGGCTTTTTTATTCTGACCATTTTCACAACAGACTTGATGAGTAAGACTCCAGAATGCCATACATAAATGCCAAGAAATGGGATTTTCGTTTCTGTGTTTTTTTGATGAGAAATAGTCCTGGAATTTTTTTAGAAAATGAATGCTGAAAGCTGGAAATCCTAATGGTAATCAGTGTTGTTTCATTTCCATATGCACATCTTCCTTGAAAACTATGTAGCATCGGCACAGTAAATATCCTTTATGTAACTTAAAAGTAAAATGTAGCATGAAGCATGCTGTTAGTTTTTGATGATAACATCATATAAACAGAAGCATGAGGGAGTCTGAAAAGATCCTGGGCCAATTTCTGCTCTTGGCGAAAATCCTACAACCCCCTTGAAGTCAGTGGTGTTCTGGGCTTGCAAATACAAGCAGAATTTGGACTCTTAATTCTACAGATCTCTGAATGTGGGCATTACAATAGAGAGCTGGCATTGCTGCTCTTGAAAGGCCACTGCCAAATGACTGCTGAGCCCAGGAAAACTGGGTGACTGAAACTCTGGCTCATCCTGTTAGGATAAGGCGTAGAACGGAGGTCAAAGTGGCTGTGGAAAAAAATCCGGTGAGATTCAGAGTCAAATCAAATTTAAGACTCAGTTCTTCAAGAAAGTCTTGTACTTATTTCTTTTGGATTTTTATAGGCTGTCTCTCAGGAAGTAAGGGCTGATTCTGCTCTCATTAAAGCCTATGGTGAAAATCTCACCAGTCTCAGGGGCTGCAGGCTGGGCCACAGACAACTAGATTAGAAGAACTGAAACGATGTTAGCACTAAACACCTGATCCAAAGCCCACTGAAGTGAAGCAGAGACTTTCTATTTACCAGCTCTGAAGATAAATCTACCTCAAAATGAATACGTTACTAAGATTCCTCAAGTGATTTCTAAAGCTTTAGCAAAAGAAATAACAAGCTACTATAGCAGAAGCAGACGTAAAAGGGACCAAAGAAAAAGGTCCTCTATGTTAGCAGATGGATTAAATAGATTTGGGAGAAGGGAGTAAAAATTAGAAGAAATTCCTTTAAGAAAATTTGTGCCAACATTTTCTAAAGAGGTATATGAATAGATGGCCCTTAAAAACATGAAAATAAGTTGTGCTGAGATATCAAGGTGATGGGAGCCTTAAAATATGATGGGCAGATCTAAATAATGCAGGTCAAGGAGATTAAACACTGCTTCAGTTGTGACATTATAAATGAGGAAGTGATGGTCACCGGTTGTTCCATTTTGCCATACATCATCAAATCACTGGCATAGCTGGGAAACCTTTCACTTCCCTCCTGGGTGTTTCAGCTTGTACCAGCATCCCCTACTTAATCATCTGGAGATTCTTTTTGACTGCTTGTTGAAGAAAAATCATGCCAGGTAGAATGAAGTTGTTGCATGAAGATGAACATCCCATTGCATGTCAAGCTCTACATGCTTCTGACGGTCCTGTGTCCTGCTGAACATTTGTGTGCTCTTAAAAATCAAATGTATTCCTATCAACTTGAGGTGGATGAATAGCTTCTAACTCCTCTGCAGTGGTCTACAGAAAACAGGCTTCTGTTTTCATCTGCTGGCTCAGGGTTACTTTTGACTTTTCTTCAACTGATTTCTGACCCTTTCTCAGAGTCAAGGATGCCCATTACTGGGTGGCTAACAGCTTACTCATTTCTGTGATCATACACTTCCCTCTTTCCTTATTCTGCTTCGGTTCAGCAAGGCCTTTTAGCCTATCAGTCTTGAGGTCCTCAGATGAGAAAATTGAGTGCTATTTCTTTGGTGTTATGTCTTCCATTCTTAGTGGATCAAGTTGTACATTTAATTTTTAACTCCTTTATTCTACCCCAAGAATAAGCCTGGCGATCTTGTTTATGAATTTTCTCCCTCAGAGACAGATTGAATACTGGCTCTTTTTCTGCAGATGACATAAAATTTTGTGTTCCCTATTTCCCAGTTGTTTGCCTCTTTTGAGTTGTGGCAGCTTCTGATCATACCAAACATACTGATTCTGAATGCTTCAAGAAATCTAGTTACTCCAGCACTATTGTAACTGAGTTTTCTCATTTTGGCACATCAGAAAACAGATGGGCTTCATACACAACTTGAGGAAGATCACATCTGAACAATTCTGTTGCCCCCGCCCCTTGACATTTGATACCATAACTTAACATTTGTTCCACCATGTGTTGCTGGTCAATAACTCCTGGCAGGAGGTGTCCATCTTGTTCACTGTTTGCATTTCCCTTTTTATTCCCAGTGCTGTATTGCCAGCTGTTGCGCTGGTTGCTCACAACTGCAAAAGAATCAGTTGGCCTTTTTGTAAACAGACACTGTGAATGTTCCACCCTGATATTCTGCATCTATATTTCTAATGATGACTTGAAACCTGGCACAAAGCAAGCAGTCCAAGATGAACTAAAGGGAATTTAAGGTTTAAAAAAAATCATATTGAAAAATATATGATCATGGAGAGGCTTGGAGCAGCGTGATCATCCCTCCCCACAGCTCCTTATGATTACTGCCAAGACCATGAAAGCGCTCCAAATAATGTTGTGGGAATGCTGTGATACCCACATGCAATACAGGTCATCTTCTGTTCATGCAACCTGGCATTTGGAAGACGTTGCATCAGCAAAGACAGCCAAGAGTGAATAATCTCTACCAAAATAGCTATAAAGCTATGTTAGCACTTCCATGCTGGTTGCACCAGCATTTTCTGGTGTTGATCCAAGCTCAGATATTCAGGAAAAAAAAATTAGGGGCCTTCTTCCCATTACGTGCTTTTGCCAGGTTTATGGACCTGCCTACTTGGCTCACACCATTGCCGATAGTGAGCTCTTACCCATGGAGGATTTCTGCTTGGACTTTATCTTTGCAGAAATCTTTACATGTCCTCTTGCAATGCATACCTCAGGATAGTCTCCAGTTCCTCTGCTCAAAAATTTTAAAATCTGTTCAGTGTTCCCCTATGAGATGGAAACATGTTTTACCCACCCTCAGCTTCTCTGGCTTCCCTTGAGCTTCACAACTGCTCACTTTTTTTTTCCTCCTCCAAAGCTCTCTACAAACTCAGCTCACCTCCTGGCAGCTCCTTCAGTCTTGGCCTGCTCCTCTCCGCTATCCACAGATAAAATTCCTCTTTTCTTTGTCTAGTTTCATCTCTCTGGAATCCTGTCCTCCCCTCCTATCTGCTTCAAGCCACCAAGTCACTCATCATCTCACCTTTAAAACTTTCCTCCGTGATATAGCACACAGCTGCCCGTGACATTAAGCGAGGCTGTGAATAGCGGGCGCGACGTGAAAATGTTCTGTACAAAAATAATGTTCTGTGGTGTATTGCCTCAGAGCCCCACAATGAGAAAAAGAAAACAAACAAGCCTGGTGACATATCGCAGATCACAAGAGGGCCAAAACCCGCGGCTGACTTCTTACAGGGGATGTAAAGCGGGTGATGAACAGACCCCCAGAAACCCGCTCTGGCAGGAAACCTCTTCCGTCCGGGATTTGAAACACCCCGCTGGGCAGAGGGGGTGGCAGTGGGCAGCTACACAGGATTTTTACAGCAAAATAAATGGGGGGGGGGGGGGGAGGTGGACGACGACGTGCCGAGAGACCGGGGCGGGGGGGAAGCTCCTCACGGGCTGCTCCCCATCGGGCTGCCGCAGGCCCCGGCCACCAGCCTGAGAGAAGTAGCCCCACTCAGCGCCGGTCGGGCACCACGCCCGCACAACTTGCCCAGTGCCGGTGGCTACTGCCCCGCTCCCACCCCTGTGTTCGCCCCAGGTCACTCGCGGAGGGGGGGGGAAGAGGGGACGGCTTGCTGTCTCTTTAAATAGCATTCTGTGGTTCACGTCGCCGCCGTCTCCTTGTAATAGGTAGTCGCGGGCCGTAGCACCGCCTCCTCCTCCTCGCGGCCTCCCTTCCTCGGCTCTGCCAATCAGCGCCCGCCCGCGTCACTCTGAGGGCAACGAAACACGGAGAAAGGGGAAAAAAAAGTTTGGTGAGGAGCGAGCGGGGCCAGGCGCGGCCGGGCGGGCGGCGGTGGGACGCGGCGGGCCCGGAGGCAGGTGAGGGGAGCGCGGCTGGGCCGGGGGGTGGCGGACGGGCGGGCTGCGGGCCGGCGGCCCCTCTACGTGGCGGGGCGGCGGCTGCCCGCACGTCCCTGGGGAGCTGCGGGGGGAGGGGGAGGGCGGGGAGGTTGAGGAGAGGGTTCCCCCCTCAGACCCCTGCACCCGGCGGGGCTGGGGCGGCGGCGGGCCGGGCCCGGGGCCCCGGGGCTCTTTTTCTCCCTTTTTTGGTCGTTCCTTCCTCCTCTTCCCCCCCGCCCCCGGGCGGGCAGCTCCTCGCTGCGTGCGCAGGAGCCATCCCAGGGCAGAGGTGTTTGTACTCGTGTCCTTGGGGGGAAGGGGAGAGCCGGCCCGCGGCGCCCCGCCAGCCCTGCGTCGGGCGGGCGCCCGACCCCCGCTCCCCGCCCTCCCCGGCCCCGGAGTTATTTTAGTTTGGCCGTGAGAGGTCGGGGGCAGAGCCGGCGGGGTCGGCCTCCCTGGCCGGCGGGTCTCCTGGCTGCGGTGGGGGATCGATCGGACTTGAACTCGCGGCGGTGCCCCCTCGGCGGGAGGGCTGTCCCCGACGCCTCCGTGTCGGGCCTTCCCCCGCGCCGGGGCCGGTGGCTGCTGCCGTCCGTGTGCCTTTCTGCTCCTGGGGTAAGTTCAGTGCAGCGGTTTTGGCTGGTTTGGGGAAAGGAGCATTCAGGAAGCAACATGCAGTCTGGGTTGTGGCAGCCTTCCAATTAAACCAAGGGTTTAAGCCTGCACAGTCTGTCATCCGTTTGATTTTATTGTAGGAAAAGTTCTCTTTGTTGTTGCTCCTGTATTCACCGAGCAACCTTGCGAAACTTAACCAAACTTACCTCCTCCTAGGCTCTGCAGAAAGCCTGGAGTGATAGATAAGGGGTGCAAACGTCTACTCATGCTTCCCCAGGATGTTAGGATGGGGGAATCTTAAAAAATAAAAAGCACTAATTATCTTGCTGCTAATAACAATGGCAACAACCACGAAATACAGAAGTTTCCACCAAACGTGCTGATGTAATGTGGAGGCATTCGGCAAGACGGACGGTGGTTACTTCTCCCCCTGCGTGGATGGACTTAAAGCGCACCGTTGTGTTCTGAAGTCCATTCCCTGGATGTTTGTCCAGACTTGTCTTATAATAGATGTCATTGCATAAGAGCTACCGGGAGTAAAGAACATATTGAGCTGCTTTCATTCTCCTAAGGATCTATGCTCGCATCTCAACTGTGCCAAACTGCCTGTGTACTCTGGAGAGAGAAGGGCGCAGCTTGGTTAACTGCCCTATGAACTTTAGGGGAAAAAAAATAAAGAAGAAACTATTCTCTTCCTCCTCCTGCTTCCAAGCAAATGATTGCGTTTGTCTGATGTCATCTTAAATAATTTCTTTCATAGAGTGCTAATCCTCCTCTTAACTGTGGGTGATGGTAACTCAACAATTGAGGAAGCAAATATGTCAATTCCTTCCTTAGTCTCTTTCCTGTCTCTACTTTAACTTTTATAGCTTTGCTCTTTGAATTCTGCCTGATTTGTTTATCTAGTGCTGAGGTACCTACACCTGTTCTTTATATTAATTATCATCTAACCTTAAACAAGGGGGCTGGCTCTTTTCTGATCTGTCATAAATTTGTTCAGGTCAAAGTATCTGTATTTTGGAAGGATTTTTGTTCCTTATGATACTGAATATCAAAGTTGATGACATAATTCCTTGGGTTTGCTACTTTTCAGATAAAGGAGAACTTCTTCTTTGTTAGTGAAGAAACTGTCTCCTCTATGTATTTCATAGGATACCTCTTAAAATATTTTTTGTCTTACAAAACTATGAATCATGTGAAAGTACTTCTCGACTAATCATGAATTTATGGCAAAAATGAACAACACTGTATGTTAGATAAAATACTTCTAAGAACGTGATCTAAGAATGTGAGTTTACAATTCAACTTCTAGTTACTTTATGGTCTTAGATGGCACATTCAAAACCTTACACAAATAGCTTGAAAGAGATAGTGGCAAGTTATCAGAAGGAGAGTAGCATTAACACAAACTACTGAAAAGTTGCTATGGTTACAGATAAAGGTAATCCCTGTCTCTGTGAAAGTGTGTCCTTTTGTAACAGCTATATTAATCAGTCTGATTTCTGAGAGAATTGTAAGTATACAAATTTCTGGCTCCATTTTCTTGGCAGCTAATAGCTATGCAGCTTTTTTTAAATAGTGAATGGGCTATGACTTGCATCCAAGATACTTGATTTAAGCTGCAAAAAGTATTATAGATTACATACAAATGTACTTGGAGCATGCTGAATTCAGTGGAAACTGTAGTATACTTATATTTCTTGGGTGAAAAAAAATATCTGATGTCAGAGAAAAGTCTTTTAAGATGTCTAGATCTTTTCTCAAGGACTCTGGCTGAAGCGAGTGATGTGGCCATCTATCACTGGAGTCCTTGGTGGTACAGCTCTACAAGATATGATTCAATGTCCTGATTTAAAAAAAAACAAAACAACAAACAACAAAACCAACCCTCCAAACCAACATGGCAACTGCTGAGAGTGATTGAGACCTGTTACGGATGTGCAGCTTTATAAGCCAGGAGATAACAGGGCAGGGGGGGAGTGATTCTTTTAATGGCTTATTGCCTACATAGAAGGAAGCAGTTCGAATTTCATGTGTGGATGATCTTTAATAAGTTCTCAGGGTAGCTAAGCTTTGGGTGGTTTGAGATAACTGCTAAAGCTTCCAGGGGAATGTGTTTCTGTCTGGTGCAGCTGTACTGCTGTCCAGACAACTAACCAGTCCTTTCTGATGAAGACCCGGTGTTTACCACATGCACCTTTTTGTTGTTTCCAGATTTGATTACTGCAGTACAGCAGTACATCTTGGATTGAAAGCAGCAAGAGGAATCTCAAAGTTCTTCAAGATAACTGAAATCTCATCAGTCTGGTATGTTGCGTGCTCTAGACTCCTGGAATAGCAAGTTGAATTCTTTGTATGTGAGGGCCTCTTTAGTTACTCCTAAGGATACTGAAGTTTCTAGGACCTTGGCTTTTCGTCAGCAACCTCATTCTCGGGAAGTAATACGCTACTGAGAACTACGGAACTATGTATTGCTGGGGTTGTGTAGAAGATTGTTTTTGGTAGTGGTGTGCGTAGAAGATTTTTTTTGGTAGTGGTGTGTGTAGCAGGACAATGAACCTCCACTCCAGAACCTTCAGTCAACATACACTCTGAACCTGTTTTCATCTTGCCTATCCTGCCTGGAAATTCCAGGTACTTTTGCAGACTTTTAAAACTGAAGACAGGTTGGAAAGGAGCTATTGCTAATTGACTTTCTGGAGACTGCACACGGATGTATTGAAGAATGTATAAGAATATGAAAAGAAATGTTTCTTTCATCGCACAGGGAATTCTTTTTTCCCCCATCCTTATGCAGACACAGCCCTCAGGTCTTATGTTGTTTAGGATTGATTAAAACAAATGATTACTAATGTCTCAAAATCATTTCTCAAATGCCAGAGTTCTGAAATTCCTGTACTAATGTACTTCTAAACTAGATATATTTGCAACAATGTCCTATACAGCAAGGTTAGGAGAACTGTTGTTTATAAACTAGATTGCAGCATCTGAGGGTAAGAGAGGAATGGGAAGCTAAATATTACTTTTAAAGCTGTCTCTAATAATAAAAAAGCTAAAAGACAGAGCTATAATTGTTTAAAGATAATAAAAAATCCAGTACATGCTGTAGTGCTGACATAATTGACAACCAGAAGGTAAAGTCCTTTTCTACAATGCAAGTTCAGTATTTGTGCATAGCAGTTCATTTGCTTTGCTACTTGTTAATGTGTATAGAATCCAGGAGGTATAATGTGTTCAAGACTGTGAAAAACAGGTGCAAAATTGTGAAGAAAGCTCTTGTGATTCACACTGATCTGTTGGGAACTGGACAGTGAGTAACCATCTCTTCATCTAATCCCCGAACAGCCATCCCGTGTAGCTTTTGATCGCTACTATTCTGGTCTCTGTTTGAACTGGTGACTTAAAGATGAAAGGCTGTGTTCTTGATCTCTTGAGCTGTCAAGTCCTCCAAACCTGCTGTCTTCTGTATGTGTAAGATTACAGAACTAATGGCCTTTTAGCTGTTCCATGATTACAATAGTCAAATGAGAGTCAGGTGCTTTGTCTTGTTGCTGTCCTCAGTGCAAAGTTCAGTGGCAGCAAACTGAATCCTTTTTATGCGGCTGTCAAAGCTTCCCTGTTTAATGTACTTGCAGCTGCAATCTGCTGTTTCTGTTTTTTCTGCATTGCTACAGATATTATAAGAGTAGCAAAGGCATAACTTGAGCCTGGACCTTAAAATGGTGCCTCTGCATTTTCTCCCAAATCTGTATGTATTTACAGGGAGAAGAGGTGGCTTAAGTGCAGAAACTGAGCTTATAAATTAGGCTTTTTAATGTTTAGTTTCACTATGTCTCCTTCAGCATGGCATAACAACTTGAATAGCAATCATTTTATGTTCAGATTCCCAACATGTAGATACAGATGTGTTTACCCATGCTTTCTAGTCCAGTGAGGTAGGGTCAACTGTGAACCTAGTTTGGATACCCCACTTCACAGATCTTTTTTCTTGTTGTTGTTGGAGGGTGGGGAGGCAGGGTGGTAATCTTCTGTGAGGATAGCACATTACTCTTGGGGCATTCTTAGTATGGTAGTTTTGTGTTGTGTGGTTTGCGGGGGGGGGGGGGGGTTGTTTGTTTTTGTTTTAAATGAGATGAGGTAAGCAAATCTAGGAGATCACTCTGCTGAATGGAGGAGAAGCTGCTTTGCCATTGCCCTTATGCTCTTGCTTATCGGAAGCCGGCCAAACTTCTGCCAGGTCAGTGACTCAGAGGCAGATGGAAGGGTCTGATGAGCACCAGAGCTGGGCTGAGGGAGTGGGCCAGACTGCATGACTGGGAGGGGAAAGGTGGGGAGAAGAAGGGGATGAAACTTCTCGCTTGTGGTGATAAGGAGCTGCTAGTTGCCTGCGTAACAGAAGCGTGAGCTGAAGTGTGGGATGTTTGATGATAAAAATTACTGTTCATCACTGTTGCAGTTGTGAGATGGCTAGACTTCTGTGGTTGCATATAGAGCTGGAGAGTTTTGGTATAATGCGTTTGGTTTGGTGGGGTTTTTTTTCTACTTTTGAAAGTACCCAAACAATAACACTGACTTTAGGGTTGTCCTGTCCTCTTCTAGCACTAGGCAGTTTGGTTGACAAGTTTTGTGACTTCTGCTGTTGTTTTTCTGGGCCTAAAGTTAATGTGCTCTGAATTGAAGCTTTCTAAGATTGGTTACTGAGATACTTAAGAGAATGCTTTACTGGCAGGTTTTATTTGCATTAACTATGTTCTTGGTTTGATTGTTTAGATAATGTTTGATCAAAAAAAAGTCATGTAAGTATGTCCTCACAGTTATCCTCAGAGGACCCAGTTAACTTCTATCAGTACTGAGTCTTGCAGGGCACTGAGTTCAGGTGCAAGGGCTCAGGTTTGGTTCTTTCAACTTATATTTTAGGTTATGTTGGGGCAGTTACGTAAATCTCGTTAATTCTGTTCTTGTAGTGTTTCATACTTACTAACTTACAATTGCACAAATTGCTGCTTTTCAGTCCTATTTGGATTTGTGGTGTGATAGATCGCTTTAAAATAGAAGGTAACACAAAATGTTCTATTTGACTGTTTTAGAGAAATTAAATGTCCTTCATGAAGGTGTTTTTTACGCGCTTTTGGTTTATGTATCACAGCTCAAGGGAGTACTTAGCTGTAAATATTTTCCCGATGTTGAGTGGTATTTGTAATAAAGCAGTATACTGAACTGTCTTGACTTGATTAATCTGCATTAGGAAAGTTAAAACAGATACCATTTTTGCAGAATAGGTGGTAGGTGAAGTAGGGGAAGGTGGGCTGCTCCAGCGCTGGCTAGAAGGAAGGTGGTAAGAACCAGAAACGAGGAGGAGTAATTTTCCTCTCTTCCCCTGCACAGTGCAAAACCAACCCAAATGTGCTTATGCTGACAACTGCTATATCTTCCACTAGCTTAATATTTTTGGTAATTTTACACTAGACACACGAAAATGTTTTATATAAGGCAACCTTGCTAACCTAAGTCTTGTGTAACTGTGATGATACTTTGTGGGTGCAGGAGGGCATGCTGACTGTGTTCTGGCTCTTCCCTGTGTTGCTTGTTTGGAATGGGGCAAGGTTATTCTCAGACAAGGTGTCATATCTGCACTTGTGAAATATTTATCAAGCCTTGTTTTGTTTTTACTCTTCTTGCATGTTCCAGGCTTTTCGCTTGATAGATGGGTGGGGCACCGCATCAGTGTTTACACTGAGGAAAAAGAAGCACTTTTAATCTAAACGGCAGGTTTTTGTCTCACGTGAAGAGGAAGCTGTGCTGTGAGAAACGCCATTGATTGTCAGAACGTGAACAGTCAGGCGAACCCTGAGTAAGCACGAAAAGTTTCTGGCAGAAGCCATGGTACCTTGTGAGATGGAGACAGTCACTTCCTGCGGAGCTCCTTTCCTGCTGACTCATGCTTTAAATTGGTAGAGGAGTGTGTGGAACTGGCAACCCAGCCTATTTTTAGCCGGGGTTACGGATTTATATAGTGTGCCCGGCTTCCCGGGGTAACTCCAGTCACTCTTAGTATGGATGGGCTCGAAACCCACGCCTGGTTTTATCCTGTAAGTAGAGCAAGCGGCCGTTGTGTAATTGCCGCGGCAGAAGCGTTCCCAGCCCGCCGGGGTGCTCTCCTCGCCCTCAGCCCCTCCGGCCTGAGCGCAGGGTGCTGGGCCGGGGACCCGCGCTGCCGCGGGGGGCCGCCCGGGGGTCTGGCCGCCCGCTGCCGCCGGCCGGGGCACTCGCTGGAGCTCGCTGGGGGCGACGCGTCGCGGAAGGCTGTAGTTTGTCACAGCCGGCAGCGGGGTCCTGTCGCTTTAAGAAGCAGCTTGCCCAGGGTGTTCTAACCTGCCCAGCCTAACCTGCTAGCAAGGAAAAAGTTCTTTAAATAATGGATACGCCGCTCGGCCAATCGGGGAGCTGAGCCTGGCTGGCGGGGCGGGGCTCCCTCGCCTCGGCCAATCGGGGCGGGGGAGGCGGGGCCTCGCGTCCAGGCTAGGTTGCGCCGAAGTACAGCTTCAAGTGAAGTTAATCTGGGGTGAAGCAAACAGAAAATTGTGGAGATTTTGTTGGTAGGAATTTTCCGGTTCTAATCGCGTCGTGTGGCGTTATTTCGCCCTCTGGGGCAGTGAAGTTCATGTGCGTGGGGCTTTTTTTCATTGTTCCGTTTTCTAATGATGGCAGAATATTAACATTTATGCAGGGAAGCAGAACAAAAGGGCTCTTTAGACAGGAAATAAGGTGTTGAGAGGCTCAAACTTGACCGAGTTTCTTTTGTCATCTGTTGGCTTGCACCGGGTGTGTTTACGTGGAAGGATCGAGTCGTTCCACCTTCTTAGGGAGAAATTTTAATTCCAAAATAGCGAGGATAATGCTGCTGTTTGAGTTACACAATGTTACAGGAAGAGAGCTCGATTTTAACTCTAACTTCTCTGATTCCGATGAGGTTTGAGCTAACTAATTATGACAGCTGCTATGGGATTATTCAGTGATAGCATTTCCTCTAAGTCATTTGTCTTAAATTGTCTTTTGTTGTATCACTGAAGACTGCTGTGCTGTTGTCTGTATATTTGTTCTTGATGAGATGAATGTCTTGCAGGTCTTTAGCATTTAGAACAAAGATATGTAAAAACTACATGTAAATCATTGCAATTTTTCTCTTTTTTTAAAAATAAGTTTCGCAGGATATCTGGGTCTCTCAGAGCTCTGATTACAAACACAGGCAGGAAAATTAAGTGTTATTGCCCTGTGTTGCAGCTACTACCCTTCCAGTCATAAAAAAGGGGGGAGGAGATTTTTTTTTTTCTCCTTTGGAATTGGTCAGAGTATCTTTTGAAGCTTGTATTGCCCGATGATAGCAGGTGTTTTCTTTAAGGGAAGATTATTTTCAGTTTCTGTACCAGGTTTATCATATATGGTGTTTTTAGTGACACTTTCTGCATCTTCAAGAACAGGAAAAGTATGATTTGCCATGGGTGGCATGGGATAGGGGGAGAGGGAGGAGAGCAGGAAGTGGCGAGTCAGGAAGCAGGGGGTTTCTAATGAGAATGAAGACTTTCTCTTAATTGTCATCCTTTCTGTATCTTTGATGAGTATGTTAGATGAGGCCATGTACAGAACAATGCTTCAGAATGGTGAATATATTTTCTTACTTCCCTAAATATTTCCTGTTTTTTATAAAAACACTTGTGTCTACATACAGCTGCTCCTGGGAATTGGAAAGAAGTACTCATGGCCTTAATACTTGTTGAGTCTAATGAGTTTGATGGGATTTGTATGATTGGATGATAGAAGAATGGATGTGAAAATTGAGCAACAGTCTTCTAAATGACAGTGGAAAGCAATTGCTTAGACCTTTACTGGACGTAAATAAGTGTGGTTATTAAAGTATACCTCATTCTTTCAGTTTTCCATTGAGCCATTTTGTTTTCTCCTAGAATGCTGGATATGGATTACTTTTATATATGTCAGGAGTATCTTGATACACTGGCATCTTGCCATGCTCCAGGGGTTTATAGGTCTGGTTTACTAATTCACTCTTGCTCTCTGTTTTTATCTGTTTATAGCATGTTTTAATGTTCTAGATTCTATTTAAAACCTGGAAATACCACTTTAGAACGAGCAGTGACTATATGTGGTCTCTTAGATGAAAGTTGCGACAGATCTCGTGTATCAAGGGGAATATGTAAGACTGGGATATGTAAATGTTTAAATACCTGGATTTGATTGATTTCTTAACTTAGAAGTGATTCTAGGCCTAGGCTGAGTGGCTAGATCAGATGTCTGAGGTGAGGGCAAGGAGAATAGTATAGTTTGCTATAATTTCTATGAATTTATAAATATGTGTATTAGACTTGCTTAAACAAAAAGAAGCAAACTTAAGTATTTGTGTGCTATTAAACACTACATTTAGCCAAAAGCTGGTTTTGCTTAGAACAGGAAAAAATACATGAATACATGAGGCAACTTGGTTCATACTGCTTGATGACTAAGTAGCTATTCTTTTCGGGTCCCCTCTGCCCCCCAACTTAGTTAGGAAAAACGTATTATCTGGGACCAATTTTCCTGATTTATTCAACACAAGTGAAATGCTCAACTCTTACCACTTGTATACAATTCTAATGCGGGCTGTTTGTAGAAAGCAAATCTGCCCTAAAGCATAAACATACCACTTTGCTGGCACAGCTGTACAACTTCTGTATTCAGGCTACAGCAAATGTTTCTTGCCTGCATTCAAAGCTGTCGCTGGCAGGACCCGTGTTGTCCCTGCATGACAATTGGTCGTTCCAGCACTTCATGTTCATAAAACCTTCTCCTGCCCATGCTCTATCTGCAGATCTTAAAACACTGTGAATGTGTTGTGTGCTGTGGGATTTATGTGTCTGCTTCTTGTGCCAGCGTGGAATATACATCTCTGATGTGAATAAGAGATTTTTAAAGTGATTGTAAACTGGTGTACAAAATGCAGGACCAAATTTTTATCTCCCCTGTTTATGAGGCAAAGGGGGTCTGTGCTCTATGGTCTGCTGACTGCTGGTGGTACTTCCCAGTGTCCTGGAGGGGGTGGACCACCATGTGCTGGGATAGTAACCCTGAACTCTGGTTCTGTTTAACACTACTTGGAGAAGGCTGCGCACCTCCTGTGGGATGATCTTCGTCAAATATGCCCGGAGCCATAGGGAGGGCAGACATCCATCCTACAGCGTCGTGGGCTTCAGATCCCGGCTTGAGTGCCCTCTGCTACACACAGGGGCCTCCTGCCACTCTTCCAGCAGAGTGGGTTGTGTGAGCACTGGAGGCAAAGTCAACTAGACTAGCTTAAATTGTTTTAAATTAGTGGCTCGAGCCAACCCAACTGGCTCTTTTTCCCCTCCTCTTCCTCCTCCCATTTCCCAAGTGGTTTAGTGATCGTTTCTGCTAATTGCTGTGTGCCCAAGGCAGAAGGAGTAATGTCATCTTGGAGAGTTCCAACCCTATCCAAAAAGGGACATCTGCCCATAGTTGTAGACGTGGGGTTAGGCCTATTAACGAGTTTGCCTGCAGTTTCTAGGAAAGACAGGGTGAAGGGGCGAGCTCGGGAGCTGTTGATCATTACGGTGTGCTGCTGCAGGGAAGATTGGCATTGGAGGGACAGCCCTTGCATGCAGATACAGGGACTCTGCAGAGATAGTTGGCCTCCTGTGGTGTGGAGCTCAGTCTGGGTGGGGCAGATGATCTGGCCGTGATGTTTACACTGTAATAAGGTTTTGTGAAAATAAGCAGTTAATTACACATGACCTACAAAGAAACAAAAATAGCTTGGATCTGTTCTTGCTTTAAAATCTATTTAACAGAGGCATGAAACATTTGGGATTTTTAAACCTGGTTATTCTTTTTTACCTTTAGAAATATCAGGAACATTAAGTCCTTCTTCCCTGTTCTTGTTGGATGTCTCAGATGTGTCATAAGCTTCTCAGCCCTTAATTGAAGGGGTGGGGTGATATATTTTTAACAGATCCCTTCTTCCAACTGTGTTTATAGGGCTTTTGAGCTAAATAGAGATTAGTAAAAACAAAGCTTTGATAGTGTAAAAATCATTTCTCCTTGATCAAGTTGTGTTTTCTTGCTCATTCTCCAGTTGTTGACAGAAACTGAGATTTTTTCATTTGAAAAGTAACTTTTTTGGCTATTAAATTATGCATTAACAGATAAACTGAATTAAATCCTAACTTGATCCTTCTTCTGCTCCATTTAGATCAACTTAAGACAATCTTTTGAGTATTACTTAGACAAATGAACTCTTGCATTTAAGTATTTCCTAAAAATAACTCCTTTTTAAGCAGCGGTTTTATTAAACACACAGCTCTTCCTTTAACTTAATGGTTCAGCAATCTTGTGGAAGCTGAAGCCATCTCTACGCTGAAGACCACTCCTGCTCAGCCATCTGCCCTGTCAGGACATATTTGTATCGCAGCACTCTAACCTTCAGGATACGGTATTTGTCAGTCTGAAACGTAGTAATACTGTATCTGGAGAACTGAACTATAAACAGTGTGGCTGACTTGGCAGGCCCAAACAACCACCTGAACAGTTTAACTAGCCCAGGGTTTAAGACAACACTGCACTGGTATGTCCTGTGATTCATGATGCTAATGCATTTATATCCTTGTGAAGGATTAGGGGAACAAATACGAACTTAACAACCAAATTGGAGTGGGATCATAACAACAGTATATCTGAGAGGTGAGGTGCTTTCAGCTTGTTTCAATGTTTTGCATTGGATTTGTTTTTTGTTTTTTTTTTAAACAAGGACTTAAGTTTTCACCATTAGTTTGAACAAGGCAGGAGTCTAGACAGTTTTCGTGTGTGTGCCATTGAATATAATTGGGCTGATAAAAGCAGAATATTGCATGGAAATTTGGAATTGGAAAGTGCATATTTTCCATTTAAAGTTTTAAATTATATTTGGAGGTGCCAGGCAAGAGAACCACTAATTCTGCAGGCAAAAATGTAGAATTTCTGTACCTAAATTGGGCATGTTCATGCCTTTTTATACAAAAGACTATCTTTGAGTTAAATTGTCAGAAGAAAACATTTAACGAGTTATTAATCATGCTGGTTTTGAGGATGGGGTGGCAGGGGTGATATGAGATTGAAAAGAAGGATAAATTTTTTTCTCTACTACCTCTTGTATGAATTCAAGGTGTTTTTTTCTGTAATCATATAGAATCAAGGCTTTAATGCAATGTAATATTGTTATGTAGCAGAATGTTTTATGTGCAACAGAATGGCCTTGCTTTGGAATCTGCACCATTATCAAGGTGGGGCAAAAGAAGTGACTGTTTTGAGTGTTAAACGGAAGTGTTTGGAGATGGTTTTTCCTCCCTAGCTCCTTCAGATTTGGTTAAGAAGCTCACAAGGTTGTTTTTGTTGCTGATACAGGAGAGTTTTCTAAGTGATCTTCACCAGACTTCTTATGTTGGGATTATGCTATCCAAAATATCATGCTAGTATGACATACTGTTGGATATTGGTGTGAAGTCCTTGAATAAAGTGATTTTGTAGGTATTAGAATTAGTTATCAAACAAATGTTATTGTCCTGGTGAAAAACTAGAAAAGTAATTATTTTAGTGGTTTATGATATCAAAAACATTTGATTACTAACTTGCAAAAAAAAAAAGTTGTGGCAATACTGAAGGACTTACCGGGAACATTTTTTAGGGAAGAGACTTTAGAATTGCTCAATAGGATTGTTTTGAATATCAGCATGTTTTCATGGGGTTTGTTTAAAGTATCCTGGGAGAGGAGGAAGGCAGCATTAGTAAGAATAGGTCAAGGTAAGCATGTTATTAGTTAAATAACAAACATTGTCAGCTGAGTGTGACAAACCATGCAGGGGCTGAGGCTAGTGCTGAGATCAAGGAGTATTTGATTTGTTGTGGACTGGCCTGGCAGCTGTGCATGGATTGTTTGCCTTCCTAACAAGTCTAGTCAAACTTGACTTCGTGCTTTGATTGCGATTTAAAAACTCCTGTGTGTAGCAGTGGGGTAATTAACTGGCTTAATTTTTTTTTTAAATAACAACGAAAAAATCTAATGTCACACTCTGGTCACTTAGTTGCCTGTGGTGTCTTCCTGCATTTGTTTTTCTCTAACTTGGTGTGTGTGAAACTTTTCACTGTTGCCTATGGTCTCTCTTACTGCAAGAATTAGCTTGTTATTCTGCAAAGTCATAACATGACTGTGACCCATGGTCTTAAGTTTTTATACCTAGTCATTCTGTATATAAATAAATCCCTGATTAGTTGCTACCTACTTTTCCTTCCATCTTCTACCTCAGATCCCCACTGCACAATCAGAATGCTTGAAATGTCAGTCTGCTCTGAGGAATATCTCTGTCCTTGTCGCAGCTCTGACACCTTAATTTCTCAGACTGTCAAGGCCCGTGATGAAGAATTTATTGAAACTTCTTTGTATGGCCTAATAACTCTATCTGGTGAACTTACACAGAGTGGCACGTACAGTGTAGAATGTGTGTTGCAGTGTTGCTGGGTTTACTTAAGCAGCATCAAGTTATTTGTTAAAATGGGAAGGTCTTCTCTTGAAACACAGGGTTATGGGTTAAAATTAATTATTTTTAATGTAAGGGATACAAATATTCTTCAACAGTAGTGTGGGTTCTTTTGTCCTCATAAAAAGAGTGCGAGACAGAAAAGGTTTCTGGGAGATGGGGCATTGAGCTTTTGTTTTTCAAGCTATAGTGAGGACATGGTAATTGTGGAATTAGCCTAGTGTAGTGCAGCAGCTGAAGCTGTGGTGACTGTGAATGCATCTTTAGGCTAAGCTGAAGAGCACTGGTCTTGCTCTTGTTTCTGACCTTATACCATCATAAAAATACTGTGTTCTCTTTCCATTGTTTCCTAATAGAAGCCCCATTGGCCTCTGTTTGTGAATGAAAGGGAATGAGCATCATGATAGAGTCACACCTTGCTGACAGTTGAGGTTCAATATCTTCTGAGCAGATCTTGTTCCTTCTTCATCCATTCTAAAGTGCTATACAGACTTTAATATGCCAAGCAAAATAATTGAAGAGAGATCTGGCTTGCATTTTCTATGTTTGTCTACTTCTCCTTTATATCATGAATTTTCCTTTCTCTAGAAAGTGCTGTTACTCTGTCGTCTCAGTCTGTTCTCTGGCAGAATACAATCATTATGGCAAGAGGATAAAAAGAGAAGTCAGATGAACTTAAAGAGTTATTGTTCGAAATGCTTCTAAAAATGCAAGTTTCTGTTTATGTGGATTGAGGAAAAAGGGGAATCCCATGGCACTACTTAACAGCTTGGCCCTTTTGGAGGCAAGTCCCTCCCTTAAAGCCATTTATGGCTGTATTTTTCTATGTAGAATTGTAGAAAGAACTCTGTACAAAGGTACCATCATAATAAATGGGGAGACAGTGGCATCCAGCCATGCTATTTTTAGGCTATTGTGCTCTTAACTTGCTGATCTAAGTGTTCTGGACAGTAAGTGGGGGGAGACATTGTACTAGAAATGCATGCTCACATAGCTGAATCTTGTCTGAAAACAGAATGAATAGCAAACTTGGTTATCAGAAAGGCAGGTTACAGAGTTGTACCTGGAGTATTAGTAGGTAGAAAGGATGCCCTAGTGGTTAAAGCACAATGTTTGCAATGCTGACTTTTACTCGAAAGCTGTCAGTTCGGCTTTCTCATCAGTTGAGAAACTGAAATGCATGCAGTCTGTTCTGTATGGGCTTAGGAAAGAAATATACACCCCCACCCCATTTTGCCTTCCATGATGGCAGTGGGAAAAATGCCAGTTATCCTCAGTCAAGTTTCTTCCAATAGTTGTTAAGCTTTTCCTAAACAGTGTAATGACCTCTCCATCTGAGCAAGTGGTGTAGTTTTGGAAACCTTCAGAAAGGAGAGTGCCTTACACTCTGCAAATTTCTGATCATTCCTTAGCCCATTATCTATTAACCTGACACTATCTTGGATAAGGCTGACGCAAGGCAACTCTTACTTAATTCTTTCTCTGACCTCTTGGTGGTGCATGCATTTTTCCTTGGCTTATACTATGAGTGAGGCTATGCATTAGAGTTTAGCTTTGATACTAAGTAGTTTCACATTCCTTCTGCCAGTGCAGTGTTAATCTTGACTCTTCTGGCACAGAGCTGTAGAACTTCACCATAAACCAGATACAGGAACCAATCCAAGCTTTTGAAGACCGAAGGCTTCAAGGCAGATCAGTTCCTGGCCCAGTAACACTCTTGACAGAAGTATCTAAAGCCCCAAATCAGCTGTATCATGACGTTGTATTTGGGCATTTACGTGTTTGGAGTGTTTCAGGCAGTGTAAGGTGACAGTTCAGAGGGAACTAAGGAAAGATGCAAAACTTCACATTGTGACCAGTGAGTTGGTATCTTCATATCTTCAGTGAACCTTGGCAGTATATTAAGTGTTAGATAAATATCAGTTGCCCATGGTGGCTGCTTATGAACTGTTTAATACTTTCCTGTGCTTTGTGCACAGGGATAGATTTTAATATTTAGACATCCAGTAACTTGTTTGGGAACATGTAAGCTGGCTTCCCCAGTGATTGAAATGACAATTATGGAAAAAAAAAACCCCAACAAAACAAAAAAACACCAACAACCAAAAAAACCCCTTAGAATAGCATTAGGGTTAAGACAAAGGAGCACCTTTGAGTCCCTTGGCTAAATTTAAGTGTGTTGCAAAAGATGAAGAATGCAGCTTTGCCACAGGGGAATGTCATACTTATACCTCTTCTGCTGAAAACTTGTCCCTAAATACCCTCTTCATTTGGTCAGGCTTTAGCTTTAGGTTGAGTTCCCCATCAAACCACAGTAAGGGTATTGTATAATTTTGAACACTTAAATTAGACATAGAGCAACACATCATGCATGATAATCATAATGCTCTTGGAAGTTAAGTTGAATTCAAGATGTGCTAGCCAGAAATGATGATGATGATCGTTTTATTTATTAACAGCTAGGAACCCTGATATTAGAGCAGGACCTCCCTTAGCATTAGGCTCATGTAGAACTGTAGCATTATAAGCTAATTAAAATTCTAGACAATGCTGTTTACAAAAGCAAATTATATATTTTGTGCTTACTGTCAGTTCTCAGCAACAGGTGTTTTGTTAACAAGAAGCTGTTTATTTTGGGAACCCGTGTTAAAGCGGCTTTTATCTCTTCTGGGTTTGATATGCTTAAAATAAGTGAAACTTATGCTGTATTGAGAGAAGATTACTTATTCACTGAAGCTCAAAAGAAGCGATTACTGAATCTGTATCTATTCTTTCAGTAATCATATGGGTAATCTTGTAAGTGTTTGAATCCTTCTTACAGATTATTTTTTATCAGTTTGTGAAACCAAACCTGTTTTAAAATACAGCATCAAAGTTAGTTTATGGCATTGTCCTCCTGCAACCCTTAAATTTTGGTCTGGTATCTTAAGGGAATGTAGAGAATTTTAGAATCTCCTGATTCTAATTTTACACAACCTCTGATTTCTGAAATGGTTGACTTCAATATATGATGCCAAAGAAAGCAGAACATAGCCTTGTCTTGTCTTTTTCAGAGTAGCTTTCTTTTTTATAGAGCATTGTAAAAGAAGGCATTTCTAATTTGACAGATTTCAAGTAAACTCTAAATTTACAGGACTCTGTAGAAATATGGAGAGCAACTTGAAGAGTCCTGCAATCTTTGATGTAGGTACCTTTATGCTGAAGTACAGCTATGAGATAGCACAAACTGTAGAGGAAAGAAAAGGGCTCCTCAAGTAGTATCTGCAACTAGTACAGCTCGACACCGGTTCAGCTACACATGATGGAAACTGTGGTTTGTGCGAGTTGACATAGCAGACTGCTGACAAGTAATTACTGAAATGGTTTGATTTTTGCAATGGGTGTAACTCTGGAATTTTTATTCCTCTTGAGCAGAGACGCCAGTGCAAGCACTGCTCTTTTATTAGTAGTTCTATCACAAGTGTAACTTCATGTAAGGTTTTTGCGGCAGTCTTGTCATAGAGACAGCCATCTCCCAAAAATGGACCTGCTGAGCCTGTCTGCCTCTAGCCTTGAATCTTGGGTGATCTGGGTAGGCTAAACTGAGTAAGTACAACCTCAGATTTTGGGAGAAAAATGCCTTGGTCTGTCCTCTGGCTTGTGTGTGGACATACAGTGCTTTGGGTAGGACAGCATGACCAGTGGGGCAGCTGGCCAGTATCCTCTTGGAATTCCTCGGATATGCCTCTTGGACTTCTTTGACCATGACTCTCCCAGAGGTACCAGTACAAAAACAGCTTCCTGAAACATGTGACATGCTCTTTTCTCATCTTCACTTTTCTTGGTCTGTAATTCACTCAGAAATTGTCTTGTCTTTATACAGAATGACTATAGTTACTCTGTTGCTCTCGGTGCTTTTAATGTTTAACTAGTTATCTTTACTGAAGGTCCCTGTTGTGTCTTGCTGTAAACAAGCATGTCCAGCTCCAAGGGTTATTTTCTGTCTTTTCTCTTGAACTCAAGAAGTGACTTTTGTGGTGTGGGGGGGGTTTTTTGTTTTGGGTTTTTTTTTTTGTTGTGGTTTTTTTTCCTCTTGCACTTAGGTTGACCTCTTCAAAAAGGCAGCTTGTCAGCTTAGATTTTCTGATAGTCATCACTGAAAATATGGAAACTTAGAACATGCTAGTGGTGCTCTTTCTGAAAGCATCTACATATTTCTCTGGGCTGGAGTATCCTGGATTAACTGGGGTTGCCTACAAGTGTATTGTGCTGCTGGGGAGTAAGAAGTAAATAAGAGGCTATTAAGCTTTCAACGTCGGAGAAGAAAAAATTTGTTTCCTTGATTTTTCACAAAGTTTGGATACTGTCATGTGCAAGGGCCTAATTCAAGTGGTGCTGCAGTGCTAGCTTTGAACAACTAAGAAGTCCAAATGTGCATGCTTAAATGTACTAACTGTGATAATCCTTGGCATCTTGAGTTGTATTTTGCTGCTTTAGTCTCAAATTGAAATACATGACAGGTAGGAGAAAAATTCTTGAAGGGTTTATACAGAGTGCTGCATTTAGTCGTCTTGGTGCCACAGCAGTTGCCATATGCTCCAGCATAAAGTAGTGGTCATTCCTGCAAAAAACCCACCATCATGTAGTGAAAGCCTGTAGCTCTGTGTGGCAGCTTTCTGGAATTCCAGCACTTTCATGAAACTCCTTTTGTCTGTACTCTGCCTGTTCGAAATACCATGTAAATAAAATGTGGTTCCTCTTCCTAGTTAATAAAATGTACCTGTTACATCGCTCGTTACTTTTTTTAGAATTAATCTGTAGTAGAGTAGTGAGCTTAATGGAATTTCCCCTTTATTTGGTATGGTGACTATACTAAAAACTTTGGAAATTAAATAAGAAAAACTTGCTTATAGTTCTGGATTTTGTTTGTATTCTTTAAGTGGTCACTGCATTTGCATGAGGTGAATGAGAGTTTCTGAGGTACCCTGTTTCACAGCAGTTAATCTTTGGTTCTAGTAATCTGTATTTTGTACAGGTTGAATGTGGCCACAAGTAGTAATTACAGTTTCAAAGTAACATCTATTAATAGCATATGCAGACAAGCGTAGAAAGCTGAATCCTTACTATCAGTGATCTTGATACCCGTATAGAATCTGTGCGTCTTTGTTCTTGCCTAGTACGAGTGAAGAGATTGTAGTGAAATGTTTTCATGTTCCTTGTGTAACCTTGAGCATAAGAGCAGACAGCTGTAGTTAGCAATATACATGCTTTAACACTAGAGGCTTTGTCTATACCAAGTGTTCCTGGGTTGTATAATGATGTAACATTTGTAGTATGATATTCTGGCTCAGATTAGTTATTAAAGTTGCTGATGTTCCTTCCCTTGCTGAGACCTGAACTCTCTCTTCTGTCCATCTGCCCCTCCTCTGACTGTACTTTCTCTCATATGTGTGGCTCTTTTTTTCACCAGTGTGATTCTTTCACAGTCTTTCTGCAATCTTAAACCCAGGATTTACACTGTACAGGGAATGGAGCTTTCCTGAGGATCCAATTTTACTTATATTTTAATTCTTGCACTGAAGGATTTAAACTTGCTGACTACTTAGAATTAGAAGTGAAGAAAAGACTTCTGTAATTCTTTCCATCTTTTTGTAGAGTTTCTGCTAAGAGTGTCTAATACAAGTGCTTGATTTTAGCCTAAAATAAGTCTCTGCATGAAACAAAAATAAAAAGCTGTCCAACAGGAATAGACTGGAACATAAGTAGATATTGGATGACTTGTCAAGTGAGTTGAGAGAACATCTTATGTAAGTCTTTGGTCACTAGTTTGACTACTTTGTTTTCAATATTAAGTCATTATATAAATTCTACTTCCATAGTTCAAACTGCAACTTAAAACTGCATTTAGTTGTGAGCAGGAAGAAAACTGGAGGCCTAGTGGAATGAATTGAAAGCTTTAAAATGCATGGATTCTCTTGGTGCTGAGGAAGTTGGATAACTCCTGTGTTTTGAAAAATGCAGCTGCTGTGTGTTCTGCTGCTTACAGGAACAGTGAGGTCACTGCTCCTACAGATCTGCTTGCATAGTTGGTCCTTAACCATATTCACTTTTTTTAACTCAAAGCATTCTGATGAAAGTGGGTCAGAGTGTAGCTACACGTGCAGCTATGCTGGCAAATCTGAACCAGCTGTAGTGTTTTAGCCAGGGTGAGCTGTAGATGAAATTACATGTCTGACTGCAGCCAGCAAGCAGGGCTGAGCTGTAATGACTGAGGCCCCTATTCAAATCTGCCAGTTCTGCTTGGCTCCATAGTAAGTGGTTGGGACGTGGTAATGCCTTAAAGCAGCTACAAATGTCTTCTCAGTGAATGTAAATTGGGGCCTTTTGGGACAGAGCAACGGGGTAACAAGAAAACAGGACCATGCTGTAACTTGCTATTAATTTGTGAGTCTAGTGCTTTATACTCCAAGTAGTGTCCTGCTTCCAGGAGGACACCTGAACAGCTGTATCTCTTCAAACTCCACTATGAAGCGGTATCCCTGAACACAGCCAGTGCTTTGGTAGCTTCTGCAGCAGGATTCAACAGAGCTTTACTCTTAGCCCTTTATTTGCCATTTGTTTTGATAAGCCTGTAGAGGAATGCATTTCCTATCTATTGTTTTTTGTACCAACATGCCTTTTCATATGGTGATACAGGTCTTGTCGGATATCTGTACCAGTGCATGCTCTAAAATGAAATGTAGCTTTGGCTACGCAACTTCATATCTTGCTTTTATTTGTGCCTGGGATGAAGCTTTATATGTTTCAGCAGCACAAATTACCATTTTCGCAGATTATTCCTTGCTTCCTTAGTGCAAAGGGAAAATGTCCATGAGTACTGGTGCTACTTAAATCTGTGCTGAACTGCTTAATTATAAAGGCGATTATGATAGAGAAGGGAATATTTTAATCAGTTATTAAAAATTGCATTCATCCTTTGAGGTGAGTGTCAGCTGAAATCTGTCAGTGCATTGATCTTTGATAGAGAAGAGAGTAGCTTATACTAAATGCTCTGCTCTCTCTTTGAGAAGCATTTTCAAAGCTGACATCAGTATGGTTCAAACTGTGTCCAGTTTGGTACCGCGGCTGAAGTGGAATGCTGTTTGGGTGGTCTGTTTGCATTTGGGAAGGATCCTTCCCATACCAGTCACAAATTTTACGAGTGTTTGCAGAACACAACACTGTACTTCAGCTGGGGTAGTGGATGTGAGGATTTGCTCACTTTCCCTGCAACAACTTGAAGTATGAGGACAATTAGAATTCCAGACACCTTTTTCTTTGGGGAAGACAGATGAAGGGAAGGCTGGCTTCTGTGTGGGATTTATTTTTTCCCTTGGTGGGGCAGGAGGGGAGAAAGAGATTATTCCTAAACCGTGTGTGTTTAATCCTGCTAAATGCTGCGCTCTCTGATCTTACTGATTAACATTTGAAGCCTATAAAGCTAGGGTATCAGTTTTTTGAAACTAGTAGCATATAAACATTTTAATTAAAAGGAAAAAGGAGGGGGAAGACCAGTATCAAGGTGCCTGCTCTGTGGGGAATGGATATACACAAGTATTTTGTTACTTGCTTTGCAGAGTATTGAAGAGGTGTCTCTCTTCCCAGACAACCTGATGTCCAAAAGATTTACCCTGCTTGAGTGTTTCTACAGCTCTAGCTCTATACATTTTATAATTGGGAATGTCTGTTATGTGATATATTGTGGGTTTTGTGTGGTACAGAGAATAATTTACTCTCTGAGGATGTGCACTGGTGCAGGGGGAATGGTAGGACCAGTAGCAGCAGCAGTATGCAGGTCTTAAAGATGCATGAAGTTGTGTGTGTATGACAGGAGTAGCAGGAATGGGTACACTTTTAAGCAGCGAATTTATAGGAAGAGGACTTAGCCTGCCCAGCTCTGTGCTACCATACTTCTTGTGGCAATAAATATTTTTGAGAAGAAAATTATCAGAGGTAAGTTTGGCTTAAGCTTAGCAGTTTTTAGGTAATACAAAAAGAGGGTGTTTATTCCATAATCTTCACCAAAGTGGTTGTTCTGGGGTTGTGTTGAGTGGGGTTGTTTAAGGCTCTTGCCTTTCCCTCTAGTGTGCTTCCCTCTTGTTAGAGCTTGTACTACTGGTTATACAGCTATATTGTAAAGCAAAGTGGGGAACGTGCTTAAAATATTCTAAAGAGTTTGTTTTTTTTTTTTCTTTAAGACTAATCAATTCTGCATTCAGACTAGCAGGATGACCCTATAAACATTGTGTAAGCACAGCTCAGGGAAAACAGGCAGAGCACAGAGGTATTTCCAGCAGCTTTACAAACTCTATGCTTGTTTTGTGACATCTCAAACCGAGCAGGACATACATGTAGCCACGTTGATCCCAAGACCTTGCTGTCACTTCATCTATGAAGTTGCTTCAAGTTTTGTGCTGAAGCCAAGCTAGGAGACCAATTTTGAAACTATGGATAGAGTATGAACTTGGGATATATTTTACAGTAGGCTTGATGCTCAGCGAGGGCTAGCTGTCCCTAGAAAAGGTTGTCCTATTTTTAACCTTGTCATTCCCTTTGCACTGTATGTCAGTTCTCTAGAGTTGATCTTCTGTCAGATCAGCAAGCTCTCCAGTCCACCAGAGTAAATATTCCTGTGTTTTCCATCAGATGGATGAACTGATCTGATGTGAGGAAGGGATGGGGGTGAGCAGAAGGGGCCAGGGCTGTGGGAGCAGGCTCACCCCTTTCACAGCGCTTCCAAGACTGTCATTTCAGTGACAGCCCACCATTACTGGCTTATGTGATGGTTGGGCTGGGCAATACTATGGATCTTCCTGCGTGAGGAATTATGGACAGTTTTGAAACAAAAATAATCTGAAGCTGAGCCAAGAACTGTGGTGAGGGGAGATCTTCCCTCCCCCAAAACATCTGTTCAATGGTCTCTTGCTGTCCATGTTTGCAGAGATGGGGACAGAGTCCGGCTGCTCTGCTTGTGGCTGTTTGACTCCTGCCCGAGCGGTGAGGAGGAAGAGTCCCTGAGGCCCAGTGCTGTGTCATCTGGGCCTTTGCCCTCCTGCAGTAGTGGATGTGTACAGGAGAGGCACGTCTGAAGTGCAGTGGCAGGAACTGCCAGCACTTGGATCTCTGTTCCCTTATATTTTCAATGCCTGTTTTTGGCTAGTGATTCTCGTAATGCTTTAAGCCTGCTCTGCTGCTGAAACAAGTGGTTCCACACATGTCTTTAGCTAGATCCTGTCTCATGCCTAAACAGCACACGTGACAAACACAAGCTCAGAAATCAGTCTATATTAAATCTAATTAGCAAAAGATGGAGTGGTTGGTTTTCTAAGTTTGATCACTTCCTTGATTTATTTTGGTGCATGTGAGCACTAAGAGGGAGGGAACAGTATGGAAGAGGGAGTGAGAAGCTGGGGAGCAAGAGTTTATTATACTGGTTTGGCATTCTGTGGCTTTAGGGTTCAGATAGATCAGTTCAACCATCTCAGCAGCTTACAGGCTGCGAAAATGTGTGTTGTCCCTCCTGGTCACATGTCATCCCTCGCATCGGTTCCAGAGTTTTTCCCTTGTGTGTTGTGCTTTTTTCTTTTTGTTTTTTCTTTTTTGTGTATGTGTGAACTGATTGAGCTCACTGAACTGTCAGAAAATGTCCTGTGGTGGTGATGGCCCCTTTTTTTTTCTGGTGGGTTTTTTTGGTGGCTCAGGGAACTAATTGGGTTGATGAGAGTCCAGCTGAGCACTGGAGCTGGTGTGGGGGATTGTATGTGATTGCCCCCTTCTGAATGTAACAAGCTATTGTATTGGTTCAGCTTCTTTCTTGTTTGACTTCATAACATTGCTTCAGTTTGATCCTATCTCTTCTCCATTTTATTCCCCAAATATTAGCAACCAATGAAGGCTCTTCCGCTTCCTGTGGCTTTTAATAAAACTCTTCAGAAGAATCCCTGGCACTTCCCCTTGGAAATTTAAGTGTTCTGGAGCCTCATGCCAGTGGCTTGTGCTTCAGCTGGTGGCAGGATCCATTGGTTAATCAACTCGGGAACTGGCTTAGCTGGAACTCAGTCCAGCTTTTCTTGTTTTTCTTCTGGGCATCTTTGTGCGCCTTTCACAATTTGTTTATTGAATTGAAGCAGGCTTTTTTTTTATGTACATGTTAGAAATTGTTACGCTGTGATTGCATTAGCACCTGGTCCTTTCATCAACGATTGTATTGGGGGAAATAAGCAAATTACCAGTAACTGGTGCTGTTACTGAGTTTGTGTGTGCTGCTTGAAGCTAACTGTTGAACAGAAAGGCAATCATGGTAAATTTTGAAAGTTAGTGTAGTGGGGTTCTTTTAATGTGCTGCTGTCTAAAATTAAAAGGATTAATACTTGTATTGTGACATTGAGTCTCTATTAGCCCTTGAAATACTCTGTCCAAAGTGTTTTTTTAATTAGTCTTCCAATCTTAAACACTCTATGCCAAGAGTGACTTGCATAAGGTTTCGTCTTTAAATTCCTTTGAATTACCAAATCACAGAAAACTCGTGTTCATTTACACTTTCCTGAAATGGCTTTGCTGAATGTTGGGCCCAGCATAAGAATTGAATTCCCACATGCGCTACTTACATTTTCATTCTAAAGGGCTGTCTGGAGAAAGGCAGGAATGAAAGTGCTCTTTCAGCTACAAGTACAGTACTTCAGCAAAATCAAATTTAGCTGTCGTTTGAGGTCAATGGGGGCTTTGTATGTCAAAAGCAAATGCTTCTATATTGGGGTGGGGGAGTGCAGTTAAACTGCTGAAATAAGCTTAATTGTTGAAGGTTGAAGCTGAATAAGATACTATCAGAGACTTTTTATTTTTGTCTTCCTGCCTGTACATCTTCCTTGTCTTATACCTTGAATGCTTTCTCATCCATAGAGTATCTTATTGCTGTGAATGGAAGACTTGACTGTTGTTTCTGTGTTGCTGTTAGCTTTGCTATCCAGAGGTTGCTTTTGAGGTATCAATTTTATATGCTTTGGGGAAATCAAAATGCAATGGATGTGGGTGTGAGAAGAGATGAGGATATTTGTCTAAAAACAAAATAATGGGGTACTTGTTTGTGTTTGGCTTCAAATACATCTTGTGTAAAAGGAAATCTTTTTACCCTGGTGTACTTCATACTGTGGTTTAATCTAGTTTTATAACTTGGCAGTTGGTGAAGTATTCAAGCGTCTTGAAACCCCTTCCCCTCTGGGTTTTCTTTTCTTTGCTTTTGAAATATGTAATGATGTTACATGAAAGATGGATTTTTTTTTTCAGTAATATTGCTCATCTTTTGGTTTGACTTGCAAGAATTAAAATTATTCATGACTAACTTTTAATCAGGCAGTATAAAATGGTAGACCTAAGTTGATCTTGAATTAATTAAATAATTGATACCTTGAGATACTTCGTTTCTTAATGAGAAGGGTTTTTTTTCTTTCAAAACTGATACAAAGAAAGGCAAGAATATATTGGAGGGGCAAAAAATGGAAAATTACTTTTATCTCACTTGAGTGACGGATGTCAATAACTGATTTACAAGCTAGAACATTTGAGAATACTTACAAGGCTCAGAACAGTGTTGAAAATGGTAATTTGTTGTCATTTTCTTGTATTAAGAAGGCTTACATATTTTTACAAACTGGGGATGAAAAATACAAGTTATTACAGTTTATGAAAACAAAATCTAAAGGTGTTTTATGAGTTGCCCTGATGCTTATTTCTTGCTGCTCACTTTAGTATATTTTCATACGAACTTGATATATAGGAGGTATGTGTATGTAGTCTAATATTTTTGACTGAAAGGGTGATTTTTCTTTTTGCATGTGAAAAATCATAATACGGGTTTTGTGGTAAGGCATTGTCTTTCACTAATGACGTGGTGACTAAACAGTAACTTGCGAATTCATATGACTATTGTCAATTATCATTATTATGCAATAAGTCAGCCTGTATTGCTGTGCTTGTCTTTCATTTTACAGTTCTCATTCACAGTATCAGGTGTTTAGGTTTCAAGAAGAGTTCGGCACAGTTTCTCCTTAACTTACTGCTAGAAGCAGTAATACTTCCAATATTTTCTAAAATAACACCTCTTTGTGGGCTATATATTAATCATAAAATGGCGGGGCTGGAAGGGTCTGTATATATGGGTCATGCAAAGCATACATATGGCTATATTTGTATTATTGGGCAGACTTTATAGACTTTTTAGGAAAGGGCACTGAGTTACCCCCAAGGCGTCTTTGCTAGAAGATCTTTTTGCTGAGCTATAGGAAACTCCAGATTTTCAAATGTCAACTGTTAAAGAAGGGTATTCTCAGACCTCTAAATGCTGGGTTGTATGTATCAATTTCAGGTTTATAGAAGAAGGGAAAATGGCTCAAGAAACTAACCGTAGCCAAGTGCCTATGCTTTGTTCCACTGGTTGCGGATTTTATGGGAATCCTCGTACAAATGGCATGTGTTCAGTGTGCTACAAAGAACACCTTCAGCGGCAGAACAGTAACGGTAGAATTAGCCCTCCTGGTAAGTAATGCTAACATACATCTGCTTGAACAACTTGGTGACATAATAGCAACTTGCTTCCTGGTCGTGTCCAAATGCTAAAAGTATAGAAGCAGTAGTGCAAACCATTTTATTCGCGTATCTTACCTTATGGAATGAGCTTGGATGAAATGCTTATAATATAATTGTGCTGTGATTAATCTTGCTGATACCTTGTATTAATCTGAGTGTTTCCAATTTGAAGATACAAAAATGCAGAAAAAAATACTATACCAGCATATTTTTCCTGAAATTACTGACAATAAAGATAACATTTAAGTTGGAGAATGTTTGTAAAAAGCATTTACAATACAGGCATTTAATTTCTGCAGGCTGATGCTGAAGGATTAACCTGTAGACACTTCTTAAGAACAGTGTCTCCTAATTTCAGAGAGAGATACTTTTTGTTCTTTTTGGCCCACTTGCCCCCATGTACTGTGGTCTTTCCTGCAAAGCAGATTTCCCATTGAAATAAGTGCTGTCTTCCTACATTCACTCTCTAGAAAAAGATAGAGGGCTCTTCCTCCTTTAAATTAATGGTAGTGCCCTCAGAAAGAGGAACCCTTTCTTTGCTCTGTATGCATCAAAGTTTTCAACTTCAGCATCTTCTGCTGGGGGAAGGAGGGTTAGGGAGTGCTTCCCTGGAGCTTCTAAAATGTCTCTTCTGCCTTGGCTGACTACTGACAGCAAGGAATCTCATGGTGCACTTTTGAAGAGTTTCCTCCTTAATATTAACTTGACTTTTAAAATTGAAGCAATAGCTTCCATTGAAATCTGGGGGTCTAGGTGGACAACTTCAAAATGGATCCTAAGTTGGCATTAGAATGCTACATTACTGTTTCTCACAGATCCATCTTGTTTTTTTTAAACAAGAACCAAGCTTATGTCAGAATACTGCCATTTATGCCAAGAAAGCTGTTTGTAGATGCTTTAATTAGCAGAAGATACTCTAAAGTTCCAGCTTCAAAATTGTGTGCTATGTAACTTCTGGGGGCCTGGGGCTGGAATGTGATCAAAATATGGCCATAACTACTTTTTGTAAAACTAAGTTTCATTATAATTTAGGCTAAAATTCAATTATTTTCCTGGTGTCATGGGTGTCAAAGAATAATTGCATTGTATAACTTTTGTAATCCCAGGAAGTAATGTTACACATTTTACATTAGTGTTTTCCTTCCAGCAACTTCTGTCAGTAGTATAACTGAGTCCTTACCGGTTCAGTGCACAGAAGGCAGCACCCAGGAAACTCAGTCAACTTTAGATTCTACATCGACTCCATCTATGCAGCCAAGGTAAACTGTTCCTGTCTGTAGTTCTGTGTTAAGTAAAAATCTGTATCAAGATGACTAAATGAAGAGTACTGATAACTGCATAACTAAATGCTAGGACCTGGATTAGGAAAACATGTAAGATTTAACTGCTAACTTTAAAGCATGGGGTCTCACAGTAAATAGTAACTGGTCTGTTAGCTACGTCTTGCATTCAAATGCAAA
This sequence comes from Phaethon aethereus, assembly GCF_964289735.1. Classification (NCBI taxonomy): domain Eukaryota; kingdom Metazoa; phylum Chordata; class Aves; order Phaethontiformes; family Phaethontidae; genus Phaethon; species Phaethon aethereus. Next base: position 9,426,264 of record NC_138588.1, read on the forward strand.
TTCATCTTCAGAATTTAGCCTCAAATAGGAGCATTGCCAGCTTCACACTGTTACAGAGATTTATCTGGCTAGTCTTCTGACTTTACAACATGTAGTTGGTTGTACATTTACCGAAGGAGAGCCCTTTCCATTTTACAAATTTGAGGATTTTGTAAAATGGCAGAAAGCTCTTTACTAGCACTCTCATAAATAAATGTATGATAATGTGTTAACAAACCAGTGGCTTTGCAAAAAGTGGAGCGTACTAGAACGGGGGAAGGTATCTGAATCTTAGTACAAGTTGTGCCACTGAACTGATTTTTTATTAAACAAGTAATTTCCAACTGGATTGTTCAAGGAGACCTAATGTCCTCTTGTAAATCACTCAGACTTACTAAGTGCTCTCCATTTGTAAAAGCTAAATATTTGTTTATATTTAGTGGCTGCATTTCAGGTTAGAATGACACAACTAACAGTGACTTAAGTGCTTCGGAAATTTTTTGAGTGAAAAATGTTAGTGTGTTGTACTGTGGAAGCAACTTGCAGTAATATTCATTCTAACTTTCCTTTAAAAATCAGAACGTAGTAAAACACAGGCTGAGGGTGAGTTCATCAGTTATTGTTGGCTGATTCTGTTCAGACTGTGTTTTCTGCTCCTTAGCTTTTTATAGGAGGTGTTATCTCATGCTTAGATCCTGCCTATGAACTGAGAGCTAGGTGCCATGCTTGATGCTATATTTGGCCTTTCCATTCTGGGATTTCTAATTGGGATAGAAAATATATATCTTGCCCTGATACAACTCTTCTGGTATGTGAAGGGAAAAAAAAAAAAATCATCCAGGTCAATGCACAGAGGTGAACCAATTACAGTACCTTGGGTTTGTTTTCTCACACAACCTTTATAATACCGTGAAAGAGAGAAAAAGTATCTCTGATCACCAGCTTGCTTACTGGTTACAGGAGAGAATGAGTTACTGGTTAAACTGGTTACAGGAGTGGATGGTTGCTTAGACTTGCACTTCAAAAAAAAATTTTTTTTTCCATAATAAAGCAGGGATTCAACTTCGGTCTCTGGTAATACCTCAGAGTTATGATACTCTGAGGAAACATCTAGTAAATTGGCAATGCCGTTTTGTAGGTGACCAAACCTGCAGTTTGAGGCCTACATGCAATTCTTGGCAATTAAAATTGTGTTTCAGATGCCCTGGTTGTGTCATGGACTACGGGTAGGGCTTTGCTGGTTCGTGGGCTGCTGGATAATCCAATTTCTGAGATTCCTTAAAATGGAAAGAGAGAAACAAATTGGGCAAATGGGGTAGTGCTACCTCTCGCTTGGGACTTCAGCTCTGTTTTGTTCCATAGTAGAGCTGCTGGATGAGCAGTTTGGCTGTGAGGGACTGCTAGTATTGAGTCTCCCATAACTGTCTGGGATATTCATCTGAGTGTTCAGCCATGCTGTGATTTTTAGCAGTATGGCTGACGGGGTTGGAAAGGTTGGTCAGCACTGCTTTACAGTGCAAAAATCTAAGGGGTTCTGTGTACAGCTGTGCAGATGCTTTATTACTGGAAGCATTGACATGCTGCAGTTTTCCTGTTTGTATCACTAGAACAGCAAAAGTAGCTCCTCTACAATTAGCTTGCTGACTTAACGTTACAAAAAATCCTTGCATGTTGAATGTTGCATTGTTGCTTCTGCGTGGAAGGATGATATCCCAAACTACCACAAAATATTTCTTCCCTTTTTATAGTTGAACTTGCTTATTGCATTCAATATGAATGCAAAAATGTTTAACTTTTTCATCAGTTCAGATTGTCCGATATTCTTAGACACTGTGGTGTTTTGAAATGGTTACAGAAACAACTTCAGAGTGAAAAGTTTTGGCATGCTCTTTCATCGAGACACACTCCAATCTATTTCTTTCAGGAATGCTCTGTAGAACATGGACATACCTCATAAAAATCATAACTTTTTTTTCCCCCCCTCCAGCCCTGCGTCAAGTCAGTCACTTTTAACAGAATCTGTAGCGTCATCCCAACCGGATAGTACGGCTGTGGACAAAACAGTACCTGAGACAGAAGATTTGCAAGGTCAGTGCCTAGTTTTCAGAGGCAGAACTTAAGAATAATGTTTCTAAAACTTTGACTGTTCTTAATATACTCTTGTTCAAGAGATGGCTTATTCTCAAACCCAAATATTCTGTGAAATCAGAAGGCAAAATAGGGATAAACCTTCTTTTCTTAAAAGGCAACTCTTAAACTGAAAACTTCTATGTTTAACTGGTGATTTCAATATCTGCCATAACAAGTGTGTTAATTGGAGCTGGAAATGCACATTGTAAATCAATCTACTGTTCTGTCTTTATGCCACAACTATTACACATAAGTAGAGTTTTGAGTATCTGTTACTTCTCAGAGTAGTCATTTGCAGCAAATATCACAGAATTTTATGAGCATAGTTGTGATAGAGGATGTTATGACTTAGCTGTTACAGGAGCAGTGTTAGTATCTGGTATAAACATGAAACACCTATAAAAAAACCTTTTACCTATGAAATGTAGTGGTGTGATATTTTGACTCACTGAAATTGACTTTATCAAATATAAAATTACCAAACCACAAACTCTGGTTGCTTGAGGAAAAATGGTTGAGTGGGTGCTTTTAACAATATTGACCTAAAATCCTTATTGCTGGTACAATTTAAAGGTTTTTTTTTTCCCCTCTTTGAATTTTTTTTTGTTATTTGTTTTTCTGTGCAGGCTTGCAGAGCTTAAAACTAAAGAGTTTTTAGTAGTATTTCTTAGGAAAATGCAAAAATGCCAAATAGTATACAAAATTTGCTCAGACTTGTAATCAATAGACATTATAAAAGGTATTTAAAGGTAAGTCAGTATGTATTCTGCCTTTACTTCTGACACAGCTGAGACTTCAGTGGGTAGAATTATGTTTCTGTAGACCAGTCTAAAGATAAGAGTTTGGGTTTTCAACAGATACAATGTGCAATTCCTCTTAAAAATGCTAAATATAAGTTCTTTCATTGTACCTCTGGTATCAAAGTCCTGCTTTTCAGATACTTTTCTAAACGTGAGCTCTCCCTTTTTGTAGGGTGGAAGAGTTGTTATTCAGCTACTATGCTGAGTAAGGCCACCTCCTTGGTCACACAAACAGTAGCTGTAAGACTCGAAGAATATGTTTTAGTGGTGATTGTCAGTTATTAGAAACATGTTTACTCTTAAAAATATATATTCTAGACATGTTCTAATACCTGCTGTTTAGTTAGTTTTCTTGGAGCTGAGAGCTCTTGTGGCCTCAGTTTTGACAGGGCACATAACGTGTATTCTTAATACTGATCAATGATGTGTGGCCTTACCTAGCTTGAGAGAAGAGCAAGTGCTGAAAAGGCTTATGTTTCTCAAGTTCTGTGTATTTGCACAGCAGAGGTAGGTTTGAAAGCTAGACTTTTAATTGATGTAGCTCTGAGTAATACAGCTGTGGCTCTACTTTCATCCATGTTCTGCAGTATGGGCAGCCTGGGATGTGCTGCACACCAGTTGTAATGCAGCTCCCATGCAGGTACATCACCTTCTGGGAACCTCAGAAGTAGAACATGTCGGTCAGGCACATAAATATTGCACTGCAGGTTTACGCTAGTATGGATGTGGCCTATATCAGAGAATATAAAGGTAACTTCTGTAAGCTGATCCTGCTATCTTTTTTTTTTTTCTTCCTATTAGTCTCATGATTCTTCATCTTGCATCCAGTGCCTGAATTAGTCTCTCTGTTTACATATGTATCTTACTTGCTTGGCTTAGCTGTGAGTTGAAACTCTAGGTTTGCAGCATCTACTGTCTTTTCACTGGGAGGTGGAAGGAGTTCTTTATTTTAAAATAATCTTTGGTGGTTGTACTGTGAGGTGACTTGGGCCTGTGAGAAGACTTTTCCCAGCAAGTTTTCAGAGGAATGTCTCTCCTCATGCACATTTGGATGAATTTATGCTCCTTCTAATTTTCCACCTTTAAAGCTAATTCTCCCTGTGAGAAGATAAGATAGGTTTCTCAACTAGAATCTTTGATTTCAGGGGTGTATTCACATTTTGGAGTATGTATTTCAAGGATCAACCTTTATCAGGTGTTTAGAGTACTCAGCTGTGTCCTGTGTCCTTTTCTTTGTACCATAGTGATTTCTAAACTAAGAACACTACCACCATGTAATTAAGTTTTAAATTACAATCCCTATTTATAACTCACTGTGGCAGAGTCAGCCTCACTTTCTGGAGTTGCTTCTGTGCTACCCCTTAACTGAAAATCATGGAAATAACAGTGTTTCTAGTTTTCAAGTATTTTGCTGTGAAAGTGTAAGTTCGTAAAGAAAGCAGCTTATAATGGCTGCTAAGTGAATTTCATTGAATTCTTACAACTGTGGATCCTAAAGCTTTTTAGTTTGGTTTGTTTGTTTGTGTTTCCCCCATGTCATTCAGAATTTGATTTTTAGGCTGCTAACAAGAATGTAATAGAAAGATGTTCATCACAGTTACTTAGTATTGTCTGGCTTTGTAGCATTTAAAAAAACCCACAGAGTCACAGAACTGTGGGAGTTAGTCCCAGACTGAAGAGCTTATAATGCTACTTCTGTTGATGTAGGGGAGGAAAAAAGAAATTATGTCTGGTTTGTTCACTTGTTCAGTATTTATTCTGATAAAAATCTTGCTTCATTGGAACATCTGTTCTGGAGCAAATTGTTTTATGCTACTTGTATAGTAAGTTACTCTATTGTAGTTGTATGTAGTAGAGGTACCCTTAACTTGCTGTTTAACAAAATGTACTAGGCTACAATAACAATAAATGAAAGATTGGGTGAATAGTTAGGCTTTCTTTAGATTACTGTATTTTTTAAAGCAGATGGATAAATGAGACTTGAGCTGTGTGCACACAGTCCTTGCTTTTTGCAGACAAGCTAAAACTACAAAAGGATAAAAAACTCCAAGAGCAGTTTGGATTTGTTTGTCTTCATTGGACTTATGCATTGCAAAAGGAATGGAGGAGAATGATAGACTATATTAATAAATGTAGGTTTTTATGTTTAATGACTGTCATAATACTTGTAGGTACTGAACACTGCAAAAAGCCCAGATACTAGGTAGTGGCTAGCAGATACTATTTTTTTAAGCTTAATGTTCTTTAATGAACGTATCATTAACAATGACCTAAAATGAAATGCATTAAGGTGCAATCCAGCTTTTGTAGTAGCAGCTTTCTTCTATTTTGAGCATTTCTCCAACTCATTTTGGATTGTCTCGTGGACTGTTGTACCTTTTGGTCAACATTACGGCCCTGTTAGGATTAGCTAGTCAAGATTCCTTATTTATTAGCCAGGGGATTAACAGGGCAGCCTCCCGGCAAGCCTGCAAGTGGGTAAAGAGGTGCTTCACTTCTCTAGGATTAATGAGTTTAAAACCATCCATGGTTTTAAACCATATGCTTTATATTTCAGGGAGGCTTTTAAAGGTAAATGAAACTTGGCATGGAAGGCAGGAGCACTCTACCACATACGTATGGAGCTCTTACAACTAAGAACAGGGCTAGAAGTATAAATCATGTTAACAGGTGAACTTTTAGCCTCTTGGAGGCTGAAAACTTTGGAGAACCAAAACAGCTGCTCTGATTTTTTAACCCATTGCTAAATTGGAGAGGTCCATATATGTTAGCATTGCAAAATGCAATCAGTCATGTAATATACTGTGGTCAGTATTTTGAAAGATAAAAATACTAACTAGGATTAGGTAACTAACTAGCTAAAAGGTGCATGGCTGTTCTTTTCAATGAAATCACCTGGTTTTGCACTTGTCAAGGATTTTTGTGAGGTAAAACAGTTTAAAAATTCATTAATTGCTGACTAAATTTAAAAAAAAAAAAATTAAAACATCATGGAGATGTTCACATGGACATAACGTAGACCTAAGGTGGATGCTGTTGAACTAATGGCATCAACTTCAGTGGACCTTATCAAGGCTAGCTTAGTAGGACACAACTGGAAAGGAGTTGATGGATACTTCAGATTTGTGATGGTACCAGGTCCTCAGAGGTAGAGTATGATTATGATAAAAGTGTAGAAAATAATGTAGGACATCCTGATTTACTGGATGAATGCTCCAGAGAGAGAGGAAACATTCACAAGAAGGATTTAAAACTGAATTCTGTAGGTAAGTGTGCTTTTATTTAATTTGCCTCTTCCTAACGCTGAAACGGTGTATTTTAGGCTGATTACTTCAGCTTAGTGTTAAAATGTTAGGAAGCAGGCATCTTCTGTTACGATTAGCTCCACATTTCATTCCTCTGGAGGAGTGGGTATTCTTTGCAGGCCTGGTCAGATGCAGTTAAGAGGTAAAGGTAGCTGTTCATACTCTTCCTGTGGGATTGAGGAACCTTTTTTGAGAAGCTCTGCCTGGTAATACAGAGGCGATAAACGTAAAACATCCAGAGAACAGATGAGGTGTCAGCGGTCTTGCAGCAGATGCACAGAGTTCTGTGTTGTTCCTGCAGAGGTGCAAGGACTGGAGTGTGCTCTCTCTCACGGTGCCGTTGTCACGGGCAGTCAGAGTACACTGAAGTTCAAGCAGGTTTGGCACAAGCTTCAGCTGTTATGAGGAAATCCAGACTCTGCTTGTTCTGATCAGCTGAGAACGTGCTCTGTAAAAGGGGAATTCTAGCAGCCAGCCCAATTTTTCAGCTCTAGAAAAATGAGTGTGTTCATGCTTTATTCCCTTTTGGTTAGTTGGCAGCTCGTACTGGTGCTGCCAGTGCTTCTCTTCTCTAGCTAAAGGCAGAGCTGGGGCTGGGGGAAGGAAGGGAATCGGTTCAAGCACAGCAGGCAGCAGCATCCTGGAATCCAGACAAAATACAGCAGCTGGGAGAGGCTGCAACATGTTTCCTGTGAGCTCCAAGCTGGGTGGTATTGCATTTTACCTGGCTTTTTTCTATTGTGTTCATCACAGCTAGCTTATAGATGGAGTACTAAACATTGGCACTTTGTCACATAAAGGTGGCTTAGTGGTTGGGATATTCATGGTTATCTTAGAGGATTTTGAGTCAAATCTCTGGCTTTTATACAAAAAGCAAATTGAGATATAAAATTTATGGTTACTACAGTTGATACAAAGTGACTCGTGGCAACAGTAGAAGAATCTTCCCACTCGGTTTTACAGTGAGCAGCAGCCCTTAAATATTTTTAAACTTTTTTAATGTGATAGCCATATGCACAAAGACAATGTAAGCATGTATGTATTAGAGAGTTGTGTTATGCAGGGAACAGTGCCAGATTTCCCTAAATTTGGCTAATAGTTTGAGAGCCTTTTAGTAAAACTTACATTGAGGTAACTGGATTTTGCTACAACAGGGAATGGAAATTTAAGAACGTTAGCTGCTAAATGTGAATTCATGGTATGAAGCTTTCTTAATGAATTATAAACACTTCAATGTCTGTCCTGTATAACACTGCAAGAGTTCATTTGAGTAAGTCTTACCACTTCTGATACTTATCGCCCATCTTTTAATCCTTACTGCTTTCAACTCTTATCTTGCAAACCTTTGGATATAATCTGTCCACTCAGAAATGTGTCCTTTAACAGCCATTTAAAGCTATTGAACCTTCTTTGCAAACTGCCAATTCTTACAAATTTCAGGACACAGAAAAAAGCTCTGCTTGTAACATAGATGGTGGTTTTTAGAGGATTTAATAAACTATGTAGAACAGCCTATCTTTGCCAGATTAACCTTTGGAATATGTCCACCTGGGCAAAGTCTTTGCTGTTGGTCAGTTATTTTGCTACCCATTGATGTTGCTTGGTACAGACTACAATGTTCTGATACATTGCAAAAGTGGAAAGTGCCCTTTCCTTTAAAAAAAAAAAAAAATCATAAGAATAGCAACACAGGAAAAAAAAAACCCCACCACAATTGTCATGCAGAATAGCAGTCAGCGCATAGAACTGCATCGGACAGTCTCTGCCTAACAAAAGTCCAGCTGCACAGAGGTTGCTGCAGCTTTTTCCATGACAGATGTCTGGGCTTGCTGTTGTATTCCCATCTTCACAGCACTGGTTCTAGCTCTGCTTCCATTGATAGTCCTCCCAGCTGGAGCTTGCTTTCGTTCTTTGCCTCTTTGCTGCAAATACTCCTAGCTTCTGTATAATTTACTCGCTGGAGACTTGTCCTGCTGTGATCTAGCAATGGCAGAGATTGGCTCTTAGCCCTTCTTGAAATGAAGGTGGGTTTTTTTGGTTTCTATTTCTGTTTTGTAATGTAAGGAATGTGCAAATACTTGAGGAAAACCAGCCAATTTCTATTTTTACCTGGGTCAGGCAAATACTACCATTACTTGCTTACGTTCTCCCACATAACCTGTAATCTTGTCTCTTTCAGATGTGAGAGAATATTAAAGTAGGTTTAAATTTTGCAAAAGTGTCTTTAAAATGAGGTGTTTACCTGCTTCCTCCTGGGTTTCAGGATAGCGTACTTCCTCCCTGTAAGTTTGTGTATCTTGAGCTAATGATGTCTCACCCCAGGTAGCGAGTAACCCTTGTGTAAGCTTTTTCCAAGCGTGCAAGAGAAGCAGTGTCACAGTGGTAGAGATTGTTCTGAAATGCTGCATTTTTGTGTGGCCTCACTACTGCAGCCTTCAGCAAAAATAATGTTGATTCAGTATTTGAAAGGGAGTGTTTTACTCGACTGATCCCAATAAATACAATGCTTCTTACAAGCAGATTTTAGGAACCGGACTAGTAACACTGGTGGGGAAACACTTGGATTCTCTTCCCAAATCTGACAGCACTGAACCTTACACTTAAACCTAATTTTTAATTATTGTGTTTGTTTACAGTGGTTTTGTACTATGAACTTTATATGAGCATTCAGTGAATTCTCCAATTAAATTAGATTGAAGGTCTAGAAGGAGGGAGTTTCAGTACCGTTACTGAGAGTCCATTACACTTTTCACATGGAAGCTACAGGAAAATGGCTAATCCCAGAACCTAAATTTACTACATGGGCTTTAGATTATCATATGACTTACACAGAGGAAGGAGAGAGACACAGACTTTTTTTTCCATTGTTCTTATTAACTTCTTTGTTAGCTTCAGTGTCAGAGAATGCAGAGCCTACACCTGAAGAACAAGACAAGACGCTTGATAAACCAAAACAGAAAAAGAATCGTTGTTTCATGTGCAGGAAGAAGGTTGGACTTACTGGTAAGAAATTCTGATTTCACTTTTCTTAGAGAGACTTGTTTAGGCTTTGGACCTTTGAAAGGTTCTTCTCTTAAGGGGAAGATGGGGCATGATCATCTCGATGTTGTTGATTTGAACTAAAACTTGGCCAAAGGTGCTTTCAGCTGGACTCTTACTAGAGTTAGTCATTCATGTATTACTTTGTTTTTCAGCTTTCTGTCTTTTAAGTGAGATTCATAATTCCAAATGCTTCCCTTTGGAAGTCTGGTTAGCTGAGGAATTGGATGATAGTTTGCTGCTGTTTGCAGTGGTTCAGTGAAAGGGCCTAAGAAAGCTTGAGTTCTGCGGGGTGAAGATTAATACAGAAAAAGAGCAGGAGGTATCTAGGAATGTGTTTTGTGTTAGTGTCTTGTGGTAGGAAGGAATGGTCAAGTCAAACTTTACTGTAATCGCTTAAAAATGTATTATTTGTGATTCTTATGCTTTCTGCAGCAGAGGCTCTTTGGCTGATTGACACTGGTGACTGAAATTTATTGCTAGTGAGTGAACACATTCAGGATTTAAAACAAACCAGTATAATTAAGAATGTTGAAATGGCTAAACCAGTATTTCTGTCCACAGGGTTTGAGTGTCGGTGTGGAAATGTTTACTGTGGTATGCACCGTTATTCAGATGTACACAGTTGCTCTTACAATTACAAAGCTGATGCTGCTGAGAAAATCAGAAAAGAGAATCCTGTAGTTGTTGGGGAAAAGATCCAGAAGATCTGAACTGCTGCTTCTGCTGGAATACAAAATCTGACCATCTGCAGATTAAATTGACTTGAGCTTTTTTCCTTAGTCATCAGGAATGTAGAGCAGTGTATCTTGCCTAGACCTTTTAATCATGCATGTCATCAGATGAATAGATTTTTTTGTTTTTGTTTTTTGTTTTGAAAATGACTCTGAACATTTATTTTCATTGCAGTTTTCTGTGGCTGAAGACTTAAGTAAACTTTACAAGTATTATCCTTTAAGATCATTTTAATTTTAGTTGAGTGCAGAGGGCTTTTATAACAAATGTGGAGAAAATATTGGAGGGCTGTGCTTTTCCAGGATAAAACATGCATGCATTAACTTTGCAGTTTATTTTCTTGTTGTATATAGCTTTTCTCTGCAGCACAATTTCCTTTTTTTGATAATGCCTTGTACGGCACAACTAGTTATCAGTAACTGAATGTATTTTAATCATTATGGCTGCTTCTGGTTTTTTTTTCCCATTAACGAGAGGTTATACATGTTCGCATATTAGCTTGTTTGCACCCTCTACCTATTTATGTATGAATCATTTGTAATGAGAGTGTGTGCTGAGATTGTCTGTGTGGTTTTTTAATTGGTTTTTGTTTTTGTGTGTGTGGGGGGAAGGCTGTATGCACTTCATTGACTGCAGGTTTCATTGGGATTACATCCATCAGTCTGTCTGTACACAAATATGAAGAATGATCTGAAGTATCTGTGCTGTATTTATGTTTATTCACGTCTTAACTTTGATTAAATAAAATTTAAAAAAATCAAAGCCCCTGTGGCTGTCACTGGCATCTGTAATTTGGATTTCTCTTGCTTTATTTTCATGGGGACCTTCCACTGGTGGTTCTTAGTGCATTTATCCACAGAGACCATCCATATCCCAGTGCCAGCTAACATCTGATTATTTTTTTTTTAACAGTTTCACCTATAACGATCAGACTACACTTCTCTGTGCTTCCTGTGCAGTGTCACTCGTGCAGGAGTTGGGGTCATTTGTGATGATGTACTTCAGTTGGGGGCAGTCCTACAGGTAAAACAGATGTGGCCCACGGCTAGGCTGTTGATCCATGCATGTGATTCTGCTTCTAGGAAACACAGCTGTGGGGTTTGTGATCCAGTCTCTGTCAGGCAGCACTGCACAGATGATTCTTAAGACAGTTTCTCCAGTGAGATGTCCGTACTTCTGAGGTTTGAAATCCATAGACTTCAATGTTGAACACTACCAAATGTTGAACACTACCAAAACCACCCTCCACGTGCACCTTAGTGGATCTCCAGGCTTGTCAGTGGTCCCCATTTGGGGGTAGGAGGAATTGTTCTTTTATTGTCTTGTGAGGCTGTTCAGTAACTTTCTTTGAATTCAGACTGCCTTGTCAGATCTGAGTCTGTGCCTCAACCATTCAACTGCCCTAGTCATCCATACAACTTAAAGGTTGAGTGGTTTATGTAGTACCATGGTAACTTCAGCCAGTGCTGCTTAGCACCAGACTTAACAGTACACTAAAGTGGAACTAATTCCTCTCCAGATGGTACTGATCTGCTGTTGAAATTTCACTTGGTGACTTGCTGTTGCTTTCAAGCTTTTGTGAAATAAATGAGATTGTGTGGCTTTATTTAAAATGTTAAATTTTTAATCAAAGCTAGCTACATCCTTCAAAATTCTGAATGCTCTTTAAAAGCTATGGCTGGCAATTAGTAGATAAAGCACTACATTTAGCATATAAAGAGTATGCAGCAGAAGGAGCTTTCTGTATCGGACAGCTATGGAAAGTAATCTCCAAGATGCAGAAATAAATGAAGTATCTTGTGCTTGCAAAAATGACTTAACCACAATCTGAAGCACATGGGTTTTCTAGTAAAAGAGGGAATAAATAACTCTGGCAGGTTTTGGTAATTGTCTGCCTTTTTGTGGGTCGAAGATCCTGTATTTCCTCAGAGCATTTACTGACCTTCCTCTTGCATAGCACGGAGCATGGAAGAGCAGCAGCATCTTTTCTTTCATGGGTGTTTCTCACTTTGCTTTTCTCTCTGCTGCTACTTCCCTATTCTCTAATCCTTCTCAGTTTGACTCCTCCCTCTTACCTATTTCTGGTGTCTCCTCCTCCCCTCCTCCTCCTAAAAGTGTCTTTTTTTTTTTTTTCCTCCCCTGTGCCCTCCCCTCCACTCTGCCTTTCATCTGATGGTGATACTTGTGGCCAAGCAGAGAAGAGACACTGTAGATTTCACAATGGGGGGGAAAGCAAATCCTGTTTGTATTTTCTGGTATCTGAGAGACTGAAAGAAGAAAAAGTACAAGAAAAGCAGCTGCCTCTGGAATTTACATACTCCCTTTACCACTGCCTGTTACAAAGCAACAACTCTTCAGACCCTCAATTATATGGTAGGAACCGTGACTCTGCCAAGAGGAAACCTGCCTTGCGCTGCTGTGGCAGTACCCACTGTGAGGCAGATCAGCATCGGGCGACTGCTTCCACACCTATTGTTCTCAAAGCAGTCTAACAAACCTCCTTTGGCCTGGCTTGTGTGTATTTCTCAGCGTTAAGAATATTGAAAGAGTATATGGTCCCGATTATATAAACTTGCATTCACACTGGAAACTCACCTTTCCCTGATACTTAAGAATTGAGCGTCATCTTTGTTCGCTTTGGCATTGGCTCTGTGTTATCATGGTGGTTGATCTGCTTCTCGATCTGAAGAGCTAGTGAAGCTTTCTATTTTGTGTCATCAGCTTGAGATTAGCAGGTGAACATTTTAATACCAGCACATTCGCAGCACTACACAACACTTGAGTAAATTTGTCTTCTCAAGATGCACAGAGTGTTTTAAAACATGCTTTCAAGATGTTTTGGTTTTGTTTTTGGAATAAGCAGGTTGTACACACAAATCCTATAACCTTGGCATGAAACCTCTTCACTGTGTTAAAGCTGTATATTAGGTACAGGTATTTTACAGGAAATTGTACAGAAGTTTGCGCTGGGCATTGTATTATTTAAATAAGAACCCCTTTCAAACAGCACCACGTGAACTTGCCGTCTCCACTAGTGAAGAGCTGTCACCGATGGGCTGACACGTCACGTCAATGGTGGTGTGTCATCTTACACCGTGTATCTGGCTCTACAGCTTGCTGCATTTCTTCAAATGAGTCTTCTCTGCCAAAAAAAAAAAAGCTGAGCAGGAAACCAGTCCTTTGGCTTGGCAGTCACAAACATCTCACCATTTTTATTGAAAAGGAGTGTTCTTTACTATTTAGAACTAATTTCAAGGATATTCCCTCACTGGTTTCTACTTTTGCTGAATATGGGTGAACTTTCTTCGGCAGGTGGGGGAAAGCTGGGGCTGGGAGCAGAAAGACCAGCCTCCCTTCCCTGCTCTTTATGGTTGGTTGCACATGTATCTCTGGTTTTAAGCTGCTGGAGCTATCGGGAGAAAATGGAAGGACTCTGTCAGGTACAGCTTTACAAAACCAGCACACGAAGTGCAGTTTCAGGTGTGAGTCGTGCAACTTCCCAAGGGTTCCTGAGCTCCTGCTGGAAGAACTGTTCGGCGTGGGCATGATCGTTTCACCGTCGCTCTGGCACGTTAAGTCACCCCTGGGGAGGTAAATGGCGGAGTTACCTCTGCTGCTAGAGCTGTCTGCTCGGGTCCCCCACCCGCAGCGACGTACCTGTCGAAAGAAAGGCCCAGTGAGGGTTTATCGCGCAGGGAGAGCCTGTTCCTCCAGCCGCCCCTGCCTCCTGGGAGCAGTTGGAGCTGCGAACTCACGCAGACCTCTGGCACTAATTAACCGGGCCCGCTGCCACCAGAGCAGGCAGAGGGGTGGGATGGAGACAGGTCTGCGATTGGTTTGGGGCAGAGGGTGGGATTTGGTGCTTCTGTGCTCTGGGTTACAACATCTGGAGAGGATCTTCCTGCTAGGAAGCCGCGTAGCAGCCCGCGAGGAGGGGGCTCTCGTCCGTAAGCGGGGACTGCGCGGTGTTCAGCATGTCTTTCATCCAGGTAGACAAGGACTCGGATTTTCCTCTCCAAAATCTCCCCTATGGGGTTTTCTCCACTAAGGAGGAGGTGAGTAACAGCAAACATTGTCCTTGGGGTGTTGAAATTGCTCAGAGGCTATGAATACGAGCAGAAATTCCCGGCAACCTGGGAGAAAGGAAAACTTCCCAGCCTGAGATGCTTGCACGGGCTTCCTGACTTGACAGTAAAACTGTAGCTGCTGCATTGTCTTTTTTCTTAATGTGGTTCTTCCGATGACAGCTTCTTCAAAATTGCACAACAGAAATGAAAAGTGTCAATACTTACGAGAAGTACTTTGGCTAATGCAATAGTTTTTGTGTGATTTTGACTGGTTTTGTGCAATCATTAAATCTGCGGTTGATATTTTCACTCTCTAAGTAGAGGCACGGCACAGTTTGCACTGACATTTTTAACTCAGTTCCTCATTTTCGTTGTGACTGAGTGCAATCACACCGTCATCCTTAAGAAGCCACATTAAATAACCTACCGTTAATCCTGTAGCATCCAGTCCCTCTTGCACAGCATGAACTGACAAGGGAAAAGTGATGCCTGTATCAAAAACACCGTATTTGCCAGCGAGTGTCATCTCCTGGTCTGTTAAGAGCCCGCTTTTGGTGAGTTTGTAGGGCTGGCTGCAAAAACATTAAAGCAGGGCACAAAATGTGTGTTTCCTTTCTGTCTTTGCAGCTGACCCATTGTGTTTTATTGGGTGTACACTTACGCAACGATGCATTAAATGTGTAAAAGTGTGTTACATTTAAAGCTGTGCCCAAAGGCTACCGATTGAGCCAGCTTCAGGCCTTATATTTTATGACATAAGAAAATACGGCGCAACCTTTTTTTTCCAGGGAGGTAGCTCCCAGTTCCCATTTTCATGAGAACTGAGCCCAGCTGGGCTGAACCTCACACCTCCAAGTGCCTGACGGGACGGAGCCCTGGAGATGTGCCCTCCCTGAGAAAGGGAAATGAGCCAAGAGCCGCATCTTGGAAGGAAAAAGTGGAGGATTTATTTGTCATTGCTCACAGAAACTTCACGATTATCTCCTGGTTTCTGCTGTCCCGGCTTATTTGTGTAGGTTTAAAAAAAAAAAAAAAGAATATAAACAGGAAGATTGTGTTTTCTGATCTGGTATTTTCCAAAGATAAAACCCAAGATGGTTCGTTTAATCTCTTCCTAGATGGGTGCGTTGTTATCTAGCAAGTTTGGATTATTTCCACCTTCTCCAGTTACTGTTCTCTGAAGAAAACATCATCACTCAGACCCTATGAAAAGAGAGGCAAGGACTTAGGGAAATTGTTTAGGAAAATAATATTGTAAAAGTAGCCCAGTGTTTTAATGACATCAAGCAGTCGATGTTATTCCTGACGATCCCAGTTACAGATTAACCTGATGTGACCTTTAGAGTTTCCTGCAGGAATGTTTGCTGAATAAATATACATTGTCATACTTGGAATCTTGTTTAGAAATTCAAGGTTGAAAAATAGGTTTAATAGCATGGATTTTCATAGATGGTTATTCCCTTTTGGTAAGCTAGTTTTCATAACGACTGCAACTAGTTTCTTTATTTGCCTAAAGACACAAATAATTGCAATTTGTCTTTGAACACTACAGCATTTTTATAACCCCCGGTACAGCTGTGGCAGAGCCGCAGTGGGATCGTCCGTGCTGCTCCTGCGCCGTCGCCGCCGGCTCCGCACGCGCTTGGTGCCGGCCCTGCAAGAGCTGCGGCGGATGAACAGGGTCTTTGTGTCTTGGGTTGCATCTGTGCAGCCAATGGAGCCACAATCTATTGTAGATGTGGGAAGCTGTCCCTGTAGTGAGGATCTAGACTTTGCATGCAAGTCGTGGGCTCCTTGCATGGCACGAGGATGGGTTATGCAGGACAGCCTTACTCGACATGGTACAGAAATAATGCGGTTCCCGGTACCGTCAGTGGAGTCCAGAGCACCCTTCATCTTCTGGGAAGGAACTGTGGTGCAGAAATGCCTATTTCTCTCTCCAGTTACACGGTTATAGGGATAAGATCAATCCTGCCCATAGCATGTCTATGCATCGGTTCCCTGCTGTAGGAGGAGGAATAGTGTTTTCCTACTTCATAGTGTATTTCAGATGTATGAGCTTATTCTGAAATGCTTGTTGTTAATGAGGAGTGGGGGGAAGGGAGCAGGGAAAGAAACATCTATTTGTTGTCCTATCCTTCCCCCAAAAGATGGGGATGAGGAGAATGCTCTCTCCCACCCCTCAACGTCTGCGAGGAGTCTGCAATGATGCTCTGTCTCCAGGTCTTAACATTTTTCAGCAGCCAGTCTCATCGACTAGCTTTTAATGGCAAATTGCTGTGAAATCAAGTCCTTGTCCCTGATGGATTAAATGCTCTGTGGTCACTGTCTGCCCCCGTGCCCTCCTTGGAGGGTTTCTGGGTACAAGCATAAGCTCTTCTTCTTTCCCCCTCCCCTCTTGCTGCTTTGCAGCCTAGGCACAGGCTCGGGGTAGCGATTGGAGACCAGATTTTGGATCTCGGCATCATTAAGCATCTGTTCAATGGACCAGCTCTTGCCAAACATCAGCATGTCTTTGACCAGGTATTTGTCGTAGCGTCTGTTGTTCTAATTTCTACACACGTTTTAGAAAGATCTGTAAGAGTTTTTAGAAACTTGTGGTGAGATAATGAACATGAACTGGAAATGTGTCATCAGGTGGGCTCTGCTTACAGGGAAAACTCATCACACCTGCGGTAGCAAGGAGAGCAGAGGCATCGGGGGTCCAAAGCACATTTTCACTGAAAGTTTCATCAGACTTTGGCGATGCAGGGATCTGACACAAAGCCTAAACATTACTTCAGTCCCGCCTGTGCCTTCAACGCTTCATGGCAAGGAATCAGATGGCATTTTAATGACAGGGGGGCTATGTTAAGGGAAAAGGTAAATACAAATGACCTGTGGTTACAGCTAGTTGGGATACCAAAGCCACTAAGGCCTGAAGTAATGTGTTAGGACGGGCATGATGCAAACATGCAGCAGGTCCTGCTTCAGAGGACTTGTGGTGGGAGGACGGGCGTGCAGGCAGTTATGAACAGGGAGGACAGGCGATCTGGGCAGCCACCACTGCGTAACCCTGGGATGAAAGCACAGGACATCTTCCGTGAACGTGAAGGTTAAGCAAAATGTGGTCTTTTTTCTGCCTCCCTGCCTCTCTGTGTCACCGGTCAGCCTACCCTGAACGCCTTCATGGGGCTAGGCCGGGCGGCGTGGACGGAGGCGAGGGCTTTTCTCCAGAAGCTGCTGTCAGCCGGCGAGCCAGCCCTGAGGGACAACGCGGAGCTGCGGAGAAGGTGAGGGAGCGGAGAGTTGCTGCAGGACGCGGTGACCTTTCAGCTGTGCCCTGCATCGCCCGGATCACTCAGTGATCCAAGGCACCAAAATCGAAGGTCTGAACGTG
Organism: Phaethon aethereus; assembly: GCF_964289735.1. Taxonomy (NCBI): domain Eukaryota; kingdom Metazoa; phylum Chordata; class Aves; order Phaethontiformes; family Phaethontidae; genus Phaethon; species Phaethon aethereus. Next base: position 9,443,698 of record NC_138588.1, read on the forward strand.
GCCACCTGCCACCTCCATGGGAATTAACTGGGGTTTGGGCATATTGAGAGCTTCCCTCTCTTCATTAATCCTTTAACTGCCCACAGATCTGCGGTGTCACCCTTCGCCTGGGAACACCGAGCTCTGCCCTGGGGTGTGCCCAGACTGGCTCTCTGGCCACATCCCCTCCACCACAGCCTTTGACGGAGACGTGGCAGCAAGGGTCTCCACTCCACCTCTCCCACCTCCCCCAGCACTGCCCTGCCTTGTCCTGGCCAGCGCATCTGCTGTGCGGGGACACCCCTCCAGTTGCTCCTCAGAAACTACCTGGCTTCCCTAAAACCAGCCCTGCCCTCGCCGGTTGGCATTGGACACGGGGCAGCGCACTGGTAGAGGGGCGGGAGGGGGGGGCTGGCTCTGCTCCATGCTGTGCTGATGGAAGACATGCGTGTCCATTAACCGCACACCTTCTTGTTTGTCCAGAGTGGTGCTTGGACGCTGTGACTGCCTGCCCTGGCAGCAAGCAGGAGCCATTCCTCCCTGTCTTCCCGGGGCGATTCAGGCACACACGTGCAGCAGAGGGGTTGAGCTGCTCCTGGTTACAGGGACTTTTCCAGAGGAGGCCCAGCAGCTCAAACTGGGCTCCTCGAGAGCCACGTCCCATAAAATCATCCCTTCCATGCAGCAGAGGCAGCGGTGACCTGCTTGGCTACGGGTGCTGGGCCTTTCTCCGTGCCCTTTGGGAAGCCGGCCACTCACCGCCGGCGGGCCTCCCCGCTTGCGCTCTGACGGACGCTCCCGTTGGTCTCAGTAACAGCTGCCCGTGCAGCCATCTTACTTCTTCTGCAAGGTGTTTTGCTGCAGGGCTTTGCGAAATAAATTAAGGAAGGAGTTAGGAGACAGAGTCAGTCCCTTACATGCTTATAAACCACTAAAGGGCGAGCGCTGCAAGTTTTCTGAGAGCTGGAGTTGTCGTTTTTCATTTCAGAGCGTTTGTACCTCAGGCTTCCGCGACGATGCACCTGCCAGCCCACATCGGTGAGTCCCCGCAGCCGAGGCTGCTCAGCGCTGCCCTTTGCTCTCGCCCGGAGAAGCTGCTTTATTTCCGGCTTGCTCAGACAGACCGATCACAGCTGTGACAGGGAATGGGTTTTGCAGGAGCCAGGAGTAGATTATTGTACGTCATGAGCGGTAGGTGCTGTCAGTGGCACAAGAGTAAAAGCCTGGGGAAGCTCAGTAGTGGCCAGAAAACTCCTGGATGTGTTTTTCATCAGGGTTGTCTGGTGCCATGTAACTCTTGTCATCAGACTGGCATCACCAAAGGCAGGGAAGAAACACTTGTTCAGTTTCCAGTGTTTTCCCCATTTGCCATCAGAAAACAGTTCAGATCTTCCAAAGTTTTGCAAGGCAGACACTCGGCATAGCCTCATAAAAAAGCCTGAGTCTCCGCTCCCAGTCTATTACTCTTGCATCCCAAATCTTACCTCCAGTCCCTTGAGGCCATGGACTGTTTTGGGGTTAGTGAATCCATCCAGATATATAAACATTTTCCTGTTTTTAACAGAAATTCAGATTTGGACCCAAAACAACTTGATCAAAATCGCTTGAGGGATGTGCCCTTGCCCGTTTCCCAGCCCAGCGCCCCGTTCCCGCTGGGCTTTTGGCTCCTGTGGGGCAGAGCCCTGGTTTGGGACGAAGTCGAGCCGGGCCCAGAGGACCCGTGACGAGTATCCGTAGATGTGATAATTTCCCGCAGTTTCAGGTGGAACACGTCTGGTAAAAGGTCGCTGGCCCCCAGCACTCGCGAGGGCTGTGGGGGAGAGCGCTGCCGTGGCAGCGCGACGTTGGCCGCGTCGCGCAGCTACAAGTTATTTAGGTTTCCACGACGCTTCCGTTCGGCTCCGTCAGGCGCGCGACTGGCGCTCGTCCCGCCAGCAAGCGCCGGCCGCGTGCGCCGCCGCGCCCGCGCGAGCGCTTCCTGCGCCGGCGGAGCAGCGCAGCGTCACGCGGGCGCCCCCTCTCGTGAGGCTCCGCCTCCCCCCCACTCCCCCCCCCCCCAACCCGGGCCCCGCGGTTTCCCGCGGGCCCAGCGGCGGCGCCGCGCGCCGGGGCGGGCAGCAGAGGGCAGCAGCCGCCCTGCCGCGCGCCGCGGCCCCGCCGAGGCGGCCGTGGCGCGGGGGCGCCCGCCCCCGCTTTGCGCTGCGCGGGGCCGTCAGGCCGAAAGGCCAGTTCCGTGCGCGTAACTTCGGAGGTGAGCGGTGCCAAGCCACCGCCCGTACGCTGTGCCGTGCACCCCCGCACTAGTAACGTTAGCTGCCTCGTGCCTCTGCCGAGCGCGCGCTCTGGCCCCAGCGGGTCAGGGCCTTTCCTGCCGTCCATCCCTGTTTTATGGGTGTCTTCCCACACAGGAGATTACACTGACTTCTATTCCTCACGCCAACACGCCACAAACGTCGGGATCATGTTCAGGGGCAAGGAGAATGCTTTGATGCCCAACTGGTGGGTAGTTCGGGTTCTTCTCTGGCGCGGTGTTACTTGCATGCTTATCTGTACGTGTACGTAACTTTTTAAAGCTCTGAGTAGTCTTTCAGCACGATGCGTCTGATTTGAGTCCATAGCAGATGAGGACCTGTGCTGTCAAGAGTTCAACAGCGGAACTGAAAACCGCATGTTCCCCAGCCTTAGCCGAGTCTGTACTGCATTTCGTGGCAGCCGCTGCACCCATCGCAGTGCAGCCCTCTGGTTCAAAGACAGATTTACCTAAAAAATCGGTTTTTGCTGAGTGACGAGAAAGCAGGGCCTAGGCTCCAAAGAATTAAGTGGAGCAGTGGCACAGAAGTGCATTAAGACAGCTACGTGGTTTTGGGTTAGGGTTTGTGCACATCTGTGTCTCGGAGCAAGTAAGGTGCAAGTGTCTGTGCCAATCTATGCAGAGCTCTCTCCTCGTACTTCGCACCCCCATGGTGCTTCCACCCCAAAAATCTGCTCTGGACGGCGATGGTTACACAGCTAACCCGTGCTGTGTGATGCTCTTTCACAAGGCTGCACTTACCTGTCGGTTATCACGGCCGGGCATCGTCCGTTGTGGTGTCTGGGACGCCCATCCGGAGACCCGTGGGGCAAATGAGACCTGACAATGGTGAGTCCACGGTAGGCTTTTAATGTGGCTTCTCATTTCTTTTAGTTTTGATTTTTCCTCTACATGGTAGAACGGTGGGGAGGAGGGGTCTGGGAAGCCTTGTCTAAAGCCCAGCCTGGGGTCAGGGCATGCGAAAGCCCCGAGCCAAGTCCATCTTGTGTTTGCATGCCAGGCAGCATCGGCTGCTCTGTTTCTTCTGCTATTACTTTTTATTTCCCTGCCTTCCTCCCTGTCATAAAATACTCTTTCTTCTACCCACAGATAAACCTCCAGTGTTTGGTGCTTGTAAGCGTCTGGACATCGAGTTAGAAATGGTAAGATGGGCCTTTTTTTCCCTACCATCTGAAAAACATTAACATAGAAACAGGAAAGGAAAGGTAAGTTCAGCTTCTTCTAAAAGAATGAATGGCTCATTGGTCCATTCCTGTGCTTCCCTCTGAGCAGTCTGTGCAGCAGGCAATAAAGATTTCTGTGGTGGAAACCTTCCTTTCTGATGAATTTTAGGGTGCGTTAGCTTATTGAGTGGTTTGCTAATACTGCTTTCAGGCTGGAAACAGCTCGTCTGGCCAAATCTGAGCACCAGTGCCCCAGTCTGGAAGCAGGCAAGCATATTCTTTTTATCAGACAACACAGCCTGTTATCTGCTTAGCAGCCACCTCTGCACTGCAGCCAGGATCTTTTAATGGACACTGGGGATTTTGGAAGTACAAGCTGTCTGCGCCTTGAGTCTAGAGCAGAGGAAGCCCTGGGTTCTTGGGAGTGCAGTTCAGACACCTCATCCTTCAGTCTGGAAAGATGAAACCTGTGCTGTGGGTGTTGTAACAAAACATCCTTGGAAGGTGCATCTTCTCATGGCTTAGCGTGGTCCAGAAGGGAGTATTTTATAGGATCGTTAATTGTGATTGATATGATTTATATCATTTTTATATGATTTATTCCCCATCTCGCCCCCTTAAAACAAAAAAAAAGTGGAAGAAGCCTAATATTAAGGGAAACGGTACTAAAAATGAACTGAAAGCCTTTAATGCGGTATGCTTTGCAGACCAATGCTGTAAAGTGGGAGGCAGTCCCATAAAGCGGGGAACGCGGAGTGCTGCCATAGCTGTGCTTGGCAGCCGGATTTCTGCTGCCGGCTGCTCTGCAGGCGGGCTTAGGTTGGTGAAGGCTTTGGAAAAAACCAACTTCCATACTGTTCACAGGAGGGGATGACTGAGATCCCCTGTGCACCAAGGGCTCAGACTGTACATTTCCTAAGCGAGCCCGTGCAGGCACCCAGTTCATGACCTGTTTTACTTAGTGGGCACATTTCTCCACTTGCCTCCTCTTGCCTATGGTCACAACAGGCTCCAGCCGTGTCCAGCATCCCCTCGGGTGACGTTAAACACTTTCCTGTTCGCTGCCTGCAGCAAACAGAATCACTTCAGTAGGCAAACCCGTTCTGCATCCGGATTGTGATTAGGAGGGACCGTTTTTGCTCCTGTGCTTTGACACAGCCATGCCCATGTTTAATGACTGTCTCTTAGCAACACGGTGCTCTTAAGTATTTCAGGCCTGCCAACTTCATGGAGGGAACAAAGAGGGAGTAGGCCACGGGTTTTGTCTAACTGTGTATGGGAAATGATGCAAAATCCCGTCCTATCCAGCCGCCGCTGCTCATGCATGTAACCCTCTGTGCAGTAAAGATTTTTAGCTTCAAAAGCTTCCTTAATCAACATTTTGCTTTTTAATTTCAGGCGTTCTTTGTAGGTCCTGGAAACAAGTATGGGGAGCCAATTCCTATCAGCAGAGCCCAGGAGCACATCTTTGGGATGGTCCTTATGAATGACTGGAGCGGTAATTGGTGCTGCGGGATTCTGCCTGGAGAGGGGGTTACAGCGTCACGGGAAGCCTTGGATAGGGATAAATTATGTATTTTAATAATAGAATAGTGATCATTGAAACCACTGGATATGGTTGAAAGGGGTGAAAATGAAATGCTGTTTGCATTTCTGAGGCTATATCTCAATCCATCTTCGATCAATCAGTAGAACCAGAAATTGCTGCCTAATGAAGATTTATTTACTTATGAAAGAGCTAATATCAGTCTAGTTTCTTCTGAGAAGGGATGGAGCAGCCCTAAGTATGGTGATTTCAACAGAGGATTGATTTCAGTGTCAGGAGTAGGAAAAGGATTTGGCAATCACAAATCCCTCGGTCTCTGCATAGATTTAAGGAGACAAAAGCATAGTTAATTAGTTGAAAATGGCCCTATGATTGGCACGGACCATTGGCTGGGTGTAAAAGCATTAACTATACTCGGGATAAAAATACGGGTTATAGGGAGTTGGCCTGACTTGTTTTAATTACTGCTGACTTTTATTTCTACTGTAGTTGGTTTGAGAGAACTAGTTTGAGGGTCTGAAAGGGATGGATTTAAATCAGGATTTGGGCACAATGGCTGGAAAATGATGGTGATAACTTTTCCAAGTCCACATAGCTGGTTCTACAGCTGTGCAGAGACCCGTGTTACTCTTTCACAGGCATGAAGGCTGTGCAGCTCCTCGAGCATATTTAACTGCATTGCTTTGAATTTTCTTTTCCTAGCCCGTGACATCCAGAAATGGGAATACGTTCCTCTGGGTCCGTTCCTGAGCAAGAGCTTTGGCACAACCATCTCTCCGTGGGTTGTTACCATGGAAGCTCTCATGCCATTTGTGTTGCCAAACCCTGTCCAGGTTAGCAAGAGAAAGGGTTGAAACAAAGGAAAAGCAGGGCTAGAAAAATCCCAGCAGGACTGGTAGGTCCCATCAGTAGAAATCACTGAGCTGTATCAGTGCCAAGCACTTTTTTCATAGAGTTTACTGGTGTGATCCTGCTTCCAAACATACGAAGAAACCCTGGGCCCTTTGTGTTCAAATGCTCATTGGTGTCACAGGCACTGCCACATGGTGCCCTGAGCTGTCACCCTGCCTGCTTGAGCAGGGCAGAAAAATCATCTCCTTCAAAACATCTGGAAAATAAACTGATCAGAGAGCTTCTTGTTAGTGTTTGGTAGCCCTTGGCATCCAGCAAGCAGTGGAGAAAGAACGGACTCAAGTCAAAACACTTTGTTCAAGCATTTCCAGTTGTCTGCTTTATGTCGACATTTAGTTAAAATGGAAAAAGATAATAAAGAGTCCTGCAGAGAACTCACCATCTTCTCTGTGTGGGCACAGAGCAAAAGTGCGCTAGCACTGTATTTGTTTTGGATTAACATCCATGCCATAATGATGGAGAGGGCTTTTGGAGCCCACATGCAGAAGAAGGAATCTGATTAAATGGATATCAGTCTGTTTAGAAAGATCTTTAAAAGTGTGTGCATGAGAGCAAGAAAAACAATAATCTGAGCAGTAACAATGGTGAAGTAAATGGGGTGTGCAGCACAGCCTGGCTGAACAAAAAGTCATTGGGATGGCTCGTGGAATTTTTCCTTTCTGTTTGTTTAGACTGTGATGCCTTTTATATGCTTTTAGGATCCCAAGCCGCTGCCCTACCTTCAGGATAAAGAACCCTACACTTTTGACATCAAGCTCTTTGTTGCTATTAAAGGTACAGTAATGCTGAGGGGGTTATAAAGCTGAAATTGCCAATTAAGGGATGCAGAACTACCACGTTTCGGCCAATTTGCTCTTGGCTCTGCGGTCCTCCTTTTCCATCTTTGCCCAGATTGCCTCTGTCCAAGAAAGAAGCAAAGCTCTTCCTGCTCCCCGTTGGCCATGCAGCAATGTGTCAAGGAGGGAATTCCTCCCAGATGATCAGCTTATGATGAGGAGGGTCCCTGTGGGGTCTGCTTGCATGGGCAGGTGTAAGCAGGGCATGGAAAGAGCAGATTACCTGAGATTCAGATGTTAACCCAGCTCATGGCCCTGCTGACTGGTAGGTCCAGGTGTTGCTCCTGTAGTAAAGCAGAGAGTGGGAAATGGGCACCTCAATACTACCCCAGTGCCATCCACACGCTTGTTTTCTATGAAATGCTGGCCTTCTTATGGGAAGGAAAATGTTATTACTTGTTTCTTGCTAGGGATTACAATGATAAAAGAAGTCTCCACCCATCTGTAAAATCAAAAATCTCCAACATCATTCATCCAACACAAACAAATTGCTTCCCCATTTCTTATTTTTTATTTTCTGCAGGAGAAGGAATGAGCATGCCAACTACTATATGCAGATCCAATTTCAAGGTAAGACTCCCGTATCTTTTATGTGCTTGAAATCTTACCGACGCCATCAGCTCCAGCCTTAAGTGATTTCAAACACCCGTGTTTGCATTAGCTGAAGATCAGACCTGGTGCGTGCGCACGTGGGGGACAGAGGGAGAAGTGGCGAGTGGCGATGGTTCACCCTGCCGAGATGGAAACCTCTGACTGCTGGAGCACTGCGGAAGGGGGCAGCTCTTTCCGCTTCTCAGTTTAGGGTGCTCTGAGCATTGTAAGTTGGGTGCTCGTTTGGCAGGGCACGGAGGACTCGCCGGCAGCGGGAACTGCCTCCCACCGTGCCGAGGGGCCGTACAGCTTTGCAGCTGCAGCTGGTTATTTAGATGCAGACGCGCTGCTGCGACGCTGCTCCGAGCCCAAGTCTGCCCCAGCCCCTCTGCGGGAAGCATGGTGGCTCAGTCCCGACAGGCTGATTGAAGGGATCCTAAGCCAGGAGGTGTGTGTACCAGCTGCAGGATCGCTCAGTCAATTTTGTATTCACATTTGGTTCTTTGTGTAGTAATTACCTTCGTCAGCAAATCAGTAATAAGGAGATTTTTCTAGAAACCCATTAAAATACTGGATTTAATCATGAATCCTGGGTTAGCAGTGCTGGCCTTAAAGAGGAAGAAGAGGGGAGCGGACATCCAGCTGAAAGAAGAGACGTTTTAAAGGACTAGGTTGCAGGTTAAAGTATGTGTCTCATACGCACGTAGCAGCTCCTGGTCATCCTTTAGAAAGCAATCAGCCAGGCCACAGTAACTACTGAGAATGCAGCACTAAGTAACTGTGGAGGTTCCTTTTAGGCTGCTGGATGTTCCTGGTTAAATAAGGAAACTTCTCTTGAGGGACAGTCTTACCAGCATCATCCCGAGAACGCAGTACGTTCTGCATAGGCTAATGGCATGCCGGAGAGGTTTGTCCCTCATTGCTTTATCCTCCTCTTCCTCCTTCCACCAGCACATGTACTGGACCATGAAACAGCAGCTGGCTCATCATTCGATCAATGGCTGCAACCTCCGACCTGGAGACCTCCTGGCATCCGGCACCATCAGCGGACCCGTAAGCGTTTAAATGACGATGGCCACGGACAACTGGTCAGAAATCCAAAACTGACTGAGCAGGGCTTTGGGTCTAAGCCCTGTTTGAGTTCAGCAGCTGTGAAAATATCTGCAGTCCTTTCCTAGGCGCTTTGGGCTGATGCTTTGGTAGCCCCAAATTGCACTGAGAAGTGCTGTTTGTGTTGTTCTTGTTTTCTGTTTTTTAATCTCTCCCATGTTGCTTTTCCTAAGAACTATTTTACTACAGATGCAAATTAATTTCCATGCACAAGCAGCCACATGGCCCGTTTTACCCTCTATGAAATGCAGCTTTTTTATTCTAAGAACGTAAAAGGTGCATGGGTATGTCTTTTAATTTCTCTAATACTACATATCTGGAACTAACTTCACAAGCTGTTTTTCCCCTTGTACTGCCATATGCACAGCTGTTGCAATATATGGTAAGGTACTGTGGCTTTCTGAAAACATAAAATATAAATCCTGTTCGTGCTGTCTGAAAGACAGCCTCGGGTAAGTTGTTTCCAAGTTGGGATACCTGTGCTTCCATTTTGAGCATTTCTGAAGTGCTTTTTGCTTGCTCTAAACCATTGTACTGCAGATTGACATTAAAGACTTACAAACCTTTGCCAACTCTACTTTTCTGAAGAACAAAATATAAGTAAAACTCTGAAACGTGACTACATAAAAGCACTGGGTTTGTAGAAGTGCCCTCAATTTGTTTCCATTCTTGCTGTAGCAGACCCAAACTACTTTTACAGGATTTAGCACTATGTTAAACATAGCAGATAATGGCTGTAAGCATGACTGCTTATAGCGAGCAAACAATTAAAATGCAAAGGCAGGGAAACAAGCCAATTTATCAATGAATTAAACCAACAGCAAAACTCTGTTCTATAGAGCTAACGTACTGGTGTGTCTGCTTCCAGCAGCAAGTAGCTTAACAGCAGGACAGATACTAAAAAGTTGTTTATTTGTTTATGAACTCTTGCTGCAGGAGCCGGAGAGCTTCGGCTCCATGCTGGAGCTGTCCTGGAACGGAACAAAAGAAATCCCTCTTGGCAGCGGACAGTCTCGTAAATTCCTGCAGGATGGAGACGAGATCATTTTGACAGGTAATGGCCGAACAACTGCCCTTACACTGCCCCAAGGACATGTTTCCGTGGACCGATCCTGGTCCTGTAAGCGCCTGGCAGGGAGATGGGCTGTTCTGTACATACCTGGCACGCGAGCACGGTCGTTTCCATCCTGCCTCTCAGGAGGCAAAAGCAGGTGGATAGGAATTTCCCTGCAATAAATACTTTCTGGATTCGATTATTTGCTTTGCTAGGTAGTTAATGATCTTGCTATGGCTGTGCGTGAGTGCTAAAGCAATGATGGGGCTTTTGCCTTTATGGGCAAAAATACCCTGGGACTAAAAGTAATTGATATGTTGTTGCCATCACAGTCCGAGTTTCCATATGGAGCAGAGCTTGGCAAATGCTGAAAAAAGTTATTTTGCAAATAATATTTCATTTGTAACATATGCATATTCAATGAAGTGTGTTGCAAATCAAATATGTGGGAAACAGCATGAAGCCTGCTAGAACAGCTGACCAGCTCCCCTCTGAAAAGGGCTGTGCTTGAGAGCTTTTTCATGCTGGACCATGGTTTTAATTTTCACCTTGAAAAACTAAGGATTTTGTGAATTAAAATCTACCGTGGTGGTTTGTGATCTAAATCCCACTCCTATTTCTTTTTAATCCAAAGACTAGTGAAAAAAAAACATAGTTTTTCCTTTCCTGCCATCTTATCAACCTCTTTATGACTTTGAGGTGGCAAATATTTGGCAAAACAGCCACAAGAAGCTTTTGATTCAAGCTTGTCTATGTCTTTGCCACGTTGTCTACTGAATTTTTAGAGAATAACTCGTGGGATGTTGTGCCTTATCAGATGAGACCCCGCCAGTGCTGCACCTGATGTGATCAGAGGTAGTCATCTTGCTGATGTGATCAGAGGTAGTCTGCACAGAGAAAAAAATGGCTCAAGCAATGAGAAAACACTTACAGGTGTGACTGAGGGCAGAGAAAATGTGAATGACTAATGCCTATGCAGCAACCTGAAGGACATGAAGGTGTGATGCTAGTATGTGTTCACATACTGTGCCTGCTTAATTCAGCCAAGACTTTTAGGATTTTTGCCAAAACGGTCTAAAATTTCCCATTTTTTTCAGAAAGCTTTTTAAAAAAACCCAAGAACTTACCTCTGTTGGAAAAAAAAAAAAAAATATATGGATGTATTCCAGTCTCCCAATGATGGCTCTCTAAGCAGTTTTGGTCGTGCTGCAGCCAGAGCCCCAGTCCTCCTGCCTGGCAGCCTATGCAATAGCTTTGAAAATCATGTTTTTGTGAGGTGCTGCCAGTTTTGCAGAGGAAGATGCTGAGACAAATGGAGATTGAGATGTGCTGGAGAGAACTGTGGATGATGAAACTGAAGAGTCACCAGTACCTCTGACATCCTTCAGCCTTCCAACAAACCAGCGACAATTCATGCTGCAACATGTAGGCTTCTGGTGCTGCTTTCCATAGGCTCCCTATACATTCAGTGCAGAGAGACACTCCTCCAGCAGCTCAGAGTACCACGTTGCCCTCCAGAGGTGCAGATGCCTCTCCAGTAACTAGGCCAGAAGCTCTAAATTAGGGTACAGTTAGGTATTACGCATGTCCCCTTGGAGTTAGATGCTGCCATCCTTATCGGCAGTGAGCAGCTGGCAGTTTGGGAGCTGCTGGCACACGGTGGCCAGCTGAGGGACAAATGGGACTAGACCATGCCCTGTGTTGTTGTTCTTGCCCAGAACAAGCTTCCCTTAAATACATATTTTAAATCCCGAATGTCTTTTATCTTTAAAGATGGGACTGTTGTTAACCTGGATGAAGGGAACAGCCTCACATTAATCACTCTGCTGTGCTGTTTTACACTAGCAACAGCTTGTGGTAGTGATCAGGGCATCACAGCATTCATGAGAGCCAGGTGCTGCTGGGGCTGTCTGCTGGGACAGTTTGGGATCTGCTCCTATTTAGTGATGCATGGCAGATCCAGTGCCCTAAGGCACCCTTGAGGCAGGGCTAGTGCTATTGCATCCTCTCCCAAGGCACTGCCATTATCCCAAGGCACTGCCATTAGCTCTTGCCGAGTGCCCAACCCATAATTTCTAGTTTTCTATTTCAACTTTTTGTTCTTGCTCCCCTTGTGGGAGCTATTTTGGAGCCCTAACACATAAAATGAGAGAAAAATATTTTTCCCAAGAAGTGCATCTCGAGGAGGGAGCCTTGCAAGGGAGGGTTTGCGGTCGGTGTGCTGCAGCCAGCTGCAAAAGCCTCTCTGTAGCTCCCTGGCACTCTGCTCAGGCCGATGCTGCTGGCAGCACAGAGCTTGCTTTGTTAAATGTGCTGCTCCTTGGTACTGCTCTAAATCATAGTTGACAGCAGGGATAACTAAACTGGGCTGAAATAATAAGCCAGTGCTCAAGGAAAGCTGGCAATGAAGCCTAATGAGACAAATGGAAACTGAGCTGAGCCTCAAAGCAAGCGTCTTACTCAAGTATTGCTTATGAGTGAGGATTACCCGGCAGATACTGGGGTGGTGTCTGTGGGCAGGCTGTTACACAAGCACTTGCAGACGCTGCTGTCCTCGGAAAAACTTCATTTCAGCCTGGCTGTGAGAGCTGCACCGTGGGTCAGAGCTGGCGGGGTCTGTCCTCATGCCACAATAACTTCGACTGCCCTGCAGCCTGAGCCCACCTGGCCTCCTCTTCCTCAGAGGAGGATTCCACTGATCTGTGCTACGGGTGGGAATTAGGGTTAAGGTCTGTTCTGTTCAGCTCCCTCTTGGCTTCTGGAAGGCAGCTGGTTTTTATCACATGCAGGGAAGATGATGTATTCCATTATTTTAAGAAAATCCACCTCGAGCTATGAAACCAGTCCTTAAAATACAGCATGTGCCACTTGTGTCCTTCCTTTCATCAGCTGTTGTTAGCGGAGAGCTACAGTAGGTCTCCTCAGCTGTTTCTTCCCAGAATAGTCTTCCCAGATGGGCCAGAAGCCCCTGGCTGTGTCCTCTCCCCTCCTTCACCTGCGGCTTAGCTAATGGATGCTGTTTCTGGAGCCGCTCGGCTGGCCTGTGGCAGCAAGAGTCACTGCAGCATCTCCATCCTAATGTCATCTCTCCCACCACGCAGGAGTAGGGAGAGATTGAATCGTCCTGTACCTGGAGATGTTGTCACAGACTGGTAACTTCAGCAGCAGTCAGCAGACCTTCAATGCCTGCTTTTATAATAGAGGATAAAAATATTTTGAGTCAGATGCTGAGTTTCTCATGGAACTAAACTACTTCATTTTAGCGAGCGAAACAGATTCTGCAGGGGTAGGACCTGCTGTTTGAGGGGGTTTAATGATCATCTTTCAAGCTATAAGCATCCTGATGTCCCAAGAGCCGTCCTAATGCTGCAGAAAGAGAAACCAGATTTACTTTATTAATTGCAAGGCTGGACCAGGCAGCAAATCAGCAGATTGATGATGCTGCAGGTTGGGTTTGAAAACAGAAATATTGCACATTTTGTTTGCTCTTTGATCAATTCACTGAACTTGAATATTGCTGTGTTTAGCATTTTGTGCTTCTTTTTTTCTTTTTTTTAATATTCCTGGACTGACTTGGACTTTTCCAGGAGGTTTTTTTTTTTACCCCACATTGCATTTCTGAAATGTTTCCACTCATTTTTGGTCTCTTTATGCCTTTATTTGCTTTTATTCCTGGTAAAATGCTGTTGTCCTTACAGAACAAACTGTCTGTTGTTTTCTGACCCCAGGTTACTGCCAGGGCAACGGCTTCCGTGTGGGATTCGGCCAGTGCTCAGGAAAAATCCTTCCAGCCCCGTCAGTTCTGTGATGACTGGAGTAAGGTGACATCCGAGGAGGAGGATCTCTCCCCGCCACAGCAGCTGTTCTGCTTTATTCAGATTTATTATTTTTATATGAGTGATTGGCATCTTACTGGTTTTAATTATCAATAAATATCTTAAAGATGAGTGTGGTGCTCTGGTGCGATAAGAAAGGATTTCAACACTAGCTTAAAATTCTCGGAATAAGATGATTGAAATGGAAAGTGAGATTCTTAACTCTTCTACTATATTAATAGTTTTTTCATAATTCTAAAAAGAAGCTTTCAATTAAACTTAAATATTCTGAGTACTAGGTTGATGGTAACAGCAGAGATTGAATGCTGACTTCTTTTTTTCACAGTGTTTATATGCTAAAACCTTGTAGACCATCCTGAGTAAAAGAGAGTTACGTGGCTGCACCCTAAACTAATTTATAACAAGGCAATTTGTAAATGTGATAATCAATACAACAGAAAGCAGCAGGAAAGTAAAAAAAGTATGAAACTAACAACCTTTTAAAATAATGAAAACGGAAATTGTACTGTACAAAAAAAAAAAAATGCCAGCAAACAACTGACGATGGCAAACAAGGCTCAGCACTAAACTCTTGCATTGTAAAAAGAAAATCCGTGCAGGCTTTGGAGCTCAGCCCGTACAGCGCAGCGCCGATGCGCAGCTGGAAATAAACCCCAGCAGGCTGCAACCTACGGCTGCCACCCCCCCGGCCCGGGAGCAGGCGGGTTGTCCCCACTCCCGCTGCCCTTGCACAGGCAGAGGCAACTCTCCGTCCCAGAACGAAGACTGGCATCAGCCCTGAGCTGGGAGTCTGTGTTGGGGCACCCCTCGACAGGGAGCACGGAGAGACCGCGTGCACCTTGCCCTGCTTTTAGAGGAGGGGAAATCCCTGTTGCTCTCGCCCTGTGCACCAGCTTCCCTGGGGTCAGGGAGGGAGGGTGAACGTCGTGGCTGGAGCGACCCCCGGGCGCTCACCGGTGGCGGTCGCACCGTGTCACCTAACGGGCTGCGGTAAGAGGATGCCGAGGAGGCAGATGCCCTTCCTGTGCTCCTGAGAGGCAGCTCTTGCCCTGGCGTCCCCTTGCAGCAGGCAGTAAACAAAGCCACATGCCACTTTTCTCAAGTGTAAAGGGCATCTGCCGTCTCCCGCTGGTCTACAAATCAATTTAACTCTATGGCCAAGTGCCAAATCACATCAATTAGAGGATATTACTGACTGAAGGAGCTCAGGAGACCGGGTAATGAACTCTGGTACAGTGCAAGGGGAACTTGTTAAATATTTGCTTGGTCCTCAAAGTGAAGAGCCTGATGAGGCTGCCGGCTTCGTGTGGCGACAGCAGGATGAGCGTAGGCTGCTGCTTTTCCGTGGCTGCCCCGCTGACCCTCCCGACGTCTGGAGGGTCAGTAGTTTTGCTGCTGTGGGCCATGAGGGTATTTAATGTCATCCTGGGAAGCACTCAGTGCTCGTCGGGAATGTGAACCTCTTGGCCACACAGGAGAGAAAAATGAATTTGAAATGAAGATTAATGAAAAAATGTGGCAGTGCAGATAAATCACTGCTAATGGGGCGTGTTCACTGAAATGGGCTCTCTTCCAGTGTGCAATAATAATAGACCCTTTAAAGAATGATACTTGGAGGATCATCGCTGAATCAATTTAAATTTTTAGCCTAAAACATTCCACTATCAGCAGGAGGGATGACCTGGAAAACAGTGGCTCGTTGTTTATCAAGGAAAAACTATTTCCCCTTCAGGGTCCTGTGGAAACTTGGAGTTGAACTAATAGGAAGATATTTATTTAATGTACTCTGACTCAATTGTCAATTTATAGGATGCTTGGTGCTCTCTTTTGACCTCAAAGGACAACCACAAGTTGACACCTTCCCTCTTGGATTTGGAAATAACTTGTCTGGTTTCTCTAAGCACAGCTTGACTTTACTCCTGGCAGCAACAGGAGGACACAGAAAGCATTTATCCAGTGGAGAAATTTCTCCACAGAAGCAACATCCATGTTGCACCTTGCCGTGTCTGATGTGTTGGAAATGCAACGTCTGAGGAGAGGGCTGCACCCAGAGAGAGACAAGAGCTTATGTTGGGGCAGTGTGTTATTAGTCATGGGTTTTGACCTTGATGCAAAGTATTTTGCAGCCAGGAAGGACCATGGTGTCAATGCTTTCTGGGTGCAGGAATACTTATTAGAAACTGGAAGTGTTCAAAAGACGAGTGGACGGGGCCCTTCAGGACATGGTTTAGCGGGCATGGTGGTGTTGGGCTGATGGTTGGACTTGATGACCTTAAAGGTCTTTTCCAACCTTAATGATTCTGTGATTCTGTGAAATCCATAGTGCTCTTCCCTAGCTTTGTGCAAGGCAAAGGCGAGTCCTGTACACGGGCAACGAGACCCTCTCCCAAGAGCCAGCCTGATGCTGCAATCGCTGCCGAGTAGGAATTGGGCTCATTGCTGGGACAGGCAGGAAGGTCAGTGGCCCTGAGAGCCCTGCTGCAAACCAAACCTTGGCAGGACGGAAGCGACCAGCCACAAATCCCCCCAAGCTGGCTCCCGGCCCAGAGCAGCCTGGGCTGCCACCCACAGCCCCAGCCCTGAGGGAGCTGGCTTTGCATCTGCTGTGGTCATGTTTTCCATCCCAGGGCCACAAACCCCAGTGTCTGGCCAAGCACCCCTGCACCATGCTGGGGATGGGGTGGTAAGGTCCCCCCTATGTCCCCACAGGTGACAGAGCTGAGCTACTCTAGCCTGGGGACATCTGGAGAACTCCCAGGTTCCCAGAAGGTGGAGATTTTCTGGAAAGGAGCTCAGATCCAGCTCTGAGAGCAGGTTTCAGAGGTGAGCTGGAGAAGCTCCAAAACCACGCTCAGGACAGAGCTCGGAGACATCTGCTGCGTCTTGCATGGATGGTGGCCAAAAAGTCAGGAGGTGCTAAAAAAGGAGAGAAACTTTTTTCCATGCCCAAGGTCACTTTCTTTTCACCTCCAGGAGAAGGTAATGGGCTTTGTCTGGGTGGGTGCTGGAGAGAACGGGGCCCGACAGCTGGGCGCAGCAAGCCCAGAGCCACCAGCCCCCCTGATCCCCGGGTACCCCGCGTCAAGGGGGGAGCGACGGGTGTATCGGTACTGCAACGCGCAGCGCTCTCCTGAAAGAGCGTTGCTTTTGCCTGGGACCAGCAGCACCACAGCCACAGCAGCACCCGCTGCCTGGGGAGGCAGCAGCCTCCAAGGCAAGATTTGGGAAACAGCCAGGTGCTCTGGGCACCTCCCGTGTGCTCCGTCTCCACCGGGGCAGCTGTGACCACTTTGCGCCCTTGGCCCTTAAATTGAAGGTCATGGAGCTCTCTTCTGGTTTGGGGGGAAGGTGTCTCTAGGGGGGGGGTGAAGCTGAACAAGGGTTGAAAGGTGAGGGTCTTGGAGCAGGAGGGTGCATCAGCTTGGGTGCTCTCGGTTCAGCACACAGACCTGGCGCTTAGAGAAGTTTATTTCTGAAGTGCTCTTTCAATTGGCTTGATCCTCTCCGCAAAGAGCTTCCCTTCTAGTTTTGGAGGATTTTGCTGCAGTTAGGCTTGAGCATGGAGCTCTCTGCTGTTAGAGATAGATTTTAATTTGATTTAAGTCTGTTTTCCTTAGTTTGCTTATATCTTGGCTTCTAGCAAAAATGAAAAAGAAAAAAAAAAAGTAAATCTGAGAGCCCCTTTTCCTCTGTCCCGTTGTAGCACCTGGGCATAGGAGAAGAAATTCCTCCTTGGATCTTCAGAGGCCTGGAGGAAAAATAAAGCATTTCTGCTGTGTCAGCCACCTGAGAGGCCTCGTTCAGTGACATGGAACATTGAGAGGGAAGAGACACCCTGCTTTCCCGACCAGAGGAAAAGGAAATGTGTGTCTAAATGGAAACCATGGCTCTTGTGCTTGCCGGGAGCATCCTTCCTGCTGGCTGGTGTTTCATGCTCGGCGGAGGTCAGCAGTTCCCAGTAGCGACCCGTGCTGGAGCGCAGCAATCCTGGGCGTGAGTAATGCTGAGATGTTGGATGAAAAGTCTTGGAGGGATGCAGGAGGTGCTTCTGTCTCCTCCTGCCTTATCACGGGGTGGTCGTACACGCAATGAATCATACTGCCTGCTAATATTTTGTCTAGTTTTGTTATTTTTCCCATAAGAAAACTAAGGGTGGCCTTTGTTTGATACTGTTTGAGATGCATTTTCTTATAGATCAAAGCATCGTCTGGTTGGTGTGTAATGAAAAAGCTGGGTATAATTTACAACAGCGCTGTTGGTATAATTAAGTGTCAAAAGAAAAGCATGGAGGAAAACCCTAAAGCGTGTTTCAGAATTTAAAGGAAACAATGAATTTTCTATGTGAAATGCTGACATTCTTCACCAAAAATAGTTTTCTGCAGAGATTCTAACTAGAAATGGATGCGATATGACAAAAAACCCAGTTTTGACAAAAATGTTCAGGTCAGCAGTGTTCATAACTCCTTCATTAACCAGGCAGTAATAACTCAACGTAAAATGCTCTTTCAGTAGCCATTCAGGGTCAAGGTAGTGACTCTGAGGGGGACGGAGCTACTAGGTGGTATTCACATTGGTTTGGGCTTTAAGCAGTAAGGCAGGAGGCCATTTCTCGAGCTTGATTGCTGCTTCTGTTCAGGATGCCCACACAGTTGCTGCTTAGTGAGAAAGAAAGAATATTTCTGGAATTTTAAAATTGATGAAGGCTTTGGAAGTACGTGAGGGACATGCTGAAGTACTGGCACCGTGCTGCCCCACACTAATCTGCTGTGAGCTGCTCATCTTTGTGTCCCCGCATCCCCAAGAACATCTTCATGACAACGCTTTCTCTGTTGCACACGTTTGGTTTTCCAGGAGGTTTTAATTACAGACCTGTGCCTTCTAATTTTTACTCCATTTGCTCCATATTGTCTAATCATCAGCTGTGACAGAGCTGGGGTGGACATGGTTAATGTTTAAGGGAAACGCTGCAGGAGTAGAAGTCCCCGGCGGCAGCTGAGCACCCGCTGGGACAGCTTGTAGGGTTGACACCTTGTCAATGAACATTAAGGGATTGGTTGGGAGTGTTTCTTGTCCCCTCCTCGCTGCGTGCTGGATCCAGGGCAGATGTGCTTCGGGGCTCAGGACCCGCTGCCCCGCGGAGCGATGGATACCCTGGAGCTGCCGTGTCCCAGGACTCTGCTCAGGTGTGGGTGGCTCTGGGGTTCGCCTGGGGGGCTGGTGGGGTGCCCAGCTCTGCTGCCGTGTGCCCCTACCAGGTACTTTGTCCTGCAGAGGCCATACGGCTGCTGCCTGAGAAATCCAGTTAGTCTTCAATATAAAATACGTTTCAAAAAACTTCGCTTTCCTTACGGCTTCAGCACACTTAATGCGATTTTAATACATTTTTGATTGATTTCTGCTTTCCATCTGGGAGCTGCCTGGCCAAGTCCCAGTACAAAACATCGAGTTTTGTAACTTAAGAAGTGTATCATTCAACATTTCTTAATGCCATTGTGGATTGAATTGAACTCAGAGTAAGTGCAACCAGGAATCTTAAACTGTGTATTGCTTTAAAAATGTATGTGTGAGCAGTGTTTTCCTCCTGGTTAGCAAGAAGGAGCAGTGGCCAAAGGGTATCAACCATTTTTAATGAAAACTATTTTTTTTTAAAAATAAAGAAGTGCAAATGCAAAAGAACATTGAGTGAAATCAAGAATTCCCATTGCAGCATTAAGACATGATTAAAATTGGGGATTTAATAGCCTTTATTTAAACAAGTCACCTGAGATGTAAAACCACAGGACAGCCAAGACAAGTGGTTTGAAGCCTGGCAAATCTGAGTTGACAAGGTCAGAGACAGAGAGGGTAAGGAAGGGGAGAAGATGAATTTGAATTTTCCAGCCTGTGTTTAGCAGGGTTTTCACACCACGGGCAGCTCAGCCAAAGCCACTGCAACGGTGCTGCTGTGCCCGTGGCTGGTGCAGATCCAGCACCACCACGGACCAGGACTGAGTTGGGCATGGGATGGGGGAGCTGGCGCATGGTGTCACTCCATGCATTGCCACGCTGACCTCAAAGATGCAAAACCGCAGGGCTGGCTGCTCCTTTGGGCTGCCTCCTTGCCACAGCAGTAATGCTCAGTCTGCATGCAGGTCATGGTGTCACCGCTCTCCTCGGGTCTCTCCAGGTGGAGAAGCTCAAGGCTTTGTAGGCTCAGTTATCGCTAAGAGCTAGTGGGGGACCGCATGCAAGCTGCAAGTAGTGCAGGGGACCAGCATCAGCCTGGAAGTTTAATTGGGGTCTGTGTTAAAGTCAATCCCTTCACCTCATACACCCACTCTGTTTTCTGGGGCACTGGCTGCTGAAGTGAACCTGTTAGAGACGCGAAGTCTGCTGTGCTCTCCACCCTCCCCGTGTGTGCCATGGAGATTGCCAGTCCGAGCACAGCGCTTTCCCCATCAAAGTCCTGAGCTGACTTGACTTTTGAGCTCTGGTAACGTGGGTTGAGGTTACCCCTGAGACCTGCAATGACCCAGCAAGTGGGGACGCACAGGCTGCAGCAGCGTCGCTTGTGTGGTTCCCTGGCTGGCATCAGTCCCTGCTGCTTTCAGAAACACCTTTACGCTCACAGTTCTGCGGGGTGTCTGCCCAAATTCAGCCCCTGCTGGCTTCAGTTCAGATGTGCGCTTACGTTAACCGTAGTACCCGCTCTGAAAACAGCGTGAGGACTCCAGCCTCTGCTTCTGACCAGGGCATGGTTAACGATTCATCAGTGGGGTTTTGTCTTTGTGGCAAACTGGGTTTCAGGCACAAACGTCCTTGTGCCGGAGGACTTGCTGCAGGGACAAGCAGATATATAAGGTGCCCAGCTTTCAGGCAATAGAGTCTTTTTTTACAAGATGAAAGAATTGGCAATTTGCCTCTATCTTTTTTGAGAGCAGGAGTTCCCTGGGCACTTTTTACTCAGCATATCCCATGCTCTGTGGCTTCTTCAAAGAGACCCCACAGATGCTCCATCCTCTTAATTTTCAGTTGCTAGCATGAGGGATTCCAGTCTCAGTGGCCCTATTTCTTTTGGTATGCAATTTGTTACTGACAACGAATTGCTGAAATACAGCGTGTCCCCCACTGAACTGCAGCTCTGCTCAGCTCAGCGCTCTTCCTGACCGAGGGAGTAACCTGGAATAGCCCCTGTGGAGGGGCTGACCTCCCAGCAGAGCCACAGGAACACTTGGAGCTCCATCAGCTCTGTCCGGAGCTCCTGAGAGTCTGTAGTGGTGTTGCTACACAGAGAGCAGTTTTCTGCTCTCACCCTCCAAAGGAGGGCTGTCAGGAATTTATCTTTCTTGAAAACCATGCCGTGCTGTGGGTGGTTTTTAAGAGGTCCTGACAACCAGAAGTGAACCACAACAAAGGCAACAAGAAGGCTTTCCATGTTGAAGCTGTTTATTGCATTAGATAAATACATTTGCAACAAGCTTGAATTATTTCCTCTGAGTGCAGTTGCTGGTAGTATGGCATAATGATTAAAAAAGAAAGAAAACTAGCAGAGGCACTTGTTGCATGCAGCTGAAGTTACTACCAAGCCCAGCAATGCAGTCTCTGCTAAAACAGACCTTCCACCGGCCGTGAGCACAGCTTTGCCGACGGGGCTCGCGGGGTCGGTGTCGGGCGGGAGCTGCAATGATGCCCCTCGGGTGGGCAAGTCCCGACTGAATGCAAATAGGATAAAATCTCTGCTTTCAGCATGATGTTTAGTATTGCTGTTGATTAAAGAGTGGTGAGGTTGTGTGATTGTAACCAGTGGGGGTAAGCAGAAATTAGAATGCATTTACATTACCTATATAAAAAGGATCGCATTGAATTTTACATATTCATGTGAAAAGTTTGGATGTGAATGTGTAGATGCTTATGGAGACCTTTTTCGTCAACAGAAGGATGGACTTGACAGGCTATGCCAGGAAGATAAGTACCTTTTTATTAGAAAATAGAGCTACCCATAGGGATCTTTCCTTTAGGATCTTCAGGAAAATCCATAAAATAGTTTGTACAGCTGGACAAACAGCAAAAAAAAAGAAGTGGCAGACATTCTTGCAAAGCAAACTTGTTAATTTGCTTCCCCAGCATTTGTAACCCTTTGGTCTCACACGGGCTTTGCTCCTGCAAGGGCCGTGCGTTGCTGTCCCTGCCCTGCCAAGGACACAGCGCGACTGACCCTGGTCTCTGTGTAGTCAGACAGTCTGCTCAGAGGCTTAAACTTAAGCACATGCGTAAGCCTTTAGCTGAACAGGGGCTTATCAGTGGTGCATGACAAAGCCAAAGAGTCCTGCATGCAGATAAACATTGAGTGGAGTATTGGCATTGGGAGGAGTGATGGCAAGCTCTGGTCCTGCTCTGCATCAGCTGTGAATGCAGCCAGGTGACTGGCAAACTGAAAGTGTCTCTAGCCTGGAAATAGATTTATTTTGGGGGGTTTTTTTTTGTTTGTTCTGTAAGTAGCCCCACTAGTTTCTTGGTGGGATATGAGATTTTACGACAAAAATGGGTTCTGAACTTTACCCCAAGGAACAGAAGCAATCTCCTTCGATCTAGGGCATCCATTCCTATAGTACAGATAGACACACTCATGAATGAGACACCAATGCATGTGCTCAAAGTATGGTGAACATTAAACATTCATGCTTGAGAAAGTCCTGTTAGTGGTGATTAAATGGCTAGCAGAAACTGAGGCGAAGTAACAGCCCGATGAGCAATCTGGAGTGGGTAACTGAAGCAGTGGATGTGGTCTCTTGGTAGAGCATAGCAGGATTAAAGCCATTCCTCAAATCTCCCGCTTCCTGAATGGGATCTCCTACCACAGGTGAGCAAAAATTGTGCGGTGCAAAAGATCCATGTGAAAATCTCCACGTGCCTCACAGCCTGCTGTTGTGGGAACTCCAATCACAGCGCTGAGCACCTTACATCCAGACTGTCCTCCGAAATCAGTGGAATATGTAACAAAGCCAGGTGCCATTTAGCATGACTCAAAATACTACAATCTTAATGAGAGAGTTAACGGAGGTCTTGACAAGTCCTCTGCCTGGGGAGAACTTCTCTGTTGGTATGCAGATCCTCCCCATTAATTTCACAAGGAAACCTTATTTCCATACCCCTGTCTGAGGCTCTCCAAGCACGCTCTGGTATTGTGAGACAGACAAAACAAGGTGAGAAAAGTTAATATTGTTGTACCCATTTCACCAATGGGTAGACTGAGGCACGTAAAGTGACTTGTGTGATCAGCAAACAAATCTGTCAGAGCTGAGAATAGTAACCTACATGGTCTACATCCTGAATCCTTGTCCCAACCTTTGGCTCCGCCTTTCTCACCCACTGCGCATTGCCTTATGGCAAGAACCTAGAGGTCAGGTAGGATGGTAAGGAAGGGGAGAAATAGTGAAACACCCTTCTTTTGCAGATTTGTGCTTTCAAGTCTTGTCTGCTCATGATGCTTGTTGTGGTTTCAGTACGTACTACATATCGTTTTGGCAACTCCTTACCAACCCTTAAGCCAAACATGTCACTAAAAAAGGCAGCTGTGAACAAAGCGTAGAATTTGGGGGATACAGGACATCAGAATCCCTCAATCCCCACTCTTCAAAAGGTAAATAAATTCCTAAAGGATCCATGTTCACTTATGCTTTCTTCCATAATGGCTGTTTTAATGAATTGAGAGAAGAAAATGTACAGCTATCCACCGTATGAATTTGTGGGAAAATTCGTCTTTCAAAGGTGCCGAATTTCTCCGAGGTAGAATGCGTATCGTTGTATGTTACTGTAACTGTTATGCTGAGGAGCTTGAGACAAAGCTAGGAGCAATGTCTCCTTGTTTATTGTCTTTGTCATTCTATTTGTGTCTCATCCCACTGAAGTGCACATGAAACAAAAGACGGATGAAGTTGCATGTGGAATCACTCTTTGAAAATCACAGCAAGTTCTGTGTAGTTGAAACCAGCAGCATCCAAGCTCTGCTCCATGGACTTTCGGTGGCTACCAAGCTCATCCTAAGTGGTCTGACACATCTGTCTAATCCATAGACCTGTGGCAGATGATAAAATACCTAGTGTTTGCTTGAGTAGGATAGAGTGAGGCGGTGCTACAGGGACAACAGCAGTCCATGACCCCCTTGGGAACTGCAGTCTGAGTGCTTCTGTGTCCTGATCGCTGGAAATATGACTGCAGTGTGGTAGGGACTTTATGTGCAGAACCAAGCGAGGGGAGAATAAATCTGCTCGTATAACCCTACTTAACATTTAGTGCTTTAGTGCTTCTACTTACTGATGCTCTGGGATACAAAATTATAAAATCTGTGCCTTTTTGAAACATAAATATTATGGCTGAGGAAGATAATTGAAGCAATCTAATTCCAGGAAAGACAAATTGTTCTTGTTGCTTTTCCAAATTCTGATTGTTACCCTGGATTTGTGGAGATAATGAAGGGAGGACAACCTATGCTAGACCAAGAATTGTATTAAGAAAAGTCTGGAGAGTCTTATGCTACTTGAGTTACAATGATAACTGTTTGCATTAAAATAAGGGTTGCTGCATAGTAGTAAACTGTGCTGGCAGAACGGCTTGCTGACATCCTGATCTGTTGAGCAAGAATCATTTACGCTGTGTGCTCTTAAAGACATTGCCATTGCCCTGCACATCTGAAAATGGCTGTTTGTGTGTTGGCCCTCCCAGTAGGGAAAGGCCTCCTGGATCGCAGCATTTTATGGCTCTGTCTACTGAAGTCCTTTCAGTCATCTAGATGCTGCTCCTCCCATGTAGATGTAGGGATGGCACTGTAAGGGTCCATGATGACTTTTGCACAGCGAATAATCATCACAATCAAGAAGAGGCAGAGGAAGACGAAACAGGCTAATGTCAGTCCCTTGTCCACATCAACGTACACAGGCTCTGGGGTTGGTCCCTCCATTGCTTACGGCGCTCTTCATCTGGGTTTATATTTACTCCTAACATCATCGACCACCTGCAAAACAAATACTGTCAGACATGAGTGACTAAGTGATTGCCGCGCGTGAGTACGGGCAAACTCGGGGGCAGAACTGGAAACAGAAAATCTCTGTGATATATTCTTGTAGGGAAGTAAACCTGCTGGAAATGTCATAGCTTGGGTAACTGAAAGCTGTGAACAGGAGAAACCTCATCTCCCTTAATTTTGCCCATGAATGCTTCTTGCTAAAATATTAGGCAATAAAAAGAGATGCTAACAAAGAAAAGAGAAGCAGTGGTGGATGAACGCTATCCGCTTGAAATATCTCGAGTACAGACACTGAGGTACAGATGCAGTTCTTGTCTCAACATTTCCCAATCATAAAAATATTTCCTCTCCTTTGCTAGTGTGAAAGAGCAGACAAATGGTGGAGCAGATTGTTTCTATCCCAATTTTCCTCTCTGCCCAAACATTCCCTGTCTCTCACTGGCACAAAGCAAAGTGAAAATTACGCGTACTTATTTTCCATAGCATCTAATCTCCGGTACTCATAAGTTCTCCAGGCAATAGAAGATTTTGAGGAGCAATATAATTTTTAAGTGGGTGTTTTATCAGCCAGAGAGGTAGAGGTGATTATGTGATTAGTACAAGGATTATATTATTTGATGCAGATGTCTGCATAGCTGGAGGTCTCTTCTGACCTCATCATCTGAATCCATAACCAAAATGGCTTCAGCAGAGACTGATTCCCTTCTGCCTCTGTAAGTTTGCCTCTGGGTCGTTCGTTAGCTGCTAACACTTATTGCTTTGTATGCTGAGGCTGAAGGAGAGGCACTGACCTGACTCATGGAATTGAGTCACTGCCCAGGGACGGGCGAAACTTTTCCTAACAGCCACCTTTGGCTAAGGTGGGAGGTAGAAGTCTTGAGGGTTACTGCAGTAAAAGAGCAGGAATATGGAATGCTGCTTTAAAACAAGCACCAACAAAAGTCATTCCCATCACACACAATAATCAACCTGAGAACGGATTCCTACTTCATTTGGAGAAGACAGGTGGGAAGGAGAAGATACTGAACCACAGGGAGAATTGGGTGAAACTTGGGTATCAAATGTTCCAGTTGCTCTCTGTGACTACATTAATGCAGTGAGGAAATCCCAGGTATGGGTTTTATCTACACAGCCAAGTTTGGTTATCTTTCCAGTGAGCTGATGCTGCTGGCAGGGCTATTCCAGTAGCAGCTCACATGTGCCTGCAGCGTCGTGTTCTGGCAGCATCGTGCTGTGCCAGCTGTGAGCGGGTGTCCCAGTGACTCTGCACCTCTTGTGCCCTGAGAAATTTTCTCAGGGTGAACTGAGGACCTTTTATTTTAAAAGTTCACAGTTCCTTCTTGGACTCATAACTTACTCCTTTTCAAGTTGTTTTCCAATCTCACCACCTCCTAGATCCTACACGGCAAGTATAAATCAGCTGGGCCCTCTAGTCTATATTAAGCACAAGGATGGCAGATTTTTTTGATTTCCTGAAAGCACAGAAATTACTACGACAGCTGGCCCTGAAGCAGGGAGAGGAAAGAGAAGCTGATGATACAAAGTGAATGAAACCAAGCAGACATCACACATATTTACCAGTCACATCCTTAAGATGGACCAGCAAGTTTGGGCTCATGAAGAAACCACCGAGGAGTGGGGTCAGATTTGCAATACTCTCCTGGCCTGACCAGAAGTCTGTTATTCCCAGAAGACTGTATTATCACTCTATTTCACCGGCCAAGAGATCTTACATTACAGTTTATAACTTCGTTTGGTGAAAAAGAGTCAAGACTTTGTCAGCAAGGCTGAGTATTAAGTGTGGATAATTGTTTTTGTGGAGCAGAAGGAAAAAAATGTTATCAAAACCAATATAGCCCAGTCTTTCCTCAAGTACTCTTGTGAAGGTCCAACAAGGACGGATTTGATTTCTTCCCTCCTGACATTCTGGCTATTGTACGATGTGTTGTTATTTCACGCTAAGTTACCTCCTGCAGAATATCAGAACTACCTGGTAATTTCCATCAGTACTGATCTTTGATGAAAAACTGCATTTTCAATCAAATGTGCTTTCTTCTAAAAGATGAATCATTTACTCGGAAAATGATCTGAGGTTTCAAGCAGAGATCCATCCCTTGAAGACTTTTCTAAATAGCATCACACAATCTCATGGGAGTTGCGGTTCAAGCACTGCATCCTGCTGGCCTCTGCCCACGGGACTGTGGATGGACGATGTTTCCCGTGAAACACCTGAGCTGTCACGCAGCCCTCTCTCCTACTGGAAGGGAAAAGCATGTTATGGAAGGGATATGGCAAGCAGAAAGGTTTACCCAGAGAGCAGATTAAAAGCGTATGGCACCTGAGCTCTAGCTCGCACAGGAAGCTGTCTAGTGACAGCTTGAATCTAATGGTTTCAGGTTTAGGTTGATCTGTTTTGCCAAAAAGTCAGCATTTTCAGTGGGAATATAAATATTCTTTCCAAAAAGCTGTTTTCTTGAGGTTGTATAAATCACATGTCTTCCCTCCTTCCGCTCTCTCCATAAACTTGGTAACACTTCTGTGCTGTGACCGCTGTTCTGCATTAAGCCATCAGTGATGGAGAATGTGTTTCTTGGGGCTGGCCGGAAGGGTCTGGCTTTCCAAGTTGCCCTCCCCGCTCACAGCTTGACTGCTCACCTGAATCTGTCTGTGCGTTGTCGGGGGGGAAACCTCCTCCGCGGATCCAGCTTGGCAGAGCCGCACCAGCAGAACGCTCGTGCCCATCCGAGTCGCGTGGTGGATTAGGTGTCAGAAGGCATTTGGTGGTGTTCTGGGCTGTTAGTTACGGCATTTCAGCTGGCTTGGCAGCGCAGAGGCAGTTACTGGTGCTGAACAGATCAAGGCGCTGGAGCGGCGTTGTGTCTGAGGCAGTTGTCTCCAGGTTGATTTATTATTGCTGGAACATACCACTGTTCCAGATCAGGCATCTGGGGACCATCTCTTGCCGGTCCCCAAATGTCAAAGGAGTTATTTGCACGTGTTCACTAGGACTGGTTCCTCTCGAGAAAGTCCAGCTCCCCGGTTTTACCACGGACATGCTGTTTGATTATTATTTCCTAAAAAACCTTTGGCACGGCCACAGATAGGAATCTGCCTGCAGATCCACCAGTGCACAGGGAGGGAACGAGCTTGTTCCCGTGGGAATAGCCAACATGCCTTGTGTCTCCCAGCACAGACAGCTGGGGCTGCTGCGTGGCAATGATGTGCTTACGTACACGAGCGAGGGAGGGTACAGCAGCTACGTGCTGCTCCCCGCTGTCTGCCAGGTACTTGTGGTCTTCCATCCCTGTAGCGGCAGAACAACTTGTTCTGCTTATCTTCCATCTCCTTGGCCAGTGCATCCACCTCCTCTTTCATTTTCTTGGTGCCCAGCAGAAGAGCCAGGTTTGGAGGGGGGTGTGGAGGTGTCTTACAGGTTGAAGCAGAGCTGGTCCGTGCTGGAGAAGGTGCTGCCTGCACATCCTACCACCTATCTCAGCCACAGGGGGATGTGCTCTGAACGTTAGCAGAATGGTTTTGCAGATCCTCGTCTGGCTTGTGAAATCCATCAGTGCTACTGAAACTAACTGTCGCTCCAGCTACAGACTGGTTGGCGGGATGCTTTGCTCTTATTTACCAGCACAGCCAATGTTGACAGCATATGTGTGTGTGTGTGGGGGGAATAAATTAGCAGAAACAATTATGAAGGTTCATACTTGAATGATCAAGTTTCCTCTGAATAGCTAAATTGTAGAAAATGGCTTTCTTTCCAGATTGTCAGCACTGAGCTGTAGAATTGTATTTTTTAAAATGTCTTCAGATTTGTTGAAAACATAATTTGGTCCAAACAAAGCCAAGAGATGAAGAAGGGCAATCCCTGGTTCAAACTATTAGGTAGTTTAGCAGTCCTGAGTGTACGCTCTTCTGTGAATTCCCAGGTGTTTCAGTACAACCTCTGCCCCTCCAACTCCTCTGAGAATAGATGGGTGCTGCAGGCAGACTCCTCAGCCCGCTGGCTTGCGGTGGGCAGTGTAATTCAGCACCAAGAGTGACTTGTGCGCTTGGCTCCTGGTAGATTGCAGAGGGCCAGGACCAGGCAGCAGCTGTATCTCTTCAGAGGGGTCGGCGTCATCTAGTTTTGATGCCCCGGTCCCCCGGGCTTGTTCTTGTCTGACTGTTCTTGCAGTCAGGAGACCCTACAGCCTGGCAGTCATGTGCAACTGAGACCGTGGCCTGGGGATAAAGAACTTGGGTACCTCAATGAAGAATCTGTCCTGAGCATTTGGTCTTTGGTCTGCTGTTTGTTTTGTGTTTCCCAGTGCTGTTTTCATGAGGGACTGCCGTAGAAAAAGGGCTACAGTCATTTTTTATGACCTTATGTACACAGGCAGAGATATGTATACAGAGATATGGCATTCTCTGTAGTATACCAGCTCCCTTACAGACTCTGTGTAACGCTTGTGGTCATTGGCGTGGCTGAATTTTGCAATCATTCTTACCTATGGAGGATATGTTAAAAGACTTTTCTTTTTTCCCCAAACCTGACAATCCTGGCACTGTTGCTTTAAATACAAGGCAATAATGTACCACACCTATTGCAGAGAGCTGGTCTAAACTGTACCAGTCTCTATGCTGGTTAATCGTGTTTCCACTCATCTCAACCTGTAGGATATATTTAAAAACATTACTTTTTTTTTTTTCCTCCTGTACTTCTTTCCCTAAACAATAGATGGGAGGGGAGGGGAGGGATGGGAAACTATGTGAGTTCACATATGCAAGCAGATCCCTACCTTCCAGACCTGGGTAGGAAGCCTGTCACATCCCGGCATAGCAGCATTGTGGAGTTAAAATCCTGACTGTAGTCATATTTTAAGTTTTGTTAGTCAGTGTGGCTTTAACAGTGTTCAGGCTCCACTCAGTTTCATGTCCACCCACACCTGGTAGCAGTTCTCACTTGTGTGTTCTGGAAAAAAAAAAATAAATTCACCGTTGCTCATCAGGCAGGATGTGGGCATTACGGATTCGTTAAGCATCTGGGAATCACCGCAGTGGCAGCCTGAGGCTGTCTTGCAGTCATATGCAAGGTGGATTTATTTGTCAGACATTCCCAAGAGGAACGTTTATGATACAAAGAGCAATGTTCGAGCCCAAAGTTGTCATATCCTTATTTCTTCTTAAATAAGCAAAAACCCCATTTTTAACTTATAGCGAAACATCAACCATGTCTGAATTGATACTGCTCAGGAGTCTGCATCTTCAGTTAGCTTTTGGAGATTTTGAACTTTTTTTACAAAAATGTCCGGAGTTGAAGTGAAATATTTCAGTCGCTTAAACAAAACTGTTTGATCTGAGCTGATATACCAGGACTTAAAAACTATTAATTATTAATCATTTGGATTTTTTTCAATCTGATTTGGGAGGATATTCTTTTTTACACATCCACAAAATAACTTCAACCAGACAAACTCTTAAAACCTGCTGGGTGACAAAGCCGTTTCCCTACTCATTTTTGCTAACTCTCTGAGAGTCCAGAACACGTTTGTATAGCTCCTCAAGCCCTGCCCCACCACTACAGTAAGCCAAAGGGTAAGAAAACTTGTTACTCTTCTTGGGGACCTCCGTCTCTGATGACCTTTCATGCTTACAGCCCTAATTAGGCCAGAGCGAGGGGCTGGACGTGGCCAGTGATATCAAACGCGCGTGATACTGGTAACCACAGCAGACAGCCCTGACTCCTGCTCAGCAGCACCGCTCACCAACTCGTAGAAAGATTGCTTAAAACCTTATTGTTACTCATTGCTCTGGGGGCATCAGGACTTTGTCATGGGCCGTATCTACCATGCGAAGGTCTCTGTGAGCATAGACCAAAATGACAGCAACCGTTCCGGGGAACTTACAGTCTAAGTGTGAAGAAGAGACTATTTAGCTTGGAGAGCACATGGTGAGACCGGTAATGGCTGGGGAAACCAATGCCAATGACCCAACTCCTTGAGTACCAGCAGGACAGTGAAGTTTGCTTTGCAAACAGCCTCTGCAGGGCTTCCCTCACATCTTTAAAGGGGATTTGGGGGCCGACCAAGTGACAGATGCTGGAACAAGGGCCAAAGAGAAGTGTGGATTAGCCTTTTGGTAATAGAGGTAGAAGGTGGGAAGAGCTGGGAAGAGGCTGTTGTGGCCCCTGAAAGAGGAGGTGGCTCACATGTCTGGGGGATGCTCTGAAGGAAGGAGCAGGAGCTGATGTCTACAGTAGTATTCGGAGCAGGGGCGAGACACTTGTCAAAGCTGGCGGAGAGGAGGTTGTACTGAAGCTGTGAGGTGGTAAGAGCCTGCCTGATTGTTTTCAGATGCCTGCAGGGATGGTTACTCTGAGATGTTGTATGGAAAGGAGTTTTAAGATGTAGGATGTGAAGGCTGCAGGCAAGAACAAGCCAAAGATGACCCCAAACCCCAGGTGAGGGGACTCAGCCGATCAGGGTGGTGTTTGGGTGCGGGAGTAGAGGTGAATGGCCGGGAAAGAAGGTGAAGTGCTGCTTCAGGAATGTGTTTTGTGTGTGTCAAATGAACTCACCTTCAATTTGAGGTTCAAAGCTATTCAACAGGAGTCCAGACACTTAATCATACTCTAATATTCTTAATCTAGTTTTGATTAAAAACTCACTGCCTCTGAGCACAGAGTCAAATACCGTAGATATATATAGATGAACTTTTTATATCTAGAGAGCAATAGTATATGACCACTACCATCATTTAGAAATTAATTGTCCTTTCATACTTACAGTTCTTTCAACAGAAAAATCAATACTTTATTTCAGTAACTCTGGCTTCTGATGAGCATGATTTCTCCTATGTACCTGTAGCGCACAGGCAGGTTTAATTTTTTTTTTTTAACCCCCTGTTTGGTTGTGGAATTTTTTTACTTACTCTACATATTGACTTCAAATCTTTATGCTCAACTTAGTTTATGCAAACTCATTTATTTAACCTAACCCACTCAGTTATGTTCAAGAGACAAATAATCTTCCCTCAACACACTTGCTTTTAGCCAGTCATAAATTGATGACAGTATTCCCTCTGAAGGCGAAAGACATCATTTATGGGTTCCCAAAAAGCTGAAAACAAATAAACACATAAATCAATCTGGACAAAGTGTTAAAAATTGCTGCTGCACAAATGTTTCCTTCTTACATAACCCCATGGCAAGTATAACATTAATCTTCATTGAGAAAAAGATGCAACATACATTTAAAATAACTGTGGGCTGCTTATAATTTGAGAGCACCCTAAATCAAATAATCATTTCTCACTCACTTGAGGAGCATGTGGTACTACTTGTTAACAAAAGGAGGAAAAAAAAAAATATTTTATCCTTGTGAGCAAGTAACTGTTTAGAGATATTGAGTGAACTGATGGACAGTTGGGTTCTGGAGAGGAAAGAGCCTCCAGTCTCCCGGAGTTCAACTTCTGTGGATAATCCTTGATTAAGCTTTGAAGTGAGAGCCTGAGAACACCTTGGAACCTTTTTCAGACTGGAAATGGTAGTTCAGAGGCAAAAAAAAAGTGGGGTAGAATCAGTGATGGACCTTATGAGTTGCCGGCTGCCGTGCACAATGGCGGGAAGCGCTAGGACTTACGCAACGCAGACTGGCTGAACGAGGGCAGGTAAGCCAGGCCTGAGGCGGTGATGGTGCCTTTGTATCGGCTGCTTCACTATCCGTAGGGGAGCGGGAGAAGAAAGGACACCCAGCGCTCCCTCAGGCCCCGGCTCAGGGCTCTTGCCACCGCGCCGTCCTCGGCTGGGCTGGCGCGGAGCAGCGTGCGGGCCGGCGGCCCGGCGCGGCCCCGGGAGGAGGAGAGTCCCGCGCCAGCCGTGGGGCCGTTTCTTTGGTTCCTTATCTGCAGTTCTGCCGTGGGCGCGGGAGCTGCGGCGACCTTGTGACACCCTCGGCCTCAAGCCGTCCTCCCTGCGGTACTCGCTTCTGCCCGCGGGCCGTGGGGAGCGTTGACTCACCGGCCGCCGAAATGCTTTGATAGACCGTGCCAGGAAAGCGCAAAGCGATGCCTGTGAGATGTAAAGTTTAGATGGGCTTGAAAAGGAAGGTCCATCAACGGGTATTTTGAGAAGGGCCCTGAAGCTGCTTTTCTTGCCGCTCAGCGCTGTGATGCGCAGCGCGTGCGTCCCCTTGCACCACGGTGAGTGGGAAACGTACAGGGGTCTTAGAGGAAAAAAAAAAAATGGTCTTGGCTTTTAAGCCAAGGCTTGTCATGTCTGAATAGATATGATATGAACTCGCTTTAATGGAATCTCTGTTTAAACTCTCTGCTGTTTAAATCCTATGGAAGGAGACGAACATGCCTGTTGGTCCCGTCAGTTATTTTATAAATTAAACTCTGGCTGTTTGCCAGGAGAACTATAAGCGAAGCTATGTGGAAATTTTTCACTGCAGCAAAGCTGACAGCAAGGAAAAAAAAAAACACCACCAATTTTTTCCACTCCTGCTCTGAAGATTTTTTTTTTTTTTTTTTTTACAAAACAAAAGGTACACTTTGAGGTAGAAAAGCAACTCCTTTTTACATGAACCTCTACCTTGTGGTCACGATGTCCAGTTTTCTCTGACTTGCAGAATAGTTCTCAGACGCACCTTTTGCCCTTTCATCTTGAAAAGCTACATATGCCTGGATCAGATTGAGGCTGTATCAACGTTTTGACCTTTGAGGAAAAGCATTGTGGATGAATGCTTACTGAAATAGCTGGGTTACAACTGTAGAACTGCTACAAACATTGGTGTGAAAAAATCACGCAGCCCAGCTTAATTTCCGAATTGCTTATTTAAAATTAAAATTTAAATTTCCACTAATGAAGGAAACTCGTAGTCAAGAAGATATTAATTTAATAAGTCAGAGGCAAAACAGCAAAAAAAAAAATTACAGGTAGCTTTGCTACCTAAGATGTAGGTTTTGTGTATGCAAGTACTCATCCATACTGATAACTAATTCATAAGCTTTTTTAATACAGACTTTTCTCAGACACTTCAGAAATTGGCGGGGAGAGGGATTTGGTCAAATAAACATAAGCAAAAACAAAGCTCAAAGCCCAAAGTGTGACTTGGTTCAAAACAAAATGACCCAAGACTTACACTGGGCTCCCATCAAAGGCGCTGCTCGTGCCTGTTCATTTTCAGAACCGGTTTAGTCTGCGGGGGACACTAAAGACAGAAGTTTGTAGCTTGTGCTCATGCATGTAATTTACTGTGCTGTTTCTCTGTTTCTTTGTGTTGATCTAATCGGAGGCGCGATGCCAGCTGAACTACATCCTATCTCAAACCGAAAAAATTTTGCAAAGGAGTCGTAAAGATTGAGTGAATGAGCCGTGGGACATAAAGGTGCTTCTGTGTGGGAATATGGATTTGATTGCGAAGTAGGACATGATGTTAAATACATACTGTCCAGCATCTGTTGCCAGGTCGTTGGGCAAAAATGGACCTACAGAAAAAATGGTCCCAAAACCTGGAAATGTTGCTGAGTAAGGACGAAAAATCCTTAAAAAACTTTGGCAAAAACAACCCTACTTAAACAGATTTATCTCTCTTCACTGGTACGAGGAATTGGAGAAAAAAAACAGTTGAAGGTCTGAAATGAAAAGTTAGGGGCCCCAGGTGATCTGAAACGCATTTGGGTTAGGGTCGTTTCAGGGAGTGGTGCTTTGTGCTACGTGAGACATCCAGAGAAGCTTGCTGCTCCTCACCCTCTCCAGCTGGAAAGCCAGAATTGTTGCAGCATGTTAGCTAATTTTGGCTGTAATTTGCCAACAGGAGAAGTAGAAATAGCATTACTAATTTTTCCCTATTTTCTTTTCCCAAGAGAACAGTTTTTCTCTTACTACTAAAAGAACCGGGAGAATGAAAATTGGCCCATTTTCAGAGACACTGAATGCCTGGAGCACCATCTGGAATCACTGCGACCAGCCAAACAATTCAACATCACAGAAAATCTTCCTGTTGTCAGCCCCCTCTTTCCGTACAGTTCTGCACATGAATACTGCACAAAAGCTTCTTTCTGATGAGGATCCAGTTGGCTTTCAGATAAACTATATTTTCAACTGTCTCCCAGTGGGGATGGATTGCGTGTTCCTTCAGAGAGAGGCCTGATGATTTTTATTACAAATGAACCAAAACCTTGAGGCAGGACATGCATTACATTTCCCTGACAGCACTGGTGGGAGTGAAGGATCCTGATAAGAATTTAAGGATAATTGAACTCTAGTCTCCAGCTCTGCAGGTAGATAACAAATATAGCAGTCTCCAAATTCTGCATGTCACTGAGCAAGGTTGGGTTGAAAGGATAAATGGTCCATTGCTCAGAAGAGCGAGGATCAGTCAGGATCCTGAGCCTAAGTCCCAGCTGTTCATGGTCTCTGTCTCTTGTCCTTCACAGGGCATGTGGGCTATATCTGTACTAATGTGCCCGAGACTATTTTTTGGCATTGAGGCTGGCTGGCAAAGAGCAGCCCATGCAAATACTGTTCGACTTGCTTGACCTCTGTGACAGGTCATCACTCTATAATGTCATTATAGAGAGGGATTACAAAAAACTTGTAAACTTTGAGTATCTTTCAGTGGCAGAATATATTTGAGAAGTGCTAGATAGATGGGTGTAAAATACAGCTTGTGCTTAATCAAAGACAGAGAACAGAAAAGACAGTCAGAAATGATCTCTGAGAATGGTAAAGCAATTGGCCACTTTCTGAATGGGCTTTGGTGGCATGAAGTGGGCAGAATACCTGTTTAGTGACCACCAGCACAAGCCTGACATTGAAGACTGTTCAAGTGGTGAAAAGCCACCCGATGGCTCTTACTCTGGTCATAATTCCCATTTCTGGGGTGTGCTCCCTGGATCACCTCCAAGTCTGCAGTCCTCGGGCACCCGAGCTCTGGGGGGCTGCTGCAAGCTAGGCTGCAACGCAGCAGCCCTGAAGCAGCTCTGATCTGTGCTGGTGGTGGCTTTGGCCATGGCTTTGTACTAGGGCTTGAGGGATGATTATTGCCTTTTCATTTCCTCCTGCCCTCGCATCCCAGTCCGTGCTGATGGTATTACCAAGGCCTGAGTTTTACCTGTGTTTCTACATGCTTTTTTTTCTGATTATGCTTTAAGTACATGTGCAGCCATTTCATTACATCAAGAAAGGTCCTTTCTTCAGCTGGAAGCTCATTGACTATTCTGTGAAACTTGTAGTCAGAGCCACTCTTTAATTAAGACTGTACTGAAAGGAGCTTTGATTCCAGCCATGTATTACAGCCTGATGTTGTTTTCTTTGTCACTGCGGCAGATTATTGGAAGTGTAGTCCTTGATTAAAAAGATTGTGTGCAATTACATTCCACCTCCACATCTTCAGCTAGATCAGTAGCTTGTCAGTGGGTCACTGGGAATCAGACTTCCGGAACCTTTGTACATGTTCAATTTATAAAAGACTGTGTTTCTGGCACAGCACCCGACAGTCCTATACAGCCAATACCTTATTAATGTGCAATTAGCCACAAGGAACACTTTGAAGTGCATCTAATGTATAGGGAGCGACGAGGGCTTGCTTGAACTGACTCAGCCGTTTGGAAGGTCTTTTCTCCTTTGCAGGGATCACACCAATTTCTGAAGGTGCTCACATGTCTCAAGCCTAAATGTTGGTTTTCCCCTTCTAGCCACCTTTATTACTTTGGTTTCCGGTGAACTATGATCACTGTAGTTTGAAAGCAGGTCAGTGTCCTGAGGAATAGATACCTTCTATGAGGGAGTTCTCTTTAGAACAGCTAAAATAGTCAAAGGGATAATTAATTGCTTTACAAGTGCCTGAAGAAGACAGGACTCTTGAGTTTGAGAAAAAGGTTGCTGAGGAAAAATGTGTTTGAGCTTATACAAAATCACAGATCAGGTGGGTGGGAAAATGCTTTCTTCCTAATTAAAAAAAATTCTTCCATTTCCAAAATAGGGAAACTTGGGGGCATTCAATGGAACTAGTAGGAAAACAGCTTGAAACAGTTAAAAGTACTTTATTCAACTGGTATTGACATTCTGAAACTTGCTGCCACAGGAGACTG
Organism: Phaethon aethereus; assembly: GCF_964289735.1. Taxonomy (NCBI): domain Eukaryota; kingdom Metazoa; phylum Chordata; class Aves; order Phaethontiformes; family Phaethontidae; genus Phaethon; species Phaethon aethereus. Next base: position 9,480,122 of record NC_138588.1, read on the forward strand.
TGGAGACAGTACCAGCATGCTCAAAAGGGGTTAGATGAATTATGGACAACAGGACACTGAAAGCACTAAGCAGAGGTCTTCTCTAAAACTTCCCTAACACATCAGTTGTGGATGTTGGAGGATGGACTGCCAAATGTGGCCAGGCTTACATGATATCCCTCATGAGCATCAACTCCTGATGCTACCAGAGACAGTACTGGGCTGGATGGATCGCTGGTCTGACCCAGCAACAGGCTTCTTATGTTCTTATTTCTTTGATTGCTAATGATTTCAGGCTGACTCCTGGAAATCCCCCTTTAAAAAAGAGAAACTATTAAAGGTCTGATCCAATTTCAGCTTCAATCTCTATTTATATCTTTAAGTGATACAGCTCTAATACTTTTAAAACCAAGCACTGATCTTTGCTTCTAGGTTAACTCTGTCTCTCTATATTTACATATTCAGCACAATAATGAGATTCCTCAAAAGCTTTTCATGCATGACAGGAAACTAAGCTCAAACAGCTCAGTCCTATGAATAATAAGGTGAAATGTGTCCCAGTGGGGGTCTGCCTGCTCCCTGACTGGTATTTGTTTATTGTCATGGGCTCATTTTATGTCTGTGCTCTTGGAGATTTAGATAATTGCAAACACGGGCGATGGAGGCTAGTTGTCTTGCAGGACACTTGACTTTGGGCCAGAAAAAAGTACATATCTAACAGAAATTACATCCCCAAATTAGTGTCCTGGAAAAGACAGAATTACCTTTGAACACCATCTCCCCAGCCATGTAACTCAGTACAGAGCATCCAGCCAATGACCTTTGAAACTATATAGGGAGCAAGGTATAATGATGCTATTAGGTTTAACTAAATTTTCCTGCCTTGTTTGGTGTACTTTGTACTTCTAGATTCATGTTAGGATAGCAACCAACTGGACCGCAGTTATTCCTTGTTACAGAACTAGCCTTTTTCTAAGGTGAATTTTTATATATGTGCAAATGCAGGTCTGAAATTGTTTTTTGGACTAAGTGTTCTTTTTCCTTGCCCTTGGATTGTTTTCCCTGCAAGGTCTTCTAGATGGTCCTAGCATTGTGCGTGATGGTAAGGAATGACTCCAGGTCTCCCACAGGTTCAATGTGCCACAGCTGAAGCCAGGAGCATCTGGAAGGACAGGACATTCAGCTCCAAACAGCACTTGCTGTTCTGTCGCTCAGCTGCGGTTCTGCCTGGTGATATTCCATCAGTGCTGGGTTCAGGAGCTACTCCTGCCCTTGTGCCAGCAGCAGCCAGGTTTCTTAAAACAGGGTTTTGATTGAGGAGGGGGGAGAGTGAAGTGGCAGAAGAAGCCTCTATAACGCCGCCGTGGTTCAGCATAGGTCTTCTCTTAGAAGGTGAACAAGGCCGACTGGTTTTCATCAGTTTTGCAGTGTTTCTAACATTAGCTGATTCACAGAAATAACAAAGCCCGTCATCACCTCCTCTGTCATTGCAGATTAACACGAAGAACTATCCGGCTGCAGTGGCTGAGGGAAAATGGTTTCCTCTTTACTAAAAAATTCTGCCGTTATTCTTTGGGGTTTCCAGTTCGGTATTGCCACAAAAAACGAGGCCTCTGCGTGCGCACAGCCGGGGAGGCAAAGGCGCGCGGGCTTTGCGCGGCGGCAGCTCACGCAGGCTGCGGGCTCTCCGTGGCGCGCCGGAGCCTTGCTTTGCTTCCAGCTGGCTGTTCAGACCGGGCTTGTGCGAGTCCCCTGTGACGGGGATGCACAGACCTCAATTGTAGCAGAGGTTGAGTTAACGCTTCTACGGGAAGGCAAATAAAATCACATAACCTCTTCTGTTTTTCTGAGTAAACTGAAAGTAACTACTAAGAAGTAAGCATAATATATTAAGCAAAGACACAAGGGAGATCCTTTAATAACAGAAACCTCCAGCACTGCCCACGGTCTGCAAGTCAGAGCAGTGCCTGACAGTGCTGTGCTTTCTATTTAAGCCTGCTCTGCAAATTGAACTTTGCAAATTGAGATTTACTCAAGCTTTTTTACTACCTATTTTTTTTACTACCTATTGGCGCGACTACCCAAACTGCACCTGCAGCTTTGAGCGGGGGGCAGCGACGGAAGCAGCCCGAGACTGCTGTAAAATTTAGTTCTTCGAAACGCACCAAGCCTCAGAGTAGGAAAGACACGTATCGGCCGGTTGCTAAAGAAGACGGGGTGCGGGAAGGCGCGCGGAGAGGCTGCTCGCAAGCAGCCTGATGCACGCAACGCTACCGAGGTCAGCCGCCGTGTCGTGATATCCTGCGTAAAGGATGGAGCTCATACGGCAGAGCTGCCTCGGGCACCTTTCCTGGGTTGAATGAACGTTGCAGCTGCAAACTGTTCAAAAGCAGAGATATACAGCACTGAGCTAGAAAATAGTGCTTTATGGGCATGTTAAAATATGGTCTGCACATTGCTAGGTACCTTTCCTTGACTTTTCCCTAAGCAGAGAATAATGTTTGGCTTGCATTTGCTTGACTGCGAGCACCCTTGAACTAAATTAGCTTTGTAAATGTTGGACTGGCAGTGGACGGGTTGATTTCTAGCGGAATTCTTTTAATAATAAAATGCCTCATAAAGACTGCATTGACTTCAACCAGGCAGACTGTGGGCAGCTAGAAACTTTTCTTTTTTTCTTTCTTTGCTTCACTTTAGCCCAGTATTTTTTGGCTAACCAAAATACAAATGCCTGACAAATGTCATCATCTTTCTGGCAAATGTCCCTCATGAGCAGGAAAATAAAGAGCAGTATTTATTCACGTGGACCTCTGATCGGTCAGGTCTGAGGAGAGGGAGACCCAATGCGATACTCGGATTGATTAAAGTTTGTGCTTCCGAGACAGTTATATGAAACCAGTGGGCCATATAGGCTGACAGCCTACACTTGGCATTCCCCATACGATGCCGTGATATGATGAGCATAAACTTTAGCCTTCCTCCCCCTCAACTTTTTTTTTTTGCAAGTGCCACACACTGACTCACTACTGACTACGCAGTGAGAAAGTGGTTTTGTGCATTGCTGGGTGGGCCCGTATGTCTGAAGGCACCATCTCGACATCTTCTGAGGCTTCTGTAAAACCAGGCCTGAGAGCTAAGCAGCCTCAGGAAACCCTGCTGAACCTTTTCTCTCTGACGAAAGCCTTTCTGCCAGAAAGCGTGCTCTAACTGGAACACTGCATTCCCAAGCCAAATTCCCCTTGGTATCACCTCCCCTTCTCTGCCAACTAACAAACCCCTCATTTTCTCAAAGGGAAGTCCAGGCAGTTTTGACTTTGAAAAATAAGTGCCAGCAATTATCTGATATTCCATATGGCCAGTTCTATTGATATGCAACTTTTGGTAGGAAGTGTTTATATATTATAGTAATAGCATAAAAACCGAAGCTTGACCACAAAGGATAATGTTCAAATTATTCCTTCGGCATCTACTGAAGGTATAGTTTAAAGTAACAAGCCTTCACGGAAGTCTTAAGTCCTGATAGGCTGTTTTGTCCCAACTTGAAGCTTCTCTAAGTTTATGGAGTAGTTTCCTGAATGTTTCTTGGTGACCTACTGCAGTGGATACCAATTAAAGCATTTGCCAGGTTTCTTATAAATATAACCTTGAAAAGTGTATTAGCAATCTCACGGTGAGATGTAGCCAGCTTATGTATATCTGTCCATCAAATGACAATGTAAGTGCAGCAGTTAGGAACGAATGCAGATCTGCTTTTAAGAAATTGGAGACGTCCTTGCTGCACACCACCCGGTACCTGTGTCTGCCGGTTTATGCTGCAGGGACTCCCCTCCACTCCTTTCTCCATTTAAAGTCTTCTGACAAAGCTGATTGTGGCAGCAAGCGACTTGCATCAATGTCATTTAGGGAATACGAGCATTTGGTTTTTCACTAGTTCTCGTGCCTTGCCCTGAGTTTCAGATGCGGCTTGTTGGTGGTTGAAACCACGTATGAAGTCATTTCAGTCACTGACGTCAGATGCATTTCAAAGCGTGGTAACTTGTTGCTCCTGCACATTTTGCTTCTTCCAGTAAAAGTGTGATGGTTTGCTATTTATTTTTAGGAAAATTTCTTCACTGTACATTCACCCTTTTTACTCTACCCCCAGTCCGTTGGATAACTAATCATCTCAGGGATCTGCTCCGTTATAGAAAGTGACTCTAAAAGCTGTGTTCCTTTCCCTGATTTTTTTTATTACTTTTTTTAAGCTTGGGAAACAAGATTGCTTTTCTAACCCTGAAAACTTAGCCTGGGAACTGGATCTAGGTTCTTTGCTACCTCATGAATCACCATCCTGGGAATGATTCTGCACTGGAACTTGGAACAGCCTCGTAATTCAGGAGCCAGGAGACGTCCCAGCTCCCCCCCACACCCTGGCCTTACATATGGCATTGCGGCTTTGCTACTGGATATAAAAAACCTACAGAATCTGTTTCAGCCAGGAAGCAGCTGAGACTTCGAATGCAGATGAGAAGTAGACTTAATTCACTTGAGTAAAGAGAGGTCAATAGAAAATGAACATTTTTTTTCTTGTTCATAATTGCATTTTAAGGTACATAATAAATAGATGATGGTAACCATGTGCTAAAGGGTTCAACTTCTCTTAATTGATTAAAATAGATTCTGTAGGCTGTTTCTATTGAGGATTTAACACAACGTGGTGTTACACCATTGCACCAGGGTGGGTTGCAGTTAACTGCGGCGCTCTCCTCCGGGTCAAGCAGCTTTGAATTCACATGGTTTTCCACAAGTCAGATACTCTCAGTTGGTACTGACAGTCACCTGCCTCTGCCCTGCTACCCTCAATACTGGGGCAATAGCAGTATATCTGGGGCCTTTAGCACCAAAACCCCCTGCTGTGTCCCATGTGAGCTGAAGGAGTCTTTTCCAGGCGTTATATAAAGTTCAGCTGCTAGAAAGAGGTTGAGGTTAGTGGTCAGGCATGCTGAGCTGAGGGTATTGTGCCCAGCTGCTCTTTCCTTTTTCCTTTCCCTCTACCCCAATGCCAAATCTCCGGTATAAAAATTTGTGGTGTTTCAGCTCGGTCAAAAGTGTTAAAAAAGTTCCCCCTTAATAACCCAGAGCAGGTCTGGGAGTGACCACAAGGACAGTCGTGCTGGCAAGCGGCAAGGGCTCTAGCAGGAAGGGGAGAGTGATGGATGGTTTTGGATGGACAGGTGGAAACAACCGTTTATCCCGGGTCAGTAGGGTGAGGAAGGCCATGTCCGGCTCTATCGCAGTAAACAGTGCATTGAGTTATAGAAGCATGGAGAGAGGAATTGAATTTCTCCTGTGTGGGATCTTCAGAGCTGGGACTCCATCTGTTCTGACGCAAGGTTGTCTTATATTTCATTTCTCAGAGATAAGACAAGAAAAATTAATATCTCCCCTGTAAGATGAGACAGTAAAATCCAGACTCTGTTTTCTCTGCCTGTGCATGGAAGATTCTGGGAGAAGTCGTTTTATGCAGCGTCCTGGAATGAAAATATTGTTTATCCTACCCTTGTCTAGAACGAAGGCTTTTGTTCTCCAGCCAGAGAATGAGAAGTGTACTTCTGAAGTGTCTTGAAGTTGGCTGCAGTACAGGTTGCTCAACATTAATTAAAGAAAATAAAATAGCATAATCATCATGGCAATACCAGCCCAGGGTTTTATCCCACCTCCTTTAAACAGGCTAAATAAATCATTGACTTAATAAATAATTTTCCATGAAGTGGCATGGCAACTGCTCCAGTTGACTGGCATGCAGGCAGACAACAAAATCCTGGCAGAACTTTAACACACACATTTGAAAGGCAGCATCTCTGGGCTTTGTCTTTTAATTACAGAGCATTAAATCATATAATGCGTCTAGCTCTAGGCTCTCTCTCGGCCATGCCTCATGTTAACCTGTTGTCAAAATAAATTTGATTTGCAAGCATACAATAGTCAGGCTGATATTTTAATTTTAGATCGCTTCTCTGAATGCCATTCTCACATATGGGTTTAAGCATGTGCCTAACTTTAAATATGTACTTAGGGCAGCCCTGAGAAGTAAAGCAGTAAGGCCAAGCTGATACGTAATTGCATTTAGATTCTTAAATTCTCATCGACTTTAATGAGAACAGGGGTTCCTAGGCAGGATTTAGGAGCCAATCTATTCCTATGCCTTTGACTTTTAACCTAAGTTCAACTAAGGCTGTCAGACTTAAATGCATGCTCTAAGTATTTGCGTGTTCTGCTGGATGGCACCTATAATACCCTGTACTTTGCAGTCTTTGTACTGGATATGGTACTTCTCTTTCCCATCTCCACCTCTGCTATTGAATGTCAAGACAGAAAATTGAAGCATTTCTAATTACAAGTAGAAAGGAACTTTCCAACTTTTCAGATAAACGCATTAATTTTTAATCTTCCCTGGAATTCAGATTATTTCCTCCTATCTCAAGAAATAGTAACCACCTCCTTCCTGTAGGTCAATGTGCATGCATTAATTTAAATCCATGTGCCAAATGGTATCAGAATGAGCTGAAAAAACAAATCATAAATCTATGCTGACCAGGCATATTTGAAAAAAAATGGCTAGAAATAAGTGGCTTAGTAAATTAATACAAAGCCTTTGACATCATAAGTGCTTCTGACTAACATGCACACAGCTGGTAAAATGGAAGTTTGTCATCTTGAGTATTAAATAGAAGGAAGGTCAGAGAAATTAATTAAGTAAATATATAGCAAGGCTGACCTAGCAGTCATTAAAAACTCAAATCAATGGCTATTTGTCTTGCAGGACAAAAACATTACTACTTACAGAAACATTAGAGAACTGTGTACTTGGACCAAGTAGATAGAAATTTATTTTGGAAGGCTTTTCTTCCTAGCACAAAACCTTTTCAGGGCATTTTATTCACACATGCTGGACCTTTCCGTTTTGTAACTGAATAGTAAATCCTACCCCACACTTACTGAGACCACAGCCTCATACAAGCACTGCAGTAGCATTTGCCCCAAACAACAGGTAGTTTTTCAATGGCTGATCTTATTACACAGCTATGAAAGCAAGAGTTAATGTACCAAAAAGAGAACTCCTAGCAATAAGCCTTTGGCCAGAGTTATAATGAGTACATTAACGTTCCATTTTAAGTTTTGAACTGCGGTAATGTTAATAAATTATAAAACCAGCTTTAGCTCCTAGGATGTCCTGAAATCAATGAATGGCAGTTCTGTCATTGTCAGGACTCAAAAGACAGCACAGGCTGGGAATCATCCTTTAAAAACCATGGAGTTCCATGTTCTTATTTGGGAGACACGCAGTAAATAACATCGATACCAATGGAGTTGCATATTCATTTTCAGCCTTATTTTGCATCTCGGCGAGATGTTGTTGCCAGCTTCAGTCACGTAGCAGCACGTCTGTAGTGCCTCTGAGCTCTTTTCCAGGATGGCAGCAGGCGTCTCCATGCTGCCTAAAGAGTCGCGTGTCCCGCTTGCACCGTTCCTTGTGCTTTTAGCTCAGCGAGTGATTCTCTCTTTGTATTGAACAGGACACAACATTGGTGACTGCTGTTAGATGTTTCAAGTGCTAATCTTTTAAGAAGAAAAACTATTTCGCTTTCAGCCTCATTTGCTTATGCTTCAAACTTTGCAGGATCCTCGCTGTAGATATAGTTTGACAAATGCTGCACTTGGTGATGATAATACAATCTGGGAGTGTTTAACTGGAAGCACCGAGCATTAACTGGGAATAAACCTTGGTTCTTCTCCGTGGCTGATACGGTTCAGTTGTAGATAAGTTCATCTCCCATAGCACTGTGTGCTTTGGTACACTCCCTACGCATTCTGCTTCAGTAGTTTACTTCCCGTTATTTTGATTTTATGCTGGCATAAACCTACGGTAAGACAGTGCTGTGCAAACTTTATAACCTCAAGGAATTACTTGGGACACGGTGAACTAAGCATAATTCTATCCTCATTTATCCCCATAAACAACAAAGTCCATAAATCATCTTTCATCTTTGGCATGCAGCGGCACTCAGGAAAAGGCTATGCAGAGCTCTCCATCACGCACATGTAGGCTGGGACCCTGTGCCAGTTAAGACAGCAATTTGAAGACGTGCTTCCAAACAGCAAGCAGAGAAAACCACAGAAGTAATCTTCTTGATTCCTCCTTCTTTTCTTGTTATTTCTGTGTGTATATAAAACCCCCCAACCCCTCATACAAGACAATGCACACACATACTAGAGCATCTATGGATCTCCCTTTAATTTAGAAATGTCCTTTTCCTCATTTCACACCCTCTGAGCTTGCTGAATTTTATTAACGCTATTTTAAAATATGGGAGAACTGAGCTGTGTACAAGGCCAAACCCCTCTTTTTTTTTTTTTTTTTTTTTTTTTTTGAGAAAAGCTCCTTTTTAAAGCTTTGACTCTGGATACCGAAGTGATTCTTCATTCTCTCTGGAAATGTTCAGTCCTATGCTCTTCCACCAACGCCAGCTCTCCTGTCGTACCTTATCTATAACACACGGTGAAGGAAATTACTCTCCCCCTTCCAGCACTCAGACAGTTCAAACTGCAAGCTATAATATTTAGCTGTTAATGTGGCAAATCAGGTGAGAAAGGTGTTGTATTGCTGCGATTTGAATGCTGTTCAGAAATGCTGAGACATATTAAAGTACTTTCATGTCATTTAATGAATAATAAATGCATTTGTTATTGCAACGCCGCTCAGGCAGGGAAAGCATTGGCTTGCATGAAGTATGTCAGCAACCGCTATTTGTCAAACAGAAGTTGATTATACACAAATCTTTCCTCCCGTAGAAGTGTTTTCCTGAGTGCCTTCTGCTCATCATTCCTTCCTCTTTGCAAAGGAGAACTGTGTTTTTCCCCTCTGCATGCACTTGCACTTTACGTTTTTTAGTTCCACCAGCTGGAAACTATTTCTTCATCCTCCTTTTTTGTAATCTGGTGAAAAAGTGCTTTTATTCCTTCACAAATTCCTTTTCTAAACAGTAACCAGCAAGGACGTTATGGAGCAGTGATTTCCAGCACCCTTTCAGAGTCCCTGTAGTTGTTCTGCTGTATAAACAAATGCAGTATATTTTTGAGAATGATTGCAAGTAAACGACCCCAGATTTTATGTTCTGTGCTCATGCTAGTGTCATGTTTTGAAACAGTAGCTTCTCAGAAAGTTACTGAGATCTAAGCATCTAAAAAAGATTTGTAGAATTATCTTTGCTATTTTGAAGATGTGGCTATTATTCATTCCAACACATCTCGCTTGCTAAACTGGTTTTTACAAGAACTTTACTAGTTATTTAATACCCTGCACGTCAATTTGTTTATGGGCTCATTGAATGGCATGTTAATCACATACACATTTATATTAACCAGAGCTCTCTGGAAAAAAAAGAAAGTGCTAATACAACCAGAATTCTTATTCTTTAAGAACAGAAATCAGAAAATTTTGCCCAGAAAATCGGGTCAGAAATAGAATTCATTCTTCCTATTCTTCAAATCATGGGGAGAAAGCTCATTAGGATAATCTTACAACAAGATTCAGTGGAAAAAAGAAGCAATAGTTAGTCCATATGTCATATGAGAAAAGACAAAAAATTGTAGAAACTTGACTGTCCCCCTCTGTTTTCCTCTGACATAAGGTTACATTTAGAGCATTTACTGCATTTTATTTCATGATAATACAAATATGGGAAAGAACACCACGATTGTGATTAAGAGCGCCTAATTCTGATCTCACTTATCCTAGCAAGTACTGGATCAGATCTGGCTTTCCTCATCCCTACATGCTTGATCTGCCAATTTTATTCCGTGTTTTAAAATTCTCTTTGGTTTGGCTTTTGAGGTGAGGAATCGCTTAATAGAAGCAGTGACATGGCATTGCATTTGGATGAACTGGCACAGCCCTGTTTGCAGATGCTCCTGCTTTCTGGTCTCTTAGAGAAGCATTTTGCAAAAATCCATTATTTCAGAGAGAAATGTATCAATAATGGAGGAAAAACAAAAATTTAGAATAGAAAGAGGTTGTTTGCTGATATGAAATACGGTGGAATATTAAATAATAGATCATGCACAGGAAAGGTTCAAAATTAGTCTAATCACTCAAAACTTTTGAAGGAACAACTATTCTTATTTTCCCCTGATGGTTACTACTCTGTTTTATGGCTTAAACTCCTCTAAAAAATGCTGACTTTGTGCAGTAGAACTTCCCGGTATTTCAGAAAAGTGCTATTGGACGGTTGCGTAGTAAAATTAATGTCTGCTTGCGATTGTATATCCTGCTGCTGTTCAAAGACCCTCTTCTCTCAGGAAACCCAGTGAATTTAATAGAGCCGGTGCATAAACTTTTCTTTTCCTGATCAAACTTACTAAATTTTGCAGGCATTCAATGGGTGAGACACTTTGGATCATATGATGAAGAGGGGAAAAAAGACAGCGAGGAAAATGTGATAGCAGAGGAGCTGCAGCTCTGGTCTGGTGCTTTTTTAGAATTCCTTCCAACACGGCCCCTTCCTCTCTGAAGGACAGCTTGGTGGCACTTCTCTAGCTCCAGGGCAAGGCAATCCTGGTTTTTCTCCGCTAGAATGAGACTCACCATATTAATTGAACAAAAGCTTTTCAACTGTGTTGAAAGTTTCACTTTAAATTGCTTGTTTTTCAGTTTACACAAGCCCTACACAGAAAGACAGACTTAAACAAACCTCAAGTGATTGGCATCTACTAAGAAAAGATTGTTTTGTTCACAGAAAAAGGCAAAATACTAAGTATTTTTAACCTTTTTTGAAAAACACAGACTTTTTTCTTTTTCCCAAGATTATCTGTTTAGAGGCAAAGTCAGGTTCTTGCAGCAGGTGGGTAGCAGGGAATGCAGAAAATCATGTTAGTGCAAAAACAATGGAGAGCTTTTTATGTGGGTGTTTTCCAACAGTCTCTAAGACTCACCTGCCCATGCGGAGACTGTGACCTCAGCCACACAGCATCGCTTAAATTATACGTCTGAGAAGGGTGGGATTCAGCTGGCTCAGAGTTAGATCTGGGACTACACCTTTGTGACACAAAATGTCAATAATATATGCACCAACCTTGCCAAATCTTTCTCTGTCCTCCGCTTAGAAAGCGTTGACTCCACAAAACCTCCTTTTAGATGCCAAGTTAATTTCTTTAAATTCCTGTGCTAGAGTCAGTGTCCAAATGGACTCTACGGCAGTTTCCTATAGAGTCTGCTTCCAGTTGGCCATGGCTTTGAAGTGCACTAGAAAGGCTCATGTTTCTTGGAGATGAAAAGTTTCTCTTTATTTTGTTCACTTGAAAAAGTGGCTTTGAAAGCTGTGTTAGAGCTATATCTAGCAAAGCTCGTGTTGATGTCTTTCAGTTACTACTATCATATAACACATAATATGGCAATAACTGCATACAGGGTAGCAAACTTTTTATCAGAATAATACTGGCAATGTGGTAGGGTTATGTTTTCAAGACAGCAAGAAACCGAGATAATGTATCTTTAGAAATTACCTCTTGTCAGCTGAGAGTACCTATGAGGTCTTAGTCCATCTCAGAAAACCACAGAAGCTTCAACCACTAAATCACAGACTTCATAAAAAAGCTCAGCCTAGGTTGATTGCACCTGTGGTTCCCTTACACGGCCAGGCTTTCAAATTTAGTTTTAAACTGTAACTTCAGTGAACTTTAACTAAGAAGAATTCACTGAGGTCCTCTGGTGCCAAACTGCCCATTGAAGTCACTGGAGCATATATAAACGGTTCTGAGGGCAGCGTGTTTACATACACACTTTAATTTTGAAGCCATGGGACCGATCGCTATGATAGCAAAGGTAACTCTACTGTATATAAATGGCAAGACCGATCCTCCGCGTTTGGAAGCGATGTGTAGTCTGAGAGGTTCCAGCTGCTACGTATATAGCAAGTCCGGATATCTGGAAGCCAGGGAAATATCACCGACGCGTTTGTTCCATGCTTGGTGCGTTTATACTTTAGCACTAGCCAAAAGAAAAAAAAGCCTAGCAGTCAGTTCAGGTGCTATTTATGAACAAGTGACCAGTTAAATATCCCCTGAAAACATAACGTTGCTTTTCGAGCGAGATCCTAGCTGCAGGGGAACCAAAAGAAAGCTGTTCTGTTGACTCAGACTGCACATCTTAGCTCAATGTCTGTCGTATTTAATCTGTGCTTCCCTCACCTGCGGGCAGGGGTAATCGTAAAGTACGCTTCCTTCAGGTCTACAAGCTCAAGGAAGGAAGCTCAGAGATGCCACATCTGTAGATGAGCATTTAAAAAAAGCAGAAGAGGAATAGAAAAGCTTTGAGCATTCTTTGTTTCATAAGAAACGTAGTATATTCCTTTCGTACTGCGGATAAAAGCTACAAGAATTTTGTGGTGTTTGTGGGCTCCAGTGCTCTCAAGTCCCTCTCAGAAGCTCTTTTAATGGGCAGCTGGTGGAAACCCCAAAGGTGAACCTTAAGGTTCACATCTGTGTGTGTGTACACGTACGCAATTATACAGAAAATGCCCTCTCTGTATCTTACTCTTATTCAACCTCTTGCTCTTGTGGACAGTGATGATTTCTGCGGGGATTGGGCTTCCTAACAGCTAGCTAGTATGCTTTTAAATCAGTCACGGTGTGGCAGGGTAGTTTTGGATACAAATACCAGTTTCAGCCGTTCCTGTGATTGCCTGGTGGACAAGTCTTGCCCAGTAAGCGCTGGTGTACAGACACGGCCCTTCCCCTTAGCTGCTGGCTGAGGTGCTCAGCCGCTTTCATCAGGAGAGACAGGTATGTCCAGCTGGGACCCGTGCAGCTGACACATGGCTTTTTCTCTTGGATTAAAGACAACGTTTTTAGTACGAAACACTTTATAAGGGCAATTTCCTGTAGAATGTATGCTGCCTTCATTTCCTTTACTAATCTTGATTTATTGGGGTTTTTTGGTTTTGTTTCTTTCAGAGATACTGCTTCATCTGTATGCATTTCTTACCAAAGTCTTGGTTTTAGGAGGATTACATGAAGTAAACGCTGAGGAAAAGTCATATCCCCGTGCTGGTTTGCTCCAGTGGGCTACATTTTGGGATCTAAGAATGTCTAAAGGGCAGTTTAAATCACATCCCAGGCTACGGAGTACTACACAAGCCATTCTCTCTAGGCACAGTACTTCTTCATAAGAAAAGTTATTCTGTCTACTTAAACTCCCTCTGTAACCAAATTCTGTTCTTGCTTGTATCACGTTTTCATTCCTCTTTTAAAAAATTCTTTCCTTTGTTCCACACACAACTTAAATGAAGCCACTATCGGAAAACAAGACGGCGCATGACTTCATGGGCTGTGGCAGCCCCGTTACATGCCTGCGCCGTGCGGGTGAGGACTTCGGCAAACGAAGCCGCTGGTGCGAGGCTGGCTATTCACACGGGAGAGGGCTGCTCACACGGGCGAGCGTTTGCAGGGTCAGGATCTCTTGCTCTCCTGGGTTTTTTTCTGCGCCACAAAGAGTAACTTTTGCAAATGCAAGTAGCTGTAGGTTTCCAAAAATATTCTCAATATACCTTTCACAGAAGTCTCACAGGTTCTGATCCAAAGTCAGTGGGAGTCTCCTCGTTGCCTTCCATGGATTTGGGATGAAGACCCAAAGCAGAAGGTGGCTGGGGAAAAACTCCTTTACAGATGCAATTATGGGTTAGATTTTTTTTTTTTTTTTTTTACTTGCTAGAATGTGGTTATCAACCTGCTCCCATTCTCCAGGCAACTCTTTCAAGAGCTCATTACTGAGATCTGGCAGAAGGAAAATGATGTGAGGTGACAGCAGGTGTTTTCTGAACAGGAGAATCTGTTTCCTTCCAGAAAATACCCAGAGCGAACCTGAAGGGAACTGTAAATGCTGCAATGGTGTGACAGAGTCTGAATGGTGAGAGAATATAATGCCAGTCATCTTCAGTGTGCTGACCAAATACAGCACGTGAAAAGAGAAAGGAGAGATCTTTCTGAATACTTTTGCAACTGAACAAGGATTGGATCAGCTTTCCTTTGGTATTTCCTTTCTGGCTGCCTTTTGCTTGCAGCTTGCAAAACTGCAGCGATGATACAGGGAACTCGGTGGCAGAACACAATCCAGAAAACAGTATTTTCTGGTGGTTTGCAGATGCAGACAGTAGAAAATCCTTCGGTTTCTCTTGCTAGGAAATATTTTCACTGGCTGTAAGACACAAAGACAGGCATGTAAAATCGTAACAAAAAATAAAGCAATGTTTTATTAAATTGTGCTGCTAAATACAGGGGTTATTAACTTTTAAACTTGTATGATTTTACATGTGGTGATGCTTTTGAAGCTCTGGTGAGGTTACTATACAAGGATCTTTCTTTTTTTCTAAAATTCTGTCATGTGCTTGTAGATGAAAGCTTTGAAGCATGAATCCTAAAGAATCCCCAAAAATGGAAGACAAAAAGAATGCAGAATTTATTTTTTCAGAGTTCAGTTGTTTTGTTTTGGATTATCCAAGTTTCATGGCTTTCAGTAGTTATGATTTGTCATTATTTGCACTTCTAATAATAGGAGACACTTTCCTGACAAGATCTCGCAGACAAAAATTGGCTCCTTCTATGTTGAAGGTTAAGGCTTCCTCTTCTCTTCAGCCCCACTGTTTTTCACAGTCTCTGATGGGGCTTCGGGCTCATGGCTCCCAGCAGGCTTTTTAAAAATCACTGTTGAAAGTGAGCGAGTGCTGCTCAGCCACTCTGATGGATTGATATGACATGTTCTTTCCCCTGATTTCCCCTGTAAAGAAAGCACAAGGATCACAAAACGACTCGGGTAGCTCCACTGACCAGATGCTCCATTTTTATACTGGAGGTAAAGGAGTCAATATGCCAAGGCTCGATGTGACAAACAGCTAATGCCTCCAAGTGAGGAAGAAAAAATGATCTATTTCTGTATCTCCTCCTAAGTGAATTATGCTCAGACTGAGAGCTGAATTTTTAAACTCAGCTGGTGAAAATCCAGAACAATTCTGCAACACGTGGTGTGATATGGTTATTTGGTCAGAAGTCATAGATGTATTGCTGATGCTGATGGAGGGAGTGGGAGTGTGAATTTGAATACGGAAACAAAAATTGGATGGGTGACATCAGCTACTTTGGACCAGTTTATAATACAAACTAAATGTGTGATGAAGCAAATTCTCCAGTAATCACGAAATCAATCAGATGGGGCAGGGAGAGAAAAGGGAGGCTTTTCCACCAGGTCGTTTAGCTTTGTGTGAGCATGTGGTTCTTTACAGTCATCAGCACTGATTGAAAGTCTAAAGCAAAGCAATAAGGGAAAACCTGTGGTTTATGATAAAAAGAAATAAATCCTTTTTTGTGTTTCTAGCAGAAGAAATGTGAGCATCCATGTTTTCAGCAACCTTCAGTCTCATTTCCTCATCTTTCCCCCTGAACAAAGTACTGACTGACGCTGGTGATACGATCTTCTTCCTGCCTAGGAATCCGGCCGACTGCTACGAATTCAGAATAGCTGTGGGTAGGACCCACAGAGGCTCACTCTCACCAGGGCTAGACGAAACAGAATTGAAACTTAAATGCTAAAATAATGCTGAGAAAAGGTAGGTGTCTGCTGCCATTGTTCAAGCAAACCCTTGTTCAGTTCATGTGCTGTTTCCTTTGTATTTATGTTCAAAGGGGATTAACAGATCATGAAAGATGCCATGAACTAACTCATGAAGATTCAGAACTGAGCACACAGCATTTGGCGTTTCCTCCAGATGTTTCCGTGAAAATCAGGTACCTGATTTGCCGTCTGTCACTGATCATCAAGTATGTTAGGATACCTAATTTCACAGCCTTATTTTAAAGTTCAATGTACTGAATTATCTTCTAAAAAGCCAGATGCTAGAATTTGTGCCTAAAGCTTTAGAGAACAGGTACATAAGGTGGAGACCAGTTTTTCTGTGTCTGCTCAAGGTCAAACTGCCTTACAGGTGCACTTTGAAGGTACTTTGCGAAATGTAGAGCATGATCTTTCTAATTCTGGATGTTTTTTGGGTGCACGTCTATAACTTTTGAACAGTATTTGGAAGAGGCAAGTACATTATTTTTGCTCCTGTTTAAAACAACAGCTCAGGCAGCAGTCCTTAGGAAGTCCTCAATCTTAGTCCTTTAATCCTCCTTGAATACTACTGCACTGCTGCTTTACGCGCAATAGGTTCTGGGGCTTGTGTGGGTGTGGAAAGCGAAGATAGTCACTGTGGCAAAGAAAGTATTCTGAACTGTAGCTATTACAGCGTATTAAGCAATTGCTCTTGGTAAGAAGTGATAGTAGGAAATAATAGCATATTCATTTTGTTGTTGAAAAGGGATTGTCTAAGCATATATGTGAAAATTTTTTAAAATTCCAATTAAATTCAATCTTGATGCTCACAGCAGATAAGTATAATGAGGATTCGAAGAGACCTGTTATAAATATATATGAATAAAATAATTATTATGCAGCATATCTAAGTAGTTGACACCATCAGAAAGTCTACCCTTGAATAACAGGAAAGGAAGAAAACGTCCTTTCTTTTGTACTCAGAAAGAAACTATTGACTACATACGTGGCACATTCTGGACATCACTAGCTGTAAGATATTTTTCTTTATAAGCATGATAGCTCTACTAAGCATGGTACAAAAATTCTCTACTCTTGTACAAATACAGCTAAGCTTATCCCTTTAAGAATGTGCTGAATGTCCTATCTTTTAATGTAACGTTGTCTGCACCATTGGCTCCTGGTGCAACTATGACACATATTTTCATTGTGCTTTGAAATTATGGAGCATGTTTATCTACAGACTGTGTATTGTTTTATACAGATTTGTACGGTTTTGTCTCTGGTACTTAAATGACAAGATGGTGCAGTCATATTTCTTACCGTAAGGAGACGTCAGTGCTTCTACAAGTGAAAAAGTGGTAGAGGTATAGTGACATGAATTAAAGTAGTTTAGGAGACTCCAAATGTTGAGCAACTACTGTTAATTAAATTGACTTGCAACTCATTACTGGCAATGTAAATTAAAATTAGTAAACTTCCCTTTGCATGTATCTAAGATTGCAAAGCAATAAATTGAACTTGACTTATGAGGCAAGGCTCTTGCCAGGATTACTTAAAAGCCAGGATGAAGAAGTGAAAACATTTGCTTACCAATATACTTATTCTAGACTGTTGAGAAATTAGATTTTATACCTAGTGTTTTCCATTTTAATTTTGACATAAACAATAATATCTGGCAAATAATTCTAAGGTTCCAGTTCAGGAAACACATTTTGATTACAGACTTGGACTTGCATGAAGGCATAAAACCAGCTATAATCTTTTTTTTGTCTTACGATTCTCATTATGAATCCAGTAGCTTCCCAACATCAACTCTTCTTTTCATTTCTTCTCCTTCCCCCACTTTGTTCCTCAAAGAAAATAATTTGAAAACAGCAGCTTGTTAAATTAGCAGAATTAGTTTACCTGACAATGTCTGATGATAATGTCGTCAAAACCGCGTGTTCTCAGTATGTTCTAGTGACAGGTAAAATCCCTGCTATTATCTCATGACAAGTAAATCATGATTATCTCATGATAAGTAAATTATCTATTATCTATATCTATTATCTCATTATAAGTAAATCACTAGGTTTATAACACTCATTCAGAGATATCTTATAACAAATCTTCGTATGTTCCAAATTCATTATTGGCTTTGCTGGATATCTAGATGAAGAAAATAGGGACAGATGACATATACACTGATCATGAACCTGTTACTGGAAAAATTGCACTGATCTTAGTCCTTAAATGAGAGCAACTCTAACACCTACCAAGTGCTTGTAATCAGAAAGGGAGAAGTTGGAATGTGAGAGAAAAGAGGGGAGCAAATCAGATTCAGATGCAATTCATCCTCCTTGTAGATTTTTCCATCTTCAAAGTTGTACAGCTAATGAAGAATAATTATTGCTTATTAATTGCTCATTATCTAACAATCGCAACTCAATAGCACCATATGTCACAAGGGTTCTCTTAGGCAAAAAGGAGAAAATTCTTTTGACTGCAGTGTCAGAGGAAATAGCCCTTATCAGCACCTGAGTATCAATCTCAAGGAGAAAAGTCTCTGAGACACGCACGTTGCATATGGGTGGAAAGGTGCGATAACTTCCAGGGCAGTTCTCAGAATCTTTAGCTGTACTTGGGACTAAACATGACACACATCTTTAGCAGCATCCCTCCAAAACCTCTTTTAGCAGAAACCGAACTTCATTTGTCTAATTTCTGAGAATTATCCCTTCTAATAATGTGACGCTACAAATTTTGCCCTAAACTAAAATGACAAAGATAAATCGAAGAGGACATTTTTTCTTCATAATGTAAAGACATCCTATATGTTACCCAACAGTTTACAACAGCTAAATAGACCCCAACTTTTAAACAAAGATTGAGTTGGAAAATTGAAGACTGCTTTCATTAGTGCTCATTTACAAGAGATGGATGGCTATTTAATATTAATATTTGACTGAGGCAAGAAAAGAATCCCTAACTTTTGGCACTTGCAGGTATTGCTCTCTTTAAGGTAACACATGTTAAATTTTTCCAGAGTTAAACATGCCTGAAGCCCAAAATGGCAGTTATTCTCAAGGCAGGCAGTTATTCTAAAGCCAGAGCCTCATAAGTCACTGAGAAAGCTGTATCAAGAAACCGGAGGAATGCAGCTTAATGTTAGTCCTTAAATTAACAGAATGAGAACTGCACAGTCTAATTTGCTTTAAATGCTGTACAGAGTTTTTTCCAAAGGTCTGCAATTATTGCCCAAACTCGAATTTTGCCAATACTTTCAAACTATGTAAAAATCCCTCTTCTTACGAACCAAACTTTAAACCATGCTTCCCCTCTCCTGCCCAGTACAAATAGAAAGCTGTTACTGCAGAGTCAGAAACCAAACATTTGAATCTGAAGAAAACCACGGCTATGCTATGAGAAAGTACTGCTTATAAACATTTGTCTACCAAAAAAGCATCTGCAATTTCAGACCACACTGATTACCTCAAACTATAAATTAGCCGTATCTGCTGAAGTCAGATAAAAGCGTTCATCATCACGGCACTCACTCACACAGTTGCAACCTACCATTTAGCGTTACCCCACGGCACAGTCCCTGTAAACCCAGCGTTAGAGTAACAGTACGGAAAACAGCCTGCACCCAAGCACAGAAAGCACGCTGTATAATTACGAACGAGCACACAAATGCATGCTGACACAGTTATTAAGCAACGTCCCTGTTTAAACACTGTGACACATGCCTATAGAAAAAAGCTACAAACCGAACCGCACTAGTTCAGCCCAGGACCGCGCAGCCAGCGCTCCCCTGCAGCACGCACACCTCCACGCGACGCGCAGCCGTACGGTGAGTGTGGCCGCGTACCGGCTCGGTGCCCCGACTCCACGTAGTTAGCGACAAGAAGAAGAGTCTCGCAGCGCTGACGCTGCTCCCGGGCTGGAGGTCGTCCCCCTCCCCGCAAACGCTGCAAGGCTTCGGCTCCCGATTAACCCGAGGAACCGGTGCCTGCGGCAATAGCCGAGTCACTCACTGCGTTGCTTTTCGGCGGAGCGCAAGTGGCTGCTCTTCCCCGGCACGCATGGCTCTCTCAGCCGGGGGGGGTCTCTATTCAGCACAGTTCGGCTCCCAGGTCCCTGCATGTGGGGGGTAATTGCCTGTGCTGCGTCCTGGGGTTTTCCGGCGGCGGTGGCTGCTCACCCTACCCATTGCCTCGGGTGTATGCTGAGTGAGCGATCTCCTGGGTCTTCGCGAGGACAGGATGAGGAGTCACAGCTTTTGAGAGCAGATAAGGTGTTCTGCCGAAAGCCTCTGTGCTTCCACGGCATTTTAAAGGCGAAGGGGCTGGGGATGCCTTCACCTTGCCTTGCAGTTCTGTACAGTGCAAGTTGTGTTCTGTAACTTGCAGCTGAATTCGCAGCCGAATGCTATTTTTCACGTTTCGGAGAGATCTTGAGTTTACATTACAATTTCAAGCCAGTGCATTTTTAAATGCTGAGGAACAAGCTCTCTTAATTGAACTTAATCTTCTATTTTTCAAAAGTAGAAGCGAAGGGGAGGGGTCTCCTAGCTCTGAAACGGTCCGTACCGGCCCTGCTTACATAAAGGTCAAAGAGTAGCAGCCTAAAACTTCGCCGCTTAACATCCCAGATTTAACGGGCTCCAAGCACTGTTCCAGTCTTGACGGAGGGACTGTCACCCTTGTCCGCTGTCTGTAGGGTGTCTGTCACTGTATGGTGGGGGCACTGGTTCTATGACGTGCTGACGGGGTAGAAACAACGAGCAGTGATAATAAAGAGGCAGAGAGAGCAAGAGCCACAGTAATTAATTTCTCATTAAGGATCCTAATCTTTTCACCGTGGCGACGTTTGACTTTGCGCCTTTGGGAGGCCATGGGGGAACTGCACTCGCGCTCCCGCTCACCAGCTCCAGCGAGGTGCAGGGACCAGCAGCTCTGTGAAGCTGCTGCCGCCCACCCCAACCCTGACCGCCAAGGGGACCATGGGGGAAGAGCCCACCCTGTGCCGTGCTGCCTGGTGCCCAGGCTCCCGTCACCCGGAGCGCTACCTGTGCCTAACCGCGTGCGGCAAACTGGTGACAACGAACACGCTGCCGTCCTGGCAGTAAAGATGTGATGCTTTCCCCACACAGGAGCCCGGATATATAACGCAGCGATCATTCATTAAGTTTTCTTAAGACTGGGTGTTGTGTAAGGTGTTGGTTATCCATCCCCCTAAGGCTCTTGGGCAGGGGAGGGTTTCTCAGCCGCTGGCAGGAGCATTGAGACCTCGTGAGAACAGCAGCAGCTTCCCCTTGGTGAGAGGAGGCTTTAACCCCCTTAGTCATGGCTTTGAGCATCCCCAGAGGCTGATTTATCTTTTCAGATAGCATCGGGAAATCCCAGCCGCCAAAACAGTGTGGCTAATAAATTTTGCAGGAACGTTAATTGGATCCTTTAGAAAAAGGGCAGTCAAGGACAGGCATCTAGAAAGAGCGTGTCACATTTTCCCTTTGGAAAGTGTTTTAGTAGCTGGACTTCAGCCTTTTCTGGAATTTCTGTATTAATGCAGCTTTCTATAATATCTCTCAGCATCATCGGTACTGTTCCTATTGTTTTCAGTGCTGTAATTCCTGCCTGTGAAAATGCCAAAGATATTCAGCCTTCCTGGCTGACAGATGTTGCTGGAAAGGTGCTGGTTTGCATTTTCACAAAGATAACATCTCAGGGGAGAGGGGAAACCAGGACACAATATATTGGTGCCAGCGTCAGTGGGTTTCTATGAAATGAGAAGACACTCCTGTAGTAGAAAACCTGACCTTTTTTTTTCTCTCTTGTACTTAACGGCCGTGTTTAGCACCTCAAGGTAACAAATATGTTGAGTCATAGAAAGTAAGAACCAACAAAGGTGCCTTGAATTTTAAGGCTGATGTATGTAGTAATTACGTATTAGGCACTCGTGTCTTATGTCTTAAAATGCAGAAAAGACACAGTCCCTGTCCCAAGGAGCATCCAGTAAAAATCAGAAAAAATGATGCAGACGTGTAGCAACCAGGCTTGCCAGGTGACAGCCTTGTCGCAAGAAGAGAGGAAAATCTGGCTGGATTTGGGAGCTGCAGCGTTGGTAGCAGAAACAATTAACTCACGCTGAAGGATCTCAGCTTTTATAGGACCCTATAGAAAGGCACTCAAATTCTCCTCTTTATTCCTCTCTCAGCCTTTTGGAGCGTATTGATCCTTCCAACAAGTCCATTTACTTTCCTTGGTTGGGGGATAAGCTATAATGGCTTTCTTTGAAGTTTGAGTTGGACAAAAATAATTGAGTCAGCACAGTAATTAGGTGTGGACCTTTTTAACATTCCAGTAGACACCAGCCCTGGCCATGGGTAGATAAGTAGTTATTCTAACAAGCATAATAATCTCATGTTCTGGAGCTATGGTGAGGGCAGAGGGAAGGATTATAGATTTCAACGGATCATTTTCCTCCAGTTTTCTGGGCTCCTTGCCTCAGCTCAATAACACAGCAAACTCTGCTATGCTAACACATCACTTTACTTTCTGCTGGTAACAGTATTTTAAACCCTGAAAACAAAAAGAACAAGCAACTGATTTACTGGGGAGAGGCACAGTGAACAACAGCATTGACTCAAAGCCTTTAGGAGACATTTTAAATTTAAAAGCACAGTTGCATCCCCGCTCAAAAAAAAAAAAAAAAACCAAACCAAACAAAATCCAAGCTGTCTATATGGTCATTTCAGTGAAAAATAAATAAGTTATAAAATAACTATCACATTTAAGGAACAGAAAAATAAATACCCTGGAAGTGTGGGGTATTTGTTGTTGAGTGGGGAGGTCCAGCGACTAAGAAGCAGTGTTGCACAAGATTTAACTGAAGAGCTTTTCCAAGCCAGCTGGAGAGTATATTATATTTGCAAACCGCAATAAAAGAGAATTGAATTTTAACCTTCATGCTAGGGAAACATAAAGAGCTTATAATTGACTCCAGATGAGTAATATTGAAGAGAGCCACATAGTGCAGCGCGCTCGTCCGTGAGAAAAGTAAACTAGCTCACGTATGAATTTATGTTTATTGTAAATTAATTTATTTGTTTATCATAAATATATAAATATATATTTATACAGTAGCAATATAGTTGTGTCACAAATAGGCTTCATGAGCTTAAAAGAATTTGGGAGCAGCCTGGATATGCCTTTATTGAATTACTCAGTGTTACAATACAGGGCAGGCTCATTCTGGCAGCATTTAACAGCCTGGGATAGCTTTGCGGTAGCTGTTGTACAGCGAGGTGAAGAGCACGGCCTGCACAGCGGGGAGCTGAGCTGGAGGCCAGTGTCTGCAGGAAGGTCATCTTGTCACTCCTGTTTCAGGTGGGGGATAGAAAAATGGGGAGGGAGACACTGCGCAAAGCCAGCTCAAGTCACGTCGAGTCTTCAGAGAATTCAGAGCGCGTGACTCGGGGTTACAAAAAGCCAGTGAGGAAGTTCTGTGCATCCTTCCAAAAGCTCATCCTTTCTCCCTAGTTATTTAAATAAATTATTCAAATTTTAAATATTCCCTTGGTTTATTATATTTCAACTGGCTTTGCGGCCAGCTGCTCACTGCTACCCAAAGAAATCAAGCACTGGAAAAAGGACAACCTCACTCCACATCATCTCATGATAGTAATTAGTGGAAAATCTGCCTGATATTGTGTCCTGGAACAAAAGTGATTATAAAAATTAGGTATTTGCACATTAAGAGTTAGGACCCTAATGTTTTGTTTGATGTGTGAGATCAGATTTGCATACACACTGAATGAAAATTATCCCGGTTAAACTGTGTTTAAGTGTATGGGATGGACACACATTCATAACTGTAATGCTGATAATCTGTACACTGTTATTCCAGAATAATTTAACCTAAGATGAATGCTGAACACCTTAATTTTCAACAGAAGCATATAACTACAAACTAAACAAGAAAGCAATTTTTAGGAATCCGCTTTAAATACACATCTTTACGTGTTTCAGGTGAATTGTCTTGAATATGCCTACATGGGCAGACCCAGTGAAAGTGTAATGCACAGGAGTCATGCCTGTCCCCTTCTAGGAGGACATTCCTAAACCTTTCTGAAACTGATTTCATCCTATTCCATTTGAGATACTGCAGCTTGTGGAGATGAGGAGCAAAAGGAACCGAGTATTTAGTCAGCAAAGCATGTCATTTGAATTAGAGACATGCTTTCTATTTTCACAGGGCAACTGTGGGGATCAATATCTTAATTAACATATATTTTTCTCTTAAATTAGCAGATTGCATACTCTGCTATACTCTGCTTCAGTTTTTCTTCTTCTGTTACTCTCAGTGCTGTTACTCTTACTGACTTGCTACAAATGAAATGCATTATTTAATACACAACTTTTCATCTATAACATTTTCCACGTAAAGCCATGAGTTCAACTTTACTTTTTTTACCTTTCCTATATGATTGTTCTCTCTCAGGTCAAGAATGAGGGGAAATCCTCCTGTTACATGGGAAAATCGCGTTATATCCCCAGTAAAACTGGAAGTGGGATCATGGTACTTGAACTTGGTCTACCTTAGAATATTCAAGATCACGTTGCAAAAACTGTAGTCCCTGTGCCCAAAAATACATTCGGCCCTTCACTGGTGATGAAAAGGCAGACCCAGCCCTAAAAATCCTTCAGTTTGGCAAAGACGTGCTCTGAGAGGATGTGCTATGGAGCTGTGGGAAGCGATGGGTTTGTGTTTCAGCATGAGGGAAAGAAGAGCGGGGTGTTACTGAGGAAAGGCGATGATGTGAACTGAAAGGTATGCAGACAGCCCCGATTGTCCATGAGATCAGAGAACATCTTTTCTCCAACCACTTTTTGCATTTGGATCTCGCTGCTGGGATTTGGGCAGAAATGATTGATATTAAACTCTGAAGGCTTATGTGTTCATTTTGGAGGGGTTTTTGACTTGACCAGAGATAGTCATAGGCTGAAGGATGGTTTTAAGTGGTGCGGTTTTGATTTTGCCAACATGGGGATGAGAACCTGAGGTGGTCACGGCGAGAGACAGGAGCTACTTGGAGTCCTGAAGAGCAGCCGAGGAGAGGGCTGTGACATTTCAGAAAAGAGCATTTTAGCTGCCACTTGGAGATGCTGAAGAGAAAAGTGAGACCTGGAGGCTGTGACCAAGCCTCAGCCCCAGCTATCGCATACTGTGCCAGGACAGAGGCTAGAAAGTCACAGCGCTGATGCAGGTCATGGGCTGAAGCTAGGAGAAGCGACCGGCCTCTTATTGCTCTTCTGTGACAGTTATTTATCGCACAGCAGTGAGAGATAATGAAGTTCCTTTCCCATTTGAACAGAGTTAACTCTACCTATCAAACTTCCTTTGGTATTGAAAATTCATAGGTATAAAAGAAATTCTTCTTATGTAGCCGGTTCCCAAAAGCCTCCACGAGAACAAAAACTGAATGAGCTCTTCTGAAAAATGTTTTCTACTCTTTCTGCTCTGTCTTTGGGAAAATGTGTGATCTGATGAGCTCCTTATCTATGCATCTTTATTCTTATTCTCTTCAGAATTGAAGTCAAACAAACGGCCGGGTCAAAAGAAGTGCAATAGCAGAGAAAGCAATCTGGCTGCAGATGAAGGATTTATTAAATGGGTCTTTTATGCGGACGGCTTCTACAAAGAGAAAGGCAAATGCGGTGCCCATGCTGTCCCACTAACGTTCTTCTGACTTAATCTAGAGGAGCTGGTACGAGGGAGGAATTCAGGTCTGAGGGTCCGTAGCTCTCTCCGAGGCTGTTACATGGGTAACGATGGTTTTGTGCAAGGAACGCTTTAACGAATCTGCTAGCAAATGTGAAGAAGTAACACCTGTGAGTTATCTCAGCAGCCCAGTGTTTCTCCAGGAGAGAACTGGATTGCTCCTTGTCTCTGCAGTTTTGGCATGATGGGGCTGGGAGTCAGCCCCCATGAAAGCAGATACCTCTTGTTGCTTTGCTCAGTCTCTCAGTAGAACCACGTCAAAACGACTGTGGTTCCTGCTCTGGGAGGTTGGTGAGCTGGGACTTACTTTAAGTAACAGTGAGGGGAAAGACTCTTCTGTTCGTTTCAGATGGCCTCTGAGGGCAGACCCAGGCTATTAGAATTTGTTTCAACACATGAATTTTATCTTATTAGCTAATGTCTGGACACATCAAGTGGTTAATAGTTGGGTGCAAATCTGTTTTTAATGGTTTGTATTAAGCAACAGCTAAAAACTTGTGTATTAAGATGTCTAGGAAACAAAATTAAATCAAGAAACAATTGTAAGTTAGACTTAAGAAATGGAGACAATCTCAAGCCAAAAATAGGTTATTACTGGATGGATCACAAAACCTGTGGGTAATAGGGTCATACGTTACACCAGACTGCCTTCAATAATTTACCACTGTGCATGGCATGTATCCCTTGGAACAGCGTGCAGGTAAAAAATGCATCATATGTGGAATGTGTAAGTCATAGATGAGGAATAACAGCTATGAACGATCTCATTCAGATTATGTTGTTGTTACTCAGTATCACAAGGCATTTATGACTGGGAGAACCAAAACGACAATACGGACTTGGAACAAAAAATGGTTCAACATGCCAAATAGAAGAATTTTTTTTTCTAGAGAGCAAATCGTGCTTTCCTGCCATGGGTGCTTTGGGTTTTCTGTGCAAGAAGCAGGCATCTTCCTGTAGAGAACTGCAGGAAAAATATCCTAAAAGAACATAAACCTTCCAGTCTTTCCCACTGCCAAAGGGAATATATATATAGGCATGTTGGGTTGAAAAATAGTCTGAAGGCATTTCCAAAAAAGAACTAAAAGTCAGACTGCTGTTCTGTTTAGCTTAGCATGAAGTGAGGGAGAAAAAAAATATTTGCTAGGATGTGGGTTAAGAAAAGGCCGGAAATATCTGAGAGAAGTTACGATTCTCTTGTACAAAGACAACCTCGTTTTTGTTGAGTAGTGGTAAAAGTATTAAATCAGTTGTATAAATTGATGTCTATTGACAAATGTTCTTCTTCTGTCTCCTTTCAAACTTACCTTCAAAAAACAATTGTGTTCAGAGGGAAAATGTCATGACTTTTACACACGTGGTCTTTAGCAGGAATGGGAGAAGGCAGTCCCACCCGCACACAGTTCCCTCCTGAGGTCTTGATTTGTGCTTAGAAGCAAATCACTGGCTAAATGATAACCAGCCCTCAGGTCCCCAGATTTCCTTTGCTGATGTAAAAAGCATACATACCTAGGATTCAAAAGGAGAAATCATAAACCCCGTCTCGCTGGCTGGTTTGCTGGTGCTCCTCTGGAAGCGCGATTACGCTGGGAACTGGCCTTTGGTGCGTGAAGCCGGTAAGTGGTGGGCTTCGGATGGGACACGTCTCCTTTGCTGTCACAGTCCTTTTCCTTCTGTAGAGCATTTTTTGACCAAGTGGTCAGCACTTTTACGCTCCCAATTTTTTTCATTAGACAAAATCATTTTCCAGGCTTATCTTCTGTGATTTCCAAGGGGAGCTGTAAAGCAGCACACCAAGCCCAGTTTAAAGAACTGTTATCTTTGAGGTTTTCTATCTGACGTGCTCGGTAAGATGGTATTTACATTGCACCTGTGGGCTTATTATCTAGCCACGCCACAAACATCACTACGGTCCTGAGATCGAGCCGCATGAATGGGATTCTTATTTTGCTCTTGTACCTGTTATATATTAGTCCATTCTATAAATTGGTGCTTGATTTGGCACAAATGATCAGCTCTGATCAGAGCTGTAGATGTAGAGGGAAGAGCAAAGATACCGCTATAACTTGATTTACCTACTACATGTAGCTCCTTATAAAGCATTATAACTGGAAAAATTAACAGGCAACGGAGGGAAAGCCTGCATTCAGATAATGAGTTTTCTGAGAGGTACAGCTGATGCATGAGGATTTCACTCATTGCACTGTCACAGCAAAAGATGCAAGAAAAGTTTCAGTTACTAGTTCCAATAAAATCAGCTCAGCTTGGTGACAAAATAAATCAACCTCAGGCCTCAGGCGTATGATGAACAACAATTCCAGTTGAGACCTCCATTTCTTTATGAAGAAACTGTCAAACATTATTAAAAAATCATGAAGGCAATTTTTTCTGTAAACAAAGAACACTTCATTATAATATCTGCCACCTGATCTTTTCTGCCCAATGGATATTAGCAATGAAAATTAAACGCCTTTCCTTGAAAAAGAAAACATAAAATAAAAGTAACAGAATGTAATTTTTTTATATACATAGACAGACCTGGCTATATCACAGGCACATTTATTCTGCTGCAAACACCTTTTTTTAATCAGAATAATTCTCCATTTCTCAGCTGTTTAAGATAAAAAGCTCTACTCCAGTAAAGTTGAGCTCAATTACAATAGTTCATTACAGCAAACAAAAAGCTCAGTTCCCTAGAGAAGAATAACATTAAGAATGACAAGTTGTTCGTTGTTTTATGACCAAGTGTCTGTGAGTGGTCCTGTATTGAACTAATTTCTTTTAATTTTTACTCGTATTAGGATTATCCATCCTTTACTAAAAGTTTTTAAATCTCTGCTGCAAATTGAAGTCCAGAAAAATATTTCCTCCAGACCTCAGCCTTGTTATTGTAACATAATGTTTTTTAGGGGTTTTGTTTTTTGGGGGTTTTTTTTGAGCTTTTGTTTTTTTAGTGACCTGCAACTTCTTTCCACATTTGAAAATATCAGTGAGGTTTGCTATTTTTTTAGTGCTGGTAGGTATTTTAGTATAATGAAAACGCAGAAGAAATCTGAGTCCTACCTCAGCTGAGCGTGAGCCTGTTTGCACTAGAGTAACCATCCCAGTGTGACTGATGGAAATCTTCATGGGAATCGCTTTGCAGACTTTCTCATCCACTATTCAGCTAAGAAGGGAATGCCAGCATGTTCTATCCTTTTCTGAGAAGTCTTACACATCGATAATAACAGCTTTTACATCTTTCTGCTGCTCAGAACACACTGGTAGATTTTTTTTCATCAAGAGAATGAATTCCTCTGAATGACTCCCATTGTCTGGGAGAATCTGAAGACATAGGACAGACTTTTCCTCAAGGGCATCCCAAAATCTGTTTCCACATCCCAGCCCAAAAGTGGCTCAGCGGAAAGTCTTCAAAGGCTGGTAAAGGACTTTTCCCTGCCACAGTGTCAGTAGACAAATACGGTCCCGAAGCTGTTCCTTATGCGCTACGGTTCTCATCTCTCTCCCTCGTATCAAGACAGCGCAAGCGCAGTTCATCACGTGCACAAGGCTTCCCGCTGCCGCGGTGCCGGGGGTTTGCGGGCCCAGCTGCTGGACCTCGCGGCGGTGAGCGATTCCTGGCGGCGCAGCGGGAAGCCACGCTTCATTCCTGCTACCCCGGCTCCGGCCAGCCGCGCCGCGCCGCTGCGCTCACACGTTCGCACCACCTCTTGCGCTCACCCCCTCACTCTCCGGTGGATTAACACGGACGTTCTTCTTGGAAAGCAAGTGTTCTTCAGCAGCCCATGACTGCAGTGTGTGCCTGGTTATAAATACCGGCACGTCGAATACTCTTTCCCGCATCGCAAAGCAACATTGCCTAATTCTGCAACGAGTTCCTGCGTTTCATACAGCAGTTGATGTTCCGTCTGGGTGGGTTTTGCAGCGGCTCCAGCAGTTTCTTACAAAGTGCCACGAAACTCCTGCTGTTGCAATTGCACCTCGGTGCTGAGTGAGGAGGAAGCTGCTCAGCCTCGCACTAAGTGTCGATCAGAGAAGTCAACTCCAGATGGCTCCAGAAGGCTTCCTCTCACTGCTCCTGTGCCGCCTTGTGAGCAGTGACAGGGGACACGGGCACATTCAAGGTATCAAAAGACACGAAGGAGTTTAATACAGTGTTATGTGGACCCGAACGGGGGTTCGGGTTAGTGACAGCAGTTGTTGCAGCCCTATCTCCTCTTTTGCTCCCGCTGCAGCTTTTTGTAGCGTCATGTCAGAGGCGCTCACCATATAACCCCGCTGCTAAATCTGACACACATGCTGATTTAAGCTACACTTTCCCTGAAAACTGAAAATGGATTTGCAAGTTCTTTTTCTTTTCCGGGTCCTGTCTCCTTAGGTTTTCAGCGTATCTCATTTTCATTGTAAGTAGCAGAAGTGGGGAATTAAGCAAAGTAGGATGCATTGTTTTCTGTTTTCAGTGCATTATTCTACCCACAAACAGTGTATTTTAAGAAGTCTTGAAAAATATCTTCCATTTTATGCTAGAAGTGTTCTCTTGTATTTGGTTCCCCTCACTTTAAAAAAAAAAATCCCCAAAAGTAAGAAACCTCAGGCCATATTGGAAAAATATTCTCGGTGTAAAATGGTTTATAAAAAGAAGTGGTAGGAAAATATTATAAATTGGAGGGGGAGGAGGAAAAAAGGTAGGGAAACAGAAGTGTTGGAAAACTAGAAAATGTTAAACCAAGGGGCAATTTTAGCAAGTGAATTTACAAAATGTGAAAGCTCTGGTTGCTAGGATGTTTTTGAAGGAAGATACCTACTTATACAATATTCGCCTACCCCCTCACCCCTCTACTCATGTGAACAGCAGAGAGCTGAGAAGACCTACAAAGGAAAGCAAATTCAGGTGTCAGAGACCCTGCGGCACGGAAGTCTTTTCCACCAGTGATCTAGCCTATAAATCTGGGAATTGTTAGTATAACATTCTAGACAGCTGATCTTAACTCCTGTGGTTTGGAGAACCAGGGGAATTAAGTATACTCCTTTCACGAAGAGTTTATATGCTTCAGCCTGTGCATGTGAAGATTATTTATAGGGTTAAGTCCAAGAAAGCTGTTTAGTCTTCGAGAAGATGGAAACCAATGGGCAACAAAACAGTGAGACATGATACCTGCGGTAAGCAACTTCAAGGGAGCTAAAATAACAATAACTCAATAATCAGTCGGGAAAATGCTATTCTCCAGGCCCCGGGCAGTTACAAGCTAGCTTGCCAAGTCTGAGAGCCCAGAGATCAAAAAGAATACGAATCTTAAAAGGACCTCGTTGGAACACGAAAGGAAGGAGTGGGTTGTGAGCAGCTGCCTGGGGATGAGAGGAAGAGTCTGAAAAAGGAAGGGAATGCAGCCGAGCCCAAAGATGGAGGTAACGGGAAAACGTGGGCTGACACTCACTGCCGCACAGTGCTTATTTCAGCAGCAGGTGGAAGTAAATCCTAGTGCACCTGGGCATATGGCAACCAGAAAGATCCGATTCCCCTAAGGGTTTGCACTGATACCCAAGCGTTTGATGGGGTTTGATTTTCAGTCGACAAGGAAGAAGGCAAACTCTAACACTGGATTTTAGAGCTGAAATTCCCTCATAGTTTGCGATTCAACTTTTTTTATGCTAGTATTTCCCTGAATTAGCCAGACTGTTCTTTCTATGCAGTGGAGAATTTTCATGTCAGCTTTACTCATGAGGATGTGTAAAGTGCTAATACCTTTGTTCATCAAGTAATGTTCATCAAGCTACTTCATGTCGGCTGAGCTGCAGTAATTGCTGGTGTTTCTGTCCGTTATTGGTCAGTGGAAAAAGAAAGGTCTTAAACTTGAACTCTAAGTAAAAGAATATATTGCATTGAAATTGTCTGGGAAGTAAGTCCCTTTAGGTTGAACTCCTCTGGAAAACACACTGTGTTTGAACACGATTGTGACATATTTCCTTTTCACTTCCCTTTCCCCCTCTTCTTTTCCCCCCTCCTTTTCCCCTTCTTTTTCTCCCTCCTTTTCTCTTTTTCTTCTTTTTCTCCTTTAACGCTGATCCCAAGCCATACAGGCTAAAACAAGCCATACTCAGCCCTCTGGTAAACGAATCGTGATCTTCCACATGCCGCACTTCTCTGCAGTCAACATCACATCTGCCAACTCAACTCCCAGCAACTATATTCAAGAGCAAGAAGGTTTTCCACTGAAAACAAAAGCTCGCTGAGACAACAGCATGCAAGTACAAGCATTGTCTGTGTGGGATGAGAGTTTATGTTTGGAAGGACTCTTTTGTCTTTGACGCCTTGAAAACCTTAATAAATATTCTGGAAGCTGATTCCCTGACTGGGGTTTGTTTGGGATTTTTTGGAATCCCATCGTGCCTGCCCTCCCACCCCATCCCACAGATTTGTCTTGTCTATCTGCTGTGGTTCAGCAGTTTTGCTGCAGGCTCCATGAAGCAAGGATTGTCACTATCCTCATGCCTTAGTATGTTGGCCACCACATGCTACGTAAATATTTGCTTCAAAATAATAACAACAGTCCGTCCAAGTGGGATTCAGTTAAGCACGGAATTATTGCTTTTGAATTTGGAATTTCTTGTTCAAGTCTTCAGGAAAATACCAAGTTTTCTCAGAGGAAATCCCTCCGCAGTACAAAAGCCATAGCCCACAGCAGGACAGAGATCATTCAATAGCGACTTCCGTGTTGGAGTCTGTGCAGTTGGAACACAAAGCCCTAAATATGCTTCTAAGCTGTGGCAAAGGATCGCCATTTTGGATTGAATCTTTGGCGGATGTTGGAGTAAATATTGCTTTTTTATGGGTGCTTAAGATTCTCTCAGTGGGCTTTAACTATAATTCAGTTTGATGAGCAGTTGCTAACAGACCCTTACGGCGTAGCTGAGTCTCCCCTCAGTGAAACGAATGTGTGCCACTCGTTTATAGGCACACATCTGCCCCAGTTTGTGTCAATGTGGGCTCAGGTGGCCAGGTCCACCCACAGATTAACGTTAGCACAGAGTATTGAGCAATGCAACAACTCATTTTTCTCCACCTCTGTAGAGAACTAGCTTAATGTTTCCACTGAAGATAAAACGATGCTAGCTCATACAGCCAGAAGATTATGAAGTCTATCAGAAATACCGTGCCACAGAGTTTTCAGAGTGACGCATTATCCTTACTCATCTGCCTTTTCAAAATTAACACCCACCTAAGCAGCTCTCTGCATCTTGGCCGAGGGCCAACCAAGCTCTCAGCCCAAGGCAGGGAAAAGGAAGGCTCAGGATCGCTCCCAAGAAACTGCCATCACAAAGGAGGCATTAACAACCTTGTGAAACCCATGGGAAGGCCAGGTCTCAAATCACCACAGATTTACAGCTCCAATTCATTACTCAACAGCATCCTCGCTGGAGGAAACATGTGGACTTGGAAAAAGTGAGACTTGAAGGGTGATTGAAAAAAAAGATGACATTAAAGGTTCTGGTTCTGCACTTTTCTCATAGAGAGCCTACTCTGACACCCTGCCAGGTATGTTCAGTGAGTGGGTAGGACTGGAGAGTCAGTTGTGAGTCTGGTATTTTAATACTCAAGTACCCTGAACCAGCCATAACGCCCAGTGACCTTTCCCCATGAAGCCTTCTGGGCCTGGCAAGAAAAAAAAAAAGAAGTGCTGCATTCAGAGGTGCTTGTGTAGGGGCTACAAACACGGGAAGAATGTCTTCTGCAGCACCAGTGGATATCAGTTCAGGGGTGTGAGAACTGGGAGCAGCACATCTGGTTTCAAGGAAGTTCATTGTGTTCCATCAATAGTGATTTTCAGGATTCTGGCTGTATTTTTGCTTTGGCTCCATCTACAGCTCTTGACCCTTTCCCATGAATTCTCTTGCTTTTTTTCTACCCTTATTCAGCATAACAGGACCAAGCATTATGTTTGGTTTTCAAATGTAACAAACTCTTTGAACTCACCACCAACAGAACCTTTTTCCTTGGGAAAAAAATATTACAAATAAATAATGAAACATTTTTAATGATCAAAAGCACTCAGCATCTCTGACTGATGTCATTTGGAGTCTTCCCATTGACAGTGATGTCATTTATAGCTGGATAAAAGACAAGAAGATATGCATAGGGGTTAAATGTACATTTTTTAAATCCGTGCCTTGTTGAAAAGTCACATGGGAGAGAGAGATAAGGGCTAAATAAATATCTGAATAGATAAATTAATGGTGATATGCTTAAATAGATAGGACGGGTTATCAAGAACTTCATAACAGCTTGCTGGAGGTATTTAAGACTCTCAATCCACTTATAAATTTCATTTCCTATTTGACAACAGAAACAA
Organism: Phaethon aethereus; assembly: GCF_964289735.1. Lineage (NCBI taxonomy): Eukaryota > Metazoa > Chordata > Aves > Phaethontiformes > Phaethontidae > Phaethon > Phaethon aethereus. Next base: position 9,513,836 of record NC_138588.1, read on the forward strand.
TATATTGTCTATTATCAGGAGACAGTACGTGAGTAGGATCGAGAGGGTCTACTTTTATGTTTCTTTCACAGTACCTCCCTGAACATAGCACCTTGGTATGTATGAAACAAAAATTTCATTTTGATCTATAATTTTACTGCTGGATAGAGGAAGGCTGTGCTGGCTCCAATAAAATTGCAAAATATCTTTTTATACTGCTATCTAATACTACTTACACTCACTGAATATCATGGTAAAAATGTATTTGCTCTATCTTGACACTCATTTGCAAAGAAGGCAGTCCACAGGAAGAAATGACTTTCATCCACTTACTTACACTATTTTGATAAGCTGGCTCCCTGTTTTTTCCCAAATTGTTCCTACCCATAGGACAGAAACATAGCATTTCTATATCTGTCCATGCATTTTCTTCTTCCAGCACGTATTCCAACACTAATCTTGTGTCATAAGTAAGTAAATAAAACCAACAACATATATTATTATCTCTTGCTGTTTTGTGTCTGCTATCCAACATTACTTCATAACCCACTGAGTTTATTAGGGGATTTTTAAAAGGCCTTTCGGGAAATGCTGGTCAGATGTAATTCCACTGGACTGAAGGAAATATTTTTTGACTTTGTGCTGTTCTGTGTCAAAGCCAAACTGATGTCTGGGTAGATATTATTTCTCGTTTTTGCCAGATATGACAGTGGTACAACAATACCATTGTCTCTGCATTCCTCATATTTAGGGATCATTGGTTTAGCAAGCCTTTACTAACATGCTGTTGTTTGTCTCTAAGAAGCGTATCAGAGATGACATAACCAATGCGAGATTCTAGTTTTGTGGATCCTAAACTCTTTTTCATTACAAATATGGATTAGGGATTAGTCAGGAATGTTTGCACTGTGACTGTATCTACCTTTGCATCTTAGATCTTTTATTTACCTTGTAACCACCCTTTGCACTGGGGGTGCATTTGGCTCAATATCACAGATCTTTTATTTCCATCCAAATGATGGTTTCCCTTGTATGAATTGGTTTTGAGCTCTTCTGTAGACCTGAAGTTAAACTCCTTATTTATCTAGATGGTGGTAAATAATGCCTTCTCCTCAGGGAAACTGGATTCATGGACTGAATCTACTGAAAAATTATTACTGCTAATAAACTAATCTATATCTTATTTCTGACCTTACATCAATCTTTTACTCATCAATGGAGCAGACTCAGAAAAAATTAACTTCATTGTCCTAAGCGCCGCACCTACATTAACAGACATGCTGTTCCTTCACTACCTTACCTCCATCCCTCTCTGCTGCTTCTGCCTCTGTGGTCTGGACTCTTTGTAAAACTAAGGGTTACTTGTACGAGTCAGACTTTCAAGCCCAAACGTCTTCCTAGCTGCAAGCAATGTCCTTAACAGAAATGAAGAATGCAAAATATAAGCCTTGACAGCTAGAATACCTCAATGCTGCACAGTTACCAGGCAAATGTACCGTGTGTGTTAACCGTGGGAACAGAGATGCAAAATTATTGAAGCAAATAAGAAAGAGATCTTAATAGTTAAGTAACGTTATGCTCTTTTACATGATTTTTTCAGTTTTGGTGCTTTTTTCAGTTGCTCATAGAGCGCAAGTCTTGTACGTTATGTAGAGTTGCTCTCTCAGTGATTTAAATTATATTCAGTACCTTAGTCTCATTTTACTGTTCATTAATACTCATTCCTTACAATGAGAAGATCCTGCATCTGCATACTTCTTTAAACCACTCACACTAATGAGCCCTTGCTCATTATGCAAGAACTGCAGAATTTCATTTAATATTGACATGAAGCAGAGAAAATACTTTAAGAAATGCAATGTGAAATTCTCATCATTGTAAACCTATCGTATTTTTAATAAAAGCAAACTTGAATGGCTGGGTTTTTTCCATGGTGCATTGGTCCCACACCTTGCCTGGTCATCATTTCCTCTTTTGATTTAAAGTTTTGCGAGTAATTGACCACCATGTGGACAGTAAGAAATTGATGTCATGTTATTTGTGGGATAATCTGGTTTCCTCAGAACTCCTGGAGGTCCAAAGGAACAGATCCTGCAGACCTACTCATTCATATGAGTGAGGGACTTGCAGCCTAGCACTTGTGGCTACTAACTGTTTCCATCCTGCTGCTGTCCATAGGTGAATGTGAACTTTGGGATAGACATGCCCCAACCTGTAACGCTGCAACTTGGCATTTTGTCCTTACATTTTATTTTTAATGAAAATGTTTCATGGCATGTGATCCTGCAAGCACTTGTGTTAACCTGCTATAAAACTGGTCTACGAGTCTTCTTAGTTAGCCCCTTAAAATGGCAAACCCAAGAGATTTTCTGGGACCTGATTCTTCTACTTCTGAAATTAAACCTTGCGTTCAGAGTAATGCCCGTGATTCCAGCGGCTCAGCTGATAGATTAATACACAGTCTAACCTGCGCAATGAAAGCAGAACGTGGGCGTTCATTTACATCTGTACGACACTTGTATAATTTAAATAACCTCCCATGACCCTTGTGTGATTGTTACTGTTCGTGTCATTACCGAACAAAATGATCTTGCCCATAAACTGGATGAACTGTGTATAAAACCATGATTTTAGGGAGCAGGATTTTGAAATGTAAGTTACGTACAGGGGAATGTAACATGCAGAAGAAATTACTCTTGCCAGAAAAAAAAGGTTGATTCACTGAGCTCTATTTGGTCTTTAATTTATTAGAAACTTGCCTAATCTCAGTTTCTGTAGCCTCTGTTAAAGTATTAAATAATATTTTATCAAATACATCCCCTGTGACATTAAAGGAAATGGAAAGCTTAGCCACACATTAATTGCATTCCAAAATGTGGCATGCGGCTTAATAAACCTGATTTAAAGAACCTTAGAACAATGCCATTTATGCTTTAATTAGAGCAAACGAAAGCTGTGCTGCCTGCTTTCAGACAAACAATTTTTCTTTGTGGGACTAGGCCTTTCTGGCGAGGTGCGTGTTTCCCTGCAATATGCCACGTGCCAGTCTTGTCACACAGGCAAAATTGCCTTCCTGGAGATGGGCGCCGGCGAAACAAAATAGAAGAATAAAAAGCATTATGAAAACCAAGTAGACGGTATAGGCAGCTTTACAGCAAGGCTTTCTCAAGAACAGATGGGACTTTCCCAGGAAAATGAAGTAATTTATTTCTCTTTAAGGAGAACACATTAAAAGGACCGGATATGTTCCAAAACCAACAATAACAGTTTAAGATGATAAATGTGATTTTAATGATCCCTATCTACTCTGGTATTCCAACCACAGCACATAAGTTTAAAACAGAAAACATCAAAATCTGTGAAGAAACAATTGACACGAGATAAAAACCCCATCCAAAATCAGAGATAGATTAATAGATCTAATTTACTTTAAAGGTATTCACAAACTGTTATAAAAAACAGATTGGTCATAAGACTTAAAGCTGTTACCATATGCATCTCACAGATTCTGTGTTGTGTTCCTTATGCTGGCACGCTGACTAATGATTTCAAGACTGTTCCCCAGACAAGAACATGACAATTTGTGTGTTGTGCATTAAAGCTCTTTGTGTTCTGCAACAGAATGAAACATAAATTTAGCAGAAGAATTTAGATGTTCTTTCACAATCTGGTCTGGTAAAAAGGAAATTGTGTAGCAGCTTAATATAGCTTTAAAACTGAGACTCTGTTTAAAACTGAAGAATGCAGATGAATGATGTAGTATGTATACTGCACTTGCATTTATTTTAATTTTACTTTTATTTTTCAATGCTGTAACCACAATCTCAGTATTTTATTACCTTGCAGGTTTTTGTATTGAGAACTTCTGCAGACCATTCGGCTGCTGTCTTAGGTGTGTCTATTTTTTCTTGCAATTAGACAGAATTTTGAGGCACCTGGGCTCATAGGACAAACAGAGCAGCTGGATAGACCTGTTGAAAATAATAACAATTGAACTGTTTACTCTGAAGCCTAATGGCACTAATGAGAAATGTCAAATTTGTCAACAGTCCGATAACGTTATTGATGCTAAGCACAGGTATTCGGAAATATATACAAGATAATTCTTTTAAAAAAGTGCAGACCATAAAATAAAATTGCCATTTCTTAATGAATTCTAGCACCTCAAGGTTTTTCTTCATTATCAGCTTAAAAGCACTAACTTTTAGGTGGGGTTGATGTAGCAAAAATGTATTCAAGTCCAGAAAGCTGGGATGACTTGCTTCATTTAATAGGCCAGAACTATTTGATGCTGAGTTTTGCCATTTATCCTATTTTGACTCTTATACTAAAGTATTTCTAAAATATATTACAAAAGTCTAAGCCAAATACGTAAGAATGGTAGATAAAGCTACATGGCTTTCTCTGGTCGAAATTAATGATTTTGATATGACTGAAATAAAATTAGTAAGTAAAAAATGCTTTTTTTCTAAAATCTTTTTTGGAAAAAAAAAGCAAGTGCCAAAGGAATACTTTGATGAAACTGCAGATTCTGGAAAAAAAAATGTTCCGTTCAAGAAATGTCAATGACCTTTGTCTTGGGGCTCGTTCAGGCAATTTAATGAATACAAAAGCTAATACTTCTTTTTCCTCTGCTGTAATCAAGAAGGACTAGAGATACGTTTTTTAAAGGGAAATTAATTTTAGAAAACAGTAGGACTGTAGCACCATAGGATGTGTGTGGCATCAGGCCAAAGACTCAATATTAGCTGTTAATTGGAACTCAAATTCTTACCCACTTTTGCACGCATGCGTGCCTGAAAAGCGATAAAACCCGGGCAGGACGGTACGCTACCGAAGTCCCTTAAAACCCTTCCTATTCATGGTCATGGCTTGCTAGCAAGAGGTGCACGTCTAACTTCCAAATCCTGGCGGAATAGAAACTTGGAGTTCATTTACCTTCGAGCGTAACAGCCCCAGGTAGTAAGAGCAAGCCCAGCTAGCTAGAGGACAGGTTGCCATGCCCCTCTGCAGAAAAAGGTGATGCTGATGAGCGACACAATGGGTCTCACACGATCTGGGAGTGAAGCTCCAACCCCGCGTGAGCCGGTGGGGAGGGAAAGCCATGAACTTAACAAGTATTATTTCTTCTGCCTGGCAGTGAAGACGGGAATAAAATGAGCAGTTACCGCTGTGTTGTTCGCCTCTATTTTAATCCTGAGACATGCCCTGCAGCATCACACTAGAGAATCTGAAAACATTGAATCACACCATTTAACTGTAGGTACTTAAACCTTCGTTTGACTGTGGCAGAGTTTTATTTTTAAAGACACAGTACAGAGAACCAGAAAATTTAGCGTTAACGTGTACTTATAATTATAGGGTAAATATAGTGTGAACTCCAGAAAAATCATTGGCATTTTAAGAAATTACTTTTCTTTCCCATTACCACTATTCTGTTGTAACACAACCCAGTGGAGTGGGCTTTGCATGTGTGACTGTGTGTCGCAAAGTGATGGTTAGATGATTAGTAATTCAACATGACCTTGAATTCTATCACCCACAAACTGGTAGTCACACAGCTTATGTCTATTTTGCTATTGCTTTGAGCAGGAGAAGATGGAAGGATTTGCCGCCTTCATGAATATTTTAGCAGCAGGGTTAATCTGATTCCATATGGTATTAATAGAAGTTCACTTTTTTTTTTAAACAATTCGAATAATGTCTGAGAACAGCATTTGATATTAGTCATGACAGTATGAAAATATTGTGTCAATATGTTTTCCATGAAAAATACTGCAAGACAAGATGTATTTTGCAAATACTAGTCTTCAGGACACATCCCTACTATTGGGTCACCTGTGCTCCGGGGCTAAGGCAGTTAGCAGCACAGCAAATACCCCAAACACACCCTGAAGGATGTGTCCATTGGGAATGAGAAGAGGAGAATGTTCTTCATCGGGAAAATGCAGAGTGCTCAATCCTATTTTTGATGACCACCTTTCATTTCCTTGAAGATCCTCAATTAAGTGAGGTAGCTGGGCGGGATGCAGAACTTACCCAATCCTTACTTTGGCGTTGGACAATGTCAAAAGTGTGAACACGTTCCTCATTACCAGGCCTTGACCATTCAAGCAGCCCTTCCACCCATGTGCCTCTGTAACATTCAGCAGCTTTTGGGCAGCCTGGTCGCACTTAGGAAGTCTTACTGTTCTCTGTGGAAATCATCTGTTTCAGGCAAGAGGAGCAGCGGAGGAAACACTGGGCTGATGCTGAGTATGATTAGAGGCGAATTTAGACAAGGATCAGCTGTCTCCAGCACCGTTCCCGGACGCGTTGTGGGCAGTACTTCCCTGTGATCCCATGTTATTACGTAGGCTCCGGCTAACGGCATCTCACATAGCTCCCTCCTGCACTTGCTCAGTGCTCTGGTCCGTCACCGCCACGCGCAGTCGCTGCCGCAGATGCCGGCAACGTAACTAGCACGGGGAAAAACGTGTAGCTCTGTCCGGGCAGACAGAGCTGCATAACCTTAATATCCTCCCTACTGGGGTTTGGGAATTAGCATAATCTCTGTGGTTGTCTATAGCTCCAACGCACCAAGGGCATTTCTTGAAAATCCTGTTCTCTGATTTTGCCTTCCATCACCGTTCAATACAATTGATAGATCGTAACTTCGAGGTGAAACACAACGTGCTTGGAATGGGAAATCCCTGACAAAACCTGTAAACATCACGTTATGAAATGATAGCTCAGGCTCTGAAGCATCAGTCACCAACCCACCATTATTCTTCTGGTCTCTCTGTCTTTGTCTGTCCTTCTGCCTCACACCAATGGTCAGGATAAAATACATCATGAAAGTGACAGTATGAAAAAACTGTCCTGCTTACATCCCACTGACAAAGCTTTAAAGGTATGTCCTTTCCCAGTTTGTTGTAAGCATGCTGCCCTGGAGTTAATCCCATGCTTGATCAGGGAAAAACGTTGCTCCGGAGTAGTAGTACGTGGCTTTTCCAGAAGTGTGACTTGGTCTGCTAGACAAAGGGGAAAAGCCCGAAGTATCGTCCTAGCCCTCATCATGCTGTGTTTTGCAATGTGGCGATTGAACTGTGAAACAGCTAATGACTTTTTCTTCTTTTTTTCTTAAAACAAAGATGAGAGGGGAAAGGGAGATGTTTATTTTCCTGCTTCCAAACACCCAGAACGCATTTGTCTACTATTGTCCAGGAGCCTTATCCTCAACAAAACTTTGTGGATGTGAAACACTCAGGCACAGTGAGTACAGATGAGATGAACACAGTAAAACGCATTTCAATCTCTGGATACCCAGGGTATTTTGTGATAATTTTCCCTCCTGTTTTGTCCAGTTCGAAGCACACACCTTAGGCATTTCTATGCCACAGTCCTTTTCTCGTAAGCATTCATCTCGGTGTCCCTTTCAGTGCTATTTGCACTGTACCCTCATCTCCCACCCCAAAAGATGCAGCTACGAAACAGGAATCTGTGTGCCAACTCTATCACTCCACTGTTTAAAATCCAGACACTCAGCCTCCTGTTTGAGGGGATCAATACGTGATCCAGCCCAGCTGGACAGAAATTAATTGATGTGACATTTTGCAATTAACTCAGAACACCGGGCTAATGCTAAGAGGGCTTTTAATTACGCAGATGAAACCTCCTACTTCACGAATTCCCTCAGTCACAGTTTGCTGGAAGCTGCAAGAGTACAGCAGAGGGAAGTATCACTCAGTATTTGCCTTGGCTTTACCCTCTTTTCTCAAGCATGGCAGAGTTAGTGGATGTTGTCAGAGATGAAATGCTTGGCCAGGTGGATCTTCTGATTAGTTCTTATATATTGGCCACTGTTTTCAACATAAGTATACTGATACACTTTTATTTTTATATCTTAGCAGATACGGTAAAAGAATTAAGATTATATTTGAGGTGATCTGATAGGATGGATAAGAAAGAAAAATGAGCTGTGGTTATATATCCAGCTATTAAAATATTCAAGATGGTTGTTCCTTCTTTGTAAATGCAAATGGAAGAACCATAAAGCATATGGTAAGGGATGCTCCATCACTTTTAAAGCACACTTTTGCTAAAGTAGGAATGAATTATGCTGCATTCCATAATTCATGGATTAGGTTTCTGAACATAATTAAGCATGTACTGTCTGGTCTTTGAGACACAGGTACACGTGTTCAGTTTGTCTATTTCAGAAATAAAATGAAGTGGGAAGCTACCAAAAATATTTTGTGCAAGCTTTTAAATGAAAGGATCTGCTGAGAATTTGCATAATATCTTATCTGTGAAATGTAAAACCTGTCATAAATCATAATTCAATTTATAAGATAATTAAATGCATGTGTTTCTGTTCTATGGTTCTTGGAAATTGTTATCCTGTATAGCTGGAGAAAGACGGGCTAGAGAAAGCAGAGGAAGAGCACATTAGAATAGAGGGCAAATATCAGACAGCCACTTCCTTCACATATGTTTTTTCCAGCTGTCCTGTGCTCAACTGAAATAGCACAGCATGCTTCAGCTTCCTCATAATTTCTTATTTTCCTTAGGATACAGATTGCATTCTATGTCTCGTGGGACTCGGACAGTTTTGTTGCAATTAACTGTGAGAGATTTTCTGCCATTTTAGTCTTTTTGCAGCTTATGATCGTCAGTAAATCTCTCTGATGAGATAAAGAAAACTCTGTAAAGAGGATAAAATGTTGTTTATAAATCTTACCAAAATACTCTTCATACATTCTCATTTCAAACAAGGCAAAGGCGTCCACCAAGTTGGCAACAGTATTTTTCTAATATACAATATTCTTAAAGTACACTTTTCAAACCGCAATGCTGTAAATGTAAACGTGTCCTAGTCCTACCGGTAGTTTTATTGTACGCCAGAACGTATCAATCCTTTGTCGATTACAGACAGATCAATTCTAGAAATATTGTTGTAAACAATTCTAGAAATATTGTTGTATCATCAACAAAGAAATGGAACACATTTGTCAAGATGTATGGATGTTACTTGAATCTTCACATTTTATTGCATTCATAGGCTTTGTAAGAGAGCAGCTGGGGCAGCAGGATTCTGGGCACCTGGCAGTTTGGTCCCACCTTGACCAGTGCGTGAAAAAAGGCCCTTTTTTCACACAAAGGACCAGCTCTGGTTTTTATTAAACTGACTAATGCTTTAATCCAGCTAGTATTATAGGGCTAACGAGTTGGAGGGATGTCACACAGTGGCAGAATTGTTAAAGAAAGCCTTCATGGTGCTAGAGGTGATAGTAATGTATTTGTTTCTGCAGAATTCAGCTCAGGCCCTTATTTCTGCAAGTGGAAAGGGATAAAGATGTTCAGGACTGTTCCATAACTTGGAACTACATTTCTATGACTCCAACCCAACAGGTCTCACTCACCTCATGCTTTAAATCACAATATCCTGTTTATAATATACCAGAAACACATCCCTTCAAATGAATAAGCTTTCCTTTTATTTCAAAGGGAGAAACATGGCATTTGGGGGGAAAAGGCTTTACTCATGTGGTTCTGATCTCTGTGTCAGTTTGCTGATTCAGGCCCCAGTGCTATTTCTGGGATCTATCCTTTTATTCATGTCTTGGGGCTTTGGTAAGTAGACCAGTATTGTTTATAGCTTTTGGGGTTTTACCTGGTTGCTTCGCAGAATAGTTTCAGGGGTATCATTAGGTATGCACTGTGAAAACTATATTCCCATATGCTATGTGGTCAGTTCACCAACAGCCTCTATCAGCTTAATGGGGTCTGTTGTTGGCAGTGCTTCTTCCAGTGAGTGATGTTAGTATCAGGAAATAAAATAAGATCTGCTTACTAAACATTGTAAAGAAAACAAGGTATGTGTTAATGTGTTTGCACCAGCTATTCCTCTCTTAGGCTTGATAATCAAGTTTCATTGTTTAAATTTCAATTGTTAACACATGGTTGAATTTATACAAACTTAGAAGAAGCTTGAAATGTTAGAGTTGAAGTTAAGAGAGGAAAGATGTCTCTGTGTTTGGTTCCTAGCCCATAGCATAGGAATACTTGCCTGATCTCAGTTACATTTCTTAGGTAAGAGGACTTCTGCCACAGACATCTCACCTTTAGGAGGGTTTCTCTGATACTCGGTGTTATTTTCCCTAAAGGAAAAGCACTGCAGAATTTAACAGCAGTAACTGTAGAGAACATCATAGAAATTACATTTCTATACCTCCAGGACTGAATAGAGATTAATATAACTTCCACATTCTTATCAAGGTATTTTATTGCATTTTTGGAGGAAGAATACAATTTTCTTTTAAATTATATGGGATAGTTTAAAGAAGAAGGTTGTAATTTCCTTAACAAATGCTTTTAAGACCTTCCTGTGATAGTTCATGTTTTAAATTTCATCATTTTCTCTATAGCTTATTTAGGCAAGTGTGGTCATCCACACGTGACGAAACAAATTTAAAAAGGGCATGCAATGTTCCGGTTCGGAGTACTTGGGTGGATGGGGTTGCTTAATATACATATATCATACTCATTCCAAACTATCCAAGACTTTTGGATGAATTGGGTGCAATATATTAACTCAATTACAATGGAAACACAGATCAAAAAATATAGCTGGGAGGTCTTATTAAAGCATGAGACTTTATTAAAATGTCTCTGGTTTTGATTATACAGGATTAAAATGTCTGAAAATTCACTTAGGTTCTTCATGTCACCAGAAAGGAAAATTCTACTGGGGAAGTGTAGGTTGAAGGTTTCAGACCTTGATTTTCAATTCTGTTGAAGTGGAATTGTCATAAATTGGTAAGAAAAGCCAAAGGCCTTTTTTATCCTTTTTTGACATATATTCTCATTTGCTTCAATTTATTACCTCTTTTGTGATTTTTGTTTCTGGACTTTACTCATTCACATGGAGTAAACCATTTTGTAAAGACTTCATTTTTTTTCAAAGGAGATAATAAAAATCCCCAACTTTTCCCCATTTAAAAGAAATAAAACCTTTTAGAAATTATTAGTGCATGGCATGGAATGAAAACACACAGAAAGGTACAAGTTCAGGTTTTCCAATTTGCAGGCCAGTGCTGAACTTTCAAAGGAAAGACATTAATGAAAAGCAGTTACAGTACGCTGCAGTGCTCAACTGACCTATTTCTACTTCTAGTGTCAAGATGCAGAATACACATGTACGCTGAGCGCTGGTATCAGTGGTAACAGCCCTCTAAATTGGAAACAATCATTGTGAAGACACCTAACAGACATTCTCTGGTACATAATAACAAGATTGAGATAAAAATCACTTAATTCGTTTACTTTCCTGTTGCTACACATCATGTCAACACTTGTTTGTAATTATATAAATATGGGAAGTGAAGCATCCCCTGTTGTGCCACATGAACAGTAAAAATTGTGCATATTGCTATCTTGCATGTGCATCATATTTTGCTCTTGGTATTGATGTATTGCTGTTTAATCTCTTGGCAAGGGCAAGGGCAGAGTCCAGAACTGTTCCTGCTTTTGTTGTGAGGAACCCCATTCCATAGGAATTAGGCTTTCAAGGTACACAGGTTGGCATGAACTTGGAGAAATGTGAATTCAGTAAGTAGAATGAATTCATGCTTTACTCTGTGTGTTCTTTGTATTACAGCGAAAGTAACACACAGAGCATGCGTTTCCACCACTACTAGAACAAACTTTTAAGAGCAGTGATGGTTTCTTTCTTCAGCTACCTATTTTACAGATCTCATCACAGATGCGGAAAGGCTCAGAACGAGATAGCAAGGAAGTAGTTTATTTCAGATAAACAGAGAATAGTTCCATTCATTTATGGATTGTTTCAGGGATTCTGAAACACCCTGCTAACACTGCCTATTGAGATAGAGAAGATGGGGATGAGGGAAAATCAATCTCATTTCTCAGTCTATTTAAGTGAACAAATAATTGCATGTGGAACTGAAGGGAGCGAGTCAACAAAGCTCACACCAAACAAAAAAGAAGTTTTATTTTGCATAATTTTGTCTGAATCACAGTAGATTTGACAGAACGTGTTCCATTCTAAGCCCTAAGGTTTTATTTAGGTGGAGCACAGTATCAAATGCACTGGCTGTAATGTGCTCTTTCTGGGCTAATCTAATATCTCATGGGATGACATGCAAGGGGACAGCACACACAGTTGAATGGCTTTGTTGGTTTATATTCAGTTGCTGTTTGGCTTATTCAGTACTGTCAGATCTCTCTGGGTTTGTTTCTTCCCGGGTGGCTTCCTTATCTCTCAAACAGAAATGAAATAAAAAATATTAATGATTTTCTGATAAAAGAGAGATAAGGTGTAACCCATGAATACTTGTAAATGCCTTCAGAGGACACTTCCAAAGTGCCTAACACTATAAATAAGGGGTTGGGCTATTTAACCTTTATGCATCTATATAACTTGACATGATGGAGCAGTATTACCTGTGCAATTTGAACATGGGACTTTATAGAAACCTAAAGGAATTGAGCTATGCCCTGTTTTCCCCACAGCAGGGTAAGCACTCCGAACGTTGCTTTCCTCATTAAAGGTAAGACTCTAGAACTACTGTGACCAAGGTTCTCTAAAATCACAACGTTTTATCTGAATTAAAATAAGCCGTATTTACGAAATTGCTGATAGTAACACAGTGTGCTGGTATTAGCAGGGCAGTATTATTAGCTAGTATTAAAGCATTTGCCGTAAGATAAGAGTTAAGAATGCCTGCTGAGCATCCAAAACTCCACAGCATCAGGAGGCACTAAAGCAGTAAGAGGCTTAGAAAACCAGCTCAACATCTGATAGGCAAAAGCACAATAAATCAAAAATAAAGTAAACTTTCTAGATAAGCAGCAGCGTTTAATGCTACTCTGATTAAACTCATCTACAGGAAATGAGCAAACACAGCCTCCATGCTTTCCCCATCTTTCTGCCAATTTACATCTTAATGGCTAAATTGTTTCAGGTTACTTATTCAGCAAAGCAAGGGATTGCTTTGCAACTTTTCATTTTGAGTGCTTCCATTAACTTCGGCAGAGCTGTTCAGGGCAACTGAGCACAGCCATGAGGAGGCGTTTAAAGATTAACAGGCCTTCGCAGCATTCAGGGGTGTGAAAAAGCCATCAAATTTTTTTTTTTTTCAGTATTACATACTACACGTGACTGCTGCAGTTATTACACTGGTGGCTTTTCACAAACCTTGCAGTTTGTTAATTCTGTGGCACCGGGGTTTTTTCCCTTAAAGACCTGATTTATGAGATCACAAGAAAAATCTCAGATTTCATTGAAAATGTATTTTTGGCCCTTGTGTTTGTAGTGGAAAATCTTAAAATGGGAGCCGAGAGAGTCACAAAGGATCAGTTGTTCAGTTGCACTACTTAGCTTGCATAGTGTGAGGAAAACCACAGTTTTTAGAGGGATACGATACAATTCTTATACTCCACCCGGAGGAGTGAAGAATGACCTGTCTCTGAGTTCTTGGACGTTTTTTAAGGAACTCCAAGAGCTCTTTAAAAGTATTTTTTCCTTTGTAATTTCAGTCAATTACTATTATTAACAAAGGACTAAGATGCTTCTGTATACCACTATCCATTTGAAGCACCCAAGTCATCCATCTTACAGTCATCCGTACCCTTAGCATATTTGTAACGTGAAGATGACATCATGGCTCCTCTTTTCCCCCCAGAAGCTCTAGGGCTCACTTCACGCTTGACCAAGCCGAACGCCAGCCCCATGTCAGCATGTGTGTTGACCCCGGGGACCCGCAGAGATGGCACTGCTGAACCCCGAGCGGAGGAAGCGTTGCAGGTGACGGGACTCACGGGGCTCCGTCACACTTCCATCTCCCAGAGGACATCTCCACCTCAGGGGAGAAGGGGCATCATCGCCTGGGGATGATGGGGATGGCACTAATGTTGTCTAATGGTTGGTTCCCCTCCTGCACCCCCTCAGCAGGGCCTTCAGTTTTGAATGGCCATAAGCTGCACCCCAACCGACCCCTCTCACTTTTGGGGGTGGCGGGCAGCACCTCGACCGCCTCCCCTGTTTCGGGGCAGCGGGCAGCGCCCCAACCGCCGCCCCGCGCCCCGCTCGCCGGGGCGCGGGCCTCCACCGGAGACTTTCCCTCAGGGGAGTTCGCGCCCTGTGAGGCGCCGCGCGCACAGGGGCCGCCGGTTCGAGCCCCGAGGGGGGCGGCTGGTTTGGGACCGGGGCATAGGGCACGTACACCCGGCTACTTGGGGGGCGGGGGGCGAGAGGCGGGGGGCGAGAGGCGGGGGGGGTCCCGCCCGGGCGCCGGCGGGCGCGGGCCCAGCGCACATGTGCGGCCGCCCGGCACATGCTCACTGCGCGCGGCGCATGAGCAGACGCGGCGCGGGGGCCATCGGACATCTTGGGCCGCCTCGCACGGAGCGGGGAGCGCCGCCGCCAGGCCTCGGGGCGGGAGCAGCCCGCCGCCCCCGCGCCTCCCGGTCCGCCCTGGCGCCGGCTGCCTTCCCCTCCCCCGCCTCCCCTGGGCTGCTCAGAGCATCCCTCCTCCCCTCTTGCATTTGTCTTAATTCTTCTCAGAGACAAGATGGCAACGCCGGCGGCGGTAAACCCTCCCGGTGAGTAGCTGCTGCTGCCGTCGCCCCCTGCGCTGCAGGGAGTCCGTCTCGCCTCATGTGGCCCCGCCGCACAACACGCCCCCCCACCCCCCCCCCCCGCCGTAGGCACACACCCTGCTTGCCCATGAGGGCGGGCAGCCCCCGCCGCTCGCCCCCGCGCCTCCCGGGCTCGTCCCGCGGGTCGGCGAGGGCCGCCGGCTGCGGGCCGGAGGGGGCGCGACGCCGGCGGCGGGGAGAGCCGGGCCGCCCCGGGCGAGGAGCCGCCCGCCCTGGGACCGCGTCGAGGCGGAGAGCCGGGAGCCCTTGGCGGGTTCCGCGGGCTGCGGGAGTCCGGCTGCTTCGGGAGTCTGGCTGCTCCGGGTCGCTGCCGTGGGGTGTAGGCGCTGCAGAAATGAACAGTTTTGCATAAGCATACGCGGTCATACGGCGGGAGAGAGGCCGTGCTCCCCTGCCGAGGCCGGGCGGGAAGGGTGGCAGTGGGGCAGCGCTGGGAACTGGTAAGGAGTATTTGCTTTTCCTGCCTGTACTTTGGCCAGGTTTGTTGTCGGGACGCAAAACCGGCTTGCGAAGCATTGCTTGGAACCAAAACGGCGTCGAAACTGACCGAGGGTATCTCGGTGTGTGCAGGGTCTTTGCCATGTGTTTATTTTCGTGCCAAAGGATGCAATAAATACTTCATGTTAATACTACATTTATTAAGAGAAGAAACTTGCTTACTAAAATTTTCTCTTCGAATTTTTCATGAGGCAAGGCATTCCCTGACGTATTATGTGTCTGTGAGATGCAACATCTATTTTGCTGAGTGCATGATGGAGTAAAACAGGTTTGGATGAAATGCCATAGTATGTATTTTGGAGATGTACTTCAGTCACCTTAGTGTTGGATCAACAAGTATCTGACGCTAAAAATAAATGGGACAATGGATCTTGCACCTGGCTCAAATACAAATGATTTTTTTTTTATTGAAGGTGGATTCCAGTTGTACTTGATCATACTTTTAATGTACGATCGCTTTTTGTCATTTTTTGTAGAGTCGGGCTCAGTTCTGATGAGGGCTTGCTTGAGTAAATGGCAGCTAATGTTTAAAGATTGTTCTTTAGAGTAACTCCTGCTGTAGTTGGTCGTGTAGTTCTCATGCTGGAAGTAAATATTATGATATAAACACTTAATTTGGTTCAGTAAGTGTTAGTAAAGTAAGCAGAAAGAGATCTTTGCCAATCAGATTAAGTTTTAATATCTGAATTCTACATATTAAATGAAAACCTGTATTTAATGGAAGGTTATTAAATGAATATTATTTAGCTTCCAGGCTACCGTGTCACACATTATAACGCAGAATTTAATTGCGTGCACACACAGCTAGGATTGGTGGGCTGTTTTGCAGACAAAGTGGCATGCAAATGGCATTTTTTGACTTGAGTTTCGTTTGCTGTTCTCCTGTCTGCTCCTCCATGCAGAGGAGGAGCTATGCAGTGAAGGAGCAACTCTGCCCACTTAGAGGTCTATGCTGAAACTGCTGAATTATAGTAGAGCCTGGTGGCCCTTTTGCACCAACCATTTCCACTCTCTGTTTTCACCTGCCTGCCACTGAAGCCATAAAAAGATGTGGTTGCAGGAGGTATGGTATGCATGCACCACAGAGCAGCCTCAGAGTAGTGCTTCACGGTTATTCTCCCATGACCACCTTGTGAATTTAGAGAGCTTTATGGGATTATTGAAGAATCATAAAAAAATATGAGGGAAACGAGCCAAGTGTGTTGGCTGTATTCATCTCTGTGCAACCGTCTGACACAGTTAAAGTTGACTTGCAGTGTAGTCCTCAAACTCGCTTAAGCACAGATTGCCGGTCCGCCGGAAGGATGAGGAAACATGTTGGTTTCCTGAAGTGAACCAATACCTACTTCTGCAGGGCTGAGATTACAGAGCATCATTTCACTCCTCGTCTAGGCAGTTGGAACAGATCTGAGCTGAAAGACAAACTCACTGGCTGTTAATGATCCTCCCATGTTTTCCGTGCGTGAGCGTTGCTGTCAGACAAATGTAGCTGTGCGTGGACAAAGTCAAAATGAGGAATTTTTGAGCTGTAAAGAGAGGTGAGGAGATGAGACCTTCGATCTCTAGTGTAGAGCTGTGTTTGCTCTACCACGGACAGCAGAAGATAGAGCTGCATGAAAAACGTTGATTTATGCTGTGTTTTTTTAAAGTCACAATCTGCTGCTTTTGTTATTTTTTTGGATTAACTGCAAAGTAATGCAGAGAAACAATCAAAAACTGTAGCAAGAGGATTTTCATACTGCTGTTTTCTTTTGGGGCCAGATCCTCAGCAGGAGTAATGTGAAAGTAGCCCTATGAGTATTGGTGGAGCTGTGCTGCCTTACACCAGTTGAGTTTCTGATCTGCAATGTTAGGGGAGACCAATAGAGAGATTAACTTGTTAAGCATCTTTAATGATGATTAGAAATTACAATATGATTAAATTTTTATTAAGCAATTGTCTGGGGTTCTAATAACAGTTGATAATTTAGGCAGGACATTAACTTGCAGCTACCACAATACAAATATGTGTGATTTTAGTCATATTCTAGATAGTGGAATGGGGATTAGCAGAGACAGAAAAGCTGGGTGTTCTGTAGTTCTGGATGTGAAAGTCTTTCAGTGTGGGATCTCCTAGTACAGAATCATGCACTGCTTTGCAGCGTCATCTCCTCTCTCGTGTTAGATGCAGATTTATCAATTTTCCCACTGATCTTTTTTTAATGGAGACTTTGAATTACGGAAGTTCATGGGAGTGGGGGCAGTTTGCAGCCTTTCCTGGCTCACGGGAATTGCAGTGTTGGGGTAAGGCCACCTCTGTGGGCTCCCTGGGCTGTGTTAGATCTAAACTGATAGTTCTTTTTGTGAAGGTGTTTTTCCATAGCTGCAACTAGACATTGCACTGACAAAACTGGGGGGGGTCTGTGAGATAGTCTTCTTTCTTCCTTTTCCCACATGCTCAGCCTTGGGAATGGGATCCGGTTAGAAGTATTTTGTTCGTTTGTTGTAATCTGGATGACTAACTGAAGTGTGAAACACAATACAGGTGTGTGGGAAGCTTATCTGCATTGGCACAAAGCATCAGAGTTAATTTATTTCCTCCTGAAATAAGATTGGCATGTTAAATGGGATTTAAGAACAAAAAAATTGTGGAGGTGTAACAAGCATTTCATAAATTACTGCTTGCAGCAAAGTAACTTAGTGCCATAGCTGTTTTAAATGTGTATATTTTTGGAATGCAAACTTGTCCATAACTATTGCTAATTTGGGGTCAAATTTTGCTTGAGTGCAGCACATGATGTGGTGATTCTTGTATTAGCCAAGTTGGGATGAAAACATAAAACTCTTAATAAGTTCAACATTTTATTTTCCTGAGACATTACTTGGTCTTGGGTGATGAGTTCCATTCTGGCTCAGTCTGACAGATGGTCCCAGAGCAGCAACTTTCTGCTGTGATCAGGTGATGTGAAATGAACTGGTTGCATCCTTTCAGTTCTTCCTGGTGAGATATCCCTAGATGGAAGGGCCACCCTGGGTAGTACCCACAGATGTATTGCCAAATGCCACAAACTTGTAAGTCAAGTCAGAAGAAATTACGAGATTTCAGAGTTTATCTAGAGTTACAGTAGAGGGCAGATCCCTTAGGATGCATTTTTGGCTATGTTTTAAGATTTTGTGAATCCTTAGGATTGTATACTTGGATTTAATTGGAAAAAAAAAAAAGTAACTGGATTGTTCATGTAATCACTAAAGCTCCTGTAATGATTTCTTATTAAGCAGAGCGCTCAAAGTCTAAACGTATGGAGAACAACATGTCCCCGGAAGGGTGTCTACTAGAGATGTGTGGAGAGAGGTGGTGGGCCATGAGAGGAAGCAGTTACTGTGGCTTAAGACATTACTATTATACCCACAGTAGCTGATGGGGGTTGCTTTTAGCCTATGGCTAATCCAAGATATAAAAAATATTGGGGTTGAACCTTGAAAAAAGATTATTAAATAATCTCTCTTTACTTTCAGTTTGTAATGACTTAACAGAAAATTTTATGTCATATTGGTGAAAACTTGTAACTGAGCCCTACATCTGGGCTCTTGTTTTAGGCAAGCATGTTGGGTTCTGGGAGCTGGTTTTCTTTGCATGTGTGTGTTTGACTTGAGAGTTAAGTGGAGATAAAGCATTGTCCTGTTTAGCTGGACATTCCGAGAACCAAATCATCTGTTAGTCAGTCTTACATTTTCTCCCAAGTTACTAAGATATTAAGTGCTGTGGATTAATTTTCTTCATGCTGCCCATTCCATATTTGCAAAAGGAATTGGCTTTCTGAAGTTGATAATCTGGCCATTCTTTTCTTTAGCTTTCATACAGTTTTGAAATTGATGATTAAAAAAATCTGGCTTAGAGCCCAAAAGTTGATGTGTTTTATTGCTACAGCAGTGACAGCTTTGCCCTTCATTATAATATAGACTGTCCAGTAAACTCCAAAATCAACTTAAGATCATCCTAAGGAGTAAATGGAGTTCTAGTGACGGAGAAGTGATGGGCTGTGATGTTTCTGGCATGCAAAAAAGCAGCCTTCGTTCTAAGATAATGTTAAAACAAAGGTCTCGAAAATGGAACACTCATTAGCTAATGGGAGGTTTAAATTGCAGATCTTTTTCTTCTCTTATTTTCCTAATGTTCTTACTGCAGAATTGGTTCTTATTTCAGTCAAACTGTGGTGTGAGATGATAGTGCCTCTTGAATTGCTCTGTGATATGTTCTGTCCTTCAGGACTGTGTACCAAGCAGTAACTTGCATTGAAGAAATGCCATTTTTTTTTTATATTTCTAATATATAGGACATACAAAAGATTTGATTTCAGGATATCTCTTCTGTCACAGAATATATATTTAAAATTTGCATATATAGCTTGTGGCTAGTTCAAAATATTTTTTCAAATAGAATAATGCTTTTCCATGTTTCTTGATAAAAATGCAAAACAAAAACAGGTATTGCTGATTTCTGTAATACCAGATGTATTGCTGACTTTTCTTTCCAGTAAGAAAAATTGCTATAAAGATTAGGTAGCAAAGGAAAAAAAATAGCTTTTTCAAAACAATCAAGGCAAAATAACACTGTTGATGTAGTGATTATTGTTATTAAGAGGACAGAAATGGGGCTGTCATTGTGAAGATGTATTGGGAGATTATGCTTAAATGGCTTGTGAAGATCAGATACGTGTGTCATTTAGGGTAATTTTTTGGGGCTTACTGCTTCATAACTGACAAGTAAGAATGGAAAAGACATTAATTCAGTGCTACCTACAGAAAGTACAATGTTATTAAAATTTGCAATAGAAAAGGGAAAGAAGGGTCTTGAGTTTAAGACATCGGAATTTAGAACTCGGGTCTTCTTGTAGGTCTCTGGCAGATTTTCCAGTCTATCTATAGCAAAGTGTCTTTGGGTGACCAGCAGTACTTAGAGAGATGAATCAGCTCTGGATGAGCTGTTCTGTCTAGACAGCACTGGAGTGCAGAGATGCTGCCTTGGGTGCAGAAGTGTGCAGATACCAACCCAAGCTACATTATTTTCTTGACTTTTATTGAGAGTGTGCTTAATACAGGTTATGTGGGAAAGAAATCTGCAAAGATAGAGGTCCTCCTTCACCCATTCTGTAAGATAATTTCTGCAAAAAATTAGATTTGCTGGGCAATACAGGCAAAAAATTTGAAACTTCAGAAATGTTGGGTGGGTGCTTGCTGTACAAACAATTGGTAAAGTTTGCTTCTTGATAACAGTATTTCCTTTGCTCGGATGGAAAGCATTTCCTATCACCCCATCTGTATCAATCATTCTGTCAAATGAGGAAAAGAAAAATTTTATAAGGCTGCATTTGTACATTTTAGGTTATAATTCAAAGAAGATAGATGCACATTTTTAGCAAAGGAAAAGCCTCAAAAATCAATAAGTTATCATCTTTCATTGTTTAAAATAAAAAACAAATGAAAATTAATTGATTGGATAAACCCACGGGGACCAAATACCCACTTTTTGGCTATTCCAGAAGGAACTACTTTGTTACAAAATGTTACAGGATTTCAGCAAAATCTGGCCTTTAACATGCATAAATTACATGGTTTGAAACTTTACTATCAAATATAGAATGCCAATTTTTTAACGAGCTGATTCAAACTTGAATTTGGGTAGTCAAAATATCAAATGGATCTTGGTTTTATTGTTTACATGGATTAATGGCTGTAGTAATGCAATGGGTAATGAATTAGAAGATGTTTTCAAGATAGAATATAATTTCCTTTTTTTGTACCCAAAGCACGCTAGTCTTCCTTGGGCACAGCCATCTGCACAGGGAGAAAGAGAAATCCTTTGTTTTGGATAATCTACATATTGATGGATGTTTCTAAACTTTCTGCTTCTTCTCTTTTTTGGTCAGCTTTTATTTCCATTTTGCCTGTCTTTAGTATTTCTGTTCTGTGGGTTCAATCCTGCTTTCCACTTACGTGTGTCTACCTGTCTTAAAACTCTCGAAACTACCATATTTTAACTGGTGCTACGCTGAGCTATGTATTGACATCTCGGTTACTGTTGTTTAAATGTAAATGAATCCTGGCATTGTACTGGTGCTACTCCCAAGCCTTTCAACAACTTATAAATTCTGATTCCATTCTGTAGGTAGCATCAGACGTCCCCCTTAGAGAAAAGTGGTACTTTTTCTGTTATAAATAGGAACTGTGCTGCCTTCCACGTAACCCAGCAGGTACTATAAGATATAATCAGTTGGCTCAAATTAGGAGCCTCTTTGAGCTTACATCTGCTGTGGATGTATATATTTTGCTGTTTTGTTCAAGGACAGCTCATAACATTCATTTCAAATGTTTAGATTTGGGCTGCTGCAGTTCTTCTCATCTAAATGTCAACTGCATGTGACAAATAGAATAATATAAAATAATTATAATTTTTTTCTCCAATCAAGCAAAAGGGGTGTTGAATTGCTTAATTACTGGCTTTGCCAGCATGCAGATGGGAAGGCTTTTCAGGTAAGTTGCTCATATAAAATGCCTGAAATGGATAGTAATTAACAACTGGCTCTTCATTGGTATGTTAATTACACTGCCATTTGTCCTGGTGCCTGTCCTTTTTAAAATGTTCAGTTACACTGAACTGAAGCATTCACTTCCTGGCACGCACAGAATGTATCAGAACAGTTTGACTCTCAGATATATGCAAATATTTTATGGGAAGAGGCATGCCAGTAAATCACTGAGCTGCAAAGAACAAAAGCACTGCATATTTGTATTCCTCAGAAGTAAAAGCAAAACCTGTTTCTGTGGAATATACAGGCCTGATTTTGAAAAATGGTCTCCAGTACTTTCCCAGTAATAACCCAGAACACTATTTTATGCAAGTAGATAATTTTAGGGATTTGTTACTGCTTGCTGTCTGTGTTAGTAAAGGTAGGTGGACGTCTGGGTGCTGTTAAATGCCCTTGCAATGCACGTTTTTTTTAAAACTGTATTGCCTGCAATATCTGGATGGAAAATCAAACTGAACTGGAAATGCTTTTAAAACTCGGGATAAAACATTATTCTGAATGCAAGGAGAATTAAAGTAACTTCTTATGAGTTGAGCATGTCAGTAGTCTCAGGTCTTATTTAACTTACAGTTTAATTCTTTTGACAATGGCAGATAGTCTTCTGTTATTTGGATGGTGCTTTGGAGAGTGCATCCCCAGTCTCCAGATCCTACTGCACTAAGTAAAAACAGACTGTATCTGGTATGCCTCTCTAAGTCACTCAGTAATGTCCAGAGGAGGGGCAGGCTGGTAAAGTTATGTGGCTGACCAGCATGTCAGTATGAGTCTAATATTTTAATTTGCTAAGCTTCTGTTACATCGAAAGTGGTAATCTGCCCAGCATGGTGGTCCTCAACATGTGGCACAAGTCAACCCCTGAAATTAGGTGCTGATTGTAACAGTAGCTGTGGGATGTGGTTTATACTCATAAAATTAGCTATAAAATGGCAGTAGCTACTGTATGTCACTGTCCTCTGAGTCATGTTTGATCTGTTCATTGACAAAAAATTTTATTGCTGTTGGTACTGCAGAGCCAACATGGCCACAATGAGCTGGGTTTCCATTGTTACGTGTCCAACAGGCAAAGTTGCTACCTCAATTTTTAATCCAACTTTAAAGACTTTTAAGTACTGTTAGCTGGAAAAGCTTTGTTTGAAGCCCTAAATTCTTGTGTTCCCAACCACTGAGAGGCAGCTCATTGAACAGCAGTTTGTGGAGGCCAGCCCTGTAAAAGAGTTTGTGAAAATAGAGGTCAGTCTGATGATTACTGCTGTGAGTCATGTTCATGACGTAATATATAGGGAAACCAATGGTTTCCTCAGATTAAATTTTTTTTTTAAAAGCATCTTTAAGAGATCGCCAGGCCTCCTGCATATAGCTCTGTCACCCTGAAAATGCTCTGCACTTTCTGTAGTGAATAGTGGTTTGACCAGTGGAAAACAAGGCTGTATAATGAAAACTTCCCTTTATTTTTATGAGATTTTCAGCAGCCTTAGGAATACAATGGCAAATTATTCAAGCTATGTAAAGGTTTCAGTGTATCTGGGATAAATGTTCCTTTGATAATTTTTGTTAATGTTTTCATGTAAAACAGACACTTTTTCTAGTTTATGTAAAAAAAAAGAAAAAAGTTTAATTTGCTGCACAATCAGGTTTGTGGGAGCAGCAATTGCATCTTAGCTGCATTATATTTTTGCTTACCAGTGAAGTTTTGAAGTATGCATTTTCATTGTCGAAATTAAAGTAAATGAACCATCACCAGGAAAAATACAGGAGCATTTTCAAACTCTCTTATGAGGACCGAAAAGTAAGAATACTTTCTGAATGAATGGGCATATTGAAAAGGTGGACTAAAATCCTAAGAATTATTTGTCGGCTCCTACAGATGTCTTGTCCGAGCAGAGTTTCTGTGACGGTAACTTCGGGGGGATTCAGACCTTCACCGACGGGGAAGCGCAGCTGGGGTGGCCGCGGTGGCGCGCGGCGGGGCCTCCTGCCTGCCGGTTCTGGGACGTTACCATCCATGGTGCTGAACCGGCACCGGGGTCGCGGCTCCACCTCGGCTGCACCACAGCCCCCGTGTCGACTGAAGGCTAGTGGGAGTGGATTTGAGCTACAGCTCTGAGTGATAACCATTAGCAGTTGAGGTGCTGAGGACACGCTCTATTTTCCTGGCTCTCTCGTCACGGTAGTGCTTTCCAGCAAAGAGGACAGTGGACTGCTGGAATTAAGAACGTCTTAAATGAACGTAACGATCTTCCCCAAATGCCATGTGTTGAGACCTGCAGAATCCAAATTTCACAGTTCCTACACAAGTCCTTAAAAAAATGTGTAATGTCTTTGTAGATTCTCTGCCAGAAGCTCTCTGCATCTATGAGTTAAGGTTGTTCCAAGTGAAACTGTTTTCCTGTTGTTACATAGGTGAGGCTGGACTGGATTCTCACTAAGAACAAAACATGCTAGATCAGACTTGTGCTACATGGAAACCCTATCCAAAAATAGCCCATCACAGATATTTTAGAATAAAGTTTTCCATTATGGATACTTACAGAATAAGACAGCAATAGAGAATTTTCTTCCTCCTTTGTTGTTGATGGGCGTTGTGAAGTACTTCGGTTTATACAAGTCTTTGGGGCTCCTTGTAGTTTATTC
This sequence comes from Phaethon aethereus, assembly GCF_964289735.1. Classification (NCBI taxonomy): domain Eukaryota; kingdom Metazoa; phylum Chordata; class Aves; order Phaethontiformes; family Phaethontidae; genus Phaethon; species Phaethon aethereus. The sequence goes on from NC_138588.1 coordinate 9,538,174, forward strand.
AAGCTTGAGACTTGAATCTTGAATGATCTGTTGGTTTTACTTCTTCTAAACTAAACCAAGTGTTTCTGGACTTGCTGTACTCTGTGATGTTTTCCTGATACAACCAATGAACCTGTACCTTTTTGAGATGCAGTAGTCTTCTGTTTAAATATATCTTGATATCTTTCATTCTTCAAATAAGCTAACATCATATGTTTCCAAATTGTTGCCTTACTCAAGCCTTAATCTTATTTTTTCTAGTGGTGTCCTTCTGCTTCTTAAGCCCTTTGGTTCTGAACTGTAAATGGGACTGAGGCTTTATGATGTTTTTCAGCATTTTAGTGAAAGCTGACAGTCTGAATATCTTTTGCCCTACAAAGTTTTCCCTTTCTTACATGTGTTTCTCCCTCTAGGTTCTGTGCATGTTTTAAAAAAGGAGGCCATGTAAATATGTAAGTAATGCTTGAGGTTAGGCAGCTGTAGGAAGGCACTATAAAACAAAATCTTAGTGCTAGGGTACAGTAGCCGAATTAAAAGATGGGTGGTTTTACTTGCTGGCATTTTGGTTGAGTAGAATCAGTTGGAGATGTGTGAGTGGGTGGAAAGAACATTAACATGAAGTTCATGCTGAATTATGTTTTGCTTGAGGAAAACTATTCATTAGTCTCATAGCTGGCACATGCCTTTTTATTCCTTCTTTAAAGTAGTATCTGACTACTTTGATGAAAAGGTTGATATGACATTAAGGAATTGGTTCTGCCTCATCTACTGATGATGTACAAAAGCCTTTCTGCCCTTGGCAGAACTGAATAAGCCATAGGCAGCTTGCCAGTCCTCACTTTGCTCTAGGAAGGTCATACATGTGGGAAATGTTTCAGGGTACATAGGGTCATGGCCCCATCTCTTAGAGTGTTATGTTTGGAGGTTAATAATGTTGTATCCCAGTTCAGCTCCTGGGCTCATTGTGTCTCCACCTACACCCCTTTGCTGGTATTGGTTTTTCAAGATGATCTTAAGGACAGAATGTTCTTTCATCATTGCTAAATTGGAGAAGATGATGGTAATTATGAATAAGAATTTCAGAGACCAATAAATTCTCACCGTGCAGGAAAATGCTTGGCTGTTACAAGGTGCCTTCATTTTTCACTTTTATTGCTGGCTGGTTATCTCATGTCTGAGAACTGACCAAGGATAGAAGAGAGTGGTACAGACACTGGACAGGATTCAAATTTACTTCAGACTTTCTACTTAACCTCTGACAAGTAATATCCCCATGCCACAGTTAAGTCATCTGATTTTTGTTTCCATTTCTCTTGTCTCCAGTTTGCATGTCCTGTTTATAAGACTATGTATTCTGAGATGCTTTCTTCATATGCATCTGTTATAAAATGACCTATTTGCAGGAGAGTGTGGAGTGCTTATCCTGGAGCAAGCAGAGAATATTTTATTTTTTCATTGTGATGTACTAATTGAGAATGTTTTAATAACAGATATTTATTGCAACCACATTTATGTTCGATTAGCAAAGGTTTTTTCTCCTTTTGGGAAGGAGATAAAAAAGCAGAACATGGCTTCTTTCTCTGTGGGAACAGCAGATATTATTTATTCCAGGCACATGAATAACTATTAATTTGTATTTATGATGTTGGGATAATGTGCTTTTTAAGCGTCTTGGCAAAATATACACATAGATGGATAGCTATTTCAGTTCTGAACTACCAATGATTCACCTAGCTTTAAAGGCTTAGTATAGGCTTTACAACTTACTTCTTGCTTATGGTTGCTTTTGTCACTTAATTTGCCTTTGAAAACAGATTAGTTTGTTCTCAGCCAGTTACAGTTTGAATTAAGATTGAGAGCAAAATATTCATTGCCTTATACACAAAAGAAATTATCAAACTATATGAAAAATACAGAGTGAAAATTATGAGATAGCTTTAAAGTGTTTGTTGTGTGTTTGAGAGTTGAATTTAAAAAAGCAGGAAAATGCATTATATGGGGGTGTTTGGTTAGTACGTTAAGTCAAATTGCTCTTGGGATCAGGTCAATGACCTGTCACTGAAAGTAAATATATTTTCAGAAATCAAGTCATGATTTTTTCTAATGTTGAAATGATAAAGTATTTGTAGTTATTTATTGATAAGTGCATTTGTCTGCCACTAGTTATTTGCTTTGTTGTATAGAGTCCCTGTAGTAGCTGGAAACTGATCTCCAAGTTTGGCATTCAGACTAATTTTATATGTCCTTTGTACTTGTTGTGCTGCTCTTCTCTCAGCAAATATCAAAGCAAAAAACTTAGTTTGGTCAATATTTACAGAGAAATACTCAGCTTGTTTTTTGACAAACATTCAGTTTGTTTATACTGAGTTTTTTTCCAGTATCCTTCTTCACTTCTGTATTTGATGTATTCACAGAACTGTCTGTATACTTTCGGGAGCAAGTGGCTTGTAATGGATGTCAAATCTTGTTTAATATCAATATGGGGACATGGAAAAATAATGTTTTGTTGTTACATGTTTTCATTTGTTTAGTAGTTCACTAGTAGAACATTCAGTGAATTCTTGTATTTTGTAATTCTGAAAAAGCAGTAAGAGCATGGCCATTACAGCTGATCGCTTCTTGAAAGCCTAGCAGACCTTACCTGGAAACCTCATTTTCTCTCTTATTTTAAAACTGGTGTTTTTAAAAAGCAAAGGATGAGATTCAGTGTTATAAAAGCTGTTCAGGAAATAGCTCTGTGAAGAAGTTAAGCAGAAAAAAGTTTTCCAAATTTCATGACAAATTCTTGGGTGTGTAGTAAACCTAAAGTAACACTTAAGGAATCTTCTGCAGCAAAGCATAGCAGTATTTTGTATTTACTATATGCCTATGAAGGTTTCCCTTATGCCATAATGTTGGAGTGTTCTATTTGGAGTATTTGTGGGAATGAAAAATTCTAGAAAGTAGTGCAAAAAAATGCAAATGCAGCTACCTTTGAACTTCCAAAAGCCTGTGGGCTTTTATTATATTTTTTATTTGCAGACATGAGAGGTAATATGTGAAATTACCTAAAAGGCAGAAAGTTCTGAAAGTGTAATTAAGATCCTGGGGCAGTGAAGGGTGGAAAAATCACTAAGACCTGTATTTGTAACTTTTTTTTTTGCTTGCAGAAAAATTCAGGTTTTGGGAAACTCATCATCAAAGGTGAGGGTAGCTGCTAATATGGTTGGTATGTCAGAGCAGTTAAGACTTCAGAAGATGTTCTGAAGGTTGTCCTCTGCAGGAGGTTAAACTGAGCACATCCAGATCTCTGATAGGTGCCAGTTGAATGTGTGGGTGTACTCTTTTCAGGTGGCTTTTAAAGGTCCAGTTTGATTTGAATCTGGAATTTTCTTATCCACAGCCTCTTTCCATGGTCTGATATCTATAGTGCCTCATAAACTGGGCCTGGAGGTTGGAAAAATAACGGTTTGGAGTAATAGATTACACAAGCAATCTATTCACTTGTACATCTTGTTTGAGTCATATGAAGTTTTTGATCCTTGCTGCTGCTATGGGAAAGTGAGATCAGCTGTTTTCTCCCATCTCTAGAGAAAAAAAATAAAAGAAATGTTAATCAGAGAATCTCCATTGACTTACTGGAAGTTCAGTAAGGGGTAAAATTAAATGAATATTTAATATGCAAGGCTTGGGCTGGGTTTTAAAAATTGAGTTAAATATGGTTTGTTTTTTTCCCCCCCTGCAATTTTTAGACCGAGAACATTGCATTAGAAATTGTGAGGAAAGGGAGAAGTACTAAACTACACCCTATTTTTAGAACATGTTTTATGATGTACAGTGATATTCTTTTTAGGGTGTTTCACATAAATATTCTTATTCTTGGTAATAAATTGGGATGTGGAAACACCTGAAAGGCCAATTAATTATCATAACATCAAATAAGCATCATTTGCTTTTTGATCAAGCAGAACTGAAGTCATTAGTGCTATCAGTAAAATACTGTTTAATGAAAACAATAGCATTCTGATTACCCAGCAGTGCCCAAGGACACTGTAAATATACTGATAATTAAGTAGTTGGTAATGCAAGTTGCTGTTCTGAATGAAATCTAGAATTAACATACCCTTCTGAGGCACACGTAAAAAAAAACCTTTGTAATAAATAATAAAGGCATTTGACGAACACGCGTAAGTAATTTTCAATGAGTAATTTAAATCAGAGTGGTCTAAATTTTCCATCTTTGTAGTATGCCTGGGTGCATCGCAAAGGCCTCAGGTCTTTGACCCCAGCATGGTCAGTGGCTCACAGGGCAGCTCATGGGCCACCACCACGGCAGTAGTGGTCCGTTTAGTCTGATGTAGTCTGACAGTCACCACTTCCTCAGAAATACTTTGTGCAGATCTTTCATGGTCTTTCTTACCAGACCCTCCATGACTTGGCTCAATAAGATGACTACCAGAGATAATTTCTCCTGGTGACTGACCCGTGCTGTGTTGTAGGAGGCAGGTCAGGTGCAACGTACCACTTCTGTCTCGATCTGGCTCCTTCAATTTTCAAATCTTTAAATTTAGGAAAAATTTGATAAAATTTTTTTTAAAACCTGTGAACTTAGACAATGCTTACTGTGCTTGTCCACTTGAGGGGACCAGGCATGAATTCATTCACAAAAACATCTCTGCTCATTATTTAAGAAATACCTTTTCAAACTTCTTCCAACTTGAACCAAAAGTTGTAGTCATAAATACTGCCTTGCACACTCATGAAATCTGATATCTGACTTCTATTGTAGTTAAATATGGACAAGAATCAAGTGATGTTGGCTGTCAAGTCACATAAAATCACTTACATGTGAGTTCTGTGCATTTCTTGGTAGAGAGGAGAAGTAAAATAGTCGAGAGAAGGCTTTAGATTCCTAGGAAAGCTAGGCTATCCCTGATCTGCATTTGGTTAAAATCAGTTTTGGTCAATGTTGTAGGCAGATTTATTACCCATTACCTTTATTTCATTGCATATTTACAGCTATCAACTACATAAAGCATACTGAATAGGAGTTTAGAGTGCTGTTATCTTGTTATGATGTAAACTCTGGAGAACCACAGTATTGATCTTTGTGGGTTTTTCTTGTGTAAGTATTTTAATAGCAGTTTCAAAACTATTTCTGTGAAGTGACAGTTGAACTTGTACATGAGCAAAAGAGATTTGCAATCAAGCACTGATATTTGTTTGAAATCTAAACCAGCTTCTATTGCTGGGGAAAAAAATGCTAGATAGATAGTAAAAAGCCAAACTTCTTGATGGAAGACAATAGAAATATTATTTTAAAATAAATAATTTGAAGATGAATGAATGAAAATGAAGTCTCAGGTGATGACATAGTAACTGCTCAATAGTTTATCTGCACTCATTGTTATTATTTATTTATCATAAAACAGTTGCATAGGAATTTGTGAAAGGACATTAGCTTGTAAACATCTTTCGACACTTATAGAACAAGGAAATGAAACAAGATGAGGAGTTTGGGAAGGATAAATAGCAATGATGATATAAAACTAGTAATTGGTGATCTAGAGCGAGAGCATATTATGGAAAATGCTTGATTTGATTGTGAATGAAACAAACAATTAATAGTGGTAGTTTGCTAATTTCTTACCTTTATAGAAGCAGCACACTTGAGAAATGCTGTGTCCCGTGCTCATGATGTAGAAACTGGCTGTCCTGTCCCAAAAGAAAGATCCTTCAAGCCCAGCATGCTTTTTCCAGTACTGGCCAAGAGCAGGTGGTTGCAGGAGTATAAAATCAGACCAAGCATGTGTGGTGCTTCCCCTGGGTACTTTCCCACCCTCCAGCCATGTATGACTCAGAGGCTTCTTGAGCCAGGCATGACATTTGTATTTTGTAGCACTCAGTGGATTACTTTTCCACAATTTTGGACAGGCTCTACTAAAAACCCATATAAACTTCTAGCATCCACAGCTTCCCCTTGCAGGGAGTTTGGGACATCCAGAGGTAGTCATGACTGGTCAGGAAGGCTTGGCAAAAGTAGTAAGGGTGCGGGAAGATAAAAAGGTGAAAAGGTGGAAGTTGTGGGACAGTTTTATGGTAGCTGAGACAGTTTCACATTGCCCTTGAAGAGTGCACAGGCTTGGGGTGGCTCCCAAGAGGGGACAAACACCACCGTGGGAGAAGGAATCCAGGTTTAGCTGATCTGTTTTATACATCTAGTCATGAGGATGGCCAGCAAGGGACGTGACACTGAGCAAGGCAGGAAATGAGGAAGGGTTGGGTGAGAGGGTTTTTCTTTCTGTGTAGACAGAAATCCAATCTCAGCAAGTCAGCAATGCAGAGGCAGATGCGACAGAACTTGGCCATGGTGCTGTGGCTTGTTTTTCTAACTTGCACTAGAACAAATTGAGAATTACCCAGTTGGCTCTTTGCTTTTCTGCTGAGCAACAAATCTTACCAAATGTTTTTAACAAACAATTAGTGATAATTTTGTGGGGCAGGGCCACGTGCAGGTGTTTTGCCTAATTCAGTAGTATTGTGCCTGGCTTTAGGATAGCTTTAGCTTGTCTTGTAGCTTCCACTTTACCTCCTGGTGTTTTACTGGATGAAACAGTAAGTGTTCTGTCTTAAAAAGGGAAAAAGATGTCCTGTACATGAATTTCTAACTGAATGCCAACCAAAACAAGCTAAGCGAAACAGACTTGTTAAATGAGTTAATGGACTGAGTGTGATCTGTCTCTGAGAAACTTGAAGGGAAGTCATTACACTTTATTATTTTTTCATCGTGTTTGTTTGCCCAGGCTGGGCATGTGCTTCTACAATTTTTATGAGTTCATTAATGGGTTAGCTTTGGCCACTTCTGCATAACACAACAGCCATATATGGTATTTGGTAGTTCTGACACTAAGTAAAATTATGGAAAATAACTTTGAATGTTACCTTGTTTCTTGCACACAACTTCTAATTATGCAGTTATTTTTGGCAAATACAAAATGTCGGAGGAGGAGGGAGGATCACCATTCATTTCAAATGGAAATGATGCATAGTTGGGGGAGCCCAATTTTTTTGTGATTTATTTAGTACTTTTGCCATGTGTCACTAATATCAGCTGAAATAATATCAATAAAACCAAGACAAATTAAGGCAGAAAACAGTTAAGTGAAGAATTGTGTTGTATCAGTGCCTGATGGTGTATATAATGGCCTAAGACCAGGTAGGGCCACATTCAGACAGCATAAATAATCCTGCTGCTGTTGACTGCAGTATCACTGTGACCCTTCATGTAAGCTAAGGACTTCTCTTCTTTTAATAAAGGTTCCTAAAACAGCCTTTCAAAGCCAGATTTTCATCATTTCTGCAAACTGGCCTTTTACAGTAGCTGCCCTACTTCCCTGCCCAATTTGCATGTACACTTTCCCAGTTGTGACTATTTATACCTGAGTGACTTGCCAAGTGTTGGAGGCTTAGGTTGTGTTTTCAGTGCAAGGGTGGTCCAGGTCCTTGGATTTGCTTCTAGCCCACTTTTTGGTGCACTTTCAGACTTTGTATGCGAGAAGCGCTTTTCTTCTAATGCGTCGGTCCATCGTAATCATCGTGGAGGTCCAGGTGCTGTTCTGCCTGAGTTAAAGCCTGCACTTCGGCAGTGAGAAAGACTTACTGAATTTTAGAGGCAGCCCAGGTGCGTAGGTTCAGGTAACCGTCTTCAAGTTAATTCTAAAGTGCAGCTACAGCATTGTTTTAATTCTGAGGGGGTTTATTATTTTCCAAGACTAGAGACACTCTTTCAGAATGAGAGCCATTAAGGCCTCTTTTTTCATCTTTCCTCCTTGTTTTGAATTCCAGCAACCTCTTTTTCTTTAAGGGAATGGTCATAGTTTGGCAGGACTTGTCAGCAGTTGGATGTACTGGCTTATTAGAGGAGGGAGTACAAGAAATAGTTCATGTAAGCCAGAGCCTGAATAGGTCAAGAAGATATAACAAGGAATTATGAATGAGAAGTGGAAAAATAACCAGGGAAAAATCCGTGGGCATATGTGAGAAAGTGAATTGGTGCCATGCCGTTTGTCAGGAAGATAGGAGGAAAGAAGCAGCAGCTACCCTTTCCCTTCTTCCCAACGTAGCTTTAGGTAGTAATGTGCATCTTCTGTCTGTGCTTCAAGTTTAATTTTTAGTCTATAACAATCTTTGCAGTAGGTGCAGAGGTTTGATTCCAAGTCTTCTTCTGGATCATGCTAAAGGTCACTCTGAGTTTATTCAGTTGTATGTAGGTTTTTGGTCATTCAGGCGGAGAAGGCATAGGTAGTGAGCATGAATGCGGTCCGCATCCTTTTCTTATGCTCTGATGTCTGTGGAAATTGTTGTGCCTTGATCATGGTGTAGATCTGGATGAATGGAATTACCAGGCATGACTGGAAGCATGAAATCGGAAATAAAAAAGAAGTATTGTCAAAGCAGCATTCAAAATCACTTAGGAGTACTGTATGAAATAATATTTGGTGTTACAAATCATAAGATTGATGTTTCCACAACTGGGCTTTTGGGTGCGTACCTAGTTTTGGATGCTTCAGAGGACCCTGATTTTCAGTGTCAGCTGTTCATCCTGCAGGGATCTGACTCACATTGTCCCTCAAAGCTGAGCACTTGAAGCAAGAATTCCCTTAAAGTAGACCGAGACTCTCTTGTTGTCAAGGTCTACTTCTAATTCTGTGTCTGCATCCCATCTTCTTTTGCACATCCCCGTGGTGCTGTTGAACTACAGGGCATGCAAAAAAGTACGGTTTGTACTGAGGTTCTAGGACTCCACAAATGGGTTGTGTGGACACAACAGTGAAGTGTGAAGGAACCGTAAAGAATTTCACCTCTTTGGCTTCAAAACCTGCTCTCCCAGTCTACTGATGGGACATATGGTAGACATCTCTCTGATTTGTTACATTGCACTAACTTTGGTATCTCTTCTGGAGCCACAGCAGAAAAGGCATTGAGCAAGATAACTGAATTTGGCCTCTAGACCATCAGTTAGGCCACTCTCTTAAATGGTTGGTCACTGTCTCTGCTGAAAAGCCAGTCCTCCCCAAGCGATCAGCTTAATCGCATCATCTCCCTCCCCTTCATGTATACTTAACATTCACCTATGATGCAGATGGATGATAAAGCTCTGATTTTAATTTTAAAAAAGGGACCATTTGTCTAGTAACTACTTACCGTATGCCCTAATTTTTCTTCAAGATCATAGAAGGACCCCCCCACCCCAAAATACAGGGCATCGTGGTGGAGGGGAAATTTTTTGATTAAGTAGGATTTATATATTAGTCATAAAAGCCCTCCCTATCTTAGTAGCTGTTTCCAGAACCTAAATGGTTAAAGTAGAAAATGTTAGTAATTTTGCTGCAAATAAATTGATCAGTATGCAAGACGGTTGTCACCGGCTGAATCATGGTCCACAGTTAAGGTAAACAGATCTGTGATGACATTTTCTGAGCAGAATACCAATGCTGCTACATTTCTTCCCAGAGGTTTCTGACACTTCTTATATGCGGCTAAAATATCTCTCCAAGAAGGTTTTGTTCACAGGAAGGAAATAGCATCTTTGTAAGATTCTTCCTTAAAGGTGGGATTTATTATATTTCTTGGTATATTTGTTATTGTAATTCTGTTAAGAGCATGGAAAGGAATGTTTTTGCTTTTTTGCATATCCTCTCTGTACAGTAGATCTTTCTGATTTGGAGTCTATTTAAAGTATCTGGCAATGGAATGCAAGTAAAACAGTATTAACAGTTATTAAGGAACAATGAAAATGTTTTATTTTTTGTATTCTCTGAGAGTGAGCTCTGTTTTATAATCTCCGTAGTTAACATGTAAAAGCAATGACTAAATATACAGCTAGATTTTTAGCATAGGTGTTTCTGTGAAATATTTTTGGCTACATGATGGCTTCATATTTTCATTGGCATATTCTAAAGTAAGAGATACGATTTAGTTTATTCTTAAATGCCTCTGTGCTAGGCAGAAAATCCCCTTTGCAACTGACTGCAATCAAAACCTTTTTGCCGAGACGCATCTAACTCCTGTATGACTTCAGGGTATGGAAAAATACAGTTTCCAAAGAAGTTTTTGAAATCTGCTTTCTTAGAACATTTAAAATCTCTGTGTACATGCTGTTCACGGGAGAGGGCACGTTCGTAATTCTGTATTTAGCCTTAGATCCACATTTACTTGGAGGCGATTGACATCTCAGTCATTCTATGGATTAGCAGTCGGAAATCTGTCACATTTGTATAGATAAAAGTAGAATCTTGTTTGTTTAATCAGAGGCTGGTGTCTGACTTTAATCCCATTTATTAGAGTAGATACTGAAGGGTAAAAGAGCCCTGTGGAGAGCATGCTCAGTGATACCTGACATGGAATAGCAAACCTGGAACTGGTTGTTAAAGTTAATGTCGGCGATTCAAAGTCTGTTGAAGCCAGTGAAAGCATTTCCCCAGTAGGCTTTAGATTTAAACCTGGCTCTGTCCGTGTCTGGCGTGTGAAGGTGAGAGGAGATGGGATGCCTGAGTGGCTGTACGTAATGTGGTTACTGGGACCTTTTGTAAGATGGACTTAGTCACGCACTGGTTGTATTGCAAAGCTTCACAGCCAGACGTACGGCTGCGGTTTCTGGAGAGGAGCAGAGCAGGAAGCCCACCATCTCCAGAGCTGTATGGTGCAAGCTGTGAAGATACCTGGCCAAAGAGCTGCACTTCTCTGGGGGGTGTCTCAGCAAGTTGCAGATTTGTGTCAGAGACGAGTTAGAGCTGCATTTCAGGCGGTGGATCTGGGGTGGGGCTTGAGATTCGAAGTTTAAGAGCCGTGGTTTACTAATTCTCCCAAGTTCATCCTGGTGTGTTGCACCGTCCAGTAATTCCTGCTGTGATTGTGGTTCACGTGCACTTTCAAGGTATCTTTGTGCAGCATTTAGCTTGCTTGTCATGTTTCGCTTTGTGAAGTGTACAGTAACTGTTTTTTGTGCAGATCTCTATAAAAAAGTTTGAGATGAATATGAAATTTATTGGGAATAAGTCCCTGTATTTTATCCCTATATTTTTAATGTACATTTGCAGATTGTCTTTTATTTCAAAATGATCCCTGAATATTTTGGGGGTGACCTACATGTGATGCTGGAGGAAAGTGTAATATCCAAGCTTGGTGTTCAGCAGTGAAATTAATTCTGGACAGAAATGGAGGGACTAATTCTGCTGCTTTTACATTGAGCACTGACATTGTCCCGGTTTAGTGTGGCTCCTCAGGGATCCCCAAGATGAACTAATCTGTATTAGTGGCAGAATCAGGCCTGCGTCCGGGCATGACTGCGATAAGACAAGAGCTGTTAGGTGTCATCTGACTGGAAGAAGAATATCCACTAAAGGTTGTGAGTGTTGTGCTACGTTGTATTTTAATAACATTTGTGCGGTTTTTGCCAGATCTCTAGGTAACTTTCTAACTTTGAAATTAAATACTATGTGTATTTTTTCAGCAGAAAAGCAATTTCTAGTTGACACTAAGGAACTTCATTTAAATAATTTTTTTTCAGAATACTGCCTTGATAGTTATAGATGATTTTTGTGAACATTCAGCCTGACCTTGTTTTACTTTTTGAACATTATACCCTTATGCTCATGTTTTAATTTTGGGTTAAGTAAGCAATGCTTGCCTTGTTTCTGTTGGCAGAAGGAAAGTCCACTCTCAGAATGTCTAATCTCAGAAAGAGAACAGCTTGTTTTCTAAAGTTCATTGCTCCCGAAAAATTTCTATGAGCATCAGTGTTAACATCTGTCTGGACGTGGGTGTAGATGAGCCTGGAAACATGATCTTTGATTGTTAAGCCAGCATGTCCTTTTTTTTTTTTTTAGGGTTTTTTTTTTTTTTCATATATATAAACAACTCGACACCTGCTTCTGTGGTGCTGAGCTTTCATACTAGTTTATGCTACAACAGAATAGCTTAATTTACTTTCAGTGGGCTGCCCTAAATTTAAGTTCAGACAATTGCAGGTTACCCTTCTGATTTTTTTTTTTTTTTTTTTTTTTCCCTTCTTTAGGTCAGTGTCTGATGCACACTCCTTCTTTTTTGTGGTAATAGGCTCCCTGGAGTACCTATCTACCACAACATTTCTAGCTGAGATTTCAGACTATGGGTGGGTTTTTTTTCCCCCTCATTGTCTGTCTCTCTTCCCAGACCATGTCAGACAGGTAGCTTCTCTGGTGCTCAGTCAGGGAAGCAGCTGACTGTTCCATCAGATTTTTCTTCTGGCTCTGCCTTCCCAGATTGGCCCTTGTTTCCTGAAATAACATGTTTCTACTTTTCTGACCACCCCATTTTTTTCCCCATTGCATCTATAAACCCCTTTTTTATAAATGTAAAAATATCATCAATGATCTGGTCCTTTTAGATGCTTGTGGATGAGTAGAGCTGGAAATAATTTGTGGAGCAGCTCAGATCCATTCCATCGTCTCCCCAGAAGTTCTTGCAGCCTGCAGCAGGAAGTTGCTCCATTTTTGAGTAGAGTTTTCACAACCACAGTCTACTGCTTATGTTTTTGAGCAACCATCCAACTTTGATACAGCTTCCAACACCCAGCTGGCTGCAGCTGAGCAACCTGTCCCTTGAATTCTCCCTGTAGTGCTCTGAAGTCGCTGCTTGTACATGGAGACTGTGTGTGAGGTCATTTACTGCTGCTCTGCTGCTCTGGCTGCTCTCGCTGAGGCAGGTCAGATACTGAGTGTTCCATACTGAGGAGCATGGAGCTCCATGCTCCATGGTGTTGTTGCCCTTGGAGTTGCTTTCTTTTCTGTATTTGCTATGTGGCTTGAAAGAGACCCAACCCTTCTGGTTTATCCATCTGCAGAACTTGGAATAAATCTGTTGTGGCAAGAAAGAAATCTTGGAAAACTGACTGCTTTTGTTAGCAGTGTATGTCCACCCTTGAGGGTCTTATGAAAGCTGCAATAGGTCACACAATGGTTAGTGTCTCTTAGACGTAGGAAGCTCTGAAGTGGAAAGGTAAGTTCAGGTGTCTTACGCATTGGTGTATGTGCAGGTCTGTGACACCTTCAGGCTGTTGCATAATCGAAAGTCTTCCCTCTTAGTTGAGCTTTCACATGGATTAATGTGTGTGGATACCTTGATTTCCCCCCCCCCCCTTGTGCTTATATCTTGGAAATGGAAATTTTTGAAGATGTCCTTTTAGGGGCTCAGCTCAATGAGCTTGGTTTTGTTCTTCCAGGACTGTGAAGACATATTTGAAGGCAATTTTGTGTAACAGGTTACTTTCTTCACTGCGCTGTTTCGATGTGCCATTCTAGAAATTCAAGATACCTACACAGTAACTTTTCAGCTTATACCCTGATAGACGTCACCTATTTTCTGCAGAATGTTTTAGTTCAGGTGTTACAGACACTGATGTAAGCCTGTGGTTTGGTCATTCCTCAAGCCTTTGTGTTTTGTTATTTTTTTTCTTATGAAAAATACACAGTTTCTGTTTTTCCTTACTACTTGAAATTTGCCAACCACCCTTGCCTCTCATGTTTTCATAACATTAAAGGCTGAATATAAGAGCAGAAAAACAACTCATTCTGCTGAGCCACAACAACCTAAATTTGGCATCTGATCCAAACTAGGATTTGGTAGGTCTCCCTGAGTAGTCATTGGCAAGAGCAAGGGAGCTAGAGAAAGACATTTACTCAACCTATTTTGAATGCACCTCTAAGCATGAGATGCATAGTAGTGCAAGGATGATGCTTTGTTTCCCTTTTAGTGGTCTATAAAGTTACCTTAAATAATTAGCCTTGACTTTTAGACTTTTAGGGGTAGATGAATCCAACCCTTGGCTTGTTTTTTCATTGTCGTCTTTTTAGATTGGAGGAAAATGAGGTTACAAGAATGTCTCATCACAGTTACAAATACGGTATTGTTTTTACTGTCTCAAAATATTGCTCAGAGCTGATTTGAAATTGTTTTACAATTACTACTTTAAAAAAAATCTGATATCCGTGATGATCTGCACTGAAATGTGTTTCTGAGTGACAGGGACACTTTGCAGGTAGATTTATTATGGTTTTTACCATCTGCTTTAACGAACAAGTGAGCAGAGCATTTTGAAATAACCTTCGGTTCTATCCATGAAGTGTGAATTTGAATGTTCCAGTGGCATTAGACCACTAAAGTGACTTATTCTGGAAGTAGTGATTTACCAGTTTTTCAGATGCTCGTGCTTTTATTTGTATGGAAGTATGCTAATATACGTTAATGTAGTGTTTCCACATAGCGGCAGCTTTTAGACACAGTGGGACTTTCCGTGGTGTGGTATCGTAGGCAGAGGTCTTACTGTTTGTCCTTGCACTCTTTGTTGAAAAATATTGGATGAGTACTTTGTTGCTTTTTAGTTGAAAAGGAATTAATAAAAATAAATGTACTAGACGAAATTCACTAAATCAGTGAACAGATAAAATGTTATTTGAAATGCATAATGTTGCATAATGGGTTTATATGAAGTGTGGCAGAGATGGTCTCCAGACACAATGGCAGAACATGGATTCCTGTTTCCGTAATTGAAGTTCTTTTGTACTTATCTATTGGGAAAAAATAGTACTTTTTAACAGATTTGCTTTCCATTAGTAAATATATTTATCTGTAGCTCCAGATACTATGCCAAGTTTTTTTTTAAAAAAAAGAGAAGTTGGAAGGAGGATGCCTTTTCTTTCAAGATAATTAAATGTTGCGACTGTGGATTTTACCTCCAGAGTGAGTAAAGTATGTCTACATTTTAAAAGTTTAAATTGCTTACATGGTTTACAAGAGTTGCACAGAGGCAAAACATGCTTAATCCATGGGATAGGAGAAAAGTGTATAAATACATTATATTCCACTTTTTTGAAGTATAATGAGCTGCTATTAGTAGGTTGTAAAAGTACTTGCCATTAGCGGTCTGAAAACTGTTGCATAAGGTGTGCTCTTGCTGTTCCTCAGATCAAAGTTTTGAGGTTTGAAGATCTCATTAACCTGTGGCTATACCCAGAGTACTGGCACAGAGGTGAATTCATCAGCCTGGGTTTAGCGCTCCGTTCTGCTCTGCAAGGCACCATGCAGATGTGCAGGAAGCCTTGGAGCTCTGTTAAGTTCAGTCTGGTCCTCTGAATGCCACCAGAATATAAATAATAAAAAACAGTGTCACCTGATAATTCATCCCTGCTCTAAACTCTTTTGACCTCACTGCCCAACTGAGAAATTTTTGAAGTTTTATTTTTCTTGGTACCCTGCTACCATGATCCACAGCTTCATTTGTCTTGAGAATTCAGCTCTGCATTTCCCTACAGGACAGTTGAACTATTGTAAAAGGATGTTGGCCTTCATCTGACAGCCCCTCAGCGAAGTAAAATTAGAATTATTAGGTAAATTGAAATACAGATGTACCTACCTGCAATTCTGTCTGTCTCCTGAGGCACTCATCATGGCTATTGACAGAACTGGGCTGCTTCTAAGAAAGCTGTGAATCTGCTGGTCTTTGATAGGAGAGCTTTACTTTTCCTTACAAATAAAAAGGAAAGATTTCTCTGCTTGTTCTTGAAAGGGCCTTTCTCTGATGTTGTCACCACATGTTTCTCCTTGACGGTAACTGATTAAAGGATTTTTTTTTTTTTCTCCTCCTCCTCCTTTCCTACCTCTGCATTACAGAAATGGCATCAGATATTCCTGGCTCGGTAGCCTTGCCGGTGGCACCAATGGCAAGTGGACAAGTGAGAATGGCAGGATCCATGCCTTCCAGAGGAGGAAAGCGCCGCTCTGGGTAAGCCTTTTCTTTTCAGGTCTGAAGCGGGAAACGGCTGGCATTGAAAAACTGAAAATGTACTTATATGTGTTTGTATGTAAACTACATTATGGCATTAGTCACTGATGTTTTGTTTTTCTCTTCAACATACCTGCTCTTCCTGCAAGATCAAACTTGATGATAAGTGTATTGTTTGTTCTGCATCTTCAAAAGACTTTCAGGTTTGGCAAAGCATCCAGAAACAGAGTTTGGGTCTCGTGGCTGTTGTACATCTAAGGAATGCATGTTACCTATATCTGTTTAATCTCAAAAGGATTTATCATGTGAATAAAAGTAGCAAGATGTGTTCTTACTTGCATCTGTAGACTTCATCTGAAGTTTGCACTTGAAATCTTTCAAATAGAGGCCTTCTGTTAAAAATGTTTTCTTTATAGCCCCAGGTACAGAAATAGCACAAGCAGTCACTCTTCACAGATTGTGGTCTGCAATATTCTGGGTCTTGCTGGAAATGCAGCGTAGTTTCCCCAATTCTGGGAGAAAGGGCCTGAATCAAGTTCAGCCTTTGCACTAGCTGAGTGCCCTGCTAAAGAAGAAAATTGGTTTTATGCAACTACAGAGGTTGGTGCGATGTAGGGATAGTTTCTCCACATTAGATTATTTTGTGGCAACTCATAATAATCCTCTGTGTTAGAAGAAAAATGTAGCAAGAGCTGCAGAAGGACAGAAAACTACTCTAGTATTAACCAAAAAATCCTGGTTTTGCCAAAGTTTGATCACAAATAACAGTCTTTAGATGATCCTTTCTTAGAGATATCTCTGATCTGAGAGTGCCTGCAAAAGAGTTTGGTAAGCCTTATAGTTAGCCCTAAATATGAGTAGGGCTTAGAGGATCAATAATGTGAGTAAAATCTTCACTGACAGACACCTAAGGAGAAGACATTATTCCTTGTGAGAGCTACTCTAGGGATTGTTCACCAGTGTTAAGTGTCTGCTCAAGTAACAGTGCTCAAGTCTCACTTCTGGGGTGAATTAAGATGGGAGAAGAAAGTGGACCTTGCCTTGGACGTGGAGTTAAGTTGGTGTGATGTGAACACTCAGGATGGTTGTTCTGAGGGCGTTCCTTTGGACAGGACAATTTTGAGATTTCTCCCCATTGGATGTGCTTCCATATGCTGAGTATAAAACTGGTCTGAGAAACTCCTGAAACCTTTGACAAGTATCACTTTTTTATTTTGAAATTGTTCAATGAAAAAGCCTTTTCAAACTTGCACTCAGAAGAGAAAACAAAGTATTAACATCTTTTCATTGCTACATAACATATATAACCTTTTGTACTTATGAGTTGCAGGATAGTTGATCTGTTTTTTGATCATAAACCATGTCAGCTGCAAATACCAGTTTGCAAATTACTGTAACCAAGGGTTGTTGCTGCTGACTGTGAAATCTTCTGATTATATTAAATACTGACTTGATATTAATTGAAAGCTATTATTTAACTATTGCATTTTAAGTATCTTCATCTATTTGCAAGAAAGTGGAGTAGGGGGAGGGTGAGAGGAACATAAAATCAAATTATTTTAAATGTATTTAACATGCAAATTCAGTGAGTAAGATAGTATGGATTTGCTGTTATACTCAGATGGTGGTATGTGCGCCATAGCTCTAAACAAATAGCCCTTCTCCAAGCCTGAGCCAAGGTGCTGTTTTGTTTTGTTTGTTGGTTTTTTTTTTTGTTCAGTGGGAATGTATTCAGACCTTGAGGGAAAGAATGCCAGCTGCGTTTAATTCCTCCTAGCTTCTCTTTGAACAAAGTTGCAACTAACACTGGTCATTTCATTACCATCCTGGTGATACATCTTTGTACACCTAAATCCTTGGGCATTTTAGAAATGACTGCTTTGTGTCAAACATAAATGAATGTATCTAGTGAACAGAGTCATCTTTTCCAGCTTCTGTTATCTCTGAAAATTGTTTCTTTTCTCATAATTGCTGAGGCAAGCTGGCAGAATAATTGCTACATGGACTTGAATGTAGATCAGGTTAAAATCATTGGCTACCCAGAAGGTGTTTCTGCGCTGTAGGCATTCAGCTTCATTGACAGCTTGGAAAAATATTTTTCCATTCTATAAATTATACGAAGTACTTCATAGAAAAAAGTGACAGCCTAGTAGTGCATGAGATGATGCACTGCAGCGGTCAGTGACTGCCTTAGATGAATGTAACCTCAATTCTTTATTTAACGTGTTTTTTCTTTAGGCTTTGCTGTATTTGAGGATATGGGGCTTTTTCACCTTCCTAGGTTATCTGTACTTGGGGAGGGGGGTTTTTTTGATTGGTTGTTTTACAGTTGCATTGGTTTGGTTTCAGTTCAGCATATAGTCTTGTCCTTTCTCTACCCAGAACTGTAAGATCGGGGGAGATGTGGGGAGGAAGAGACCTCAGCCCACCAGCCTCCCTCCCTGGGTGTACCCCCGTATATTTTACTGAACAAAAGGCTGTAGTACAGGTCCGCATCTGCCTCTCAGCAGCATCTGCTCCTGATCATTCCTGCCTGCTCCCTTCCTATGCTGTGTATTCATGGCAAGCCATTTTTTGACATTTCTTGGGAATTTTACTTAACGATTTTGTTGCAATGTTCAAATCTTCTCCCAACTCAATTTTTTAACCTGTGCAGGACCAGTTTGTTGGAGGGATTTTTTTGTGTGAAAGTGTTTCTAATGAAAAATAAATAATTTAAAAAAAATATTTTTGTCACGGTATTTATGGTACCCACACACCTTTTGAGGAAAATATATTTTAATAAGTACCTCATACATCAGGCCTTTTCACGATTGACATGAACAGTATCAAAGATGAAAACAAGATTTATGCTGTCTCTTCAAAACAAAAGAACCTAGTGCAGCTCTTTTTTAAAGTCTCTTTTTAATGGGAATTTTAAATGAAGATAAAAGATACTCTTTTGAAACTTGTGAAATGATATAATTTGTCTTCTTGGAGGCTGCTTCTACTCTTTTGCTAATGTGCAATATATTATATCTGAACAGAAGATCCTATCTGCCAGGGTATGAGGAGTTTGTTGGAATATTATTTTTATGTGTTCTGCTGTGTTCTGCTAAAGGTTCCATCTGATTCCCTATCTTTCACTCTACCTTACTGTAAAGCAGACGTCGTGGTTCAGGCAGGGCATTGGAATCACTGGCTTTATACCTGAGATTTTTTTTCAGGTTTTGAAAAGATTTTTTCATTTCGCACAGTGTAGTGTAAAATTATGAAACATGTTTATTAACAAAGATAGGACAGAGAGAGATGTGCTGTTGCAGTTTTGTAAGTATTAACATTTTTAATGAACTTTATGTCCAGTTTTTTTTTTAAATAAACTTACACTTGGAATAAAGTCAAACTACTTAAAAATCTTAACGAAGAAAAGGTGTTATTTAAAGATTTGGTCTGCTACAGTCTGGTATTGCACCCTAGGTACTCAAATTCTGCTGTGATGAGCCCACTATAAATGTGGTTGGTATTACCGATGGATATTAACCCATCAAGATCTTACGAGAAGCTGATATCCAGCCACCTAGATAAATAGGTGTGTGAGTCCCAGCTTACTCCTTTGGAAGAAGGCACACACTGTGGGCAGCAGGATTGAGCCTTAAACTGTCATCAGGGTCTCTGTAATTCTTTGCATTATATTCCAGTAATAACAAACTTGACTAAAGGCAGTAGAGCTAATATTTGATTTCGGGGGGGGGAAATCCATCTCTTAGCACTCAGCTGGAGTATTTGGCTGGAAGCTAAGAAAATCTACCAAGGCACTGGATTCTAGTCTATTGAAGAAGAAAAGAAATTACAAAATAAATCTATCCCAAATTAAAGCAATGTCTTATTAAATCTTTGAAGAAGAGGCTTTTCCCCACCATAGGCATATGACTTTTCTGCTGCCCTTATCCCCCAACTTTGAAACGGGAGGTTTCTCTCAGTTGTGTTTCAGTTGCCAGCGAGGCCAGTGAAGGATAGGCCTGACGTGATGCTTTTGTGAGTGGCTCCAGGTGGAGCCAGCCCAGTGCCGGCCTGAGTGCGCCCGTCGCTTGTAAACGAACAGATCTCCTGTACCGCCGGCTTTCACCTTTTCGGTGTAGGTAGAAACCTTGCAACTGCAGTAACTTGGCAGTTTGTTCTGGGATGTCACCTACAGGCACATTACTATATGTGGGGAAGAGGCAGGCAGGTAAGAGCAGACCTTCGGCTAGACGAGAACGCGTAAGCGTTAAATTGCGGAGAGCGTGGTATATGCCGCAGGCCCGGGGAAGCGCAGGCAGCTGGGGCCGGCGCTGAAGGCCGCGCTGGGGGTGACAGGCAGCGGCGTGTCGGCCTGGGCCTGGCGTGGCTGCAGGCCCCGTGGACGAGCGAGCGTGCCAGCCGCTGGAGGTCGGTGTCGGTCTGCGCGAGGCGGCTGAGAGGGCGGTCACTGGCTTTGCAACTGCATTGGGAGATAATTAGGTGAGCAAAAATGTAATTTATAGTGAAATGATGACGGCATCAGACTTAACCGAATGAAATGCACATCTTTTCTTAAGACTCTGTGGAAAATGTTTTTCCCTCTGCTTCCCCCAGAAATGAATAATCACGATTACCATCTGGAAAATATTATTGTGACTTTTCTAATACTGCTTCCAATTCCTGTGCTTGTTTGCTGCCCTCGTCCTGATTGTATGTAGATTCCTGTGACTCGGACACATCTTTTATCGACCAGCCTGTCTGGGTTATCAGAGTTAGGGAGCAAGGCAGTGTTGCCTGACCGGCACTCACACTTCTCTATGCTGATGTAGTTTTAAAGACCATTTTTACATCATTGTTCCCACACTCTGAACATACAAATCTTAATTTTTAATTGGTAGGGGTTTCTTTTAATACTGAGAAAGATATTGTCATTTTGCAGGGTTTTGGCCTTTAATATGACTTCTGCCTGTTGATAACATGAAGAGTGTTAGAGACGTGGAATCCGTAACTGTATAACGTTTTATTACACTGAAATGTTAGAAAGCTTAGAGTGTGAACGAAACCTGACAAAATTGTTTGCAAAGCAAAACTATGATTACCTATCTACATGAATTACATTTAAGTGACTGATCAAGGTCTCTATATCATACTAATGTGTTTTCTTATTAAAATAAATACACTAATACAATAATTGTATATGGTAATTTTATATCAGCTTGGTTCTTAGTCTGCCTTAATGGCAGAGTCACCCCCTTATACTTGGGATATATATTTGTCCACCTCTTTTTAAAGGTATAAACATGTATAAGATGCTTTGGAAATTATACTATCGCATAACTTCGTAGTAACTTAATATCAATGGGAAGGAGACAATCACGCTGCCTAACATAGGAGCCTAATTTAGGTGGCTTATTTAGGAAGTTAATCTTCCTAGTTTCTCTGTGTAAGAAGTGAAGAAGGAGGTTCCTGCTCTTTGTGGCTCCCTGAAGGAGCCTGACAGGAGGGCTGGCATTTGGCCCAAGGAGGAGGTCGTCTCTTCCACTGACTTAAGAAGAAGGTCTGGGACATAAACCAGGTAAGTTAGGTGCACGGTAGACCCATAGGTCATTTTAGTAATGACCACAGGAATACCACAAAGTAGTTGCTATCTGCAGACTGATTGGTAATTTGTGTGAAATGACTGGGCAAGTCTAAAGAATGTACCACAATTAGTCAGTATCAGTGATGTAGATAATCCTCTTAGCAGGGAGGCTGGGAGTTTACTCTGCTCTACCTCTAACATGCTTTCTTTAGACTGGGGCAGAAATAGTGGCCTGGTGTTTATTATCTGTACAGCTTTACAACTTTATTTTCCTTAGTCTTAATTTCAGTCCTCTAACATAGTCCCTACTGATTTCTGTAAACTTCTATCAGGCCTAAGAGATACTACTTCTGACCATGTCACAAGAACAACATTTATTTAATATTTCCTTTTATTTGTTAATTTTAGCAGTGCAGATTTCTGTGGAGCAGGACAGTGATTTATTACTTTATTTAAAAAAAACCAACTGTGTTCTTTGTGCTCCTGGCAGCTGATGAGCTACTTTTAGGGGGTCTGGAGAATATGAGCAAGGCTGGAATCTACAGTTGTTAACACCTCCAGTCAAAATATAAATCAAACAAGGTTGAGAACCGCTGGCTTGAATGTTCATGTCACCATTGTCAACATCATGATTACTGATTTGGAAATCTTGCTTTTACAGAATGGACTTCGATGATGAAGATGGGGAGGGGCCCAGCAAATTTTCAAGGTGAGCATTTACAAATAGTTGGCCACATCGCTGACTTATTTCAGTGGAGAAAGATGGCTGTCTCACTACTGATGTTTTAAAGTCAATATGAATGTGGGCTGAAGAACTTGCCAACAACTTGACCGTTGTTAGTGTTTTTATCGGCTTCCTGTGCAAATTAGACATTCTGGCAGAAATCTGCCTAATGTAGTTATTGGCTTACAAAGCTGACAATGTGTATGTCATACTTTCTGCAGCTATGTTGAATGAGAAAATCTGTGATTTTTAGCTTATTATTTCAACTGCTGTAGATGAACTTTGGTTATTTGACGTTGCTGAATTTGTCTTTCTGACACTGAAAATGAGTTCTATTTTGAATTTATTTCAGATGTTAACTTCTTGCTAAGACAATATGACAGATCTTAGGGGTGTGGATTGTTTTTTTAAGATTAAAGCTCATTATGTACCATTAGGTGTGACTGAATAGTAAAAATTGCCAAAATAAATGTTAATGGACGTGGAATATTCTAGGCTAGAAATAAAAACAAGCATGAAAGCATCATTGCCATTTTTTCACTTTTCCTTTTTTTCTGGTCACACTGTTTGCATTTTTTCATTGGAAACCAAGCAGCTGCAGTGAGGGGTAGATACTTTGAGGCCTACCGATAACTGCTGATTATCCAAATTGTTACTGCTGCTCTATAGCAGCAGCCATGTTCAAACACAGCTGTCACCGTAGGGTTTTAACACGATCTTCCTAGTCAGTCTGAAAGATAAGTGTGCTGAAGATGTGCTGTAACACCATGTCATAACCCACTGGAAAATACCAGTAGCACCCCTGCTTAGCTGATGTCATTTACAGAAAGGCCATTCCAGACTCTGGTGTTAAAACTGGTCATCTGAGGGCTAATCTTAATGTTTACTAGAAGATACATGTGAAGGAAAAAAGATTTGTGATGAATGTGACCTGATTTGTGCCTGCATAAGTGTCAGGGTTTCCAGGCACAGAGGTGCACATGTGTTGGTCTGTCTCCATCCTGGCTTTGGCCTTTCAAAGTTTGATGGTGGGGAGAGCCAATCGTTCCATTATTTTTATTGGAGAGGTATGCTGTGCTGTGCTTAGACTCAGTTGATTTTTAGATGTCAGATCAAAATCTGATATTTAAACCTTAAATGCTGTAAAAACTCCAAATTGTTCTGCTTTTAGAGAATATGGAAAAACAGTGGAGAGACACCCAGGGCCATGTTCAAACATCCTCTTCTAGTTGAGCCTCCTTTTAGGGCTTTTCCCTTCTCCAAATTGCTCATGTGACTGATTCCTAGCTTGTCTCGGTCAAAATTATTTCATTAGCAAAGAACTGCTGTTTAAATGTTTAAGCTATCCCAGCTGGCTTTGACTGAAATGCCTGAAGGAGCATGCACGCAGAGAGGTTGGTTAAGAGACTGGAAGGGAGAGAACAGTAGTTGGAAGCAATAACATCTTCAGCCCCACCAGCCAGGGAAGGATGAGCAGACAAGCCCCAAGCTAGTGGGAGCACAGGATATAGTGGTGTTAGCACGATACTCCACGTGAGTTAACACACCTTGCTTCTCAGGGACTTCCAAGCCAGCTCAGGTATCTGTGCATGGCATCTCATCATCACATGGAGGCATATGCATGTACTTCTCACATAATGGCATGTTGCCATTCCTCGTTGAATCTGTCTTTTTTTTTTTTTTCTTAATTTTGTGCTCAGTCTGTTCTCTGAGCAGAGTCAAGGGGAAGAAAGTGGCATTTTCACTTCAATGTTCTTAGGGTGCTGGTGTTAAACGCAAATTAGAAAGAAATACCGCTCAAGTCTCACTTAAGCTTTCTCTTCAGCGTTTGAACAAGTCTTACTGGGGAAGGAAAACATGAAGCCTTATAGAGGAATTTGCACAGTTGGGGTACTTAAAATTAGTTTTGATTCATTTGAGAAGACAAAAAGGAAAACGTTATTAGTTTTTAGAAGAAAAAAGATGCTTAATTATGCTGTATTACCTTGTTAGCTAATACATGGAAGCTTCATAGCTTCATAGGCTCTGTTGTAATACATGACATCATTTTGGAAAAGCTAATTCTAATACAAAATATCACTTGACTGTTGTTGAGCAGTAATAATCTTCAATTCTAGAAAAGCCATTAGCCTTATTTTTTAAAATCTACATTTTCTGTTTTGGAACAAGCATTTTGGTATTTTGAAAAGTAAGATCATTATCCAAAAAATGTGTCTTTTTGTAACTATTCTAGCAAAATCTGATTTCAAAGGATTAGTATGTTTTTAGGAAAGGGAAAGAAGGAGCAGAATATCATTTTTCAGTAGAGTGTCGCACTGCTGCCTGTCTCTGGGACGACACTTCAGAAACAGTGAAGCTTTAATCCCATGGAGCAAAAGTCCCATTGATCAGGATTTCCCCCGTAAAGTTGCTGCTGATAAATTGCACGTACCTGTGTGGGCATCTAACTTCTGTTGATTTGAGTAGGAATGAGGTACCTATTTACTTCTAGGGATTTAAGCCAGTTTTAATTTCACTTCTATTTACCCAGCAGTTTCATCTGCCTGCCTGACTTTTGCCAGTCTTCCCAACAGACAGTACAGTGTCTGTACCTACTAGAGCTTTTTTCTGAAGGAGTCCTTATATAATGCGTTGCACTTAAGCGTATGTCTCTGCCCTCCCATGTTATCTGTAGACCATCAGTGCCCTCTGCTGAATGGAGTGAGTTCTGGTTGCAAGCTGGAAAAGCTTTCACTTCCAACACAGCAATGAATATTTCATGGGCTGCTGTCGATAAAAGCTCAGTGTTGTTTTCTGTAATGGTGCTGGTTGTTAAGTTTCCCAAGCAGTAAGTGTATGTCAAAGCGTTTGCATAAATCCACTGAAATATGTCGCCAACTTTTTAAAATATACAAATGAAGCTTTTGAATCGGCATGGCTTGGAAGTTTCATCAGACTCTACGTTTTCTTTGTTTTATCGTTCTCATGCCCTCATTTTTCTTGATGGTATTTGTAATAGTTTGCAGTTGTGAACCTCTTTGCTTTCCGCTGTGTGTTGACTATCATGCAATGCTTAACCCTTGTGAATTTACTTACTATCTTTTGTTTCTAGGTATGATGGTGATCAAATCTCTGGTGATAAGGAAAAGTTTGCAAGGTAGGCGTGTTCTGTAGAGCTCTTCTGCTGAGAGAAGAGAGGGGGATGGTCGTGTCCAGAAAAACTCTGTAGGTGTGCCTTAGCTTAGAGAGCTGGTTATTTTGTTTCTAGGTGGGATGATGATCAAAGTACTGCTGACACAGAAAGGATGGCCAGGTAGGAAAAAGGAAAATCAAATATGGTTTGCCCCCATTTTTATTTTATACGATGCCATTTTGACTGATGAAAAGGCATCAGGGTTGGCTGATCCAAAAATGCTTGAAAACAGAAATACTAACCCTGGACCTAAAGTGGGTTTGGATCAGCTCCTGCAGTCTCCCAAAATTTAACGTCCCTCCAAAATTTCCATATAAAAACAAAGTTAGAAATGACAGAATTAGGACATCATTCAGTATACATGTTTATGAATGCCAGGATTCCTAGGGCAGACACTTTTGGAAGAGGAGCACAGCCCCTCTTTTTGTTTTAAGGGTTTAAATTTGAACTAGTTTCAGGAAAGTTTCAGGATTTTGTTTGCTTGAACATTTTCGTGGCCAGTTGATTAACATACTATTACTTTTTAGCTTTTATGGTCATAAATGAAATGGACTGTTAGATATTTTTCTCTGTCTTCTCAGGAAGTTTTGCAGTCTCTGTTTACTGTTTATAATGGTTGTTTTTAATGTTCAGTAGTACTAAAATACTTTAGTGACAGACAATGGAATATGTATTCATAAATGTAAAATATGTGTTGAATATGTGTGTTTTTTGTCTTTCTCTCTCTTCTCTTGATCACCATTTCTGTGAAAACGCTGAACTTAGAGCAAGATTTCATCATGTAAAAATGCATTTTTCTTCTCCTTGTCCATATTTATCTGCATGTATATGCTGGCATGTACACATGTGTGCTCTTCTGTACATGTGCACTGGCACACAAGTTGTTCTGCTTGTGTATGTGTATGTGGTCCAACTCCCACAGGCAGTGTTCTCTCCTACATCTGTGCAGACCTGCACAAAGGCTGTTTATCAGCCATTTGAAATGGAAAGGTTCACTATTACGATATAATAGATAGTTAATTAGCTAATGACCTTAAATAAGGGACTGGCTGTAATTTACTGAACGACCAGGGGCTGTCATTGCTGGGACCCATAGCTGGGTTTCCTGAGTATCAGGTAGTAAGTGTAGACATCAGTAGGAATAATAAGTCTGCGTGTAGTCCTAACAAGTGGTATTTCTGGAGACGATGCCTCATGCATATAATACCTGTATGTGCAGAGGCAGGAAACACACTGTAAAGCAGGGCAAGCCCATGCATTCCTCTATTTCAGGAAGCAGCATACTACAATTTGCATTCTTTCCTGCATTTTAAGAAAAGGCTCCATTATTAAATGTAGTCAAAAAGTGTGCCAAGCCTAGCTTCTGCTTTCATGACATAACAGTCAGCTCCAAAAAATGTTGCAGTTTCTCTATTGTACCGGTCAATGCTGGTGGACTCTCCAAGTGATCACCTTTCACATCTTGTTGGATCAGCCAGCGATCCCACAAGAAAATGCCATGCACAGCTCATTGAAATCAGTGGAAGATGCTGCTTTGACATCTGAAGCATCATGTACTTGTCGTGTACTTGTATTTAGCTGCTACGTGACAGGTACAGTATGGGAAAAATAAGTGCTAGGCACTGAAGTATTCTAGGTCCATTTGGACCATCTCAGATTGGTGTAATTCCTTAATAGTGATCAAGCAATGGTGATTTACAGTATGGGAAAACTGAACTCCTAGATCTTCAGTTCTGAAAGATTTTGGTGATTGTCCATTTTGAGAATTCTCAAATTTAACTCACCACCTCAGTCATATGTTTGCTATAAAGGATGAGAACATTGGAGCTTAGCCCAAAGTGGGGCAGCATCAAGTACTGTCATTGGCATGTCCCTGCTGTGCTAGATTGTTCTCAAACATAAATTCCGATCTATGTATGACAAGCCAGATGTTTATTTGCTGTCTTACGTAGTAATTTTATTTATTTACTAAGGGTTTTTTTTATGTACTGTTATTCCATATATGGTCCCAGTCCTGCTGTCTGATCCTGTAGGCATTGTAGTGTCCCTCTACACGGATGCAGAACGTTCCACACAGCAGCATAGGACTGGAGATCTGTGTTGTCATTCAGTGGGGTTTTTTTGTAAGTCAGCACTGACACTGCTGACCTGATCCAGCTGTTACTGAGAGGTTTCCTCTAAAAGAAGGCTTTTATAAGCAGATCCAACACCTCGAGCAAGGCCTGGAAGCTGTGAGATGCATCACAGCTCTTGCAGATTTGTGAGTTTGGCTGGAGCTGGCAGCTGTCAGTTCCTCACATCTTTCTACGTCATTTTTTGTCCTTAAACCAAAGAAGATTAAACTGGTTAAGAGATTAAGGCCAGAAGCCAGTAGTTAGAAATATGGGTTCTTTTCACAGCTATGGGCAAATCATATTTATCCTTCTGTGGCCTGTATTTTCTGTCTAGAAACTGCGGGATAATAGTGTTTAGCTTTGTAAAGCACTCTGCTCTCCTGGGGTGAAACAGCAAAATAAGTGCAAAGTAATATGATTCGTTACCTCTGGCTGAAATTCTTACACTGATCATGTCTTCTGTTCTGTTGGTTTGGTGTTTCTTTAAATGTTCAGGGAGAATCATAGTGAAATTGAGAGACGCAGGAGAAATAAGATGACACAGTATATCACCGAACTGTCTGATATGGTACCCACTTGTAGCGCATTGGCTCGTAAGCCTGACAAGCTAACAATTCTTCGGATGGCCGTTTCACACATGAAATCAATGAGGGGCACTGGAAACAAATCTACTGATGGAGCGTACAAGCCTTCGTTTCTTACAGAACAGGTAGATTTTTTGCAAATGTCTGTTTTTTCTGGTTTATGGTCTTAAAAGATGTGAGGAAATGCTGAGAGGAGTAGAGTCACAGCTTGATCCTTCGCTGTTGTGTATCTTGCTTGTACAAGCTACATCCAAGGTGTGAATACAGACAATTTTTTGTGACTGTTTGGACTTTATCTTAACTATGTGACAGATCTTTCTCTCTGAAGCTACAAAATCAGCATTCTTATCATTGAGGTCTGTCCGTCTGAAAAGCAGGTCACTTGCTGTCTTCTGTCATTGGAAAGGAATTTTCACCTAAAGAACTGGGTTCTTCCCATCCTAATAAAGATTCTACAAAATAGGTAAAAATTGATCTGGAAAGACCTGCCTCACTCTCCTGGGTTTAGAAGAAGGTTAAAAACATTGTTTAGTCTTAATGCCTAAGTTGCCAGCAGCTGAACTGAGCAGAGATGAATCCCATCTGTACTGGCTGAGGTGCTTCCTTGGTTACATTGTTGATGGAAGAAGGAAGATGCACCCAGTTCTTGAAGGAAAACCGTTTAACTGAGTGCACTGGAAATTCCTACCACCTTCATTGTTTTTGAAGCCCTATGGGTGTAATGTGCATTTTTGTGGTCTGAAGGATTTAAGCACTTCAACATGCAAGTTATGGCTAGAGGCAATACTTCTTTCTGTTAGAGAAACAGCAGCTGCTACTGACCTCTCGGTGTTCATATCTCTACTTATTCTGGCTTTCCTGAAGTGTGTTTCTGGAGGGAGTGTGCCGTTCAGCAGGTGGTTGGTAGGGGACCCTAGCTACCTCTCATTGCAACTTTTTGGGGTTTTTTTGAACCTTGCATAATGAGAGAGTTTATCTTCATCTTTGTTAACAATGTATGCAAAACAGGTCTCATTATCCTCTGTATAATGCAACCAGCTATGCATTCAGGGTTTTTTTTCTAGTAAGTGGCTCAGAATTGATATACTTTTTCTACGATAAAGCAGCAGAAGTTGACGGTTTCTTGAGATGAGTTATCCTTTCTTTAGTAGAATTTACCAGGTTGTGATCTTCACCTTATCAGCTAATATCTGCCACCTGCACACCAGCCGTGCTGACTTGTCTAACCTGGAATGGGACTCAGGTTGTCCAAAGTGCTCTGCCTGACTTCCAGATGGAGAATCTTAACAAGCTCTGGTGGTCACTGGAGCCACCAAGCAAAAGCTGTTCGAGCTTGTTTCCCAGGAATTGGAGTGGTAGTTGTCATCCTTTCCCATGAGAGGTTTTCAAGCCCTGTTAAGAAAAGGTACCGTTTCTATTGATACATGCAACAGCTGTTTGCATGTGCAAGTCAAGGGTGTTTAGACCCAGTGTCTGACAGTGAAGGACAGAAGTACCTTGCTTTAAAGGCCTATGGTCCTCCTTCCAGTCCCCAGGTGGGGCATCTCAGGTGGATGTGTGGGTGTCTCAGGCCAGAAATACCCAGGGTGTTGAGCCAGGGACCGTGTAAAGATAGGCCAAAGACAGGGGTTTTCCAGACCCTTTAGATCTCTGAAGCTTCATATTCACAGGCTGAAAAAGAAAGTAAGAAGTGATACAACCTTCATGTGTAGTGGCTGGGGCCCCCTAATGGGAGGCGGGGCTGGGGATTCCTGTCCTTCTTCCCATTACACTTTCTGCTTTTTATCCGGTGACTATTTAGTTTGCAAAAAGAGCTCATTCTGAGGGGAAAAAAACAAACAAACAAAAAAACCAGAAAGAGTTGTTGGCTTCTCTCCAATTATATTATTCAGGACGTTTAATTAAGGGTTTGGCATATGAGTTATAGCTGTTCATTTCCTCTGTTTGTACTCTTAAATAACTTTTTCTTTTTTTAATGTTAGATGCCTATCACACAATATGCATCGCATTTTAGTTACTTAATTTTCCTAAAGTGCATTGAGATCATCAGATGAAAGGCAATAAATGAAAACAAAATATTGTTTGTTATTAAGATCAGCAATTTATGGCTTGCTGCAAGTTTGGTTGTGTTGTTACATCAAAACTACAGTGAAAACTTCTGCCTAAGTTGTAATCAGCTACTAAGATAGCAAGAAAACAATATTCTTTGGCAGTGACAGATGTGTTATTTAATTCCATTCTCTGCTGGCATTCTAATCAAATCCTTTTTTTTGGAAGGAACTGAAGCATCTTATCCTGGAGGCCGCAGATGGGTTCCTGTTTGTAGTTGCAGCTGAGACGGGAAGAGTGATCTATGTATCAGATTCTGTGACTCCTGTGCTGAACCAGCCACAGTCTGAATGGTTTGGCAGCACTTTGTATGAACAGGTTCATCCAGATGACGTGGAAAAACTGCGGGAGCAACTATGTACATCCGAAAACTCTATGACAGGTCAGATATGTCAGGTGTATGGTTCTGTGTGTTATGGATCCTTGCAGAGTTTTTCTGACATTCAAAATGCCTGGTTTAAAAATCTGGTAAAAATGAAATTCAGCAAGATTAAACTGCCTTTTTCTTGCAAGCAGTGCAGTAATATAAATCTTCTTTTGCATGACTACTTTTTGTTTCCTAATAGTTTGACTTCAGTCAAACCACCTTCACATAGCTCTGCATTAAAACTTCTGGCTTGGGTAGGTTTGGAACCTGGATTGTTTTCAGGCTTGGTCCGGAAATCTAGATTGTTTTCCTTTCATCCTCAATGAACTTGTGACTTCCTTACAAATATGTGTTTCTTTAGGGCAGTGTTTATTTTGAAGGCAAAAATCATACTTTAGACTTTTCCATTTTCCTAAAATTTCCTTGTGGTTTGCTAACGGGAATCCTGGGCAAAAAAAAATCCAGTGTTTGGCAGCTGAGAAATCTAGTGGGTTTTAAATGGGAGTCTTGCACCCGTAACAGTGGTGTAATTTAGCTGTATGTTGACTACCTGTCATTTTGCACATGAAACTAAACCATATTCATATCTTCCATATAACTCTGGCTTTTACAGTTATTCATGCTCAAGACTGCCAGTAGGAAACTAGCCTTGTCTTTAATAGGATACTTGTACGCTAGAGCTAAATCCTGTTTTAACTCAAACTTGGAAAGGAGGAAACCCAACTTCTCTTTTTATTCTTCCACATAGTATGATTATAGCTAAAGCAAAAAAGCTAGGGGAAGATATTTGTAACAAATCCCAATCTTTACAAAAATCACATAATTTCTCCTTGCTTTAGTAATTCAGAATTCTGAACTGGTTTGCTGAAAGTTTTGTTGTGTTTCATAACTCAAAGGACAGCGATCCAGTTTTGAGTGAACCTGCACACTGTTTACAGCTTCCATGTCAAAACAGTGCCAAATTCATGATTTCCTGTGGTTTGAATGTGATGTGGTTTTGGCAGAGCTTGCCTATATTCAAACTGGAAACTCAAAGCAAAATTCTGTGGTGAAAATCCAGATGGATCGAAACCAAGTGAATGGTTAGGGGAACCTGTGCAGAGCAAAACAGATGAGCATCATACCACAATACTTGCAAAAGAGTACAACCTCTGTTTTTATTATGTAGCATGTAATATATTTTAATGTATGTACCATCTTCCTCCAAGAAGCAATTACTCCAGAGTCTCAGTGAACA
The DNA here is from genome assembly GCF_964289735.1 of Phaethon aethereus. Taxonomy (NCBI): domain Eukaryota; kingdom Metazoa; phylum Chordata; class Aves; order Phaethontiformes; family Phaethontidae; genus Phaethon; species Phaethon aethereus. Next base: position 9,569,819 of record NC_138588.1, read on the forward strand.
GTCATGTTTTGACTTCCAAAAGTGCTCAGTTATGGGGTTTAACTTGCTCAAACTAGAGCAGGACTAGACAAACGCAGAGCACTTCTGAAAACCCAACCGTGTGTTTTCCAGTTTTAACTATGTGCTTTTCTTTTACACTGAGTTCTGTAGCCAGTGGAAAGAGAAGTTCAAATAATAGTATTTATAGGGCTAAATCTTTTCCCTGCCTGAGTCTTTTGGAGTTGTCAGATTGACACAGAAGACTCGTAAATCTGCTGTACATGGACAGCTGAACATCCTCCCAGTGTGAGGAAAGCATCAGCCTGTTTAGAGCCAGGGTAGCCTGCCTTAGCTACACTCCTTAAGGTGCAGAGGCAGCTTGGCTATAGAAAGGTGCTTCTTAGAGACTGGAGAGTGTGTGTGGTTAAAACTGTTCCAAGCAAGTGCAAGCAAGAACAGTGCATAATTGGCCCTAACTATATGGGCACATGTGGTTACATGTACAGTGCTGTTGCTTTGGCTAGCTGAACATCTCACAAGCCATAAACACAATCATCAGCCTGCTTCTGAATCAAGCATAGATGTACAGTTGTATGTACATCAACTCTCGATAAGATCATCATAGAACAGATTTTTAAGGTGTCTGCTGCATTTTTCTAGCTTTTTAATAAAAAAGTGTGCAGAGCAAGTGACATCATAATATAATCCTGCTTTTTGAGTAGTTTTGTTTTAAAGGTGTGACTGGTGAAGTACATTTAGTTAGTATCCTAGTAGTTTTGTCAGTCTGAGGGGCATATAGATAAACAGAAAGCTCTAGATTTGTTATATTAAACTTGCATTTCCTTGACCCTGTAAGGTACCATTATATAAGAGAAACAGTCTCGTATAAGGACTGTCAGTCCAGCATCAATTTGCTTATAAACATCATCCAGCAGGACTTCAGCAGCATCACTCTTGCTCATTTGAGATACCTTTCTGGGAGCAAGGTAATTCTAGAGTCCCTTCAACCAGTTACACTTTTCTTCCAGTAAGAGAAGCCATACTGAGAGTAGCAACTTTGTAACAGGTAAGAATAAAATGAAATATTGCAGTGAACAGAAATAATGGATGCCTTAGTGACATTTTAAGAGAAGTCAAGTAGGCAAATGCACTTCCTTTATGTCAGTGTTTATCAAACCATTTCGGCAACCCCCAGGTCTCTCTTGGCTTTCCAAAGTTATGTTTCATGCAGAGCAAAGGGCAATGCAGAACTTGAAAGAGATGCAAACTGCAAGCCAGCCAGCTGCGTTTGACATTTTTCCTGCTCAAGGTGAAGTTCACCACAGGCAGCAGGAAAATCCTCATCTTTTAGTGACCTCTGGGCTGTTGAGCACAGGATCTGCTTAGGGAAAAGAAGAGATTTGCAAGTGAAAGTGTAAGGAAATGTTACAATTTTTAATATTGCTCTCTTTGTCATCTTCTCAGGGTCCATTTTCTCAACCCTATAACCTCCTCCTTCAGCCCTTGAACCGGAGAAGCAATGACAGCATAATGACAAAGGAGAAATTTCACTTGCCTTGCATCAGATCAGAGCAATGTCCTTTGATTGTAGGTTGTTTTTTTTTTTGTTTTTTTACAAGTGCTGATCATTAGAGCTGCATTGCTGGGGTTTTCCCAGCACCTCTTAGCAATGCAGCTACCCAGAGAAGCTGCTCCAGACCTCGAGGACTTGGGAGGCTGCCACTGCCAAAGGGGAGCAACAGAGACAAGTTGGTGGAGAAAGCAGGCTCCCTCTCACATTTCTGCCCCCAGGAATAAGACTGGGACTGAGGCTGTGGTTGCATGAGTGTTTCTTTGGCAGTGACACCAGCTTATGCAATCCTCACCTCATCTAACCCTCTCCTCCTTTGGCATTTGTGTGGTACTACAATGAGTCACATCAAGGGGGCTGACCCAGACGAAAGCCAAGCTAAGCAAAAAAAACTTGGTTTTGGCAGAGACAGTTCTTTGGTCCACCTTGACATAGGGTTACTTGAATTCTTGTGCTAACACCAAGGAGAAGCAGGGAGTGAATAGCTGAGGATAAGGAGAGGACAGGACTTCAGGAGCAGTAAAAGCATATGCCAAATTGAAGTGGCTGTTTAACCATGGCCTAAACCATGTACTGTGTTTGGGGAGTTAATTGCTTGCTCTATTTTTAATTCTGAGGATATGGGGAAGGATGGATAGTTTCTATTCCATTTTATATCCGTGGAGATTTTATTCCCTGGAAATGGAACAATTGTCTGCTTTTTATTGTACATTAATTGCTAACACATTGTAGCAACAGGAAAGCTGAACTGTGAAGTAGATGTATGGTTTGAAATGCTCTAGAAACGACAGCAGCTGAGTCTTGATGATAGCAACAAATAGTGCTTCCAAGGAGTCTTTACATGCATCATGGGCATGATTAATCAGAATGGGGCAGATATTCAGAGTAATAATTTATTTTCCCCTCTTTGTTCTTGGAAATCTGCAGATGGGAAACCAAATCACTTCAAATATGGATGAAGATCAGATACCACAGTAGGATCCATTAGCAAAGATCTCTTTGCCCTTAGGATGTGCTGATGACACTTGATGGATGTTGGGTTCAGATGCAGGTTCAGAATGGGAAGCTGTGAAGGGCTGACTAGCACACAGCACGGTGGAATCCTAATGCAAGTGAGAGCCTCTAAACAGCTGCAGACAACAAATCTCTGATGGCGCAGAGAACAGAACTTAAATCTAAGTGCAAAGAAAAACGGCTTTTGAAGAATACCTCTGCTACATTTACTCTCCAAAAAACGACTGAGCAAGTATTGTAGTAGACTCTGCTTCCATTAAAATATGGTGTTCCAGAACACTTTGCCAGACTGATTTCTCCCAGTCTAATTCTCCATAGGCAGTTCATGAAAGAGTAGAATGAGAAATATGGATACCTCTGTATCGTTGCCTGGAAATGCTCCAAGTGATTCCATGATGTGTCTGAGAGATGCTTGTCAAGGCTGTGAGGTCTCTGTTCCTGCAGCCAGCATCTGCAGTGGAGCAAATGGGAAACGCCCAAGTTTATTACATTCAATTCTGAGCTCCAAGCAGCATAGCACATAGTAATCCAGCCTTCCTTCAGCCTCAGTCTCTATAGCTAAGGCAAGACAGGGAGCAGCATATGTAATCCCATCCATGACACAAAACCTCTTCAGGACGTTCAGGATCAGGAGTCCTTGCAAACTCTTCTAGCTGAGTAGTTAAGGGGTGCTGAAACTGCAGACCTGTGACTGCAAGAAAATGATGGGAACCAGAACCTCAGCTTTAATTTTCAAGTGATTTAAAAATGACTAACTCAATTTACTTGCTGAAAAAGATTAATTGAGGTTACTTCTGGACAGAACTTGTATACCAAGTTTAATCTTGGCATGATATTTTATTGCTATATTTTATAAGTACAAAAAAGTAGAACTTTATGATGGAAATGGTGACTGACCCCAGCAAAAGTTGAGCTGATAGGTACCTTTTTAGAAGAAAAGACCATTGTGTGACAATTCGCTGTGGTTGATGAATATTATGGAAACATCACTCCATGTTATGCAAGCAGAGATTTGGATTGGGGAACCTGTGTCATGGAACCTTCAAATAATATGTTGTCTTGCAATGATGGTTTCAGCATATGCAGTTTTCTGTCCAACTGCAAAGCTTTCTGTTACCACGCACAGTTTGTAGATGCAACCACAAAATCCAGATGCTGTAGATAGAGTCAAATTGTCTGTAAAAATGAGAAAAATAATGTTAAACTCAAAAGAGGGCAGTGCCAGAGACCAGTGGAGAAGGAAAGTAAAGCTTTCCACAGCACTGAACAGATGGGAAGTGCTCAACGAGTGGTAAATAACCATGTGAAAGAGAAAATTAGGAGTAACTTCTCTTACAACAGATCCTCTTCCTGAAAATCAGTGCAGGAGTTTTTGTGCTGTGAGCTGTACTATGCTCCCATGTCAATTTTCCAACTCTGATTTCTGCATGATCTTTCTTAGAAGAAAGGGAATTCTCATACGCAGAGCCAGCGAGTGAATGCAAATGTGGCTCTTGTTCATGATCACTGTTTTGAACTCTGACTTCAGTGAATGATTTAGTGAGCTGCAACTGATATGGAGAAGAGCTGGAGAGACTCCTGTTTGGCTTCACGTGCAAAATTCTCCAGAAAAATTCAAGGCCTAATTTGAGGCATGACCAGAAATTCAGCCCTAGCAAATATAATTGTTAAGCCTTAAATGTCGTCATCGGTAGCAGTAAAACTCACGTCTGGTGAAAAAGTAATATGTTATCAAAACATTTAATTAATGGGATGACTTCTGCATTATATTAGCAAACCAGGGAGCTTCTCCTCATCCAGTTGAAAAGTGGGTCAGCCTATTTATTTAAAAAAAAAAAAAGGGGATAAGAAAGTCTATTTTATGTATTGGTGCCACAGATTTTATAACAAAAATAAATTGTCAAATGCTCTGTCATCCCTGTGTCTTTTGTAGAAATTAAGATACTTGCCAAAGATGGATGCTTTTCTACCCAGAAATTCTCCTTGAAAACAATAAAAAATAAAAAATCCCTTCTGTTCAGAGAATTGTGACCTTGCTGAGACAGTCGACAAAATGAGGAGCTGTAGTAAAGCTCCTTTGGGACTTTGTTCTCTAGCCTTTAGTTCTGAAGAGCACATGTATCAGAGGTTTATGATTGGAAAGCTGCTCTGCGTAAAGGACTGTTTCAACTGATAGCACTTGATTTTTTTATTTTTTTACTTCTGTCTGTGAACTCTTTTAAGTACATGAGCCCTAAAGAACTATCCGTCTCTGAAACGTGCCCAGCCCAGCAGCTTAGGAGTCAGAGTACAGAGAATTAAAACCAGATCTCAGTAGTTTATATTTTAATGTCTTAGCACAGGATGACTGACCCAGTAAGACCGTTAGCCTCTGGGCAGGTAGGGAATGAGTTGTATAAATTTTTGTTTATAGAGAGAGTTAATAGCTATTTGTGCCTTTTGTCCTAGGATAAAACAGTGGTTCATCACCAGCTGTTGTCATTGAATGTCCATGAAACGTAAGAACCTGTAGGGTGAAGTCAAGCAGGCACCCAGTAAACAACAGAGGATGCAAAGCAGGCAGGATGGGGAGGAGAGAGAGTTTCCATATACATGATACAAGATGTCCTGAAATATTCAATGTCTCTGCAGGACTGCATGAAACTTAACATTTTATGGGATTTTCCACCCACACACGCATACCCACAGGCCCCCCACTTTATTCCTTAGAAGGGTGAAGGCCAGAGACAGCTGTGCCAGGATTATTGCACCTGCAATGGAAGGGGAGAGATTTCTGAAAATAGAGGCTTCAACACTGAGGTTATCCCCTCTTTTTCAGGACATGAATTCTTGAAACATATTGCCATGTATAGACTATATATGAGTGATTCGTGTGAACAGAGTATTTCAGGTTTCAGTGTGGTTTTACTGTAGAAAAAGCGAATTTTGGCAAGGCATCTTTTCCTATTTCAAGTGTGAAATCTTGGGAAGAGATTTGGCTCATTGCTGACAATTACCAAATCACCATGTGATACCTGTTTTTCAGCAAAGTTATGTGGTCCCACCGGCATTGTGGAGAGTGAAGAGGATGTTTCAGATCTTTCAGACTTTCCGTACACACCAGCCTGTTGCCGTGCCATTGTTCTAAAGAAAAAATCTGCCCACGTTTTTATGGACTGCTTGTTCTCATAGCAGAAAGATCACAGCGCCAGCCAGAGGTGGCTTTTGAACTTGGGCAGTGTCAAGCATAGGAATTTCTGGGTTTTCAGCTTTAGTCTGTTCAGCTGTTGGGTTTTTTTACATGTCAGGTGGAAGAAATTAATGTTCTGCTTCCCTCATCCTCATTCTCTTTGCAAGCAAATGAATTGGTGCAGTAGATGCTTAAGAGCAAAAAACAAGGAAACTACGCCTAGATGGCATCTACATCTTGGCTATCCCGCTAGTGTGTGCTTAGAAGTGATGCTCAAAGCCTCCATGTCTTCAGTTTCTCTTTTGTTGTTATTTGGTTTGATCAAGCACAGTTAACCAACTCTGTGTGACAAAATAAAAAAGCTTAGTAGGTAAGTGAGAGCCATCCGAGTCTCTGAATGTGGTGGGCTCTCCAGAAGGAAGACTAGGAAAGTTTTAAACATTCTGCACGTTAAATTACACATATGGGACTGAACGTTTCCTTTGCAAGTGGATTGCCCTGTTTTTCAGCTGAAGTGAGTGGAACAAATCCTTCATTCAGTTGTGGTTGTGTGACCAGTGACTGTGGTCCCATGATCTTACAAGGGTAATGTGGAGGGTGGAATTTGGCTTTTTGTGTTGTTTGTGTGAGAAAGAGGACTTGACGGCCTTAGAGGGCCATTCCTGCCCTTTGACACTCTATACAATACCACAGAACTAAGAAAAACCCAGTCTGCTCTCAAAAAATAGGTACTTTTGAATGATCATAATTTAAACGTATGGTACATTTAATCTCTCTAACTTATTCCAAGAGAATTTTGTTTTGTTTTGGTCTCTAGGGCTGTCTCTGGGGGGAAAAAAATCCCAAATGTTGGGAGAAGCCAGCTATGTATAAAACAGTTCATAAAGCAACTCCTACACACACAGAGCGACCCAGAGGTCTCTCTGCTGTTCTGAGGCATTCCGGGTGGATAGTGCTGGAAGGAAAACTAGTGATAAGTTGCATTTTTTTAATTACTTTGGTAATTATAATGGTGGCTTAAAGAGGTCAGTACATGTTCTTACCAAAATAAGGAATCAGCTTTAGCCTAGTACTCTGAGACAGACTTATTACACCAGATTAGCATTAGGGAATGCTTTTAGGGTGGATTTTCAGGTGTTTGGGCATGCCTGTGCCAGTGGGTTTTGTGGTTGTTATTTCTCTTCAGTCTTCATGAGTTTCTCACTTGGAAACTGCCGTGTACTTAGGTCTGTTATCACAGATGTTTGACTGGATCATTTTCAGTTGCTGGGTTCAAGGGTGGTGATTTTTTTCTAATGTTCAATATTTATTCAACCTTCTGTGTTTTGTTAAACATGATGAAATATATAGAGTTAGTGATTTTTTCCCCCCCTTTAAAAAATACTAGTGTTTCATAAATACCTGACTAACTTCTTTTGTTAACACATTGCCAGTAAAGCAGTCTGAGCATGCCTCATGGAGCCTTTTGGCCCTGCTTACAACCCTCTGTAAATGTCCGGTGCTTCACTGCTTTGATGGGAACTCCACAAGATGCTGTATTAGCCTTAATATCTGCCCAGTGGAGAACTAGCTTTTCCTTTAGCCTAATTTGAATGTTTTGTTGTCTCAATGACATTAATACAATGCACTAAAATATTATATTATTACTTGATGAGTTGTAGCAACAGACCAGGGAGGCAGAGGTAGGAGCAGTGCCTTGGAGTGACAGTAGTCCACCATGAGTGTCTGCTTGCTTCAAAAGGGGGATAACCGACTTACCCCATGCTGCTGTCATCTCTGTCTCCTTAGCAGAAACTCTCCTATTTCATAATACAGGAACAGCAGAGGCAGGACTTTCATGGTCTTTAACCCTTCCCTGGCCTCCCACCAGCTTGCTGGGACCATGGTACCCACTTGCTCCTCACTGGTATCCTGCACAAAACTGCGTGGAGGGAAATGCCTCCCATACAGCAACACATAACCAGAGTGGTAAACATGGCCCATTGTCAGTTTTCTGTGGTTTGATCTGTTTTATTTGTAGTGCCTTAGATCTGAACTTACGTCATCAGACATTCTTCTTTCTATTTTCATAGTATGGAGATTTTTGCATGTAACTTGTAAGTGTCTTGAGTCTTCAAAAGACCCACACACCTTATTTTAATTGAACTAAAGGAGTAGCCTGTAAAAATAACCAGAGTCCTTGGGCGTTTTGTTCTCCTCCTCCTTTCTCTCCCTCCTCTTGTGTTTAAACTTAATTGTGTCCCCAGCAAAATGTCTCACAAAATCATCTTGCAGTCATTATATATTTTCTCTAATGGACTATTCCATGGTGTGTCACTGGCTCATGTGGAACAGACCGCAGACAAATTCAGAACCAGATGATACTGCTATTTACTAATAAAGCATATATCTCAGTTATTTGAGTTTGATAATGAAGTACAACTAATACAGAATGCCAGGAGCTGAGGCTTTTTTGGCAGAAGTGTTTTTTAGTAAAGCTTCCTGCTGAGCATTCAAGTGAAACAAATAGGTTAATTTAAAAGCTACTTGCAACCTTTATGTATTGATTCATTATGCAGATGTGAATGGTAAAAGGATAAATTACATTTTATAGACTTATTTTGGATAGCCGTCCTGTCATGGGAGTCCCTGCTGATGGTGCTTTGGAATAACTGTTTCTGGGGTTTTCATCCCTTTTGTCACTGTAGAAAGTCTACTCTGTCTTTTGAGGAACTCTTTGCATCTTGGATCACTAGCAGACTTTAGTATGATAATTTTCTCCAGCTCAGGCTTTCCTTCAGATACATGTGATAATTTCAACAGAAGTGCTGCCCCAACTGCCCAGCTCATGGAACGATGAACTTTGTGGTATTTATTTGTTTAGTGACTGAGCCTGAAAGTACCTCCGGAGATCAGAATGTGGCTGTGTCAGGACTTATACAAAGCTATAACAAGATAAAGCTGCTACTGCTAAAGTTTAAATGGACAATGCAAGGATGAAAAAAGAGAGGATTGTCATCCCACTTTGCAGATAGGAAACTGGAAGTGGAGAAAGATGCTATTGTGTGTATGTCTAGGGAGAGTTTACACATCTATATGGCCTTCTACAAGCTATTTTATTTAGCATGCTGAATATTTCCCATACATAAAATAACCATTGTTGAGAGTTCAAAATACATTTAATCCTTAAAACGTTTTGGGGGTTCTTTTATGTTATAACTTAACTTTCGACATGTGCTTTGAATTATTTTCTTGGGTTTTTTGTCCAGTTTTTCCAGGTCCATCAGCAGAGAAACTTGCATGTGATCTGTAACACTATCCCTTCAAATAGTCCCTTAAAATTAACTCAATAGCAAGGCTCAAATGCCCACATAGTTTCCTTTTTAATTTAATTAAATTGATGCATATTTGCCTAACACTGTGGAGAATTAGATGATGCAGACTGGTTAGTCAAACATGAAGGCAGGCACAGCAGGGACCTTTTGGCCTCATGAGCTCTTATAAAAACAAGTTGTATTAAGCAAACAACTGTGTAACATGAGGGGTTTCTTATTGAAAAACAAGAGGGGGTGAGAAAGCTTTTCAATTCCCCCTTTGCGGGTCAGTCTCTCCAGTTGGTAAGCAGTGGACAGACAGTTATTTAAAAATAGCTACATTTCAATTGCATTACTACTTTTTTATTTTTTTAACTTTGCTTTTGATTGGATCAACTCTTCATTCTATTGTAAGAATGTCATAACTTGTCTCTAATGCTTAAACAACGCCTTTTGCAATTAGATGATGTAAACCTTAACATATTTACAGAGGTTCAAATAGTTCCCCTGAGAAGCTAGGCCAGTGAGGAGAATGAGCTTTGATGGTTTATATTTATAAGTGGAATATTATCCATCGTTACAGGATAGGTAGTTCAGGAATTTTTTCATGAGTGCAGAGGGAAAAATGAGCAATAGAGAGCATGTCCTATTTCTAAGTAGCATCGTGAAAGCGGTGCATTCAAGTGAAATTTCTTTTCCTTATTTGGGCTAATTCATTGCAGGTTCTACATTTATATATCAAGAGGTTCTCACGGGATATAAAGAAAGATAAATCATCTGCCCAGCCTATAGTCTTTTGGTAGCATAATTGTGTTTATTTCTTATTTAAGCTGATTATGCCTTGATAAGCATATAGTCATCATGAGATTTTTATGGACTTTCTCAGGGTCACTGTGGATTATATTATTGAGAATTTTCATCTGCAGCTACAGTGTCTTGAGAACCCATATTGCTTAAATGAGCTTGGACCCTCTTCCTAGCTGCACCTCTGCTGCTAGCTCACTGCAGGCAGGAGCAGTCATTCCTTTGGGCTTCAGTGTCCTCACCTTTAAAACAGGAGTGAAGCTGTGGATCTCCACTGAAAGCTGCTTTAATGTCTGACAACAAGAAGTACATGCTTGGAGCCAGTTATTTATTTTGTATACTGATACCTTTGTTTATCAGTGTATTAGCGATGCTTTGTAAGGTAGTGGTACGTGCAGTGAGGCAGGGATATGGTGCTGCTTCCTGCTGCACGATAAGATGAGCAGGCCAGCCCAGTGAAGCCCCAGCCTGTGAGAGCTAAAGCAGTCTCCTAACATTTGGGTGGAAGGCACTGCCAGCTTTTGGAGCAAGAGTGACTGCATTTTATCCCTGCCATCCCACGAGCTTCTTGGTTGATATGTGTGCAGTATAATGACAGCTGGGAAGTCCTGTGTGGTCCCTGATTTTGTTCCAGACTGTGTGAGGCTGACTGATTTTACAGTTGCACTGTGTTTACAAGTGGTGCTGGTACGTCACCATCCCCGTGCCTTCGTTCTTCTAGAGTAGTTGGTCCAGGGCACAAGATCCTATATGGCAGAGGACAGAGGTATAAATGTTGTCTGGCTGTACAGCCTTGCTGGTAGGGTGCAGTCGCCTCCTCTCTGTGTATGGTCAGGGCAACTGGGAAGCAAGGATGGGAAGTGTGCATGGGGAGACCTTGTTCCCACCTACAGTCCTACTGACCCACTCCTTGAAAGATCGGATAGGATCATGATTTTAATATTGGGAAAGATTTAGATCACATCAACCATCTCCACATGATCAGGAACTCCCATGTCGTGAGCTTCCCATAAACCAGGGATTGAAGTTGTGATTGTCCGTAAAGGCTGTGATACCAGTAAGGGATGACCTGTGCTACCAGGCACCTTCCAGGCAGAACGCAGGGGCTCCTGCACCCACGGCACAGAGAGTCTGGAGAACAGACCCTTTCCACAAGTGATTTAAAAATATATATGCATTGCTAACAATGCAGTCGTGATACTCATTTTGCATGAATCTGAAGTATGAAAGGGCAAAGCCTGCTGCCTGTTACGAGCCCATCTGCTCCGCGTCATCGCGAGCCCTGGCAGCAGTCCCACGCGGCGGTGCTGCGTCTGATGCAGGGGAAGGCGTGTTGGGAGTGCCGGTGCCTGCACGCTGTGGTGGTTTGGGAGTGAGCAGGGGATTTTGGTGAATGAGTTAAGCATCACGAGTTAGCAAATTGGTTTTGTAAAAACACCCTCATCAGGCTCAGACTTTCTAGAACTATGCATTCTTTGTGGCCTCTCGGTGGGTTTTAAATGCTGTCAAGAATTGGTGTATTTTTTTGTTAAAGATTTAAAAGATTATTAACTACTTAGCAAATACGAAGTAGTGGTGTTAAAATAAACAACAGGTTAATGGGCGTTGCCTGTGAGAGCTGCGCTGTTACCTCTGATGTGAGGGAGAGACATGCTGTAAAATCAGCGTTGGTTTTGGGTGCACAGTATAGCTGATGCCAGTGATGTGGTTCTGCCCTTAGTTTTTAATTTGAAGTTAGGATGGTCTTAACTCCACCTATGTTTTGAATGCCCAGGCTATTCTTATTGCTCATGTGTTTGCTTTCCCCTTGCATTTTTTGTGGGTACGGATTTATTAGGATTGTATTGTTCAGTGTGTTTACTCCACATAGTTCCTGTCTTTGGTGGTGTGATAGCAAAGGGATGCTCTGTTTTTGGAGGATACTTGTATGTCCAGCAGCATATTTCTGTGCTGTGGCAGGTGCTCTCAGTCTCACCAACCCTATGGTAGATATCTCGTCATTTATAGGCCGGGGACTTGGACTTTCAGGACAGGGACCGAGTACTCTAATGTATGTGATAGATATGCTATGCTTTGATGAACATTACCTTTATGTAAATAATAAACCCCAGAATGCAGACAGAAGAGCTGTGTGACCATTTTTATTTTTTTAATATGTATATTGTTTTATTTCTGTATTGCGAGCTGCTTCTGGTTTATGTAAATGTGAGGTCCTGGAAGGAGAGCCTTCAAATACTATGTTTGCATTTCAGTTTTGATTCTTAATGTGTTCTTAAATAATATGGAATTTTTTTTTATATTGGGATCTGCAGGGCACATGTATGTTTATTAAACTTAATAGAGCTTAAAGCACTTGCTGAGCAGCGTTAAACATGATACAATTGTATCCCTTACAATTGTAATGGTATAAATTTTTAAAGGTTTTTATTTATTTTAATTGTTGAGTTAATGCAGAATAGTTGCTTTGCTCTAGCATGAGCTTATCAAGAGTAATTTAATACAAATTGATCAAATTTAGGATATTTAATCTTCTTATTGAAGACTTTTTTTTATGTATTCATAATGCATCCATTGTTTTCAAGGGGAACTCTGCCAGCTGAATACCTCGGTGTAAAGCTGAATGTTCAACTGCAATCGGTGCATATGTGTAAACTGATAACTGAAAAATTAAAAAAAAGAAGAGTTTCATTTTATTTTCTGGAACTTTATTGTTTATCTCAAGCAGTGACCTGTATCTTATATCTGTACAAACTGTTATGGAGTCAGTGTCCAACCGCCACTGCTGTCTTCATGCACATCTTTCATATCCCGAGGTGCAGTAACAGCTGGCTTTTGATGCTACACTCATGAGTGATACGGACTTTTCTGTGCTGCCTCCCTACAGATGATAAATAGTTCATTTGCAGTGTTGCACTTCTGCACGATGGGCTGGCAGCTAGTAGTTTTAGTTGAGAACACACGTCTTTAAGCTGATCTCTCCCACTGCTTTCTAAAGACTTAACGTACTAATAGAGAGCATCACCATAGAAGTCGTCCTTTGTTCTCTGACCCTTCAGTTTGAAGGTCAGCTTACATTTGGAGCTATGTCCAGAAGCATCAGTACCTTGACCATCACTTTGCTTTTATTTTTAATTATTTCCTCTTGTTTTCCTGCATCCCTGTCTTGTTTTTTGCGTTTTTATAGTAAGATAAAGGTGGTTTTAGTTTTCATAAAGATTTTTGGGTGCAGTATTCCTGTGTCCTGTTTGTCTTCCCTGAGTAGCCTGTGGAATATTTTTGATGAGCACAAAGTAATCTTTTGTTATCTTGTCCAAACCAAACTTAATTTATCCTTTATTTTATTTTGTCCGAAAAGAAATATGTAGACAATCCGGTGGCTGAGAATAATTATGAAATATCTAACTTGTTCTTTGTAAGACAAGACACTATCAACTACAGCACGAAGCTTGCTGGGTTGCTGAAGGTACTGAGGGCAAGGTGAGACTCCATATATTAATTCAGACTGTTTCCTTACAAAGTCCAAGATTCTGTGCAAGACAGCAGGCCATCTACTGATGAGGTAGAAGGAAGTAGAAAATCACATCATGTACTTTGCTAACAGCATTTTTGTGTGCATCAGGCCAAACCAAACTTCTTCTGATCTTTGTAAACAGGTAGTCTTTGTTGCAAAAGAGGGGTATTTCCATGCTGTAAACTGGATGTGAATATTGTATGATTGTTTTTAGAGACAGCCATTTCAACTTGCACTGAAATTTTTGCAGAAGATGCAAAATGCCCTTGTGTAACAACTCTTCTTTCTAATTGCAGACTGCAGGATTCTTAGGAACTGGAAATCCAACAGAGAAATCATTTGTGGTAAAATTCGATGTTTAAGCTTATGGAGTTTTGAATCCGCCAAAAAAAAAAAGAAAATAACTGAAAACAGTAACAAAGGACAGACTGTGTTTGATTACCAGGCTATAAACCTTAGCATGCAGCGCTTAAACATGGAGGAACAAATTTTCTAACAGGCTGGTGCTATTGTGTAAAGATGGATTTTAGCCAAAATTCCAGATTTGAAACCCCATGAACTTCAGTAGGCCCAGGCCAATCCTTGGCTTAGGTTCATCTCAAACATTGCAAGCAGAGAAAAGGTAAAACATTCACCGTAGCAACTGAAGATCCAAAAGGGGATGCATAATCTGTTCACTATTTACACACACAAGAGACGTATTGGTGCCAATATGAACATTTGTCCCCTTGATCATTATGAGAATGTTTTTAGAGCGTCTTTGAAAGCACACTGCAGCATCAGGGAATGTTTCTGGCATGTATCCTCAGTACTTGGGTTGGCTACTAACTAACCTCTTCGGTGGGAAAAGCTTTATATGGCTTCTCTAATTTTACACAAATAATTAATCTCATGCACATTGTCCTCACCTCTGTGGTCCCCTTGCCGACCCTTTCCTGAAATGACAGCTGATATCAGGTTCCTGAGTCATATGGTTGATTCCTGCTCAGAGGACAAGTGGTTTATTACAGGTTTAAGCAATACCCCCTTCTGAATGGGGACTGTAGTGGGTAGATTTCAGCAAATTATCAATTATACCCAGACCGCTGCAGAGATTTATGTGCTGGATTTAATAACTGTTGTGCTCATTTATGTGCTTTCTCTTTTGCAGCAGAGTGAACTCTGGTTTCCTCTGAGTTGTGCAGCTGCTATAAATGGTAATAAGACAGTCACAGTAGTACTGTGATGGAGACAGGCATCCTGTATTTGCTGTATCTGAGGGTTATGTCTGGAAGCCGGAGAGGGGAAAAGTTTAACATGAAAATGAGCTACATGCAATTACCAATTTATGGGGAAGCTCATAAGGGAACCAGCTGGTGGTGGCACCGCGTTGTTAAAACTGTTCTTCTGAAGAAACTAGAAGAAGAAATTAAAAAATGCACATATGCACTATTCAGTTAGCAGAAGTTGTCAGGGCATCCTAGAGTATTTCTTATTAATAATAATATAATCACCAACTTTTACATCAAATGTACTTAGTGTGTGTTTCCTGTGGAGAAACCTAAATGAGCATTTATTACTAAGGTAGCAGCACTCGTCTAAAAGATGCAGGAACACATGGAGATATGAGTATTTTATGGTTCTGTGACAGAGCTATCATCAGAGCATGCCACCTCCTTGAACTGAGTTGTCTGTATGACTCCGAGTTGTGATTTATGCCAGTTTGCTTGGCTGCAGTGTGGGACCTGCCAAGGTCCATCACATGAGCAGCTGTAGCAAACTGTAGATGATATTAAAGCAGGTAGAAGAGGATTTTGCAATTCCGTGCTGGCAGAAGTGGAGTGCTGTGGGTCTGTCCTCCTCTCAGTCACATGTGGAGTGGTGAGGAGCCTGGGGAGGAACGGCTGTGAGTGTTGTTTTGAGAGCAGGTGACACTGTATTGTCGGAGTTGCGAGTTGTCATAGCAATAAGAAGTCATGACAAATGCTATGGTACAACTCCAGCTTGTCCTGACTTCACTGTTTTTCACCTTTCCGCACTTCTTTAGAATTATCTGGTGAAAGCTAAATGCTGTAAGTCTAGGTCTAGAAATTAAGATTTTTTTGAGGGCAGTTAGCATGAAAATAAAAAGGAGTAACACTGTATCCAGATTGCCATCATTAAACAGGAGGGCTCTCCAAACAGCGAACGCTCTCAGTGGTCCGTATGCAATACTGTGGGCAGACACAGGGTGCAAGCACTTGGGATTATGATGCCGTTCCTTTTTCCAAAGCTAGCCTTTACCTGTGCTGCATGGCCGCACTGGTTGCATACAGATCTCAGCTGGTTGTTTCCCAGTTTAGTCTCCCAGACACACTCTACACACGTGGCAACTCCATTATTAACTTAAAAACTCCAACACAGAGACGAGCCCTGGCAAGCTGTTTCTTAGGAGATCCCTCTTATCCCAGAGAGTGCACTGACAGGCTTGAGTCAGATTGAAAGCTTTGTCCTTAGTCTGTTAAACTATAATTCTTCTTCGGTTAATATAATTTGATCATAAGCTTCTAATAATATGAGACACAAACTGCTTGTTCTTTATCAAAATCTGCACTCTATTGTTAGAGCTCTACAAGATTAACACATGCACAACAGACTATTGAAACAAGCTGCTGAGAGAGTTTAGTCATAATATCTATGTACCACATATTTTTCTGACTCATACCCCCACATACCCCCTGCAGTGATTTTGTAAGTCAGGGCAGAATTTAGACTACTGTTTGTTATCTGGTACATATTTCTAAGACATTGCCAAATAAAAAGCTAAATTTAAAAACTATGACTTTTGTTGTCGGGGATTCCAGACATGCCAAAGGAACATGTGTCAGCAATTTTAGGCTTAGCAGCCACGTAATTGTAAAGTGTACTTATTTTTATAGATGCTCTTGGATGAGAAAAACTGAGACATTTTAATTAGCTGTTTGAGTTACATTTGCTGTCACTGCTTGTTGATTATTAATATCACTTCAAGAATTTGTGTTGGAATGGGAAAAAAAAAAGTGCACAGAAACTCTTCTTTTTTTTATGTGTATAACAAAGTTATTGTGTGCAAAGGGAAAAATGCTGTTAATGGTTTTATTTGGCCTATATGCTCATATGGACAGCCATTGGGTCCTGCACATATATTCTGTCTTTATTTGCTTCGTCATGTATTGCCTTCATTTGTGAGTCAGTTCGCCTCCTGCCTAAAATTTTATTTCTCTAAATTGTGTCATTATTTGAGGGGATAGTGAAATAGACTGTGGCTTTGGATGTAGAAAATCAGGCAGAGAGACTGACTCTCTGATGCAGGGAAGGGAAGTGTGTTCGAACCTTAGATCCATCCTACATCACAGAGTGAGCATAACTGAGCTGGGAAATATGATGGTATGATTTTTCCCAGCTCACACTTGAATCATACATTATATTCATATATAGCCCAGTGCTCTGAATTGAAGCATCTTTAGGAATTGCTCCCAGGCTCGCTAACTTCTTAACCATCTGAGATATACCTTGGAGATACACCAAATGACACAGTTTGACCTTCTGTCGACAAAGATGGCTTTCCTCCAGAAGTAATTACCTTTAGTATACCTTAAGAATAAAATGCTACTGCCTAGTTCCTTATCTAAAATACTGATCTTTAAACTGTTTTGTAGTGATTTTATTGCCATTCTTGGATGGAGGTAAATATTTTCAGTTAAAGTAATTGTGAAGTTAATGTTTGGCAATAGGATTATTTCAGAACTTAATTTTTGGACAGAGACTTTTGAGGAATCTGATGAGGGAGACAATGTATTCTGCATGATTTCTTCAATTTAACACAGTCAGAGTATGGTATCTTACACTGCTGTAAACTTGGCTAGTTTTATCATGGCAAAGGCTTAGACTTGTATGGTTTCAGTTATTGGAAGATACTGTACCTACCTTAAACACATAGAGGTTTGCTCATGGCCGTGTGTCATCAGCACTGGTGGCTGTCATTTAATTGTCTAGCGGCTGTTCCACTGCGTTCCTCTTGCCCACTGTCACTTTTGCAGCTGTATCCAGCCCTGAAGCATTGTGCTTCTGGGCCAGTGATTCATGTTACCGATGTGTGAAATTTTATAGTCGTCTGTTAGCAATTGAGCTGTAGATGCAAAAGTCCATTCTCTTAGTTCTTTGGTGATAAACAATAGGATTCTAGGTGATACCCTGTACCCTGCCATCACTGATCTGAGCCTATCTGTAGTAATCACTGCCTTCTCTTTCCTCTCAGGAGAATGGAAAAATGAATCTGTTACAGCCTTGCTACTTCTGTTTTTTTAATAAAGACCTCCCCCAACTTACTGTAGGAGCATCAGCTCAGCATTCCCTCTCTCCTGTCCTCTCTTGAGGTGACTTGGTGCGGTCATCCCTTTTCAGTGCTGAGTCTGTGGGGTGAGATACTGAGGTTTATAGTCAGCTTATGCTGATCAACAGGGTCCAGCCGTGGACCTTGCATAGACTCATGTTGCTGTGTGGTGAGTCAGATCATCTCACTGATCCAGCTGAAAATCAACTTCAAAACCTGACATGTCAGTGTATTTTTAATCAACTCTGAAAGGGCCCCACCACAAGTGCTGCTGTGACATATCCTGTATCTCATCATCAAGGAGAAAGCTTGGTCTTACGTATTCCATGCTGTCAGTGCAGCCCTGAATACATGAGGTGGTGTTATGGTGAGTGCGTTCTGGGTAGACACGAGAGCACAGGGAAAGAGGAGCAGCTGTTAGGGAAATGATGCATGTTGCTTTATCTGCAGTCCTGATCAAGAGTGGAGCGAGTAGATCAAGTTAAAAAGTTATGCTTGCTGTCCTTGTCTTCTCTGCCTCCAGACATTTGACCTTGCCTTGGAAATTGGTCTTGGGCCAACCGAGAAAAGAGCCATCACTGTTGTGACTCAGTCAGCTTCACTGACATCATTAGTTAAGCCAGCACATAACTGATGTGAGACCAGGATCAAGATTTTTTGTTGGTATTTTTTCCCCTAACCGGGCTAACGGCATTTAGAACTTACTGTCATCTTAGTTTGTAGTAAATGGCATTAAATTTATGTACTGAAAATCAGTTGCTTTTCCTGGCTTTTCTAGGACGAATCCTCGACTTGAAGACTGGGACAGTAAAGAAAGAGGGTCAGCAGTCCTCCATGAGAATGTGCATGGGATCAAGACGCTCTTTCATTTGCAGGATGAGGTACACATTTTCCTGATATTCCTGTAATGGTTCCAGTCCCATCTCAGATTAGACTTCAGACATTTTGTTGCACTAATTTGACCTTGCTTAAAAAACAAAGCTGTAAGGGGACGTTCCCATTAAGCATTTCCAGAATGCTTGCTTTTGGAACTGGAGTAAAACCAAACCCTGTCTGTCTTTATGATTAGTGACAAAGCAGCACCTCATTTGTGTGTTGCAGTTATTTTTATCAGTGTGGGGTGTCGGAGCTTTCCCCAGAGAACTTCATGACAGCTTCACCCCTGGAATGTAAGCCATTGTCTCTTTTAGTCAAATTACTTGAATCAATACTCTGGGAACAAAGCTTTCACAAGTGTAATGAAAGCCCAACTCTGTGTATTTTTTCAGCAAACCAATAATATTAAAAGAATCTTGAAGACAAACACGAATTCAGTTGCAAACTTGCCAGCTATGTAGGAATTAACCCAAGCCTGGTATGAATTAACCAAATGTCAGCTGGTTGATGCTAGATAAGTGAGTAATTGTTAGAGGGTTTTTATTTTGCAATTTTCCATCTTCTCCTGCATTGCTTGGGCTTCTTTAAAGAGATCTGCCTGCCTGGTGCTTCTGACTGGGACTTGTGGGCACTTCTGTTGTTGTAGTGCTAACAGGGTAAAATGCCTGTTGCTATTGCAATAAATTTCTCTCTGTGTGGTTAGGGGGGGAAAGTACATAATTGCATCTGCAGCTTATATCCAATATATGTGTTGAAAACAGATGATGCAAAATTTGTTATGGAATGAAACACACAAAACAAAGTATTTGGTATATTAAAATAGATCCCTGTACCATTTATGTGGTGAAATTCTTCCAGTCATGTGAGGAAGCTGAATGTATGGCTCTTGGGCGCCTTTGTAAGGGGTTTATATACTTCATACCTGCAAGACTAGACTTCAAAGCTGTAGCTCCTTTTCTCCCCTTAACTGGGGAGAAAAGAAATACAGCCTGGCAGAGAGACAGTTGGAACATTTCTTTCTCTTCCTCCAAGCTGCACATAGTGGTTGTGTGAGGAAGATGTTTTTGTGCAAAGAAAACCAGGCCTAATGTCCTGTTTACAGTTGCTCCCCAGCTTTTAAAACAACGTTTCAGACTGCAGTTATTTCCTAGCACCCTGATTCTGTAAACTCCAGTGCATGAGAGTAATTTTATAAATGCCAGTAGCCCCATTGTTTTTTGTAATTCTAAATCTCATTTTAATGGTTCATTCCTTCTCCTTGGCAGTGACTGGTATAAAAAAAGAATAATAATAATTAAAAAAAAACTTGTGGGAAGAATGAGCCTCAAATAATGTGAACTTCCCTTGTGTTTACTTCTTGCACTGTTATTGTTCTTTTTTCCATTGAAAATGAACTGGTTTTACCCTTCTAACTATTTACTTAGCTTCAAATGGATTGTTAAAATTATAGTTAGGCACAGTTAGAAATATCACAAAAAATACATGAACAAGTGTTAAACAAAGTTACTTGACAGTGTAAATAGTCTGTTCTTGCAAACATTAAATTAATGTCTACTAACATTGTAGCTGGTGTATGGCAGTCAAAATGGTCTATCCAGGGAAGCTACTGGAACACCGAGATTGTTTTGCGTGGATATTTGGGGACCTGACTTACATTCTTCTCCAGTTTTCATCCTTGTTTTATAGTATTTTGAAGTGTATCTATTCTTTAGTCACTCTTGGAATATCTATTTCAAATAGTCTTTAGGTTTGGAGGGGCGAGAGGGAATCTCTTTGTAGTCGCTTCTATTTTTCTTTATAAAATAAAGAAAATGTTTGTAGCACACCCAAAAATCTCAGCCTGTGGAAGCAGCAAGTTCTAAGAAAACATGAATGTGCAACTGTCAGAAATAAATATCCATTATTGTCTGCTTATATATAGTAATAAAGATCTTAAAATGTGTTTTCATCTTGGGTATTTATATTAATTTTTAAGCCCTTTCAAATATTAATTTACTTTTAGGTGTGGAAATGCTCCTCTGGATCATTTACCTCTGAACAGAATAACCACCATGAGAAAAAGATACAGGTACTATTACTTAATTTACCACAACAGTTAGTTGCCATAAGCACTCTCATTTTCCACTGGGCTAATGCTCAATCAAGGAGTACTACCTGAGTTGTACTACTACTGGTATTAGTACATCCTAGTATAGCAGGACAAATATCTACATTAGCACATAGCGTAAAATTGCACTGGGTCTCAGGAGAGGAGAACTCTCCACTGAATTCAACTGTGGCAGAGTCACTGGATCTTTTTGCAAGCCTTGCGCAAGTCACTCAGCTTGTTTGTCTTAACCAGCTCCATCTCTGAAATAAGCTTCAAGATCTTTCTCCAAGAAGTATTATGGAAAACAAGTAAGGCTTGAATAGCTTCGTAATGGAGCTGACATTGTACAGAACTCTTAAGTTGATGGTTGTTTCTAGCTTACAAATATCAGTAAATCAGTAGTAGTAGTTTAAAAACAGAAAGCTATTCTGCACGTCAGTCAACATATTTTTGTGTTTCCTTTTCATTTAGGAATGGCCTTGGCCCAGTAAAAGAAGGCGAAGCACAGTATGCTGTTGTCCATTGCACTGGCTATATCAAGGCTTGGCCACCAGCAGGTGTGTATCTGTCTCATTGAACTATCCGCAAGACAGTTGAAAACCTGGCTTGGGATCCCTTTGCTGGTACAAAACCAGGCTGAATTTCAGTGGGGTAACCCATTCAGTCTCATCTTGAGAAGCTTTTGATATCAACAAATTAGCTGTTGTTACTCGCTCGGGGACTCCCCATTTTTCCATGTGAAACCCTTCTCAATTTCGTTGGCACACAGAGCTGTAGAAGCTGTCAGTAATGTGGGATTATAGTAGCTGGGGCCAAAAGTTTTCAATCTGATAAATCAACATTAAAATGGCCTGATTTTCAGAAGGTAAACACAAAGCATTTTTACCTCTAGAAAACACCAACTAGTGCTTTTATGTTTAAGTACTGAGTTGCAAGCACCTGTGTATGAAAATGTGTAATGTCAGTTTAGACGCATAGGTCTTCACAGTGGTGGTGTTAGCGGAGAATGTTCAGTGTTTGCGATAAGTTCTGTTCTGAGGCTGTTTTTCTGGGAAACGAGACTTGGCATATTGCTTTGAACTACAGAGAAAAACATTTACCTGCTGTAACTCAGTATCACATGTGGGAATATTTACCTTTGGAAAAATTCAAAGAGGAGACAGTGGAGCTCATCCAGACATCATCATGAGCTGGGTTAGCTGACCTTGGCGTTTGCAGTAGTTGAAGAGGCTGTTTGCAATATGACAACGCCTGCTGGCATGAATCAAACCATGAGTTGTCTTGCCCTTTTGCAGTCATATACCACAAGCATAAATCACATTTATCCAGGGTTTCTGAATGCTAAAAGGTGGTTTGCACCAAGTCTGCGCAGTGGTGTGCAGACATCAGCATGCGGATGGGAACTTCGCGTTGATCTCCTGCTGAATTGCAGTTTCAAACGAGGAAAACCTCCCCTCTTGTTGCTAATAGGATTTAATATACTTCAGTGTGCTCTTGGAGTCAAAATGTTTAAATTTCATTTCTGTCTCAAAAGAATGAGAGCACAGTGTGTTTAAACTGATCTATGAAAATGAAAGGGGTTTGGGGTTTTTTTTTTTGTTTTCTTCCACAAAGATACTAACTTTTCTGTCAGTAATTCCAAACATAATTGAATTTAGTTTTGATATACTGGATGTCCGTTCAGGAAAGTGCAGGTCAAATGACATTTCTTGCAGCTCCTTGCTTAGTTCGAATGAAAAGCTTGCTGCATGTTATGGGGCGTTTAAAGAGTTCTAACCCTTCAGGGGTGGATGTTGCTAATGCAGAACTGCAAATGCATGAACTCATGTCAGCTCTCAGTTAACAATGACAGCAGTATATGCCTTCCAGCCCTCAATTCTGAAGGGGAGCAGGCACTGCAGTGCAGGAGCATGAGATGAAAAGGATCTTCTAGATCTTTGAGTGCCACTTGCCAGGTATCACACTGTAAGTTCCAGTTTGTGTTAGTGAGGCATTTTTGCTGTCTCCAGCTCTTCCAAAACCTCACTGCTCTCCCATGCTTAACAACCTCTGTAATTTCCAGTGCTCATTAGTTTATGGGAAGTTTATGCCAATGTATTCTTGGACTATATTTCACCAAAGATCAAGCGGGAGTCTCATGTCTCTGTCTCTCTCCAGCGTTCTGATGCGTTTCCAGAAAGAGATCATATCCTGTCAGTCTTGACTTTGCACAGTTAAACCAGCCGACTTCTTGTAATCTCCATTCTCACAATGCATTCTCTGCTTTATCCATGTGTCTCTTCTCTGCACTTGTTTGTGTTTTCACTTAGCTTTTCAAAATGTGTGTCACTAGCACTATACACTCTTCTTCCAGGTGAGATTGTGGTGATGTGTAGTAAGCAGTATTTCCTATCTTGACTGGCAGTATGTGATATAGCATACTTCTCTTTTGTATAGTGCAACCTACTGGCATCCTAAATCACCTGATATACCAGGCTGCCTTTTTCTCAGTTGTCAGCTAAAGATCTTCCAGTTCATAGCAAAGATAGCTTTGAATTATGTGATCTTTCAATTAGTAATACAAAGTTTCATCCTATTTCTGTTGCTGTAGTTTATGACTGTTATTACTCCCCAAGTGCATGCTTATGCATTTAGTAATGTTGAATTTCATTCCATTTCTATTACTCCACTCCGCAAAATCACATGGTGCTCTCTTATGATATCCCAATGCTCCTCCACAACGTTAATGCCGCCAAACTATAGCACAATCCCAAGGGATGTTTTCGATTTTGACAGCCTTATGTGGAGTTTCAATGGTCTTTTATGTTACCATCCAAATTGTTACTCAAAATAGTCATGCCTGAGTGCCTTTTTCACAGCTTATAGTAGTGAATCGGGGCCTCCTTCATGAGTGTTTATGAGCCCTTCCAGTCTTTCCCACTTTGTGTTGGTGATTGTCATTGACTTTCGGAGTTGAATGGGAATATCCATGGGCTGAGTTGGTCCCCAGTATGTTTGGGTAAATAAGTGGCAACATCATTGCATTTGTTCTCATTTCCAATGGTAATTCAACCATAATCTGCAAAGCAAATGAAATAACAGCAGCAGTAATTGAATTTGCTAAGGCTTTTCTACTCTGTAATAAAATTACTTTTGTTCAAATCAGTTAGACAGTAGCAAGCCCCTGGCCTTTGCATTGTCTCTGGATTCTTGGGAATAAACGAGTTTGTGCTAAATCGCAGCTGTTTAAAAATTCAGTTCTGGAAAGGATCATTTTCATTTATTTTTCAATTGCCAGGTGGACACTGTAATACAAACTCCATATCTGTTTCTTCCAGAGCATGCAATGTGGCACGTGCATTGTACAACTAATACACAACACATAAAACATACTTTCATGAAAAAAATAAATATTTAGCAAATGCCCTTAATCTGTACTTAATTTAATTTGTTTATCACCTGGTATTTTATTTTTCTGGGTTGTATTGCATTGTCTGTGGCTAATGTGTTAATGTTTTTTAGTCCCACACTGAGTATAATGCAATCAGTACCGATACAGAAATATCAAGACAAGAACAATTATTATTATTATCATTGTCATTATTACTAGTGTGATAGACTGTCAGGTTTGACAGTGCTGCTGCTGTGAGTAGTCTATGCTAAATCTCTTAAGTAATTCAAATACCCTAAACAGGTGAAAACAAATGACAGCTGGCTTCAGTATGGTGGCATATTTTAAGGACTGGGGTGTTGTTTTTTTCAGAGATCTAAAGTAGAAAGCAAATTCTGTTGTGGTTCAGGTCTGTGGTCAGCATGAAAACACTTTTGCACATCTAGCCTGACTTTTTGTTTTCTTGTCCTTAATGGAGCAGCAAGGCTTATGTATTGGCAGGCTGCCTCTAGCCTCTTTTTCACCAAGAAATTGGAGAGAAAACAGAGGAAGCATCATACCTCATCGTCCACGCAGAACTTAGCTCGGAGCATGCAGGACCCATGGGCAGCACCTGCCTCTCCCACGTTTCCTCACAAAGCAGGCTCAGGAGTCCTGCAGCCTGTGCGCTCTCTATGTTCCCCTGGAAAAGGAGCTATTTGGCTGTTCCCTTAATACAGTGTGTTTGCCTCTGGGTGAGTGAGCCATGGGAAAAGACAGAGCTGCTTTGAGGAGCAGGTCCCTCCAGGCTGGGTTTGTTAATGGTTTGTTCATTTTCCTCTGTTGTGGCTGCAAGAGAAGGGTAAAACTAAGCTCAAGTACAAAACCCACCGCATGATACATGTACGCTTATACCTCCACAAATTATACGTTGGACTCAAGTGTGCTTTCTGCAACAGGGTAAACTTTGTGTGGAAGTCAAAGAAGGAACCAAGTATTCCAGATCAACGTTCCAACCACTTAACATTGTTCATTTCTTATGTGGAATTTATGTTAGATTAAATAATGGCAGTGCAGTGTTGGATTGTTTTGAATGAGTTAAAAAGACCCCTTGTTTGAAACTGACTGAGCACCAATTACAGCCTTTGTCCCTCTGTTCCAGTGAAGCAGCTTGTGATCCTTAGCCTAGACGATGCTTCAAGTTCATAACCACTCACAAAACTGAGAAGTGCTGACCTTCTCCTGATCATTCAGCTTTCAGTTTAAGCAAGCATTTGCTTTTCTTGTTTTTTTTTTCCCCTCTGAGCATCTCATTCCTGGAAGGAAATGAATCTTATGTGGTCCATATGATATTTTCCTAGTAGGGTTTTTTTTTTATACCATAACAATTGATGGAAAATATTTGGTAGAGAAAGAAGATACAGTCTGTCAGGATGTTGCTAGTTTTCTGTAAATCAAAGCCAGGACCTGCAGAAAAACACATAGTGAAGAAAAGGCTTAGATAGTTACTTATTTCGAAAACTTCAAATAAAAAGTCCCGGAGTAATGTTAAATTCAAATAATGTTGAAATATTTTTTTTCCCCTTAGTTTTTTATCTTAAAAAAGAAACATTTTAGTCTTCCAAGTCAGACTTACGGTAACGTCTTAACCACAACATGCCAAAGCTGTTAGGTTATTTTAAAGTTTTAGCCAGAATCTGGACGTTTGTGCAAAGTACTCCCTCTTCCAATACAAAACAAAATAGTTGCTTGAATAGTCTTTGCAGTGCTGTAATTTTTAAGGCTTTTAAAAAAAAACCCACAAAAAAAACCAACAAAGAATGTAGTTTTTGTTGGGATTTTTTACAAGACTTTTCCTTGGTATGTTGTAAACATCCACAGCCTTTTCTTGTGAAAATCTTTATCTCCCATGCACAACAATGGAAAAAGTCACACAGTGCAGTTTCATGCACAGGTGTGTAACTATCAGTAATGGTTTTGGTGGAGACAGGCATTAGTATAAGGGATTGCTAGTAACCACTGGGCACTTAAATTTTGTCCTTCTAAAGACTCATAAATAATTTATTTTGAGTGTAGTGAAGTAAAACCACAAATCCACTAACACTGTTCCGTGTCTCACAGAAAATATGGGGCAGAATGATAGAGAAAGAAGGCAGAAAATGAAGCTGTTCTGTTGTTAAAGCCAACTGGAAGCTCATTGGGAAAACTAAAAAGTTCCTTATGTCCACGCAAACACATGCCATTACCCTGTGGGAAACTGTTTGCTGGCATAAAGGACACTTGGAAATTAAATGTAACCTGTAATGGCCCAGCATTCTATTTGCTCTATTTGCCTGCTCAGTTGCAGGCTTAGCTTTGCAAGTTGTTGATATTAACTTGAACAAGCATAGCGCTATATTTATTATTCAAGAAGAGCATGTATTTGGTGTTGAGAAATAAAGCCTTTCACAGGGTTACACATAAAGAATGTGAATAACTAATGTGTGTTTATTTTGTTGATGTCCCCTAAAGATCAGTTTCATGGCTGCTTTCCTCGAGGCTTTTGCAACTTTTTTGGGAGATACTGATGGTACTTAGTGATTTTAAGGAGCAATATTACATTATGTTAAAAGCTGGATAAACCAGTCTTAAGTGCAATCACGTATCTTTATTTAACTGTCTGTGTTGTGGTATGTTCAATAGGAAGGATGCTAAAGCAAATCTCTTCTATGAATGCATCCTCATATATAAGCACACCCACAGTTGAATCTTTGTCCTGCTTTATCAGAATACTGAATACAGAAATCAGCAAAAGAATAAATAAAATAATTTCCCTCTATGGAATGCTGTCAGTAATAGCACCTACACTGCAGACAAGCAGACAATCATTTTGGCATATTTTTACTCAAGTCACTTTTGGGGAAGGGTTAGCAATTCACTGGGTCATATATTGATTAATTCCAGACAGATTGTTTTTTTTTCATAGGGTGTCTTGTGGGATAACCCAACTAATACATTTTCCAGTGTGTTATACAGACCAAATGTAATCCATTCCGCAAAAAAAAAAAAAAAGGTGAAAATTAGAACAACAGCCTCCCTTGCCAACAGAGTGACATCAGGAATGATGTTTCTTAGCTAGGTTTAATTTTGGAGATTGTTTTTGTTGCTTTGAGTTTATTTGGGCAGTAGCAAGCATGTACCAAGTTCCTAAAAAGGAAAGTGTTCTTGAAAGCTGCAGAAAAAAGATTATGTGAAGTGGAAGCCATCCAGCTGAGTATCTTCACTGTCCTTTGCAATACACTGTGCCGCTAAGGAAACGATTGAAAAAGCTTTTGAAGTCGAGGGAAAATACTTTAAATTTGTCCTTCTCAAATGGCAAACTCCATTTTAAAGGGACCTTTTGGTCAAGGTTACCCAACTAGAATGCCTAGAATGATTTCCTTAGAACATTCACTTAGGCCCCTGTGTTTAAGTGGCCTAACTCTCAGAAGTATCAGGCATCCACCAAGAAAATCCTTTGAAGGTGATAGGACCTAGAATTGCCAACCATCTTTGAAATCAGATCACCTGTACCGAGCTGTCTGAATGTAATTGTGATTGCTTCAGGCACCAGCTTTTAAACTGTTTGTTCTTTCCGCTGACAGTTGGACTTGTAGGTGCGGAGTTCAGGACTGAGGAGTGAGAGACTCCTCATCCATCTCCTGAAGGGATGCAGTCCTTGCTGCCATCTTCCAGCCAAAGTATTAGGTCAACTCTTCGGTTGCTCTGGTGCTTTCTTTCCTCCTGTGGTTGCTTTTGTACACTGCTGCATTTCTTACACAGCAGAGTCAGCATCCTCATGCTCTTTCCTAAACTGCTGCGTCATTTAATTGTTCCTGCCCTCAGCTCACACCTCCAGTCACTGCTTTTTCAGGTGAAGCTGCTGGATTCCACTTCCCATCCCCTGCAAAATGCACACAATTTTCAGTTCACCATTTTCTACCTATTTAAAATTCAAATTGTTTATGTGGAGGAATCTAGGTTTAGTTTTGGGAGCTCAACCTTCCTTGCACCCCACAAGGGACAGATAGGGCACATGTGAACAGATAGCAGCCACGTGTGCCAAAATTTTTTCTTAAATGGACACTATTTTGGGTAGATATGTTTGCTGCTGCTTTTTCAGGGTAATTTTCTCTGCCTCTCAAGAGGCAGCCCAAATTGTTTCATTTGCCTATTGGAGCTGTCATTACCTAATTACTAAGTCTTATATTGAAGAAATAACTGTGTGTAAACACAGCAAGGAAGGAAAACGAAATACTTCTGTAATATCTCTTAACTGTAGTTTCATGTCAATGGTTTATGCTCTCTGTGTTATGCTGGTGTCTCAGAGCATGGGACTTATTTGTGTTTGGGATCTTGTGTGTGGTTTGCCTAGTGTGTAGTAGAAAAGGGACTGGAATAGTGGTGTGTGAAATATAAAAAAAATGCTTTGTAATTTAACTGCTTGAAGGGTAAACTGATAAGCCGCGGGCAGTGCAGAACAGTCCCGCAGGGAGGATAAATGCAGGTTGTCTTCATTTCAAGGACGTTCTAAATCAGGTGAAGGATCTCAAGTAAAAGTTTGGGTTCCCATTAACCTGCAGAAGAACCTTTATTGGAAGCAGAAAATAAAATTTGCTTAAAAAATAACGTGTCAATTCCGCACAATGTTATTTTTAACTTATGTGTTTGATGATTGATCTCTTAAAATGTACTCCTAAGGTCACATACTGCCACCTTGATCTTCTCATACAGCTTCTAAGAAAACATTTCAAAGGAGTATCCCAGCTTTTGGTGAGGGATATCATAGATAGAAGCTAAGGACTTATTTGGGGCCAAATTTGTACCTCCACATAGAGGGAGCATGGTGTAGAACACAAGGGGCTCCTGCCCAGCCCTTGTGTGTCACAGAGAAATTCATTCTGCACCTCAATTTCCCCCTTGTTAGAAGGAACAGTAAAGCTCCTGCTTTGTAAAACTCTTGAAATCTCTTGGTAAAATCCTCGTTATCTGTTGTGGGCTGCAAATGAAATTGGGTCCCCAAAATTGTGAATTCCATTGCAATTAAAGTTTGAGATTATGATAACACTTAAACATCTTCTAGAAAAATACGGGGATTTCTTTCATGCTTTTTATATTTTATTTTATAGCTGAATGGGAACTGAAAGATACCTATAAAGTGATATTTAGAAACTGATTGATACCAAATACTTCCTTCAGAGATTACTTCAGTAGTGTTGCATTCAGCAGCATTTATAGCCATTTTTCAGAGGCGTCATTTAAGAAAGTTGTATGCTGTCATCTTCTGCATGGTCCAAAGACTGACTTACATTGGGAATTACAAGTTTTGAGAATAAAATGGGCGTTGTTTCATAATTGGTAGCTGCTTTGCAATTAATTTCATTAATGCTTTAAAGTGCCTCTGAAATGATTCACTGCCTGTTGTGGCTGTATTCCTTGAAAAGCCTTGTGAAAGAGTTTACAAATCACCTAAAATAAGTCAGCATTGTCACTCTTGGAAGATGGTTTTTCAAGTGCTTCATAGGAAATTGGTATCTCAAAACTGGAGTTGGGAAATAGCCTTAACTAAAGGTTTAGCCAACTAGCAAGTAAACAGAGCTAATCTGAACATTCCTATTTGTGAAACACTGAGATGGAAAACAGTACACATGTATGTTTTGAAATTATTCCTGTGTTTATAAATCACTCCTGTTACACAACTGAAACAAGCACTGTTAGCAAAGCATCTGCATTTTTCCAATCTTTCAACGTAACGACCCAGATTTAGTCCATTACAGAAAAAAGTAAAACCAGCTGTTAAATATGAGCACGAAGTTTTTAGGAAAAATCTAGGCTGTGCCTTGTTTTTAAGGCTTATTATGATACATTATTCACAAAGGAAACTGAACATCATGTGCATTTACTGAACGTATTAAGTGACCACATGGTTCTGGTAACATGGTGTGGAGCAGTACTCCTGGAAATGTCATCCGTCGCGATGTATAATGGAATTTGTGTATCTGCCAAAATTGCTGCCGTGGGTACTGTATATGCGTGTGAGTTATGTAGGATTGAGCACGACTGAGAAAGATCATCTGATCTGAACCCAGAGATAATGCCTGAATCCTAAAGAAGACATTGAGTTTATTTTGTATGATATAGAGCATATAGAATAGCATAGAACCAGGCCAGCAGCATCTCTGCTCATCCCAATTTTCTAACTAACATTATTTGTTATTGTTTACTCTAGGAATGACTATACCAGAAGAAGACGCTGATGTGGGACAAGGTAGTAAATATTGCCTCGTGGCAATAGGAAGGCTTCAGGTAACACCAGTCTTTCCTTATATAAGCTGCTTTTGAAAGCATAATCAGTCTTGTGCTTTAATTGTAAAGGATTTGCACAAAGTTCTGGTACTAGACTGTTTTAATGTGCTTCCAAAACATGAAGTCAGTGTGCAGCCGGTGACTTGTTTAGAACATGTCAACAGAGCAAAATGACAATGTGATTTTTGGTGCATATGTGTGTTTAACCCAACAACAGCAGCGAGACGATCCTAGAAGATGAGGGCATACAGACTTGCTATTCTCTCTGGTGCACAGGGCTGGGACATTCTAGATACTGAGATACGTGGGAGTACAGGTGCCACAGATGGTAGGTTAAGGTGGCTCCCAAAGCTGGTAATGTGTTTCCTGCTATTCTTTCATTCGCTCGCTCACTCTCTCTGGCTAATCAACTACTTGAAAAACTGTGATTGCAGGAGTTATTCTGAAAATGTTAAAGATAAGGCAGTCAAGAGGCCCTTCACAAATAGCTTTATTCTCAGTGTGTATTGTATTGTGCATTCAGATGTGATGTAAGCTGAAGGAACTGTGAGAATAAAATTTTACTTCCTTTTTGTCCAGATGGTTGCAATTGATGTTATTACATTTTTCTTTCTTTGTCCATTGCTGACGAGAGTTCTGAGCGGGAGCTAGAGCAGTCACAGTGAATCTCCTTCACTGCAGCAGGGAGGCTAGTTTTTATCTTCCCAGTCTGGGAATTCTGCCATGGGCGAACGCGTTTGAGCCTGCTGCATGATCTCCTGTTGGCCTGCACTCGTTGCCATCTGCTAGGATGGCATCGCTCCTTCTGACAAGGTAGCGTGACCCTTTCATTAGAGCACAGGTGCCCATCTTGTCTGAGGTGAACAGCCTGCATGTTACCGCAAGTGTTAGCATTTGCCATTGCGATGGCAGAGCTGCGAAGTATCACATGATGGTTTTTAGGTTAATCGTGCTTTTGTGATTGAGGGTAATACATTCCACTAATGGAGAAAAGGAAGTTATGGGGCTTCATATGTTATAGCTGCCAAAGAAAGATGATTTCCAAGAAAATAACATGTCAAAACATCTGTTACATTAGAAGAGCCAGCAGGGTCTGAGGGAGGGCAAGAAGAGGCTCTGTGGATGGGTTTAATCACAAAGGAGTCAAGGTGCACAAATTAAAAACTCTGTTCTGCAGCAGCAAATTGAAATCTTGCATACAGTTAACTGGCTAATCTGCTTCAAGACAGCAAAAAAATGAGATTTTGTTCTTTTTGCATTGGGACCTTGTTAACAGATAGCTTTGGAGGTTGCAAGAAAAACAATGGTCTCATTTGTAGCCCCAGTAGGAGTGAATGGATATGAAGTGACCTGATTGCACAGGTTTTAGGCAGAGAGCTGGAAATGCATCGTTGTCTCTGACAGAGCATTTATAGGAGGACTGTGTTTTTTCATTACAAGCAGCCACTTGGTAGCCTAATATCACCTTACCTCAACCTCTGGAGAACTTCAGGTTCAGGTTCTCTGTGTGTTTCTGGTGAGGTTCATCTCACCGGAAAGTTGAGTGTTTAGTCTGAGCACTCCTGTTGGATATGTCTACAGATAATGAGTTGGCCTCTTCTAGGGATTGACCTTCCTATCTTAAAACGTGTGGACTGAATTGTCCTCTGCTAGTCTCAAATTCTTGGTTCACAAAAGCAGGAACCAAGATGCCTAACTTTAATGTGATGCCACAAAGTGAGATGAATACAGCTGTACTTATATCTTTATACAGCTATACTTATATCTTTATTATATCCGTGCTTCTTGGGAACTTCTGGTGTATTTGTTTTCCTGCTGTGCTGTTAAGCCTAGGTAGGTGCTATGGGGTGAGGTATTTGCCCTGCAAACTAGACTAAAGGCTGTTCTGTATCATTCATCTGTGCTGTTGTTTTATTTATTACTTCCTTCAGTAGTTAGCAGCCCGTGAACAGGTTTTGTTCTTTAGCTGTGTAATCAAATTTGACTTAAGGTCAAACTGTTCTGTGAACTAAATGTTGTGGATTTCATTGGCCCTAGGTAACCAGCTCTCCAGTGTGCATGGACATGAATGGCATGTCAGTCCCCACTGAGTTCTTGTCAAGGCACAATTCTGATGGAGTCATCACCTTCGTTGACCCAAGGTGCATCAGTGTCATTGGCTACCAGCCCCAGGTCAGTGAGTCACTGGAAATGCAGAGACCGGTTAATGAATAAAATTCTATTTGCACATTAAAAACAAAAGCAGCAAAACATGAAATATTTGTAGCTGACAATTCATATGTCATGCACTAAATGCTGTTCATTTTTCTTTGCTGTCCACACCTCTAAAATTTACGGTTTTCTCTTTTGTTATGTGGGCTATCTTTTTACACCTTTTAGATCCAATTAGAATTCTAACAGCAAGGTGCTTTAAACCTTGCACAGTGTTCCAGTGAAGACATTTCTGTCATAGAAAGTTAACAGTCCTTGGAGAGAGTTTTAATCCTGTAGATCTTTACTACTGCCTATCTATTGAACAGTAAGCAAATATAATTTATGGCATCTATTTTCATTTAGGCATACATCTGCTCCTCTGAATAGGAGACTAGTCACAGAACTGAGTATAATAGTAAATGAACTCCTGACTACCACAACTTTCCCTTGAATAACTCTCAACAGTTGCAATTTAGAGGCAAAAATAATTTTTTGCTCATTTATTTTTCCCATTTATTTTTCTTTTAGGTAGCTTTATAATAACTGTTCTTAAAAAAAATATTACCATAAAATGAGCTGTAGTAGAGGATATTAGTGTCTTCAAGATACAAGTTCACAGGTATTAAAAAAAAATCACTTAAAAATTGTTTGTAAATACATATAACTGTGCAACAGTACAAATATAATGTGGGACGCGATGCCTGCGAACCTTGTTTGTATGATTCATCCCTGATTAACTGAGTAGTCCTATTAAGGGTGATAGATCTACTGTCTGCAAGGATTACTTGCAGATCTGCTCATGGATTTATGCTGTGGTTTGAGTTTTTCACACAGCTTTATGTTCTATTCTAGGATCTTCTGGGGAAAGATATTTTAGAATTCTGCCATCCTGAAGATCAAAGCCATTTGAGAGAGAGTTTCCAACAGGTGCTACGTCCTGCTCCTTTTTTTCCATAATTTATTTATTATTTTTGTTATTACTTTGTTCAGAGAAGTAGCTTTTATTTTACATTTAAAGGTATTTTTTCTGTTATGCAGGAGAAGGAGTGGCAAGATACAAAACAATTTGTTGATCAGTTAGTAGTCAGTTAGGATGCATAAATGGTAATTTTAACTGCAGCATGTGTTGGCTGTATTTTCAGAAACAAGTCACCTAGTTATAAATTTTGTTTTCTTTTTACAAAAAATCAAATGAGTGTTCACTGCACAGTTTGAGCTGTTTTGGAGATGCCTGTATAGATCCCACTATGTTAAGTAGTAACTGAAAGTATTTGTCTTCCAGGATGGGTTGTGGATTTGAAAGTACCCAGCATCCCTCTCTAATGCTGGATTATTTGTGACCTAAATTCTCTGCTAGCATAGCTGACATGCTTCATATACTTTAATGGAGTTACAACCACTTTACATCAACGGAGAATTTGGCCCTTTTCCCTATTAGGAATTGAAATGCAGAGAGAAGTAACAAAAGAAATACAACATACGGAAGGAGTTACTGATTTGGATTCATTTTTAGAGTGAGCCACGTTCACATCAGCTATATCAAAGGCATTGCTTCTGTTGTAGATCTTACTGTTTCAAATAGGTCTGGGATGTGCAGTAGGAGTGCTTTCCCTAAGCCTTCTGCTTGTTGCTAGTCTTTTCAACGCCTTCCCTGCTGCACTAGAAAGTGCGGCATAGTATGTTTAACCAACTACTGAGGTTCAGTTGATCTAAGTGGTTCCAGGTTTTCTGACAACAGCCTATAGCTGAACCAAGTTGTGTTGATACATCTTGTGTTGGATGCTGAGATATATTTTCAACTGTGAAATGTGGATATGAAGTGACTTCTAAAATAATTCGTATAACTAACTATTTATTCAGGCATGGCATGCAAAAATGGAGCTTTAAAAGCTTCTCCAGAGAAAACAACTAAATGCTGTTCTGTGTCCATAGAATAGATTGTAAAACTGAGGTTATGGTCTCTACAGAAGTGTTTGAGATAGGGGAAGATATCTTACATATCTCTGCTAGCTCAAGTACTCTTGAGCTATTTCTCACCATCCCCTCCCTCAAGCAGAGACTACAAACCCCATTGCTGAGCTAGCAGAAAAGACTGCATGAGCATTCTGCATCCACTTCACATCCCTTGAACGCACTGAGTCCAAACAGAAGCTAAAGACCTTTTAAATTCAAGATGTTGATTTGTAGGCAGGACCCTGTGGGAGTTGGATGTTTGAATAGGTCGCCACACCCAGTCGCCTTCTCTGCCTCACCTTGGCTGAGGGTGTGATGCTGCAACTGAACCTACCTAATGGGTAGCTGTCATGGGGAGTCAGGTCCTACTACCTCTCTTCTCTCCTCCCTGACCTCCTCCCCACCCTTCCCGCTGTCCTGATCCTAGCACAGATGGCCTTGCCAGGTAGGCTAGCTAAGGGACTAATCAGTTTTGCATGGGACTAGCTTTCAGCTGGTTCATCTCCCTGAACTTGCGCCTGATCACATCAGTGGCGCAAGAAGAGCCACGAGAACGCGTAGGCTGTTTTTCACTAATGCCCAAATGATTGATTTCACTAATTTATCTAAGAGACAATGACAGAGAGCTGCTGGATAATAACATGTCAAACATCCATCTTTGAAGTGATTGCCTGGGGCTCAGAAGAGCCAACTACCTAATGTTCAAATTAATAACTTGGTCCTTCACTCAGAGTGAGATCAGGCCGTGGGAGGCTGCTGGGGTATCCCTGAACTCAGTTGCTGGGGATTTCGCTGTCACTACTCACTATTAGGTATGTGCATAAATGATTTGGTGGATCAGGGACCTACATGATTTGCTTAAGGTCATACAAAAAGGACAGGAGGAAAAAATGCAGATTAGAAGTGAAAGTTCCTGTTCACTCGACCTGTGTCCAATCTATGAAAATACTGTGCTGTTTCTTTAGTAGGCAATTCCTTTTTCGGTATATTTTTGTTCGGTACGGTAGCAGTGTGATTGGGGCTGTTATTTCAATCATGCAATAAAAGACTGAAGTAAACAGTTAAGCTATGCACCAGGTGGTTTTTATTTCCAAAGAATGTAAGAAAGTAAAGGTTATACATTAGCTTTGAAATTTTTTGCGCTATCTTGTTTGTGTGCACTGTTTTAAGACAGTTCAGGATTTTCCCACCAACGATCTCTATGCTTTATATATTATTACAGAATTAGTGTTTGCTTAATTCAAACTTCAGGACAATAGATCACTGCAGTTTGTTTTATTATTGTTAGTTTGGCCATAGAAATCTTCATTAAAAAGGTAACTGTGGTTTTCAATAAACTTTTTTTTCTAAAACCCTCTTAAAACTTGACATTTCTGATTTGCTGACAGTATCAGAATGAGGTTCGTGCATAACAGGAGGGAGGGCAGGTTTTGCAGTTTTTGGTCAATTGCCAGTATCCATCTCAAAACTTTTACTTCCTTGGGAAGATAAATTCATTCATCGGGGTGGGAAAATCAGGCCAGAGTAAGAAAATCTCAAGGCCAAGATCAACAAATACAGTTTAGTATCAAAGGATCCAGAATACAGCTATTTGATATCCACCAGGATGCTATTCAGATTGGACACTTTTACACAAGCTCTGTGTTTTTTACCTTGGGTGTGGTAGTAGAAACTTACTGATAAAGGGATGTTGCTCACAACTCAAACTACAAAAGCATTTTTAAAAAAAAACTCAAAAGGCATTTACCTCAGTATTATTTTGAACTTTGCTAGGTATTGCTAAAGCTTTTTGTGTCTTCTGCTTGCATTCTTTCCATTTAATCCTGTACCCAGTTGATCAATTTGAAATGCAGACCTTTGGAAAAAACAGGATTGGAGCATTTTTCCTAATCCAGTTGTTTTCAATAAAGACAGAAGGTAAATACTGGGTTTTCTACTTTTAGAGAATACAGGCTGCAGATAGCTAATAAAAAATAAATTCCAGTGGATAAGGATTAAGAATCTACAATGAGGTGGCATTTATTTGTGGTAGACCTTTCCTTCCCTGAGGCACCCCTGAGGTAGCATGGTGGAAAAGAATAAAAAATAAGCAGAGATAGCTCAGGTAAGTGCCAGATGAATGACTTGAAGCTATCTAAGTTTTCTTCTGACTTAAACCGAGATTGTTAGATAACACATAAAATGCAGTTACAGTGCCAGTGTGCAAAGTATTGTTTTGAGCGTACTCCTTTAGCTGGCTGCTTCTTACTTCTCACTTGATGCCCAGCTATTGACTTCATCAAGATTTCAGCTACCAAAACCAGAATTTGAACTGAGTGTTGCCAGACATCTGAACTCTCAGTTATTAACAAATAGGCTGTCCAAGCAAAGAATTTGCTCTCCGTTTTCTTTAATACTATTAAAATGAACAGTGGCTTATTTGTGTTCTCTCCACTCAAACACTGGTTCATTCTTTCCTCTTTTGAAGAAAGTGTTTCTTGTTAGCACTTTACCATCCTAGGGAGTCTTATAATGTGTTTGGGGGGAAAAAAACCCCAACCACATATGGTTTCTAAAAAAACCTCCACCATCCTGTTTAAGTATTATCCTAAATTTTGATGCTGAAGTATGATTTGGTATGTCACATATATGAATTGTATAGCTAGGTATCCAAGCAGATAGTCAACCTCAAAATGTTTTTTCTTGTGGGCATTTGTTTCAGCTGCAGCATTTGGTTTATGGTTTACATAGAAATACCTGGTTTCTGTCAATCTTTCTTGATAAGCATCCCACATTAAACCCTTCTTAAAGCTTCCCTGTTGGGATAACAGCACAACATGTTGGTTGTCCTGAATCTGTATTCTTTCTGCAGGCTGGAAAATGGCATTTTATACAACAAAGCATGAAGGTTTCTTTCTGAAGGAGATAGCTGCAAACATGAATCAGATTTTGCTTATTCTCTTTAAATTAGGAATTGCCATGCTGTGTCCAAAGCGTTCTGTAATTTAAGTTTAAAACACACCAGTTACTGCTGTTTACTATTCATTTGCACAGCAGGTAGCAATCTCCTTTTATTAACCCTTCCAAATGGTTTTGCAGGTGGTGAAACTGAAAGGTCAAGTCCTGTCTGTCATGTATCGTTTTCGTACCAAAAACCGGGAATGGATGCTGATCAGAACCAGCAGCTTCACATTTCAGAATCCCTATTCCGATGAGATTGAATACATCATCTGCACCAACACTAATGTAAAGTATGTGCCTTTCAGATGCTCACATACCTGGTTTTGAAAGAATCTAAGCATTGCATTTTGCTGTAAATACATTACGGATTTTGTGGTAGCCTGTTTCTTGCTCCATTTGTTTCTCCGTTAACAGTACAGTCTGTAACTGGGTTTTTTGTGCATCATGAGATCTCACAGCATAGCTGTTTCTCTGTGTCATTATCCTGCAATGCTTCCAGAGCCTGGCTGCATCGGAGCAGAAATGTCACTTATCTGTTATGTCATTAGACGAGCCCACTGATCTCGGTCCAGGCAGCCTTAAACTAGCACAGAGCTTCCAGCAGCAGACCAGCTGTCCTGATATTGGAGGATGGTTAGCCTGATTCCTAAGCCAAAGAGAAAATTGCATGTCCGTGTTCACTGTGATCATACCATGCCATAGTCCTGCGCACCTTCTGCTTGGGCTGTGTCCACTCTTACGACCTCTGAAAGCTGTCAAAATTATTTCCTAGTAGGCTTGAGTGGGAAGGGTTCCTGATACTCAGTTAAGATCTGGTAGAATATCCCTAAGTATGGGGACAGAGCCAAACTCTTACCTTAAGAGGGGGAATAAATCATCCTGTCTTGGAATTAATATTTTCAAAAATCTGTTACTTGACCTATTAGAAGGAGGTTACCCTAGGAGTACAGTGGAGGTTCGTTGCTGTGTAACTAAGCAGGGATGCTTTTGGAGTCTCCTGAGTTCTGAGCCAGTAACTGCAGAAGCTAATCTGGCCTTGATAAAGCCATTGCTTTATAGTGTGGGGTTTTTTTATAAATAGTTCTTCTTTCCAATATAAACTTAATCTATTTCTAAAACAAAATCTGCCTCTGGTCTGACCAGAGATTTTTTGCCAAGTTTTTAGCTCAGAGGAAATTATTGGTTTTAAGATCTCAACCTGTTAGACTGTATAATGGAAATGCTGAACGAGCAGTCTACTAGTGGAGATGCATGCTGAGAGCTCCGCTTACAAAACCAAACCCCTGGGGCTTTGGCATTTGAAGTTAGAAAGCTAGTAAGTGTCTCTGGGTGTTCCTTCACTTGCTCCTTTGGACATGACACATACCTGGGCTAGAAGGGCTGTGTTTTCACTCACTTGAAAGCCAGCATCACAATCATTTTGCTCATTTTTTTTCTGCATACCTAAAAAGTTGGGCTTAAACAACTGAAAAGTTAAGCTCATTGAAAACAAGCAAATGTGTCTTGAAATCGGACAGCTAAATATCTTCCTGTCTGCACTGTGCATCAAAATAGATATTTCCACATTTCTGCTGTCCCGTATTTCTTTTCCAAATAATTTGTATATGCAAAAACAGGCTGCAAAATAAAAAGCAACTTCTGAAATCTGTCCCAGGCTGGCTTAATTGTGCTTTGTTCCCAGAAGTCCGCAGATCAAAAAAGTGGGGCTGTAGACTTATGTTGTGTTGTCTCTGGGAATGTTTTTTTCCGAGCCTTCGCTATACTGTTCAGTTTGGCATCGCAGCACTCACTGTGATGAGTAGGACTGTGCCAGCTTCTGGCTCTTGTTATATCTCTCTTGCTAGGTTTGAATAACAACCCAGAAATGTTGACCTAATATGGAAGTTGCCTGCTGCTCCTTTGACAGGACGTTCCCTCTTTCCTGTCATGTTGAAAATGTTCTAGTCTTACGGCAAGATGCAGCCCATTATACATCTGCTTTTGAACAGTAGAAAGAATGCATTATTCAAACTGTTTTATGTTTTTCCCCCTGTTCTCTCCCACTTCTCAGATTTTCAAAGAGGACTAACTGTAATGTACTGCTGTTCCTGGATGTTTCTGGATTTTTTTTTTTTTAATTTTTTTTTTTTTTTCACATTTGGGGTCATGTGGTGCCTTCTGATTTGCTAGATGCCTTGGGGAGTTGTACGTCATGGTAACTGTTGATTTCCACCTCCGCGTTCAGCTCCTGCTGGGACTGGTTGTTCAGCACCGCCCCCAGTGTGCATGGCCATCTTTACGTGTCGGTGGAAGTATCAGATGCTCTGGGGTCCAGCAGAGTGCTTCACGTGGAGGCCAAGCAGGGGTGCCTTCCGCTGCGCAGTTGTAGGCAGTTCTGCACAGAGACAAATTGTGATAACCTAGCCAGCTCCATAGAATACAGGTTTGAGGCAGTTAAAAATTGAGCATGAAATTGTACAGACAATGTTTAAGGCTTAAATCAGTTTTTGACTTAGGGTAGTTTAAAGCCACAGTACCTATGTCTCTGTGTGTGTGTCTGTTAACGGAATCTCTCTCATTTTGAGTTGGTTGGTGAACAGCGTTTTCCCAAAAGACTGTAGAGGGCAGTGGTGGTTCCAGTTGTGGAGGAATTAATTTATTTTTTTGTTGTTGGTTTGGTTGGTTTGGTTTGTTTTGTTTCTTTTTTTTCTTTTTTTTTTTTTAAATAAAGATACTCCTTTGAAGCTTCAAACAGTCAACTTTCCAAACTTGCTTTTAGTGCGGAAGGATAATGAAACATTAGGTTCAAATGTTCACTTAGTTCCTTGCAAAATAAGAAAAGAAAACTTTTCTGAGTTTCACTTGGGTGTAGTCATCCAAGAGAAACTTCCTGGAGAAGTGAAGCATTTAGCGTTTAGCATTTGTGCTGTGTTCGGCTGAAAAGACGAGTCCCCCGTTTGACCACATCTTCCTGTGTAGTTGGGACTGTTTCATTTCCAAAAAGAAATAATAGTTGTCATCAACGTTTATTTAACATACACATAGAGCAGCGTTTGACTAAAATAATCTGTCATGGTGACAGATAAAACTATCTAAAAGTCTTTATTTTTATATATATATATGAAAGATCTTTTTCTGACCTTATGGAAATGGAAATTCTGATGTTTCATTTTTGTAAGCCCTGGAGTCCTATGGTGCACTGCGTGCCTTTATGAATCCTGAGTCTCAAGACTTTTTGTCTTGGAGTGAGCTGGCACAGGTCACTTCTGGAGGCTGCCTGCTGGATGTATCAGCCCGAGCTTGTGGGAGAGATGCTTTCTGGTTGGGATTCTCATGGGCCAAAATACTAAAGAGGTCAACTATTCTGATAAAATTCCAGTCTATGGTAGTGGTGCTAAAAACTTACTTGATCCCTGTGCCATCTGTGGGCTATCTGATCCCTTAAGGCCAGTGTTATACAGACCCTTTCACAGGAGTGTATTGAAGTGTAGGCTAGAAGAGGAAGATTTTGAGAGTTTCTGAAAGAGGATTTTACAATGGCAGCCCAAAGGCTTTTATTACTCCCCTTTTGTCCAAAACAGACGCAGGAAGCACATGTGCTTGTATTACATAAAAATAGCTTGGTAGGGATATGGTAGTGTTGTTTCTCTCCCAACATAGAGAGTGTTAATTTTAAAGTTCAAATCCTTTTCTGGTTATTCTGGTGCCTGGAAAAGGAACAGGTGGCTTCAGTGTTCATAGAATTAATTTGGCTGAAATCCTTTCCAGTGTCAAAGGAACTTTCACAGAACCTTCCCTTTTCCTCCAAATATATTTACTGAAGTAAATTTGAATTAACTGTCAAAACCTTCAGATTCACTGAACCATTCCTTCTTCAAGCCAAGGGCTTTCCCAGTTTTATACTGAACCTGTGGGTGAGCCAAGAGTTCCTCCAGTACAGGCAGAGTCCTGCATTGACCCAGACAGTACCTTACTGGCTTTGTTGGGTATCCTGTAGAGACAGGAAATTTCTCTTTTATTTACTCCTTGAAGCTGTGAAATTGAAATTGAAACCAAGGGTAGCTTGGGGTTTGGTTTCAAAGTCAGAAGGCAGTTTGAGTTTTGCCCAAACTGGTAATAAGCTCTTGTTCTGTATCATCTTTACAAAAATGATCTAGCAGTTGGATGACTGAAGGGACCTGCAGGTGCTGACCGTTCAGTCAAAAGGGCTGGTTAGACGGCAGGGCCTGAAACAACCACGACAGCAGCGCTCAGCTCTCCCCGGTCCGCTGGTCCATGAATTGCTGCACAGTTTCTTTCAGGTTTGAAGCATCATTTCAACTACTTATACAGTAGCAGCAAACAAAAGCAGAAGATGCTAACCTGGCTTTGCATTTCAATCGTAATTAAGTGCGGCATAGCTTGCACAGAGTTCAGTGAAGATACACTTAAGTATTTGGTTTTTATAGGAAATGGATTTTGGAGGTTGTTCCCAAAGTTCAGTGCTGTTAACACAGTGTGGTATTTATATTGTACTGCAGCTTAATGAGAATTAGAGATGAAAGATAGAGAAGGGCGAAGGAACACTAAGTTAAAGTGCCTGCAAAACAAATAACTAGTAAGTATGCTGTTTTGTTTGGCTCATTTGTAGGTATATGGCTGAATCAGGAAAACATACTTTATACGGCACAGAAGAGACCTAATGTGCTGTTTATTGACACACGCACCAAGTCATTGGTAATAAAAACAAATGAAACAGTGTAATTAGCTTTCACGTTAACAACAGGATTTAATGGGTGTTTATTGTCCACGGGGTGGTATTTAGAAAAACTTCCCCATAGATTTGCCATGATTAAATTACCTCCCATAGCTCTGTTGGAAAAGTATGCATTTTATGTTTGTGAACAAAGATTTTCTTTGCATTCCAGAGGTAATTTTTAGGAATTTTCTGTTGGCTAAAATAATGTGGAAAATCCATGGCTCTCTAATGACCCGGAGGACTGACTTTTTTTGCATGTTGCTTATAGGATGAAAGTGATTCTGTGTATTATGTGTTCTCACACTGTAAGGCTAACAGAAGGCTTTTGGCCATCTACTCCCATCTTCTGTTTGCTGCAGGTAACAGATTTTTTTGTCCAGTTTGCCATGGGACCTAGTAACTGGTGTCTGAGCGAAGTGTCTTCCGGAAAAGCATCAAGGGATGGAAAAATCCGCTACTTACTTCAGTAGCTTGTTTGAGTGGTCCCCCACATTCCCATCAGTTTGTGCCTAATTTTTCATTTGACTGTCTGCAAGTTTGTCTCTCAGTCCCTTGACATTTGAATC
This sequence comes from Phaethon aethereus, assembly GCF_964289735.1. Lineage (NCBI taxonomy): Eukaryota > Metazoa > Chordata > Aves > Phaethontiformes > Phaethontidae > Phaethon > Phaethon aethereus. Next base: position 9,612,496 of record NC_138588.1, read on the forward strand.
TATCGAGCTCAAAATTTAAAAGAAGATTTGGCTAAAAATCTAGAATTCAAGCCTGTGGCCAAAAATGTATCCTAATTTTCCAGAGTTTCAAATCCACGATCTTGCCATTTTGCAAAATCTCATCTATTACCACCTGTCACGTGATGGTGTCTCTCTGGGGGAAAGCCTGCGTGGTGTGTAAACCCTGTCTGTTCAGCGGTTTCTCCTTCAGAAAAACACCAGAAGCATACAGAAACTGTGAGCACTGTCAAGTATCATTTGCAAGTACCAAGCTTACTTTCTTGTCAGTCCAACTCCAATCTTATCCTAATCTCTGAGCTTTAGCATGATTTGGGGGGGTTTGTATCTTCTTTGCTAACTGAGCCTCACAGAGATAGTATGCTGCATGTGCATCCCCAGGCCAGAAGTAATCTTGCTAATTGTGACCAAGCAACAGAAAGCAACTGTTCATAGAAAGTGTAAAACTTTTTGATAGTTTTGCGGCTGCTGAGGTTTTTTGTCATTACACAGGCAGTCTTCCTTGAGACGCTGCGATGTCAGCAAGCTCCCAGCTTCACCCTAGAGACTGGTTCAGTGCCCTTCGTGGTATCCCCATGCCAGAGCAAGGGACTCTGCCTTCTCCATGGCAGTGATGCTTCTTCAGACAAGGACCATGGCAGAGTCTTTCCTTTCTACAAGGAAATCTCAAGCTGTTGTGCCTGTGTATCAGCTGGCCTGTTGGCTGACAGCTGCTTTCAACATGAAGTTGTGAAGCGAAGGTGATGCTGTGGCCGTGCTGTTCAGGACTGTTGCTTGATCAGGCTAGAGCCTGGGCACAGGGCGCTGTGCTGGCAAGATCGTATGGCTGTCGCGCTCTGCCGTCCCAGCTCGGCAATGGGACAAAGCTGGGTTTGTCTGTCTGCAAACAATCATACAGACCTACGCCCAGACAAGTGAGGTTCCTAATGACTCGACATGGGGATGGTATAAGTCCAAAGAAAAAAGCATGAATTCACATTTTAATGGTTAAAGTTCTGGTCTTAATGCATCGGCAGCACTTTTGCCTTTCATTTGAAAAGGATTGGGGTTTTATATGTGATAAACCGTACTGCACAGTGGCTTTTTGTGTTGAAGTTGTTTTGTTACGGTAACTTCAAAATTTCCAGTAGCAACAGTTAATGTAACTGTGTCTGATTTTTTTTTTTTTTTTAATTAGAAGCTTTGAATTTATGTCCTTACAGAATTAAAAAGCAAGTGAAGAACTGGATTCAGAATATATTACAATTATAAAAAAAGATGTGTACGTTTTTATGAATAGTCGGTATTTGCACATGTAGTGTGTGTACATGCCCCACTTAAGGACCACTTGCATGCTGTCCCTACAGGTCTTCATCTGTAAGAAAAGTCTCCTGTCAGTTAAGTCTCACAATTTCCAGTGATTTTATCTATTGATATTGGCTAATTGTCATAGTTAAGTAACAGTGCCTGACACTTAACACAAATCGAGTGCATTTCAAGGATCTGCAGAGTTTTCAACACTGAAGTTTCTCATTCTGGCATACGGCCCCTGAGGTTTATTGGCTCTGGCAGTTTCTTTTGAAGTATTTTTCTATTGCTGCTGCACATTTAATTTTTCATAAATCCATATAATTAGATTAAGGCTATTACTTCCAGTGATTCTTATCTCATTTAAACAATGGATATTTTTTGTTCAGTTCTGATTAGCATGAAAAGGAGACTTGAGTTTTCTGTAGCATTTGTCAACACAGATTGATTTTATGTGATGTCGATTTTATATAGTAGCACAAGCAATTTATTTCTGGACATTCACTGCCTTGAAAGCTTTCAAAAATTAAATAGAATCTGGACTTGGATCCTGAAGAGTGTAGAACCAAAGCATGTTAAATAAGTTTCATTACAAAGAAGGATTTACGTGCAGTCCTTTCTAGCTCAACAGGTTGTTCCATTTTGTTTGACATGCTTCAGAGGGAGCTTTGATCACTTTTTCTTCTTGGCTGGTGTAATTCTGCATTAATGTTACTGGAGGTTCACTGTTTACTTCAGTAGGATCAGTGAAGTGGTCTGGTATATTCATAGTTAACATGAGGAAGACTTCTTGGTCTCTTCATAGTGGGTTCATAAATCCTTCATAAGGAGGTTGTATTCCATCCTCCATTACTTACCCACCTACATTTCTGTGCTATTACAGCAAAAGTCTTCATGCTCCCTGTTACATTCCTGTGGTGCAAGCTTTCCCAATGAGAAAGCTTTAAAAACAGATGAATCTCACAGGAAAGGATTTACTAAATCATCTGAGAGATGTTTCACTTGGAGCATAAAACAGGAGACCATGGCTGTTCCTTTTTCTATCTTAATTGTTTTTTGCAGCAAAGTCATTTTGTCTCTTTTGCAGACAACTTCAGCAGCAGCAAGCAGAACTTGAAGTACATCAACGAGATGGGCTGTCATCCTATGACTTATCTCAGGTGAAATTTCTTAAGTTTTTATTTTCATGCCTCCGGTCTTTTAAAACATAAAGCAATGGCACATTTCAACAAAATTAAAAATACAGTGTGACTGTCTCTGAATTCCTTTTTGCCAAATATGATGGAGGGAATTACCTTCCTCTGTGTATCTCAACAGGTGCCTGTTCCAAATATATCAGCTAACGTTCATGAGGGTGGAAAGTCTGTGGAAAAGCCTGATGCTATCTTCTCCCAAGAGAGAGATCCAAGATTTGCTGAGATGTTTGCTGGAATAACTGCTTGTAAGCGAATGTCTCCAATGTTTGATTTTTAATACTATGTTAAGCTTGGTTACATGATGTGGAGCACAGCTTCAAGAGAATGAAGAGAAACTACAACATGGCAGAGCAATTTCCAAGCAACGTCAATCTTCAGGACATTTCCTAGAAATTACCTTTAGTTCATATTTCCCCTAAAGATGTTCAGGAGTAAATTCAAGGAGGGAAAGACAGCTTTCCTGTCACCAGAGCTACCTATTTTTGATTCTGTCTTCATTTCACAGTGGTGCCGTAAGCAGTGTTCATTGATACTAAACATAGTGAGCGGACCTTGCCGTTTCTAAGTATATATTTTCTTTCTTAAACAGCAGATGTGAGTTCAGCTCTCTAAATAGACATTCATTAAGAAAGTTACCATGTAGTCTTAATGCAGGCCTGCAGTTTTTTATCAAATCACCAGCTTTTGCATTGATGCTTTCAGGGGCATACACTGCCTTGAAGTGTAATATACTTGTTTTCCAGTCAGTTGAGGCATTTCCAGTCATGTTACCTGTCAGTGAGTCCTTACTCTTTTTCCCGCAGCTTTCAAACTTGTTGGCAAGTTCTTTTAAGAGGGATAGGAGTCACAGAAATAGTATGTTCTTCTATATTTTGTAAAAATTACTGTGAGGACAGAGTCCTTACCGAGTGCCCTCACCAAAGGATTTCCCAGCCCTGTTCCAAGAGGTAGCAACCAACTTGTCAGTTGGACAGATGTAGCTGGCACAAACTAGCCCCAACATATGCTGCCTGTTGCCCTAACAGACAGAAGTCGTTGAGAAGACTGGCAGCTGAAGGGGTCATCCGAAATATATCTGTAGGAAACCAGGCTCATTAATTCCACTGCTTGTGGAAGAACTCGTTAATTGTTTATTGTTCTTAACTGTCCACACTGAAAAAGAGACGTTTTTACATTTGTTTTAAATAAATCAATGTGCAAGTGTCATGCAGTGCATGAAGGAAACGACCCACAGGGTTTGATTCCAGGGATGTTGGGAGATGACCTCACTGCGTCGGTTTTTTATGTCTGGCTTGGCCTTTTCAAATGGAGAAGGCATTGTAACTGCAGGATAGACTTGATATTCTGTCCTCCTGTTGCTAGGACTTCTCTGTTATTCTTCTTCATCCTTGTCTGTCTACTCTAACAGTGAAGTCAACAGCTGAGGCCATAAAAGGGGTCCATTAGAAGGTAGCAAGACTCCAACCCTAAACACCAGAATATGTTTTTCCAAGCAAGAACATCTTGCTTTTTGGCTGCCTTATTGGCTCTTTTTCAGGCAGCTCTCAGCTGTTTGTGGGGAGGGGTTAGGGTTAAGGGTCTAGCAAGCTGTGAGGTAGCGGGGAGGTTATGTTCTTGGAAATGCCATTTCTCTTTTCATTCTTATCAATTTACAGGCTATGCTTTTTTTGGGACATTCACCCTGTGTGAATTTCTCATGGGAGCTGTGATCAAGGTCTTCTCTGAATGATAAAAAGAGATGGTTCACAGTTAGAGATGAGATAGGCTGTCCAAAACCAATATTGACAAACCTGCATGCTGCCTGCAAGACATTTGCATTATGTTGATACCCGATCTCATTCTCTGCTATGTTCTGTAAAAATACAGGTTTGACATAGGGAGATTGTTGGTATAATTGCATGCAGTGACCACACATAATTAAAAAACAAAAGTAGGGAGAAGAAGCCTGGCTTCACCAATTCATACAAGTGCCTTGAAGCGCAGGATGACGCGGTTTTTGCAGACATCTTCATTCTATAGGCAGAAACACTGTTCCTGCTGGGAGAAGGGCATATCATTGACCAGTACTGTGATGAGGTTTAGAGAGAAATAGGTCTAAGGATCAGGTAAAACACCAAACCAAAATAGGTTTTCAGTGCTGTTCCAAAAGTGAAAGCAGAGTAGTGTGTAAAGTCCTGAGTGGGAATACAGCTGGGAGAGATTTGGGCCATATTCAGAGGCTAAAGAGCGTTTCATGTAACTCAGGAAAGATATTTTAAAGCTGATGCTTGTGATTAGTTTAGCTATTCCCTTTGTCTTGGTCTCATCCTGTGGCACAGACCCCGGTAGCTGCCATGGCAACTCTGCTCCACTTGAGGAATTCCAGTTCATTTAGGGCACTCTCAATGTTGCTGGTGAGTTGTTCTCAAATATCAAAAGTACCCGCGGGATTTTGGTGCAGTGTCTTCCAACCCTGAGAGTTTGGTATCCCTGTAAAGGGTGGCCTTAGAAAATGAGACATCTCATGCAAGAATGACATTACTGCAAAAAAAGGCGAAATCATCTGTCCTTCTTGGAGCTATCCTAACCTATTCTCAATTCTTCCTACTACATAAGCCACCTTCTCTAGACTTTGTCCCCATTTCTCCTTGTCTTTTTTATACAAGAGCATAGGTTCGCAGCTCGGACTCGGTGTCTGTGCAGGGCAATATGTAGCCAGTGAGGAATTTCTACAAATTTCTACATTACGGAGGAAAAGCAATGACAGGTTGAGACAGTGGCATACTTGCTCCTTCTCTGAGGCTCCTGTGAGGTAATTGGAGGTGCCTTTTTTCACTGGGAAGGCGAGTTTAGATTCTTATTAGGAACATAACATAAGAAGAATTTAGGTAACAGAGGAGAGCTGGTGTGTGTTGGAGGCCTTTTGTGAGCCACACTCACAAGCTCTCTAAAAGCTAGGGAAAACTATAAAATACTATTACTTGTGAGTTGGGTGGGCCTTGTGTCCAGGAGATCATCTTGTGAAATGAGTGGGAATCTGAAAAGAACAAAGGGGAAAATGAGGCAGACGATTTCTAGGCGTCTGAGGTGAGTAGCAACAAATGGTTGCAAAATCATCAGCGAGTTGCATGGTGTTTGCACTTGGAGGTAGTAAAGAAAGATGGGGAAAGTGAATAAATGGTGGTGGAGCAGACCTTTAAATTATTTTAAGAAAAGTGGTAGCAGTGAGGTTTCCCTGGGCTTTGGAATAATCCAGTGCCAGAAAATTAAATTAAGGAACTAAATGGCACTGTTCACCCAATCTCGTTTCATTCAATTAGAGATTTATCTCCAGTTGCCACATTAAGAGTAGACTATAAAAGTTAATGGCATCTCCATGAGTGTGTTATTCACTACGCTAGTCTGTCTTTCGCCCCACTGGGATGCTTGCATCTTATTTCATGGCTCCCTCAAGCCACATACAGGACAGCAAAACCCATGAGACACCGGTGTCTTGCCTTGCCGTAGCTCAGGTGCGTAAGTCTTGCAGAGTCTCAGAAGCAGAGTGCCTCCAGCCACCTGTGAGATTGAAGTGCTGGTAGGGGCTGCAGGATCACCCAGGTTTGCAGGTGGTCACCTTGAGATCTGCAGGGTGAGATCACCAAGCTGGTTGGGAGTCGGGTACTGCTCTCCAGGTTCTGGAGGGAAGTGGGCTGACAGGTGATTAGGACAGGGGCTCTTTGACACCATTCCTTGAGATGTTTAACCCAGCGGGGTGTGTACCCTCAGCTGCTACCTCAGTGCGAAGAGACTGTGATAACAGCAGCAGCCCTGGAGGGCTGCTTCTGGAGCCAGAAATGTGCCCTCATCTGAGGCCATCTCCAGGTAGGCCACAGAGCTGCATGTGCATCAGACCTTCTTCAGACCAGGCTTGTTTCCTGTGGCATTCCTCCATTCCCCTGGGCAGACTCTCCCATCCTCCTTCCAGAAGAGCTTTGTTCCCTTTTCCAGTCTGTAGCTGGGACCCACGCACTCATCACTCCCCACCTTGGCCAGAGCCGCTCTCCATTTCCCATTCCCCCTCCTGCCTGCGTGGTTGGGAGCAGCTTCCAGCAGGCCCAGAGAAGGTCTGGGCCGCGTGGCCGGAGGGCATAGAGGAGTGTTGTGTTCCATGCAAACAATAGCATTAATGAGGGACATTCTGGGGAGAGGGTATGAGGTAGACACAAACAGCTGTGCCTCTAGTGTCATACTGAATTGTCATATAGCCCTTTCGTGTCATTAATGTGTTACACAGGGCTGCTTCATGAAGCTTTAAGAAGGGAAGAACAATCCCTGCTGTGTATATATGTTGAGATTGTCATTAAATAATTTTGCCTTTGTTTTCACATCCCCTAAACTTTTCTCTTTCTGTGGTTTGCTTTTCTTTTGTAGCAGATAAAAAAATGATGGCCTCAGCATCCACAGCAGGAAACCAGCAACTTTACTCACAGGGAAGCCCATTTCAGCCAGGACATTCAGGAAAGACTTTCAGGTACTGTAGACCAGATCCTGAGCGTATCAGCTTCTGTCTGATAGTGGGGGACTGTCGTCTTTGATCTAGTGGAAACAAAACTGACCTAAAGAGCAAAGGCTTTCTTTACATGGATGAACTACATGATGTCTCAGCCTTCAGGCTAGGCTTGCAAGCTGAGATGATGTGGATATCACTGTTAAAAGTAGTGGCTGGTAAGTAGATACTTGTAGCTGTGATGACGTCTTTGGAAAAAATCTAAGCAGCAACAAATCATGAAGGGAATTAGAGGTGATGGGGCAGGCTCAGAGGTCCGAGGAACAACCAATCAAGCTAGGAAGGTGGAAAGATTTGTTTTACACTTGCAACTGGCGGTACTTCTGCAAGCTGCCTTGAAGGGCATCAGTGTGGACACCTTGCTAAATGGAATAGGGGGATGCTTCATCCATAGTCCCTGGTGAGGGCTAGGACATAGGCATGAATAGTTTTCTAAGGCAGCTTCCAAATACTCATAAGGTGGTGGTCTGGCATTTTCTGAGGCATTTTTGAGTTATTCAAAGTGCATGTCGTTGCCTACCAGCTGGCAATACAGATTTGGCTAAACTGAATTTTAAGAGTTTGCCTGCATTTCCAGTCACTTTTTGAGAGTGTGGTAACAGTGATCATATTTATCTTAGTGCCTTTTGTATCACTGTTCTGGGACTGTGATACTGAAGTTTCATTCTCCTGTTTTAGACCAACCAAGGTTGTGAAAGTGGAAGAACAGCCCTTCAGAGGCTGTCAGTTCCAGGAATTAGAAAACATCTGCAAACGATAATTTTATTTAAACCAATATGTTCTTAAAGTTGTAATTGCTAATGAACTCATCAGGGAGAACTGAAATTACCGTGCGTGTGTTTTGTCAAATTAAAACCAAGAATAACTTGGGGGGGATATGACAGTAAATTAAAATGTCTTTTAATTGGCTATTGTATATTACTGGATGGTTGACTTGCCGTCTTGGGGTTTGGTGTGTGCTTTGTTCATTTCCTTTGTTAATTCCTGATGTTTAACTATAGGGTTTTTTCCTACTGCTGTTCTATTACATCAAGTAATGACACATCTGCCAGCATTTCCACCCTCGATGAACCATCCTCCCTGAATGCTCTCCAGGCTGATCCGTTCGGTCACTGAGCCTGGGCAGCCTTTAGGCACTATTTTGCAGACTCCTGGTTTCAAAGCATATATTGCAGATGCAGTCCAAGCGCCTCAGATGATGGGACTTGCCAGTCCAGCTGGGAAGGTGTCGGCAGTGAGGCCAGCCCTCCCTAGCAGCTCTTGGGTGCTTCCGAGTTCAGCCAAATTTAGATGGACTTTCTGGTCCACATTTCCTGCTTTGGAGACTCGGTGGTAGTATAACTTAAAAAAACAAATATAAAAAAATAGAAAACAAACTCTACAAAGAATTTCTAAGCACACACTTTGCTTTTAGGCAGCTTAAGAAAGACAGAATAACAGTTCCCATATTCAAATGCCTGCCACGTTTTGCTTACCGCTCTGGGAGGGATTTTGTCAGTCTTCTCAGAGGATTCAGGTTCCTGCTTCCTCTGTGATCAGCCTTGTGGACTTCTTTTCCCAATCTTCTCTCTTCTTTCTCTGTAAAATGATTGTGAAAATAGACAATAGGGAAGGGATTGGAGAAAAAAGCAAGCTGTCTCAGTTGATGCACAAAAGCATTTTTATATGTTGTGTCTTCATTTATATTCATTTATGTATTTATATATGACATGTAAAATAATACATACATATTTTTATGTATAAAATATATAAAAGCACATTCACAATGTGTTGTTATATCAATTCAGTTGTTCAAGACTTCCATGAGAATAAAATCATAAAGTGGAGCAATCCTTCATAAAATTTTCCTTCTAATTAGGAATTTCTGAGAAATTTCTCTGTAGTGAAATTCACTAATTAGGAAACAGGCAACATATAAACAAGTTCCTTTGAAAATACTTTTTTTTAAGTCCAAAGCTATTACATTAGTTTAAGTTTTTGTCTTGATTATTCTTTTGCCTGGGTATATAACTGCATGCTCTTTTTTAGCATCAACTGGTGAAAATTTGAATTAAAAGCTCAAATTTTTAATATATAACACACAATTCTTCATTTCCCAGGTAGGAAACAAATAAAGAAGTACTTTTAAGTATCGTCTTTTTTTGCATCTTCATGTAGGATGGCATTTAAGCAAATGCTTAAATATTGTTGACTTTCAGGACAGATCTAAAATTAAGCACTTGCTTGAATACTCTCTGCAAGCAGGTTTTTTAATGCATTAAATACTAAACTAGTATGGAGCCAAGAGTTTATGCACTGTGTGTTTAGACTGATTTTATTCTTGCAGGCCTTTCAAAGAGATTATAGAAGTCTATAAAAGAAAATAATTTTGCCCTCTGTGTCTTTTTGAACTGACATTTTAGAATGCCAGTGTTTCATAGTTTTGTGATGGTTTTAAGTCATTTTTTATTAAGGCAGATTGAACAGTTACTTTTAAAATGATTATCAAAATTTCCATATCTAGAATATTATCTGTGCATTGAGAATATATCCTACAAATCAGGCTCTGTTTTTGTTCCTTTAGTTCATCTGTGGTACATGTGCCTGGTGTGAACGACATCCAGTCTTCTTCATCAACAGGCCAGAATCTGACACAGATATCTCGCCAGCTAAATCAGAGTCAGGTTGCCTGGACAGGAAATCGCCCACCATTTCCAGGACAGGTATTGATTAAAGATGTTTTATTTTCATGGTTGTTAAAGATTTGCAATCTCTGTGCTTTTTACAAAAGAATTAGTAAACCCTACTCATAACGTGATTAAATATACTTTGTCGTTATCGTTCGAGAGAAATCGGTTCCCCCATTTTTGTTCCTTGGCAGGTTATAATAATTTGAGACAGCTGCCCTATGCATAACTGCATTTAATTTGTAGTAGTGTTCATAATAGTGGCAGTGACTATGCTGACATAAATCCCAGTGGGAGGTCTCGGTCCTGCACTTATTTTTATATGTGCACTGAATGAAGTAAAAGAGGACAGCTGTTACGCTTTAGTATTAAGTCTGTGAATTACGTCTTTCTTGGACCAAGACCTTGCAGCTAGCAATGTTACCCACAGCTAGCAGAGTTATCAGAAAGGGCACATACAAATCCAGGCATGAAGTCAGAGCAGAGGCTACTTAGCCCATTGCCCCTCCATTAGTACTGCCTGGTGTGGCTTACACTGTGTCATGTGCTGGAGGAAACAGCACATCGCTCCATCAGATGCCCTGTGTTTGATGATGTTAGCCCAGAAATCACCTCTTGTTCCGTGTAACAAAAAAACCCTGTTTTGAAACTCAGTTAAAGACAAATAATATGAAATAATCATGTTTGATCTATCATTAATGCTGTTCTTAATCACTCTTGACTTTCCATTGTTCCATAGGCTAGAATGGCATGTTGGCGGGCACTAAATAATTTTTCAGTAACTGAATTATTTCCACATTAATCACTGATTCTTCCCAGCCCTTGCTGTGTGCCATGGTTATTGTCACACCTGTTTAATGAAATCCAATCGTAACATTAACTTTTTTTTAAATGATATGGAGGATGCTAAAAGTAACTAAAAAAAAATTACTTATCACTCTTACTGTCCAAATTCTGTCCAAGTCAACAGAGTTTGTATGTGAGTGTAGGAAAACTGGAATTCTTTTATCCATTGTAAATAAAGTGAAATAGAGTTAAGCCTTTCAGAAGTGACACGTCATGTTCTCACTGTCATTGTGGAAACCTTTAGAAATGTATGATTTCTTAGCTTTGAACTGAGCTGAAGACTTAGTAGCATCTTCATCATGTTATATGCCTGTTGGGATCTGTTTTCCTGCCCCAGCTCCTCTGCATTTGTCCAAGAGAATAGCTTCACTTGAGTGCATTGATTGCCAGTAACAGTACACATCATTAGAAGTATCCAGACATGTAGTCACCTTTAATTTCTATTTGTGGAATTGGTTAGGCAGTGAGTTTTTCTTGGAACTGCTGAATTTGTTCATAATGTGGGAAATGATTTATAAGCAGATTCTGTCAGTAGCGTTATACGTTGCTGTAGCACATGACTTTGGATGAGACACTTGACCTCCCTGAGTCTCAGTGTACATGTTGTACATGTCTCATACCAGTCTGCAGTGTTTAATCATTTGTGTAACATTCTTGGGATCCTATGATGAAGCCATTAGGTAGATGAAAATGACAACAAGTTGGTTTTTAATACCCTTGAATTAACTCAGTTGCCCAGTTAAAGCGAAGTTAGACTGTTCCTTCCCTCCTCCCAGGGCTGGTGATTCACATTCCCTCACAAGCCTTTTACAAGGCAAAATAATTTTGCTGCCTGTACCTCTTAGGCAGGGAGAGAAAGCAGCTCATTAGCTTTGAAACGTCTTTGACTTTTTACTCCCAAGCACTGGAGACTCTGGTCATCTGAGAACTGTATATATTCTGCAAGGCATTCAGATAACCGTGGTTTTACTGTGGCACTGCAAAATGAAAACATCTGGCAAATAAAGATGAATTCTTTATACCTGTTCAGTTTGAGATTTATCCTTGTAATAGAGGTGAAGGAAATCATGTTTTTCCAAATAGCTGTGATATTGAGTACGTGTGATTTAATCAGCAGGAGAGCTGTAAGTGTTGGTTTGCAGTCTGTTGTGTTCCTTACACAGCAATAAGTTGGCTTTGACAGAAATGAAATATAGCTGAGACAGGAATAATGTGCCTGTTCACTTCTGCAGAGTTTATTTAGTCGTTGCTTTACGTTGTTAAAAAGTGAGTCTGCTGTGTTGATCCTCAACAATAAAACTCATTCCTTCTTTTACCCTTTATTCCTCAGCAAATTCCATCTCAGTCTGGCAAGGCTCAGTCATCTCCCTTTGGAATTGGAACAAGTCACACCTACCCAGCCGACCCGTCATCATACAGCCCCCTTTCCAGCCCAGCCACCTCTTCTCCGAGTGGGAATGCCTACTCTAGCTTAGCAAACCGAAGTGCAGGGTTTGGTAAGTTTTAAATGATGTAACACAGAAATGCCCATAAAAATGAAAAGCGTTAACTTCATTAAAAATCCTCCAACCTGTTCTTTTGGTGGATTGGTTGGGAAGCCCAGGTGGTGAAAGGGTTTTGCTTTCTCCTGTTGAGCACAGAGGACAGAGGTGACCAGTTCCCTCCATGCTGCATCTCCTCCACATCCAACACACTTCAACATATTGTGGCGTTTTATGGTACAAGGGAACTCCTTTTTCCCAGTAAATGGTGTCATGAAAGAATCAGAAGTTGTTTACATCACTAGTACACATCCTCCCAAATTGTGGTCAGAAGGTTCAATTTCTTTTCACTTCTCAGGAGAACTTTTGTATGGTATAAATTTACATTCTTTTCATGACTCCATGTGGTGTCCTGTTGCCCAGAGATGGCTTGTTGGAGTTTGGCTGGAGACAGGATTTTTTTTGTAGCCCCACTGCTACTAACCTAATCAGAGTAGGTGCTATGTTTTGAAATGGTTTTCTGGTTTTCTTTTCCTATTACATGCTAATTTAGTGGCTTTCAGACCATGACCCAGTGGCAAGTTTTCTGCACTCCACAACAGAATAATATTCAAGAGTAAAAAATATTATGGATCCATCAGTGATAAACACACATGGAGTCCATGAAAAATATTGCTGGCTGATAATTATGTGCAATTCCAAAAAGCATAGGTAGCCGTGTGCTAACGTGTGTCATTTTTCTCTTGTCTCTTGAGAATAAAATTGGCACAGACCTGTTGCAGATTAGCCTCGCTGAGTGCAGACCTGCGCCGTGTTGAAAAAGTGCATTGAAACTCGGAGCTCTTCCCACAGAGCTTATTCATGCCTCCATTTCCATTTCCACCAGGCTTTGTACATTTGTTTATAAGACAGCCTTGCATTTCAGGCCTAAGCTACTTGGCAAGAACCCTTTCATCTAATGAGAAACATTTCCTGACCTACATCAGTTTGGATACTATTAATAACACAGCCTTCACACAGATGAATGTATTGAACCTCCGGCTGGCAGTAACCCCTTTGCTGAAAAGAAGCATCGTTTGCCTCACTGAGTTAATTTCAGTGTATTGTTCTGAGAAAAAAAATCAAAACTTGCAGCTTTCTTTTAAAGGGTAACTTAGATGAATTTTGGTTTGGCCCATAAAATGCCTGCAGGGTTTCTGAGTCAGCTGAATTATTGGTTGTGGTAATGTCAGTAAGGGAAGAGCTGTAATTATCTACTTCAGTTGTGACAGAAATACATCACTACAGCCTGTTTACTTTTCTGTAAAATGTTCACTTTATCTGTTTTGCACTGTTTAGCTGGTAGCCCAAAGGATTGGATTAAGCACATGTTTCTGTATTTTCTGAGGCCGTGACTATGAGTAGTGACTGGTTTGACATGATCGAGTCTGGTTATGAGACCTGACATTACACGTGTGTGGAAGTTTGGCACAGGAAATTTGGCACCCTTGGCAGAGGGTGCTGATAATTGCGGAGAACCAGATCTGCCCAGCTTGGTTCTCTGTAGTGAGGGGAAAATAGGCAAAAATAGTTGTAGTAGTTATATAAAAAAGGAGGAAAAAAAGAGGAAAAAATGTTTGGAGGAAACTCATAAGCCTGGTGGCGAGCTTTCTAAAATGCTAATTCTTAGAAGGAGACATTGTAAATAATTGAAGGAAGATTATCCAAAAATTAATATATTTGGGGCCAGTCTGTAGAAGTACATGGTAAAATGAGTCCAGCTTAAGTGTGACCTGTGGCTGTACTCATGAAAATTGTATGTGTAATAGGTGACCAAATAAATTTATGTGGCATCATGTTTTTTCCTGTTAAAAGCGGGGCGGGGGGGATGCTTGAAAATTGTCTTCCAGTACCTGGCTTGTGGCGTCACTGTGTTTTGCTGTGAGCAGTTCACCTGCTGCGTCCGTGCAGCCGCGGCAATGAGCTTTGCTCTCGGGTTGGCCCCCACCCTGCAACCAGGGCTGAAACTCCCTTCGGCTTCCACCCCACAAGGGCAGGGTGTTACTCAGGGTCTTTTTTCTAAGACTCATTTGCAAACACAGGAATTGATAGAAAAAGCCTCAAAAGCAGGCAGGCATTTTGAAGGAGCTGCTCTCTGATTTCTGCCCCTCCTCTCCCTGTCCAGCTGAAGGTGGCCAGAGCAGTGGCCAGTTCCAGGGGAGACCTTCCGAAGTCTGGTCCCAGTGGCAGAGCCAACATCACAACCAGCAAAGCGGCGACCAGCATTCGCACCCGCAGCCCAGTCAGACCGAGGTGTTCCAGGTGAGGAGAGTTCAGCGAGCTCAAAGTCCCTCTGACAGTTTCTTGTTGCTGAGTTGAAGAACTGTGGCCCTCGACGACTGGGATGGTAGCAGGCGTTGGAGCAATTACCTCTTGCCGTGTGCTGCCGTGGGTTTGCACTGCTGTTAGCTGGCATTAGCTACAACTGAGATGGTTTTGTTTTCTGCCAAAGAACAGCACTTTTGCTGATTTAAAATGCTGTTTTCCATTCTCTTTGCACCCTATTCTTAGACTTGCGTGTTTTGCAGGGAAGCCGTGAAATAGTCCCAGATAGAGTGTCTGTCTTTTCCTGGTGCTGGCCTCTCAGATCCCGGTCAAGTCCAATTAAACATCACTGTAATTCTCTTTTGATAGTTCATGCAGGAAAGGAGTCTGATACTGCATAGATGATAGTGGCCAATAATTTTTTAAGGTTAAATGCAGTTGGGTATCAGCTGGTGAACAATCCTCTTTGACTACCTAATCTTGAACTATTAAGTATAATTTTGGGCCTTCACTACAGATGGAGTGGGACTTTATAAATTAACTAATAAGTGTCTGTCTTTGTATAACTTGCTTTTAAATTAGATCCAGAAGACAGTTTGCAACAAAACAATGCAGATAAATGCAAAAAAACCAGTTCAAGCCCCAAACAAGGTTTAGAAGTGGGGCACCTCATTATCTTTTAGAAAGTAAATTCACCTGCAAGACCAGGCTCGTGCTCACTTGCTCGCAGGAACACTGCAGAAGAGATGTTAGCCTGAAAATATTCCTGTGTGAATGAACGATTGCTTCACACAGGAACAAGTAACATCGCTACATCTGGAATAACTACCTGTCTGCATGCTCTTACCCCATGGCCCAGGCAAGATTAATCTGTTGCATCGCTCTCTGTTAGCAAAGTTTAATTGTTTTGCACGTACTTTAACCCAAAAGTATATTCAGGGTAATTCCAGTGGAGCCAACGGCAGCATGGTTTGATGACCGACAGAGTCACGGGGTTCCAAGCAGCATCTTGCTTTGTCTCAGGCAAGTGCTGTGTCCTGGCAAACATCTTATGAAATTAGTGGGAAGGAGGGCCGAGGGAGAAAGGGAATACTGGCCTCACCTGCAGAGGTCTTGGACGTGACTGTGCATTTGGAGGGAATTAGGATAATAGCTGGATGTGATGAGAAGCTTGGATGAGCTCAGTTCAAAGGCCACCAAGAAGTTGCTTGGACTGTTTGCACCTGAAGCCAGCCCTGGGTTAGCTGGACATAAGGAGAGAGGCAGATGCGAGAGGGGAGCTACCCTGACAGGTCTGTACCTAAGAAGACCTTGCCTCAGAGGCCCCAGCAACAGAAATGCCTTCAAAGAGATGGAAATTTAAACAGGCAGGGGCAGCTCCAACTTCCCCTTGGCTGGGGAGGAATGTGGGAAAACTTAGTAAGTGCAAGTTTTGGTCAGAAAACACAGGCTGACCCTGGCAGCTGAGAAACTGCCTGTTGTGTTCACAGCCTCTTTCACCACCATCGACAGGGATGCTACAGGGATGGATTTTAATCTGTCTTTATTTTGGGGTAACTTCTCAATACACAGCAGCCCTCAGTAGTTATTCCTTCACAGAGCGGATCCTGTGAGCTTTCTTATTTGCTCTTCAGGTTTTGTTTTACTGTAAGAATAATGAGCCATCCCTCTGGCAAAACTTGACTTTGCAGTAAAAGCTTATTATTATAAGGACTGACAGGAAAAGCAAGCGTAAACTCTGGTTTTCTCAGGAAGGGATATCTTTTCCCTGTGGCTTCAGTCCCTGCGGAGAGGAAAGGTTGAGGTTTTTTTGAAGCCTCCTGCAGGGACCTCACTTGGCTCAAGACACGTGGGAGCAATTACCATGAAGTCCCATTTCTCCTGAGAAGTTCCTGCTATTTCCTCTGCCTTTGTACATGCATGAAGGCTGCTTGGGCATCTTGTTAGCTGGGGTGGATGTCCAGTCTTTAGTGTTCCTCAGAGGATGAAGAGCAGCAATACATTCACGTACAGAGTCAGGAGGTGAGACCCTCCCCAAACCCATGCTGATAGAGTGAGAGCTCCATTCTGTAGGGTGTGGGTGTGAGGCATTGAATACTTCCCATATAGTGAAACCACAGAGTTTGCTTCTCTCCATATGTAGCTACCCATTCCAAGGGGAGCTGTTTCAGCCTGGGAGAAGTATGGGGCAGCTCAAATGTCCCTTATTCAGAGGAGCAATCCAAAACGTCTGCCCTGCTAAAGTCCCACCTCCCATTCAGAAACACTCCAACAAAACGTAAGTAGCACATAAACCTTAGCCCAGCCCCCTGCACAGGTCTGGTTTTCACCTTATTTATCTAACCTTTGGCCTTTCTGGTTTTCGACTGAAAAGATGAACAGGAAACAGTTTGTGTCTGGATAACGTGTTTGCAAGTGACACTCTGCTTTGATTTTTTCTTATCATGCAGGACATGCTGCCAATGCCGGGAGATCCGACGCAGGGTACCGGCAATTACAACATTGAAGATTTTGCTGACCTGGGCATGTTTCCACCATTTTCTGAGTAGCTTGTGAAGCAGAAATGGAAGTTCTTCTCCAAGGCCATTTCAGTGTAATTTTGGCTCTGCTTTTTCTGTGTTGCATTTCTGTAGAAGCAACTAAACCAGAAGACACATTTCTCATGTTTCAAATAGTGGTGTAGGGCTTGCTCTCTCCTCCCTGGGGTGCGTCAGTGCCAACAGAGGAGCTCCAGCACTTGTTAGTGTTCACTGACAGCTCCATTTATTTTTTTTATTTTATTGTCATCTACCTCAGAGATGAAAAACTTTGCTTGATTTAAAAGAAAAAATCTCTGAGTCTTAAATATTTGAATGTGAATGATACCTAATATTTCTTTTGAATGGTAATTTTTAAATAGATAACAAAGTAACAAAGACTAACAGAGAAAAGGTACGGTCATGTCTTGTTACAGTGCCTACCGCTCAATTTCGATGCCTTGCTTTACGCTTAAGTTTTTGGAAGCAGACACAATATTCTGTTTTTTTTGACTCTTGTAGGTTTTAGGTCACTTTAAATGGGAGATTAAGCAACATAATGTAGGCCTCTCTCACCAGAAGATTCAGCTCCACCTTTTCTAACTTAAACTTGAATGTGTGTACATTTTGTTACTTTATGTATATCTTAGATTCACAGAATTGTTTAGGTTGGAAAAGACCTTTAAGATCAATGAGTCCAACCAAACTCTTGTGCTGTACGAAGTAATTTCCTGTACTGGTTTCTTTTGCCCTTACAAAGGGTCCGTTCTGGAGTCTACTGAAAAGGTTGACGATACATGTGGAGGATTTAGATATCATGGGAGTCTCCATCACTTCACCTAGGTGTTCTTACTTTTAATTCGGGTGGTTCTCTATCAGAACAAACATTTACTTACGTAAGCTATTAGTCTGTTTTTGCACTATATTGAGGCCTATAACTCTATACATTTCTCACTGGCTGCTTTAATTTCTATTGTTCTTGCTTTCTTAAAAATATTTGCCTCATCAAAAATGACTGTAAACACATCAAGATTGCATTTTCTATATTAGCTGCATTTCCCTTCTGTGACGTACTTTTTTATACTGTGAAACCTCATATTTTAACAGTGCAAGGTGGTGGCCTATTACTAGGAAATCATTCAAGCTCATTTGCTGCAAGCAGTGAGATGGTTTTGTAGTGTATAATTTTTTTAGAGTGAGTTGGTAATAGATATCAGTTGGACGATTGTCCACTGCATACACAGTGATAACTTGAATTTTTGCTTGGATTCCCAAGCAATTGCTTCTGTTAAACCCTGTTAACACTATTATGTTAAATATGGGATTTTCAGCTTACCAAGTGTGTTGAGGACTCTTGACTATTCTGAATGCTACATGCTTTTCTGCAGAGGTAAGTTCGTCACCTTCCTCTTGGGCGAATCACCTACCATATGTCTTCATCAGAAATGTGGTAGAAAGTTTTCTGTTTGGTATTTCATAAGCATGATAAGTTACAAAGGTTGGGTTGTAAGGTCAGCATTTTTATCCAGATCATTTCTTCTCACATGGGAGGAGAAGGTATCACTCATGAAGGACAAGGAGCCCAGAGTTCCTGCGTGCAGGTTGTTCGTAACCTTTGAGGCTGGACGGTGGTAGCCAGCCTTTGCAGAGGAGGAAGGGGGCAGCTTCCTTCAGCCTTTGTGTATTCAGGGACCATCAGGGACCTTGAAACAGCAACCCCAGGGCATAGCCCCATCTAGAAGATCTCAATGTCCACAGCAATTCTTAGACTTCACAGTACTAAGGTCTGCCTTCTCGTAGCTCCTCTTGAATTCTGGGGTGCCTTCTGACAGGAGGCACCGTGCACATCACTGCAGTCCATCTTGTCATGATAATATCTTGAAAAGCAGGTAGGCCCCTGTCCTGCAGCCTGCTCTGGCCACACAGGTTTCATGCTGACGAGCAATGTGGGCGGCTGGGCTGCAGAGAACACAACCCAGGGACGCGCGTTTAGCAGTTAACCACATGGTGGTGGTCCCATCTGACTTGGCTTTCCTGGTCTTCTCCGAGAACAGCATGTAGTTTTCAATATCCAGGAAGAGTCCTTCCTACTGCTTCTCTCGCTAAATCTGGGACCAATCTCTTACCCTGTGTGCAAATGGGGCTAGGGACTCTTTTTTTAGGAATTTTTTATATCTCTAGATGCAGTACTGGAGAGGCCTCAGATCTCCTGGTCTGTACTTGCCTCACCAAAATCACGCTGAGAACAAACGAAAAACCTCGTATCTCTTCACTCCCAGAGACTGGGAAAGTACCTTCTTAGGTGAGCAAGCCATGAGTTTACGCGCTATTCTTTTAAATACATGGATGTTTATTCTCTTGGAGCCTTCTTCCTTTCAGCTCATGCTGCTCAGACCAATGACTGCTCATTGAACTAGGTAGGCAAAGCTCTGCTGTCCCGGAATGAAATTCATTGATGTCTATAAAAGGTGCCGAGATGCTGCACTGGCTGGAGCGAGGTGGTCAGCGTCTGTACAGTGAGGCGTGCTTTTAAAAGGGGCTAATGACAGAGAGTGAGCAGTAGATGAGCAGTTTATATCTCTGCACAGAAGACGCTTGACATGATGAATGTCAGTTCTTCTAAAATTTTTTAAAAAGTCTCTCTGTAAAGTGAAAAATTAATTGAAAAAATACTGTTCCTCTGTTTTTACCCAACAAACTACTCAAAGTATATTTATAATTTACTTTTGTTACTGAATTCAATCTAAAAATAATTTTTTTAAAGTAATTTTCTTTCTCCTAGCATCAGCGATGATAGCTTCCTTAGTGTGTCATGGTTTTGAATCTACTGTAGAAGCCTTCTCATGTACAGAATTTGGTTGTGCAGTTAGAAGTGCACTGTTAGCAGAATTTCAAGCACATCTCTCTTTTTTGTTGTTTTTTAAATACAGTATTATTTTTTTGAAGCCGGCATGCTTGAGGCATCAGAGCATGGACTGCTTCTCGCCTTGTAGACCATTCCTGCCTTTCTGGCTGGGAAAGGGGCTGGCTACTCAGTTAAGGGGCAGTCCAGATAGTGCCAGGTTTGTTTTTTCCCTGTGAGCCATTATCGTCCCCCGTTTCTGTTCTGCCATCCTGAGCCAGTGCTTTCTTCTTGGCGTTTCCACCCTTCCCCACCTCCCCTCCCGTTCCCGGCCATCCCGTCTCTGCAGCGCTTTCCCACGCCCGCGTGGGAGGCGTTGGGTCACCGTTCCCGAGCCAGCGAGGAGGGAGCGCTTAACGGGCTTAAAGTTTGGCAACTTTGTGCTTCTGACCGAGCGAACGAGCAAGTTCAGCATTTGCTACCGCTGCTGGGCATCCTGCGCTGCCCTCGCCGTGTGCTGCTGTCGTGTCAGTGGCTTGCTCCTCTGAAACAGCCTCGTCCCAGGTCTTGTGGCCAAAAAAGCTGCATAGCGTTGGCTGTGCTGTACCTTTTTGTCACGTGTTACATTACTAAAGCAACTTATCCTATAGCTGCAGTTATAAAGCGCATTTGGAATGCTAATGTTTTTATTACGTGCCATTGGTGTAGCTTTGCTGGCACTTGGGCTGCCAGTTTCCAGAATTTCACAGGTGGTGGATTTCTTGTTTCTTTTGTATTTTTTAAGCTGGAAATAAAGCTGTGATTTCTGTCAAACTGTGTTGCAAACACGGGGTTTCTTGAAACTGAATCATTTGGTTTTTAAACTGATAGAGCAAAAAACTGCAAATAATAATGGTCTGGGTGAGATATGTCAGTGAGCGGGCATATAGACTGAGAAGATTTTAGATACTAAATATTTACATTCCTTTATTCAGACAAGCAATCCCGTTTAACAAGAGGGACTCCATCGCATTACTTGTTACAAGTGCTACTAGCAGTATCTGTGGTGATGCTTTAACCAGATAGTTCCATTTGTAGCTTTGTTGCCTGTTTTTTCTTTTGAAGTACAGTATGAAACTGTAAATACTTCTTGCAGTACTGCCTTTTTAACTCTTAATTACTTTGGGCACAGTGTTAAATAGTGTTGGATTTACCCAATTGCTATGACATATATTTTTATACATAGGTGTACTCTTTTTTCGAGAATAATACAGCCATTTTGTCATTAATGCCTTATCAGTGTCATACTGCTGTTGCTCTTTGTTTGCAAGGTATCGAGTGGACTAATTTCTAGCTCAGATATTTTCACTTTTCCTGGCAGTGCTCAAGTTTGGCTTCAGGTGATTTTTGCCAGAGTCCCATTTTTCACAGTTGTTAGCTGTGAGAAGAGGAGAATGTGGTTTTGTTTCTGTTAATGGAGTAAAGAAAAGGTGATGGCATCTAATTATCTTTAAAAGGTCAGTCTTTTCCTATTGTAAACCAGAATGCATTTCATGGAACTGATGTCTGTGGGCACTGATTACTTTATGTAGATTAGTGGTCTTTAAAAAAAAAAAAAGAAAACAACTCCAAAAATGGGCTTCTGTCATTGTTAGGCACTTGGTTACTTATCTGTTTAAACTCTTCATATTGATGTGAAATTGTGCTGTGGATAAAGTGTATTTTGTACTTCTGAATGTTCTATATTTATGACTAACAAGTACAGAATCAGTTGTGTGTATGTATAACTAATAACTGCCTTTTTAAATTTCATTAAAATAAAAATGTCATGAGCTGTTGTTAATTCCTGTCTTTCTGTAAATAAGTTAGTTATGCTGTTGGGAAATAACCCTGAATTACAAGATTCATGCCAAAAATCAGAAGATTAGGCATTGATCTTTCTCTTTGAAATCTCCTCCTGTGCTGTGTGGTTGTGGATGGGAAGTTCCCTTTTATCTGTCTTGTATAAAGGCTGTCCAAGGGAGAGCGGGAGAGGAATGGTAGTTTGAGATCTCAGCTTTTAAAAGAAGTTCCAGAAAAACATTCATTAACAGCCCAGTTCTGCTGATGACCCGGAGGTGTGTGAATCGGTATCTGTATTGTAGAGGGTTTCATTAGAGCACAATTGATTTAGAATTCATTCATGGTCTGTGGCAATTTTTATTCACTCCCTAGGGTGGTAACACAGTGGTTTCTTTGTCCACCTTTTGGTCTCATTGTTCAAAGTTAAAAAATACTTGTATCCTTCCCACAAACATTCTGGTGACCTTTTCAGACTTTCTTATGTAAAGTGCACTTGCCTTTCACAGTGGTTCTTTATTGGTTTTATACTGTATTTCTTTGTCGACTTGATAGTTTGTGAGCGGGATTTACCTTGCTAATAAATCCAACAAGCTGATGACTGGACCACAGCAGAGACTGAAGACGCCGTGCTCTCGGGCATGCGTTCCTGGTGCAGGGTAGGTTTTCACAGCCCCCGCTCCGTTCTCAGGAGCCTGTGGAGGACAGACATGGGCTCTGCTGGGGACCCGATGGGAAAGCCGCGGTCAGAGCAGTGCGCCGGGATGTGCTTTGTCAGATGCAGCCACCAGCTCCACCTGTTCTGTCAGGCTCTGCTCGCTAAGTGCTCATCCCAAAGAGAGAGGTTGCTCAGTGAAAATGTTCCGTTCGCGCTGTTTTACTGTGAAAATTGGACTTTCAACAAAGTGATGCTCTTTTGGCATTTCCCCAGACGCTTGTGAACATCTCTGATGAATGGATATGCCCAGACCATGAACCCCATTTGGAAATGCAGCGTACCTTTATCATGGTGGCTGTTTGGAGCCTTTTCGGTGCATTTTATTAGGCTGTTAGTTGCTTTTGAAGAGCATTATCCAAACAGAAAGGCGCACACAGAATGCGTGCTGCACCGATGCCAAGCAGAGTATGGTGTGGTTGGGCTGTTTTAGGGTCCCCCCAGCAGTCCTTTCGGATTGATCGTCATTAACCTGTGCTCTCATGTGCTAAATCAAGTGTACTTCTGGGCACCAGGGTGACAACTGGATGTGAAAGTGGTGGGAGCTAGCAATTTTGGTGCGGAATCCAGATTTAATGACACTATATGGGAAATAGAGCCAAATGTTTGGTGACAAAAAGTAGCTGCAGCTCAGCATAGCAGGACACCATCGTAGAAATCCACACACAAAGGCTGGTGCACAGGAGAGAAACGTAGTTGAGGCTCACTGTATTCTTACATTTATCATCTTTGGCTCTACAAACTGGCACTAATGACTAATAGCAACAGCTTAAGTCTTCATTACGATGATAGAAATATATTTATCTTAATTTTTCCATGGGACCTAATTCTTAGCCACATTTCCATCAATATATCATCATAGTTCAGGAAGTGTTACTCATTTAATTTTCCCAGTTTCTCTCCAACTTGGATGTAACAGGGACAGCTACAGGATGGATTCTTCATCCTGTTCCACCAAGTTTCAGTATATTCCTGATTGGAAATACTTGGCAGCATCTTTCTTCAAACTTCTTGGTCTGGCCCACATAAAATAAGATGGAATTACTTGAACTGTATTAATGGATTTGGGATCAGATCCAGAGGTTGCTAGGGCATCGTTTCATTAGCTCTGGAAAAAATTATCTTCTAATTATAGACTGGCACCAAATACTAATATACAAAATGTGCCATTTTTGACCCAATTGAAAAAAAAATGACAACCCAAGGCTCACACATGGAAGATGCAGCAGTGCTTAAGTGCAATTACCATGGTTCTTGTAGACAAAAAAATAACAGCTGTACCCACACTGCTGTAATTACAAATATGCAGGCGCAACTCTCAGGGACAGCTTGAAAACCTGCCCCAGTGCACACACCCAGTTAGAGAAGACTAGATCGCCCAACGCTTCGGCGCGCTGCTGCCTCTTATAAATAGCAAGTTCCTCCATTTAGCTAAGAAGTTGAGGGTTTAAACACTTGAAATCTTTTTAAAAACAAGAGGACTTGAAGCATAGAAGCAGTTGAGCTACTTTGGTGCACCCTATCATCCAAAGCATGTTTTGGGTGGCTCGCAGAGCCTCCCCCCAGATGTGCCCATCCCTGGTTGCTGTGGCTAATGACCCTTCCCTTGGAGCCCGCAGCAGTTCCGTGTGTGGCCCTGATGGGGGACAGCTCTGGTCTGCAAAATAAAATCACAGTACAATTTTCCACTTAACGCTAGAATTACTGGCCAGACAGACCCATTGTCACTGAGGAGCAAAGATACTGAAGGCCTAAGTTGCTGCTTTCCTTGTTTTGAGACCTCCACTTCGCTAAAAACACAAGGGAAAACGCTGCCCTGGCACACGCACACACAGCCCACGCTGTCTTCTCTTCAGCACATGTAGCAGGAGGCGAAGACTGGATCGTAATACTTTCCACTTAACGAAGGAATTTGTACTGTGGGCTTTCTCTCAAAAGCAGCCCTCCTCTCTTTGATCTCCCTCGTTGCGTGCAATTTCAACGTGTCCAGGGCCAAATGTGTGCGAAGGCCCAGGACGAGGGCTACCGAAACATGACTCACAGAGGAGACACAAGTGCTGTGGGATTCCTTCCTTTGTGTAAATAACCCTCTTTCAACCAAATGTCACGGCTTTGTTTCGGGTTCACGTAATTCTGAGAAAAAGACGTCAGGAGGCAACACTGTTCAACGCCAGTGACTGCAGAATTAAATTCATTTTTCTTTTTTTTTAAAAGGAGCTGTCAATGGGTACGCCACATCCTCCCTCCGTTTCCTGCTGCCACCTTCTCCAGCCACCAGGAGAGCACGGAGTACTCTGCGTGAAAATTTAGGGCTGCTTGAGGTAATGGGGGCTGCTCTGTGGGTGTGAGGGAAAGATGCGGTCCACGTGCCCCAGAACGGTCTGCTGTGGGAAGCATGAATGCGCACGGAGCATCCTTTCCTCATAAAAGAGGTAGTTGGAAAAAACAGCTCCCGACCCCCCTTGCAGCATCTCTTTGGCACCAGCTTACAGCGGTGGACTTGCAGTCCTCCCCGTTCCCCCTGGTGCTCTCCCGTATGTGACCGCTCAACCCCCAGAGCTCCTGCCGGGCTCTTCAGAACAGAACAAATTGTGCTATAGTAAAAGAAAATCTGGGTTTGGACATCGATTTTACACAGCACCGACTAATCTCAGCCTCCTCCTTTAATACCAAGCACATGTGTCATCGTGGTTGTCTTGAGTAGTCAGGAAAAGTTCTTGCCTGGTGATTTGTTCAGTGACGTAGGAAGGAGCCTTTGTCATTGTACCCACGGAGCTCAAACACCGAGTGTTTGCATCTGTCCTGATGCGGCGTGGAAAAATATCAAACCCGTTAACTGAAAAATGTCTTGATTTTATTCTGTGCAACCCTGAAACTACACGGTTACAGCTTTATGAAGAACTTGCAGAACTGATCCTTTGTTAACTTGAAGTGCTTACCTTTTCCACTATCTTTTAAAAAAATGCATTTGGTGGGGTTGAGAAAAAAGGTATGCATTGAAATCTGTGAAATTCTTATGGAAAGTTTTAATTACTGAACTATTTACAAAGTGTTGTGCGCTTCCTTTAAGTCATATTGGTGGCCCCACTGCACAGAGATGCTTAATCTAAAGGGGTTCTGAATTGGGGTTTATTTGGATTCTTAACATATTTTTTGTGACCTCCATGATTTAAGGTCAGAGACCTCAGCAGGGAGTCAGTGGAAGTTGTCACTTTAATCATTTTAGTTCTAAAGATTCATCAAAGTTATGCGAATTGACCTAAATTTACAGATCCTGCTGAGGGAGTGGGGTTCTACACTAACCTACCAAGGCTGACCTGGATATATCACCTGGTAATGAAATACTGCAGCAAACCCACTGAAGCAAGTGTCAATTATATAAACAAGGCTACTAAAAGACAAAAGCCCTAACTCAGTACGTGGCAATATTTGATATTTATAGATCACTATAGATATGCATGACACTTCATCGCAGACTGTACACCCACTCCGAGCTCAGGCAACAGATTTCCTTTGACAGGTTTGTAAAATCTCCATTTTATCCCTTGTACCACTGTGTCAGTAAAGGGTGGGTGAGTAGAATTTTGTACCGATGTTAATAAGGTGTCAAGGCAATTTTACAAGACTGTTTTAAAACCAAGCAAGACTTCAGCATTGAAGAGAGAACTTTATTAGCAGAGGGGGGAATATCAGATAACAGATTCCTGGTTTTCTCTTGTTTTCGTGCTTGTTCTCCCATCAGGAGTATGTTTCACAGCCATTTAAAACACTGGAGCTGAGCTTCCAGCAACAAGTCCATTAATAACTTCTACTTCCAGGAGGTTCTAAAATTGGGTTAAAGATACCCTGAAGGCTCAAATTTCTTTGCCGTTACAGTCTGCCATCCAGAAGAGAATAATCTCAGGAAAAAAAAAAAAAAGCTTTCTGTTTCTTTCTGTTTTCTCATGAAGAGAACATGCACTAAATGCTCTGTTACCTCGGCAGTAATGGAGGAGAAGGTCTCATTTCTGAACCGCAGGTCGCAGCTGGGCTGTGCAGCCACAGCCTGTGGCTCAGGAGCTTCAGTTTGGACACTGGGAAAAGCTGCTTCACTCAGAGAGTTGTGCAGCATGGGAACAGGCTGCCGGGTCCTGCTGTCTCCATCCTGGGCTGGGCAGAGCCTTGGGTGACCAGGTATCAAGCTGGGGAGAGCGCTGCTTCCCCAGGGGCTGGAAGAGGTGGGCCCGCAGGTCCTGTACCTCCGGTGTTCCTGGATTCGGTGGGGTCAGCTCCAGCGCTCAGCACAACCGCTGAGTCGTAGAAGGCACCAAGACACTTACGTGGTCGCTGACCCTGAGACAATTAAAAAGTCCACCTGGCCTCCTCAGCAAGTTGGAGCAGCCGCAGGACTGAACGTATATGGCCACAGGACTTTCTCGGGCTGCAGCCACCTCCAGCGCTGTCTCCTTCACGCCTTGACACATCCTTTCCCCATATCCAGTAGCCCTGAGAAAGTGTTTGTACCACAGTGCCTGTCAGATGTTGTGCTGCCTAGCTGTTCCCACACCCACCCTCCTTTGCAGAAATTTGCTTTACAAAGAGCAGACCAGTTCTCTAAAATGACTCAAGCTGTTGACAAAAATCCCCTCAAGCTGCTGACAAAACCCCAGAGATACAGTCTATCAGCAAGGCCAGCCCCTGAGTTTTGCAAGCAACTTTCCCTTTTTATTACAGGCCCTGAGAAACCGAGAGAGGGAAGAAAGAAACTGGAGGGAAGCAACGAAATAGCCATTGCCTGATTTGGAGCATTTTTTTTCTGGATGATCTCCAATATTCCATCAAATAAACCCCCTATTAACAGCAGAGTAAAGCGCAAACACGACAGTTACCGGATGTAACAACAGTAGGAGAAGTAAACGACAAGGCTATTTAATGGGTAAGATCACAATTTAGCTACCAGGTGAAGTATCTTCCTGTGGGATTCTTTCCATTGTCATCACCCAGAAGCGATATGGATGGGTGGGCATGCCGTTTCTAGGTCAAATGCGATGTCTACTCGGTAATCTCGATGATATGGCAAAAACATCCTGAACATCCTGAAGGAATCTAAGAAGGAGGGCTGTCATTTCAAATGGCGTCACGGTATAGGCCCTAGTTCAATATCAGTTTAGGTTCTGATTTTTAACTGCCTGAGCTAGAACTAGAGCCAATCATTCCATGGTACTTAGAAACCCATCGCTATGCCAGCTCCTGTTCAGATGCAATATTCGGTATGTTCATCAGCTTTTTGGAAATTGATGCTTTTTAATCATTAATGTTTCTGGGCTGAAAGTTAGCACTGTTACTTACTCACTTTTTCACTTCACTAAGGATCTGCAAAGCTGTGGTGGTCTTACCAAGAAGGCTTGTGTTCCTTTACTGCTAGGAAAAGTGACAAACTCTTGCCGCGTGCTTATGGATGATCTCAGTTTGGGGCAGAAAGACTTGCACAAGACCATGTCAGATGCATCATTTCCGACTCAGAGGATGGCTAACCCAAACCCCCAAGAGGTGAAGACAGAGAAGAAAGTTAGAGCCAATGCACCCCTCCACAGTCTTTATTTGGGTGCTTTCGACCTTGGGTACCACATCAGGACCTAGTCCTCTCCCACCCCAGGATTAACACATTGATCCTCGACACCAAGCTGTGAGGAGATGTCCTTTTTGGGATGCTGAAGCACACAGGGGTTAAATGACTCAGTCTGTGCACCAAGGCAAATCACTGGTGACCCGAAATTACAACGTGGGAGTTCCTGACTCCTAGGCCCGTGCTCATTTCACTAGACCACACTGCCTCCTGAGAAAATATGTTTTAATGGTATCTGTCCAGCTGTGTAAACATGTCAAGAGACAACCATATAAAATTGAACTGCTCTCATTATGCAAGTTACAGTGTATTTTATTTGTAAGCACAAATCCTAAATCCCTCCTCCAAAATGATATTTAAAAAAAAAATTATATATATATAGGGAAATGAGGAAAACCAAAATAATTCCAGCAAATGTTGATGTTTGGAGCTATGGGTGACATGCCCAAATTTATCTCCCCTTGAACAGTGAGCCTCTTCCCCTCTACCAGACTACTTTCCAATCTGGCTTCTTGTTGGAGAGCTGGTTTTGGGGATGGATGGGCTGATGCCGATATGGCGCATGGGGAAGGCACCTCTCTCTTCACCTTATGAGGTTTCCTGAGCCATCGAACAACCACCTCTCCCCTACTTGAAAATAAGTTGCTGTAAGAATCAAAGCCATCAATGAGTTCTGAAACTCCTGAATAATAATGAGGTCTGAGCGCCCTCAATGTTCATTATTAGGTTTTCTCATTTTGCCTGTATTATGGGAAGACAAAACTTTGCCTGGAGTAGGACACATTCAACCACCCAACGAGAGATCTTTATTCTTTTACTAAAAATCCCCTTTTTCTTCCTGAGCATTGCACAGTATAGAAGAACAAGTGATGTATTTAACACCAATGTGACCCATCTTCCCAAACACAGTTGTGGCAACATCCGATACAATTAATTTTTGCTGGTTTCTGTTATAAAAAACAGAGGATGGGTCGCCATTTATTACCACTGTAAGAGGATCAAAAGCGGCGGTTTTGGGTAAGTACCCCAGCATTTGCCTGAGCTGATTCCTCTCGGACAAAATATTTCAGGCTTCGGTGGGACTCATGTATGTCTTAAAAGAAAAATCACTGTTGTACTTGCTTCCTAGTTCACCGTCAAGGGCCTTTCTCGTGGCTGTGTAGGTGGCACAGGCACTCCAGAACTCCAATCACTTCCCTTTGCTCTAGTGTGTGGGCACAGCTGCATCAAAAAACAGTGAAATTTCTCACTTCTGAACAGTTTGGTTCAGGTTCTGGTGTTAACGCAGTTGCTGAGTGACAGCATTTCCCTGATCTCACCGCTCCGTACTCTGCTCTAAAGCAGCAGAAAGTTTTATCCACAGGAGCGGAGCTTGATCTGCCGGAGCAGACTCTGACAGCGTGTTTCACGTTGTTTCTGCAGCGTTTATCAGTAGTATTTTCTCTGTTCCTCTCCAGCAGTTACATGCAGAGCCGGCTTCCCCGGGGAGCTGCTCCCGCGCAGGGCTGGCGACCCAGCGTGCTGGTCCTGTGCTGCCGACTGCACGGAGACAACATGAAAGAGAGACCTTCACCTCCTGCGTCACTCGCAGCAAGCTTATCCCACAGGGTCCTCAAGGTCCACAGAGGTCTTCTGGGGCTGGAGTCTGAGTGACAGCAGTAAGTAAGGAGCCAAGCACTGCAAAAGGGCACAGCTCCGGCTACGGCTCTGGGTATTGCTGATGTATGATTTTTGTTCTTTGTTTAGTGGGGTTGTGTTGGAGCCTGCCGAGCCCCTCTCACGCTGTCATGCTAGGCAGTGGATAATAAAAATAAAAAGGCAGTCTCTGTCCTAGTGAAGTAAATGAAAGATGGTTCAGAAATTCCAGGTGTGTTAATTAAGCACGAATGCCTAGTACGGGCAGGAAGAAAGTCTGAGTGTTGGATGCTGAAGAAAGTGCCTACATTGGCAAGGCTGAGAGCAGGTGTTTCTCACAGAGCAAATCATGGGTAGGGAGCTTTCGTGGCTTATTTCATATCTGGGTTTCCCGCTGGGACCATCACTTCCATGATTTTCCCCTTCTTCTTTGCCCTCCCCTTTCCCATCCCGAGCCCTTTCTGCTCTGGATTTGTCTCCAGGGGTTAACCCCACCTGACGGGTGAGAAAATGCCTCTCTGGATGCATTCAGTGTGATCCATGCCCTGTGCACAGTGATTTGGAGCTGGCCCGGGCTGTGCTGGCCCCCAGCATTAGCGGTACTGGGGATGTAACCTCTTCTCTGGCCTTGGTAGGTCAGTAGAGTTGTTCAGCTCACCCAGGTGGGCAATTCTGAGCCTCCTCTCTACATTACACCAGCAATAAAGACGAGCGTTACTGGGGCACGAAGCCCCACGCGGTGCAGCCGTGCAGCAGGCGGGCTGGAGAAGCTGTGCCGGGTTCCCGAGGAGATGCCGGGAAGCTGTGCTGCATTCACAAGGAGATGCCATTTGGTTCACCAGCCCCATCCCAGCCGGGCACCTGTTGGCAGCTGCGTGATGTTGCTGGTGGGTCTGTCAGACCTGGCTTTCTCGCGTGAGGCTCCTCTGCTCTCCGTTACGCTGAGGCTGGACGAAGAGCACCCAGCTGCCTCGTAAGCTGTCCGAGGCGATGGACTGGCTCTGAATTTTGCTGACGGGAACTGTGGTGGAGGGTTTTTGTTGAGGCCCCAGCTCAGGGCAGGATTTTAGCAGGTGTTGAGGTCTCCCTGAGGCCAGTTTCCGGCAGGCTGAAAGCAGCCTTTCAGCATTACCAGTGATGACATTGGATGAGAAAACATCTTTTTTTAAACAGTAGTTTCTTCAAAGCAAGATCTGGAAAGCAAAAAGTCCTTCTCAAACTAGAATTTGCTTCCTAGAGTATAGCACTGAAAACTAATGAAAGCCAGATGCCTTGGCCTGTCCCAGGAACAGGAAAGGGAAGAAAAGCCGACCTCAGCAGCCTGAAAATCTGCAGTTACAGGAAGCTGCTCCTGGACCCAGGGTCTCCCAAGCAATAGAGGAGTCCGGGAAGGGCATGCGTTTGTGACACCGAAACGCGGTGCGTGCAGGCAGCGGAGGGGACCGGTACTGCTGACACAAAGTGAAGCAGCTTCCAGCGGCTGGACTGCTGCCAGGGTTTGCCCGGAGGGGAGGGAGGATGTTGAAAGCTGCTTCAGGGTGCCCAGGGCTCTGGTGCACTAAACGACGCCCCGGCAGCCCGAGAGCCTGGCCTGAAGGCCACTGTTGCAAAAGCTGTGTAGGTGTTTAGGGTCCTTCCTGGATGGAGACAGCAATTAGGAGCCGAGCTGTGACGAGCTGTGTTACACAACCACCAAAGACAAGCCCAGTTTGGCCACCCGTTGCCCCCCGCTTTGGCGTTGGGGTGCCAGTGTGTAAGGCAGCGCCGGGCTACGCTCCCATGGTGTGTTCTTCCTGCCCTTCTGCGTCAGCATTTTGCAGGAAAGGAGGTGGGAGTTGTACATTTGTTGTTGGAAAGATATGAGCATGGCAGAAATGAGTCTGACGCGCTTTCTGAAGGACCAAGGTCACCGTACAAGTGTGTGGATGTTCAGGAATATATGTCTAAAGTAGGTGTGTGTGCATGTATAAATGTATATATGTGTCTGTGTGTTTACAGACACTCGAGCAAAACATGTAAGGGCTGGAAAATACCTTTAAGGGCTACGAATAATCAGCATGATGGGCAAGAGAAGAGAGTGCCCCGCTTGCCCTGGGCTTCTGCAGCTGCCCCACCTCTGCCGAAGACGATGGCAGAAAGCCAAGGGGAAAGAAAGGGATCAGGGAACCGAACCAGGCTGGGCTTCCTCTGTTTCACACTGAAAGTACAGAAATTTGGACGCTTAAGTCTATTTTCATGAATGTTTCATTTGGACTGAGAGGGCTCGTACAGCCATGCTCACTAGCCATGCCCCTGGGCTCACACAGCCCCCTCAGAGTGCGGATTTCATCCAGTCCTGCTGATTTTTCTGGGTGGGGATGAAACACTGATTTCCTGTCAGGAAAACTCATCTCTTCCTGGGAATGGTTAAATAGTGCTGACGGCACGTATACTTTCTGGGAGGAACAAGAGGAACAAACCCGGCCAGTTCCAGGTTTTGCCAGTGGTGCAGACATTGAATAATCTTTAGTAATGAGAGACTGGTAAGCGCTTAGTTACAGCCACTTAGCGCGTGTGCCTGACCGGTGCCGAGGGCGGGTACGCCTGCCCCGGTGCCCTGGCTCAGACCGGAGAAGGACGCCAGACCCCGGCAGCCCCAAGGCTGTGTATGCCCTGGGCCCGGCGCGGACTAACGCTGCCGCAGGGAGGGTCCGCTCGTGCGGCGCCGGCGCGGGGACAGCTCTGCAGCTCCTCTGCCCGTCCCTGCGGCTCTCCTCGCCGCGCCGTCCCGGGCCCAGCTGCCAGGTTCTGATTAATGCCTGATCCACGCCAACGCCGCGCAGGCCCACAGTTACAGCGGGCTTCTAAATGGCACATAGTCCATCGGACACATGTATGTTATTAGCATTGCAAGCCCGGTACAGCAAGCAGCCCTTCATCATACGCGCTTTCGCCAAGATATTATAGCACAGTTTCCACTTCCTGGCAATTAACTCAGCCTTTCCCATTCAACAACAAGAAGCGGCACTACATTCACGGGTAGACGGGTCTGCAGAGTTTGGGAGCTTCTCACTCCAATTTGGAAACCCCAGAAAATTACTGTGACAAAACATTTTTCCTGTCATTTAAACACAAAGAAAGAGTTCAGGAATATTTCATAGTTAGTTTATCTCCCCTCTGTTTTCTTCCTCCTTATCCCTCCTAAATATAACACAAGCCTAGTACCATCCAAGCCAAGCATGTACCAATGACTTTGAAATTAAATAAAAGTGGGGTTGGTTATTGATGGTATCGATGGATATCTGACAAAGCAAAGTTTTTTGCCATTTTTGTCATACATGAAGTAGGAACTTGACGTTGTTTCAGGTGGTGTATTTGGTTTGCGTGGCCAGGTTTTGGTAGCGGGGGCTGCAGGGGCGGCTTCTGTGAGAAGCTGCCAGAAGCTTCCCCTGTGTCCGACAGCCAGCGCCAGCGGCTCCGAGATGGAC
The DNA here is from genome assembly GCF_964289735.1 of Phaethon aethereus. Taxonomy (NCBI): domain Eukaryota; kingdom Metazoa; phylum Chordata; class Aves; order Phaethontiformes; family Phaethontidae; genus Phaethon; species Phaethon aethereus. Next base: position 9,645,420 of record NC_138588.1, read on the forward strand.
CTGCCACTGGCCACGGCCGAGCCCGTCAGCGATGGTGGCAGCGCCTCGGGGGGAGCAGGGTTGAGAAGGGGAAAAACCTGTGCAATTGCAGCAGAGAGGAGTGGGAATGTGTGAGAGGAGCAGCCCTGCAGCCCCCAGCTCGGGGCAGGAGGGCTCCGGGCGCCGGAGCAGAGGGTCCCCGGCAGCCCCCGGGGAAGCCCTCGGGGAGGCCGGCTGTGCCTCTGCGGCCATGGAGCTCCACGGGGGAGCAGATCTGCACCCGCACCCGGGGAGGGCCCCACGCCGGAGCAGGGGGATGCCCGAAGGAGGCCGTGACCCCGTGGGCAGCCCGCGCTGGGGCCGGCTCCTGGCAGGGCCTGTGGCCCCGTGGGGAGAGAGAGGAGCCCCGGCTGGAGCAGGGTTGCTGGCAGGACCTGGGACCCCGCGGGGGCCAGGCTGGAGCAGCCTGTTCCTGAAGGACGGCACCCGTGGGGGGACCCAGGCTGGAGCAGCCTGTTCCTGAAGGACGGCACCCGTGGGGGACCCGGGCTGGAGCAGCCTGTTCCTGAAGGACGGCACCCGTGGGGGGCCCAGGCTGGAGCAGCCTGTTCCTGAAGGATGGCACCCGTGGGGGGACCCAGGCTGGAGCAGATGGTGAAGAACTGCAGCCTGTGGGAAGGAGTCACGCTGGAGAAGTCTGTGGAGAACTGTCTCCCATGGGAGGGACCCCAGGCTGGAGCAGGGCAGAGGGTGAGGAGTCCTCCCCCTGAGGAGGAAGGAACGGCAGAGACCAGGTGTGATGAACTGACCACAGCCCCCATTCCCCGTCCCCCTGCGCCGCTCGGGGGGAGGAGGGAGAGAAAATGAGGAGTGAAGGTGAGGCTGGGAAGAAGGGAGGGGTGGGGGGAACGTGTTTTTAAGATTTGTTTTTATTTCTCATTATCCTACTCTTGATTCATAATAAATAAAATTAATTTTTGCCCGTGACGGTAATCGGTGAGGGATCTCTCCATCTTATCTCCACCCACGAGCCTTTCGTTATATTGTCTCTCCCCTGTCCAGCTGAGAAGGGCAGTGACAGAGCTGCTTCGGTGGGCCTGGTTTCCAGCCAGGGTCAACCCACCATAGATGGAGAGATGAAATGTGGCCGAACCTCTCCTGGAGAACAAACACTGTCTTGTATACCCCTGTACAGGTTGGAAGGGTATAAAAAATGTGGGTAAGAGGGGACGATCTGGTAGAGCCTAAATCAAAACTCTTTTCTTGGCCTTGTGTCTTACCAGGAGCGTCATTGGAGCAGATGCCTGGATTTAACGTGAAATTTTGTTAAGCCTTTGTTTGAGGAAGCTGCCAGGAGCACAGCTACAGTCAAATAACTCTTTGCAATGCCACCATTACCAGCAACATTTTCATTTTTAGTGAAAAATCAAGTGAACCATTTGCAGGCCAGTAAAGCATGAGAAGTGGTGTTGCTCAGCTGACTGGACCCAGGATTGAGTTTCAGATAACCTGGGTTCAGCCCTCGGCTGTGCTGTGGACCTGCACCTGTGACCTTGAGTTAAGGTCCTTCTTCTCTCTCACCCAGCCCTGGTGCCTGCCTAGCTTTGTTATCTGTGGGATTTACTAAAGACGGTGAGGTTAAGCATCAAAACCATAAATCAAATGAGTAGCTATTGGGCAGGGAAAGGAGGTTTGAAGGTAGCTGGGTTTCCTCTAGCTTTGCTGTTGTCCTTCCAGGTACTGGGTCAGTAGCAACTTCCATGGTCAGGGATGGATATGTTGGACTTGGACTAGGCTGGGCAGGTTCTACAGATAGTGTGATCCCCGGTGGCCCTGGCTAAATGGGAAGAGCCAAGTCCCTTAGCTGTGGGCCTGCTGGCGGGGCAGGCGCTATTTAGTCATGTAGGTGGGTTCAATTGCAAAGTCTTTGCAGCCAGGACTGTTTTCAATCTGGCAGCTGTGCCCAGAAAAACAGGAGCAGGATGTCAGTGGGAGCCTCCAGAGCTGCTGCAGCACAAACATGGATCAGTCCCTAACAGATAATGTTTCCTTTCTCCAGCTTTTAAGAGAGCCTTGTGGGCCAAGTGAATAGAAATCTTCCTCTCTTATGGGTTGCGGTCTCCAGTTCAGGCAGGTATAACAGGGAAGTGCCTGTTCGCTGCTCCATCAGTTCTGGATGTTCTCCAGATGCCACTGGGGAGAACTGGTGACTCCTGAGAAAGAAAATATTATGCCCATGAAGGCTCATTGGAGTGATTACCAGCTATCCCACACCTTGGGAAACCAGTGCTATCTGTGGCTCTGCCCTGAGGAAACTAGGTACCGTCTGGATAACGGCCAGGCCTGGGCGAAATGGCCAGGCAGAGCGTAACAAGGGAGCCAGGAGGAAGGAAATGAAGTCAGCCCCCTGATCCACACCAGAGGCACGAGCTCATTACCCCCTGACCACACGCTGCCCTGATCCGTGGAGGGAGCTGCCAAACTCAGCAAGGAGCCGGCCGTTCCCAAAGCTCCCTTTCGGGTGCGAGGCAGCCCTTTGCCCAGGGCCCCGTGCAGAGCGGCCGTGGATAAATGAGTAACAGAGAAACGTCCCTGCATGGCCAGCCGTAGTGCAGCATCGGAGCATGGTGATTTGTAGGGACCAGTATGATTCCTCCCAGGCTTCTGTGGTGGCTGATGGACGGCCAAGGCTGAAAATGCTGGGTGGATAGTGATCGCAGAAAATATTTGCATTGTTTAACAGGACATGAAAAGTCATGGGGTTTAAAGGATATATCCACTGAGTACAATCAGTAAGTAGTTGCTTAAGACAGCCTGCTGCTGGGACAACCAAATCACGGCCTCAGGGCAAGAGGGGAGAAGATCCTGTTTCCCACAGATCTGCTGGCAGCAGCCCTGGCTCTGTCCTGAACTCCTGCAGGACCGGGATGACCGCAGCTCTGATCCCGGGGGCTGTGGCTGAGGAAAGAGGAGGTGAGCTCGGAGAGGTGGCTCTGTGGGAGCTTCTGACACCAGGAGATGAGGTGAAAGAGCTGGAGCTTGGCCTTTTCACGACTCTTAGTAGCACTGATTTGTTTGAAGAAGTAGCAGTTGGAAGGAGAGGGAGCAGAGCAGACACAGCTGTAGGGTAGGAGGCCAAAGGAGAAAGAGGCAAGACAAGGGAAGACCACTGCTAGGAAACTCATTCAGCCAAGCCAGCTGCAGATCTCATGTCGTGGTTTTTTTTTTTTTTAATTGATTTTCATACTAGCAGACAATTAAGCTGATCTATTTATTTTTTGATGTTTCTCTAGTACTGAGTCATTTCCTGGGGGGCAGGAGGAAAATAGCATTTTTCACAAAGCTTCATAACAGTGTTTTGGGGTTTGGGTTGAGGATTCTTTGTCTGTTTGTTTCCTTTCTTTCAATGAAACAGCTACATTTAAAAAAGCATGAAAACAAAAGCCAGAGGTTGACAGCCCCTAAACTTCTGCCAGAGTTGCTCTTTGTTCACAGAAATGGGTGTTCATAATGGTAGCACAAGGCAGCGTACAGGGTGAAGGATGAGACCTGCCAAAGCAGCCAAGCACCAGACTGCCTTGTCATCATATTCCCCCGCAGAGGTTGATGCTTTTTCCAGCTCCTACACACGTCACTGGTGTCGGTGCCCGTCTGCTGCGCAACATGCTGACCTTTCTTCTGGTTTACACATCAAAATGGACTGTTTTGGCAGTGATTTCCAGTTCAGTAAGCCACACGCCTTTGCGCTGTAGTGGACATAGGGCAAAGCTGGCTATTGACCCCAAAGCTTGTGTGTTAGTAATGCTGTTGGTCTAGGGAAGCCTAGAGGTGAGTCTGGATCTTTTTTTGCCAGAAAGCTACAAGTAAAATGTGTTAGTTAGATCTTTGACTAATAAAAGTGGTAATCTGCAATCAAGCTGATTTGGTAGAGATTAGAGCCTAATTAAAACCAAAGAAGCAAAGGGGCTGCCAGACTCAGAGCTAAGCACACACACAGAGCAGCACACATTGACAACTAAGAGATGCGCCGGCTTTTTGAAATTAAATAGCAGTTAACCACCCTGAAGGAGAAGCCACACCACCCTGAAGCTCCCAAGCACCAACTTCACTCCATCTTGTCTTGTTTGTGGGTTGGGCACAGGCGAACCACTGGCCATCATGGTATGAACAGCAAAACCTTCCATTAACTTCAGTGAGTCCTGGACCCATCTTGTGGCCTTGTTTGTTTGTTTGTTACACACGTCTTGCAGTACTTCTTGTCCAGAATGTTTTACGCATAGCTTCTCAATGGAGGAGGAAGAAAACATACACTTGCTTTGTGTGACATATTGCTTGTACATCACACAGTTGGCATGAAAGGGAGCATTGCTCTTCATTGAGCGTTGGCGTAATTAAGCTGGAAGTCAAATAGAGCCTGTGCAGTTACCTCAGATCCAGAGAGTCTTATATCACTGCAGTATTAACCTGTTAACATCCCTAAAGGGTATGCCATGAAGCCAATGGTGGGAGGAAAGAAAACTTTTAGATGTGTGGTCACTGACCCAATGAATACTGCAGGAAACCACAAAAGGTATGCTGGGACCATGCACAAAGCAAACTTGACCCTGCTTCTACCCCCCAGTTTCTCATGTCTCTTTTCTTGGTGCTGATGCTTGCAAGGGCCCTTAGCACCGCATGATGTGCAGTAACAACTGGAATTAAGTGCTAGCCTGAAGCGCTAACTCTTAGAAGTCAACATGCACATGGTCAACATCAGGCACTTGTAAAACAGCTTGATTTCTTTCAACAGATTGTATTAACCCGTTCCTAACTAAATCGGGGAGGAGCACTGATTTAATGTTTTAAAACAAAAGGAAGCAAGAGGATACTGGTGACTAATTTCCCCCAGACAATATCATGTGGGTCATCTTCCTCATATGTTGTTTGTTTTGCTGATTAGTCTTTAGGTAGATATTCATATATCAACTATTATTTTCCGCTGTGAATTGTGGTTTTCTGCCCAGCCGCAAGTCCAGTTTCCAGGGTAATTGGGAAGCCAACTCCTTTCTAACTACGCAAAAGATGAACTGTGTTTCCTGCAACTTTAATGTCTCTACTGTTACTGGTTGAGTAATAGCCGGACACAACAGTGTCTTCTGTAAGGAAATATGCCAACAGTTATTGCTTAGAAGTGAATAAAACTTACTTTTTTTTTTAATCTAAAAAAAAGTGTTTTGAATTATTTGAAGCTGCAACAACAGTCCTTTCCAGTCAAAGCTTACCCTTCTCAACAACAGGATGCTCTGCTCTATTTAAGCAAGTAATAATATTGGTTTTAGGCACTACACATGCTTCGCTTCCTGTTGGGGATATTGCACAGAAAACAAATTCACTGCGTATCCGATAACTAATTCACTGCGTATTTACAGATTTTATATACAGAGTTGTTTTCTAATAACATCTGTGTGCAAAGAAAATATGTTTGCAATAAGCTAGCATGATCTGTTTATTGGCTGTACGAGCTACAACAAAATTAAGGAAAGCAGCTTCTAAAAGACTGTGTTGCTCTGTTAGTATTAGCAAAGCCGTGTATATTTAAGGTCTCAATGCTTCTGATTTATGGTCAGAAAAATTTACTGTCACAAAACGTTCATTCTGGTTGTACAAGACCTTTCACCTACAAACTCCCAGTTGCTTAAAAGGCAATTACTGGGAGCAACGGCAAGATTTAGCCTAAGGACTTCTGCATTTGCCCCCTGCTAATGATCTGCTGGGATTCTGTCATCTCCCAAAACATAAGCACAGCAGCAGTAATTCTGATGTCTGTCACTGCTTCCTTACTTATATTAACAGTTTATTTCACAGCTGCCTTCCCGGCTTGCTAAGTTAGTTTCTCCATGTCAGGCTGTACTAGTGAATAGAGAAAGATCCTGAGCTCTCTCTCTTCCAGGGGAAAAAGCACAAGCTCGGCTGAAATCCATGGAGTTGCTCTGCCTTGACCCCGTAAGGAGGATCCTCTTCTGCCTTCAGGTAAATGCCCCGGGGCTTTTCTTTCAGCCAGGCAAGCGCTGCTGATGACATTCTCCTAAAAGCAATTAACGTTTCAATCATCTCTGTATTTCAGCAATGCGGTTCCTGTCATAGTGCTGAAGCAGTAAGACATGACAGGCAATGCCCCACGCCTCCGAACCGAGAGGCTGTAACGAGATCTTGAGAACTTCCCTTACGGTAGAGGACAGGCTGCATCTCTGCACTGCACATTTAGTGAGATGCTGGGGAAGGAAACGCGTATCAAAGCTGGCGACAACTTTTGGGTATGCATATGTAAATCAAGACTGTGCTATGGTCTCCATTTTTTTATAGAAACACATAATTTTTTTAATCTATCTATCGATATGTCAGTGGAGGGGTTTTAATCAGAAAGCTATCAACATTTGCAGATCCACAGCATCATTCATCCTCTGTAGTCAAACTGAACATCTGCCAGCCCAGCTAATGGTTTTAACATTTTCCTGCTGGGCTATCCACTGCTGGGAAGAGGAAGGGGGTGTTATGCCACCATCTAACCCCAAGGGCCAAGTTTCCTTATTAGTCCAAATCAGGAGCCTCCTTTCAGTCCAGTGGAGGGAGAAATAAAATCATGATCAGAAAGGACCATGTTTCTCCACAATGCCAACAGCTGAAAGGGGCACTGGGTCACAATGAATAGTGCACATAAAGGGAAAAAAGAGGCTCAAGGGGAACCTTGCCATTGAACTTCACCCTTATCCTCTTGCCACATGAATTACGGTCCCTGAATGCTTCAGCTCAAGCCGTGTTTAGCTCCTTTAGGACTTACACTCCTTTTCCATCCTATTTGTTCCTTTGGCCAGATCTTTCACGGCAGTTAACTGAGCTGGTTTCACTGATTTCTGTGAAGATCTGCCAAGCCTCCCAAGCTGGAGAAGTGGGTCACCATGCATCACCGACACCGGGGCTTTGGGGGGAAGTTGCTTTGAACCTCTCTTAAGTGAGGAGCCTTTCTGCTGACACGTGAAGCTGCATTTTCACCTCTGTTTCACCAGATGATGACTGGCTTCCGCAGGAGGAACGCCTGGGAAGTGGTGTGAGGAAAAGGAGGGCCTGCTGACTCAACATCTGTGCGAACCATGCGTACGTTGCTTCAGATAAATTTAACTCAGGACTTAACTCTCTTTTAAAAGCTTCAGACAGAAGAAAACTCCAGCAGATTGTAAGTCCCCGATGAGGGAGTTATTGCCAAATGGATGCAACGCATCAAGCGCTTACAAGAAACAAATGTGTCCAAGAGGGAGAAATAATCCTTCTGTTAAAAATTACTGCAAACAAAACTGCAAATGTTGCCATCACTGCTGAAATTTCAGCTGTGACAGAGTGGAATTTCCAGCCCTCAAAAAACTGCCTTTTGGCCTAAACTGGGAAGCAGAAACCTTTCTGTTAAAAAAAAAAAAAAAAAGAAAAGAAAAAAAGAACAAAAGCCACAGGCTCTACCCCTTAAACCCACTTTTGTTTTAGACCAGGCTATAATTATGCCTAGAGCTCTACTTATTAAATTAAATGATCAGCTCTAAAAAGACCAAATCCAGAAAAACAGGAAAGTAACTTAGTGGTTATGGCCAATTTTATTCATTTCAATGGAAGTACTGGACTCTTTCAGGTTAAGCACCAGATTAAGTACATAATCCAAATTAATCAAATTTCTGTAAGCAAAAAAATCAATCACATCTCAGTACCACTAAGAAGTGTTTGTACTTTAACCAGTTTCCCTTTTGAAATATAGAGAGTAATAGCAATTTGTGAAAACAGACACCTCCCAGGCTGAGTCGCAAAGATGCTTGGAATGAAGAGCAGAGTTCAGGTAGTGACACTTAGCGTAAAACAAAGCAGCCCCACCTCGCCTTAGTACTCCCATATTCTAGTGTAACGCTACTCACTAGGGTACAGTTGCAAGTGTTTTTCTTAGTATAGTGTGAATGACTCAGCCCAAAAGGGTTTTTTCCTCTGTTCCGCTCGAGTGACTGATGTGCAGGAAGAGGAAGATGATACGTTTCACACAGGGAGTTTTCCCATATCTTCCTGAACTTGTCAGACCTTCCTCCTCTGCTTTCTAACGCTGCAATACTTTTACTTCAAGCTGGTAATGGCTATGTTGAGACTGAAAAGGGATGGCTAAGTGGACCAGCAGATGCACAGAGCTATGTACCGTTCTTGGTCCACCTACTCAACAGTGCCTTCACTACTGAATATAACTTCAGTGTCCATATGAAGCTAGTGAGCCCCTGGCCTGAATGCAGCTCTGGCATTTAACACCGTCGCTGAAAGCCTTGCTGGTGTGTACCAGTGATAGCCTGCGGGAAAGAGGTGTCTTCTTCTAATAACTAGAGCACAGAGAAGATCTGTCAGGCTGGTCACCACTCTGAAGGGTTGTGAGGCATCATCTCCTACGCAGCATTTGTAGTATTCAGTCTTTATGACCTGCTGACAAACATGAGCACCAAACTCCCTTTTATTATCGAATGAAGCGAAAGTAGCGAGATATTCCAGTTCTTGTGGTCATGGAAGAATAAGGAATGTGTGCTTAGCTGTAGCATGGCGCTCAGCAAATTGGGACCGTTGCAGAATTGTTCCAATTACTGCATCGTTATATACACAGTTAACACGTGAAAGCCACGGCAGGCAAACATATGCTTTGGGGTTTATCTTCCGCACAAGCCTCTAATCTTTCCTCAGGAAATTACCATGTAGTTTATCAGTACCTTGGCGTTAATTTTTAAAACCTCAAGACTTCAACCAAAAGGAACTGGCCATTTACTGGTTTTCTTTCTTATAAACGTAGTTGTCGTTAGCTCATTAACTATTTAGCAGCCTGGCAGGTTACCGCAATGAGCTTGGCTCGGCAGAACCGCAGGGTTGTAACCCCTGAAGGAAAATGTCATTGCTCTCCTTATCTGATACATTTTGCTGAGCAGAGATTTAAAAGCAGCAGTAACGGACCCTTAATAAGATACGTTTGGCAGGAACATAGGAAATAACTATTAAGCTGGTTTACATCTGTCTCCTTTTTCATTCATTTTTGCCGTATCTAACCGCATACTTATCATTAAACTGCTATCACGGTAACTTAGATTATTTTGTTTCTGGGTTTATCCTCCACATCACTGTCATTAAATTTCATTACTGCTACTTCACCAGTAAGTAATGAGAGTCTTTTCACCTATGTACCCCATCTCCTGCAGTCAACGTGATTAGCAGCACCTCTCTTCAAACACTCATGTCAGACAAAGGTATGAAGAATGACTAGCCCAGCTTCGTTCCATCCGTGTTGCCAGAGAGTTCCTATGTGTAGAGTCTGGTAATTATACATAAAACAGTATGAGATTTTGGAAGATCGGGGCAAATCTGTAGAAAGCTTTACGTACTTCAGAAAAAAAATGTCTTTTGAGTAAACATAGTTCCCCTAAAGCACCTCATATATAACAGCAGACGTTGCACAGCAGGTTCAGCAAAAAAAAGGGGGAAATAGTTATTTTTTTCATAGGATGGTAAATAATTGTGTGGGGGATTTTTTCCTCTGGTGATGAGAAGATAGATGTTTCATCTGTTTAGAGAAATGTGAGAGTTTGCTTCTGCCGGTCATTTTTCGACGTTCGGGTGTAGCGGGCTGACTCGTGGGGTGTGGGTTGGGGTGGGGTTGGCGTTTTGCCATGCAGCAGTGCACTTGCTGCCCACCCACGGCCAGTGTAAGGGGCTCTCAGAGAGGCTGCCTCAGTCATCCTGGCTGGCCAACAGCCGTAGTGCGTGTCATCTATAGAAAAGAAGGGGTCTGAAAATAAGAATATTAAGTGCTTCTTGAAAAGGCAGGGCTGACCTAAGCATGGCCCCTGTACTCCGCTGTATTTGTTTGCAACTCTGCAGGTGCTGAGTGTGTTGACTGTATTAGAAATGGAGAAAGACAACCCGATAAGGACAACTGTGATGTTCTGCGTGTTGGTAGAAATAATCAGTTGCAAAGAAATGGGGTAAAGAGCCAACAGAGAGAGCAGCAGTTGGCTGAAAACATGTGGGGGTTAGAGTGAACTGTGGGATCAGTGGGATCAATGGGAACCAGCAATGTCATGCAGCTCTTAATTAAAAAAAAAAAAGGGGGGGAAAAAAAAGGCCAATATCATACTGAGATAGATCAGTGAAGTCTATAAGCTGTGAGATCATAGTACCATTCTACTCAGCATGAGTAAGGCCACAGATGGGGTACCTTATCCAGCTTGAGATTACGCACTGGAGGACAGTTTGTGGGTCAGCTTGAGAGAGGCAAAGAACAGGAATGACTCAGAAACAGAAGTTACAAAGAAAAACTGAAGGAACTGCATTAATCTGAAGAAATGACTGAAGAGAGGTAATGATAAATATGTAAATAGCTGGCTGCTGCAAAAAGGAAAAAGAGACTACTCAATGTTGACTGTAGGTAGAAAAGGTAGTGGTGGGCTTAAATTGTCAAAACATATAGCTTGGAAATCAAGAAAAAAAATTGCCAACAGGAAGAATAGAGACACAATGGAATAGGTTGCCTGAGGTTGCCTCCCAAGAAGTGTTTAAGAACAGGTTAAAACATGTTAGTTAGGCATGGCATGGGTTTGCCTCCAAGCAGGACTGGGAGACCTCCTAAAAGGTCACTCGGTTCTATTTATTATACTTGTGCTTGGATGTAATTGTATTGCTTTTTTAGACATTAGGGACCAAATATAGAAGACATTTATAGGAAACTTCCCCTAGACTATGAACATCAGGGTTTGATCTTTCAGAAACAACGACTAAAAGGCAACGTGTGGGAATTCAGTTTGCCAGCAAAATGACTCTAAGACAGCGCAGGGGACTCTCTCAGCTCAGTGCCCCCTCTTCTTCTTCCCTCTGTTCCTCAGAATTTCTCCTTGAGCTAAAAAGATGCCATACTTGTCTTTAAGGAACAGCAACAGTTGTAGGGAGTTGGTGAGGAACAAAGCCAGAACATGTCTTTCCTGCTGCCTCCTATCGCTTTTCTCACAGAGAGGAGCACCTCTGCTCCTCTGCTTCTACCCCAAACAGCTGTATCTTCCATAGGTCCCACACACCCAATCCATTCAGCCAGCGCTGCGTACGCAGTATACTCGGATTTACCGCAGCACTTCTGGTAGCTTCACCTCTTCCCTCCAAGTTCGTTTTGCCAGGGTATCTGTTCACTCAGTGTTTTCCCATTTGCTGCCAAATGTCAGGCTGGAGAATTCAAGGTGAGTATTGCAAAAAAAAAGAGCAGGCTTGGGGCACGCAGCAGTTCTAGAGGTCTTGCTGTTGTTGCTACAGGAGGCAAAAAAAGTGCCCCCAGCATATAGTGACAGGTAAAGTAACCCCCTGCAGCACCGCCAGCAAAGAGGGAATATGTTCCACAGCTCAGTTCCCTGCTTCCTCATGCGCTGATGAAAGCATGTTATCAGAACAAGAGGGGAACAACAGGCTTTATCCTGGCTTTCTCGGGAGAATAGGGGAGGCAACAGCTTAAGGAGAAGGAAGGGAGGAGGGGGTAATGCTTGAGGGTTGGGCTATCTGGTTTCCAGCCTGGCGCCTTGCACTCCAGGTGAAAACATGTGACCTGGTTTTCACATTTACGTCTCTCTCAGTGAGTCCAGGGATGGTCTCAAACTAATGGCGTTTTTTGGTGTTTTTTGGTTTGCATGATTTGAGAAAACAGTTTCAGTGATGTCGGGAAGAAAAAAATTGATACACCTCCCATAAGAAATGAAAACCACCCTTGGCCCTTCTGTGCTTGTACTTTTAAAAAATTAAATTCAAGCTACTTATAATAGATCTATTTCAGCTGAAGAATACAGTTCAGAGTTTGGATGTGAAGATTGTCTTCATTTGACAGACAGTTGGAAGGGTACACATGCTTCAACAAAGCATTGCTCATTTCTGACAGACAGGAGTATGCATAAGCCTAAATCTACTTTTCTATTTTAATTACATGACCAGTACTCATGAATGGGAGCCTGAGCTTTATCTCCACTGACCTTGAAAATCCCCTGGAGGTTTATGCTGAAATGAAGCATATGTTTTCTGGTGATTTCTAGAAAATGAGGAAACATTAAAAACAGTTGTTATAGCTTTGATTTTTTTTCAGGAAACAATGCGATACACCATCAGAGCTTCCACATTATTGCAGGAGAATTTGGACGTTCTCCACTTTAGTTCCTGTGACATACATGGGATTTGGCAGCTGTATGCAGATACTCAGACGGGGTTTTCATACATGACAGCCTCTCCCCTGAAAATCTGCACAAGTGTAAACCACATGAACAGTAATTCTGGCTCTTGCTGATAAATCAGATCATCTTAATAGATGTATTATTGTAATGAATGAAATGTACGTCTACACCTTGGTCACATTAACAACTCCGTAGCAGTGTAGACATACACAAACTAGCTTTTAACTGATAGCTTGATTATTGGTCTAGCCACAGCGACACAGCTCTGGCTCCGTCCAGATTTTGTTTGGTAGCAATGCCTCAGTGCTTACTCCAGTTTCAGACCTGAACGAAGGCACTAGCCATAGCCTAAATCTAGATGTCCTAAGGAGTCTTTGCAGTGAGCTTGTTACCCCCACGCTGAATGCGTGGATGGGAGTGGAGTGTGGATCAGCTGCTCCCTGAAGGTCACCACAGCTGCTGGGAGCCCAGCTGGAAGCCAGGGCTCCTAGTGAGCATCCTTGATGTATCAGCAGAATAAAAGTTCTCACCAAGGGATAGTATAGAAAAAAGGTGGACAAGGACATGAATGCAAAGAGAAATACACCTACGTGAATGTGCTCAGCGGGAACTAATCTGCCTTTTACCCCAAATATTGAGTGACTGCAAGGTAGATGGATAAAATGGTTTTGATGTGGTTTTCTACAATTAGTATTCCTTTCTTTTTTTTCTTTTTGCTATGGGTTTTCTATTGTTTTTCTTTTTTTCTCTCTCTTTCATGCACTGTCTGCATATCCATGTCTTACTATTTTTCACACTTCTTTTCCTTAAGACTTTCACTACACTTCATCTCAGTTCTTCCCAATATAGCTATGCAAATTTACAACCCCTTTCATTTCCCATGACACTGCTTACATTCAGTAACGTTATAAGTTGCCAGGTTATGTAGCCATCCTCCCCGCCACTCCCAAATGACTCTAGACTGCTCTTCCCTTGAGGACTAAACTAGATTGGGATTTATTAAACCCTTAGCCCCCTGTTTGAATGATATATGGCCTCAGGCAGTAGGAACCAAGGTGAATGCACACTGCTTCTTTCTAAAGGCACAGTAAACCATGCTACAGAGTGCCCTGCCCCAGGCATTCCTAAACTGTCTTGTCCTGTGTCAGCAAGATGCCTTAAGAGCTCTCTATAGAGATTTCACTGCTCCATTCTCCCTCTGCTCCCACGCTGTGCATTTCAATACAGTAAGGAAAGGATTCATCCTTAATTGAAATTCCTTTCATCAGCCCAGATATAGCCTGAACAAAGATACTGACATGAAAAAGCAGTCAAGAACATATCTTTAAAATGTCAATTTGCCAGTGACAGGCATAAAATGTAGTCACTGCAAACCAGGACTCTAAACCCTCACTGTATATCACATAGCTGCCACGTTGTTCCCCCATTATCCCTCCTGGAAGTTTTGATGTTTGTACATCTTTGTTTTCCTTTCCACATTCTTCTCATACTGTATTCACAACAAATCTGAGGATAGCTGAGTCTTGATTAAACTCCTGCAAACCTTAAAGAAAGCTCTTTTAAACCCTGAATAGTGTCATTTATCTTAGACTCATACTTCTGAAGAAATCGATCATTCAAGCTCTGTGGGTTTTCTCTACTATTTTTTCCTTTTTTTATTCATTCTGGTAAAGTAATTGATGCACTTTTGTCCATATAGACCTGCAAGTTTAATGCTACATGGGTTTACGTCGCAGGAAATTGCTACGATCTTGCTCAGCTGCAGAAAGAGAAATAAGAAATTAAAGTTCTTTCCACTGGCACAATGCAGGGAAGGATACACCCGACAGAAAAAACAGAAGTATGGGCCATCTACTGAAGGCTATATTTAGTTTGCTTACCCTGGGTGACTAATTGAGGTGTTACATCTTAAAGTCTCGACTACAGAGACCAGGGTCTGGCACTCTGGCAGCTTGCGTGATTGGAAACATTCACCACCCTCTCGAGCTTCAAGGCTACGCTAAGCACGAGGGGCAGCTTAAGCTCTCTGCAAAGAAGGTTTGCTGTGCCGGACTGCCAAGGGCGGATGAAGAGCCACGGCCCCAGTGCTGGCTTTGTATAGGGCAGCATCTTGGAAAGGAACACAGTGTGCTGCTGCCAACGGGGAGGCTGGTCTCTGTGGGGTGGAGGACCTGTCATGTCCCAGGAGTAGCAGTTACTGCCCTGGCTCTCCCTTCCTCCTGGCAGGAGAAGGAGCAGCAAGGCCAGTCCTCAGGGGCTCGGTGGCTGCCTCTCCTCCCTCGCTCCATCCTGTCCCTCCACTCTCCGCTTCCTCTGCAGCAGCGATTTAGCATCAGCCTGGCACCGGTTTGCTGGGGGCAGTAAATTTTACATACCTATCTGAGAAACCTGAAACTGGCTCTATGTTTCTAAAGAGTTGCTCACTTTAAAATACTTGAATTAAAGTTATTGGCACTTTTTGTTACTTCTTATTAGTGCCTAGAGTTTTACCTGTGAAGCTAAGGAAAAGAAGACCAAAAGCTAAGATCCAATTATCCAACTAAAGACAAGCAAATGGAAGAATACGTGAGACGCTGTCAGTCAAAGTGCATAATGAAGGTATCACTTTCAAATCCCGATTCCTTACCAGCTTTGGCTGTGTTGCAGGTTCTTTCTTGGGGCCTCTCCAATACATCCCTGTCATATGAACCCTCTTTTTTTTTTTATTAACTCCACTGGCTAATGCTGTGCCTGTAGCACATCCCATGCAGCGTTCTTGACTTCATTTACAAGATTTTCACAGTGTGTCCTCAGGCAACATTTCATCTTCTTCCCACTAGCACAAGAGTGATATATGTCTCCAGTAAGTTCTTGATGCCACCATCTCTTGCCCATGCATTGTCTTATTCAGACACACTACTTCCCACCACATCTGCTTCTCTTGTGTCCTCCCAGGGTCCTCTTCACCGCCAGAGCAAATTAATTTTTCTTTTTCAAATCCTTCCTTCAAGCACACCATTTCCCAGAAACTGCAAAGAACATGACAGTGACTTGGCTGATGAGAACACAGCCAAGTACGCTGATTAACAGTGCTTCATCATTTCCCCTACACCTCAGTTTGGTAGAGTACAGTGTGATCTCTTGCCATGTGCTTCAGCTGGGCGAGATACTGCCTTTCAGTGTTGCTACTGCTTTGACATATTCTAGAACACACTTGGGATATACACATACTAACTTACATAAGCAGTAAGAAACAATACTTGCACTCTTCACGTACTATTTGTCCAGGGGATAAGCATTGAGGACCTTCCTAGTCGGAACTTGGCATTTGTAACCAGTCCTGCAATCGGATGATGGCTGCACGTGTGCAGGTATGAGATGCGGACTGTTTATCCAGCTGTAACCGTCACGCAGTTGGCAAGCGGCAGCAGGAAGTTAGGCATGGTTAATGTTTAAGATACATAATCTTCACAGTGCTGCTGCCAGGTGTCTTCTTTGGCTTCAGCCTCACTGTCTTCTCGCCTATTCTTTTCTCTATCTAGTGTTCAGGAAAAGGAAGTGGAGTGCAAAGGGCTCTGCCCTTGTAACAGGCATGGTGAGACTGCAGGACATGGTGGAAATAATCAAGGCATAACCAACCACTGTGTCCTCTGTTTGTTATATTTACCTTTTTGGTAGCTATTTGAAGATTTTCCCTGCTCACCTGAGGCATCTTTCTAGGTCCATCAGCAGCTAATTAAAAGCTGATAGTGAAAGTCTGATAGATAACACATTTTCCTGTGGGTTACTTCCCATCTCTTAGTGGGCTTGACAATTTGTTTATTATTAAACACTTGCATATTCTACCCTTGCAGACCACATATTAACATTTAGCAATGAAGCAGGGTACTTCACGGAGTCTTAGTGTTATGTTAGTTACAAGGCACAGCAGTGGGGAGATCTGTATTTACAGATCATTAAAAAGATGAGTTCTGCGTTAACAGAATAAGCAGAAATACTTGTTTTTCTTGACCATTTTCACAGTATTTGGTCAAGTGAAAACTATGCAGACACCTGCTGGCTGCAAAACGAAAAGGAGAAGAAAGAGCAGAGGGAAGGATGGGGTTGGGGGAGAAGAGAGATGAGACAAGAAGGACCCGCTGGACTGAAGCAGTAGTATTGAGGGGAACACACAGAGAAAAGACCCAAAACAGCCATTCTTCAAGTAGCAATTTCAGCTGTTGAGCATGAGAACTACTGGCACATTCACCATCCGATGTCTTTCTGTGCCCACCATAGCTGAGTACTTGGGCGTAATGACATCAGAAGATTTGCACATCCGGGAAACATCCTCATCCCAGGCTGAAGGAAGGAGGGAGCAAGCTATGAGGAACCAAAGCTATCTATGGTGGTGAAGTGCCCAGCATGGTTGTTTGGCGGGCTAGTGTGATCAGTACAGCTCTAAGATTTGTCTAAAATGTTAGAACAAACCAAGCAGCACCAGGAACAGGGTGTGTGTGAGAGGCACGAAGCTGGCTGTGCCCAACTCTCCATAGCCACCCCTTCAGCCCAGCAAGCTCCAACCCAACCCCCCAGGACTACTGTGGAACCTGGAAGGTTAGAGAAATGGGTGCCACTGAAGCAGCACACAAATGCACGGCTTAAAATTATTTTAATTTTCACTCTCTTAAGCACTTGTTCATTACAGGTCCCCTCTGACAACTCAGGATACAGGATAAACAATAAATGAGTCCTAATTTTAATTCCTGGTTGCTTTACTTTATTGAGCTACAAACTCATGGACACTGTGTTTTCAGCTTGCCATGATGGCAGAAGTATTCAGGAACTGCTTTTTCTTACTTTTCCATCCTTCTCATGTGGTATGATTTCCATTTCAGTCACTCCCTCTTGCTCCTTTCTTCATTTTGTTCTTCAAGACACTGGCAAATGTTACCTTTCTTGAGGAGGCACCCACTATGCAGGAACTATTTTATTGTACAAGAGATGGACTGAGATGAATGTAAACTACAGAGAGCGTATGATGAGAACAATGAAGAAACTCTTAACTAACTCTTAACTATAATGCTTAACACCTCTTAAATCTTAACTAATGAGGTTTGCACAGCCCAGTTCACTCGAGGAGCAAATTACATGACACTTCCCCTTGGATTCAAAGAGGACACTTTAATCTCACTACTATAAACATGACCTAAGGAAGGACCAGGGTGGAGCATGGGAAATACTGTCCTTTTAATTGTCTATTTTTTGTAGTAGCAATCTACTTATGATATAACAGCCTCTGCTGTCTGGCTCCAGGCGAGTCATGCTGCTTTTGAGAGGGTTCTGAGAAATGTTACTTTCAATTGGTGGGGCATGCTGGAATTCCAGCTCTTATCTTGGTTTCAGTGTGTGTACAATGAGCGGGACGCACAGCGGCAGCACTAGACAGGCTTTTCTCAGATCTCATCAACCAAATCACTTCTCAGGGTATATCCAGGGCTTTCTCAGGGTTGTATCAGTCTTCCTGCAGTATATCAACAGTGCCTCTTGTAATGGCATAGGTGGAGCTTGAGGACATTTGTGTTCCCCAAGGAATTTCACAGGGTTCCTCATTTATCTGTTCTGGATTTTCTTTATCCAGATTTTTCTATCACATTCTATAGAGTAGGAGTCCCTTTCAACATTTCATCAGATGTCCAAACAGCCCGTACATGGGGCGCGTTGGCTCTGTCTCTGCCACCTGAAGGAACCCAGTGTCAGCAGATGGGACATGCTTAGTTATCCTACTCCACCACTGGGGCCTCTCACCCTCCCAGCGGGACATGCCTGGGACACATGTAATTAACTGGGTATTCTCTGTCCTCTGGAGGAAACAGTGCGTCCATGCCTGAGGCCACACGTTCAAGCTGTTTAGAGATACACAGCCTTCATTTCCTCCCTTAACAGTCAGTGTAGACACAACTATTGCTGGATGAATTTAGGATTTCTAAAATTCCCATTGTTAGCAAAACTAAATGGAAGATTGATGTGGATGGGGGTTGGTCCTACTTTTGACATTCCAAAGACAAAGGAATATCATGCATGACTGACTCTTTTGTATACAGGTTTTGAACTAACTTTCTTAGAGCTGGCAAATGCTAGCACTGAAAATGAAGTTTCTCTCAGGCTTGTCATTAATGAAATGACCTGAGCTCAACGTTCTTCTTGAGTTTTGGAACTTTGTTCTTCACAGGTAGCAGATCAGGTAATGGACACACATTAGCAGAGCACCATGAAGGGGTGGATGCGCATGGCATACCTGAAGTCAAGACACCGGTTGGATGTACATGAATTACACGGCAAGTACAGCTGCATGGGTGTAATTTTGATTATATTTTCACTTGGGCTGTTTATAGTTAACGCTACACTACAGTTTTTTTCAGCAAGCACACAGTGCTGGTTAATTAATTGAAGTGTATAGTCATAACCAGTTTTAGTAACACAATGTTACACTTAAGTATGTCCAGTTGTCTTTTGCCTGCAATCTTCTTTGTGCTCTTCACGATCGATGTCTTGCAGACACACTACCATGACCAGTGCTGCCATGTGCTCTAATGATTTGTTAATTTATTCAATGAATGATTTGGGATATGGGTTATTAGCCTTATTTTCTAAGGAAATGAGGCTTCCACAATGGCACAGTATCTCTAAGTTCTCTGTGGGAATCTCTTGAAACTGCTGACCAATTTCAGCCAAATCTAACAAAGATACAGAGGTTTCCGTAACTTTCAAGCCTGGGACGCACAGCACGCTTGACACCAGGAGAGCGGAGCTTGGCACGCTGCAGCTGAGGAGCAGCTCTACGCACCCTTCTGCAACCTACATCGGCAATTCTCTAGGAGTGAGACTGAACGCCATCGGGCACCCCTCATCCGGCCTAGCCGGAGAGCAGCCTGCCATGCCCCGGAGAGCTCCCCGTGACCGGCACCCTGGGCCCGCCATGCCACGCTGTGAGGGATGAGCGCGGCCTGAGCAGCAAACAGCCCTTCCTTTCCCCAGGGTGACCCGAGCACGCGGGAGCAGGAGGGCTCGGGAACAGCGCCAGATGATCCCGAAGGCTGCGGGAGGGCAGAGGCCGCCCCGAGAAGGACAGAGCGGCCCCGAACGTGAACACCAACAGGCCGCAGACCGCCGCCGCCCCCGCCTCAGCCGGCGCGAAATGGCCCCCGGCGCCCCGCCTGCCCGCAGCCCCTGCCCCCGGCCCCGCCGCGCATGCGCGAGAGGTGGGCGGCCGGGGAGGAGGAGGGGGCGCGAGCGCTCCCGCCGCACGTGACCGCGGCAGCGGCGGGGGGCTCCCTTAAAGGGCCAGGCGGCGCGCTGCTCGCGCGGGCGGCTGTGTCCCGGCTCGGTCTAAGGGCTGGCGCTCTCCTCCCCTCCCTCCCTGCCCCGCCCCTCCCCGCGCACCTGCTCGGCGCCCCTGCGCAAGGCCTAGGGGGCAGCCGCGAGCCGCGGCGGGCGGTGCTGTGAGCAGTGCCGGGCACCCGCCTCGTCCCCGCCGGCACCTGCGGCGGGCGGCCCCGCTCCGCGCCCGTAACCCGGAAGCGGTGCGGCTGCGAGGAGGGGGGAGCGCCGGGACATGGCCGCTGCCTGCTCCTGCCTGCGCGCCGCAGCCGGCATGGCCTTGTCCGCGGCGTCGCGCGGCTGAGCCTCGACCTTGCCTTCTCCTTCCCCTCCCCGACGGACCCTCCTCCTCCTCCTCCCACCGCCGCTCGGACGCTGCCTGGGCCGGGCCGGGGGCGGTAGCGCTGAGGGGGGCCCTTGCTGCCTTGCGGGGGCCGCGGGGCTGGGCTGGGGCGGGCGTCCCTGGGGACTGGGGCCGGCGGGGGCCGGTAGCGGGGTGGAGCCGGGCAGGCGCCGGCGGGCCGCGGGTGGTCCGTGGGGAGGAAGGGCCCTCGCCTGGTGTGGCTGCATGGTCCCTGCGGGGGGGCGTCCGCTTGTAATTCTGGAGCGTCGCCCTGAGCCGTGGGATCTGGGGATTCATTTTATAAATGTGGATATGTACGTGTGATCTATTTTCTTTGAGGGGCTCTAGGGAGGCATGTTAGAGGGTTGCATTTACTGTAGCATTAGTTGTGGGATTTTTAAGGGCTAGTTGTACTTCGCTTATATTTTGTGGGGTTGGTGTGGTGTTTTTTTTTTTAATAAGCACGTTTTCAGGCTTTGAAGAGCTGCACTGCTTTTGCTGAACTGTAGTTCCGCCGAGGTTGTCGGTGTTCGCATTTTGGGAGGGCAGCCGGTAGCCTTGCAGGAAGGTGTGCAGGTTGCGTCGGAGGAGGGCTCTGGGACGGTTCGGTTTGACTTCTTTCCAGTATAGGTTAGTTTTTTTCTCTGGTGTCTCTGATGCCAGAACAAGGCCCCAGAATGAACGGTTTCTCTCTGGGCGAGCTCTGCTGGCTGTTCTGTTGCCCGCCTTGCCCCAGCCGCATCGCTGCCAAGCTGGCCTTCCTGCCCCCGGAGCCCACCTACACCGTGCTGCAGCCCGAGCAGCAGCAGGAGGCTGGGGCAGCAGCTGGGGCAGGGACCCCGACGGGATCAGGCACCTGCAGTCTGCACTTGAGCGAGCGGGCGGACTGGCAGTATTCACAGCGGGAACTGGATGCCGTGGAAGTGTTCTTCTCCCGCACGGC
Organism: Phaethon aethereus; assembly: GCF_964289735.1. NCBI lineage: Eukaryota > Metazoa > Chordata > Aves > Phaethontiformes > Phaethontidae > Phaethon > Phaethon aethereus. The sequence continues at coordinate 9,666,253 of NC_138588.1, forward strand.
TCGGGATAACAGGCTGGGCTGCATGTTCGTACGTTGTGCCCCCACGGGCCGGTACACGCTGCTCTTCTCACATGGTAATGCTGTGGACCTGGGCCAGATGTGCAGCTTCTACATTGGCCTTGGCTCCCGCATCAACTGCAACGTCTTCTCTTATGACTACTCTGGCTATGGGGTGAGCACCGGCAAGCCCTCTGAGAAAAACCTGTACGCAGACATTGATGCAGCCTGGCAGGCCCTCAGGACAAGGTAAATGGATATTGGGGACAAGGTATTTCTGTATCTCTGTTTAAGCCTAACAAGGCCAGTGTCTGCACAATTAACCTGCTGAGAGGAGGAGTGGAAGCGTTTGTGGCTGGCTTGAGTTATTTTGATGACCTCACCAGATGTTCCATCAACAGCTACAATGCTATTTGCTGGATGGCTTCATTTGTTAAAAGGATGCACAAACCTTCATCCTTGGGTTTTTTCTAGATTTGGGGGTTTATTCAGCTGTATTTTGTGCTAGCCATTGCTTCACCATTGCAAATCTCCATCTTGAGCAGGAGATACTGCACTGGTTGCAGTTTTGAGCTCGCAGGATGTAAAAAAACTTTAGTTTGACTTGCCCACTGCTGTGTACGCTTAGAGGTAACCCAGTTGAGCCAAACCTTTGAATTTGACGGTAGCCTGGGGTAGTGCTTACCAAGAAATGGCTGGTGTTCAGTGATGCATTTGGCATTTCATGCAAGCTTGTGCGACATAGATGTCTTGCTCTTTTGGCAACAAAACAACTGTTATCAAATGGGCTAGGGTAGCGGGGTGGAAGGAAAAATTGTTGGCAGGTGGAAGTAGAACTGGGGATTCTGCCAGGAGGAGATGCCGAAGTAGCTGGCATCCAAAGGGATGGAGCAGCAATGAGGAGACTCTGGCAAGGTGGCATGGCTGGTAGGAACAGGAAGCCCTTGGCTTCTAGGAAATCCTGAGCTGAGCTGCAGCCTCTGGCTCCTTCCTACAACTGATTGCCATCTCTGGGCCTCTGTTGCTGCTTCTGTCCACAGAAACCATGAGCTTCTTTTGCTATTGCATAAGTGGTTCTTAAAGTAGGACCTCGCAGAACAAATCCTGAAAGAGAGAGCTTTAAAAAGCTTAAATTGTGGCAGTAGGGCAAGAGAAAAGAACAACCAACGTTTTCTGTTCTTGGCTCTGGGGTTGTGTAGATGAACTTAGCATATGTGAAATGAGTATTTAATACCTATCTCTGGGATACGTGCCAGCTTCAAAAATAGTGACAGGAGTTGTTACTAATTTAGATAATTGGCTTTTCAAGGATCTGGAGATTGGTCAGTCGTGGAGTCCAAACGGCTTTTGACATTGGTCTGCCCGAGTCAAATTAAGAACATGGGGGAGAAAGGTGTAGGGGGAAGTTGCCCATTCGTAGTGTGTGTTCTGTCTGTGAGCAAACCAGATTCTGGGTTAATTTTCCAGGACTCCCCCCCCCCCCCCCCCCCCCCCCCAAAAATACTTTGCTTGAATATAAATAATATGGGTTTATGTGAAGAAATAATTTTGATATGCTGTATATGCAGAATAAATTATTAAATGCCACTATTATGCATATGGATTATATAAATAAGGTTTAAAGGAGGAAAAGTGCTATGTCTAAGCCAAGCCTTGTTAAGTTGGTCCTTCAGTTGCTGTGTGTTCTCTCTGTTTCACAATGTTTGGTTGATGATATTTTTTCATGAAAGCCTTCTAGAGCTTTGAAAAAGTGCTTTCATGTCTGCCTAGAAGTGCTTCTGTCTTGACAGGCAGTTAGTATGTGTTTAAGATCTACGTAGATCCAGAAACAAGGGGTTCCTTTGCTTAAGTCTTTTGAGAAGCCTGACCCAATAGGTGATGCCAACACATGCTTAGGTTGCTCTGAGAGTATTGGGCTCTTCTATTAAAGTGTAACTGGAGGAAGTTTGTAGTTTTATATTAGAATCCTTTCTGTGGTTTATACAAGGTCTAGGTTCTGCTTTCCTCTTTAAATTCAAGGGTTGAAATTTGCCAACTCTTACTTTGCCATGTTTGTAATTCCCACATCTTAGTGCTACTTTGCGAGTACTGTTAGAGTAGTTGTGTTATCATTGGTTAGATTTTTGGGAGTCAAAGAAAATATTACAATATTTTAGGTGTCCAGTAAAGAAATAGGTTACTGTAAAATGTAAGCTTAAGAAAAAAAAGTTAATTGATTCTGTCTGTTAACAAAGGACTGTCTTCATAACATGTATGAGCTGAAGTAGTAGTCTCTCTGCTGATGAATTCTCTAAGCAATAGTGAGAACTTAGAGACTGACAATTTCTTAGCCCTTTTTAATAAGTCCATGTGGGTCACAATTGAGTGAAATATTCTGCTGTAAAAATACAAGTCTGCTTCTTGAGGTAAAATGTCATATTATGCCATTTCAGGTGCATTGGTAGCTTCCAGGAGTTTGTGTATGCTTTCATTCTTAATGCAAATTCCTAACATTTGTCCCGTGGTCGTATATGGTAGTGAACAGTAATGCAAAGTTAAAAATGAAGTCTTAAAATAGGAGAGGTTCACTGTGCTGTGAAAGCATTTAGTCATCTGTGCTAAGTTCTGTGGGAAGCTGTTGCTCTTACGAATCCACCAGACATTTCACCTGGCAGCAGAAAGGAATCATTAAAATATTGGAAGTCTGAGATTCTTTTTTTTTTTTAAATTGTGCCTGTGAAGTACCAATGATACTTAGCAAATGTTAATTTATCACTGTATTTTGAAAGTTGCCCTAAGGTGGGAATTAACCCTACACTTGGACAAAACAGATTGCTGCCCAGTTTTAGAAATTATGGTGAGCTGACTGTGGTTGCAAACATGGCTGCAAATCTTGACTGTATTTTTTTTAAGGTACTGAAATGAGGACCTTGCTATCACATACACATTTAGGTATCAAACCTTACATAACAAATTATTTTTCATTTACTGTTTGAGTTTTACAATCAAATCATCAAATTTTTTTGTTCGGTTTCAATTATCAGCCTGTCTTTGGAGAATCAGTGTCAACTATTCTCCATTATTTTAGTCTTTGAAGAGTAACTTATTTTCCTTAATTAAATTAGTATCTCTTCTCATGAATAAGGTATACTCTTATATGATAATTTTACTAATTATTAAGTTTGAATGCTAACTATCTTTCAGCCCAGGTAAAGATGTTGACATATGATTTTATTCCCTTGAAATGAGTTTTTATGGAAGTTCCTTCAGAGATCTGACTGTAGCATTGGTTGTTCTAGTTCCAATATAAAGTATTACTCAGTAATTAATTTGTTGTTTTTTTATGTATTTATTTCCACTTGATTAACAAATTTCTCAAAAAGAATCTCCTTTTCATTGCTTCAGATGACATTTTTTTGTGAGTGTTTTATTTTAGGCAGGTTGATCTGTTTCTGTTCTGTTTGTTCCATAACCAGATTGAAAAGAAGCTATATCAGACTCATGAGTTTTCTCTCATGGTCCGTATGGTTTTAAGTTGCTGCTTTTTATTGAGATGTGATTAACCTTATCCTAATACCTGATTGACTTAGTACAACATCTGCACAGAATGTCTTGACTGTCATTGTCCTCCCCCCTTTCCTGAATTCCACATGGAAAGGTTGAACTTTTGAACACTTTTACATTAAGACAATGTACAGTACTTAAAAACAGGATGCACACTTAGGGTTTGGGTACAGTGCTTAAGCACAAAACCATGACTGCTTTGTTGATTGCATGCTATTTATATTAAAATAAATTTGTATGTTCTCTAAAAACAGAGATTTGTGAAATGTTTTAAAATCCCTGTCAAATGAAAGAAGGCACTGCTTCCTGACTCTCTCTGCTTCTCTACTAGAGTATCAAAGAGGACAACCTATTAGTCCATCTTTTGAATATTGAAAGAAGGTGAAGAAAATATTCTTAATAAATAACTTAGAAGAGCTGTTCTTGTTGCATTTGACAAAATACAGCGTGATGTTTTTTCATGACGCACAATATAACCTAGTATCTTATGTTTCTATTTAAGCTTTTGGTAAATGATAGATGTTATTGTAATGTTTAAATGCTTCATTCTCAAAGCATGTATATTTGAGTTTGTCTTTCAGTCTGTAGAAGAGCATTGGTTCACTTCCATATTTCATGAAGCTTCTTGGCCAATAAGGCATGGTGAAAGGAATTTAGTTGTGAAATGGTGTAGTAAAACACAAGGGCTTTTGATCAATGGATGGCAGATAGTTTAGAATGTTTAAATAGTTTTTTAAACTTTTTCCTCAGATTTAATGTTTAAAAAAAACACCACCTTTTATTATATGGGAATTTTATTATTTGTGGTGGTGATTATCAGTCTCTTCTTATTGCTGTTTGCTTTGCAGGAGATGGTAGAAAAGTGTTATAGTTTTCATTTGACTAAAATTAGGAAACACACCAAATTGTATTAGACTAGAGTGATAACTAATCTTCTGAGGTTGTGTCAGTTTAGTTCATCTCCATTCTGATTTGCAGAAGTGGTTGCAGCTTTCTAGGTGAATAATAGCTTCAGGGTTTTTTACCTTAATTTATCAAAATAGTTAACTTCTACTTTAATTTTCATTGCAACAGAATCTTCTTTCACTAGCACTGTGTTCCTGTGCATGATCTAACCTGAATTCTTTAGATTGAATATTTAGAGGTTTTGGTAAAAAGTTACCAACTAAATTCCTGACATGGCCAAAGGCAGTGCTTGGCAGAATCGTGATCAATAGTCCTGGAGTAATTAGTAGGGTTCCCCTTGCTCATGGTGCATCAGCTGGTAGATTTTTCTGTCATTCACTTTGATAGGGTATTACCCACTTCCAGTTTTCAAATAATGTTGATATGGTATCTGCAAAGGATCATTTAAAGAGGCTATTCTCAAAAAGTTAACTTGTCCTACCTGCCATGGTCAGCACTTCAAGAAAAAATGTGTACAAGTTTGCTCAAAAATAGAAACATTCAGAGTAGTGTCCTGTTGTCATCCATGCAGTGAGCAGAGATTAATTCAGATGATGGGTGTCCCAGGGATAAATAACAACAACTGTTTAAAACAGGTGCTCTGATGCTCAAGTGATTCAAAATGTTTACTGAGCTTTGGAGTCATATTACATAGTTTAGTCACTGAGGTAAAAGTAGTTTTGTTAAATATTTCCCTATTTCTGTTAGGATTGCAAGATCAAAGCTTCTTTAAAAAAAAAAAAAGATTTTTTTCACTGTCAAGGATGTTTTGCAACTAGTGTTATTTGTGAGGAAAAATAAGCTGCCAGAGAGACTTGGCTAACAATACTTGTTATCCTGGGTGTAGATGGTCCTGAAATTCAGCTGCCTGAACTGGAGATGTTGGTTTACCCTGCCGTACAAAGGTTGTAGGACCTGGTTCTCAACATCGCCAGAGCAATGAACATAAAGGTTTCTAGAGGACCATATTGCTAAATCCTACATGCTGAAGTAACTAGAGGTTTCCGTCTGCTTTTAGTTACATTTCATGAAGTGTACGAGAAGGAGAAAGGCAAGCTTTTTCCCTTGATCACTCTGGATAGAGACGTGTCACCTTTTGAGGTTCAACTGAGGGCTGTTACAGGGTGGCTGTTTGACCTGGGTGTGTTGCTGGTACCACTTAGATTTGTTCAGTTTGTTCTTAACAGTGGAGTATGAGCTGGACTGTGTAAACCTCAGTGGTTTTGCTCTGAAGGCAGGGTCAATCTCCAGTCCACTGCAACCTCAAAAACAAAAAATCCCTCTAAATTCAACCTTTATCCTTTGTTACTCTGATATTTTGGAGGGTTTCTAAGTGCTGGGCTAAGTTTACACTAGCTCATTACTTGTGAATGTAAGTAAAAAGAACAAAGAAAAAAACCCCAAACATTTAGCAATGCTATCCAGGACTGTAGATACCTGTGGTCATAGGTGGAGAACGATTTCAAGCTACAAAAGTGGGTTATCTGTCTGCAACTGGTTTTGTGGGGAAAACTGACACTTCTTGAGCAAATGGAAATTATTTTTCCATATTAAATGAAGAAAACAGGTTCTTTCTGGTTTTTGTGGTTTTGGTCCTGCGATGCTTCCTCACACAGAGATAGACTAGTACAAAGGCAGTGTCAAGCAAATGGCTGTTTGGAGCTTAAGTTCTGTAGCATATGTCTGAATTTTGTATTTCATTTTAATATGATATTTGCTAGGTGGAGAAGGCAATGTGATTATAGTAACTTTTACTTTTAAATCCTGCCCTAAACCTACTTTTAAGCAAAATATCGAGACATTAGTTCCTCAGTTGCATTCTCTGTTGGCTTTAAAGACGACAGTCTCAAAATTATGTAGCAGTAATAAATTAAATAAACAAATAACATAGCCATTTCTTTTTTCCTAAAACCAGTAATAAATTTAATGAATAACTAACACTCCCTTTTGCCCTCCCTCGCAAATATAAATCAATTCCAGGGTGCATTGGAAGCAGTTGAAATGAGTCATAAAACAAGCTGCGAATGTGTTGTGCCTAACATGCTTGTGCACATACAGGCTTGCTTTTGCCAATTAGCCCCTAAAAGAAATCTCTTGGATTAGGAGATAGTTTCAGTTGCCACTGCACTGGAGAGAAATTGAAGGCAGTTCTCCATGTGCAAGGTGAGGAGTGGTTCCAGGTGTTTTCTTGAATCTAGGGAAGGCACATCTTTACAATTTTTGAATGCTGGTGACTCTTAAGTGTCTCTTCATGTTAATTTGAGTATGTATTGACTGTTTATATTGATCTGAAATAGAAATAAGTAAGGATTGGTTTTTGTCTGACTCTATAACCTTGTGTTTGTATGGGCTGAAATACAAGAGGTGGACAAACCTCCTGTATCTATAAAAGTTGGTGGACGGTGGACAATTGAGATCGCTAGAGACTAATACTTGTGAATTGAATAAGCAGTTTCAGTGACCCATCCTCTACTACTTCATCTTGACTGTCCTGCTTTCCAGTTTTCAGATGAATGACTTGCACTGCTCTTGCATGCTCAACCTGGCACCTGATGATGAAGCTGAATTTCATTCTTGTTCTCAAACTGAGTGTTTTGTTGGTGTGGGGTTTTTAATGTGTCAGGTTTGTGAGCAATGGAAGTGTGTGATTGTAAACCCAGGAAACTGTATGAACACAGAGGAATAAAGTTGCTTTTAATAGAAAGCTAAGGATGTAGAATGGGATGAATAGTGCATAGTGTCATCTTAAGGACTGAGGAATATCCTTGCATTTTGTATTCCAAAGGCTAATTTGAGAAAAATGGGTTATTGTGGCATGTTTGCACATGAAGCTATGCAACCTGCAAACAGTCTCCGGAAGGTGCAAATGTAGGCCAGTTGTATAATGACAGTGTTATACTAGCATTATCTATATCCATATCTTCATTGTATTTTTTTTTAACCACTATGTTAGCTTTACAGAATGAAGCTTCTCCTACTGGCGTTAAACATTGTGGTTGGATTTGTCAACTATGAGACCAAATAATACAAAGGCACAAAATTGTGCTAAACAGTAGGATCCAGCTCAGTGCCCATCCACCTTTCCACCCTTGGTTTCATGTCTCATGAGCATATGCATGTCTTTAGGAAAATCCCTAAAATCATGAAATAAATCTGTAAAATCTTAACTTTCAAAAAGAAGTCTATGTGGGTTCACAAATGAAGAATGATGTTGATGGGAAAGATGAAGTTTTAAGTTCGTGCACTTGCCTCAAAGTCCAGAGGGAAACATTTAAATTAGAGGTAATCTCAAAGCATTGCCTCTGGTTTTTCTGAATTGGAAATCTGTTAGAAAATCTTCATTTATGCTTTCCTGACAGTAATGCTATTTATTGGTACAGTCTCTTGAAATTCTTTCTAGGTACGCTTTTTAACTGTTAATTTGAAATTATTGGTTTCGACAGTTTTGGGTATGCTTTTAGGAAGATCTGTGTTACCGTGCCTGATTGAAAAATCCTCCTTACATAACGAAATGTTACTTTAAGAGCTTTGACTCTTTTGAGCCTTGTTTATCAGCCAAGGCATGCTGCTGAAACAAGCTGCATACATCAGTGTCTGGCAAATAACCCTTCTCAAGGCATGCAGTGTTAGCTAGTAGCTCAGAGATTTTTTTTTTTACAGGACACTGCCAAATTTCTTAAGATCCCAGTATGTTAGACCAGTTAACATTAACTTTGTGATACAGCATGGCCCCTTCTTTTTTTGTGCAGCAGATGAACAACTCTGCAGTAATGGATAATGGGATCCAACAAGTCTGAAAATTCTCGGACCAACTTCAACATGTTTCTCGGGAAAGCATGCTTTAAATAGTATGGCTCACAATGTTTCTTTTTTAATAAGGTTGTTTAGAAAGGATTTTGCTCAGATTATAAGATCTTTCTGGACGTTCCTCCTCTCTGACTTTTAGCTTTGCTTTGGATGTTCTCATAGAACTTGAAAAATGGTGTTCAATATCAGCAAAGAAGCAAAACCAGCTATGTATTTTTTTCCAGTGTACAGGTAAACTGAGATAAGGTTCAGATGATTTAATAATTATTCCATGAATCTTAATGGCTATTTACAATAAAAGTTTAAACAAGACACTTTGTCTTAACTATTGCACTATACAATAAACTGCAAGCCTTAATAATATGCAAAATAAAAGAGAAGCCAACAGTAATAGGAGGGTAGACTTCTGTCAAGCGTTTTGCAACCAAATGGTGTACGTAACCATCTATACTTTAAAGGAAATTTTGAGTAGTTAACTTGCCACTGTAAGCATTGGACTGTTTGGTTTTTTTGTACAGTAATTTTTGGCCCATTTCTGTATAGTCTTCCCCAACATCTGATGAATTTATTGAAGTAGGTTGTTGGTTGTATGACAGCCTGGGGAGAATGGCATCTTTCAGGAAAACAGTCTTGTTCTTGAAGCATGTTCTCCAGGGCAAATTTACAAAAGTTTTCTCCAGCATGTTATTTGTTCTTTATAGCTTCATTTCTCACAAAAGTGTGTGTATGCTTTGGTGTGTTGTGGTTGGTTTGTTTTTTTTTTTTTTAATTGAAGTAGCTAATTCAGTATAATATTTATTTTGGAGGTGTTCCCTGGACAATTCTTACCTTGAGGCAGCTGGTCAAGAACCAGTCAGTCTCCTCCTTCCCCTAAGACTGGAATGTACCTCAGCTTACCTACTAAGCTGTATTACAGATTTTCTTCATCATATTTTTTGTTGTTCTCTACTGTAAAAAGCTTGTCTATTTTTCTAGTAAAGCATGGTTTTTAATGTGTCTTAATAATACTACAGAAAAAGTTAGCGTTTCAGTCTGGATATGAGCATCTTATCAAGTTTAACCAACTGTGAAAGTACCAGTGTTGTAGGAAGAGGTGGGGTAGTGTTTCAGCTACAGTTTTGCTATTTTTATGCATACTAGTTTATGAACATGTAACCTTTGCCTCAAGACTGGTTAATAATTACACTATGACTTAGCATACATTGCAGGCATCTCTCTCTGATGCAAGAAGCACCCTTTCAGGAGTCAGTACAGTAGTTTAAGACATTGTGGTTTAGCTTTAGGCCTGACTAATATGCCTAAAAGGTTTTGACTTTTGCTGAATCTCTGCTAGCTTTCAAACTTCTGTTTCTCTGATACAGAAACCCTCTGCCCTTTCCCCAGAGCTCTTGCTAATTATTCATGTAATGTGATCTTTTTCATTTCCAAAGCCCCCTGTGCGTAAAACCGGTACAATTAGTTCTTTATTCTGTTTTTGAAATTTGTACTAAAAATCAATCTGATAATGCAGAAAGTACTATCTGTGAAGGAATATAGGCAGAAATATAGTTGTCTTTTTACAAAAGAAATTATTGTAATTGTATTTGATTTTACAAAGAACGAAGATGACAACGTACCTGAATATAACTTGGATCTGAATTCTTGATGCAAAAGATAAGATTGCCATAACTATTCAGTGTTCACCGAGTTTTGTACAGGTGAAGGTTGTCATGTCTCCTTGGTTTATTGAGTTCTTTTCTATCCTTTATTGTTCTGCTAAGACTAAGCAAGCAGGTGCCAAATATACCACCCTTCCAACTTGGATGCCCTTCTGTCAAAGCTCATCTAAGATCTGTAGACCATTTGCATAGAGCATTGAACAGATGCTATTGATACAAATAAGATCTGGGACCTTCCAGTTATTTCAGGAAATTACCCTTTCCATCCAAAAATCCACTTTAATAATGTTCTTAATGAGGAACATTAAACCTAAGGATCTTGGATGTTTCTTTCCTGGATGTAGTTCTAAACTTGTTGCACTTTAGTAGCAGGAGAAACTGAACCAAAGTTTATTAGTCTCATTGGACATTCACAGCAATTTCCTATTTTTCTTTTTCATTATGAAGTGAGTGTTAATTTGGAATAAAGGAAGCAATGTTAGCTTAAACTTGGCTAATTTTATTACTGAGATTTTGAGGGGGAGAGGAGAAACTCAATTTAGCAAGCATTGTTTGTCATTTCTTACTCTGTTTTTCTTCCTTCTGCTATTGCCATTGCTTCTGGGCAGTAGTCTAATGTGAACTATGTTCTTTCCTGCTCTTCACTGTAGACTTTCTCTTTAAATAGTTTCTTAAAAATTCTCATTAAATATTTCTATTTTGCCTCTGTCTAGAAAGCTTTGTGGTACTAGGAGAAAGGGAAACGCTATTCATTTGTAAAATGTAACTGTGTGCAGAACTAAATATGAAAAATGTGTGTTGGGGGAGAAAACAGCAGTAGCTTACAACTAAAAGCGCATGTGTCATGAAATGGTGAACTGCAGAAAACCTACGTAGCCAAAAAGTTACTGTCCAAATTGGCATTTGGCCATAAGGTAGGCATTAATACACCTACTTTTCCAAGCACTGTTATCTGTTTCAAAAATAGAAACTCCAGCATCACAAGACTTCTTTATGCTATGCTGGTTTATTGGTAGGCAGTTAAGTGCTGGTGTGGCATGTACTGGAATTGCTAAGATTTTTTCCTGCATAACCAGTTGTTCCCTAGTGATACTGCAATCAAGTCAGTGCGTGCTTTACAAGGACTGCATCACAGACAGAGGGAAGTAGGGTGCTGAATAACATCAGGAAGCTGCTTCTCGTTTCCCTTTTGTTTTTATTTTTTAAATTTTCGAAGAGGCATCTGCAGGTCAGTTTCTACCTTTAGCATCAGCTGAAATAATGCACTCAAGTGATGGCATTAGCAATTGTCCTGCATCCACTGCTAGGTACTTCTGCTACTTGTGGAGTAGCCAGCTGTTAATTGGTTAGCATCCTTTTTTGAGGGGAAGAAGTTGACTAGCTAGAAATCTTTCACCAAAAAGGCTACAAAAGCAATGGGCCCCATTAACTAGGTGTGTTGGCAGAAAACAAAGTATGCAAGCATGCTGTTTGACCATCGTTAAAATATCTTGATTTGCACAATCTGGGCAAAATGTCTTTTACTCCATAGAGGCTCAGATCATGTCAAATAAGGTAGGTGGATAAGCTGAAAAGCACCTATGGTCTGCTTTCAGGACTGAATTTTCTGATGTGAGTTTAGGAAAGTTATGAGAAAATTAGTACTTTTCTAAATGCACAAAAATAGTGTTCCCATTTCTTAGATTAGCATTTTTTTACTTTAAAACAGATAACATTTACTCTTAATGTTTTTGCGTATAATTAAATGCAAACATCTGTTTTTGTGATAAATTACTTTTTTTGTGCTATGTTGTTAAGTTCCTGGAGAGAACAGGGCAGGTTTCATGAGCACTTCAACTGAACAGAAGTGTTCAGGAAAAACTTGGACTCTGTGCTAAATTTTATTGTTCACAATTCTAACTAGTATTTACTGGGAGAAGAGAGGAGGGATTTAGCCGCGGGTTTGTGATAAAGGCTTTGGCAAGGAAATTTGATTTTTAAGCTCTGAACTAGTTATCTGTGGTCTGCTTTTTTAGAACATCTGGTGCTGTTAATCCTGGTGATTGCTATCTATTTTTTTAATCATCTTGGTTTTATATTGACTGTTACTGGGGCCTGAACATTCAGTATGCTAAAAGTTCATTAATGGAACATGCACAAGAAGAAAATGAAGTGTAAAACAGTGCAGCTTTGAATATTGGCTTGCTAATGTATAGATTTTGTGGAGCAACAGATCTTTAATCATGGTGGAGTCAAGTTAGCCCATCTTTGAGTGACAGGAATGGAAGAACTTGAGGATGCTTAAGAAGAAAGGAATTGATGAGTGATTTAAAAGTCAGAGTGCAAGTATACAAATGGCACGGAGAAAGAAAGAATGCTGAGGTTTTCTTGTTTCTGAAAAGATGCTGGAAAATTCTTTTCTAGTAATAGATTGCTTTCATAAAATGACTGTCGTCTTCCATTTGGCAGTTATCACTCCTGGTGTTTACTAGAATATTTAATGAATCTAGCTGCAAATGGATAATTGAGAGAAGGCAGGAGAGACTCATCAGGAGAGTAGTGTTTTGCTGTGAGGCTGTGAATTCGCCACTTTGAAAGCAGATGCTTAAGTGCATACGGATTCACACTGTAATAAAGCTCAGTGTTTGGAGCAATTAGAAAATTACTATATGTTTTCTCCACTTATCTGGGGGTGGGGGAAAAAAATTAGTGTCACTTACCTAAGTAGGATTTCTTCCTGTTCATGATTCACAAGACATGTCAGTGCAGAGGAAGCACTGATTGTGTTTATTTTTAAATCAAAAGAAAATACTACCTTTCTCTTTTAAATCTATGGAAATGGTTAGAGTAACTGAAGGAAACATGAAATATTTCCAGAGAATTAAGGACTATCCAAGCAGGATGTGTGGTCTCCTGGATAACACAGGCCATGACACTTCTTCACTTGGCTTCTGCATAGAGCCCTTCAGTGTTTGAGATATTGCATATCTTTGAGAGGAGCCCAGTCTTATTAAATAACTTGTTTGTTCTTCTACAGTGCTTGGGCATATTAATGTAAGTATATAAGGGAAAGAGAAATCCTACTGCCAGCTAAGTCATCTTCATATAATTCTGGCTGATAAAATATTCATGTACTGGGGACAGATGCATTCATCTGCAGTCGGTTCATGTTAGGAATATTAGACCAGTTCATTGGTACCAATCACTTCTGTATCGGGACCTGTCTGCTGTTCTTGTCATCCATCCTGCCTTTCTGCCTTTTCATCCCCTTCCTGTTTGAGACTCTCAAATCACAGCCAGAGCCATACTGATGCTTCTGGATGGGAAGAAATGATGCATACAGTTTGTCTCCCTGCATACTTGCACAGCCTTATCTATTCCAGCTCCCAAGTAATCCTCTCGGACTCTGGCTTTGGTGCTCTGTGGGAGAGACTGCATTTAGCTTTCCAGGGGTCTTTGAAGAACAGTGTGAAAATGGCTTTAACTTTGTCTGCTGTAATAGGATTTCGGATACAAGCATCTGCTGTTTGTTGAGACTGTTCAACTTTTTCTTTGTTCTCCTCCGTTAGCGTGATGGGGATAATACTTGAATCTTTTTTTAAAATAAATAAAAATAAATTTAAAAATCAGGTTGTTTTCTGGATATATTTAAGAATGTCTGTAAGTGACATAAAGAAAATGCTGTATCAATGCCACGTATTTCTTTGATACAGCTTACAAGCCATTAAATGTGAATTGTAGCAAAACTAGGTATTTAATGCTAGCAATGAAAACATGAGTTCTTTGTAAAACCTGTAGATGAAAGAGCTTTTACTTGGGGACTGAAACATAAATAAAATTACAATAAATAGGTGTAAGAGAATGCAAAAAGAAAGCAAGAATAGGAAAAAAACAAACCACAAAACTTTCTTTTGTGTGGGGGGTTTCTGTTAAGTAGTTTCCTTTTAATTCAGTGGTGGGACTAGTTACCTGAGTAGCTCCAAGGCCAAGCCTGGTACGTATCAAAGTTTTTGAGTGGTCTGCTTTGATTTTTTTCATTTAACCTTCCTAATATTACTCTCCAAAGGATTAATTGCAGCTTAGTAAACCATTTAATTCTTCTAGAGCATCTAGACAATTGCCTTCAGCAGAATTTTTTAAGATCTTTAGGTTGGGAATACCTTTTCTATTAAGTAATAGTGTGTATAGCTAATCAGCTGTGCAAACCTAGAAGTGTGAAATTTTAGATGAGCTTTGCAGCTTGATTACAGTTTAGTGTTAGTCCTGTTTCATTATATGCTTATACAGTCATAACTGTATTTTCAGAAACTACAGCCTGATATATTTAAGGAAAACTTATCTGGTGCCGTCTCTTTTTGTCTTGGCTGTTCTGGTTCGTGCAATTCAGTAATTATTCCCTGCTTTGAGCAGCTGAGCTCTACCTGGCGAAAGGGTTGAAACATCGGAGATGAGTGGAGCGGGCAGCAGCTCTGGTTAAAGGCCACTGCGCTCCTTCTCAGATAAGTAATCCCAACTCATGAGTCAGAGGCTTCAGTCTTGCATAGGTGCAGCTCATGGCAATTAGTGCCATGGCAGGATGGCCTTAAACTACTGTGTGGTGCTATAGGTATGTGGAGCTAAGGGAAATGCATCAGAAAGTTGATTTAGTGTTTTGATGTGAAGAGGAGTCAGGATAAGAGCAGTGCTCAAGATTGAGGTGTCAGAGGTGTTCCAGTAAACAGATGGGAGTACTAGAAGAATAATACAGTTACTCCTGAACAAAAATGCTTTGAGAACTGTTGGAGAGCAGCAAGATTGCTTCCTCCAGGTTTGTAAACCCTCAAATCTCCCAGTGCTGAGCCAAGGGTGGTGAGGAGGGTTATGTGGTGTGCTTGGGAGGTAAGCCAGAATGCATTGGCTCACCGTGAATTTTCAGCCTTGGGAATAAGGCAAGGCTCTCCAGTTTGGAACTAACTGAAGTGTAAGAAAAGCTATGAAAGCACAGAACTTGGGGGAATGCATAACCAGTGTTAATATTTGCAGTCAGCTTTTTTAATGTTTCCTAGGGAATCAGAGGAGACTTTTTTTCCAAGCACAGTTTCTGTATTAGTTGACACTTACTTGGTTTACCTGAAGTCTTTATATAAAACATATATTTTGTTTAGGTACATTAATATTACCAAGTCTTTCTTGTTCTTTATAACAACCCTTATAGGAGTACAATTTTAGGGAGTATTCAGCTTTCGAGTATAGCATATCCAAAGTGAAAGTACAGGCTTTCTGCAACACTAAAAGGTTTGTCAAAGTTTTAATGTCATGTTGTTGTGAGGATTATGCTCATCTGTCTTAGCTCTGCTGTATTATAAAACAGAGTTTGATGTGTGCAACTGAAATAAAAATACCACAGTGGGGCAGAAGCTGAGGGTGAAGATAATAAATTCCTCACTCCAGAGGATACTATAGACTGAGCTTCTCTGAGAAAGTAACAGAATTTTCTTTGCTGTCTTAGGTTATTTAAATGTACCTCAGAGATTGGCTATATAGATTTTTGTAGACAGTTTACAATAAAGAGTATGTAATAGAACGTAGCTGACTGAGTTTTTGTGAATTATTGATGCTGTGGTCAATGAAGATAGTTTTTAGTGGCCAGGAAAGGTTTCCTGTCTTTGATAAATAAAGCTTAAGACTTCTGTATTCCACGATTATTTGCTACAGAGCATCTTAATTAACTTTAACAAAGTATTTTGCATTTAACTGCAGTGCTCTATTTTTAAAATAACTGGACTGAAAGATTCATTTTAGTATGCCATCTACCCATTGTGTTTTGGGACTGAATGGTGTAAATGAAGAGTGCTCTAAGAACTTTGGGACAAGCAAGAAACTATGAAGAGTAGAGAACATTTGTGTATCTTCAAAACCATAACCTTGTGGCTTCAGAACTCTAGTTGATTTCTAAGGTTGCTAAAGCAAAGAAAGCTGGATGTGGGTGGGAATTAGATTTAAATATATCCATGTGTTTAAATCCTGTTTCCACTGTTACTAGCTTCTTGTCTTTCAGATTACAGTGGTTGTAGGTTGCATTTGCTCCTGTGATTAGGGAGATAAAATAAGCCCCCAACATTTGGGGGTGTTTATTTAGGACTTAATTTAGGAAAGTGCTCCCTCCCTTTCATTGCATGAATGCACACTGAGTATTGGAGGGTTATTTACCTTTTGTCATAAAGTATTGGAATGATAAAGGTAGGAATTCAAGCAGAAGACTCAGCTGCATCATTGCTCATTTTTATTGGATGTCCTACAAGAGTCTGGTTTTGCTTGTCAGTGGCCTTCTTGCTAACTTTCAATCAATATAAAATAATTAATGATTGTAGAAGCAAAGTGATTCTGTTCTCTTATATCAGCGTGCCCATGGCACAAGTTCCTGCTTACATTTCAAAGCACATTTAATGAAAACTCCATTTCCTCATTCCGTGCTATATAGGGAAAAAAAACCTTCAGTCAGGCAGAAGCAACTGTTCCAAATCTGTTTGTTGTTTATTCATACAACTGGTAGTTCATGTGGTAGACAAGTGAGCAACCTAACATAAACCAAACACCAAAATTTAGTATTCTGTATTACTGTGATGGTAGAAAGTCATGTCGTAAATACAGTTGAGTTCTCAGTACAAAAATGAACAAAAGAGGTTTTACTATGTAGCTCCTTAAAAGTATAAAAAATTGATCTGCAAGCACAGATTGCATATTTCTGCCCATTCTGTCTTTTGTATCACAATATTTTGCTACTGTTCAGCTATCTTGGGGGAGATTTCTTCCAGAACACAGGTTTGCAGAAGTCTTCTTTCCTGGCTGATGATGTGTACTATCTGGTTTTTTTCCAAATGTTCTTATATTTTACTTCTCTTTTGACTCCTGTTTCTGAAAAATGCTTGAAAAATTAGAATGGATAGGTGCAGTCCGATTGCAATTGTCAAACGATCTCTGGTTGTCAGATTGTTAACTATAAGTGGTTGTGAGGATAGAGCCTGGTTGATGAGTGACAGGAGAGAGACCACAGGCTGGACCTGCTACCTGCCGGGCTGCTTAACTGGGCTGGAGGTAGAGTGGTGGCAAGTTGGCTTAAAAAAGTGTGGTGCAAGACAAGCATGTGGAAGTGCTGCCATGCTGTGGCATAAAATCCTCCAGTAAAATGGGTATTGAAGCGGGAGGAGGAACTTCCTTGTAATGGTGAAGCTGGGGAAAAAAGGAGGGAACTGGATTTACTGTTTAAGAATGTTTTGTTTTGCTCTGAGTCTTGAGCAGATTTACTTTAGTTAAGGGAGGTGTTTCCCACTTTGAAATGTGACATCTTCAGGAGCCTATTTTTAAGGCAAATGAACACAAGGTAATTTAAGGTTGTATTTGACAAAGAAGCGAGTTTGCAGAGGAACTAGTATTATTTGGATTTTTTTAAAAAAAGACACACACACCCCCAATCAGTGTAAATTCGCATAATTCACTTAATTTAAAATGTAATTTCATTACAGTTTCTACCAGAAAATGCCATGAAATAGCTTTCCTTTACCTACATGGGTTGTTCAGGGCAAACTTGAAGTGGGTTCACTACTCTGCAGTGTATAGATCACCTGCTTTTGTGATGGTTGCTTGAGCTCTCCAGTGGTATTTAATATCCTTGTTAGGTCTTGATTGAACTTGGAGCACAGTTCTCAATATTTGATAACAGATTACTGATTAACACAAGACAGTAGCCAAGAAGCAGTTGTAGTGGTTCATGCTTCGGTATAATTAAGTTGCTGCAGTGCAAATGATCATCCTGAGAAGTGCCTAGAAATTGCTTCCACTCGATCCATTTGTTTCTATGAAAAGAAGAGCTGGTACATCACTGGATTAGTGCTACAGTCACACAGTCCAGCAAAGCTGTAGTATTGTGATATTTGCAAAAAATGATGTTCCAAAATAGCCTTTAAGAGGGCATTTTCAAGATTCATAGGTTCATTCTGTAACTCCAGTATTATTTAGCCTATATTGATTAGGACTGGGGTTTTTCCATAGCATAACCAAATAAGTACCTGGTATGGCAGTAAAATAATAGTGATATAAAACTGTGGCAGATTCGTTGATTAAATTTCTGTCAGCCATTGAAATTATTTTGAGTGTGAACACATTTGTGGAATTATTTGTCTGCTCCTGTGACAGTGTGCTGGGATATATGCCAAAAAAATTTGTCCTTTTTTTGTGGCTTCATAAACCAGAATACTATGCAAACCATTTTTGGCTCTCACTACAATGAAAATGTAGACTCAAAGGGAGTCTGCTGTACCTGAACTGGAATGACATGGTACTTGCAGACTTGGACAGGAAGGAGGTAGAGGAGGAAGAAAACATTGCATACTTTAAAGAATCAATGTCTACTGTGCTCAGTAAAACACTGAAGAATTTTAGACCCGTGTTTTTGTGAATTCAAGGAAAATGGAGTGAGAAACTGGCACAGGGACTCTTGCTATGTGCCAGGGTTTCATGTGAATCTTGAAATAATTCTGATTTTTCTCATTTGACAGTTGTTGTTATGGTTAACACCAAAAATTCTTAATCCAATGCCTTGCTCTCAATTTAGTGATGGCATTTAGGCTGAAAATCTGCTGTAATTTCTGTGGTATTTTGGCTGACATGCTTGAGTGGTACTTGCTGAAGCATAATGTGAAATTCAGTGTTTTGTTCTGATACTGTAAATTACTTGCAATAATATTTATTGACTGAACTTCTCTTGTTGAGCTTTTTTAACATAAAGGTCCTACAATGTAAACTCTTGCTCAAGATGCGCAATCTGCCTGTGGCGTTTTTACTTGATTGAGGATTTTTGTTTTTCCTTTCTACCCCTAAAAATTGGATTTTTAGATTCATACGAGATTAAATAACCACTTGTTTCTGAATATGTAGATGCATATCTTATGGAAAGGTATAATGATGCCATAGAAAAACCTGTTTCTTAAAGCGATCTAATTTCTTACAATTTCTCTGGATTATAAAGTTTGGAGAGAATGCATTTTGAAAAGGGAAGTAGTAGTATGTTTTGACAAATGGGTCGTATAAACAGGAAGAAATAACCTTGAAGAATAGCCTGTGAAGATCTTGTTATAACTGAGCACATGTACGTTCTAGTAAAAATAATCTAGAATTCACTATTTCCTCCAAATGTGGCATGATTTGTGTCATTCCTGATGTATGCTGGATTTTCTTTGTGTCTGGAAATGAATTATTTCATTGGTGTTTCCCTTGAGAGGGGAGTGCACAGTTTCAAACTCTGTCCTCTGGCAAGAAGGCATGAGCTAGTTACCTTGTTTTCCTGGCCTTTTATCTTTATATACTGTGTTTAAGCAAGAACTTGACCACCAGTAGCTGCCTTAGTTTAGTAGCAGTTAAACAGTAGGTCTCGACAGTGTTAGGAGATGGGGTTTGTGTAGTCAAAATGTTCTGCCTAGGTAGTTATTGTGACTGTTTTTGAAAACGAATTTGTTGCTATTGCTGTATCCATGCTGTTCTATATGCTTTCCAGTTTAGGTAAGGGATACTGGGACAGCAAATACCATAAAGCTTCAGAACTGAAAATAGAAGGTGTGGTTAACTTCACTGATTCAGTAAGCCTGAAAAAAGGGCTGGCCTCATAAATGAATATGTATTTATCACCGTTGAGGATTGGCACAGATGCTGTAGCTTCGGCCATGAACATTGCAGGGCTTCAGCTGTATGAGACGTCTGTAGTCCCTGACGCAGCATTCCACTAGCGCTTTTAACTGAGTAGGAAGACGTTAAAAATAGCAATGGTAAACTTTCCATCTGTATAGCTCGAAGGTGAAGCCCTGAGGCGGTGGGGAGAATCAGTATCTTATGCTCATAATTAAATATGTTTTATGATAATACATAGTTTGCACATAGTGCTGTCAGCCAGAAAACATTACGTACTTTACAAAAGCGATTGATACCGTCATCTGTGTTGTGTGAGGAAGCTGAGGGGGGACATGGCCCAAGCCACAACCATACAGCTAAGCAGGCTGAACTAGAAGTAACTATGTCCCATCTTCCTTTTGATATACTCACCATCAGTGATGTTCCCCATCTCTCCCATCCCAGTGACCTGTTGGTGTGACCGAGGTCTGTTATTACTCAGTGCAGGAGTAAGTAGAAGAGTCTAGGATGTGGATTCTTAATAGCCAACTTCTGTGCAATAGTTCCTGGTAACATAAGGAGACCAGAATTACTGGTAAACCTAATTTATATAAATTGAGACAGTAACATGGGGAGGGGAAAAAAAAAAAATATTTTGGAGTGTGTTGGTGCCTTAGCTAGACCTGACTTGAATTGGAAAGTTGTAGGTGCAGATAGCTGTACTGCTTGTGAAGATAGCCAGAGGGTTTTTTTGCACACATAAGAAATGTAATCTGTAATCCAGATAATCTCCTCAAGGGTTATTGAGAGTAGACTAGGCTCGGGAATTTTGCCACTTGATAAGTGTTTGTGGGTAGGGAGGAGTAGAAATGCTTGCATTGTTTTAAACAGCAGTAGCTTTGCACTTCTCAGTAATTGACTTTCCTTGGGGAAAAAAGCATGTGTGCCTCCTAGTTTATTTTTCCCCGCCCTTGTCAAATTAGTGTTTTACCTATGCCCACAAGAACTATTTGAATTGTTTCCTACTTTGCTTTTGCCGAAGGCTGGTTTCCACACTGCAGTGTTGCTCTGCTTGTTTTGAACTCTGATGAGCTCCATAGGAGAAGTGCAGCAGCATACCCATAAATTTAACTTGGGTCTCCCGCTCTGTCGGATGGGGCTCTGTTTCCACAGAGACCAAAGCTTGCGTGTTTCAAGAAAGATATTTTTAGGAGCTGCTGGAAGGAATCCCTTCCTTAATAGGAGAGCAGACTGTAACAGGATTCCTCTTTTTCTCAGAATACTGTTTGTCGTCTTCTATCACATTCTTTTCTTTTTTCCATGTCATTTAGTTTCCCTTTCACTGCTGCTGCCTTATCCATGTCTGCTCTTCCTCTGTTCTTCCGTTTCACTTTCTGTACCACTGTTCCTGTTGCACAAGAATCTAATACCACGAGGGAGTTTGCAGAGAGTGGGGAAGGGGTCTAGCTTTTGCTTAAATGATACTGTATTTTAAAAATAAAATCCCCAGGTCATTTTGTACCTCAGTTGAACGGTGCTTGCTGAGTCACCAGCTGGGCAGCGTTTGTGAAGACACAGAGTGTCACGGAGCCAAGCCCTGGCCTTCAGCTCCAAGAACCTCACACGTGTCAATTATTCATGGCCCTTGCTTATGAGTTGTCATATGTCCTTTGGCCTTGCAATAAATAAATTTTATGTGTAGCTGTTTCTGCTGATGTTTGCGGTAAGCTTGATGTCTCACCTTCTGATTGATGGCCTAATGGTAAAAGGGCTTAAAAAGATAAATCAGTTACTGTAACTCTTCTGTCTTGGAAAGTTGGACTGTCCCTAACTAAAACAGTCCCAGAGATTCTTTTAGTTCTCAGTCAGTGAGAATACAAAGTAGAAAAGACATTTGACCTAATGACAGGCTACAAGTACACTAACTCAGTGTCCCAATACCCTTTTAAGGTTTTTTTTTTTTGGTCAAAATTGTCATGTTGACAATTCTGTGGAGTTGATACTGAATAGTTGTAGCATTTATTTAGTGATGAAGGGTACTTTAAATTCAGAGATCTCTGTGGGGGTTTTTAATGATGCTGTAGACTATATCTGGCTTTAATTGGTGTACTATGAGATTGAGATTTTTTTTTTCTAGAGTATTGCCACAGCAGCAAAGTGCTCCACTTATAATATGAGCTGTTTTCAGAAACAAAATAACATCAAAAGGTGTGAAACTAAAGCAGATCCATGTTGAAGAAAATTGCCATACTAAGGCAATTGTATGTGTTGAAGGCATTCTCTTGCTACTCTATGCTGTCCTGATACCCTGCGAACAAAAGCTCAAACATCTGTTTCCATATCCTGTGTAGATTGTAAACCTTTAAGAAAGGAGACTTTTATCATGATACTGGAGTTCGAGATGGTATTGCAAAACGTACTAGCATTAATATCATTCCATCCCTACTTAAGTGTCATGTAGAGGATCTTGTTCCAGTCCCGTTTGCTTGTATTCCCTGATGTTGATGTGTTTCTGCCCATCTTGAATACGATGCAACTGCTGATAGATCAGCAGATTGGATGCATGTGCTGCCTTCAAAGGTACATGCCTCCAGCCTTCCCCACCCAACAGCCAGAATGAAGTCTGTGAGGACAAGACTTCGCGCCAAGATCCTGTTAACAGGCATACCAAAGTCCTGTAGGCTCTACTGTGTGCTGGACTATTTCTAACAGCAAGGGAGAAAAAATTTTCCGAAAAGAGCTTCAGAACATTTCTTTAAAAACATCAGGCCACGGCTGTGGTGATAGACCACCAACGTGAGCTGCTGCTTGGTTACCGAGGGGATAAAATTTTACTCCAGGGAGATATTTTTATACAGTTGCTTATTCATGTTTCAATAGATACCGAAAGCACCCTTACACTCGGTGGTGTAGAAGTATTAAGAAAATTCCAGTTTCACAGAGGTTACCATCCAGTCTAGTTTTACTTCTTCATAAAACCAGGCAATCTTGATAGCCTGTATTTGGATGATTAGTACTGGATTATTCTTTTTCTATTGTAACTTTAATTATTAATTGATTATTATTCTATTGTAATTTTCTCTTTTGCACATATCCAACCATTTAGCTGCTGGAAAGTCAAGTACTATGCAGGCCTGCCATACACCTCGCCATCAGCTTGGCAAGGAAGTTGAAACCTTCCAAGTGTATGTTTGGTATAGCCTAAGGTTTTGATTTTCATTGTCATAGCAGTGGACAGCAGGACTGTAGACAGTGTAGACTGTCAAAAAGACATGTTCTGCACAAATTATTTTCTACTAGAAATGTGTTCTCTTCTGCACTCGATTGTTCTTTATATGGCTTGCAGTAGGAAGTGGAGTTACACATAGAAATCTTCTGGGTAAATATTTTATAACTAACTGAGAGCTGTGATTTGCAGCTCTCCTAACAAGTTGTGGTGACCAAATGCTCGTTGTACTCTTCACTTCTTCCTAGCCACTGTCACCGCCTTCTGCACCCCTTCCGACTTCTTTCATATTTTGCATACTTTAAGTAAAAACTGAATTAGTATCATCCTCGACTTTTTTGCAGCTGTGAAACGGCACACAAGCTAGGAGAGTTTTATAGACTGGATGGGAATATTGGGGAGCCATCCAGGACTACCTATGAACCCTTCATTTTATAGAATGGTGTATCTTTATTGTTACAAGATAAGCTTGACATTTTTTAAACTGGAAAAGAATGAGGAATAATTTACACTGATCAGAAATTGAAAAAATTAACAGAACTATCAGATTTTTGTCCTCTTTGGTATCTTTAGCTTTCGTCTTTTTGTTCCAGCTGCATGGAATGAAAGGTGCGCAGGGATTAACTACCTCGTTTAATAGTGGAAAAGTTATTAGCCTCCAGAGTATCTAACTGAAATTCCTGAGAGTGACTCTGGATAGCGGGGAAGTCTAATTTATAACTTGCGGTGCTGTGGAGTGAAAGATAAGAGGTGTTCATGAAGATCGTGAAGATTAATGAACAAACTGATGTTCCTTCTTTGAGGATAGCTCTCTTCAGCTTGTGTATTTTCATTATTTACTTTACTGGACTGTTTTAAAGTTTAGACTTGTAAATACATGTCTCCTAGGAATAGATTTTAAAGAGCTACGATGGGTAGGAGAGATGCTTTGGGTATTATTCCCCTCTCCTTTTGTTTTGTTTGGTTTTTTTCATTTTGTGATGCAAAATGTGTTGGGTTTTCTGTGGTTTTTCTTCTTTTTGAAGGGATGTTTCTTTTCTCTACAGGTATGGTGTTAGTCCTGAGAACATTATTCTGTATGGTCAGAGTATTGGTACTGTCCCTACAGTAGACCTGGCATCTCGGTACGAGTGTGCAGCAGTAATCCTTCATTCTCCCTTGATGTCTGGATTACGGGTAGCTTTTCCTGACACTAGGAAAACCTATTGCTTTGATGCTTTTCCAAGGTATGTATAAATGCTACAAAGAGGGTTGTTCTATACTCAGCAAGCTGTTTAGGTGTTTAAAAGCAACTGTTGTGTAACTTTCCAGGGAACTTTATTGATTGTCACCTGCATTTTAAACTTGAGATACGCACACCTTCTAAATCCAAGCAGAGATTCACCATGTAAGAAACAGGCTGATGTCAATCTCAAACTGACATGACTCGATGAACAAATAAAGTCTTTGTGTTTACAACTAATTTTTCTCCTGTTTTATGTGTTATGGGTTGTTAATACCAGAATTCTTATGCTGTTAGGTTTTGGAATCGTAGCTTAACAACTGATAATACACTATTAAGTCCTTCAGGCTGATGACTAAAATTCGTGATTGTACACTCTTAACATCTCAGTCAACTTTGATTTAGAAGGTAATATGATTATCATG
This sequence comes from Phaethon aethereus, assembly GCF_964289735.1. Taxonomy (NCBI): domain Eukaryota; kingdom Metazoa; phylum Chordata; class Aves; order Phaethontiformes; family Phaethontidae; genus Phaethon; species Phaethon aethereus. The sequence goes on from NC_138588.1 coordinate 9,690,694, forward strand.
AAATGGATGTGCTGTTTTTGAGGTGCTTGTTAAAATGTTGCTATAGTTTTACCAGATCAGAGAAAAAGGTATAGATACTTGCTGCTTTTAAAGGGAGAAAACAAGAGAGGGTCAGAGGCTAGAGTGTTAGACTGGTGTGGTTCGCTTTTCAGCTTGGTTCTGCATTTCATGTATAAACTTGAGGGAATGCATTGAGTGTTTCTTTGCCTTTGGTCGTCGTAAGTAAAAGCATTTCTGCATTTTTGGCATGCTGTCCATATCACTGACGATACCAAGACTTGTATTTTGTTCCTCCCTGATGGAGATCATGTAAGATCCTAATGTCTGTGACCAAAATAAAGTAGATTACTGCCCCTCTTGTGGAAGATTTTGAGCTTGTTTTAAGAAGCTGTGGCATATTTTACATACAGAAAGCTATATACAACTGTTTTCAACATAAAACAGTTGCCTTTATAGCCTAGTGTTTCATTTAGAAAAGCAATTGCAACAGTCCTAAATTAGAATGTCCAAATATTTGGGAATAGTAGAGGTCCTGGGAATAGCAGATGTTCTAGGAATCTTTTAAACTGGGTCAAATGAGAAGTTTTAAATTGTGGGAGAATACGAGAGGGGAAGCCAGTCTCTTTACCGCAGTGTATATAGACCTGGCGGGGGCGGCGGGGGGAGGCACAGATAAAAAGCTGTGGTCTGTGAAAGGGAGAAGACAAAGCAGAGACTCACTGAAGTCTTGTGCAAAGCTTGGCTTTGCTTCAGAAGGTCATGTTTGCAATAAGTGTAGTAGGGGATATTCATAGCATTTATGTTTGTTTTATTTTGGTTACAACAGATTAAAATTAGAAGGCGGGGGAGGCCATAGATATAAGTCTGTGTGCCAAAACAGCTAGAAGTAATAGTGACCAAGTGACCAAGTAATAGTGGCTCTCACAGTATCTATGGCCAGTCTCCATGTTTAGAATTCTTCCAAACAGGTTAAGTAATTAAATTGTTGAAGGTGCAGTCAGAATTTGAAACACTTGTACTCCAACTCATTCATCATCCTCAAACCTGAAATCCAATATTTACAAATGCTTCTGCGAGAGGGGAAAAAACAAAGCCTTAAAAATAGCTCTGATTACAAAAGTAACAGTGATTAGCTGGTATCAGCCAAATCAAATAACAGTTTAAAAAAGAAAAAGTGGGAGGGGGAAACAGTGACAACAGATGTACTGTAGCACTGGAGTATTTTGTTCTTGCCCTACTGAGCTGTTCATTGCTGTCAGTCTGACTTCACTTACACTGCAAGCAGTGAAAATAAAAGTGCACTGCTGTTTATGAATGTGTGCAGCTCAACTGTCCGTCTTCACAGTGGGAAACAAAATAGCTCTGTGTGCACCTACAGTGAATTGCTATTATGTGCATTTTATGTTGGGACTCCATGAGAATTTGGTCTCTGTAGATTTTTCTAGCTGCAGAGTGGTATGGCTAAGAATACTAAGTAAGTCTAATGTGCAGTTTAAATACTGCCTTATGAGTTGCTGAGTTGGCAATGGGACGCTTTCCAATTTTCTGCAAAATACAAATACTATCTAGCATAATGGTCTGTGAATATATGTGAAAAAATAGTTTTATTATCTGACTACTAAAGTGAAAGGGGTTTCCTGCAATAAATGGCTTAGTATATAGCCACTAAAATTATGTATAAACATCTCTGTAGCTGTATGTAGCTGATCTGTCTGTCACATCGTGGAACTTGGAGGCAGACCCTTCATGGTCTTAAGACTTCAGTTTATATAGCATGTTGATTATAAAGTATTACATTTGGCTATGATTTGGCTATTAATTAAGGATGAAAATTATGGGGGGAAAAAGTCTGTGTTATTCTGATATCTCTCTTATGTTCTTGGGATGTTTTTCTGTATTCAACATAGTTGCACACAACTCAAGTTCCAGACAGGAAAAGTTAAATAGGCTACATTTACACTTTTCCTTTTTAAATGACATGAAGCCTGTTTTTTGGAGAAGTATTGCGACAGAGACAGAAATGTGTTTACACTCAGCTGTTTACTGGAATACCAATGGCGGTTCTCTAGAATACTAAATGCTGAGATTTATATGCGTGAGGTTTAGTGCTTCAGTCTACATCTTAATTTTTAATTAACTTCATATTTTCATAAAACTGCTTTAAGCCTGTTTAAGTCAGTGTATATTGGCACCTGTGTTTTTTAATCATTTTAAGCAGCCTTGATCACTTTGTGAAATCTCTAGTCTTACCAAAATTGCATGCTTTTGCATTCTTCAGGAGCAGGAAAATCCAAACACCTTTTATCAGATAGTGTAAAGAAATAGACTTGTCCTTCTGTCAAATCAAATATTACTGATACTAATTTTTCCAGCCACTTTATCCCATACCCTGCATAACGTCCTGAGCCAATTCCTCTGTTGTTTGATGTAAGTGGAGCTGGTAGGCAGCTCAGAGTTCGTTAGCACTTGGTGTCTATATACTGATTTGGAATTATTGGTAACTGCCAACATGAAATGTCCGTCTGGAAATAAAAGCTGGTGCCTGCATGAAGACAGTCAGAGAAAGCTGCTGTTTACCACTTCAAAGTTCACGTGCTACCAGCATGCTTCACGGTTGGGGTTTTCTGGTCTGAACTCATAAGTGTGAAGGTGCCTTTGTCACTCTTCTCTTTCCTCTGAGAGGTAGTCACTAGCTATATAAGTGCAGCTGGAACAAAAGGAAAAAAGTTTACTTTAAGGCCATTTTGCAGAGTAAGTTGGTTGCATGACATAAAATCCTATGTGTTTCTTCTGGCTTGTGGTTAAATATCCTTGTGTAATGCTCTTTTCCCACAGTTTTCTTTCTTGCCATTTGAACGTGGACAATCAGTACAAAGAACACATTGTTTTTCTTTAGCTGAAACTGGGGTTTAAAGACAAGTTCAAACCTCAAAGCTGAGGCTTTTTTTTTTTTTTTGCATGAGTCTTATGACCAGAATGTAGTTAATTAGTTCCTAATCTGTTAAATTGGAAGGTGATAATGTGTAATGTGAAGAGTCCACACTGGCAGCATGTACCATGGAATCTTACTTGCCCCTCAGTGGTTTTTGTGGCAGATGTATTCCCTGTTTTGGGGTTATTTTTGTGCCAAACTTTATTTGCGTGCTGCCCATTCAATCTTTCTGTTGTTACAACTCGTGGTATGATGGTGATGGCAGTGCAGGCTCCTGTTTACACGTGTGTTTTGGGAGCAAGCCTTGTTCCGTATAACCTGGGCACAATTCCAGTGCTTTGAGACATTTAAAAGCATGCCGTGGTAACTGGATCCAGTATCAATAGTTAAACTTTCTTTCTTTAATGGTATGAAAGTGAAGGCCCCAACCTGAGCTATGTTTTTCTCTTCCATCCCCCAGCATTGACAAGATATCTAAAGTAACCTCTCCTGTGCTGGTAATCCATGGTACCGAAGACGAGGTAATCGATTTCTCCCACGGCCTGGCCATGTACGAGCGATGTCCACGAGCAGTAGAGCCCCTCTGGGTGGAAGGGGCTGGGCATAATGACATAGAGCTTTATGCACAATACTTAGAGAGACTAAAACAGTTCATATCTCATGAACTTCCCAACTCCTGAAGAAGCCTACCCAATTTTACCTCAGTTACTGTGAATGGAAGAAATTACCTGTTTTTGCACATGCTTTAACTGGATAGCTGTAATAGCTTTATACTATGAAGAAATACCCTGTCTTTAGGGTGTTCTAATCAAACATCTGATGAAATTTGTCTTTTATATCTGGAAATTATTCTACTAATGCACACAGATATGGTCAACTACTGTAATTCCAACAATTTTTAGCTTCGTTGCCCTGAAGGAAGTGGGAATACTAGCTGCTTATGGGGACACTTTTTACCTAGTGCTGTATTAATCGAAGATCAGTTTTCTCTGTCTCACTTCAGATCGTTTATAATTCTGTCCTACAAAGACTTTTTTTCCCAGTGCTCTCAGTGCGGAGAACACAACTGTTATGAGCTACAGCTTGCTCTGAACAATTGGTTTTGGGTTCAATCTAAGGGAGTATTTTCTCTGTAAAGTTTCTAGCTGTGGTATTGTAACTGGAAAGTTATTGTGATGAAGTTTCCCCTCCTCCCTTCTAGTGTTCTTTTGTTAACTTACTGATCTTCCTGAGTAAATTATTTAAATATAATTTTTCCTGAAAATAAACAAACTACTATATGGGGCTAAACTCTGTAACGACCTCTCCATTACCTGTATAAACATAACTGGGATATTCTTAAAGGAACGAGGGACAAAATTGCTTTTGTTTAAAATAAATGTGTAAATTTACTACTAGAAAACTCATTTTAATATTCAGATGGTCTGAATAATAGCCATAACAGACATTTCCTTCTGTAAAGCATTCCTGTAGACTTTTTAAAAGTACTGTACATATTTGAATTTACATTGTGCATAGATTCTTAATTGGTAGTTTTAATTTAAGTCTAGTTACAATAAACTGCAAAATTCTGGTTTGTATATGATTGAATACATTTTGTTAAAATATGTTTTTATCCCTATATTATTTTGCTATTAAAGTTTTATAAAGTTTCCAGGACAAAAAAATTTACACATTTATGTTTTGATGAATTTATGTAACTAAATTTTCATTGAGCTGATCTTTTTAGTTTAGAAGTAATTTGATTCTTTGACACTGGAATCGCACAGATTATGCATCAGAAATGCAAGACACTTAAAAATTGTTACACTACTAGCATAGGTCTAATTTTTCCAAATTTAAAGGCCTTAAATGTACTGTAAGCCTCAGATTGTTGTATAAATTGATTGCGATTGATTGCAGTTTGTGTCCTGTTGCTAGAATGCAACACAGTGATTGTAATGGAATAAAGGATGCATGGATTAGAGCTTGCTGAATTTTGGAATCTTATTTGGTGCATAATTTTCCATACACAAAGTGTAAAGTGCAGATTACGTGATAAAGTAACTTGAATTTCATTATTTAATTCCTTCCTTTCAAGGAAAACTCTCCTACAAAGCCACGTTCCCATGAAGCTTGGTATGTAAATCAAATGGAAAAGATTACTTTTTAAATGGTGTTCAGCTGCGTTTAAGTAACAAAAAATCATGATTCATTGCCTAGAAGAAATGCTTGAACATAGTTGTCACGAGTCCTTATAACAGGGCTGCAGTTAATTGTCTGCACTTCAAGTGTATCTGTCGTTTTTGATTATTCACTTGGCCCTATTAGTGTAAAAGGAGTGGGGGGACATGAGGACAGCCGTCCTGCTCCACGGCATCTGGATCCCTAGAATCTGGATCGGTGTTGCCCAGGCTGGAGTTTGAAATGCCGCAGGCAGCAGGGCCCCCAGGTGTTCTCTTGGTGACTATTCCAGCCAAAATTGGCAGGTTTTGCCTAATCGTCACCTCACGCTTGCGACTTCCCTCCTGTATTTGAAATGTATCTGAATGTTCAGATACATGTCTCGGTTTTTTTTTATTTTGCACCTTTGTAAATCTGCAGTGGATTTTCTTCCATTTCTACATGTGTTCTTCCTGAGACTATAGCCCTGTGGAAACAAAGCTGATGTCTATGGTGTTGATATTCAAGACAATGTTTGAAAATATAAGTCTGTCCATGTAGTGACTTGGGGCATTTTTTACCTTTTAGGCAATGCTTTTTGATACCCACATTGAACTTTGTTGCTCTGAAAGCTTCAGCCTACAGTGTTTCTTTTCCGCATGACCTCTTGTACCTGCCCTTTTACTTTAACGAACTGGTACTTTTAACCTTTTCCTTATAAATTGATTATTTTTCATTAATTACTCATTTTCCAATTCCTGCAGTCCTTTTTGACTTGTCTTTGGATTTGCTTTGCTCTTTGTCAGTATTCCTCTGTTAATGAGAACGCCAAATCTGAATTCAGCATTGTCACATATGTCCCATGGTCTCTGCACATGCAGCCCAAGTTCACAGTATTCTGGCTGAACACGAACTTCCACTTGTCCTCTTTTATTTGTCCAAATCCCTGCCTAACTAATTCTCAGAGGTGCCTCGCTGTTCTGGCTTCTGCGTTGTCTGTTTTACTTTGTGAAATTCATCTACGTTTTTAACTACAGCAATTGTTTTGCTGTTAATTAAAATGTTAATGACCTATCAGTGATTCACTGGTATGGATCTTCTTCCCTCTCTTTTAATTCAATAATTTGTTTACCTATGTGGTCCCTTAAATAATTTTCCTTGTAGCCCTATTCCCATCCAGTAGTTCTTAAACGAATTCTGGAATGTTTATAATTTTCTGACATATCCTTTACACAAAATAAATAGTAGTAGTGAGCTGCTTTATATTGTGAACTTGTGTCAAAGCATCGCTATTTCAGGCATTTCAAAACACTACGGCTGGTCAATATTAGAATCATCCGTTTAAATGCGTAATGTGGGCCTTTACAGGAACTTGTTATGCATATTTTAGAGCTACCAGGGTGTCACTGTAAAAATGGCTGGCTGTGCCTGGATAAACTGTGCAACAGGTCTTCCAAGGGTGTAAATGATAACTAACACTTTTTTTTATGTGGATGCTCTATCCATTTTTCCTGTGTGACTTACCGTCTTTCTTCATGTAGTACAGCTGTACGTGAAGTACAGCTTTTTTTCAGGAAGGTAAGATGTGACACACTTGTTTTTCTGTCACTAGTTGTCTAATGTTTGTACTTTTGAAAAAGCCAGGGGAAAATATTTGTTACAACTTTAAAGGTAGCATTTTCCAAGGAAGTTGATACACATCTGTTTTAAATTTATGTAACTGTTAGAAATTTAACTTGTATTCACACAGAGAACCGTTACTTGTGTGGCCTCTGATGCATTTTTCTTTCTCATTCTTCTGTGCCATTCCCATAACTTCTGGCAACCCCACTCTGGGCGCCGACCCTTTAGCTTTCAAAGTGCCCAAACCTGTATTTACACTTAGTATTGTACACATCTTTTATAAACTCTGCATCGTAGTTGCTTTTTCTAAATTATGCTAAACACAGAAACAACCAATGCACTTTCTTCCACTGGTTATTTGTTCAACAGTGAACCTCGATTGCTCTCATTTGGAAAATGTTTTCTTCCCTAGGTCTATTCTCATGAATGTAAATTCATAGTCTCCTTTAAGTCCATTTAACTTATTTCTCCATATCCAGCCTCCCTCCTTTGTGCAATTAACCAGGCATTTTAGCTCTGCAATGTCTTGTGTTGCAAATGCAGCCGTTTTGTACTCCCAGCACTGGGTAAGGGTGGGGTGGCTCTTTGGTTGTGGGCACTCTGCTATTGGGAACGAGGTCAGGCACAGAAACTACCTGCTCAGTATTTATTGCTTTCGAAGTCCAGCAGTAATTCTTGGATCAGTGTGGGATGAATTCCAGAGCGGGAGCTTGTGTTTCAGCTGTGCAGTATTTGGGTCTCATAACTTTGTTACAACAATGAAAAGGACAAGCTGGTTCTTGCAGCAGTAGAGTGAGTACCAACTCTTCTGATGCTTTGCTTCTGGCAACGTCTGGTTTTTGTAGCTGGGTTCCTGCGGTAACCAAACTCATTTTTCAGAAAGTGTTGGAGTAACATGCTGCTGTATTTTAAAAAAAAAAAAAAACCAAAAAAAAAAACCAAACCAAGAATACCCCGACGCTTTCAGCCTGATACTTGTAAATTGCCCTCTGGCTCCTGCTAAAGCTCCGCGCGCTTTGTGGTGGAGCAGTGTGGTGGCGGACGGCGGGCGAGTTCTGCCCTGGGCCGCTCTGGCCCCTCTGCTCGCTGTGCGCGGGGGCCGCGGAACGCCGAGCCGTGCTCGCTGCTCTGCCCCGCCGGGGACGGGGCTGGAGTCTCCGCGCTGGGCAGGGTCTGGAGCACCGCGGTTCCCCGCGGGGCAGCGCCGCTCCGTGCCGGGGGCGGCAGCTCCCGGTATAACCGCCCCTTGTGCCCAGGTGGGGTGACCTCCTGCCGCGGCCCGGGCAGCCGCCCAGCCGCCTGGGCTCCGCGCCGAGGGGCAGCGGGGCTGGCGGCGGCGCCGGGCTGCGCTCCGCCGGGGCCGGCCGGGCACGGCCGCCAGCGATGCCGCTCCGCCGGGCGCGGCCGGGTAAGAAGCCGCCGCGGGCGGGGGGCGGGCGGGCCAGGGGTGGGGGGCTCTGCGGGGCCAATCCCTCTGTCTGTGTTGCAGGTGGCCCCCCCAGGAGCCCCGCGGCCGCCCGGCTGCTTCTGGTGCTGCTGGTGGGCGTCCGGCCCGGGCCGCAGGCGACGAGCGTCAACGGTCAGTAGCGACGGGGGGACGGTCTCCCCGCGAGCGGCCGGCAGTGGGGTGGGCAGTGCTGGCGGGGAGGGGGTGAGGAGGAGGAGGAGAGGGGAAGGCGGTGCTGCAGCCGCCCCGGGACCGAGCCCCTCGGTGCGTGCCCGGGGCCGGGAGCGCTGCGCCCGCGGCAGCCGCGGCCGCTGCCCCTTAAACCCCGGCGTGGGCCGAGACCGGGCCCGGGCTGCCAGCGGGGGCTGCCCGGGCGGTAGCTGTCCCGGGAGAGCAGCAGGAGCGCGGCTGCGAGGGCTAACCCTTACTTTTATCTGAAGAAAAAACGGAAGGGAAACGCGCCTCTGGTTTCCAGTTTGACTTCAAGACACACAGATGGCGTAACTGACTGTGGCTTTGGAAGTGACTGCTTGCAACGGGCGCTTAATTTATTTTCCCCTTTAGTTCCTCAGGCCGTTTATCATTTAAGGGCTGCCTTTGAAGATGAGACATTGGGGAAAAGTTTTGTTTATTCTAAATAACGTTTTACACAACAGTTTATTCTAGAAAGCTTGCAGACCTACTTAAAGATTTAACATTGCTTACATTTCAAGTCACTCTGCTGCAGGGGTGTCATTAGGTGCACTTAGGGACGCTTTGGGTCTGCCCCAAAGCCCTTTCCCTTCGGCTCAGGCCGGCGCCGGTCAGACGGCAGTAGTGTGTGCAGCCCTTCTCTGCATGGACCATCCTCCCCTCAACACATCTGCACAGGAGAAGAGGGTAACATGGACTCCTTATTACTGGGGTCCTCCTGGAGCTGGGTCCCCCTTCCTCTCTCCTTGCTCCTCCCAGGGATCTCGCACAAGCAGTTTGCTCCCCTCTGTGTCAGCCCATCAGTAAACTCGTGGAAGAGCTCGTTGATCTCTCAGGAGTCTTATGACTGGGGTTCTTGCAATGGCTATTGATCACTCTGAATGAAAGATGCAGTAAAGATGCAAAATGCTTCTTTCACTATGACATATTCCGGAGCTATGCTCTGCGACCTAGTCCTAGCAGTCATATTTTGCAGTTTCTAAGTAATACAATGTTCTATTTCAAGGAACAATTACAGACATCAATGTGCATTTTTATATGTACAGTTACAAGAGAATAGTAGAATACTTAACTAATATGATGACAATATACAAGCAATCACCTGGACCGTAAGTCACAACTACTTGAAGCTGATAACCTTAATCTTGAATCAAATAATAAAAAAAAACACCTGAAGCTTCTCAAACATGCTGGACTGGGATCCACCTCCAGGAAACAGAAGAACATTCTTAAAAATCTTGTTCCCTGCTTAGAAATGAAAAGGAAGGCTGCAGGCACATTCCAGGGCTCCCAGGACGTGACCTCCAGCCTTTAGCAGTATGCCGCTATGTTAAAACGTTAACTATTTCAAACACTTTTTTGCCACATGCAAGTAAGGTTTGGATTCCTTGTCCCTTTTAATTATTAGAGCTTTCTTGTGTGTTTGCAGCCCTACTTGTCATGAAGTCCCAGCCTACTTAGGTTGCATTTAATTGTTTTATTGATCAATTCTCAGAGTGTAAATTGAACCTTCAGGCTCAGCCTGGATGAAGGAGAGCTGAGTAGGGGCACTACCTTAGAAGCAAATTTAAGCTCCAGAGAGTCCCGCTTCTCCCGTACCAGTCCCCTCTTGTCTGCAGGAGGAAGCTACTGTGGCCTTTGAGCAGTCGCAGCTTAACCCTGTTACACCAGGCTAATGGCTTTCATAGCAGGCAGAGACTAGAGACATCACCCAGAAAGCAAAACTGAGCCTTTCATTTAAACCCAGCCTATATCTATCTGAAACCTAGAGGCTGTGCTGGGCCCTAGGGCTGGGCCCAAAATGCAAACAGCCCAGCGGGAGTGTAAAAGTTTCCTGTCTTAGTCATGTATGAAAAAGGCTTTTATAGTCTTTCATAGGAATCTATTTTTCTTAATGTTTTTCAGAAAATGTATATGGAATAGTACATATTCTTTTGGTGATTGGGGTTTTTTTTTAGGAATCTCTACTCTGGAGTGTGTGTATGAATAACAAAGGTAGTTTTCCTGAGCATTACAGAAAACATTAGTTTAAATAAAAAAAAAGACAAATGATCATTGCTACCTTCCAGTACCTAAAAACCTGTCTATCGTAAATCTATTGATGTGGCCTGTCGAAACGTTCAGTAAGTTGGTCAGAGTAGCGTAGCGATCTGTACTGTATCCAGGGCTACAGCAGGATGTTGATAAGTGTAGAGAGAGATATATATATATTTTAAAGAAACAAACCCACCGGGATTTTTTGCTGTTTATGTTTAATAGATTTTACTGTATTTGCGATTATTTCAGAACATAGCCTGAATCCCAACAGTTCTTTGTGGGATATGGATTATGAAAGACTGTTGCACAGTAAGAAAACCCCTCCCGGTACCGTGGGCTCTTACAAACCCTCCAGCCTGTTCAGGAGCAGCTCTCTCCTGAGTCACCAGGGAAGGAGAAGTTTGCCAAGTCAGAACCTGGACCAGAAACCACAAGAAAAGCAGTTGTCCTGCAACATGCTCCTTAAAATTTCCAGATATATTTTAATGGATACCTTTGGTCCTAGCTTGGCCTGGAATCTCTTTCGGTTTTATGACTGTGATCGAGAAGTCAACCTGCCCAAGATTCGTATCAGTCGTCTGAAGATGGCCCAGCACAAGGTGAAGCCGTTCTTGCTACACGAGGTGCTTCGGCTCCTCAGGAATATGGGAGCGTTGTCTGAAGCTCAGCAGTCCAAGGCCTTCTCTCTGCTCAAGAAGCAAATGCTTAAACCAAGGAAAACACCGTTAAAGCCCAAAGTGGAACAGAGTGGTAGGTATATAAGGAGGACACGCGATTTTGATATCTCAAATGCTTTCTGGTGCTGGTTTAGCGAAGCCGTGGGGCCAGGCTCCGTGCTGCTGGGCCGAGGGGTGCCGGCAAGGGGCGGACATCACTGGGTGCAATTCCGTACGCGGTGGTCCTGTGTCGTGCCAGGAGCTGGCACTCAATGTTCCGGCTGAGCGAGAGCCAGGGCGCGGAGTGCTCAGCCCTAAGCAGAAGGTCTGTGATGAGGCGGTAGGAAGCAGTTGCCATCTGCAGAAGAGCAGACACTAGACAAAGGCTGGTACGGCGTGCGGAGGGCAGTCACCACAGCTGGGCCATCATAAGGAGACAATCTGTGCGAGTCAATACAGGCGCTAAGCCACGTTGTGGTAACGTGGTGCCCGGCTCAGTGGGGCTGCCAGGCCCACGGCAGCCTCCGAGTGCAGCTCTAATGCGAGCATTAGCGGTGCGGTGTGCTCCGCTCCCCTGCTCCCGGCTGGGGCTTGCCTGCGGAGATATAGTGACCGTGATGTTAAAAACTTCAAATGAGTTAAAAAAAAAAAAAGTGGAGACTTACAGGAAATGCGGCTGGGAAAAGGAACAAAAAAATAATAACGGCAATACAAAAATCTTATTTGTTAGTTAGTAGAACGCAGGAGCTGAGGGCCCGCGTCCCGCGCCGCCGGGATGCGCAGGCAGGCTTGCCCAGCCCGGGAGGAGGGAGGCGGGGCGGGGCGTGCGGCGCGGGGCGGGCAGCGGCTGTGCAAGGGCGCCGCCTTCCGGCCGCCCGCGGCGCCGCAGGGGCAGGGCGCGCGCCGCCGGTCGCTGCCCGCGTGGCCGCTGTGGGCAGGCGGCGGAGCGGTGCCCGCGGGGGGCTGGGGGGTGTCCGGACGCGGAGGTTTGGGGCAGTCGGGTCGGAGCCGGCGCCGGCCCCGCTGCGGGCGGCCCGGGGCCCGCGCAGCCGGAGGCATCCCGGGGTGCGGCCAGTCCCGGCTCCGTGGGAATGGGGTGCTGCGCAGGGGATGCTGACGCCGCTTCTCCTTCCCCTCTCTGAGCTGTGAGAAGGAGAGAGGAAAGCCGTCCGGCGCGGGAGCGTGCCGGGGAAAAGCACTTACGGAGGAGGAACCGTCCTCTGCATTCGTGTGCGAGATCCGCCCCTGGGCAGAGGTGTTCGTGCTCTGGGAGCCGATTCTCCCACCGCTGACTCATTAGAGCAGCTTTGTTTTCTGCCCCTGCCTTGAAACGAAGCCTCGTCGGTACTTGTTACTGCATGTGACGGTCGTGTCGGTGGTCAAAGTAGTCTTTGCGGCAGGCCGAGACATGAAGCGGTCGAAGTTGCCTCACACCTGGTAGCCCGTTACAGAAAATGACCCGGTTTTGTTTGTTCGAAAGGTAAACTTTGGTTTATAACCAACAATAACACTCAAAGGAGGGTTTGGGTTGGTTAGTTTTGTGAGGAAGAGTTACACCAGCCATACGTTTGAGGCAGCGGGTATTAGTCATGATTTCCCTCTTGCGGGTGTGAGGAAGTTTGGGAATGTTCTTGTGCTGAGGATGTGTCCTGCTGTAAGCTTCAAAGCCGTGCTGCTGCAAAACAGAAATGAAATTTGGAAAAGAGTGAAAGGAAAAGAGTTCAGCTCCCGGGAACCGAACTGCAGATAACAATAGGCACGTCTTTGTTTTCCTTAGAAAGAGACAGGAATCTTTAGAAAAACAGGATGACATATCTCGTCTCATTTACTCTGAAATGTTCTTCCTCAGGCCACTGAAAACTCAATTGGGAGGGAAATGGCACTGAAATCATTCGCCTGAAAGTAGTTCCTTTGGAAAAAGAATCATGCCAGTGTATTTCTGTGGATTTTGAGGCTACAGAGGGGGAAATGGCTTTGAAGGATTTAAACAGTGCTCGCACCTTAAAAATTTGTGGTTCTTGTTCCAGAAAAGTCCCATGTAAACAGGAGTGACTTTGGCTTTGCTGATCATTTCATGAGGCCTGCACAAAGCTTAGCACTAACCACAGCCTGTGTTACATTTATTTCCACTATCACTATGTTAGATTAATCATTGTTGCCTTTTATTTAGATTGCAAGTCCATGAAATTTTTTGCACCGAGTAAATATTTTAAATAAAGATGTATGAGATTTCTAGGGACCTGACAGGTGTAAAATAAATGTTCAAGTCCTCTTCTACCTTAAATCTTGCACTTGTAGAACTGTTGAATTCAGAGAATTTAGTGTGTTTTAAGACAAAATATTCCCATTTGTCTTGTCTTGCCTGAAACTTCCACCGGCAGGTAAATCTTTCTCCAAAAAATTTGAGCACAGCCTCCTCTGCCTCTGATAACAGCTCTGCTTTTCCATGACCTGCATTCATATGTGTCATATTCAGATAAGAAGGAGGCACGACACTGACTAATGCGGCTTTTTTGGAAGGAAAATGACAAAAACTATTTGAGACAGGAATAGAAGTGCCAGCACTAAATGATAGATGAGCAGCCGGTAGCAAAGGTGGCAGCTCTAACGTTTCCCTGTATTTATGGAATATTGAAATGAGGGAGCGTTACCGGGATTTGTTTTGCTAGGCTGGATGCTTATCTTCAGATTCAGCAAGACTCTGGGTCCCAGGACAGGGTGTAAGAGAGCGGATGGGTTTTGCTTAGCGCAAGAGAGTGTTGCTCCCTCTCCGGAGCTGTTGTCTGGAGCGTGGGGCATGTTCGTGCCCCTCACCCACTCCCCTGCTTCCAGTCTGTTCCCATATTTTGTCTGACAGTGCTTGTTCCTTATTAACATGACTATAGCCTCTTTGTGCCCTCCGTCAGGAGAAACCCTGCACCAGAATAAATTTCGGAGGTGACAGATTGGAACAGTTTGAGCAGATGATGGCACACAAATGTCTCTGAGATCGGCAGCACCTGTGGCTTTGCTCCTCTTTGGCTTTGGCCCTGGGCAGGAGCAGTGACTGGCTCTGTTGCCTGCCCGCTCCTGGCTTGTCCTCTCAGGATGTTGGGCTCTGGAGTGGAGATGAGGGATTATGCATACACCCTAGGAGGGAGAAAGCAGTGACCGCAGTAAGCAGTTACCTATCTTTGTGTGTCACCTGCAAGCTCAGTTATGCTGTACTTTAGAGCCTATAAAAAATGTGGTAACCTGGTTATGGAAAACAAACCAGTGTGTGGTGGCTGTTCTGCAGGCAGTGCCATGTCCTCTGAGACTGGAGGCCAGACCTGCAAAAGCCAGGAATGCTGTCCCAGGCCACTGGGGTGAAAGCACATGGGTTTCTTTGAGGCCATGTCTCATAAAAGCAGATTCTAAGGCTTTTCCTCTCTTTCACCGCAGGCTCTGACTGCAGGTTGATTTGACAGGTGATGGGAGGTGAAGTGGCAGACACGTCTCTGCTCACCCACTGTCAGGGGAACTTTTGCAGCCACCGGGTTAGCAGCGTTCTTTGGAGACCTGCCAGACGCAGGACAGCACAGGGCAAAGCACCCCCAGGGGAAGGTGCCGGAGGGGCCAGCTGCCTCCCAGGAAGGGCCAAGGCATGCCAAGCTGCAGTGCCTGCATGGGGTCTGGGGGCTGGAGTGCCTCAGCCCTCTGCCCTGCTTGGGGAGGCAGCTGGCACCCCAGCCGCAGGATTTGCATGGGGCTGTTGAACCCAGCCGGGTGCTCTGGGGTCTGCCCAGAGTCCCTCGGGCCCTCCTCGGGCTGGGAGTCGCCCCGTTCCCCAGGACCCCGGGGATCCCGGCGGAGAGCTCGCAGGCCCCAGGGGCTTGGAGCCCGGGAGGACCTTTGCGTGCGGGCAGCGGGGCCCTCCGCGGCCCCCAGCATCTGGGCGCCGGTCGAGGCTACACGTCCAGGCTGGAGGGATCGTCCCCGGCTGGGAGGAGCCAGCAGCTCCGCTGCTGTAAACAGCGCGGGCAGCGCCAGCGGTTGGAAGATGGATATAAATAGGGAGGCGGAGGGGAGGCAGCCGGAGCGGAGGAGCGGGAGCTGCCTGCGCCTGCCTGCCCCTGCCTCCGCTGCCTGCAGCCGGGGTGCCCAGCAGCGCGGGTCAGGAGCTCCCGAGAGGCGGCGTAGAAAGTTTGCGGCTCGGCCCTGCCGGCGATAGGTAAGCGGTCTTTGCAGCCCGAGTTTGAAACCCGCCGGTGCTTCTCGTCGATCTGCCGCTGGGGTTTTCTCCTCGCCGGCTCTCCGTTCGTGCTGCCGTTTCGGTTGCCTCGCCGTGCCCGGGGTCGTACGGAGTCGGGGAGGGAAGGGGGGATGATTTCTGTTTTCGGCTACTTCAAGTGGAGGAAGGAAAAAAAAAAAAAAAGCCCAAACCCATCCAAAGCAAAAGGTGCCTTTGCGCCGGCCCCATGCAAAGCCGCGCAGGTGCTGCGGGCAGCAGGTAGCGGCTGCGCCGGCGCCCGGGACGCGCCGGCCGCGGGGAGCCCCGGGGAGCTTCGGCTCCTCCCGCCCTCCGCGCCGGAGCCGCACACGGACCCGGAGCCGGTGCCGGTCCCGGCATCGCCGCGGGATGCGTCGGGGAGCAGCGAGCGGCGGCAGCGCATCAGGTCGGTACCGCGCCCCACCGCGCCCCTCCGCGCCCCGCCGCGCCCCGCCGCCGCTGCCGCCGCCGCTCGTCTCTTGCAGGGCGCTGCCCGGAGGCCGCCCCGCACCTCGCCCCGTGGCGACCCGGCTCCGACACCCGTCGCGCCGCCGTGGTGGGCCGGGGGGCGGCCCTACGCCTGGAGAGCTCCGCCGCCTTCCACTCTCTCGTCATCCGCGACGGAGGTAAGCGGGGCCGCCTGCCCCCTCGCTGCTCCCGGGGTGCTGCGGGGGGCGGCCCGGCCGTGCGCGCCGGCGGGTGGCACCGCCCGCCCCCGGCCGCTGCGCGCCCCCAGCCCCGCTCCTCTCCCCTCGCTGCCAGGGAGGCTGGTGTTCGCCGACCGTCCCCACGGGCCGCCCATCACCCTGCGGGCCCGCTACATCCTCATCCGCGACGGCGGGGAGCTGCACATCGGCTCGGAGCGCTGCCCCTACGTCTCGCGGGCCACCATCTCGCTGTACGGGCGAGCCGCCGAGGAGGAGGCCGTGGAGGGCTTCGGCCAGAAGTTCGTGGGCGTGGGTCGCGGCGGCGTCCTGGAGCTGCACGGCCGGCGGCCCCGCTCCTGGACCCTCCTGGACAAAACCCTGCACCCCGGCGGGCTCCGCCACGGCTCCTACTCGTCCGAGAAGCGGTGGGGCAGCCGCGGGCTCAACCTCCGCGTCCTGGACGCCGGCACGGCGCGGGTGCTGGCGGCGGGGCGCTTCGACACCCACCTGCAGCCCGGCGAGTGCCGGCGGCTGCGCGCCTTCCTGGCCCTGCAGGCCCCCGGCAGGGTGGTGGCGGCCGCCGTGGGGGACTCGGCCGCCCGCAGCCTCACGCTGGAGACGCGGCGGCTGCTGCGTGACCGCCTCGGCAGCAGGTTCATCGCCCGCCTGGGCTACAGGTGAGGCGAGTAGCGGGCGGGGGGGCGGGCCCTCCGCGCCACCATGGACAGCTCCGCGCCGGGGCCGCCGCGCCCGCCGGGGGCTCGCCCCGACGGCTGGGCACGACCGGGGGCCGGGCCGAGCTCGGCGGGCAGCCCGGGCCGGGGGCGGGGGGCGAGCGGCGCTGCACCCTCTGCCCAGGCTCTTTGGGGATGGGGGGGTCGGGCTGTCGCGCGCTTTGCTCCTTCCCCGTCTCCTGCAGGCAGCCCTGGGCGCTGGTGGGGACCCTCGGGGGGGATCAGCTTTCCACAGCAGAAGACAAGCGGGAGTACCGCGGGAACGGAACAACGGGGTTAGCCGTAGCCCAAAGAGACTTCCTCACCGACGACGGCACCCGATTTACAGTTACTGCGTTCAGCGGATGGATAAAAGGTGTAGTCTTCCCTGGCGATTGCTTGTCTGCTGTTACCTTGCTCTGCTTTTCTGCCTGCTGTGAATCTGAACAGGGCAGTGATAATAATACCGTAGTCTTCTGCTCGCATGGATGGTGACCAAACTGACAGCGGTACTCTCACAAAGTAACGTTTTAGCCACCTACGAAGGGAAGACACTGACATATTTAATGGCTGGAGCACTTCTATCACAACGAGAGTTATCTAGATAAAAATTAAAGCGGTATGCTCTTTGGCTAATTGCGTGATTCTGTCATACGCAACTCTAAAAATAATTGATTGCTTCATTTTTCAGGGGTGCCTCATAATGGATTTAAAGTGGAAGTGTCCAAAGGAATAATTCTTCATTTGGTGGATGAGGTTACAAGTTGGTTACCTGGCGACAGGATCGTCGTTGCCAGTACAGATTATTCAATGCATCAGGCTGAAGAGTTTAATCTCCTTCCTTGCCCTGAATGTAAAAGTAATCAAGTGAAAATTGATGGTATGAAATATTTCTATCAAGCTGCTCATTTGTGGTAAATATTTACATTGTCTTATCTTTTGCATTCTACACTTACTTGTCTTTTTAGCTAGTTTCTGTCTCATAAACATGTGGGCACATATGAGAGCTGAGGGCCCCAATATTACATTTGGACTTGAAAGTTTGAGCAGGGGCAGCGGTCCTTTGTAGAAGCCAGGGGAAATGCTGATCTCCTCTGGGATCAGATACTAACAACTGGGCACATCCCCAGACTTGGTGATTGCTTAAATGAAAGGTGTGCACTTGCTTAGAACAATGCGATAAGGAAGATGCTGTGCTCACCCTGAATAAAAAGGTTTCTGATTTTCACAGGCAGCCCACTTTATCTTCACATTGGAGAAGTCATCGATGGTGTTGATATGAGGGCAGAGGTTGGTCTTCTGACTAGAAATATACTTATTCAAGGAGAAATGGAAGACTCCTGTTATGGACAAAATCAATGCCAGTTTTTCTCCTTTGACACATTCGGAGGACATATTAAAGTGAGTAATTTCTAACATGTATGCCTGTAAGATGGTTTCAGATTGTTCCTTTCCTGGTTTGTAAACAAGCAACATAATGCATGTAACTACCATTGTGTCTGGGGGAAAAAGTATACTTGTCTGTGAAGAAGGGGAAAGTTTGTTGGCCTGTTTTGCAAAACTAGACTCATGATGAGGCTGTACCATTTTCTTCACCGTGTATACAAAAACATACCCTTCCCTGGGCTAGAGGGGATTTGTCGTCGGCACCACTGTCAGTGGGAAGTTACATAGTTTGTGAGATGTCACTGAAGAAACTGTGCTTCCTGCAGAGCAAACCTGCTCCCTTCATGGCTCAGAGAGGTGCTGGGTCTTGCCCTCTTGTGCCTCCTCTCAGTCGTCCCTTGTGTTCTTGGTGGAGGTGCAAAGTCTTGCTGTTGCAGGAGCTTTGTGTTTTCCAGTTGGTGGGAATTGGGGCACTGTGCAAGTCTGGCCTAAAATCACTTGACAGAGATAAAATTGCCAGGAAATAGAGCCTGGTGGTAAATGCTACCCCTTTCTGTAGCTGGCAGGAGCACGTTGTCTGTAGCCGTCACACACTGCTGTTGCTAAATGCTGTTCATGGTGTTTGGCAGCTGTTCCTTGGCAGCCCCATGCCCGTAGGTGCGCAGCCGCTGGCACACAGCTCTGCAGGTGCTGCGCTGCTGTGAGTCAGAGCCGGGACCTGACACCTCCTTCTGGGATCAGGCCCTGTTTTACTCTGCAAACACATTGCCTAATGAGAGAGAGAGGAAAAAAAAAAGTTTTTCTTTTTGTGTGTGTTTGTGTTGTAATGACTTACTTGGATCTACATTTGTCTCAACAGATCCTAAGGAATTTTAGCTCTGTTCACATGTCAGGAGTGGAATTAAAAAACATGGGACAGCAAATCCTGGGCAGTTACCCTGTGCATTTTCACTTGGCTGAAGATGTGGATGAGAGAGGAGGATACGAACGCCCAACGTACCTTGATAACCTGGCTATCCACCACTGCTTCTCTAGGTGTGTTGCCATACATGGAACTCATGGCCTTCTGGTAGGAGACATATTTTATTAGTACCAAGTTCATTTCTTTGCTTATGCACTGCTGAACAGTAAGAGCCATTTGTGATGCAAAGAGAAATCAGAATATTGAAACAAGGCATTTTTTCCCCAAGAAATGTCCCAACTTGTCAACTTCATTTGACTGGTGTTCGGGTTAGGACTGTTGCTCTGGTGGTGCAGCTCTTTTAAATGAATTTCAGGTCTCATTAATATTATTAAAGGTGTGATCAGATATCATGAAATCTTTGTCATGGTTATTCTGGACAGTTTGAGATAATAAGAACTTTCATTTAAAATTAAAGCACTTTAATTTATGGACTTTGAAGGGACCTGACTGAGGCAATGGACCTTTAATTTGCAAAGGAGGTAAAAAAGGCAGGGGTTGTCCAAGTCAGGGCTATGTGAAATATATCCAAAAATATTCACATGACAAAAGGAATGAAATATGAGAGGGGCAGACCCAAACGGCTGCTTCAGTGCCAGAAAAGCCCTCAGGAACTTGGCTTTGGCCTAGATCTTCACAAGGGCATTGTGGAGAGGAACTTAAAAAAAAAAAAAGAAACAAAACCACAAAAAAGCCTGACGTGTCCCTGCTAGAAAATACAGGTTCCCACTCTAGCCCCAACACGTCCAGCTGCTGTGTGCTCTGCAGGACCCTGAACGGTGTTTTGTAGTCCACGGGCTTTTCCTCATTCACCCGATGTGTGCTCAGGCAGAGACACTCCCTGAACTATCCGTGACCTCCTGTGTTTTTCCTGACAACTTCTTCTCAACCCTGGACATGAAGTTGTGTAAGGCATGACATACATAGATGCACTCTGGTGGGACGCTTGCCTGAAAGGCTTGCCCCGAAAGGATGTATTCACAAAAATGTGATGCTGGACTTGGACAACGGGGAGCACTTTTCATGTATCCTAAACTGGATTTGTATTGTCCAGATCACTCAATATTATTGATTGCCTTATCATATGCCTGATTTGCTTTGGCTGTAGAGCTTGCTTTTGTGTACAGAGCCCTTAGGAGGCAGGAGACTTGCCCAGAATGCGTGGGTATAGTTTAACTCACTTTCTCTTCCTGTTGGTGTTAAACCTCTGGAATTGAAGGAACCTGCCTGGCATGAAAAATTACAGCGTATGTTAATATTGGTCTTGAGAAGAATGGTGCATGGTCTTGCTCTTTAACAGAAGTGAGGTTGTCAAGGGTTTGTCTGGATGCATGTTGTGAAATCAAGAATCCAGCCCCCCCATCTGACTGCTGAGGGCTTTGAGTCCATGAAGCGGCGAATAGATTTTACAGCAAAGGTTAAATATGTGATTCTGTGGAAGAATGATGTGGTTTCAATACAGTCATTAAGATAAAGAGTAATTAAAATGCAATAAAAAGCCTTGCTTTAAAATAATCTGCAGTCCCAGGGAAGAGCATGTGTATCAGAGCAAGGCAGCTAAATAACATAGACGGGTACCCGTTCTAGCATCAGATTACGAAACTTCAGCCCTTGAGGCAGAATAAACCAGACGGGTGTTTTTTTCCTCTCTTGTTTTGAGGGTTTAGAGGATGTAATTGTAGAAGTACATCGCAGGAGCGCGGTGGTTTGTGCGTTGCTGTGTGCGGGTCACGCAGTGCTGCCCGCAAGGCCCTTCTCCCGTCAGCCGCTCCCGCGTGCCAGGCGCGTGCCGCTTCGCAAGCCGGCGGCAGCGGTGCGCGCAGCTGGGCTTACTCACCGTGGCTGGGACGCGGGCTGCGGCGTGCCTCTCGCCGCCCTGGCACGCCTCAGGCGGGCACAGACTGCTGTCGGCTTTCACGTCTGACGCTGCAGTGCATAAAGGTCACGTATATTGTGTTGCTGAACTATATATAATTCAGTGTTTAGAGGCATCTTAATCATCTGGTGTTGGGCACACCAGCGGGGCTGTAGCCCGCGTCCTGGACGGTGTTTCTTGCTGCCACGTACAGTCATATGCTATTGTCGCAGTGCCGCGGGTGGGCTCTTGTTTCCAGGCGTTGAGTTTCTACCTGTGATATGCCAGAATGGATCAGCTGTTGGGGTTTTGATCCAACGGCATGGGCCTTTATCTTTTGATGCAAATGTAAATGATCTTTAAATTATGTTATTTCTGGTTAGGAGAGTAATCAATATAGTTTTGTGTATGTAAGTTTTCAGGGCTGCCATGTGTTTCTGAAGCTGTGATAAATCATATTAACTACAACTAAAATCTGGTTTCGGATACAAGGCTGGTTTTTAAAGCAGCTGTCTGAAGCACAGGTTAGCCAAACTTCAGCTAAATTCAGAAGAATGAAACTCTACAACTGAAATGCCGTATAAAACAGCGGGCAGTTTGCTGTTGCAGTTTCTTTCTAAAAATAGTCTTCGCACAGCTTCTGCCCATCATTTGGAAGAGCAGAAGTAGCCAGGCTTAGTGTTCTTAGTAGACTGGCGAGGACACGTGCATTTTGATCTAGATCCACTTCTTACCGGTGTTTCCAAGACTCAGCTGGTAGGGACACGTTCAGGGTCGCTGCACGTAGGTTCTCTGTTACCCTCCTGGCAGCTCGCGCCGAGCTACTGCACCGGCGTGCAGGGTCTCTCTGGATTTCCAAAACTGTGTCGGTTAGGAGTGTTGTGCCTTATTTTTAAGTCTCTCTTGAACACCGCACCGAGGCAGAAGCAAGAGCAGCAGATGACAAGTTTCGAGCCAGGAAAACAATGAAATCCAATAGAGATACACCTATGGGGACTATACCGTTTGTGACTCCAGATGTTAACTACGGTTGCAGCCCATTAAGGGGAAACCACAGGATATGAATCTGAAATGGATATGGTTCAAGTATCCCTCTATATACAGAAACAACCAAGTAGGTTAATATTAGTTAATCTTGCAGTCTTACGTGGACATAACTCTGACGTCAACAGGAATTTTGGATGCCTGAAGAGTGAATAAATATGCTGACAGGGATCATTTGAGCACAAAGTTAGGTTTCAGTAAGATTTAGTAACAAATAGCTGGCATTTTAACTAGCCTGATTTAGTATTTACATTTAAAAGAAGGATTTCTGAATTTGTCTTCATAAGTCTGTACATCAAAGGAGACTTGTGCTAAGTCCTCTTGCTCAAATTAGGGTTTAATGCAATATCCCTGTGCATGCCAGTTAATCTTAAATAGGCTGAAACAGTAAAGTACCATCTCTGCCCAAGCTGATCGTTAGAGAAATGATGTGGCCCTGCACGTTCTGAGTGGAGGAGAAAGAACAGAAATCTAGTTAATATAACATATTTAATATGGTCCATTTTAAAGAATTCCTTATTTTATTTGGGAATTGTTGCAGGCATGAAAATTTCTTTATTAACCAGGCTAACTTCTTGGTTTATCATGCAAAAGACATTATCTTTATGCAGATATTTACTCCCAACACTGAATTGAATATTCTGTCCCAGAGCTGGGGACAGTTTTAAACCCAGTATTTTGCAGTTTTCCTTTAATTATGCACGTGATCTTCCTCGGAGTAATTTTAATAGCAGTTTTACTGTATAAGAAGATCAGTCCACAGTTACGCAAACCACATGTAGTTTGAGTTAGCTCCAGGACAGGTGCCTGTGGAGGCACTGCTCGCCATGCAGAGGGATGGATAAACCACTCCATGAGTGTTTCGGGAATATATTGATAAGAAAACCACATCAGTCACAGTTCCTACTGCTGTTCACATTGCAATCTATGGCCTCTATACTTTTTTCCAGGTAAAAGACACCATTGGCTACGATACTTTGGGGCACTGTTTCTTCCTCGAAGATGGGACAGAGCAACGCAACACCTTTTATCACAACTTGGGCCTTCTCACGAGGTCGGGGACGATCTTGCCTTCGGATCGCAATGAGGCTATGTGCCTTGCCATCCGCAGCCACGTCTATGGGAATTACGTTCCTGTGCCAAGCACCGACTGCATGTAAGTGCTCCAGGAGCTGTAGTGAGGTTTTGCAGTTATGTTGTGCTGTATAGCTGAGTCCCAAAGAATGCCATCGTGAAAGATTTGAAAGACGCTCTTTGATATTAAATGAAAAATTGTCGCTTTTTCTATCGTTTTTCATTTTAAAATAATTTCAGTACTTGACCATGTTTTGCATGTGAAGATATCTATTAACACCTGCGTGAACCCTAAGCAAGGAATACTTGCTGCCTGTTATTCCTCTCGCTGTTTCCTGAGAGTCATAAATATGTTAGAGCATTTTGCTCGTTTCTGAACCCCTTTCAATTCTTTTTAAGAAGGATGTTGAAGTCTCCATGAAACCTACCTGATAAATGCAAGTCGGTTCAGCCCTGATATAGGCTGACAAAAATAACACTTACTACAAACGGAGGTTTTTTACTGCAAAGGGAGGGCTGAATTAGGGCTGGAGCGTCTAGAGTAAATTGGGCCATAGTACATGAGTGCATGAATATCTAGAGTACATCAGGAGAGTTAGTGAGAATGTAGAGATTAGCATAAACTAATTTTGAGCATCATTTCACAATAAACAATATCCTGCTATAGCTGACCAAAGTTAGCTTCTGTTTTGGAAACCAATGAGCTGTAACATGGGCACTCAGTGGACCCGGGTATTGGCCTGGCTAGTGTTTGTGAGTAAGAACATAATTTAGCCAAGGAAATCTGTATTTTCATGTTTTCTGGAAAAGGATGCAGTGGCCAAACCCAACTTATTTTAATTGACATAAATAAATTATTGATGAAATGCTAAGGTTGATGGTACAGTTAATACAGATTTATTTTGCACCTATTTAGTGGTTCTGTTACTCCAAAGGAGTGTGGATTCTTGATTATGTAATAGTTAAGGTATATAAAAAGTTATTGAAACTTTCTGCGTAGAATGATCAAATTAATTGGTATGGTCATGAGAAAAGATTTACAGTGTTTTTACATGTGGTCTTTATTACTGCAAAAGATGTTATCAAATGAAGTAAGACAACAGATGACAATGTTTTCATAGCTATATCTAGCTTCTGTTTGTGTCACTACTGATCTTCCCTCTGAAGCAAAATATCCTTATTTGAACAAACATCAAAATAATATCTCCTTAATCTCCTGCTTAACGAGCCATTTGGGGCTTGTGAGGATATTTGTTTTGTTTTCTACGTAGAAGCTTCATAAATACATAGAGAATCTCATACCTCCTGCCATTCCCCCGAACTTCCATAAAACAACCCAATAGTTCACCCTTCAGACATTTTCCAAAGATGCATAACTTAAGAAAAAAAAAACCCAGGACATTTGGTTTCCTCAGAGCATGAATTTTGTGTTAACGGTCTCATATAATTTACAATGGGTTCAGCATGTGGCTCCACAAATGAACGTCTGACATCACAAGATGGTTTCTTTTCCTTAAAGAGTATCATTAAAAGGTTGTGTGGAGTTTTAAAGTCAATAGGAGAGTTGTGGCTCAAGTCCAGTGCAGTGCTATGAAAATGTATCCCTTCCTGTTCAGTAACTGCTTAGAATCATTTTGATTTTGATTTTTCAGGGCTGTCAGCACATTCTGGATTGCAAATCCGAACAACAACTTAATAGAGAATGCAGCAGCTGGTGCTCAGGTAAAATAATTTAACAGCAAGAGCTATACTTTGCCTGCAGTTCCCGTATATTCTACTCTTATTGATGTCATTAGCATGAGGGCAATGAATTTCTAGTAAGCCATCGTAAAATGCGAACATGTATTTCTGCAATCTTTGTTAAGAACAAATATTTGCCTACAATTCTCACACTGGTATCTCTCACAACCATGGCTGGAAGTGCTGTGTGGCATGTCTTAGCAAATGTTGATTTTTATTAGTAGTTAATAGTTAAATGTCCAATAAAATTTTATATTTGTATATATAAATATGTATTTTCTCCTTGTTATTATCTCTGATGTTTACCCAAATCATGTTTGTGTTTAATGTGCCTGTATAGGGAAGGCTGTGTTTTCTAATAAACCACCTGAATTTCACCCACAGTATATGCACTTTGAAAACCCGAGTGTGTGTGCCCCAGGGGCCCACTGTCCGTGCCAAAGGATAAGCTGGGAGGTGTAAGAGTATGGGCTGGTGTGTGTCCCCTGGGGCTCACATATGTTTGGCAAGCTCAGGTTAGAAACCTGGCCAGCATAGTGGGAAGCCCTAAAGTCCCCAGGATAACCTGTATCATTAATCGTAGTGTCCCATTTCTCAGACCTCCCTTTGTCTTTTAGGATGTCGGCATATGGTACATCTTCCACCGGGTTCCCACTGGACAGTCCGAGGGGCAATATCCAGAGGGACAAGCAGAACATACCCCCTTGGGAGTATTTTACAACAACAGAGCCCACTCCAATTTCAAGGCATGTGGATGATTTTTATATGTTACTATCAATAAAATAGTATGGCGTAGGGCTGACCGTGTGTGGTGCTCTAATACCAGATGATCGTGGGCATCTTACATTTTTATAACGGTCTTTTAACACTGTAGCAAGGGACAATCAACTTTTGGGGGTGATACTCTTTCTAATGGTTAACGAGGGAGCTGAGCAGAATGGGTCTCCCATTTCAGGTGCTTCGGTCGGGTGCCTGTATTAGAGGGGATGTGCCCAGGCCATAGGTACACCTACTACTAGGTGAGATTTAAGGAATGACAGGCAGGACACTGAGCACTGCTGTTGGCCATAGTCGTGCAAGGATATAAGGGGATGAGCAAAAGTCGTTTGTGCCAGGGCCTGCTCATCACCTTTGAAAAATGAGACCAAAAATTCGGGGGTAATTCCAAGAAAAACACTTTCCCCCAAATATACTGTTGACATGAAAACATAACCTGTAAGCTATAAAAATAATTTCTAACCTATTTCTCAGGATTCTGGATTGAAATCGGTGCTGTTCTCTGTGACTTGTATATTTTACATCTTGGTCCATGACAGCCGCTGCTCTATCCCAAAGCCTTTAAGTTGGCTGCAGCAGCTCATGTTCTCTTTTGACTGTCGGGGGACTCGTCACTCTTTATTTAAAGCCTTACTTCTTGACAACACTCTTTTTCCAAAAAGTTATCAAGAGCTTGGCAGAGTCCCTTATTGCCTTCTGCGAGGGAGAGAGAGAGTGGGAGTCCAGTGCCTCGCTTTGGGTCAGAAGACAGCCCAAGATGCTGATGCATAACATATGGCAGGGCAGTCTCTGTCCCTGCGTCAGCCTGCTGCATCCTGTGCTAATGTCATGCTGAGCGGTGCCAAGTGACACCGAAAGGGAGGAGAAAGCCCGGGCTGCAGCCGCTCGCTGTGCCTGCACGCACTGGCTGCCCACGTTCATTGATAAAAATCTGGGCTCTCTGGTCTCTGTGGGGTGGTCTGTTAAAATAATTGGAGTCATGTGCATTTTCAGGCTGGTTTGTTTATTGGAAAGGGAGTAAAGACAACGAGAGCCAGCGCTGAAGATCCCAGAGAATATCTCACTGTCGATAATGCCAGGTAAGCACATGCTGTATGGCTAAATATTTGGGATAGCTGTACTGCTGCTTGGCTTCTGCATTGTATTTAGCAGATAGTTAATGCCTCATTATGGCTGCAGCATCCGAAAAAAACACACAAGCTATCTCTGATGTACAGAGGCAAATACTTCATAGCTATGCACTGACTTGTTTGTGTTATTGCTGACCAAAAATGATATGTGTGCACTTGGGGTTATGAGGACTAAGCAGTGAAGCACATGAACAGGGATCCAAATCCCATTATTCCATTAGTGGGTTTATAAACGCCAACATTTCTTATTAATTGCTTAAAAGAACTTACATGTGAAAGATGACATAAGAAACTGCTGAGGCTGGTCTAGGATTAAGGAGGAAAATAAAGTAGCCTCAAAGCTTTTTGTCAGCCGCTTTAAAATCCCTGAGCTTCCTTTCGCAGATGGAAGCAGGTAAATTAAGGCCTTTTTCTCTCTCGCTGCAGCCCTATGGGCCTGTGTGAGGAGGATGTGGCAGAAATCAGCCACTGCACCTTGGCTTTTTTCCTCCTCTGTCATTCCCTCTCAATGCTCCCCTATGGCGGAAAGGAAAGGGTGACTGTGCCTCCCTTTGTGAGACTTCCCTCCCCAGGCCACCTCCTTGGGCTCGGAGGTGGCACGTCCCTCGGGACATCAGCTGGAAGAAGTAGGAGGTGAGGGTAGACTCAGAAAAAGCAATGGTGATTTTTTTCCAGACAGGGCACAAGTCTACCATTAACAGCCAGCGTGGCGAGAGATAGCCTGAAAGTAATTGAGAAGTGCCCGATTCCCAGGGTGAATCCTTTTTTCATATGACAGCTTCTCTTTCAGCAGAGAGAGAAGCACATGGAGGTCTCGTCTGTATATGCAAGGAAAGCAGCTCCAATTACTCTGTTATCTTTGGTGAATGAGATTCTTGAAAGTGCCTAATTGATTTTCTAGCATCAGTCCAGGGATTCTCAATGGGCCTTGTAAGGACAATTACAAAAGGACTCAAGTGACTTTGGAAAATGTTTTTTATGCATCTAAATCACACTGAATCAAATTAAGCAGTAACCATGGGCCCCCTGAAGTCTAGCAAGAAATCTCCTGTTGATTTTACTGGGGCCAGAATTTCACCCTTATGGATGTTTCTTGTTTTCTGCTTTGTACCAAAGCACAGAGAGGAAATCAAGCTAATAGCCTGACTCTGACCCAGGGCATATCACCTCTTTAGGCCCATCCTACTGATATTTGGAAGCCAAACGAGGTCTGCCAGGCACGACCTCCTCTGTCTGGGGTTGGTTCCTATGCCTCCTGCGCTGCATTAACTAAGCTCTTTGCTTCAGGTTTCACCCACATCGAGATGCTGATCCTGAAAAGCCGCGAGTTCCTGCCGTGATTGATGGTCTTATTGCTTTTAAAAATAATGACCACGGGGCCTGGGCCAGGGGCGGAGACATTATTTTCCGCAACTCGGGGTAGGTTACTGTAATTACGTGTTATATCATTCCCCTCATGGCAGACATAAATACGCCTGTAGGCCAAATTCGCTACAGACATTCCTCCTCATTTACACTGTTGTGTTTCTTCTGTCCCAGGTTTTCAGACAATGGAATTGGACTCACTCTGGCAAGGTAATTTCTTAAAATCGACCTTCTTCCAATTTTTTCCCCCAGTGTAAGAGGCTCAAGAATGGAAGCTGAGACACTCCCCTGGTAATTCCTGTAACACACAAGAAAACCTCAAGTTTCCCTCCCAGACCACATCAAGTCTTCCCTGCACAGCCATTAATACAAGGGGCAATTTAGCCTTTCATTCTTTTTGCCTCAGCCTGTCTGGGGAATACATCATAATTGCTGAATATTTCCTCTTGGATGGTAGGTCCTGAACCAGCAGACTAAACATCTGGCTCTGCATTCAGGGAGACTCTTCTGCTCTAGCCCAGTGGAGCAGCATCACCCATAGCTCTGTGCTGCAGGGGCAGGGTGGCTGGGATGGTCCCACGTGGTGGCACAGCAGATCTTCTACCTCCTCTGCTGTTGTCTACCATGCTCCTGCTGCTCTCGTCTCAACGCCTCTTGCAAAAGATCCGTAAAAATATGCCATATCCAAAGCCCACTGCAGGCAATGAGAATCAGTGATGCCTGGCTCTCACTTCAGGGATGTAGCTAAAAACTTACAAAGGAACTCCCTCTCTCTATACACACATATATAGGGTAGAGCTGGTTTTACCCAGACTGAGTTACCTGTGTTACTGATGTCCAAGCACTAAGCTACCTCAGCACTAACTTGCTGGTTTCTGAAGAGATTTTAAAGCAAGTTGATATACAAGTGTATGCACTTTCTTCTAAATTAAGAAAGAAATTCTACTGTGTCTGTGGTGTAATTAAAAGTGTTAATTAATTGTTTGTGCTGTGCTGTGTAGTTACCTGGTGTTTCTTCACTTGTAGTGATGGGACTTTCCCAACAGATGAAGGCTCCAGCCTGGAGGTTACACGCTCCATTTTTGTTGGAGAAAGCAGCAACTTCGGCTCTCAGGGAGGTCAAAACAGCTACTGGGGAAAAGGGGCCAATGGAGAATACAGAACACTGCCCAGAAACAAGTGAGTTATTCTTCTGCCATTTCTTCTTGGTGTTAGTGTAAGCTAGAAGAAAAGCCTCAGGAATGAATGTGACTACCAATAAATAATTTATACCGGGTGTTTAAATTTTTGTACAGGCCAGAAATAATAAGCATCTGAATAAACTCACTCTTCAGGCCCACAGCTCGAGAGCATTCTCAACTGAATGTGTTTGATTTCATTTTCTGCTTAATTTATTAGTCACTGGAGAATGGATTAGAGAATCTGAAAGATACCAACTGGCTTTTGTGTAGTGCTTCAGTAGCACAGCGTTGAGCTGATGGTGCAGCTCCCATACACCATGCCACCACCCCTCCTGCCAGTGTAGCTGGGCAAACATGGCCGGTTTGACAAAGGAGAAATCATTTTTTGTTATTGCATCTTCTTTCTCTTTCAATAGCTGTATGTTATTTTCTATTTTGACAGCAGCACAGCCTCCTGCCTAGCAACTGCAGTGCCTACCCACATCCCCATAGCAAGGTGTGCTTCCCCAAGCCTAAATTCTACCCTAATGTCTGTTTTTGATGATGCTCACCCATCATTAATCGCTCTATGATGAAAATAAAATCAAGGAATAAGCATTACTCAGCAGACTCGCTATGCACACAGCCCTGACTATCCACGTCTCAGCCATAAGTGACAGAGGAATGAGGTTTGTGTAGGACAGCAAGAATAATCAGAGCTCTCCTCAGTTATTACCGGTGCTGTTATTTTAATTGCAATTGCAAAAAAGTTCCTCTGCAGTTCAAACAAGGTGTAATCATCTGTGATACTGTTAAGCAACATGTGCTTGGAAAGGAGTATGCCAAAACATCTGATATCTGTCCTTTCATTACGCCATAGTGCAAGATGGGATGTGAGGATTGTACCAGGCCCAGCTGCTGGGATAACAGCTCTGGAAATTTAAGAATTATTTGGTCAAGAAGCACTGTTTGTGCCTGGTGTTTCCAATTGGCAGAGTGTTTCTGGGTCTCTGGAGGCAACCAGTAAGAAAAAACATCAGGGCTGGGAGGAAATCTGTGCCTCAGTGACCTCCAGGCTGGAAAGAGCCTGTGTGCTCATGTGATGTCCATCTTGTGGCTTTCATGTCTGAACAACTCTGTCTGGACTCAGTAAGCACTGACCTACCCTTTCACGCTACTACTAGGCAGCTTCATTACCGTCTGCGAAGCTGATGCAGGCCACCCTTTAATCAAACACAACCGGGGCCAAGAAAATTTGGCACCTTCTCAAAACAAACCATGGAAAGGGCAGGTCCTTACCTGTGACTCCAGTTGTGTCTCCTTCAACTCTGATGCCTTGACAACATGTCCATGGACTGATGCTGCAGAAATTGCTTTTCTATATGAAATGCTGTGGACTAGGTCCTAGGGATCTTGTGTGAAATGGCTTGTAGGGAGAAGAGAAACTGTGCTGCACCACTTGGTACTTGCTTCCAAGGTGACACTTACCTCCAGGGAGTCTGACTGATAATAATTTTTTCAATCATGCTGATGTTTTCCTGAGAAACCCATCTACCCTAGAACAGGGAACCTCATGGCAGTGCTGCCACACAGTCCTTTGGGTCTTCCTCATGGTGATGAACCCCCAGGTGGCTGGGGACAACAATTTTGAACTGCTTTACCCCAGCTTACAAGCCTTATGAGTCTTTTTTTTTTTTGGCTCTTGAGCCTTATCCTGTAGAGGATGTTCAGCAGAGTTTCTTCTTTCATTTTCTGTGTCATGAGCATCCAAATTCCAGTTTGGGGAAAGAAAAGGTCATTTAGCTACTTGTTAATATCTTTCTGTGCTTTCAGGAGAAGACTCAGAGTTTACCCAAGTTTTGAATACAGGATTGTGTTTGTTTTTAAATCTCACAGGACATTTCCTATTCGTGGATTCCAGATTTATGATGGGCCTGTCAGGATGGCAAAATGCACTTTCAAAAAGTTCAACCCAACTGTTGACAGATACTCAAGTGCCATTGGGTTCTTCATGAAAAACTCCTGGCAGATAAGCCCCCAGAATAATGTGTCACAGATCCTGATGGAGAAAAGTGTAAGTAAGAAAAGCAAGAACACGTGCTGATAGATGTGCAAGTTTTTGAAGTCTTTAGAAGCAGTGAGAGACCTATCCTAGAGCAGGAATTTCCAGGCAGTGATGCATGTTACATTGGTGCATACCATTGACTCATTTGGCAACACTTTTTTTTTTTTAATGAAGGTTATTTATAAGCCAGTAAAATGTGAAGGTATCTTATGCTGGGCAGACATACATTAAAAAATCTGCATTAGAGGAAGATTCCACCATGTAGCCAGAAGCCCCAGAACATCACTCTTAGCTGGTGCAACATTACCAGCCTCTATATGCTGAGGACCTGGCCTCAGAGGTTGAAGGGAACACAAATGAGATGTCAGGAGACAGTAAGCTGCAATACAGTTCTTATACTGAAATAAGCAAATGCACTTAGAAGCAAAGCCATGGCCTAGTTCCTGGGGTCAGCAGGGAAATTCCCCTTGAGCAGCGATAGCAGAACGGCTCTGTATCTCTGCCTTGACAGTTGTAGAATGCTGAGTAATTCCCATCCTTGTCCTGGATTCCTGCAGGGATCATGACCCTGCACACTTGGCTTGGGAATTGCTAGATTGCACCTGGCTCACTCCCAGGGATCATAACTTCTCCTTAGCTTTTTTCAAACAAGGTCCATGCTTGTTGGGATGTCCATGAACTGTAGTAACTTTGGCTTGAGGTTTGGCTTTATCTTGAGGAAATTTCCATTGTTCTGGGATTGACCAATATCATTCCCTCTGGCAAGCAGTTAGTTTGTCTGTCCCCTCTCTAATACACTTTAGACCAACAACAGGAGGGTGTTTCATGAAAGGATGATGTTGATTGCAGTCACTTGACTGCTCCTCTAAAGAAAACACAGTTCCTGTGCGTTTCAGTAAAGATATCTTAATTACCTTAGATGCTTTAGGGAGCTTTGGAACAAGAATAAGGGCTAATTTGCCATACCTTCCTTATGTCCTCCCTTGGGGAAATGGTTATAAGATGATCATGGGGAACATGAATGAAAAAATCAACCTAGAACTAGGGAGCGGAGCACAGAGAAAAATGTATGATGAAAAAGTTCGACTGGTGGACTGAAAGAAAGTGGAAATTTTCCTCCAGTAACAGGTGTAGGACTCTGTCCAACTGAATGGTTTCAGACAGATGATGTCTGTGCACATTAGCAAAGGGGATGATTACTTCTTGAATGGCTGCAAATGCAGCTCTTTATAATAGAGTTGCACTGTTTGAGGCCAATGAGCCTGTTAAATATCCCAGCATTTTTTTCTGAGAGGCAGCTTAGTACTGCAACACCTTTAAGATCTGAGGTTTTCAAGGTAAAAATGGCCAGAAGACTTAATAAATACTTCTGCAAAGCAAATTAAAAGAATACTGTGTCAGCCCATTACAAAAAACTCAATGACATTAGCACGATAATTATTTCTTGTATGTACATTTCAAAGAAACATCTATTTCTGAAGTTGGTATTTTGCCAACTTAAAAACCATTTATGTTTGTGACAACCTGCATCCCAGCATTTTTCACTTTGATTCTCTTTTATCTGGATTGAACCCAGATGTGCTAAATCTGATTTCAGACTTGGACCATGGTTAGTTTATTGTTTTGTTGCTAATTGCTATATGGGACACTATGTCTTTGACTAGTTAAGATTAGAGCCTGTAGACTGTTTTAATTAATTTTCCATCTCCAGGCTTCATTTTATTACTTGTTAAAGGGTAGCTAAGTACTAATTCCCTAAAGGACAATCATTTTACAGCTGTTTTTTAAGACGACATTAAACATTACTGCAAGTTGTATAGTGATGACAAAACTATTAGTCATGCTGAACGAATAGTTGTATAATTAATCAGAGCAATCAGGAGATTGGTTAGGCAACAAAATAATACAGCCAGTCAGGTCTTGTTTAATTCCAGCATAAAAATAATGGCCACGTAGAATGGAAGACTTAAAGGTTACCCTCCACAAAAAGTATTCTAGTTGCCTTTCTGTTGACAAACCTAAATGCCACATATTAAGATATCTGTGCATTTATCAATAGCAACATTATTGCTAGGCTTGGTTGTTTGTTTTATAAAGAGTGCTTTTTAAAAGTTATTTCAAAGCGGTGGAAGCAGCAATTGGTCTTAAGCCAGCTGAGGACATAACTGGTAGTCGTGGTGTCCTGTAGATCTAGTTACTGGCAGTCAGTAGGACTTGTAGAGCTCAAGGGAAATGGTCCCAGCTCAGAACAGAGCCATGCCCAAACAGGACACTTGTGCATCATTTCTTAAGAACACCTGACATATCTCTTTTTAGTCTTAAAATAGCAACCCATTCACACTTCTGTCCTTTTGCTGCACAGCTCCTGTAGAGTGAGCTGAGGAGCAAGAGAACTTGTATGTGACCTTTTGGCCTCGCATGAACAAGGCCACCTCCAGCAGGTGCAGAAGACTCACAAAATATCCCAATTCACATCCCTCGCTAATAGTCCTTCTGGTTATTTTTTCCCTGCAGCCAGGAGCTTAGGGTGGATTCAAGCCTATTCTACTCCTAGCTGTGCCAGCATTATGGCATCTCTGAAATCACTTGTGCCAAAGAAATCCAGTGGTCTGTGTCGGGTGGGTTTGTTGTCCTCAGAAGAGTTCAAAGGGGGCAGAACTGGCTCCTGGCTGTGGTCTAGCGACTCCCAGAGGATTGCAGTCCTGCCTAGCTGAGAGACGGGCACTTCCTAATGTTGCCTTTGCTATGTTTAGCCTGTGTCGTCTTAGCGCTGGGTTTCTGCGTCAAAGCAGAAGTTTGCAAACAGTTCATGATGGAAAAAAGAAAAGCAGACGCTGAGTTAAAGTGCAAGTCTGTTAACCCCTGAAAAAGAGGGCAGAAAAAACCCCAACCCCAAAGCCCAAAGAGAATCCTGACCAAAAGGAACTTGCAGGGTGAGGGCTTGCATCACTCCAGCCAAGTAAAAGCCACGCTGTTGAGGGCAGAGTCCTTGGGTGGTAAAGCAGAGGAAGATTCACACTGGCTGAAAGTGGTTTCCTTAAAGTGAAAACAGTGATACAGTGATACGGCTTTTTTGGGCACCTTGTGTCAATATTTGAATTTTACAAAAAGTTGCAAGTTATTATTGATGTTTTCCAGTACATTATTAATTTTTAATATAGAAAGTGTTTTCCACTGCAGTCTTCAGGAATTGTCTGCAGCTGTGTTGGGTGTGCTGCCTTTGGACAGGTTGAGTTAGCATATTCCTAAGAGATTACATGCTCGCATAACCGTCATCCGTCAGATCTCCCTGCCAGGCTTCAGACAGGTAATTCAAGTAACCTTTATACCATATCACTCCCCGGTAGTCCACACCTAATGAAAAGTGGGTGTCTGAACAGTAGTGTGGTAGCTAGACATGACCTGTCTCTGTACCTTCTTCCGGCTCATTCCTAGCTCCACAGGGACATACCTGACGTGCTGAGCCTTTTCTGTGTTCACTTAGAAAAAAAATGGGTGTTGCCATAGCTGTAACTGCAACCTCAGTGCACCCGTATCCCTCAGCGCGCAAAAGTAAGGTAACCTTGAGACTTACAAAAGGAGTGACGCTGCTCGTTAACCTTTCCATTTCGTTTCTGACTTTCAGACTTTATAGAGGAGAATGTTAGAGATCAGATTAGCATTAGCACCAAAACTGTCTGCTGCTGGATGGAAACACTGAGAACGTTAATCAAATGTAAACTGTACTGGCCGCACCTTAGTTTGTTTTGAAGTGCAGCTGACACTGTTCTCCTCTCTGGTGAAGTGCTTTTTTTCATATTCAACTCCAGAAGTGCACTGTCACAAAGTATTTATAGTGGAGCTTTGAGCAGCAACACAGTGTTTACATTTTTAAAAATATCTCCTTTTTTATAAATTAAAATGAAAGAAAAAATCCCCACAACCTTTGGGATCCTCCCACTTTGCCAACTAGCCCTTTGGGCAAAAATTTCTTGCAGTGCAGTAAGAAAAGGTTTCAAAACATTCAAAAATACACATTAAATTTCCATGTGGTTGAGCCTCCTTTAAATGAAACTGCTCCAGGTGTTTGTTTATGATACTCAGACAAGAGCGTGGCAGAAAAGTGGTTCTAGGCTGTAATTTAATTTTAAAGGAATAAAGACTTTTATTCTGCAAGTAGTTCTTGCTGCAGTGGTCATTCTTTTTAATCCAGTGGGACTTTCCATCTAAGTCAGAATCACAATGACCCTCCTATTCTCCTAAGCTGCTCTGTTTATTATTGTTAAAATAAAGCCTTTAAAGCCCTTAGTAAACTTGGAGCCTAATCCTGCTGACCCTAATTCTTATTCATGTGCACAGTCCAATTAAAATGAGTTGGGCTACATGGAACAAATTACAGTCCTTTGGGTCGGCGTGATCCAGTCGCTATTTATGCCGCCTGCTTTTCTATACCCATTGCTGCAGGATTCATTCGCAGTGCTTGACCGGAGTAATTATTTTCTTGATTATTTCAGAACTTAGTCATCCCACACTGTAATAATGTTATCTGCAGATTAAAATATTCCATTCCTTTTTTCTGAATATCTTCAGTTTCCTTATTTTGCTGGAATTTCATATCAGGACAGATTCTTTTACTTAGCTACTGAACAATCTTGAAAACAGAGCTATCTCTTTCCTAAAAAAATTCTTCAGGGGATATATTGGAATGTGCACAAGAGCCAATTCTGAGAATTGCTGTCACTTTCACGAGTTTTATAAGGTTTTAGGGGAACAATTAGAAAAAAATGGGACTCACGGAACTGCTTAGAACAGCCATTGAAAAGATGTGAGAAAATCCACCAAACATCTAGTAGTTTTTGTTTCCTTGATCACAGCTGAGATGTTCCTCAGTAAATTTCATAATCCTCCAGTACTTCGCTACCCTTTGAGTCATCCTCTTCCTTTTGCTACTGCGCAATTTATTGCTGTGTGATTTCAAGGAATACATGGTTGTGTGGGTGCATTTCAAGGAATCAAAAGTCTAATTTTTGTGAACATTTCTCCTGGGATTTAGAAATGAGGGGGAAAACCAATACAGTCAGAAATTTTTCTAAATAGAAGTAGACCAAAACTCTTACTCAAACAATAAAGCTTTCTAGTTCTCCCTGTATCACTATTTTGGCTGTTAAAACACTGCATCCCCAAGTCCTTACTTAGAACTAACCAGTAATTTTTCTTCTTATTTTCTCCTGATAGGTTGGACTAAAAGTGTTTTTTGGCAGATCAGGCCAGTGGTTTGGAAACAATGATAATGATGGTGACAAAATGTCTATCTTCCACGATCTGGACGGCTCCGTGACAGGGTATCGAGACACTTTCATAGGCAGAGCGGACAACTACTTGTTGCGTCATCCCGGGTGTCTCACTGTCCCGCGCTGGAATGGGGTGATGTGCACCGGGAAGTTTGCCCAGGTAATGGGGGGAGGCTGCAGGCAACGTTGCTGGGCGTGTTGGGCGGGTGTCCTCAGATGCTCTGCTGAGGGGTGATGGAGTGAAACCTACTCAACACTCCGTAAGACAAGAGGTGAATAATAAGCTGGGTATAATTTTACTTCTCTCAGTGTTATCTGCCTAATTCCAAGGACTCAGGAAAGCTCCTGTGCAGCGGACTGTAACCCATGGCTATAAGGAGCCCTGTCTCTTCCCATTGCCCACAAGAAGCTCCAAGTTGCAATCCAGTTGGGGGAAAGTTTGGTATTTTCTAGTTCTTGCTTCCAAGCGTTTGTCCACTCTATCATGGGGCTCTGGTGGACAAGTCTGGTGAATCTAGTTTCAGTAATGGAAGTTGTTACTCCTCTGATACATCTCACTGTGTTCAGGATGGTGAAATGGGGTGGTCAAGACACAAACTTACTTCTTATTTCCCATCCAGAAATCACTGGCCAAGGGATGGTCAGTCTTAGGTCAGGGTGGTCTTAAACCTTCAGACCTGTTTTCTTCAGCACGCTTGAGTTAGAGACTTTAACTGAGATGTCAACACCTTGGTAGAAAGGACTGCAAATCCCAGGTAACCTTCCAGTAGGGAAAGAAAGAAAGAGCAGAATGGTAAATGGAGGGGAAAATGTGACCTCAAAATCAGATTGTGGTTCATTGTATGTTGCTCAAATTTCAACAAGACAAGTTCTTTGTGTGTGGGTAGAGCACATTGTAAACACATGATTCACCACAGCTTTCACAATCACCTGTAACAGATTACAAATGGCTCTCCTTGCTCCTCCAATTCTAAAGGATATTAATGTATTTACAAAGGCTTTGTCCTTAATATCCTTACAAAGGATATTAATGTATTTATCCAGGCCTTGGACATTTTGCTGGGTCTCCTCCCTCTTTGTATTGAACAAGCCAAACATTAACAAGGTGTGTGGCAGGTGCGTGCAGCACCACACAGTTTGGGGTTGGAGAGTGGGTACTGGCACCCGTCGTGCGAGATGAGGACCGTTACGTTCTCCCCACTCCTGAGAACAGCTCTGCACTGTCAAATAGAGACTGCAGTGGGGTGCGCTGCCAGATTCGAAAGGCAAGAACGGAATATGAAGTGATCTTAATGGAAGATCAGAGTTCATGAGATACAGCAGGTGTTATTTATTTATGAAGAGTCTTTTGTGCTCTCGGGAGCACGCTGCAAACTCTTGTCTCGCTGGGAGTCGGTAGACACCACTGCTCAGACATCAGCAGGTGCGGCACAGGATGAAACTCTTGTCTGAAGACATTGAAGACTGGGCAGGGTTAAAATGCTTCCCTGAGAGGAGCAGGCTGTCAGGTTTCCCTTTGTAACATGCAGCTTTGTGACCAGGGGATTAGCAGAGCCTGACTTCCTACAGTTGCATCTCAGGATGGATTTCAAACCTAGACTCATGGATTTTCCACATTGGAAAAACGTGGAAGGTGCTTTCTCTGTGGCTTCTCTGCTGTGTAGTAATGTGTGGGCTCGCACTTCGGTTAGTCAGACACAGCACTCTACTCCCCTTTCTCCAAGGAACTTTCTGCATGAAACTTTTGGGAACGCAATTATCTTTGAGACCTCTATGCCTACATAATATGTGCACAGTCAAATCCAGACTATGCGTGTCTCCTTAAGCTAAAAAAAAATTATATGCATTTGCTTCAGTTGCACAGCAGAGAGCAGGAATAGCCGTTTAAGTGTCTAGACACTCGATTTACAATGCCTGGTTTGCTGTTGCCTAGGCAGAAAGAGGATTGGGTTCCGATGAAACACTCCTGTTGAATTAGGGTTTTGCACTTGGCACTTGTGTTTTGCTCTGTGTCTCTAGAGGAATGATACTCTCTGCTCTGGCAACCTAACAGTTAAATTCAGAATTGTAAACAAGTAGGCATTTATATTTTTTTTTTTCTATTAATACTCGCCCAGCTATGGCACTCTATGTGATGAGGCAGTTTTTCCACCATAGAAAATTTCCTTGGCTAGGTTTAGGCAAGCATAAACATTTGCTTCTCTGGGATCCATTATTTACCAGCGTTTTTCAACTAATCAGCATCCAGCAGGATGAGTAAAGTTCATATTAAATGCTTCACTTTATGGGTTTTTGGGTAGGGAAATATATGTGTGTGCAGGGTAGAAGAAATTGGTCCCATGCAGCAGGGTTTGATTTAATTTGGAGGGTATAATTATTGGAGTATTTCAGCTTAACCCTGGTTCTCAGCACCTTGATAAACTGATGATTTGCTTGTGTGCAAATTTATTTTGAGAATAAATGACTGTCATACTTCAGATCAAAAGCCTAAAAGAATGAATCCAATTATGAAGAAAGATGGTTTGCTTTGATCTTAGCAACTCTATTACAAAATCTGTTTTTCTTTTCCTTTTCATGTAGCTCTGGTAGACAAGAACTTTTATTCTTCCCTAGTGTAAGCAGGTGACAGTGTTCTTTCAGTTTAAGGAAATAGTGACTCTTATATTACTGCTGAACCGGGCCCAAGATAGTCAGCCTAGGGATGGGCTACTTGGTGTAGAAAAATGAGATCCAAGTCCTTCAGCTAACATTGCAGCCAGATTTTTTGTGAGCAAAGTGCCTAGAGTTCAGTAATTCCTTTCTGCTTGGTTTCTTTCATTCAGTTTTCATGCTCTTCTTCTCCTGGATGTAATTTGCCCAGGAAAGGAAATGCTTGGGGAAAACCTATTCCTCTGGCAGCATTTCTAGCTCCACAAAGTCCTGGGGACAGACTTTCCTGAGGGCATCTTAATCTGGTGACTCAAGCTGACATTCCCACCTTCCTACAGTTGTTTCATGGCCCTTCCTCCTCACTGTCTCCAAGTAGCATCATGTCACCTTCCACATGTGGTGTCCAAGACCTTCCTTCAGCAGGGAGCACTAAGAAATGCCTCATGCTTTGGCTCCAATGTTGCCTTCCACTACCAAAAAAGGGATCTGGGGCCAGCTTGAAATCTCAAAATTTACACAGGCAAGAACTATCAGGTCTTTCTGTCCTCCCCTCTTCATTTTGGAGCCTGTAGGGTTGACGTTGTCCAAACAAGACCAACCCCTTTGCTTTTTAATGACAGCTGAAACTCTCATGTTGTAACGTAAATAAAAGTGAGGAAGAACATCAAACAGAGAGAGACTCACGGGGAAATCACAAGAGTTGGCAGCACCACATCTTCTGGCAATCTCTGTGAGTCACTCAGACTCCATCAGCAGGGCGCTGAGGCCCTTGGTGTTCCATTGACCTGACTTTCAGCTGTTGCAAAGGCAAGTAATAAAAATGTAGGGAGAGGCTCATCTCATAGTTCTCTCCATGTAGGTAGGTGAGATTTCCAAAGGCACCAAACTGGAGACTCATCACCTGCACTACTTGTTAAAATGTAAATGCAAATTCTAAACCATTTCTGATTTTTATATGAATCGTAAAACAAGTGCCTAGGCTCCCACTGGGCAGCTGAGGCTGTGCACTTATTGTTTCCTCGCAGAATTCACAGCAACTCATCAGTAGAGGCTGTGAAACCTCTCTTTTTTGGTACTAGTTTTCATTAAAATAAGCACAGATTTCGGCAGCAAGTGCTATTTTCTCTTATAAGCTTAATAAGGTGTTAGACAGTCATAAGACACTGACACATAGCTAAATCAGTGTCAGTTTTGAATTAACGAAAAGCCAATACCTTGCTATTATAAAATACTTCAGGAGATGTTGATTTTTCAGCAGTTCACTTAGTCGCTACCTTACTGCAGGCAGCTGAAATAGAAATTCTTCCACTTCTCTCAACTCTGTTCTTGCAATGAATGTTTGCAATTGCATTGATCCTGCATCTCCGAGTTATAAACCTTCAGCTGGTATTCTGTACTCAGTACCTGTGCAGCTGGTGTTGGTACTGATGCTTCTAAACGTAAAGCAAGCAAGAGATGCAGTAGGTAGCGAACCGTTCTTTTCCAACCACAGGCTAAACCATACAACCCCAGGGTACCTGCGATGCTTGAGGATTGTCAGCGCCTCACAGACTGGGAAGAAAGAAAAGCCTGCAAGATATTTTTCAGCTAATGGTGTCCGTATTTGGACAAAGAGGTCCAATTTTGATCTTTGATGTACATTAATGGAAAATCAAGGTAGTTTTGCTGATGTCAGACACATCCTAACATGTTCTAGCATGTCTTAGAGAAAGATACATTTTTTTCCTTTCTGAAAGAATTTTAAGGTCTTCACTTGGAAATTTCATAGAGAAAATGTTTTGTTCTGGGAAATTAAGCTTTTCTGAAGAGTCAAACAACCAGAAGAGGAGAAGGTGTGTTTTGAACTTCTCATTTTGCCCCAGCTTGACAGTTGACAGCATAGCAGGACAAAAGCAATGTTAAAGAAACTAGAAAGCAAGCAAACCTTTTCTCAGTAACTAAGATTTTCTGCTTCAATGTTTTGTATGTCACTTATCTTCATACTCGCTATCAAGTTGAATAGCAGATCCCCCATGAACTGTAAAAGAACTTATCTTCTCAGTTTCACAATCTACTTGGGAAAATTGCCACGCAAGCACAGGGTAATCTGACACATCTTTTTAGCATGAAGTGTTAAGCAGCTAAAATGACAACTATGCCTATTAAACCATCCGGGAAAGTAGAAGGCTCACATTTTATAACATTTTAACTAGTTCTTCTTCTCCTACTACATTAAGCTGTCACCCCCTCTCACATTTTAAAGTGTCTTTATGACCCACTTTCTTCTCTTAAATATTTTGGTAGACCTAATAAAAAATTATGGAGGTGTTGCTAAGGAAGATGGATTTTTTCATTCTAGAAAAAAATATCTCTTGTTACTCTCCTTTTCACTCCTATTGACAAGTGTTTTACCCCTGCAAAGGTAGATACAAGGAAGAAAAGTGGTAACGTTTTCCAAGTTCAGTTCAAGTGAGTAAAGGTGTGACAGAGTGAAGGCTGAGGAAGAAAGAGGCCACGGTGACATCTCAAGAGCACTATGCTGGGGCAGTGGCTGATGTTACCTACCTGGGGCCAGTGGAGCTCAAAGGGTTCTTTTTACTTCATTCATCTCATTGGGAATTAAAAGAAGCCTTTGGTGGATGACTCTTCTGGGATTATTCTGAAGTAATCTGTTGGTCTTGATTGCAGTCCTGAAGGGGTAAAAAAAAAAAAAAAATACTAGGACTGACATGAACAGCATCACAGAAAGGAGACCAGGGATTTAATGGACAGGGATTGGATTCCTCTCTTGTCCCTTTTTCCATCAAATGAGGGGGGAGGCCCAGAGAAAGGGATGAATGGGAAAATGTGGGGTGCTGCTTTCTCTGCAGCTTGGTATTTGCAAGAAGGACCAAGCCACTAAGACTGGTGATCCAGAGCTGAGTCCAATTGCTGCAGGAAACTCACCAGTCAGCCCCTGCTCCCAGTCAGAGTCCTGTTAACTTAGTGGTGTTCCACCTGGGCAAAATAGCCTCTTCATGTAGTATCTGGATTGCTTGATCAGGGCATTTACCTACTCCGACCTCCTTTAGTGATAAACGTTTTGAAAGATCCACCAGATACGTTATTGTATTTCTGTGGGGCTGAAAAACAGATCCTTGGTGCCTTGCAGTTCTGGAAGGCATTCACTCAGTGGCCACTGTTGATGACTGCAGGAGACAAAGTCAGTTTACAAATATTTCTATTAACACAGAAGTGGCATTCTTCCTTGTTCTAGTAATTACTGTTTCGTTCTCAAAACAGCTGTCACCATTATCCTTAATGTCAGACCTGTGAACTTGGTCCCTAGGCACTTGGGGGAAAATGTTACCAACAAATCTGACATGCTTTCCTCATCGTCTTATTGAAGCATACTGCAAACTCTTCCAGCACTTTCCTGAACTCAACAATCATTGTAGTGAGCAGCTTAGGCCATGCATAGTCAACACCCTCCTCCCCCTTTTGTTACACAAATACCTTAAAGTATATAGGAAACTTTTTTTCTTGGTGGTCTGTAATTTAGGAACTTTTGGGGCTCATGGAATGCAGTCTTCCTTTCTTGGCTTATTTTATCATTGGTACATTTAATTTTGTAATAAGTGCACAGCAGCTGCCACCTTAATATTCTCTGCTTGCTGGAGACATGTATTATAAGGAAATAATGTCAAAGTTTGCAGTGATAGGACAGAAACTCTTGCCTCTTATCCAGAAAGACACAAGTGTGCTATTATTTTGCAGTATCAGAGTTCATTCCAACCGTTCTGTATCAGACAATGCTGTTTTGATTGAGAACTATTAACACATTGATGGATTTCAGGTCCAAAGGGACCTTACTGATCACCTGCTCTGACCTCAGCATTTCCCCATCCAGGCGGGGACAAACGAGATTGAAATGTGGTTTATTGCATTGCACATTACTGACTTTCCAGTCATGGTTTGAATGTGAAGGGAAAATAGGTTTTCCTCCTTGGTTTCATAGATTAAAAAAGGTCTTTTAACAGACAGTAAAAATAATTTATTCTTCCTTGATCCATCAAGAATGAGCAAATGGGCTGCTGCTCAGAGATGGTTTGGGGTGAATTATATGATCAGTAATTCAAGCCATCAAGAAAAGCTTGTGTTTAATGCAATTCTGGGATCCACTTTAATCTCCAAAGGTCTGTAGATACCACTCAGGATAGGCTGTCATCATTAAAGTGCAATGGTGTGAAAGGAGGAATGGACTGAATATCCAAGAAACATTTACAACCACTTTTGGATTAATTTTTTTTACATGAAATCCAAATTTTTAACTTGAGCATTCAGCATGAGGCTGCTGAATTCAGAGGTGAGGTGAGGGGCAGGCAGAGATGGCCTGTCTTTTGGAGGTTCTGAGGAGCTCAAACTCAACACCAGGAGCAGGCACAAGTGTAGAGTCCTTCTGGGCATGAAATGGGAACTGGGAGCTGAACTTGCTAGAAACCCCAACTGAAAAAGGCCCATATATAAACCAGTGACAGATAGTCTGTTTTTGCAGAGCTTTCAGTCTGTGTAGTCAAGAGGAAGAGAAGCAGATATGGAGATGTGAGAGGCCAAGGTCTCATAACCCTGCATTAGAATGCGGATATCCTGATAGATAGGGTCTCGCCCTTTCTGCTCGTCTTGGCTTGCATCCTCGGTTGTATCCTTGCCTGCGGTGTTAAAATCTGTTAAGAGAGACTGCTGCCTCCATTTTGATCCACCTCAAAGACAGAAGTTAAGTTTAAAATTAATTTTGCTGGATGAATGCTCATGTAGAAGGTTAGACATTTCTGAGCTAACATGGATTTTTATGTTGGATGTTTTAAATCCTTGATGCAAA
This sequence comes from Phaethon aethereus, assembly GCF_964289735.1. Classification (NCBI taxonomy): domain Eukaryota; kingdom Metazoa; phylum Chordata; class Aves; order Phaethontiformes; family Phaethontidae; genus Phaethon; species Phaethon aethereus. Next base: position 9,734,627 of record NC_138588.1, read on the forward strand.
GAGCACTATTCTGCGCTGTAGGAGAGTGAGGGAAGCAGGATTATAGGTGTCCTTGCCTGTCCTTGGTGCATTTGAAACCCTTCAGGGAATATGACAAGGTGTCTGCTATAACCCCGCATGCCGAGACAGTTTTCTATGACTAGCTGTGCATCCTCGTTTTGCACTAGAATTTAACGTGGGGGAAGCAGGTGAAGATCACCTGTTCAGCCTTAAAACCAATGTTTGAGACATGAATTGGCCTTCATTTGAGTGGTGGCAGGACAGAAAAAGCATACAGCTGGAGTGTAGTTTTGCAACTGGTCTGTAGGGTTGAACTACAGGCCAGGGGCACTTTTTGGTCCCTGCAGAGGAGAGGTCTCTGCTGAAGCCTATGGAACATGGTATTTAGTCTATAAGGTCATATAGTCAGGTCATTGAGTTTTAGCCCCAAAATTTCAGCCTAGTCTGCTGCTTGAGAGCGAAGATGTGGATTCCATTAGATAACTGGACCTAATCCAAAGCCTCTTGAAATAACTTACGAGTTTTCTGTATTTTCAATGGAATAAGCCTGGTTTTAAAGTGCAGCTATTTGAATTCATAAAAAAGAGTTACTTTGCAATATTTCCTTGATTACCCTTTTCCCTTAAGATTTTGAATAGTGAACATTTTTATGGCACTGTACAATTCACATCTCACTTCATGGTGTCCCCACGAATGGCTGCAGATTCTATTTCTATTTTACCTTTTTATTTGAACTGGAAATGTTTCAGTGACTTTCCAAATGTTCTGAGCTCTTCATTGGCAAAAACCATTTATAGGCAATGATGATCAAATGCACATGTTATAGCTGAGCCTGGCTGGTTTAATGGATATATTTGTCATTTTCAGCTTTATATTCAGGCCAGACGCCCTGAGAATCTGACCTTATCCATTGCCAGAGCAGCATACCATTCCCATCCCTTGCGGCTGCAAGGCGTGAACAGAGGAGCACCATACCAGCAGTACCAGCCCGTTGTCATGCTCGAGCAGGCTTATGTCATCCAGTGGGACGGCAGAGCACCTGAGGATATTATCCTGTACCCGATCAACTTCAACAGGTACTGCCCTATGTTGTTAGAAAACGTTCTGTTTTCAGAAGATCCGGAGCTATTTCCCAGGTTATTCACAAGTGACATTTCAAATGTCTCAGCAATTTCTGAGAGCAAGGTGTTAATGGCTGGCACTTACTGATGCAAAGAGATGCCTCTGCTTTCACTTTATTCCAGCTTGTTTGATGCACAGAGACGTTTCTCTTTCCAAAAAGTTTTGAAACAGAATCCAAGTAAGTCCTGGCCTGCTGTCCCTGAAATCCCTCCAGAAGAGCTCTGGCTCTTGTTCGTTTGTTTGTTCTAGTTGCTGCACACATCATTTATCTCCCATATATATAAGGTGCAGAAATACATCAGAATGTGCACAGAGCTTTGCATCTTCTGTAATCCAAACAGCACGGCAATCACTGTTTCTTTTTACATCAAGTTTTAAAACATTAGGACTCAGTACAGCAAAATTGTAGGCTGTGCTGTATTTATTTCCCAAATTTCCTTCTAGCGTTATATAAAAGCAGGGTATATCCATTAGGTTAGGATAGTTTTGGCAAAAGCTTGAACTCTATTTGGTTCCCCTGAACTTTGGAGCTGAAAAAGTTTGGGGAAAAATACTGTTAGTTACCATTATGAAGCCCCATGGGAATGCAGCCAAGAAGGGCAATGTTTCCTCTTTATACATGCCCATTACAGCAAGTGACATATACCTGTTCCTCTTGATTTAAAGATGTAGGTAGCTGTAAGGCCATGACCGAGTCACTGGAGGATCAGTGTTTGGGCACTCCTGTCACAGAGGAATTATTAGAATTAAATCACCGTTTTCTCTATTAATATATCTTTGTGCACTTTAAGGAAGAGGAAAACCCATTAGTCACTCATGGACAAGCTGAGCTTTGCAATTATTATCTGTCTTAAAATGATTAGCTATTTCCTTGCAATTGCAGAGCTAAGTCTTCTGCCGGGTAACTGGTGGTTACTCTATCACTGTGTCAATTAACACTTGCCAAAGCTTTGGCCCACTGTCTTCAAGCACAGATACAAATTTGAAGGCAGCACTGGGTTGTTGGTAAAACTCAGCTTGTACAATTTACTATTGAAAAACCACAATGCGGTTGTGGTTCTCTTTGTCTTGTGTGAAACCAGTTAAGTTATTTGAACAGGGCAAAGGTTTGTAGATTTTTCTGATCCAGAAACAGTTGGCAAGGTGTGTGTTTTGAAGAACTATAAACAAGAAATATACTGTAATGAGGGAAAACCACAATTTTAGTTCATTTGATTTAGTGCGTCTTGCAAAGAAGTAATTGGGAATGAAATGTGTGGCTGCTCTGTGTACACCTCAAGCATGCTGGATGCTAACAACTGTGAAACTTAAGGCTGATGCAGTGGCAATAGTGAAATTGCATGCAAAAACAGAGAAATGACATTCCCGTGGAAGGGTAAAGCAATTGAGGCAAAAAAGAGGGGTTTTGGGTTTGAAGGAAGACAAGTGCCTGCCTAAGCAGTTGCATGTGTGACTTTTATCAAACATAGTTTTCTAATCCTTTTTGTAATGGAGAAAAATCTCAGATTGTGGAGCGCAGAGTAACCAGAGTTAGAAAACCAGGGAAGACTTTTTCCTGTCTCAAGTGGCTTTATGTTTTGTTCGTTCTTTTAGAATCCAAAATACTGAATAAACTGCCAAAAAATGAGCTCCTAAGATAGTAACATCTGTGCAGAATATGTGATGCAAACACAAAAATGTTTGATGAACTTTAATAGCATATTCTAGGATTAATAATTTCATACATAACCGAGTGAACAGCTAAATTATTTTTAGTCTTGTCGTTGTAAAATGATGGATAGATAGATATCTGGGATGCTGCCTCTGCAGCCAGACAGCCCTCAAGCTTCTGGAGTGATTTGCTCTGCACTGGCTAAAGGAAGGTCAGAGAGGAAATAAGGAATTTGACAGAGAGATGTGTACCAGGATTTGGATTTTTGTGGAGGTCAGGCATAGCACTGATGTTGAATACTTGCATGATTAACGCTTTCCCTGCCTCTGAAGCACTGTAGAAAGACCCAACAGAAGTCATGCCAGTTCAGACGTCTATTAAAAGACTGGAACGTCCGGATTCCTGGGGTGGGCAGGAGCTGGTGGGGATAAATTCACATGACTCAGCTGAAATTGGCAGTGTGAGCTGCAAATCTCGTCTGGTGAGTTCAGAGGCACCACTCGGTGGATTTACTCAGCAGAGGAGGACACCAGTTAGAGCACTGTAACCGAGCACATCTCTTTTCTTTCTGCCAAGGGCACCTGAAGGGTTGCTGAAGTACTTGTGTCTTCCTCGCACTGATTCAAACTGTGTTTAGAGTAATTCTTCAGTTTCTTCACTTCCATCGGGATATGTAGCTGAACCAAACAAAATCTCCGCGTGCTGCCATCTGTGGCCATGTGGTGCTGCTTAACGCACACCAACTTCCCTTCCAAAGAGAGATGTGCGTGTTTGCGTTTGTCAGGGTAGCTGTGTCACTAGCTGACTGATGGGCAAACGCAAAGCCATGGTGGAGACCCGCAGGCTGTGTTTTCAGGCTGCTAGGGAACATAGCTGTCTCAGCAGAAACGCCTTTTTAAGCTGTAGATGGGTTGTTTGCCTAATGGCTGGGGGTTTCCCTGTGAGGATGAGAAGGCGGCTGGGTATCTGGAAAGATGTAATGCAGGAGAAGTAACTTCTGAATGTTCTGGCAAATGAACAGAAGGAGAGCGTCAGCTGGAATTTTAATGACCAGGAATGAAGTGTGCTCCAGAACCAGTCCAGATCTGCTGAGGATCGCTCTCACCGGGCATAAAGAGTGTGCAGACCCTTCCTGAACAGAGACCTCAGACCCCTTCTCCATGGGCTTCATCTCTTTGTTGGAGCGCTTTCCACCCCCTCAGAGCTGTTTCTATGTTTTCTTGGGGTTTTTTTCTGCTTTACAGAAGTATGAGAATTATCTGTAAGATGGGGTTAAGGGCTTTCTTCAAAATTACTATCCTGAAGCACGATGGCCCACAGAGGGCTCAAGCTTTTTACAAGAGGGAGGAGCCGCTGGTAAGCCAGGAGGAGAGGATGGAAAACATTATTTGTTTGCAAGTAAGTGCCTCCTCCTTTCAGGTGCTGGAAAACACTACAAAGATTGGCACTTCATAAAGTAAGCAAAGTCAGAAATGAAGTCCTTCAATTTAATGACCTAGGCTTTATGCCTGTGCAAATTTTCTAATCGCAGAAGAAGCTAAAGCAAATACTATTATCAAAGGCACAGTGCTGTTCAGTAAATCAGCCAGGCTTCTTTGTGCTATCAGCACATCTAAAGATAAGAATTAAATCTTCTCAAAGCACATATCTGAAGTATGGTGTAATAAGTTGTGTTGTTGAAGCAGCCTGAAAAGCAGTGGCAATTAGATTAAACATTCCTTGTTTTTAATGAGCACAGGCAAATATCTCTATACTTGGTCTGTTAAGGCTCAGAGGGAAGGGTTTTCCCTTATTAGGGCTCTCTGCTGTGGTTCAACAGAGCGAATTCAGGGAAATGTGAGCAGCTAATAGTATAAAGAGGGTATTTTTGGGGGGTGGATTGCCACAGTCCTGCAAGCAGGGGCTTTCCTTTGTACTCCAGCTCTCCTGACAGATACTGGCTCCAAGGACAGGGCAGGACAGCCTTCCCCAGGCTCTCTTCATCAGCACCCTCTTAGCTTCACCTGGGAGGCTACAGTGAGGCTCATAATATTGATGTTCTTTGGTGTCTTGTTGCAGAAGTTGGATCCCTATGAGAGCCTTTAAAAAAAAAATAACCCAAAAATGGCAGGGGAGGGCCAAATTTCTTGTCAAGAGCAAGCAAAAGCGCAGATGTCCATGTGTGTGCCCGGGCATGCGTTCAGCCTTTCCCCTGCTCCGGTGTTTGTGCAGGGGTGGGCACAGGAGCGCTGCTCGACTCCCGTATTTCCTAGGCTGAGTTCTGCGCTAGGGCTTTTTATCATATTCACCAGCGAATAATCTAAATTATCTGGAAATTCAAGAGCCTGAAATGAGTTTGCGTCTAAATTCTTCATTAAAAATAGTGGATGCTGGGTGATAGGAAGTCTCCAGGATGCTGCAACCCACCCAAAGGTGGAGATTTCAGTGCAAGCAAACATATGCAGCCCATATCTGCACTGAGACTCTAGGGGACCTGTTATATTTGTACTTGTCAGGGTTGTGTAGGTAGGTGTTTTTCCTGTGGCTTCTTATTCAATGCCAGTCTGATTCATACTTTCAGCTACTTGTCATTTTTGCGATTAAATTCCTTAGTGGTGATAAGGCCTGGAGGAAAACAAAGATAATGAGACAAGGCTAGAATGTGCTTGTTGCAAACTTGCCCAGTTTATGGATATTTCCTAAACTGTTTCTTTTTCAGATTAGTTCTAAATGAGCTTTTCCTCTTGCTTCCCAGATTGATAAACGCACAGGAAGACAAAATTAGTATTTCAAAGCGGAGCTAACAGTTTAAGGCTGTGACTGCTTTCGTGTTCTTGTACGTACACGAGTTCTGACCTCGATCCCCCAGATCTGGATGTAATACAAGTAACACCAGCACTATTTCCAATAATAATAAGTAAAGTGCTGCTTGGGTTTCATAGCCTGCTCCTCCTGATAACATCTGTAGTTCAGAGTTAATCATCCACACAACACAGAAGTCAGCAGATATATTTGAATTCCCTTCTGTCTATTTAAATCCCTTAAATTACGCACAGGTCAACCAGTGGATGAAAGCCACAAGATTTTTTTTTTTTTTTTAATTGGAAAGAAGCTAAAACATTTGCCAGGACACCAGGCTGCAGATTGCACTGTTTCTGTACAGCTGGGCCAAAGTGGGTGCTGACATTGCCATGTCCGAGCGACCCTAAAGCCCCGTCTTTGCCGTCCTGCCTGCAGCCCTTGTTGCTCTCCGTCCTCTGCGGCTTGCGCCCACGGCTGGCCCGGTGGCAGCGTCTGGGATTAACAAGGTGACTCTGAGGAGAGATGTCCTTCCTGAGCTGATCACTTTACAGCATGAATTAGAGCAAGGCGAGCATCAGTCCCCAGATGGCCGTGGCAAACCAGGCTGCTTGTCGCATTGAAGCCCGGTGCATGAAACCTGAAGGTTTTTCCTTGCTTTCACCCTTCTCCTGGCCCATGGAGTGGCGCTTGGGGCTCCTCAGGGCCACCAGCCTCTCCTGACATGATGTGCACCCGAGGCACAGCAGCAGGAAAATACAAAATACACAACAGTCAGCGATAGAGTACCTGGGAATGCATTAAAAAAGATACAAAATTAATTGGGATGTGATTCCTCCATGAAAACATGTAGGGTGGGAAAAAGATGATAAGATGATGTACTATATTTAAATGCAGGAAGTTCTTATTTTTGCTTGAATACAATTGTCTGTGAGCCAAATGCTGTCTGAGTCAGACCCAGGTTTCATGAGTATCAGCAGAAATGTACCTCAGGGCAGGATCCTTTCTATAATTTGTTGAGCTTCACAACAGCAAAGATCATTCTTTTTGCCTAAGGAGGCACATGGGTAAAACCAAAGACTTTAATTTATATTAAGAGACGGCCTATGCTTTTGAATTTTTAATGGCATTTCCTAAATGGCAACATTTAGGAAAGGCATTTAAATCCCAATACACACAACTCTAGTTAGCTAAACGCATATCTAACTTGTTACTATCCCCACAGCAAGCGGTCTTCTGGAAGAGTCTATCCTTAATAACAAAGTCTTGAAAAATATTGCTGGATGTTCACCCAGTAGCCATGTTTGTCATCATGGGGGGTTTGAATGTGTTTAATGGACTTGAGTTGAAGGCAGAAAATTAAAAAGAAATCTAGAAAAGAGAAGGAGTGTCAGCTGCAGGGAGCCAGTGGAAATGTGGGTGCAAGGGAAAGAGCTTGAACTGAGAGGAAATGGTGAGGAGGTGGCCAGGTTCCTTGCAGCCCTTTCTCCACTCTTCTCAGCACCTGTGAGATGCATGGGTATTTCTCACACTGTTTTCCAACTAGCATCACTGGTGGGGAGAGGAGGTGGCTTGTCCTAAAAGGTTTTGTGCCAGAGGAGATTCAGCCTGGTGCTGGGCAGGTGCTTGTGAGGTTGGGAGACATTTTTGGAGGGAAAAAAACAGCTGTATGCTGACTGAGAGCAAGGAGTGTTGACCTCTTGTGATTTGTTCTTGGGATGGGTTGGAGGCTGAATAGTGGCTTTGCTTTTTTTGTCTTTTGAAGTTCAAAATTTGGCCTGTGAGAGGCAAACTTACCAAAGCAGCACGTGGTGATTTCTGCTTAGTTCCCATATTATGAACAGGAAAGTTTCAAATTCCCAGTTGTCTCACTCCTTTTGAAAGTTCAGCTCATGTAGTTGTTGACCAAAATGTCAGAGGGGTTGTTTTTAAATAGGAGTAATAACAGTTGGGGGAGACTGACTCACTGGATGAAAGTCTCTTGTTTTTTTGAGCCCAAGGAAAAAATAAGTAACTTTTAGTTGTACTCTACAGTATTCCCTCACTAGCTTACCCCATACTTTCATCAGTGAGATCAGGATTTGGACTGTGCACTTCCATAGTCATCAGCTATGTGACAGACGATGTCAATAAATACGGTGGAGATGTTTTCTAGAGTAATATTTATCACCTTAGAAGTTCCCTTAGCTAAAGTACAGCCAGGACTGACATCCACCATAACCAGCAACTCCAGCACTAGATCATACCCATTTTCCCAGGTCTGATACTCTATCTGATGTAAAGGGGCGCATTCACAATATTGAACAAGTGTTATTTGTCCTCTCCTGGGTGGTAAAGTTTCCAGACGTGCACTCTTTCTATGTTTACCCGGGCCAAATTTCATCTCCAAGTTACATGACTCACTTCACATCCCACCACTCACAAAAGTCTCCCCTCTTTTGCCTGCTTGATCGCGTTTTTCTGAGTGGCTTTGCCTTTGGGAGTTTGGGGTTGAGCTGGGGGTGTTGTTCTGAGGGTTGTAAATGAGGTATGTATGTGTGTACGTGCAGATCTGTATCTACCACATGTCCAAGAACATGAAACCTCCTGCCTGCTTTTTTTTGCTTTTCCCTTGTCCTTTTTTGCTTTTGCTTATCCCAGGAAACCTGCTCATTGCCAAAACATAAGAACACTTTTTTAACACTTTGCCTGATGTTTTTGCTTCACCTGAAAGAGTCAGAACTGCAGATGCCAATATCCTGGTGCAAAAAGAAAGGCTTCTTGGGTTTGTTTCACCCAGACATTTCCAAAAGGAAATAAAGAGGCTAAATACATTCACAAAAATGCATGAAACGCACTGTGGGGATTGTTGAATGACAGTAACAGAGGGGCAGAAGTGTCAGGTTTTATACAGGCTGCTGTCGGCAGACTCTCAAAATTTTTCCAAGTGGTGTTTGAAACTGTTAGGACCCACTGAACACTGATTTTTTGATAGTGCATATTTAGCTTTTCTCCTTCAAATGCCAATTTTAATTTTTCTTCTAAAAACACATAGGAAAATATTGGCCTGATTAAGAACAGGAATGAAAAAAAGAAAGGAGAATGTTCCTTACTTCTAAAATGAACCGAACTTCATCACTAGAAAAGGTTGTGAACACAGTTGCTTAGTTTTGGGATGAAAATATCTTAAACAGCTCGAATTAGTTTCCTACACGTTAACATGGTTTTTACTTAAACCGTCAGCTAATTCCAAAGTCAGATTTTCCAGCTGAGAATATTTTTATTTGTTCCTCTTGCAAGAAATTCCTAAGAATGAAAGTTTTTTTTTTTAAAAAAAAAGTCCTGTGTATTGCTACATTGAGCAGCATTTTGTGTATCGATAGTCTGACTTCCAGCCCTTGTGCTTTAAATGATTTTTTTCCCCTTGTTTGTGCTTGTTTTTAAGCATAAAAGCATCTAAAGCTACGCGTTCCCACAGCATTCAGGCAGGGGTCTGAAATTACTCCGAATTCATAATTTGGGATCTACTGTGAATTCAGTGTTTTCTCTTCTCGCTAGTGCTGCGTGTGTCTCCAAGCCTCCAGGGCACCTGCAAAGATCCCAGCTGATGTGCCGGTACTGAGAGCAGAACAAGGACTTATTTTTCTTATTCTGTCTGCAAATATTCACCCCAGAGTAGCAGCTGGTAAATAAGACAGAATTGCGAGGTTTAAGCAGAGAAGTAAAGCAGGAGCCACAGTTTATTTACCATCCTGAAAAAGATGAAGGCTTCCTGCACTTGGGACCCAGCCAAGGTGGCCAGAGCAGCGGCTGAGGAAGGCACACGGACATCTCTTTTCCTTTGAACACAACGTCCAAGACATGCCATGCCTGATCACTGCTTGTTGCCTGAGGTTGCGTTTCTCCCTTGGTTTTGGCAATGGCTGGAGGACAGGCATCTAACCCCCACCCGCTGGCCAGCTGCAGGGCAGAGTCCTGGGGACCGTCCCACGGTCGCGCTGCTGTTTCTTGCTTTGCTTTTCCTGGAGATGGTGGAGCCTGGTGCAGCCACACAGCCAGGCATTTGGGAGGGTTTATGGTGGATTTTGTACAAGCTGAAGAAACAGACCTGAAGTAGAGAACTAAATAGGAAGCTGTTAAAATACCGCTAAATTAAAGAGAAAATAACCACCTTATTCTTTCCTATATTTACATAAAAGATAACTTCTAATGCCTTCCCTTCTCACATCTCCTCCCAAGCCCTTTGTTGTGGGAATGCACTTATTTCCATCTCTTCCTCCACAAACTCCAAAGTAGGTGCTTTTCATTTCACCCTTTCAATCTTGATATAATTTATTCCAACACTTCACCCAGCCTGCTCACATGCACACTAGGCTCTAGCACTCATATTCCCAAACGCCCCAGCGACCCAAGACGGCCACAGCTGTGGGTTTTTTCACACTGTTTTTTTTCTTTTCTTTCACCCTCCACTTGCCTTTTCTAGTGCCTTTCTTGTTCCCCAGAGAGGTGCAGTCAGTGTAGCATGGCACCAAACCCCGTTCCCAGCATCTGAGGGAGATGACAAGCCCTTTTTTGATGGTGACTTCAGGGGGTGAAATATGCTAACGCAATGCAAATCACCCTTATGAAACAGCCAAATGTCTTGGGACTCCATCCCAAAAATATTCCACAAACATGGCTCTGCTGCATTTCTTTCATTTCCTCTAGTTGGAAGCCAAATCATCTGAAAATATATCCGTTTTCTAGCTGTCCTGTGTTATGACACAGCTGGAGTTGTTTAAAATCTAGAGGGCAGTATCTGGCTTAAGCTGATGGGTCTTTGTGCAGCTTTGATATATTATTCTAGAACAGCCTGTCCCCTCTTCCATCCTGTAGATACTTTTGTTTTGTTTTAATGAGAATACCAGAAAACGACTGAAATAGCTTTGCTTTTGTGCTCTCCGTGTGTAATGCAAAGCAGAGGTCTAGGCCTACAGATTCCCCAATTTCTCCAAAGCGGTTTCCCCTCATTTACTGCTCAGCAGGCGGGGATGGGTGGCGGGTCATTTCGGGGGAGCCTTTGGAGAAACTTTGTCTTCTTCAGCTCTGTAGGGCCTAGAAAGACAGCCGATGAAGGTGGTATTTGTCTTTCTCTAAGCTAAATTCATATTCTCACATTTTAACCAGGAAGCCAGGTAATCAAAAGAATGCATTTAAAGCTGGGATGCTTTTGGTAATGTGAGGAAAGCCAACCATGGTACTGGCTCAGGCACTTTGATGTGGTACGCTGAGCCACTTCAGAGGGTGGAAAGAAAAAAAATAATTAAGCTAATTATTTTGGTATTCATTTTTATTTTCCAAGTGTGAACTTCTTGTGGCTTTCTGCTTTGTACAGTATAAATACATCCCGCAGACAGGAAAGGGTGTTGGGTTTTGTGGAAGATCCTTCCCATCAGTGTCCAAAGTTTACGGTAGCTGCATCTTTTGGCTCTGAATCGTGCAGCAAAGTTTTCTGGTTTGGAGCCAGGTTTCCTCTCCATGAGGGTGATGATGCAAATCACAGGATAAAAGAAAGCTACGGGGGCAATTTTTTGTAAATGTGCGTGCTGAAATTGTGATACACAAGCGTTAAAAGGCTATTTAACTTTACCCTTAGTTATTCTAAACTGACATTGAAGAAAGAGCAGGGGAGAGGGAGATTTTAATGGAAACCATAATAATAAACTTTGCTGCAAAGTGGAGGAAGCAGGTCTCTTTAGACCGTGGCTCTGGTTCAAGTCAGAGATTAGTTTCTAATTCCTGAATCTGTGCCCCCGGTGAAATGTCTGCTGGATGCCGGTTCCCTCTCCCGCAGCAGCTCTGGATGAACTAAAACAAGCCCTGGCTGCCTCAGGAGATGCGAGTGGGTATGTGACTGCTTGTACCGCAGCCTTATGGGACAAGGAAGGGAAAATCTCTGGTTTTAAGCCATCCTGGCACCTGACTCAAAGTCCTCTGAGGTCAGCCGGGGTCCCTGGATCAGACCTTCGTAATAAGCAGCCGTTGTTTCTAGACAAAGCAAAAAAATCTGATTTTCTTTGGCTTTGAGGATTTGTTGTGTTTTTTTAAAGGGGGAAGAAAGCCTCAAAGGACATTTCTTTGTTTTCCCCTGAAGACTGTACTCTTGGCTGCAGACCATCTCTCCTGTACTCCAGTCCTTAAGTGCATTTTCTCTCTTTCCCTCCTCCTCCCCTTTTTGCTGACAGAGGAGACTGGCTGCGCGTTGCCCTCTGCTATCCCAGGGAAGCCGTTTTCCAGGTGGTGGCGGATATCTACCAGCGACGGACAGGGACGGTGCACAGTGTGAAGCACTACCTCGCCGCTCCTTCCCGGGCCAGCGCTCTCAACGGGACCAGTGAGCGGCTCTTCTACTTCGACCGAGCATCGGGGTGAGCCCTGCATTGCCCCTGAGGGTCCCTCAACGAACGGGCAGCAAAGCCTTGGGGTCTTGCTCTTACCAGCCCCAGCACCTCTTTGCTTTCTCATGGTTAAAATTTAGGACCATCCATCTTGCGTGGTCTTTGCACCGATTTCAGGTCAAAATGGATTTACGGGCTGGAGTACCTGGATTAGGTCTATTTCGGTATCACGGAGCCGTAATTTGCATTGCTGTTAAGAAAATGGCTGATTTCTTGCCTGGACTTAGCTCCTTTGAGGCATCCCTGCTGCTCAGATTGCTGCAGGTGTGGGTGCAGTGTGAATATTTGTTAAAATTCACTGGACCCCAAAGGGCTGTGAGAAGGGGCCCTCTCATGACTGCTGCAGCTCCAACACTGAGATAGTTTGGGAAGTTTCAACCTCTTCATATACCCATAAAAAGAGAATTCTAAAATCATCACACACTAAAAATCAGGTTTTGTGAACAAAGGAGAGCACCACAGTGCATCTCTTATTTTGAAGGCATGAAAAGAGTCCTAGAGATCTTGCAGTATCTTTATAAGACTAGGACACCTTTGGTTAAAAAAAACATATTACGAAACTGTGTTTCTCAGTCAGCTAAAATAGGGAGGAAAAAAGTGTTTTGTGGTCTAACCATGGGTCCCATGACGCTTCACCTGACTAAGTAGCTGCTTCAGGAATCAATCCACAAGTGCCAGATTTGAAAATAAGATGGGATATATTTATTCATTCAGCCATTACACATGAGCAATCGAATCCCGGAATGCCTTCCCTGCTGACCGGGCTCCTTGCTGATGGTCAGGTCTCTCTCATGGTAGGAATTGTGAAATAACAGTTTGCTAATTAATCTTCCTTTTCTTTTCTTGGGGGAAAAAAAAGTTGCCCAAATTCTGTAAACAGGTTGTTTACTACTGAATAGCAGGTTACACGTGTGGGTCTGTGGGGGAAGAGCCATCAGCTGCCAGCAGCCATCTAGACACAGTACATGCAGATTGATGGAACTAACCTAACGTAACTCTGGCAGTATCAACCTTTTGGTTCTCACTTTAATTCAGCAGTGATTTTTTTAGCCTTTCGGAGTACAGAAGTTAGGGTATTGGCTTTTTTCTTTTCCTGTTGTTGTTTTTTAGACTTTATTTCATAATGACTGGATGTTCCCCCTTCTTTTTTTAACCCCACTTGCTGGATCCTTGGAGAGGAGCCAAGCTTACTCATTCTTTCTTCCAGACGAATAGAAACAAATACTTAGTTCTAAAAGAAATAGAAAGAAAAATCCCTTCAAAGCTCAAGTATCTTTTTGATCCTGGAGCTGAACTGAGCTGTTTATAAAATTTCCTCAGCCTGAGTTGCACAGTGGACACGATTGAAAACATACTTAGAACAGCTAGACAAAAAAAATGAACTCCGCAGGCCAGAAAACCTGGCTGCCTTTGAGCTTTTGTCATGCGTGCCTAGGGCTAAGCTCTGCCTGCGGGCCAGGATCGGGGAGCCAAAGTGGGGATGCCGGCGCTCCCAGGCGAGCCTGCCTGCTTCTGCACAGCAGCCCCAGCATGGCTGCCGCTCTGCCGCCGGTGCCACCGCGCCCGGGGGCAGCGTGGCATGCCCGGGGGGCCTGCCCGGCGCGGCGGCTGCCCGGCGGAGGCAGCCGAGCGGGCCCGGGTGCCGGGGCTGCGAGCGCTGCAGGCCTTGTCGTGCCAGGATGAGAGAGGAGCTCCACCCGCACCCTTGCAGGAGCCGTTTCGCAAGGGCCGCGCCATGTTACGCGGGCCTAAGACAGAGTTGGTTTGTGATGTTGGGAAATGGGGAGGAATAAGGCATCTTAGCAAGCGCAGACCCTGCCTCTACTCGGCAAAAGCTCTAAGCGCACGGTGGCTCTGATCCCTCTGTTTGCTCTCACTTAGGTACCTATTTGTTCACCTGCAAGCCCACGAAGCTCGGAAAGGACACAGTTACTGCTCTCAGCAAGGCTGTGAACGTATTAAAATCACGGCGCGTATGTACCCAGGGGACTCCTGGAGCTGTGACCCAAACCCCTTCCCGGAGAGGCCAGCAGCTGCCCAGCGCCCCGTGTCCCAGCGCCCGGCTGGGCCGTGCGGGGCGTGTGGGGCCCCGCAGGTACCCGCCGCGAGACACAGCATCTCAGCTTACGCAGTTTATGTGCATCCACATGAGGCCAATCCATTTCCACAACGTATAAGGAAAAGCCGTAAGGAATTCCCACTCGTGAATCCACCCAGCATCATGTTACCTGTGTAAGAGGGAAGGGTTTTGCTCTGAATTTCTGCAGTTTTTTGTACTACGCTTCAAAGATGGCCTCAAAGAAATTGCCCAACTGGAAGCATGTGAATGCACCTTCATGGCACCTATTTTCCCTGTTTCTTTCTTCTAAACGAGAAAAAAAGGAGTCTTGAGAGGGCTCAGATTGGATTAGCTTTGAATTCCAAAGTACCACATTGCTGCTGAATTTCAAACCGAGAAGTAATTCTGATTAATAGGAATAACTGGAAAATTAGAGCCAGGTTTTCTTCTCATTTACTGTAAATTCACCCCACTCTAAATCCTGTAGAAATGTTTCAGGCTCTTACAAATCTGCACATGAGTTTATAACCAGGCAAAATATATGAAATTTATATTCAACTTTTAAACTTACTTAGTGGCAGAGTGACCATCAGAGGTCCCTTCCAACCAGCATTACCACAATCCTTTGATAAATAGTGTCTTAATAATGAGTACTTACTTGTGGACCAGGATCACAGCTTTAAAAAAGAATTCTTAAAGTTTTGCAGTCGTATATATATGAGCATTGGTACTTTGTGTCATTTTGTTGATGAAAACCCATTAGCAAGCCAGTTTTTAAGTTTCTGCCTCTGGTGTAATTGCAGCTTGCTATCACTAGCACACCCTCAGTTAAGTACATAAGGATCCAGATACAGTCTGTCAGCAGGATGGACATACAAAACCACTTGACATCAGCATTCATTAAGGTATGTTGTGTTTTACCGCATTTGAAATGGTGATAAAAGAGGGGGAACTTTATCTCCAAGGAAAGTTACTACAAAATCTTGCTGAGCCTTGGCGGAAGGAAATGGGAAGTTCCCCTGGAAGAGGCAAGTGCATTGTTCTCCCCTACAATTAGCTCCATTAAAGTCACTGGGACTTCGTATTCTATTCAGATGAGGATTTGAGCCTTTAGCAAAGGAGGGGGGGGGAAGGCCTTTTATCACCTCAGAAGAAGAGTTAACACCATCACTCTAATGTAGAGGAAGGGGGGGGAAAGCACACCAGAAGTCATTGTTTACAAAGGATGTGGGGGAAAAAACCCCAAGTTTGTTTTTCTGATTTTCTCTGCTGGCATTGCACTAAAGGATAAACACAACTATATTTCACTACTGAAGGGGTTTGGAGCTGTCAGGTTGTCCCTGCAGATGCCTTATATGTCTGTCTAGATGGTGAAGGGTGACTGGAATCGTGCTTGCAAGGACACTCTCCAGGCTTACATGCCCGTGTGCTACTGAATTATAAGTAATGCTAACAAATGCCAAGCAAAGCTGGTACAGCATCCGTAAGGAGTCTGAGAAGCCAAGATTTCTTGCCTGGTACACTAGTTGCATCATCAAAAATTTATTCAAAACCATCAGCAAGCTGGTGTTACTGGAGGCAGCATCCTCACCTGCGGTGAAGTGCAGAGACCTACGTGTGTGCAGCACTCGTGGGACAGGCATAATATCCTCAAAGCTTCTTTGCTTTTTCTAAAGCTTTAATGCAAAGTATTGTTTTTCAAAGGAAGTTTTATTTCCGACACTTGTACTCCTAGCTGAATTAAAGGCTGGGCTAGGCAAATGATAAAGATTAATGTCTAAAGGAGGATTCTTACCCCAAATTTTAAAAGGTGTGGGAAATTTGGAAGTAAAGAAGTGAAGCAGAGGAGCCCCCACTATGAAAGCACGTGTTTTATTCTTGTTTTGCTGAATGAAATGCAGAAGTTAGAAATGTTTGAAATTTATAATCCAAGCTCCCCAAGGACTGAGCAACCTGGGTGCAGCAGTGCCCTGCTGCAGCTCCCGTGGGGCTGCCTCAGCCCTTCCGCTGGCTCCTCGGTGGCTCTGCGGCGCGGGGGCAAGGCGCACAGCAGGGCTGCTCCTTTTTCCCGCAGCTCACCTTTAGGTTCGTTTGTGGTGGTGGCTGCTCTCTGCTCTGCGTGCATCCAGACTTTGACACACTTCCCAGGCTTAGGACCATGAGACAGCCAGGACCAGGCAAAAGATCTAGTTTGTGTTTCCTCGGCCTCACTCCCCTCTGCCACCCATGGCCTGGACATTTGTGTTTCTCTTACCCTTGAACCCCTATTGCATTCAGCATCCTCTGATGTCTTGCAGAGGCCACTTTTTAACACTTGGCTCCCTCATTCAGTCTGGCCCTATATTCCCTGGAGGCATACACATATCTCGGATTGATGGGACGTATCTGAGCTCCCTGGTGCCTGTGGGCTTTGGACGACTATGTGGATTACAGTGTGGATTACAGATTAGTGTTTATCCTGGGCTCAGCTTTCTGACAGCCTGACCTTGGTATGCTGTTGCTTCCCTTGGTGGAGGCTGTGCAGCGTGTGTCCTCCCACCCCAGCTGTCCCCTGGGGTGCTGGGGAGATGCACCAGTGCCAAGCGCCTCAGAGAGCCTTTGCCTTTCTAAAGGCAAAAATCGTGCTGCATCCTGAGAGGTGTAACCCGAGGAAGGAGCCCTTGCCGTAGAAAAGGAGGAGAGTAGGAGCCACTTGTGCTACAACTTCTTCAAGGCACTGGGGCAGTCCTACCAAGAAGGAGTATTTTGGTTTTGATATTTGTATTTCCAGGGAAAACAAAAGAAGTCCATGTGCTGCCTCTATTCCCCCATCTGCTGTCTCAGCACCTTTCCCTTGCTCCGTGGCCAAATCTACTTTGTCATGTGACAGTAATTTCCCCTGCATGGAAAGAAACTGTATTAAGACTGAACTAAGCAGTTTACTCCCAGGATTCTTGGCTTCCCAAATGTATCTTCCTAATACACAAAAGATGCCGATAACCTCATTTCTCATGTATTTGTACCCCATTGAGAACTAAGGGTTTTGCTTCCTCCTGCCACTGACCATCTATCAGTGATGTCACTTCATCTGTTCTAATTATATGTTTAAAATTATAGGGTCTACACCCTTGATATTTTCCTTGCTTGTGACTCCCTTCTTATGGAAAAGCAGGATCAGTCTGAAGCTCCCCAGCCTGCCTCCATAAAACCTACCCCTGCTTTTTGTTGCAGGTAAATGACAGGGTTTTCCTGTTCAATAGCCGTGGGATATTCTTCGTGGTGCTAGATGCGTGTTCAGGAGCAGTCGTGAGTAGGAGGCACTTTGACACAGTTACTGGTGAAAACGCTGCCAGTGCAATAGCTGATTATGTTCAAACATTTATAAAAGAGAGGTAAGCAAACTGGTGAGAGCCCAGTTCATGTAGCAACCCATGGCTGCTGATAGACAAAGAAAGGAAAATGACCTACTTTCATAACCAAACCTGTGCTCTGAAGAAATCTGGCACAGATTAAATATGTACAAATCCCAAGTATCACCCAGATAATAAGAGAAGCGGCATCTTTCTCCCAGGATTGCACAGATTAGAGCAGACAGAGACAGGTTTTCTCGCAATGTCATTTGCAATCCTGTGTACCTATCCCAGTGTCCAGCAATTTCCTGGCAGCCGATGATTCAGTTTTCCATTTCTGAAAAGAGTTGGCTTCTGTTTACTCTTACTGATTGTTTTTGCCTCTTGTGACAGATGAAAATGATAGGTGTGCCAGATTTTCCAGTAGGATTTTCTTGGGTGCGCCAATGAATAGACCTGCCTGCCTGCGGGCTCTGTTACCTTACATGTGTCCTGGCAATGGTCTGGATCATCTCTGTTTGTGTCTGTCCCACATTCCTTGTGGTTTTATGTGTTGCCACATAAACACGGAACAACAGAGATTTATAGATAAATTCTTGGCTGCTGGCAGAAGCAGGTCAAATAATCAGAAAACAGACTTTCAGTCCAAGACATTTCTGAGCAGTTCATGACCAAAGGTTTGAACGCTCCTGAATTATTACAACTGTATTTATGCACATGAGTGTGTACATGTATAAAATGTGCATGAAGTGACATACATCCATATGATGCCTGTACATTCGGTTTGATTTTCTGGTAGGATGTGTACTTCGCAAGTCTAGGCATTCAGCTAAATGCAGCCAGTTCTGCAACCTGTAATTCATTGTAGGTACAATTCACTGGGGGCTGAAAACACATCTGTGAGGCTTGACTGAAAATCAGACCCAGGACATAGATAGTTTCGGAGTCTCAGGATTGTACAGCAACTGAATTTCTTCTGCAAGCTGAGTGTCATATTCCCATAAGGGATGCACTCACAAACAGTCATTTGTCCTTGTTTCGATTCCATGTGAAGCACAGGTCTAATTTAGGAACATTTAAACTTAGGAAAGGTTACATGTGATTGAAATTTCTTCACTGAGAGAGTGGTCAGGCATTGGAACAGGCTGCCCAGGGAGGTGGTGGAGTTGCCATCTCTGGAAGTGTTCAAAAAACGTGTGGATGTGGCGCTTCAGGACATGGTTTAGGGGACATGGTGGCGCTGGATTAATGGTTGGACTTGATGATCTTGAAGGTTCTTTCCAACCTAGTGATTCTGTGATTCTGTGATTCTGTGAAATCAAAGGGATTTAAGCATGTTCTTAAAGTTAAGCAAGCTCTTAAGTACTTTTCTGAACTGGAGCTTAAAGGTCTTGCAGATTCTTAGTTAAGTAATATTTTGTAATCATGTAGTAATTACTGCCCTTCTTTTCAGATCACTTGTTCTCGTGTGCTCTAGAGATATTGCAGATATGGTGGGGAGCTCTGAAATGTCTGGGTTTACCAGGTTAGGTTTGGCAAAGCCTATTGTCTTCCATAAGGAAGGTAAATGTATTTATTCTACCATGTTTCTTTTGCTTAAGAATTATTGGTGTGTTTCCCTACCAAAAATGTACACACCCCTAGATAGTGCTTATCAATGTATTTCCTACCACAATATGCTGGTGTAACCTAGTAAAAACCTCTTGGCTTAGGGATGGTAGGAGAGTTATTTTGGGGCTTTGACCCTACTTCACCAGTGAGAAGCTGCATGCTGCAAATTTTTCATCCTAAAGGGAGCTTGTTTTTCTAAAAAAAAAAAACAAAAACCAAAAAAACCTTTGATAAAGATTCCATGTCTAAAATTCAACTGCTTTGCAAGGACAACCAATCATAAACTGAAAGGTTGATGAAAAAGAAAATATCCTGAAGTGAAATAGGACCTATTTATTTTTTTGGATGGAATGAAGATGAAATCACCAGTTTTGGAAAGTTCTTGTTACAGTTTTACCTTGGATTGCTGCAAGAATTAGCAAGAAATCCATTAGCCCAGGAAATCCATGCTTGGCTTCTTACTGGAAGACTAGGGGCTATTGAGTCCAGGTTTGGATGAATAATTTGGATGATAAGGAAATCAGGAAAACAACCAACCAGCTTGATTAAGATTTCATCTGTAATCTCTCAAGCAGAGATCAGATGGAGAATTGGCTGTATTTCCAGCTTCCTTTTTTTCTTGGGGGGTTGGGGATTATTTGTTTTTCCCAACTTTACTAAAATTTATATCAATTTCTGGTTCAAGTCTCAAAGCTCATTGCTGTGACCATTCCAGGGGGGCACAACATAGTCTTTACAGCAGAGACAGTGATTTCACTTCAGTGCCTGTTTGATTCCTGAGATGTTTTTTTTTTTCGTCCTTTTAAAAGCAAAAATTTGAGGTTTTCTTTTTGTGTTTGTCCTGAAAACAAAGCCCTGAATACTTTTGAAGGGAATTTTTTGATTAAAAAGCAATCTTTTTTGTTTGTTTTGTCAAACTTTGTTCCCTGAGCCACCTGTGATGCTCTCTTGGGCACAGCACTTCCAAATCATTTTGGGAGCTCAGTTCAGCCTCCAGCCCCAACCACTCCCGTGGCACAAAAAGCAGCAAGCAGGGCCACTGCCGTCCTGGGGACATGCTGGGTGGTAGCCACCTCCTTGCCCTGCCACTTCAGTGGGATGCTGGTGTCTGGTGGCAGGACTAAGCTGCCGCTGGCTGATCATGTGCCGCCCGTTTTGCTTTTCCTAAGGGTGAGGGTGTTCACCCGCACGTCTGCCCGGGTTTCCAGTCTGGGTAATTACGTTCTGCTTCATGAGCTTTCTCCCGCTGGTTCAGGTATGCGCACTGTTTGACTTCACAGCTCCAAAAGCGGTCGCACGTGGGACTGGTCCACGCTGAGCGGGCTGCGTCTCAGGGCAGGCTGGAACGTTTCTCCCAAGTGTCTATTGCTGCTGCCAGGGATAATGCAAAAACACCCCGATCCCCTTGACCCCAGTGGGATCAGGATTTAGGATCTTGTTGCCTGGTTTTACAAAACCTTATTTAAATTAGAAGTGTTTACAGGAATAGTCTCGATCCAACCAGCTGCAAATAGCCTTGGGAGTCTTTGCAGTGAAAAGCATAATATAAACACAAGACATTATTATTAAAATGGAAGAATACATAATGCCTTTGTACTTTGTGACAGCAGAGGACCAGAGCAGAGTCGACATGGGGAATAGTTTAGGCATAACAGGAAGAAACTGATGTAAACTAATAAAAGAAGGATTCAAAGTGCCTAACCATTTTCATGTAGTCAAATATGAAAAAGTACCTATGCTTAAAAATAAAAAGTAAAACAATATTCCTGCTAACTGGGAACCTACCTTAGCTTATTGAAATACCTGCAGATCTGGGGTGCAGTGAGGTTAGGGCTTCAGCAAGGCTTGTTCTCTTTTTCATCACCCTTTTTCCTTCCTAAATGTTCTCTAATTTTAATCCAAGGTAAAAGAGAAGGGCTAAGAAGTTTCCGTGATGTGTGGCGGGAGTCCGTGCTGTGCTGCTAATAAGTGAACCAAGCCATCCAGAGGGTCACCCTCTTTCTGTCTGTTTTTCAGGGAGTTTTGCCATGCTTGGCTATAAAGGACAAGCCAAACCCTCCTGGATTAAAGTCCTTAATCATGCTGGTTATCAGAAAGCTGCTTCTCTACAGCATTATGTTCCCTTGAAGCTGAAAGAATATCAATGCCCAGCTAATGCTGACGAGTCACTAAAATTCACTTTTTCTCAGAACCACCTGGAGCACATCTCTGCAGAGCTGGTGGCATCCCTTGGGTAACACCAGCCAGGCAAAGCCCATGGCTGTCACCAAAACCTGCTCTTGTTTTTACGGGATTGTACCAAACCAATGGTGTTCACTTGTATGTTTTATAACTAATAAATACATTCTCATCTTACCCACTGTGGCAGCTTTATTTTCCAAGCGGTGCCTCACAGGGCAGGATAGGAAAAGCCCATAGGCTGCCCTTTCCGAGGAGAAGTGTTTCAACATATCTACGATTTGGTATCCAAAGGTAAGTTTTAAAGGCAAAAGCCTGCTCTCTGGTATCACAGGGACTGGAAATGAAATTTGGCGTGGAAACTTTAGCAACATCCAGGGAAACAGGTGAACTTCAGCAGAGGTAGGGAATTCTCCCTTCAGTCCTGTTTTCCCTCCATTAATGTCTGCTTTTAAAAAACCAAAGTGTCCATCTGCCTTGGCATCGGAGGTGAACTCGGTAACACCTGCTTGCATCGATGGGTAAGCATGCAGTGATCTTACAATAGTATCTTCTAACCGAACTGAATATATCGGGTGCAAAAGGAGTTATAAATGTGTTTCTATCTGTAGCTAATGACTGGTGAAATTATGTTTGTCCAGCGGATGTGAATATTAATTAAAGACCTACAGGAATAAAACCCAGGATAAAGCATGTGCTGTGTAGGGTAAAGTCTTGCGTTCCTTTCAGACAATGCTCATATTGAGTTTCGGCTCCCATTGAGGGCTGAAATGCTGCCAAGCATTAGCGGCTAATTCTCTTTGATTTTTTGTTTATGCTGCTGATTTTTGAAGTAAAGACAAAAATAGAGCTTTGTGTGCAAACTGAGAAACAACTGATGACCCCAGTGACTACAGTTTAAGTACAACGTTACCCTGAAATGATGACATACTCATTTTTGTTTGAACGTGATATTACTTTATGACAGCAGGGAAGGGGCGGGCGATTTCAGACTATCCATGTTTTTGTCACACGGGTTACTCAAACAGGTAGGTGAAGGCTTTGTTACCAATGTCCCGTCGTTTTTTTGAAATTCTCAGAAATGGCCAAACAAGTCACTACAGGAAAAGGTTAGTGTTTTGTTGGCCAGACTTCTGCTCCCCGGTGAGTTCGTCGCTCTGGCATCCGCGCGCTGGCCAGCTGATATTGTGTCTCTGAGCAGGGACTGAACTCCTTGGCTGGGACGCTGGCCTCCATCAGATGCATACTGCCCGGTGGTCCTTGGATGTGGGGTGAGAAGACACCTGCAAGGTTTACAGGCATAGGAGGAGACCGTGGCTCCATCCCCACACCAGCTAGGGGAGATGTGAGCCGTGTTTGGCCAGGGAAGAGGTCCTGGCTTGCTAGAAAGTGTGAAGAAATCACTGATGCTGCTTGGTAAAGGTAAGCTAAAGAGTGATGCACAGGACATCATGGGCCTGAGCTGGCCCCAGCAGGGAGCAATCGAGGCTGATGCCCTTGGTGGAGATGAGAAGAGGTCCAAGAGCCTAAGTGGCTGGGACTGACCCTCCAAGGAGCTCCCTGAAGTCCTTTTGAACTCCTATTAGTACCTAATTGTTATGATTTCTGAGGCTGTGCAGGGGAAGAAAAGCAAGATGTTTTTGGCTTGCGAGCGTAAGCCCAATACTGGAACAAGTACTTACAGAGCAAGCTTTTAGCTTCTTGGAGATTTATTTGATAATCTGTGACAGGTCCAGACCCTGGATCCCAATAAAACTTTGCAGAGCTCTAACTCCAGGCTGAGACTAAACAATTGGCAAAGGAAGAGCCTGGCGAAGGAAGGAGAGGAATGTGCCTAAACCTCTGAAAAATCTCTATTCCTCCTCCTGCCCCAGAAGGAGAGCAAATGGCAAATGTCCTGGAGAGGAAGGCGTGGAGCCGTGGCAAGCCAGATGCAAACAGTAAAGTACCACAAAAGCAAAAAGAAAAATATTTACATCCTGATGCATTTATTTGGGTAGTTAAAAGCAGCAGTTTGAAGAGAATTCAGGATGCTGTGATCCTCTTCGGCCACTGCACACACTTTCCTTACCTTGGGAGGGAAAAAAGGCTTCAAAACCAGGGACACTCTGCAGAGGGTACAGTTCCTCCATGGACCCTTGGGACATTCAAGAGAATATTTTCAAAGGCTGCTGCTAACTTGGCATGCACCGGGAGTCTGTGTGTGTGAAGCTGCGGGGGTAAGTGTTGCGTGGGAAGCCGTCATATTCCTTCCGGGGATTTCCTGAGCAGGAGGATCTCCACCCGCATGCTGGAGTCCACACGGACTGTGCGTGTCCACATGGACCTCCAGCTAATCCGGGCACGTTCAGTACATCTAATGCATTCAGGATATACAGACGTCCTGCTTATCCCCAGCGCATTTCTGCAGTGGGAGCATAGTACCTCTGGCACTCCCTGGAAGCACAGCTGGGCTGTACACTGAGTTATTGTCGGCAGGCACAGCAAAGTCAGTGCACTCTGAGGCTCCAAAAATGGGGTTCAGCTTCCCACCGCTCTGATGCTTTGAAAACTTTATGCGGTAGATGGGGGCTGAATTCAGAGAAACGCTGAGCACTTCGAAAGCATGTGAGACTGGGAGTCAGTGAGCCTCGGCTGGGTGGAGTGATGTGAATTGCAAATGGTTTTGTTTTAGCTGAGCCAAAAATTGCTTCCTTTCCCTTTCAAGGTCTGTAAGCCTGTGCAAAAAAAAGTTAATTCTGAAAAAAAACCCATAGCTTTAAAATAACTCTTTTTCCCCCTTTATTTTTGTCCCAAAATAGGTTGCCAATATTGCAACAAATTTGCAAACACCTTAGTTTCCTTTAATTTATTCATTGTAAAAACTTCCTCTAACTCCTGCTCCTCATTCAGAATCTGTTCTTATGAATGTCAGGAATCAGGGAACTTGCAGTGATCTTTATATGCAGAAGATGTGAGCAGAACCTTCTTCCTTGTAGGGAAAGATATTGGATAAATTCATAAGAAACCAAGATTCATTGGGAAAAAAGTCAGAGTACGGCTTTTGACTCCAGTATTGATTATATTGAGAAGTAAAGCCTGTCCCTGAGTTTAATCCTGCTCTACTTGCCGGTAAAACGTGCTGCCGTCACGTGCTGGGGCCGAGGAAGCATTTTCATCAGCAATCCCTAGAAATGCCTTTGTTTATTTGCACGGCCGCCCGAAGGCTTTAGCCGTGCTTGTGGCCGGGCGTGCGAAGGCTCCCCGGGACAGGAACGTCACTGTGGCAAGAGCTGGCTTGTCCTCAGGTCAGCAAGGAATCAGAAAATTCAAATCCATCTCCCCAGCTGCGGCGAAAACGTAAAATTCCTCAAGTGGGGTGAGAGGGCAGTCGGTGCCAGGCGATGTCAGCAAGAAGGTAGCAGAGGCGCTAATTAAACAGCTCCTCCCTCTCTCAGGAATCAGCTTCCAAATCGATGCTGGCTTCTTTGCGTATGGATGAGGAAACACGCAGCCAGGCTTCAGACCTAGCCACCAAACCACTAAGACCTCGGCATCAGCGGTGGCGGTGGAGGGTGCGGTTTGGCCAGCCGGAGCACGAGGGGTGCACCGCAGCCCTGGCACTGACCCGCCAGGGCCTCCTGCAGCGTCTCGCCTTGCGGAGACGGTCCCCGGGGAGCGCAGATTTTACTCACAGGTCCTCTCAGGGACCTGTGCGAATTAGCGTCTGCTGCGAGTTCACCCTCCGCCAGGCTAAACCGCAGCTTTTCCATGTGAGCTTTCCCTGCCCTTCTCCGGGGACGGCCCCGGGCCCCCACTTTGCCCCCGCGCGGGGCTGCGACCCCTCTTGCTGGGCGGTTGCAGCAGTAGCAGCTGCAGACAGGTTGCAGGCAGGTTCCTTGCTCCTGCTCGACGTCTTTTCCGGGGGCGATCAGGCAGCTGCTGCTTTTCTCCCGCCCTTGCTGCGTTCGTAATGGACGGCTAATGCTCCTGTTACGCCCTGCATTGACATACCAGAAAGGAGCCGTGTCTTCAGGTGCTGAGGGTACATCCTCCTAAGCGTGTCATGCCAGTCATATAAAACATGTTAAGATACCCAATATCACGAGTTACTCTTTTAAAATTTTGGTGCCAGACTTGGGCGGTTGGCCCAGAGTCGTGCAAGGTGACGAGTGGAGGTTGGAGCCTGGCTGCGCTGCGCCGGGGAGCTCGGCTCTGCCCCCACGATTCGGGGTGTCTGTGTGACCCCACCACGACACCTGTGATGATCCAGCGCGCTCAGAGCATTTCTTCACCGTTTTGCTCTCGGGATCGTCTGCTCTGTGTTGCCTCCAGCATTAAATCCGCGGGGAGGGCAGCGGATTGGAATTCCTGTCTGTGCAATGCGCTTTCTAGTACAGCATCGCTGCCGACACCTGCGGTAGCGGCCAGCTGAGGACTAATGGTTTCCTGCATCTACTTTTAGCATTGTCTGCCGCTATTGTTCGCTTTTTGGACAGATCCAGCAGCTGGGAATCGTTTCAGAAAGCCTGCCTTGCCAGATCCAGGGATATGAGTCCCACTCGCCATTGCCAGGCAGCTTTTAACGGCTGGATGAAAAAGCTTTTCTCACCCAAGAGAGGAGTCACAGACGGTATTTGAGAAACGTTGGAGATGATAGACTTAGGAGGACACTCGTACGGCCCTTTATGCTCTCAGAGCGCCCGAGTCTGCAGGGAGATTTGTTGACATTGCTGGTTACATCAGAGCTGAGCTCAGCCGCGTGGCGCCTGTTCAAGCGAATGCGGTGTATCGCCGTGTCGCCGCGCGGCTCAGCGCTGAGCTAACGAACCGGCTGCCTGGCAGGAGGTAACTGCTCCGCAGTCCTCGCCAGCAGCAGACCTTAATGCAAAGAGTCACTATCTCTTTCCTCCTCTTGTATTTAACAGCAAAATCAAACATATCACTGTTTGTGTCTAATATTTAGGAAAGATGCTTAATTGGGAGCCTTTGAAGGAAAATTCCTGAGATTATCCTCCAAGCAGCATTTTCCAGCAGCGTGTTAGTCAGCGCTGAGTCGGAGGAGTCAGATCCTCTTGGCCCTCTCGGCTCTCAGCCTTTCCAACCCGAGTGCCAGTTAATACTAACACTGCAATGAACTCGGGCTCGCTGCAAGCCGAATCAAACACCCCACCTCAGTCACAAAATAAGCAGGATATTCTTTGGACTGTGGCAGATCAGACACCACAAAAACAGTGGAGCCTGGCACACAGCTGACGCCTCCAAAACCGCCATGACTTTCCCGTGTCTGATTGCTTGTTTTGACCTCTGCTGCTGCAGATGCGTGTGATCAGGGAAGCGGTCCCTGCTGAGCAACTGGGGATATAATAGCAGAAGCCCTTTTGCACAACCTGATGGTAAGTACTGTGCAGTTCTTGGCTCTAAAGAAAGCAAAGGCGGTGAAATTTCTTGTGCTAATTTCCTACCAGTTTGCTACAAGTTCCTGTCAGAAACAAGATCATGAGCTGGATGGAGCAGAGATGCTCCTCAGAGTTTTTAATGGGCCAGAGCAAAGAAATTTCATTGCTACCTATGAAGCAACATGAGAGCAAAGGCATGCCATCACTGCCAAAAACTCAGTCCCTTCTTTTTATTTCTGCTGACTCTTATATCATCTGATTGTATTTTATGACCAATACCTTACCAGTTGGAATCTGGCTTTATGCAACACTAACATACAGCTGTGTCCACGGTATAAGAAACACTGTTTATTCTTAATGATCATCCTGTAGTATTACCACTCGTTTATTTTTTCCTCTATCGTTAAAGCAGAACCTAGTGATTGGGTTTGCAGATTAGGCTGTCTAATAATCGCTAATAAATCTTGGCATTTTAATGGTGACTGCTGTACTTTGGGCGTACATCTAATATTGTTCCTTTAAAAGAGCCCTGGTTTATCAAATATTGGTGGTTAGTGCTGTTAAAATGTCAGACGCGTGCAGCCTGGGTCTGGCACAAATTCCACGGTGATGGTATTGCTCTCTGATAATGTATATCATTCAAAGTTATAGCATTACTAAGTGCATTCCTCTTTTCTACTGTTCTGTAACAGCATTTCAGCACCTGATAGACTGCGCCGAGCCCTGAGTCTATGCTGTTTCCAGAGCTCACAGCTGTCACATACACTATACCAAAACAAGCAAACATTTTCCTGCTGGAATATTTCCTGACAAACCTGGTTCTAATGCTATTTTTAATACAATTATTGGATTACACGTGGTTTGAACGTATCGTTGCACCTCAAGCTATATCACCTTTATGAAAAGTACAGAAGTGCTTTGCGTGTATACACTGTAAAATTTCCTCCCGACTAAATCCTGGCTTCTTGCATATCTTTTTCACATGCTTTTTGTTTGGTTTATATTAACAAGTGATATGAAAAATAACATGTGTTTTTTGCCCTCAAGAAATTGGGGCATTCCTGGAGTTTTTTTCAATTCCTTTTTTTTGCGTCTAAGCAAGCTGTGTGATGCATACGTTTATCCTATTTCATCATTGTGATGTCATGACAGCTACAAATAAATGTCTTCGATATTCCTCAGATACTGGCTTACATGATAAAACCTAATGGCTCCAAGGACTACATGTGAATTTTAAACTGTGCCTTAGGAACACAGAGCATTGACACAGAAGTGGGTGTCCTTGCCTCGGTGTGAACATGCACGTCAAATAAATTGTCATAAGCACGGGGCAGGGCTGCAGAATCCATCATGGGAGAGAATCACATTAATTCTAACTTTGACTTTCAAGACACTGCTTGTTTGTTTTTGCTGGGGGTTGGCTACTGAAGAAATGAAAACAACGTTAGATAGACGGGTTTCAAAAGCAGCTTTTGGTCTTGCAAGAATATTCTGGCACATTAAATATATAATGTTTTCTTGGATCTGAACTCTAAGAAACTGTATGCTTCAGACTGGAAGTGTGAGTACAGTTTATCTTGGGGGTGCACAAAACACCATTTTGCTAAAAATGTGCGGGTAGTACGGAGGGAGAGAGGTGCCATTGAAAGGTTACTTCATGAAAATTTGTCACTCTGCAAACACCTTCTCTCTTGTGTTTCATTACGTCTTTGCACATGTGAATATTCAGCCCTGGAGAGTCTTGACACTGGATGTGTTTATACTGCATTCCTAAGGTGTTTTTGGTTACATCTGGTGGTTGCTTTCCGAGTGTCTATTTAGATTCCCAAGTGGGTTTATCCTAAACCAAACAAAGGGTGAGGAGCTGCCCCTGATTTCTAGCTCTGTTCAGGCTGGTCCCGAAGCAGCGTGAAGGTGTTCTCAGCCATAGAGCTGAATGGGAGTGGAAGTGGGCTGGCATAAAGCTGGATATAACCTTTTTTGTGCAGTGAATGGTTTTTGCATGAGCTGGGGAAAAAGGAGTAACATTTGCTTGATATTCTTTCTTCACAGGTATCCATCCAGAGAATTAAAAATCCTGAAGAATGGCTCTACCTACCTCCAAGTACCTGGCCAAAACCATCATTTTTCTTCTGTTTGTAATCTCTTCTGTAAGCACAGGTAAGTTTTTCTGCCATTGGGAAAGTTTGTAACACTTTTTAAATAAAGACATTGCTGGTTTAGATTGAGCAGCTTTTCACTCTTCGTATAAGAAGAGTCAAGGACAGAGTGAGAAAACTCAGGAGAAAAGCAGTTTCCTGATGTGCCAATACTCCCAATCGAGGGCAGCTGGAGTGGCAAAGGCTGAAATTTCTGAGCAGGTAAAAGTACCCTCAGGAATCCCTCAGACTCTGCCACGCGTTCTGAAAACAAACCCAAATCCAACAAACTGCCACAAAGAAATAACAAAAGAAACCTCAGGTCCTAACAGGTCCTCCCTCGCCGTGGGAGGTGAAGTCGAGCATTTTGCCCAAGCCCAGATGTGGAGAGCAAAAAGCTCTGGGGTGGGATGTCCCTGCCCCCTGGGTTTTGTCTCTTCCGAGTAGCCCTTTTCCTAAGCAGTGAGGGAAAGGGGAAAAGGGAAGCTGGATATACATATTCCAAATACAGCTAATTTGGGGGTTGTATTTGTTTAAAACAAAGAGACCATATGTCTTGCCCCAAACGCTGCAGCTGCATGAGGCAGCCTCTCACTGCTGTGCTCAGGCCCTTTTGGTCAAGAAGCAAAACATTCAGTTAATTCCTTCTGCGGGGTAGAAGTTGCACTCTTATTTAAAAAAAGACAATGAGAGTAATAATCCAAGCTGGCAAGGTACCTGCACCAGCTGGGAGAAGGTGCTCAGCCCGCCGGTGTCTTTGGTGGAGTGCATGCCGGTGGTGTGCACGGCTTCTGCTCTCTGGTGTGAATTGGGTAAATGAAATTGGGAATTTGGGTCCTTTGTTCTGGATTGTGTTGGCTCTTGCTGAATGTCATCCCAAACATCACCGTAAATTCCTCTTGATTTCCCCTTAGGCTTCACTGTCTACCTCTCTCTTTCTAAATAATGAATTTTGGGGGCACAAGTCATCTTTTGAGACTGCAGGAAGCTCTTTTGAATGCTAGCATAGCCAAGTAAAGGGAAAAATGAAAAAGCTTTTATTCTGTCCACTTAACCTAGTTGATAAATTATATATCTACTTTTGAATCGATTCTTTTGGTTTTATTTAGCTTCTCATCATGAGCAAATTTTATTATTATCCTTATTCCTATGGGAATAACAGCTCATTGTTTTGAATTTGCTCTCAGTGTGTATTACAGTTATATTTGAACATCTATTTACAATGCAAGTCCCATTTCCGCCCTGAAATATTTATCTTTTCCAACTCATTAATTCTGCGTGTCTTCTGGTGGGAGCTCAGAAACTGCTCCTTATTTTCCTCAATTACTGTGAATTGGAAAAAGTGCCTCTGACATTACCGATACACTTCCAGCTTCCAGCTGGCACAGGTGGTATCAAAATCAGGTCCCGGACATTTATCAGTATTTGCCTTTCTACCTGGTAGATTATTAGCCCTCTCTGATTTGATCACTTCATGTACATGGAAAAAAGTTTGCAGAGAGCCAAGACATATGTTGCCCACATGAAATGTCCCTTGCTTACCTTGAATAGCCGGTATTTAATGGGTCTCTGGAGACAATAAGGTGGTAGCTGGTCCAATTCTATTGTTTTCTTAAGACATGAAACTGGTGGAGCAATCTGAGAGGAACCTGGATGCAGATGGCCAGGTTTTGCTTCTGTTTGCTGTGGAATTACAGATGTCCCTCAAGTTTCACAGTGGCAGCACACAACTCTCTGACTAGCACCGGGACACACTTCCTTGCATGGATTCACATCATCGTCCTTTCCATTAACTGAACGCATTAGTATCTGTGAGGCAAAAACCACCCAACTTTACTATACTAAGTGCCAGAGACATAACCCTGCTGAAGTGAAGGTGTTTTTCCCATGTCTATTATTATTGATGTGTGGATCCTGTAGTTTTCCTATGGTGTTTTTGCTTTAAAGGATAAAAATTGGAGACCTGGTGAGAACTCCCAACCCTTTCTGATGGCAAAGGGCTCATTGTTCAAACTTCCACTAACCTCTAATCCTAGGATTAGAAGATTTTCTACCCTCAGAAAATATGCATCACACATGGGACTCTCGCACTCGCCGTTTTGTTGATTAGAGTAAGATGTAAGGCTCAAATATCAAGTGAGATTATATCAGGGAAATATTTTATCTTAAGTAAATACTTACAACATGAGACTCTTGGATTTGGTATGAGAGCCGTTTAGACTAACACGTCATGGCAGTCTGTAATCGACTTTGTGTGTGGAGACTGGTGATGTGCAAACCCCGAGTGAATGAATCCTTATTGCTTCTTCCTAGAAAAGCTCACAAACCCAGAGTCTCTCTCTTGTGAGACTCCTGTTGCTCTCTGTTACTGGGTGGACTGGTAATTCCTTGGTGCTTGGTGTTTTCATGTTAGTTTGAGCACTTTTACTTTTCAACTCCAGAGAAAATGCAATATGCAAACATATTTTAAGATCTTTACCTTAAACAAAGCTTTTCAAACCTCACGGGTATTTTGGGGGCATTCTTAAAGGCAGTAGTTGTTTTATCCTTTCATCAACATCTTCCCTGGACTTGGGAAAGGTTTTGTGTCTGGATGGTATGACCAGAGCTGAATGTCACTGCAGGAAGGGCTCAGTTACAGCCTCTTCTCGGCAGTTTTCTGGAAACTGCATCCCTCGCAAGGCTCCTTTGTATCGGGTAGTGGGTTTTTCCATGCTTCCAGAAAACAGAAAACCATACAGCTTAAGCTGTTGTTTGTTTTCTTTTGGTCGTGACCCACATGTACTCTGCTGCACTGAGATATTGCTGTGTTCCAAGGAGACAGCAAGGGGGGTACTGCGGATGATGCTGTAAAGATGCCCAGATATGGAGCTTTCTGTCTTGCACCGAACAAACAGTAATTGTCTCCACTCTCCGTCTCTACCCAGCAGAAGCAGCTCTCGCATGTCCTGATAAGGATCCTGAGTTAGAAAACTGGAACCCAGGTCACAATGAAGAAAACCGCATTGAAATCCGTAATGGCAGGAAGCTTCTCCTCTCTTCTTCTGCGACTGTCCACTCCATCCACATCACTGACGGAGGTAAAACGTGCTGGTGGCAAGGCTGGGTGAAGTGTGCTTTCCACTGTGGCTATTTAAATCACTCTGTCTCACGCTGGGAGAGCTTCCTGCTTCTTGCTGAGAACTGGATGGCTGCTGGACAAACACAGCTTTAATTTGGTGCAAGGGTGGGCGGTAGCTGAGATGCTATCGGTTCTTTAGCCATTATAATCAACATATTTGCTGTCCTTTCTGGAGAATTTATAAAGTACCTCTGTATACTCGTTAGTTGTACTTCTGGGATTTGCTTCAAAAACATTTTTTTACTAAATCATTATCCTGATAACATCATACTGCAGTAGTTGTGTTCTCAAGGTCTCAGGACAGGGCAGATACACATGTGCCCCTCTGTCTCACTAAGACAGAGTCATAGTGTTGCTGGTGGCTGCTAGCATGAATAGCTTTTATTCATCTTAAGTCTTAATTTCTGTCTCAGTTTTGAATGAGTCCTCTTCCATGCAAAACTTAATTGCATTCTTCAAGAATTGGATTGAATAAGAACCACATAATGTCTTTAGGATTTGTATTTACAGCTGTTTTGGGGAGGATGGGCAGAATTTTTCAAAAATTGAGATGAGAGCCCAGCACTGGGTTTAGCACAATGGTATCACAACCTCTGGTGAGCTACTGTGTGTTAAAGCAAATGTCATAATCTTTTCTACTTAGGAAAACTGGTCATTAAAGATGATGTGCAGCCTATCATTTTGCGTACTAGACATATACTCATTGAAAATGATGGAGAGTTACACATCGGCAGTGAGATGTGCCCTTACCAAAGCAATGTGTTTATCATCTTATATGGGCGGTACGTATGTACGATAAAATATTGTGCTGCAACTTTCTAGGATCTCTATTCTACAAGAGGGAACAAAAATGTTCCTTAAAATTACATTTTCTCAGATATACTTATCATGAGTGCTCCGTGGAAAGTTAAACAATTTAATTGCCCTGTAAAAAATAGATGCAGTTTTGGTTCTGGTTTCAAATACTATTGGGAGATGAGCATCGGGGTATTTGGGCATGCCAGAAA
This sequence comes from Phaethon aethereus, assembly GCF_964289735.1. NCBI lineage: Eukaryota > Metazoa > Chordata > Aves > Phaethontiformes > Phaethontidae > Phaethon > Phaethon aethereus. Next base: position 9,767,415 of record NC_138588.1, read on the forward strand.
ATCAGCATGCACCTTGCCACTACTCAAGCTGATTTTCTAGAATAGGCTTGAAGCCCAAATAGTTATTTTATTCTGAAAATTCTCCTCCCTAAACACCCTTTCTTTCTGCATGAATGTCGTGAGCTAAAGGATAATACACTTATGTTTTGTAGATTGCCACAGGATCTCTTAGATTTTCAAGGATGCCCAACTTCTATTTAATAACCACTAGACCTCCTAGCTCCTGGTTATGGTCCTAACTTCCTCCAGAATTCAAAACCACAAATGTGTCTGGGCTTCAGACCTCCTCTGGCCTGGATATAATGAATACAACTTATATAATCAGAGTTCCAGATTGCTGCTGGTGTTCGGTAGTTGCTAGTATTATTTAAAATAATTTGTTTTCTATACAACATCAGCAGTTGCTCATTCTGAGAGCAGTTGAAATAAATACATTGCAAATCATGACACTTTTCTGCTTGGGCCATAACAAAACAAGGGGAGAGGCTCGTTGACTGTCAGATACAACCCCAAAACTGGTTCCTTTCCTCCCTTCCTGCTGCAGAGCGGGTGACGGCAGCCAACCAAATCCCTACTTTGGGCAGAAGTATCTTGGAGTAAGTAAGGGTGGCACTCTTGAGATCCACGGAAAGAAAAAGCTGTCCTGGACTTTCTTAAACAAAACTCTTCATCCTGGTGGCATGGAAGAAGGTGGATATTACTTTGAAAGGAGCTGGGGCCATCGGGGTGTCATTGTCCATGTTATTGACCCAAAGACGGGGGCAGTTGTCCATTCAGATCGGTGAGTGACTTTTCAGCTGTTTAGATGTGAGGATCTTTGGGATCAGGCTGGGGACAGCAAGCTCAGAAATATGCATTTTAGCGTCTTATTCAAATGGGTGTTATTGCATGTATATACCATTCTTTCTAGATCAGTAATCTCCAAAACCAAAGAGTGAGTAGTGTTACTCCCTTGCCATTCTGTCAACTAGAGTTTAATCAATTCAGTTTAACAGAAACCCCTAATATACCCTGTTAGGCAAGTGCTTTTGCAACAGGATAACATCATTACTGTAAACAATACATAAGAGTTATTTCTTTATAGCACTTCTTTTTCAATAGATAAAGCCGCGATGCTCACTGAAGTAAATGTTTTCGGGTGTTTTTATCACTTTAGATTTGATACCTACAGAGCAAAAGAGGAAAGCATACGTCTGTCCCAGTATTTGGGCAGAGTTGCGAATGGCATGATCCTGTCGGTTGCAGTGAACGATGAAGGATCTAGAAACTTGGACGACTCTGCCAGGAAAGCGATGACCAAACTGGGCAGCAAGCATTTCCTCCACCTTGGGTTTAGGTATGTGCCAGTCCTGCCAGTTCTCCCAGTACAGAGGCTTTATTATGCTCCTGAGATGTCCAAATAATTCCACTCTTTCAAAGGCACAAAGTTCTTTCACATGAAAAAAAAAAAAAAAAGAGGGAAATTTCTCAATGTGACGTTTTACCAGTTAATTAGATAGTTTACGATGTACTCAGTGTCTATATTGGGTATTTTTATTAGCAGATTGAGGAATAGCATATGATTCACATTAAAAGAGATGTTTTTCCAAGATATCATTCCCACAAATTACTTATTCCAATTTATTTTCAAGCTATCCCCCAAAGATTTAAGAAGCATTTCTACATACACACAGTGGACTGGATGGGCTGAACGTTAAGGAGAGTAGAATAATAGCCATGTAACCATGGCTAAATTCATATAGACGCACATAGAGCATATTCTTCAGCTTGTCCAATACATATTCAGGGACTCGTGCAGCACAGAAATTTAGGATGCATGAATTTATGCTGTGGACTGTAAATACTTCTGTGGCCAATACAGTGTCTATGTTGGCACACACACTGTTGAGAATATTTGCTATTTACCCAACCGTAGCCATTATATTTTTTGTTTTTATCTGAATTTATGTAGGGTTTTTTTTTTTAAAGAGGCACTAAGAGGGTCACTGCAGAACATGAAGAAAAAATCTGTCTTGTGGGGAGAAGTACAGCAGTCTGTGAGAACAAACAAGTGTCAGCTAGGCACGTGCAGATGGAGCAAGATTTGGGGTGGTTGATGAAGACGTTGTGTCAAATATTACAGGGACTCCTGTGCACCAGATAATGCATTTCAAAGAATCGGCCAAGGATGCAGAAATAGTCTCCAAAACGAGACTATCTTCATCAGTGCAATGCTTGCTCTCAAATACCCAGACATCATATTAAAGCCCAGTAGCCTGAGGGGTTTCTTTTCAAAGACTGGAATTAGGGAAATAGAAAAATATTTTTGAACATTATACTTTTTTTTCCAATTGTCCAACAGGAAGAAATTGATGGGTTTCACATATGTTTATAAAAGTAAATTGCACTTGATGCTTTTAGGCTGCGGTGGTGTTTTAATGTTAGTTTCTCACTTTGCCATAAATGTTTATAATGGAAATACCATAGAAATTCATCCATGGAAGTGTGACTTTCAACGTTGCTATTATTTGCAGTCAAAAAGCTAATCCTTGCCATGCTGTTATCTGGAATAGAACAATATTTCTTCTATAAATAACAGGGACATTGTGGGTACCATAATGTGGTAGTAGTTGGTAAATATTGTCTCCCACCAGCATGGAGGTATGTGGAAAAACACCTGCATCTTGGTGTATTATTTAAAAGACTGTATTTTTAGGAGTGTTCTCAGCGTTTAAGTTCATCAACTTTCAAAAAAAAAAAACATTGTCTGGATGGCAGCTGGGATCAGATTTATAAAGGCGGTTGGATGGCAGAGTGGAAGACAGGCAACGTCAGATGTATCCAAGTTTTTCTCCTTATGCAAATGGAACTTCCACATCACTTTAGTGTAACAAGATTTAGACATATTGGTTTATGTTTCAGACACATCTATAGCTATGAATAAGGATGTATACACCTGACAGGTGCTTTTTGGAATTTTTTGGAAGATCTAAAAGAAAATGTTCAGGATGAGAAAATTACAGACACGCGTACATACTTCAACCTGTATGGCAAAGGAAGGCTCTGACAGAGGAGAGTGGATGGATTTTCCTTTCTAACATGCCCATGTACGTGCTCTCACCATTCACTGCCCGGCACCCGGGGTTTGCTGGCTGGTCCCCTGAATCCTGGTTGTCAGATCTCAGTTCCCTGCCAACGGCTGGGGCTGACCATGGGCATCACTGAGACAAATAACAGTGTAAGTCCCGGGCGGTAATTTGGCTTAGGAAATTTCTGTTTCACATTTTGTGAGGTGCCACTTGAGTCGGGCTATTCAGCTGTAGACTGGGTTGTTTTCTGACTGGGGTGGTGGCAGGAGATATATGGACAAATTCCTGCCTATCTCCAGGTGCTCCATATTCAACCAGATTGTAAAGTTGTGCAACTCCCCCTTGCTGTAGCAGAGCCAATGAGCAACGCTGATTTACCCAAAAATGTTTTTGTGCTCCTGGCATCTCTTTCAGTTGCCTATTTGCTGAGTCCAGAACATTAGGAATGAAAGGAAAATTTTGCATTCCTCCTCTACTGTTGTGCTTTTGAAAAGCGAGTCTACTCTTTAAGTGTGAGCTTTTTTTTTTTTCCCCCTTCTAAAAAAAAATTAAAAGAAAGCCTTTCTGCGCTTGATGACATAGTTGTTCTCTTTGGAAACCCACCCAAATATCACTAGTTTGGTTCTGGACTTAGTGGTCCCTTCATCTCCTACAGCCCAAACAGATTACATGTGTACTTTTGTGTCCGGGTTTAAAACTATTATTAGTGATAAAATAACTGGGAGAAACAAGTATTTTAATGTATGAAATGGGGCCAAACCTTGAGTCGCAGAACGAGATAGTTTCTTATTCTTTAGATTATTTTTGAGATTATTTTTGGGCCGTCATCTTTTTTGTCATTTGTTTTGAATTTGGTGACCAAAAAAATAATAGCAATAATAATAATAAAAAAATCGACCTTGCCTGCTGAGTGATAAAGTGTCCTTCCTGCCCGCAACCCCCTTCTCTGCCTGGATGGAGATCACAGCCCGGCAGTGCCTTCGGCAATTGGCGCACAGGCCAGTTTTCCAGCAGGAGCATCTGGCTTGCTGGCAGGTTCCCGAGGCAGTTGTGCTGGCGGCTTCCTCCGAGCCTGTCCTGTGCTCGGGCCGAGGACATACCGCTGGGACCGCCTCGCCTTGAGGAGCCGTGTCTGGTGCGTGCGTGGGGCCTCAGCACGGCATGGGGTGCACCAGCGCTCACCCAGAACCTGCTCCTGCCGCCCCCGAAGCCCAGGGCTGCGAATCCCAGCAAAGCCCAGCTCACGCCACGCGATTTGTGCGTGCTTTAGTGGCTATCTGTAAATGTCTAGATATGTTTTCTTCTGAAGTCCCAGAGTGGTTTGTAACTTCGCTTATACCAGCAGATGATAAATGTAAGGTGACCTGCGAGACTCCAGGGTGAATCTTGATGCAATTGGAATCGCTGGGTGTTTATACCTATAGAGACATGATTTAATCTATGGGGCTGTTTGATAAATTCAGGGTAGGGTTGACAGTCTCCCTAACCACCCTAGAAGCATATTTTTTATTCTGTTAGACCTTAAGAGCAGATATGCCTGAACTTCTCTTTTGAAGATAAAACTCCCTCCTGAACCCTACTAATTGGGTTCACCTCCAAGGTCGGGAGCTGCTTCAGTCTCTGTCTCCATTGCTTACTCACGCATGTGGTCATTCTCCGGAGTTGCTGATAGCTATTGAACCTACTCAACCAATAACCATCAGGTGGTAATGAACTTACTTCTGACATGGGATCAGATTTGGACAGACAATTCAGACTCATAAACCTTTCTCCCTGTTCAATGTTCAAAGTAAGGAAACTAGATATGCAGAGACTCTCCAGGTATTTTTTATTGTCCCTTGCCAGCCAGTCCGTCTATTAGGAATTCTCATGGGTCATTCCAAAGACAATTGTGATATACAAGGTTTCAGGGTTTCAGCATGAGCTAAGTCTATTTAAGCAGAAATGGTTTCCTTTCATATTCTTTAGTGTACAGGCACACACACACAAAAGAAAGATTTTCAGGCTCCCCAAGGAGTCGCCAGTGTCCCTTGGGTCTTTTACACACAAGCCTCTTTAGACACTTATTTACAACAGAAACACACTTGTTACAGGAGTGTATTAAGCGGAGATTTGTCTTCAAACTTCCTTCTCTTTTGATACATTTATTGAAAAAATACAGAGTGTTAGGATATTTTTAATTTTAACTAAGCTGCCTGTCACACTAATCAGACTGGTTTGAATGTGGTGCCCCTGAGAAATGCAGGAACATGAGGCTATAAAAAATATGCATCTCATACACGACATAACTTGATCATTTCTCATTTTCTTTTTCCAGGCACCCATGGAGTTTTATTACTGTTAAAGGAAATCCCTCCTCTTCTGTTGAAGACCACATCGAATATCAAGGTAATTCATGCACAAAATGCTGGCTTGACATTAACTCTGGAAGTTATTAGAGTTATGGCTGAGATTAATTTGGTCAATGATGTTTTCACTTGACGCTGCATTACATTGAAGCTGTGAGCAATTGATGGTTAGACATATTTAATTGAATGCTCTCTGTATATATTTCTTCTTCCCATTAATGCAGCTGAGTGAGATATAACCTAGGTTACCCAAACCCTGAGATAAAAGGTGAGGTCCTGCATCAGTGTAAAACCATGTAACTGTTGAGCTCAGACTCTGCCGCTCTTTGACACAAAGCTATGGAACAAACCCAGTTCACACCAGATGAAAATTTCATCAGTGTATCCTGTATTGGTAGCCTCAAATACTCCTGCAAAATCATTTTCTTGCAAGCTGAAGACTTTTCAGGCTGTATCTTTTCATGACATTTTCAAGAGCAGCAAACAACATGGCTTGCTACAACATCAAATAAAAATAGAAATATATTACAAATAATTATTTTTTTATCCTCTCTTGATTTTTGAAGATTTTTCCTCATGGTTGTCCAAGCAGTTGTAAAAGTGTCTGAAGCCTCATTCCAAGATCAGTAAATTTTTCTGGAAGCTGTGCAGGGCTAATTCTGCATACTGCAGCCAAAATATGCAAACACACACATGGACCATTACCTTTTTGGTTCTGACTTTTATCGATTATATTCAGTGATTTTACCAATATTTGTTTTTTACAGGTCACAAAGGGTCAGCAGTGGCCAAAGTATTCAAACTATTCAAAGCTGAGAATGGAGAACATTTTAACATCTCTTCAACTAGTGAGTGGGTTCAAGGTAAGAGGTCTGTGTGCCATTAACTAGGTGATAGACAGTTGACAAATAGGGTGAATCATTCTTTTTATTGCAATACTTTTCGATTTGGGAAGAGCGGACTTGGTAGCTGCTATTTACGTCACTGCTAACCCAAGTGAAGAACACACACAGATTCTTTCCCCAGTTGTCTCCAGGACTCTCCAAATAACTGGGATCCTTTTTCCTTTACTGTACTGGGTATGAAATTCCATCTCTTATGATCTAAGAGATCACACACAACCTCTTACTGCTTTTGACTGCATAGTCATCATGTCCATGTTTCAGACAACATACAGTAGCTGGTCGTAACTTGATCTGAAGATCAGAAAAGGCAGCTAAGGAGGACACAGATCCAAAATTCATACCTATTAATAATGCTTATACTGCATACTCCAATTATGTACCTTTTAATAACTCCACTCTCCCTTGGCTGGTTACACTTCACAGGACCATGAAAAGCGGCTGACAGACTGGCAGGATGAGGCAGGAATCAGATCATCAGTGAAGAAACTTGTGAATGATATCTGAGATCATATTATGCTTCATGCATTTTTGCTGCATTCATTAAGCTTGACTTTCAAATGACTTTTCTTGTTTGCACTTGTCTCCAGATGTAGAATGGACAGAGTGGTTTGAGAAGCCTGATAAAGCGAGATCTAAGGACATGGAGAAGCTTTCTGACTTCAACGCTGCTCATCCTGATAAAATCTGTAGGCAGCCCATTGACATCCAGGTAGGCTAGCTTACCACTCACTTCAGAGGGACAAGTCCTCTTTAGACTGTCACTGAACCCCAAAATGATTGTGCTTGTCAGTAATTTTTGTTTCTAAAGAAAAGACACCAATTATTTTACGGCTCTAATACATAATCAACAAGATCTGGTATCCAGTCTTGTATCATTCTAAGACAGAGTTTTATAGAATTGAGCTCCTTTCAGTAAGTTCTGGCCTCTGGCATGAAAAGGAGTACAGATAGGGTCAGGGACAGCACAGATGCTATCATGAAATATGTGGTTCCCTGCTGGAAGATTAAAAGGCAAAACCAGATGAAAATTTCAAAGTTTTTAAATGATCCCAGAATGGACCCTCCCTAAAAAATTAATCACAGCAAGTAATGAGATGGTAAAGTTACCAGCTGTAGTAGGTTGGGAAAAAAATTGGTGAGCTTGCAGCCATTTCTTGGAGTCAATTGTTTTTTCTCTGTAGAAAGAAACTTGAATTCTGTTTGGGGCTAAACATTATAATGATGCCATCAGGCCAGCACACTGAGGAGAAATCATACCCCTTTTCTGAGGCTGCAAAAGCCTCTTTAAGGACACAAAGAAAAAAGGGTTTTTTTGCATGTGTTCACTGTATACTTTATATGTCTACCTGGTAAAACAACTATAGCAGAAGCTTTGCCTAGCAAAAGACAATAAAATGCTTCATATTTCTGGGAGGCTGAACCTAAGGTTCCCACGTACTCTGAACCGGTGGAGTTGTCCTTATTCACAAGAATGTGGCTATTGAAGTAAACGGGAATGCTGACAGTATGAGTGAAAGTTTCCAGGGCTAGATGTTATAAAGAATCTCCTCTTGAACAGAAAGGAAAAAACTGCCCTACAATTTTCTGCCAGGTCTTAGCAAATCCACATTCATTTCTGCTTCCATATACATATATTAGAAGTGACAACTTAGTTCAAAACAGGGGTCAGATGTTTGTTATGATACAGCCCCTTCTAGCATGCATTGAAAGAGAAATGAGAAAGATATTCTTCTGTTCAAGAAACAAACCATTTTTCTCTTCTATTAAATGACAGTTAGTTACTTTTTTTTCCATGTATATTAAAAGCGAAACAACATTTTTCAGTTTATCCTGCAGATCTTAGGGCAAATCCTCAGGTAGTGTAATCTGGTGTTGCTCATTGCCTTCATAAAGTTACACTGATTTATACCAGCTGGCCTGCTCCAGCTATGCTACATACAAGAAAATTGAAGATATGATGATAGTAACAGAAGTGCGGCACAGCCAGAGGCACATTCCTTCAGCTGATGGTGCTAATCCTATACGTGGCGGTGGGATGTATGCATCAATAAGGAAGGTCTGCTTGAGTGAGAGAATCAGGATCAGACCTTTCATTGAAAGACGGCTTATCTCCTGGTGCCGTGTTAAAATGCCCATGTTATTTGGATTGCCTAATGCAATGCATCACATTTTTGTGAAAGGGTCAAGAGAATTGCAGGCTCTAGAGCTGGACTGTGAAATTTAACATGACCATGAGGGGTGATAATGGCCCAGCAGGAACACGGGAGAAGCTACATATCGCACTGCTGCTTGGCATGATACAGCCTTTTTCCTCAAGGCAGCTCTGCAGGCTGGTACTTCTATGTGAGAAAAGGCCACCTTTCTTGTTCCTTTTGAAGCCGTGAGTATCGGAGCAGCTTTGTTTTTTGCTTAGAGAGACTGATCCATGCAAAGGAGAAACAAGACCCCCACCTCTTTCTTCTGCAAGGTTCAGACCTAGTCTAGCCGTAAGCACTGAAGTGAGTGCAGTGAAGAGGCTTGAAACCATGAGTTCATTTGGGTACAAGCATCTGTGTTCAGCGTCTTCATCTGCCTTCATCTGCTGTTCAGTGTCTTCATCGCTCAAACCAGCGGCAGGAGAAAATCTAGGGCACCAAGGCAGATGTTAGTGAAGCTCAAGATACTCCTCCCAAAAAAGCACACGGTCTTAATATAGATACAGGAAAAAAGCGTGCACCTAGCAATAATCTGTGCAGCTTGTGGATAGAATAGCTGTGTCTGAGCACCAGCTGGAGTGCTGGCTGGATAGTACACGTAACAATCACCCTGTTTTGTTGCACAACTGTTGTGCAGCACCCAAAACAAAGCAAAAGCCTCTTCTGATGGCATCGATGTTTCGGTGAAATCGCTCCACCTCAAGGTATCACCTCTTTTATATTTCTATTCTCATTCTAGGCAATGACGCTTGATGGAGCTAATTTAACTACTGAGGTTTTCTACAAGAGTGGCCACGATTACAGGTTTCTGTGCCACGGCAAGGACCAGACGGGCGAGGGCTGCCAAAACTATAGAGTACGGTTCCTGTGTGGCAGATCTGGTATGTGCCCCATGTTTTAAAGCCAGATCAGGGAAAAGCAGAAATGCTGTCTTCCGATGACTGGCTCTTGTTTGGTGTAAGAACCTGAGTAATTCCCCAAGCTAAAACTTTTGCTGGGCTATTGACATGAAGGCAGATAAAACAGCTGAAGATTTATCTCAGGAAAAATTCCTGACTGCTAACAGAGGCAACAGGGTGGTGTCTCAAAAACCCAGCAAGGCTACGGCACATACTTGGCAAGTCCCTTCCTGTAAATATCTTGTCTTTAGCAAAAGCATTTTGGGATGAGGTAGGATTAGTCAATCAGAGTGTGCAAAGACAACAGGTTTTGAAAGTAATACTTTATTTTGTAGTTATTAATTCCAACACTGCTGTCCCTAACCTGGTTGTTAGACAGGTCATTAGGATTCTTCAGCGCTCAGCTGGCGGGAAAAGGAGGGTAGAAGACTGTTGTTTTGCTGGAAAAAACAGTCATTAGGTTAAAGACCACTTGGCTGATGTAAATAACAGTGCCCAGCGCCCACAAGTGCTGCTGCTAAGTGGGTGTGGTGAAAATGAGCCACTAAGAGCTACATTTAAATTTAGTCCGGGGGTTAGTGGAAAATCCACCTGCCTGCAACTGAAAGAAAACACTTTGCTTGCTTTCCAAGCCAAGGCCAGTAAAAAGCATGTTTGGAAGAGTTAACTATTTTTTGTTGCATGAGGAAATCATCATTTTTGTTGGCATTTCAGGAAAAAAAAAAAGGCAAGCATTTTCTGATAAGATTAACTGAATTCTCCACCCTTCCATTTTGACTTCTCAGTGAAACCAAAGCTTACTGTAACCATTGACACCAATGTGAACAGCACGGTCCTGAATCTGGTGGATGATGTGAGCTCATGGAAACCCGGAGACAGGCTGGTGGTTGCAAGCACTGACTACTCCATGTACCAGGCAGAGGAGTTCCAAGTACTGCCATGCAGAACCTGCAGACCCACCCAGGTCAAGGTAGCAGGTAAGGTGCTTCATCTTGTCATGCTGGCGTTACAGTTCACAAACTCTGTCATTTGTGTTGAGGTGCCTCCATTAAGAATTGCAAAGAGTTTAAAGACACTTGAATTTGACAACTGGTTTTTAGATACTTTTGGGAAGATATAAGCCTTTTGTGCTTGAAAGCCATCTAACTTGATTCTGGTTCCTTTCTGCTTTTCCTTTGCATAGCTGACTCCATTTTCTGCCCGCAAACACACTATTGAATGGATGTATTTATTAAAGAGACAAATACAGGTCATGTATTTGAAATGTTCAGTTTTACATAACTGTATTTGAAAATGTGTCACTTCCTAGAAAGCAGGAGATGAGCACAGCTGATCCGAAGAGTGAGCTAGGGCAGGAGCACTCCGTGGGAGACTGTAGGGCTATGAAGTAATGTGCAGCTGGCTATTTTCCTAAGAAAGTTATATTTAACTAGAACTGTAATCTTACATTTTAGAAATACTGTTTTGTACTACTGAAGCTACTGTTTCTCTTTTACTGTGTCTCTAGACAGCATTGCTTAGAGGTGATGTATTAACCAAACATTTCTGGAGTCACGTGGCCGGCAAGTTGTCCTGAGCCACCGCACTGGGGGAGATGGAGCTGGTAGAGTGCTGCTTGAGTTAGTCTGAGCAGGAACCTTTGTAGAGCCACAGCATTTTTCTCTTGAAGGTGACTAGCTCAAATCCAGAACAAATTGCTTTTGATGAAAGGACATTGTGGTCCAATGACCATAAAGTGGCCTTCAGATACTAAGCCCGATTAAGTGTTCAAAAAAAGTGTGGATGTGGCGCTTCAGGACATGGTTTAGGGGACATGGTGGCGCTGGATTAATGGTTGGACTTGATGATCTTGAAGGTCCTTTCCAACCTAGTGATTCTGTGATTCTGTGAAGTAGCATAACCGTGATGAAGCCCAGACTGCTACTGATATAAGCATGAAAGTGAAATCCAGGGTGGGAGATTTGCATCTCCACTTGAGTCTGTGAAGTGGTATTTCCCTTCTAGGACTGTATTTTGGCACACTGATAAGCAGAGCATGGAAATACCACATGAACTGCCTCTTCTGTGAATCGATGAGGAGGTTTTAATTTATGTAATTTAGAAAAGCAAAAGTTATTTTACAATATAAACGTATGTAACAGCTGAGGCCATATTTCAAAGGCAGCATCTGCTTCGTGGTAAATCATGCATGTTACACTCTCTTTTCCTTACATACTGGCAATTGCTCTAGGCAGAGGTTTTGTCTGCATTTACAGTAAGATCTTTCTGAGAAACCATCAGGGCACTTGGAACATCCAATGCACCAGGGAGTTTGCTCAGTTCTGTGAAATGAACTGCTTCACCATTATCTCTGATGCAACATCTTCTGGAAGGTACGAATATACTTCCTTTGGCAACTGCCTCGCACAGAGCTCTAGCCACTCATTGTTGGATGGCCCAAAAGAGAGATGTTCATCAAGCCAAGAAAAATGTTATTCACAGTTTGAATGTATCATAGTCTTATGACTTCAAATGACTAGTACTTTCACAGACGACATGCTTCCAAGTTGAATATTTTTCTTGAGCAACTTTTGAGCTATTGGAAAAACTGTACCAGACTAGTATGATACAAGTCACATCATGAAGATGATCTTGGAAGATCGTCAGTAAAAATAAAGACGACATAGGAATATGTCTCTCAAACTTCCCATAATCTAATGGATCTGTGAAATTCATGTAATTACATTTATCTTCTACAACAATGGCAACTAAGATAGTACAAGTACATTAATAAAGGGTTAAAAACAACAAAAAAGTTCATGTGAATTTCAGGCAAAACAGCAGTGGAAATACTTGTTAAAGTAATTGTGCTTTTGGTCTCCGATTACTCTTTAGGAGAATTAGGACATTCCTTTTATTACCACAAATGACATGAACACCAGGGCCAAAGTCTGCCCGTACTTATATCCAGGCAACTCCACTGACGTCAATGGGATTTCACTGATTATATAAATCAAGGCAAAATCTAGTCCAGTAATAAAAATCACATCCAACTTTCTTGTAACAAAAGCACATTCACGCTAGAAAATAAAATAATCTGCCTGATTCTAAGTTCAGTCTGGATGAAATAAAACATGGGGAAGGCTGAGACGTCCCCTGTTGTTAGGAGCCAGGAGGTCCCTGAGCTGCTCTAAGCCCAGCTATGGTGTAAGTTCATCCATTGCCCTACGCCATTACATGCAATTAGCCAGAATAAGGACCACTGATGAGGCAGGGGGTGGTTGCTCTCCATGCCTCCTCCCCTCCGCTGCGGTGCCTACAGCTGCCTGCACAGCTCTGCCTGCGCCATCCCTGCCCCTCCAGGCGGGCGGCAGTACCCGAGCGGTGGGTTTCCAGGTGTTGCTCCATCGCTGGAGGAGGCAAACACCACTGCACTGAGCGCTTGGCTTGGACTCAAACCTGCCTGCGTGCGGGTGTGCACGTGCGAACCCGCTATCCCACGATCAGGTGCTGACTTTGATGAAACTTGTTGGGATTCAATTAATTACCTGTGAGACTTCTGTTAAATAGAGCTTTATTTGTCCCAGTGGCTCGTCATGAAGGGAGAACGGCCGACAGAGAGCAAAGCACATAAAAAATAGCTGATGGGCGGTGGGCTGGCCCCTCACCTTAGCACAGCTGAGCAGCCCCTGCACAGCTTGTGCTTGCCCGGCGCGGTAGTCGCTAACTCTTCTGCAGTAGCGCAGGAGATGTCTGTCGTAAATGTCTGCCTGCCTTTTGCTGTGTGAGATGTCCAAGATTGGTTTGCTCCTTCTGAGGAAAGACTTCCACACAGATACATGTATATATGGGGTCTCAGAGGGATGTCATTTGTAATAGGTGGGGTGGCTTCATTTTCCTAAGAGGTTTATTTTAGCAGCTGAGAACCCCGAAAGTCTGCCCTTTGCAAGACAAATGATAAAACCATTTGTACCTCTGATGGTTTATTTCCCTTCTAATCTTTATTTTTTTTTCCTTTCCACTTTTTTTAAGCAAAACCTAAATGTCAGATCTGAACTACTTAAGAGTCTCTTTGTTTAAAGAAAGGCAGAAAACCTCTGCTTTGTGGACAGACAATTTGGCATACCAAGATTTAATTATAATTGATGCTCTCATAGTTTAATAATATTTTAATAGACGTGGTTTAGTGTATTGTGCCAAATAAGTCAACCTCCTTAGTTAGCTCATGTCCTATTTATATTTGATACTTCCTGCTGAAAACTCATACTTGCTTTACTTGCTAGAAGTGGATTGATTAGAGGCTGGTCTTTTCAAAACAGCTTAAGAGTGTTAATACTCAACTGCCATCAGGTTTTAGTGGGATTTAGTTGTCTAACTCTGGATTTCTGCAAATATCAGTGTAGAAAGCAAAAGAGGGCACCCAGGTACTGATCTTGTGCACTCCTTTACTGGAGTAATTACACTAACGTCAAAACTGTGAATTGCAGGAGTAAGCGTGGTTTGCATGAGGAGTCAGCTCTGCAGGTCCTGCTCCTGGTCAAATGGTTGCTCACTCAAATGGAACTTTTTTCTTCACTTGCCTCCTTTGTTCAACTTTTTTCACTTGTCATTTTTGTGCCTAGATTATTTTCTCTGTGGGAACAGATTAAAACTGTTTGATCTTCCAACTTCACAAGGTCTGGGGAGGGACAACAGTACAGGGCAGAGGGAGGGAGGAGGAAGGAAGGAAGGAAGGAAGGGTTGTGTTGTTATGATAGAACTGGATAGTAGGAAAGATCAAGTATTTTGTCTAGTTTCCCTGGGAAACAAGTCTTATCTGCATCTTCGTTGCTCTGTATGAAGTTACTACTAATGCTGATAAGTTTCACCATGGAACAAAAATGATGAAATGCTCTTTTGTGCTTCTATATGCTTTCGATAAAGCATGAAAAAACTATTTGTGCCTGGCATAATTACTCCAATTATCCCACATACTGGTGAGTCTATGATTAGAAGCACATGTATCTTAAATCCTGCTTATTGGATTGCAAATACTAGAGAGATATGTTCTCTTTAGTTCTCTTGTTCATGCAGAGAACTTTGAATTAAAAATGTAAATGCATAGTTGTCTAACAACTTCACAGCCTGTGTCAGCATTCATCTTGTGCTATAAGGATGGGAGAAGTTACTCCACTGTCAAAATTCAGATACTTACAGAGATTCAAGGAGATCTGTTTAGAAGTTGGCATCTTTTTATCTGGAACTTGCCAGAAGCTCTTCTTTTAAGGCAACCCTGGTGCTTGAAGGCTGGGCAGTAAATGTTGTGAAATGTCCCTTTCTAACAGTTTTTCAGAACTTTCTTCTACTTTTGGGCATTGCCTAGAAGCAGACTTGAAAGAAACATACTCAAGTTTACATAGCAGTTCAGAAGGGTTGAGTTTGGGCCTGATTTAAGTAAGGATTCGATCTGTTTCTCCACCAGGCCTGCCTAATCTTCCCATTCCAGCTGCAAGAGTTTACATGTCAAGTTAAGGAGAGGAAAAACCTAGAAGGTCAGAGAGGGAGAACCTAGCATTTACAGAAGTATGTCAGTAGATTGCCCAGTAGCTTCTGCACAAAGAGGGCATGAGGTGGGACAGGAGTGGGCTTAAGAAAGAGTGTGACACTGCCATTGGGATAAAACACTACTAGACCTTGCAGAGACCTCTCAGTGCTCAGTTAAAGCCAGCATGAGCAGATGCACTGCCCTCGGGCCACAGCAATCCTCCCGCCGCACCTATCTGC
This sequence comes from Phaethon aethereus, assembly GCF_964289735.1. Taxonomy (NCBI): domain Eukaryota; kingdom Metazoa; phylum Chordata; class Aves; order Phaethontiformes; family Phaethontidae; genus Phaethon; species Phaethon aethereus. The sequence continues at coordinate 9,782,572 of NC_138588.1, forward strand.
AGCAATGAGATCCACTCAATTCAACCTTGAAACCAGCTACACAAGCTTTGATCCAATACAGCATTTAAGCATACACTTAATAATATCCACATGAACTCAGGGCTCTTCACACTCCTGCAACGGAGGGTGTATTTCTGACCTTTGAAGGACACCGTGCAGGACCATGAGGGAGAAAAGGGATGAAGGGCAGTAATAGGATGAGTTACCCAGCAGAAAACTGTCCCAAGAAGGCTTAATTAGCTCCGAACTCCTTATAAACTTTCATCCTTGCTGCTGTATGTCTTTTTACTGGAAACTTAATATTCCATGTAAAAGTTATGAACCGGAGGTGTATTTATTCATTAAGACATCAGGTTGTACTGCATGGCTCGGGAAGCTGGTCAACTCACCCAGACCATGCTGCGCTGCATTATGGGCTTGTGGCTTACAGATGCAATAGCAAACCCCATCAAGACCATTCAGAATAATGAGGATTTGACAGGTTGCCTGTGTGAACATTTGTTGGTTATTAAATATAAGCAATAGGGGCATTGCCACCATGACAAATGTTTGGCAAAAATGCTAGATCTGTCAGAGGTCTGGGCTGGCATCTACAATGAGTTGCACTGATTTTAAAGACACCCTGAAGAATTCACTGTCACTGCATTACATGTGTTCAACACACAAGTTTGTGTTTAGCATTCCCTTTAAAAACTCTTGTTTAGGAAACGTTAAAAGACCCTGAGAGAGAAGGTCTTAGCCTTAGAGAGCCCATAGGAGAACAAAAGACTCTTTAGAGAAAAAAAAATCCTGGAGCATCTTAGCTCCAATTTATCTTCACCAAGCCCAGGCCTTCAAGTGCCTGTTTCACTTCTGAAAGGGAGATTTAGCAGTTTGTGTCATTTAGAGCCAAGGCATTTAGGCTTGAATGCATGAGTGTACCTGGGAGGGTTTTCAGAGACATCTGTAACTCACCAGAGCTGAACATTCTTCCACATCTGTAGCAGCTGAAATAGTTTTAAAATTCCACCCTTCCTAGGTTTGATAAGGCCTGAGACCCAGGTTTTATGGCTAGGTTCAAGTATGGCAGGTTTTCCTGGAGCTTTGTGCAGTTTGGAAAGACTCTGCTTTGAATTGCTATGTTGACATAAGCACGCTCTTGATTAGTGGATCATCTATGTTTATCTTAATGCATACTTTCTTTTAATAATTACCTTGAGCTTAGCAACAACTGGCGACTTTAATAGTCACTGTCTTGAGTAATAAGTATGGAAATGTGCTCATATTTTGCTGAATCAAGACTTGTACCAGGCAAGCCCAAACGTTAAAGAAGTGGTTCCCTGTGAATTTACATTTTGCTAACTGGAGGCACCGGTATGACAAATAGAGCAGTAAACCCAGGGCGTTTTTCCTAGTCCATCACACTGGCCTGTTGTGGGACGACGTAATCCGTGTCACTGCAAGGCTTTGTTTGGTTTAGATTATAACATGGCACAAGTCTGGTTTGCTGGCGAGGCAACATGTGTCCATGAGGGAGGCAGCAGGACTGAGCCCAAAGGAGGAGATGGTGAATCAGTGACCCCTGGCTTTGTGAGCGGTTGGGCAATCACAGGCACTGGCTTTGATGCTGAAGCAGCAGACACATTCCTCCTACGTTCAAAGTACAGTGTTGCCTTTTTAGTATCAAACCACTTCAGTGCCAGTTTGCAAACCCCTGGCTTGGGTTTGCCCATGGTCAGTGCCCAGGGTCTCAGATGTCGTGGCTGCTCCCTGGGAAGCTCCATGTGCTGGCTGCGAGCAGCAGCCTAACTTCAAATTTGCAGCTCTGCAGAGGGAGAAGCTCCCGTCCCCATGTGAACTCCCTGAACTCATCACAGAGCAGCCTCTTTTGTTGGTTTTTTTCATGCTCATCACTAAACATGCCCCAGTGGCTCCCTGGAAGTGCCATGTACCTATAAATGCACATTGTGGTGCTCCCAGGCACGTGGGAAGTAGCCGGTGCTGGTTTCCAGCAGGCATTTAGAGCACCTGAGGGCTCCCGTGCCAGGGTCTGTCTCCTGCGAGACCTCCTGTTTCAGGAGCACAGCCCTATTGCCATGGGGAGCTTGAATTTCTGGCTGCCTGAAGGAGAGGTTTGTTTTTCAAAACTCTGTTAAAGGAGCTATTATTCAAAATCCACTTTTACGTTGGAAGGGAATTGCTTTCCATCTCTCCTTTTATCTCCAAACAAGTCAAGTCAGCAAAAGCACAAAGTGAAAAACATGCATCCAAGAAGTTATATTTAGAAACTGGTTAGTCCGTATTTAACATTCCTGTCAGTGCTTACACTGTTTTGCATGTCTGGACTGGTGTTTAAATTAAATACATGCAAGCATGACATTTATTATTCTAGAGCTCAGCGCATGAATAACAAAACTGCCTATCTAATTTCACTGCCACAAATTCTGGAGAAGTGGCTTGAAATAGGATGTTCTTATGATTATCTGAACTTCTTCCTGCATTTCAGTAAATCAAGGAAAGGTCAGCTCCAGGGGAAACTGAAAAACAACAGCTTAAAAACAGTTTCATAATGAGAGGCTTGTGCTCCTTAACAGACTCTCCCAAGGGTCCAGCCCAGAGTATCCTCATGTGGAGGACACTCACTGCAGCGGCTTTTTTAATGTATGTGAACAAGGGAAGCGAAGCTGCTTTTTGGATGGGCTGGGCCTGGTTTTGGCCACATACCTGATGAGGCTCACTGGCTTCAGGGCAACAGCACAGGGAAGCCCAGGACTTTCCTAGGGAGGCGATTACAAATGTGGGCGAGGTACAAACCCATGGCCCTTTGCAGCCCCTCACTTCTGGGCTGAGCATGCAGCTTGGAGGAGCCTCATTTTCCTACCACAGCCGCGGGTAAAAATGTCCACTTGTCCTGCCATCACCACTCCTAGTTAACAGAGTGCTTTTTCGTATGATCACATTATTTTGAAGGTGTAGATGCCGAGGCAGAGGGCACACGTAGTCCTGCAACACAACCCTGTCCTGCAACACAGCAGTCTCAGAGCAAGGCGGAGTGCTCATCTTCCCCAAATCACAATATAACCATCAAACTACACTGCTCCCCGTTCCAGGAGAAAGAGGGAGTGAATGGTGTCTGCTTATCTTTGTTATGAAGTCAAAGCATCATGTTTTGCTTAAAACCAAGACTGTTTCAATATTCAAAATCCTCCCCTCAACTTGGCACCTCTGCTTAAGCATAAAGTGCTTTGCAGCTATAGCCAGGCTTCAGGGTTGCCATTTGTTTCTAATTACTGCTTTGAACGATTCCATTGAAATTAAATACATGCAAGTGTAGCATTCCTTAAAGTTCAGTGTTTACTTAAAGAGTTTATTACTTATTTTTACTGGAATAATACAGAATGTAGTCAGTAAGATGAACCTTTTCCCAACTGCATTCCCTGCAGAAAGCCGCAGAAGGAAGGAGGAAGTATGAATATGTTTGAATGAAATTACAGCAAAGAGATTATTTTGCTTTCTAGACATCTGCATTGCCTGGACTTCACCCCTTTCTGGTCCAGACAGGGAAGGCTTTCCGTGCTTTTAACCCCTCCGTGGAGCCAGGTGTGTGTGGAGGAGGTTGTGAGCAACCTGGCTTGGTAAAGAGAGATGTAGCACGTGGGGTAAACGGAAGATCCCTTCAACTCTGACTGCAGCAGAGCAGAGGGAAGCATTGAGAACAAGTTGGAGACATGCGGGCGGATCTAAAATTGAGAGATTTGGGAGGGCAGGCAGCAAGAGGTTTTTCAGCCCACAAACTGGATGAGGGGTTGCAATTGTCCCAAGCCACAATTTCCACAAGGCTTTCTGCCCAGTCCTCTCCCCGCTTCAGTTAACAGCCGTGGCGCTGGCAGGATCAGACTGACGCTTGCCCGTGGGCAGTGCTGTGGGATCTGAGCAGCTCCCAGTGCCTCACTATAGGAAGTGCTGAGCTGACCTTGGGGGTTTAGACTTTTCAGTAGCTACCTCATCAATTTTCTTTGCATTGGATGTTCATACACAGCTGACTGTAATCCAAAGTAAAAAGGTCTCAAGTGATCCCTTCTCAAGGTAGGAAATGTGTTTTCTCTAACAGACTGTTGGTTTAACTCCCTGCCTAAATGAAGAAACTTAAGACCAAAAATCCCACTTCCTCTGTTGCAAATATCTCAGCAAGACCTTGGGTGACACCTGTGCTCCAGCCTTCCCTCTTTCGAGGTGCTGGCCAACAGTTTTTGCTGACTCAGTTACATCTTTCATTATCACGCCAGCCCCACCACAGGAAGCACGAGGGGAAACCAGCAGCATTGGCGGAGTAACCCTTAAACTGAATCTTGTTCCTTTAGGGAAAGCAACATACCTTCACACTGGCGAAGTCGTTGATGGCGTTGATATGAGGGCAGAAGTGGGGCTGCTGAGCCACAATGTCGTGGTGATGGGCGAGATGGAGGCGCGATGCTATGAATACAGCAGCAAGTTATGCTCCTTCTTTGATTTCGACACCTTTGGGGGACACATCAAGGTAGGGCTGGAGCCCTCTCCTTGCACTTTCTTCCACCCAGCCACACCTTCACATACCAAGGGAACCAGGATGCTGGAAGGGAGGAATCCTTCGTGTCAGCCACTGAGCAAACGGCCTCTCCCCACAGTGCAGCAGATCCACCCCACGGCTGCTGCCTGTCCCTTGACTTTGAAGTGCACCTCACACCTCCGCACATGTTGCTCAGCCAGCCAGGCTGGTGCTCAACCCATCCAAGATACAGTCTCCACATCCCAATCCCAGTTTTCCCCAGATTCTGCTGGTGCTCAGCCCAGGGAGTTTGATTTGAGCCCAGCTGACTGAAACTCATGGAAGATATTAAATCCTTCTAAAATGAAGTCAAATGTAGCCATGGCAGCAGTGGTGGGATCAAAGAGCAGCTATGGTCCCCTTAGCCACAGTGACCTTCTTTCCCTTACCCTGCAGCCACACACTCCCTTCCACACAGTAAATCTCTCTAGGAGATACAGTGCAACCCTTCCTATCTCCGTATTCCCCATCCTTCTTGCCCTCGACGGTCTTTTATGTCTCTTGACTGATGTTCTGTTGTTCTTCAGATTGGTCTTGATTTTAAGGCTACGCATATTGAAGGTCTAGAACTGAAATACATGGGCCAGCAGACGATGGGACATTACCCAATTCACTTCCATATGGCTGGAGATGTGGATGAGAAAGGAGGCTACAACCCTCCAACGTATGTGAAGGATGTCTCCATCCACCATACCTTCTCCCGCTGTGTCACAGTCCATGGATCCAATGGTTTACTGGTAAGAAGCTCAAATGTCTGCCTTAGAGATCAAGGCACCAGTCAAAATATTTCCTCATAGCATGAATACAAGCTTAGTTATTGCAGGGTGATGTGTTTTACTGTTGGAACTAGTGTCTGACTCCTCCCCCCATCCTGATTATGTGAATATATATTCCAGGCATATTTCAACCTGCATTAAAAAGGAGGAGGCTGATGTGGCACTGTAGGCTGTGTGTGACTCAGAGCAGGCAGAGCTGTTGTCTGTGACCAGCCCATCTCTAATGAGTAGTTGGATCTATCTATAGACAGACAGCTTGCTATTTAGAGAGGATAATCAGAAGGTTTAACTGTGCTTCATCTTTCCTATAACAAAGATTTGTGTTTGCGATGCCATTCATAACATTAAGCACTCACAGAGCTCTGATTTGTCAGAGCGGCTCTCCAAAACAGTAAATCCTTTAGGATAAATCTATAAAATGACCTATGCTTACCAGACAAGTTACAGGACACCAGGGATGATAAGAACATGTTCAGGTTCTCCCCAGATGTAGGAGTGCCTCCTTCTTTGGGGTAAGGATGCAGAGGGAAAACAATGCTACCTTACCGAGCATCCTGGAGACTGGCACATAACCCCAAAAGTCTTTCCTCACTCTTATCCCACCTCTGATGGCTGCTTCTTACCCATATTCAGGAAATGTGCAGAAATTTATCCCAAAAGCAGAGCTGCTAAAGGTGTGAAATAAACAACAGGTTTGACTAGACAAGTTTTCCCCAAGTGTCATCTCAAATACCAAGTCTTAAATGCCAAGATTTCTGTAGGCAAAGGACTCTCACCCGTTCAGTGAGACAGCAGTGTGTTCTGAAATGAAAAAAGTGTATGAGAGCCCTGAAGAGGAATATTTGTACAGTCAAGAGCCCTGCTACCGTATATAACAGAGTTTAAAGAGAAGACACATCATTAGCAGTTGTAACCTGGATGGTCACAGCGCATTAGGAGTTCATATCTATACCACTGTTTTAAAGTTACTGTATGACCTCATAGCAGGAGCCTGTAAGAATTTGGGGGATAGCATTTCCTTTCAACACCTAGCTAAGACCCTTTACTTGCTGATTAATACTTCCTCCTTTACCGACTCCAGCAAATGAAGGACTTCATCTTATAGCCTCCCTTTTGGCAAGGACCACAGGCTACAACCTTGAAAAGTGACAACATTGGAAGGGGAAGTCACAGGCATAATTAAAACGCACAGAAGCTGAGGAGAGGGCATTGAAATTGCAGCTCCAGAAGCAGAGCAGCTTTTATCTGCTATTTATGAATCCGAGGTTTTGGTTTTGGCCTCTATTCTTCTGAGTTTATAGCATGACCCTAAAAAGCTACCAAGTGAACACAGCTTCTAAAGAAAAAAGACAACCTACTATAAAAATTATATAAGGCATTCAGGGTCATATGGCATCTTCCCAATTCAAAGTCGCCAGCACAGGGGCTCAGTATACAACTAATGTGCAGAGTGGAAAGGCAGTGTTGCGGGATCCCTTTGTCACACCATCATGGGCTGCTACCAGTGGCACCATAAACACATTCTCTGGCTGCACGGAGGTTACCCAGCTGTTGATGCGCTGCAGGTCAGTTAAAGCCCTGCTTCTGGATCTAATGTGAGATCTTCATTCCCTATTGATTAATACTAGCCAAACCAAAGACGCAGAGCCTGGCATTTTTCTTATCGGTCAGACAGATGGGTTCATGTAGAGCATTTGGAAATAGTTCTGTCTCTTATGCTTTCTCCGAGTGACAGCTATGCCATGGGGCATCCATGGCATAGGGTTCCACATGCTCAGGCCTTTTCAGCCAAGACGGCATGATGACATTTAGACAGGCTGATGTACCTGATGAAAGCAGCTTGATTGTTGTTACTCAACAGCCACAATTCCCAGAATGACTGTGCTTCGCCGCCATGACAAGGCATCCAGGAGAAATCTTACAATTTAGGACATATAACCTGAAACATTAGTCAAGAATTTAGTCTCTGTTGATTATAATTTATAAAAATGTGTGAATACTAAACTCTACTCATAATACTTAACCTATTGTATATTTTACCCATTTAATTACTGACAGCAGAAATGAAAGCCCCAGTGAGATAAAGCAATCTGACCAAGTTTGTTCAGTTGCGTCACTGAAGACATGTTCCAAAGGCTGCATCACTTAAATGTTGTTTCATTACTCTGTGATAGACATCTGTAGTCAAGCAGCTCCATGCCCTGATTCATCAGGTGATCCCACCACAATCTCCTCATCTGCTTTCTGACTCTATTTTCCTTCCTTTCGTCTTCCTGCTACCCCAGATATATTCACAGACACCCACATGAGTGTCTGATGAGTACAATGGTTCTTCTACACATTTCCTAGTTGCCTATTATCTTCTTACTTGGGCAATGCTACCTGTTTCTACATGCATGAACACCGTTTATGCAAACAGCAATGAGTTCCGCCTGCCCCCAGGTAACATTCATTCCCTCTGAGGACAGGTAGATCCAAAGCATACTTGGCTAAGGGAAAATTTGCCTTGATGATGTGCACAAATCACACTTTGGAAACAGCCATACAAAAAAATCTAGCTGGACTACTAAACCTCAGCAGAGCACAACACTTAAGGATGTCCTTAACATTAGGCCATTGATTTCAAAGGGGCTTCTTGCACGACTATGGTTGAGCATCTGTGCAAATGCTTTAACAAATGAGAGAGGGGCTTCAGTTATTTTTAACTGTCATTAAAGCAGGCTGGTAATTTACATACAGACTTCCCTGCTTGCTTTGCTGTCACTTTTCTCATGTCACTTCAAAGGTACTCGTATGGAAAACATTAGGACAAAAGAGTGTCCTGTTATTCCTAATGAAAGTTTTTCTGTGGATCTGTACAATGTGCTAAAAGTCACTGTCTCAGCATTAGCTCACTTCATTGATGGGCTTCATTCTGCACAATGCTACAAGTCCATATTCACTGGAAGACTCAGAGGGTCCTTCTGGAAACAAATCTGTAGAAATTCTTTTCTCACCATAATTATTGTTTGAAAATGCAATAATTACCCAATGTTTTCTTTAATACATTGGCCATGAAACCACCTAGTTATGCCACTGCAATCCCAGGGATGAAACTTTGCTCTGATTCCCACTCTCTCCACTGGATGCCAACATGCAGGCTAAAATAAAAACAGTCATCAAGGCGGGAAATGAAATGGAGGTCAATAAACTGTCTGGCAGAATCCAGGGGAGAGCTGTACTTCATGGAATAAGAGGTTGGAATAACTGCTTCGGTGGTATCTGCTTTTAGTAATCCAGCTACACTACACAGCAGTTGTTTCACCATGAAGGGCATTTTCTGGCCATAAATTACTCATGGTTAAAGTAAGATTATGGACTATTAGGAAGGTTTTAATCAAATAAAAAATTAAATTAATTGGAAAAGTGATTTTGGAACAAGCATCTCGTTTGCTATCCAAGCATCTCAGTGGTGGGCTTGTGCATGAAAACACACACAGCAAACCAAGTCAGAGCTGACCAAGAGGTGAGATATGGGGAAAGTAGTTAATCAAATGGAGGGTGACAAATACATTAGGGACCAGGTCCCTGGCTGATAGTTCTGACTTGTTTGGAGAACAAGTCTTATGAGGAGCGGCTGTGGGAACTGGGGCTGTTTAGCCTGGAGAAGAGGAGGCTGAGGGGAGACCTTCTTGCTCTCTACAACTACCTAAAAGGAGGTTGTGGTGAAGTGGGTGTTGGTCTCTTCTCACAAGCAACAAATGATAGGACTGGAGGAAATGGACTCAAGTTGTGCCAGGGAAGGTTTAGATTGGATATTAGGAAAAACTTTTTTACTGAGAGAGTGGTCAAACATTGGAACAGGCTGCCCAGGGAGATGGTGGAGTCACCATCACTGAAAGTATTCAAAAAACGTGTGGACATGGCACTTTGGGACGTGATTTAGTGGGCATGGTGGTGTTGGGTTGACGGTTGGACTTTATGATCTTAAAGGTCTTTTCCAACCTTAATGATTCTGTGATTCTGTGGTGTTCTGTGGGCTTTCAGGGATGAGCTAGGAGAACAATGGGTGTTTGCTGGCTCTGAGCCCCTCTGCCAATGCGCCCTCCTCTCTCCGCTTCTCTCCTCTCTCGCCGTACCGGGAGATGCGTTCCCCTGTGACGTTACTTCCCATGCACAGAGGTGGGCTTTGCCCTGCTATGGTCCGGTCATTACAGGTTTTCATGTCCTAGTCCTGGTGCAGTGTGGTGCTGGCTGCAAAGATAAATGGCCATCCAAATGGCTATCATTTCTCTAAGGAAACCCTTCCTGTCATCTAAATGTCACAGCACCATTACTTACGTGTCTTTCCAATATATGTTCTGTGAGAGAAAGCTAACAGGTTTCGGTGGCAGTTTCTGTTCAATTCTGACATCTCTGTGGTTAAAAGACTTCCTCTACATGTTGGAAAACTCCTTCTGAAGGTAGGTCATTCTCCTGGAATGTTCTCCTATCCTATAAACTTTTACCATTGCAAGGCTGGGACAACTCATGCTTTCAAGGGGAGACAGTTCGGTCTAGTATATACGTTTTACACCTGAAAAAAGAAGCCTCAACCTTGCAAAAGCTATCATCTAATTAGATCAGGGAAGTTAGCAGTAAATTTTGGTGAGGTACTTTAAAGGAATGCGCCACTTCGCAGGTTATTTTAGCTGTGTTTAATTTTCTGTGATGACTTGTGTTCAGAGATTTGAATATTTACACTGGAGCACAGATGGTACATAATACACGTGTGTGCAGCTGTAAACTTGTAATAGATTTGGCAAGCAAAGTGTTCTTTCTTATGTGAAAACATATTTGTAATCATTTAATCACTAGTCCTGGCACCTGAAATTGGTGCTCCTTGCCTTGAGAACGAGGCATGAAGATGACAGAGGAGTCTCAGGCCTGTTTACAGAAGTAGTTCAGGCACTTGAGCACCCAAGTGTCTCAATGACCATAAAGAAAAGGCCTTCTACCTAGTTTAATATTGTCTTTTGCCCTTTGGCAATTGCTGTTTCATTGGAAGCATTTGTAGGAACACGTTGGTGTCAGGCTAAGCTTTGCCAGGAAGATTTCCTGAGTCCAAGGTGGTTGATGGGTGGAAGAGCCAGGAGAGAGCCCAGGAGAGCCAGAACTTCACCTGGCCAATGGAGACTGAAATTAATTTTCCATATCCCAGACATATCCACTAACAACTGACTTGCTGGACACGGTGTGTCTGAGGGCTGTTGTTTCCCAGCCAGTCCTAACCTTAGGCTTCGAATTCACATATCTGCTCCTGAAATTGTTTTCTCAGATTTTTCAGTGGGGTGATGGGTATTGTTCTGTCCAACACAACGGTGTCCCAATGTTAACAACATTCAAACCAAAACCAGAACAGCTCTGATTAACACCAGCTGATTTGTCTCAGGGTCAAGTAAAGCTCCTGTCAACAACTTGCAAAAAAGGATCAGGTCAAACCTAAGACAAGGCAGCCTGTCTGGAAAACAACTTGCCGCCTCTCTGATAGTCTGAAAAAATATTTTTTCAGCTCAGCTGCATTTTTCAGATGCATTTTATGTAGCTGCTCATGTAACTCCACATGAAGATGAATGAGCCCAGATGTGATTTGAACATCTAACATCCTCCATTCATCCCCCACCCTGTGCTTTTTCCAGCCTCATGCTAAGACAGTCTCTGATTTCACAGGCAGACAAATGACCATTTCCTAGGTGATGACAAATTCTAATTAAATTTGTGTTGGAGTTATTGCTTATAGTATAGGCTTTTAAGAGCAGAGTGTTTGTTTTTGCTTATACACCCTGAGTTCAAGAGGGTACTGAGGTTCCTATGTGCCATTCTTCTTATTATGCAGTGGCTGAAGCATGAAACCTGAACACTGACCTTTGTTTTCTGCATGCAGGTGAAGGATGTTGTGGGTTACGATGCACTGGGACATTGCTTCTTTACGGAGGATGGACCAGAAGAGCGCAACACATTTGATCACTGCCTTGGACTGCTTGTTAAACCTAGCACTCTGCTCCCCTCCGACCGAGACAGCAGGATGTGCAAGCTGATCACGGAGGGCGCTTACCCGGGGTACATCCCTAAACCCAGGCAGGACTGTAGGTGAGCGAGATTCTTCCTTTTCTTCTTTCTTTTCTTTGCAGGACTTAGCCACAGAAGATGGCTAAATATGTACATGTATATGATTATGTAGTCATCTGTAGAGGTCTGGGCTGCACAGCCCAAAGGTTGGGAGACCAGACTCCTGGGATCTTTATACTTGTGCTATTCAGATGCCTGCACAGCTAGGATGTAATTTTAATTTTTAGCATAAAGTCAATTGAGATGGTTGCTACCTCAAACATGGAAAATCGCTCCTTCAGAGTACATGGTGATGCCTTGTGCCTTATGGAGTTTTGGTCCCAATGGCTCAGCGAACAGTTGCTGAGTTCAGAATGGGCTGGGTTCTGACATTCATGCTCATGTCAAATGGGAGATGATTTTGAAAATACTCCTATTAATCAAGAAATCATTATTTGTAAAGAACGGATACTGTTAAGCATTAGAGTTTTTTCTTAGACGAATTCGTGTGTTCTTCATTAGCAGTAATTTTTAATGACAGGTTAGAGAAAGGCCAGTCGCAAATACTGTAGTTGCAGTTGACCCTGTCATAAGGCAGGTTATGGACTCACTGAGCTCCTGAAGGCCATTCTAGCCCTCCTTTCCATGATTTTCCAGCTGTTTTTCTGCCCCAAAATCAAGGTGCACAACCTAGGGATATGATTTCATTGCTAATTACTGGCTGTTCAGGGAACCTGCTCATTTTCATGCATATCAGGCAGCTAATTATCTTTCTTTTTCTTCCCCCATCCCCCCAGCTCTTCTTGAGAGAGTACTAAACTCTTAAAGTAAAACCTGTGTGCTTAGCAGCTAGGCAAGCAGATCCCCAGCGGTAGCCCAGGGAGCATAGCAAGTGGTCTGGAGAAAATCTCTGGAACCATGTTGTTTTCAGAGTGTTTTCCATTAAAAACTGGATGCTAAGCTTGCCTTTAAGAGTTTAAAATTGATGATGGACCATCTTGAGGACAAGACTCCTGTGCAACAGAATGGGAGGTCTTCCACAGTGAAGTTTTGTCTTGAGACCATAGAGCCCTGGCGCTGTATTGAAGCTGCTGGGAGACAGGGACACTTCTGCCCATAGTCCAGATTTTTCTCCAGGATTTTATTCTGCTGCAGTTGGAAGGCGGGGGGGGTGGGAGCTAAGTTGCTGACACACAGAAAGTCAATGAGAAAGTCTCTGGAGCCAGACTTACATCCTGAAAGTGAGACAGTTAGAAGCTGATTGATGCCTAAAACTAAAAATCTTCAGGGATTTTCTTTTATTTGGAAATACTCTCAATCTGCTGAGGCTGTTTCAGTATCACCCATGCCGTCCTCAGAACAAACTGGGGTTTTGTCCAAAGAAACATATTTTTAGCTTTTTACTTTGGCAAGGGAAAGAGATGAATTCATGCAATGCTCTTTTTCACATCTGTGTTTGTTTATAAATTACACTTAGTGTATCCATTCATAAAATAAGAGTTAATCAGCCATTGTGCTCATTTTCCACTGATAATCCATTTAATAGACAGAGACACATCTTTTGTGTCATTTAGGAGACTCTTACATGAAAAAGCACTAGGAGAGATAGGCGGAGATCTAATGAAAAGGTCCTACGGTACTTTGATCTGTGATGTCTTCCTTCGTAAAAAGAATTCAAGGTCTGATCAGAGAAATAACTTGTTTTGCACTGGGATCATCCACCCTGCAAGTGCATGAGTACACTAACGCTACCCCTGAGGCAGCAGCGAAGGCACTCAGCGCAGGGACAAGGGACAAGCACCGGCTGCAGCTCCGTCGGCTTGGAAGAGGCAGGCAGGCAGGCAGCTGCTGCCAGAAATTAAGACAGTAGGATTGTGCCAAACAACACAGTAACCTGCCCAATCCACGTGGCTCTGAGAAATGGGAACGGGCTCAAAGACAGGTCACTGTGGAAATACAATGGCCTTGCATACGCAGCAGGAGGTAGTCTATAAATAATCCCAAATTGTTTCTTTCTAGGCCTGTCTCATGCCCAAAATAGAAAAATTTTGCTATGTTTTCATGATAAAGTCTCACAAACGGAACTTCATCTTAGGCCAGCAAAATCAGTTGGCCTAAAGCCCCCATGAAGTCCTTCACAGCAAGATTAAAATAGACATAAAGGTTCCATAGGTTCATTCCCTGCAGGAAGGTGAACCTTACCCAGCAGGTTTAGGCAGCCAGCCTGCTGGTTGTAAGCACTGGATGTTTTCCTCCCAAAGTTCATGTGCTGTCGGTTAATGAATGCTGTATGTCACAGCACCGACAGTGGCGGATTGGTCTTTCCTCCTTGATGGGAATCTTTCAATTAAGAATCTTTTATGTGCATTAGGCAAATGGACCCCCTTTGTCCCAAAAGAAATGCATAGGAGGGTGGGAGCAAATAAAGTTAATGAATCACAGCAGCTCTTGGACAAGGAAGGTACCAGGGTACACCTGGAAAGCCCTTAAGAGGCAATTCATCGGGTCCCTTGATTAAACGAGTCTCTAATGAACCTGAGGGCTTATTTGGGGGCAATGCTCTTTTCTGTAACCTGTGCAACAACATATTTACCTTATCATAAAACATGATTGACATCTTCAAAATTGACAGCTTCATAGCAGGCTTGGAATTGCAGTAGAAATTCCTCATTTAATACTCGGCTTTTCAAAAGATAAGGCCATGCTCTCTGTCAAATCGCAGAGGACAAATGTGGTATGAGAAGAGAAAGAAAAAACCCATTCCCATTGCCCCCTAGGCAGGACCCCTTATCTGGGGGGTTATCGGCCCTGCCTGTACTGGGGGGAGTTGATCAGTGACTCTGGTGTGTGCTTGAAGTGTCATTTTCATGTTACTCTCTGTTTTCTTGACCTGCAGCGCTGTATCCACCTTCTGGATAGCCAACCCACACAACAACCTTATAAACTGCGCAGCTGCTGGATCTGAAGTGAGTGCAGAAGTTTCTTATTTGGTAACAACTCAGACCAGTTACAGCCCTGCAAGGCTGAGGCTCTTGCTGGAATAAAACCTGCTTCTGTTACTCAAGCATTTTTGAAACTGATAGATCGAGATGTATATTAATGTGGCTAGTGCTGCCAATAAAAAATAATATTTTTCCTTTTACTCCACATTTCTTGTCACTTGCTGTTTCTAGAGCTGGATGGCTTTAACAAAAATTCCCAGGCTTTGCACGGTGTGCAGACTGAATAAATTAAATAAATGTTACTGTGGAGTCCCAGTGAAGTCTTTGGCAATGATTCTGTTGATTGCAGTACAGTAATGGTGCCCTGAAATTTCAATCAGCACCAATGCTAATTCAACAGGAATTCTTGGTCACTCCAGGAGCCTTTATTTTCCTACTAAGACAAATAAACAAGCAAACCAAGACTTAAACGAAGAGATGTGGTCTTTCCAAAGCTTCCATTTACATCGATTTCCATACATCGATTCAGGCTCCTAGATACATTTTTAAGCAACTAAATAAAAATTATTTGATTTTTAAGATGCTCACATGCAGTGATAGGAGGACATCAGTGTATATGTGCGTGTTATGGATTTCAAAAGTCTTGCTTATAGCTTCAACACAGATGTCAAAGCTTAACTTAAGGCACTGTGAAGATGCTGGTCAGGAGTGTGAATGGGAATGTATGTGTGTGTTAAACTCTTTGCTGCATATAGTTATACAGGTCAATGCTGCTAGCTGTGATTTGTCCTGAAATCTTCTGGCTTACGTCTTGTGGCTTTATTGTTAAATCGTTGGGCTAATGTAGACCAGCAAAGAAGCTCAAGCAAAGGCTCGGATGTCTGTTGTCTTTCTCAGGAAACAGGCTTTTGGTTTGTTCTGCACCACGTGCCGACGGGGCCCTCGGCGGGCATGTATTCCCCTGGCTACTCAGAGCACATGCCGATGGGGAAATTCTCCAACAACCGCGCACATTCCAACTACCGGGTGAGTCTGCACGCAACGGGAACACTGCCCTCGAAAAAAACACCATTTCGGTCCAGCTCTCTGGGTCTGCAAGCTATTAATGTCTGTGCTTTCTGTTTCACTAAAAGTTACTGCAAGCTTGTCTGCAGATAAAGCAGCTTGCGTGCTGGCGTGGAGGCTCTCGGAGTCAGCCAGCACCCGCTTCACTTGGCTCTTGGGCATTCAGAGAGGCTCTTCCCTCTGCTCAGGCTGCTTCTTTGCTTCTGCACTCCTAAAATAGTGCCTCCAGGAGCATCTATTGGCAGCTTGTCTAATTATAGACCTCAACTGCCAATGTTAGCAATTAACCGAACAGCTTCTAGAGGGATAAATACCGGCCGCTGTGTCTAATCGCCTTCTCTTTACTTATTTACCCTTCACATGCCGTGTTGTGGGGCTGTATGTTACTGCTACCGAGGGCTTTAGACTGTAGTAGGGTGTTTATGTGTATGGGGATACATGCATTTACAAGAGATGTGCAGTTTCTGGAAATTTGCAGCAATTTGGGGGCGTATATGCAAGTCTGGATAGTCCGGCAGCCCTCTGTTTCACATGCTGCTAACGGAAGCAGTTATTAGGGTCATGCGAGCGACTTTGGCTTAGAACACCTGGAGGCAGAGCCTGGAGGTGGGAAGAACTGTAAAATCTATAAATATACTGTAATATTGCTTATCTCTTTTCTTTTAGGCTGGAATGATCATTGATAATGGTGTGAAAACCACTCCAGCCTCAGCCAAGGACAAAAGACCTATCCTGACACTGATTTCTGGGAGGTAAGGGTTTTGCACACTTCTGGTTTGGAAAAAACTTCTCTATAGCACTGACTAAAAGCTATGAAATTGCCCCCAAGGAGGCTGACAAGAATCATTGCAATGCCTTTGGGGTGGCTCTTACTGAGGAAAGGTCTTCGCTTGGATTTACTACTTTTTAATTTTGTCTTCCCCATTCCCAATCCTAAGGGACACCCAGCACCCACACCCTTCTGGTTTTGTCCTTGCACTTTAGCTGGAGGGGATATTACATCTGTTCTAGGGTGTTCCATTGACTTTTAATTTTTTGTAGATAAGTAAGAAAATTACGTGTTGTCTGGTCAACAGTCCCACTGGGCAGAACTTGCTGCAAGAGTTTCCCAGGAATAAGAAATTAAAGTATTTCCTGGGAATGCTGTTGATCGTCTTCATTCTTTTAGGACCTGCTTGAACAGGGAGCGCTTATGTGATGGAGCTTACACTTTGATTTCCAGTTTCTGTCTAGTTCCAAATCTGATGATGCAATAACAATTAAATACGCAGATCGACCCTTCATCCCTGCTGCTGTGCCCAGCCTCTGTGCGGCATAATGGAGTCATTTAGACATACTGAAAACCTCTCTATAGACCATATCGTATCAGCAGACCTAACACGGTCTGAAGGCTTCTGAGAGTCCCCACTCCTTCCCCAAAGCTGACCCCAGCGAGGAGGCTGATGTAAGCAGAGGGCTTCTTGCGGGCAAAGTGTCATAGCATAAGGACCACACTTGCACCCTTTTATCTCTTTAGGTTGAGTCTGGCTCTTGACTTAGTTACCAGCCCCAGGGAGAGAAAAGGACTTAAATATTCTCAGGTTTCATAGTTTTCTTTCCTGCCAGACCAATTGCCTCCAGTGGCACCCAACCTGCATTCCCCCATGACTGGGTTTCCTCATAGAAGAAACCAGGTAGGGAAGAGAAACCTGCTGCAAACCTCTGCTCAGCAGGGCAGAATGACTCTTAATCTCTTCCCTTTCTCCCTTCCACCTCTGGGGAAGAGAGATGATTCAGAGAGAGGTCCAGATTGCTGCAGTCACCCACTGGGCAAGCGTTGCAGGGGTGGGGTCAGTCCTCGTCCCCAGGGAACCCAGCCAGCAGCTCAGGTATCGGTTATTCTGTGAGCCACATCGCTCCAGTGCCCTGCCTAATACCTGATGATAAAAGATATTCAGAAGTGAATGTGATTTACATTATTTTTATGCTCAACTAATTGAAATTATTAATTCAATAATAAAAGTAACTCCTAAGAAAATAACTTATTAAGAGAAGCCTGCTCTGCAAGTGTCACCAAATTCTCTTGGGAGCTTGATGCTTTTCCATATTGCTGAGCACGTGCCTTGGGAAACTGCCTGCTGCCACAGACGCAGTAAGTGATTACAAAAGGCAATTTGTTCCTTGCCATACAAGGGCAGGAATGACCCCTGGAAGCCAAGCAATTCATAATGCAGTCACGTTTATGCTTGGGGGTTGCCCCCCAGCACAGGCTACAGCTCACATTTTTTATACCACTTTCCACTTTTCATGTGTCAAGACTGAAAGACTGAATGAATTATTATAGCTGGACTGTCTGGGGCAAACTGTGAGGTAGGCTGGACAGTTGGAGACATTATTCTGCATTCAGTTACAGCATTAAACATCTGGGCCAAATTCTGTACTCTGTAGTGTTCCTCCAGTTATACATGGATGTAAATGAAATGGGAATCCATCTCAAAATATCTGTATTTAACAATGTCTGGGGAATTCACAAGGGCTAATACTAAATCTCTCTCTGAAAGCAAACTCACAGTGATGAAGCTGCCAAAGCAATATTCATTTACTGGAACCCTATCAGCCCGATGCTCAGTTTTAGATTGATATGATGGCTTATTAAGCAAAGCAAAGCGCTATTGAATATCTGTTAGCCATTTGACAGCTTGGCCTCACTAACCATGGGTGAGGCATGAATTTTAATCTCTGGACCATCCTTTGCTGGCACTGAGTTGGATACTCATCTGTCAGGCTTTCTAAGCTGTATAGTGTGATGGAAGATGATTCTTCAGTAGCAAAAGGGAGAGCTGTGCCTCCGGACTGGGGAAATGAGAGCCGAGCTCAGCATCACCATAGCGAGCCAGATCCTTGCTCAGATTCTGTAGCCCAAGTGGTGGCCAACAGGCAGCAGCTGAGGGCAAACATTGCTGCAGTTTCCACTTGTGTCTGCTTTTTTCCTACGTCAGGCCAATATTTCATCATACTTGAGAACTTCAAAGTTAATAAATCTCGTACATGTGTCATGCGTGGGTAACGTATGGTGGGAATAACAAAGGACACACTCTCAGCCCCTCTCCAAGATGTTTTAATTCCTTTCCACAGTGAGGAAAATTTGGCAGTGGTGCTCATTGCCACAGTATAGCCAAGGTTAGGAGATAAGAATGTTCAAAAGGGAAAACAAAAGGATATTTATCTAAATAACAGGGATATACTAAAGGATAACAGTAAGGGTTTAAAAAATATCTCAGACTTTTGGGAGCAATAATAAACTTTCCATGCTTTCAGCAATATATCAGCAATACAATAATGGAAAGGTGAAAGGAAACTTGGAGCAGGTCTTTACAACTGCTTTGCCTGGACCATCCTTCCCTTGGCAGTTGGGTCTGGCCATCGCTGCTTGACTAGACATGCTACTTGGATGGACTGTTGTCCCAAAGCTGTTCCTGAGTTAGCAGAAACCAGATGTTTAGCAGAGTCGTGCACCGAGCAAGGCTGCCTTCCTTCGCCAACCTTTCTTCTCTCCTTCTGGTTACAGATACAGCCCACACAAAGATGCTGATCCTTTGAAGCCCAGGGAACCTGCAATAATTGAGCGCTTTATTGCCTACAAGAATCAGGATCATGGGGCCTGGCTGCGGGGTGGAGATGTGTGGCTGGACAACTGCCAGTGAGTTTTGCCTTATTTCAACTCTCGGAGTTCAGCCTGGTGTTTATGGCAAGCATAGCTGTGGTTCAGTCTATTTATATCGCTTTGCACCTTTCGTATATCCAAGATTGAAATAAAGATGAAACGTTAAGTAAACACAGGCATTATTTTAGACAAACAAAACCTGCTTTGTCTGAACTGAAGTTCCCTCAGATTGTTTCTCTGTGTGATCCTGACCAGCATTCAAAAATGGTCACATACACACAGACACAGAACACACAGATGCAAATAACTAAAAATAAAAACTATATTTTTACATGAAAAAATTAGGTGCTTTGATAAGAAAGCAGCAAAATCCATCATCTTCTGTGGCTAAACCTGATCACAGATGAGTTTTATGTGGTTCACTGTTATGCTGAATAAGCGAGTACTGATGAAGCAGACCTAAACCTACACATCAAAGTGGCAAGGGAGGGAGACTGGGCAAGTGCATGTTGTGCTCTTTCAAGGCTGTTTCCTGCACTGGTCAGAACAGATATTTGTTGCACTTGAAAACAGATGATCTTCTACAGTTTCTTCTGCTGAGCCTGGCTCTTGATATCAACCTCAATGAAGAAAGAGGAGAAAAAGGAAAAAGCTACTTTACGAGGCACGTTGTGATAACCCCAGCAGGAATAGCTGCCACGCTGTTATCTGGTGTCCAATTCCCAGCCAGAACTGCCTTACCTTTGAGTGACCCAAATCTCTTAAAGCAACCGGTGGTACGAACTTGCTCTAGCGACCGGTCGGGTTGGCGAGAATGAGACTGGAGCAGAACAGTCAGAAACACGATATTCAGTAATACAGTTTGCGCTTCTTGCGAATTTATGAACCAGAAGTATCTAGCACACTCCATGGCCAGCAAGAGTTGTCTTTGCAGATCACACTCGTGTAACTGAGACATGTGCATCGCTTATGGAGCAAACGCAGCGCGTGGAGGTTGCTAGAAGACTGAGCACCAGTTTGCAGCAGCAAACCTATGAGTGTATGTGAACTCGAGGAAGCAACAATCAAAGTCTAATTGTCTTTATAGCCACAGTAATTTCCAATTCTATTGCTACAGGAAGACTTATGTATTACGTTAACAAAACAAATGTTAATGGGACGTGCAGTACCTAAGCTACGGTGTAGGTTTATGGGGCTGGAGAAAGCGAAGGGGAGGCGATAGCGTGTGAAGGGCTGCCACCTAGAGCCAGCAGCAGGACAAAGCTGGGTTTTACTCTGCTGTGGCGTCTCCACTGGTATTTTTGCCGAGGTCAGTGATAGAACTGTTAAGAGTGACACCGATATGAAGATACCATCAAGACTTAACTCATAGTATCATATTAATTCTAGCCTTCCTATAAGCAGGAGTCATGGACCGACAGTTGCAATTTACGTCATCTAAAAGCTTTGGAATTGCAGCAAAATGGAAGGACATTTTAATTTTTTTATTATTTCTTTTATAAGCAAGATCTGAACTCTATCCTTCTGTTGATGAAAGAGAAGCCAAGCTTCTCTGTTTTTAAAACAGTTCCTCTTGTTAAGTTATATCATCGAAGCGGTATGTGATACATGATCACAGGGGAGCACAGAGGTGTGCATAAGGTAAAGCACTATTAAATAATAAAAGCTAGCTGGAGTGCGAGATACGTGTGTTCTTTTCACAGTGAAAAGAGCATGGTCGTTAGACAGGGAAAAAGCTTTATCAGACAAGTAAACTATGCCCAGTAATCACTGACTTAACCGCAGCTTGGAGCAATCAGGTGCATGTCTGCTGCTTCGTATGATCTGCACATACTGCAAGCTGTGCCAAAAAAGATCTTCCAAAACTGGACAGGGAACAAACCTGGAAGAGCCTCGCCATGAGCACTGTTCAGTAATTAAGCCCTGCTATCCTCCACCTCGCTGGTTTGGTTATTTTAGTTTGACGTGATAAAACAAGGCAAAACCAAACGTCTTCTGAAGCATCTCTCTTCTCTCTGCAGGTTTGCTGACAACGGCATTGGCCTGACCTTGGCGAGGTAAGAGTGGCGCAGGCTGTGCTGCAGCTTGGGGCGCAGCTGGTGGGGATGGGTGTCAGCAGCCCCTTCACCTCCCGCCCTTCCCTCCTAGTGGTGGGACTTTCCCTCATGATGATGGCTCAAAGCAAGAAATCAAGAACAGCTTGTTTGTTGGCGAGAGCGGAAACCTGGGCACCGAGACGATGGACAACGAGATCTGGGGACCTGGAGGTCTGGATCACAGAGGAAGGACGCTGCCCATCGGCCCGTAAGTTCAGCTCAGCACATCAAAGCACTCACTGTTCCCACTCTCAGTGCAAACTCCAGCCCAGTGTGGGCTCTTCAGCACTGTTCAATTTAATAACCATTACACAAAAGGGATTTGGTTTCATGTTTCCCGATCCCAAAGTCCTCACCGTGCAGCTGCTGCTGGCAGGTACGTACTTGCAGGCTGCCAAGACAGCATCAAACTCCTCTTTCCTTCCCTGTCCCCTTTGCAAACAGAGTTGAGAAGAGAGCAAGGGGACTATGTGCTAGCTGGGCACTTCTGTATATGTGGTCAGCAGTGGTTGAGCACTGTGGCTGTCTCCATCCAGGTCAGCTGCCAGGAAAGCTCATAGAAGCCCTTCCCTGGGCTTGAACTGGCCCAGATATGGTCATAGATGTCCTCAGAGCTGCTGTTTCTATTGCTACTGTGCTACAGGAATTTGATACCTTTGTTAAATAGTTTTGAAATGGCCAGTGAAATTCACGTGTGGCCTCTTCCTAGACCTTAGTCCTACAGATTGATTTGCAAGTGCAGCAATATTTTGTTGGTTTTCCTAAGAACATAGTTATCCTAACGGTAGCCCTACAGTGAAACAGCTCAGCCGATTTTTTTCTGCCATATTACACGCCACAACTTCGCTTGTCAATAGTGATAAAGGAGGCTTATTGTTAGCTACAGTAATAATGAAAACCCAGTGTGCTACAACTCTCCTTCTGATATCCTTTATGTATAAATATGTGGACATATCTCATCTTGGGTGTTGTGTGCGGAAACTCAGAGGGACAGAACAAATGCACAGGAGCAGGCAAGTCTTGTCTAAGGGAAACCATTCATATGAGGAAGGGGTCAAATTTATTTATCATAAGTGAAATTTTAAACATCTTATCTTAGCCTCTTGAGCAGTTTAAACATCTCGTTCACTTAATCAGTGTGAAAAATGGTGTCGTCTTTACCTTGCAGATGATATCAGAAAAGGCTGTTAATAAGGGTTCATTAGTCTGCCCCTTCACCTCTTTTCAACTCTATAGATTGTAAGACCTTTTCTTGTTTTCAAATAACTTTTTATTGCAGTTGAGTTGCACTGTTTCTCTGCAAGCTCCTTTGAAAGATGTGGTGGGACTTCTTTTAGCCCTGCCATTACTCAGCCCAAGGAGTCTGCATGAGTTTAGGGTTTCACCGCTGCCGAACTCATTTCTGATGGCAAACATGAATTTATTCATTTTTAGGTCAATGCTTTGGCATTGCTCTAAGTTCCTTCCCTTGGAGGAGCACAGAGCAAATAAAGACGATCTGTTCAAACATGAGAGAACTTGAGCTGAACTTGCAAGGATAAGAGGACTTCACAGACCTAAAAAGGAGGGAAATCCCTTCTTTTCCTGAACATGAACCCAGGAGTCATCTTAAGGGCTGTGAACAATGAAAGCAGCCGAGAAACAAGTGCTGTGGGACTGTACGTGTCTAGAATATGTTCTCATCCTCATGCTAATGTGTCATAACCAACTGTCTCTTCCAAATGTATTTTAGGGATTTTCCCATTCGAGGGATTCAGTTCTACGATGGACCGATCAATGTCCAGAATTGTACCTTCCGCAAATTCGCTGCCCTGGACGGCCGGCACACGAGTGCCCTGGCCTTTCGGCTCAATAACGCCTGGCAGAGCTGCCCCAACAACAATGTCACCGACATTCATTTTGAAGATGTCCCTGTGAGTTATCCTTCTCAGAAAGGCCTTTTCCAGTTGGCTTGGAAATGGGGTTGTGGGCAAAAAGAGTGTAGCAGCCTTTAGGAGAAAACATGAGATCTTCAAGAGGTTGCCCATCATCTTTGCCAGAAGTTTAACAAAGAGGGTGGCAGCTAAGAAAATCGGATGGGTGAATTAACAAGAAAATCCAATTCTCTGACAGGTTTGCAGCAAACCAGAAGCAGGCATCAGTTTCAAAAAATAAATAATGACGTTTGAGTGAAAATAATTTCCATTTCTGTATGTCTCAGAAACTGTGAAATAGAGAGAAGAATCTGCCTCTTTATTTTCAACAGCGGTATAATATTAAAGCAACAACAGAAGAAAGTCTCCTGTGGAAGGTCTGACTCACCTAGAAGCAGAAAATACTGATTTTGGGAAACAGCCAGTGAAACTGAGCCTGTGCAGGGTAATTCTGCAACCCTGCACACCAGGGTAATTCCATGGACTCTGGTACTGCAGACATAAATGAGAGCAGAGCACAGCCAAAAGGGGTCTGCCAAACTTTGAATTACAGTATGAACTTCTGGGTGCTGGTCTGAACCTGTCCTGGGGTCTTTGCTTTTGAGTTATTTTTGTATTTGCTTGCACAAGTATGTGCTAACTGGTTTGCTGAGGTTCACCTCTAGCAGCTATTAAATCCAACTGCCAAACATTACAAACAAATAAATAAATAAAGTGGTTGGGACTGAAATTGTTTGAGTTGCTTAACTTTCAAAAACTTAGCAAACTTGCTCACATGTCAGAAAAGTGCTGACTAGTGATCCTTGTGCCAAATGGGATGGGAAAGGCAAAATTCCCCTAAATGTGTTGGTTGGTCACTCTCTCACATTGCACCAGGCAGGCTGGTGACATGACATTTATTTATGCTGGATAAAAATATCAGTCAGAAGTTGCCTGAGCAGCCATTTCCCAGGGGAGTTCGCTGATTATTCCCAGCATCAGTGTGACTTTATGTGGCTTTGGAACCTTAAAAATATATCAGCAGACAATGAGTGAAGTGGCTGTAGTGAAATCGCTCTGGCTCCTGAACCTTCCTCCAGAATTTTAAAACAAACCTCACAGCTGAGGCTGAAATTTTTGTTTTAGAACAAGATTGTTTTAGCCTTTCCTCTATGGTCAGCAGTGAAATCTGTGTCTGCTCTGTCTGAAAATCAAACACACCTTTTAAGTGTGTGACCCAGCTCTACACTGAGCTCAGGCTTAACAAAGTGTGCAGGCAGAGACAATCCTAGTATGCCTGTACCAAATGGCACCGATGTTCCAACCAAGACCAGCTCAGCTGAAAATTATTTTGGTGCTTCCATTTTTGGATGGTCGGTTTCAGAAGCTCATAGTTTTCTTACCACGTTAGTGCCATCTCAGAGGACCTGCAATCCCAGACTTCATCTGGAGTCATGGGGCCTCAGAGCTGTTGAACATTAAACCTACAATGTCTTAATCTGAGCAGCCAAAATCTGTGGCCATTCAAAGAATGGGGGTGTTAGTGCATACACAGATTTCTTCATGCACAAGCTGACCTACAAACCCATCACTATTTCTTATCCAAGCTACTTTCCAATGCCAAATAAAGTCAGAAAATGGGTCCTTTGAGCCATTCTAGTGACCATAGCTATCCTTTGCTCTGTACTCTAAGTGATGAATTCCTTTCTGGAGACCTAAATGTGTTTCACTGTTTTGTTTAGATTACCTCAAGGGTCTTCTTTGGAGAACCTGGCCCCTGGTTCAATGATCTGGATATGGACGGTGATAAAACATCAGTTTTTCATGATGTAGATGGCTCTGTGTCAGAATATCCAGGCTCATACCTGATAAAAGAAGATAACTGGTTAATCAAGCACCCTGACTGCATTGATGTGCCTGACTGGAGAGGTTCCATCTGCAGCGGACACTTTGCACAGGTAAAGCTGCTTATTTTGCAGTATTGTTGTTGCATTTTTTTATTTTAAAATTCTTGGCACTGTAAAGCTTGATCTTTAGAAATGGACTTTCTTCAGGGTTCTCAGGGTTTATTTATCTGCATGTCTGCACAGGTAGTTTTGAACATGAAGATACTGTCGTACATTTTCAGATACTTTGGCCTTGACTGCTAACAGCTCTAACTTCTGCCTGAAGTCCCCTAAGAGCTCCATGAGCACTAACAGATTAATATTCATAAAACTATGGGCTGTCAGCTAGTTATTTGTACTTGATTTATGGAGGGAAGTGTTGCCCACAGTGTATGGGAAATGTGCTGAGCAGTCAAAATGAGACTTCAGCTCTCATGATCTTTCATCCTGTTGTGTGACCACCAAACCATTCTTCCTACCACACAAGCTCTGAGTGCTGCTGCCTTGAGAGAGTACTCGCTTTCCTCTGATGAGTAGCGCCTGTTTTTGCCTTAGGTGTTGCAACTGTTGGTTTTTTTCTGTGTAGTGACACTAAAGCCAATTTCTAACCACTGACCTGTTTTTCACGCTTCTGAAATCCAGGCAGATGTTCAGTAGAAGTTAGATGGCTGAGGTAGATACTGTCCCACTGCTGAGGGTTGCCACTAACGCTGTGAAATGCTTCAGCCCTACTGCAGGCCTGTTTGAAGCCTTGACTGGCACATACTCTTGAATTCAGTGGATGAGGAAATGATCCTTCTTTTTTTCTGAAAACAGTTTACTTCATTGAAAAGGAAATCTAAGAAACCGAATATAAGTGTATGGCATACAGGGCACTGCTGAAGTCACAGGCTTCGCACCAGTTCACATCTGTTGAATAGCTGCACCTTTAATGTTTTACCATCACTCATGAAACCCTTGGTGATCTTTGTTTTCACCTAGATATACATCCAAGCCTACAAGCCTGCCAACCTGAAAATGAAAATAATAAAAAATGACTACCACAATCACCCACTCTACTTGGAAGGGGCTTTGAGCAAAAGCACTCATTACCAGCAGTATCAGCCAGTTATAACTCTGAGGAAAGGCTACACCATCCACTGGGACAAGACAGCCCCTGAAGAGCTGGCCATATGGCTCATCAACTTCAACAAGTGAGTGATCCTACCAGATTCCAACATTCCAGCTCAATAATGTAACTGCACATTTTTAACGGGTGAGGTCATCACCTCATGAGCTCTTCCAGAATGAACATGCTTGTTCCAGGAAGTCCATTGACTTCACCATCTTTCCATCTGACATCTCAGATTCCTGTTTCCTCCCCTGGGAAGCCCTGCAAGATAACACGGTTCATTTTTAGAAGCCTAGAGCTAATTCATTCCTGGTGCATGGAAGTCACAGGTGTAAAAGTCAGGAGCAGATCTGACCCACATTGCTTAACTAACCCATGGTTATATTGTTATGTCTAATTTACATTGCACTGCTTCATCCCAAATCATAAAATTTTAGCTGGCCAGGAAAAAATTAAGTTACATTTCAGAGTGAATTATTTAGCTTGGCTTCTACAATGCCCAGGAAAATAATAGTCACGTGTCAACTTGTTATAATGTGGGTCTTTGCTATTTTTAGGAACGACTGGATCCAAGTAGGGTTTTGCTATCCTAAAGGGACGACATTTTCCATTCTCTCAGACATCCACAATCGTCTCTTGAAGAAAACGTACAAAACTGGAACTTTCTACAGAACCTCTCAAATGGAGAAATTGGAGCACAGATATCCTAGCAAAGGATACTACTACTGGGATGAGGACACTGGGTAAGGAAGCAGGTCTTGCCTATTTGGACACGGCTTTGAGTAAGCTGCTGGAATCTGAGCCATTTGGCCAATGCCATTAGCAGGGATCACAACAAAACCAGAAAGTCTTTCTGGGAATGTGACCAGCGTTTAATTTTCCTGGGACTCCCACAGCTGCCAGTCATTCATAGCCTGTGCTGCACTGCCAATTGCTCTGGGAAATGCTTTGCCAAGTGAATACAAATTAGGAAAAAAAGACAAAAGCGAAGCGCAGGCCATGAAACTGAACTGGAGACACACCCAACCCTTTTTGTTTTGAACAGGAACCATTTGTAAACACCATGACAGGCTTGCACAGGAACTAAGAGTGTGAAGCACAGCCTGTCATTTTCTTGTAAAGAATTACAATAAGGGGAAAGAAAGAGAGACCTAAAATACGAACTATGTATTTCTACATAAATATATCATTATAAAATAGAGCTCAAAGGTGTTCAGGTGTCATCTGATTTCTGTGTCTTAAGTTCCCTGACCTCACCAAACCATTTCTGAGATGCGTGTCCCCTTTTCTTTGCCTGTGGCCTGTTGAGCACTATAAAATGAGACATCGGCACTGAGGGCTTGCAACACACGTTATTGCAAAGCATTAGGAAGGAGTTGACCAAAACTGGGAGTTAGTTAGTAACTTTTTTGCACAGAACTCTGAAGGACGCTCTTCACTCTCCTCCCCTACCTGCAGGCTGCTGTTTCTGAAACTCAAAGCTCAAAATGAGAAGGAGAAATTCGCTTTTTGCTCTGTCAAAGGCTGTGAGCGAATAAGGATCAAAGCTGTGATCCCAAAGACGGCTGGCGTCAGCGACTGTGAAGCCATGGCCTATCCCAAGTACATAGAGACACCAATAGTAGAAGTGCCAATGCCTAAGAAGCTCTCTAGTGCACAACTGGTAAAGTAGTTGATTTCGTATCACAGAATTACTGCCGGCGTTAATCTGTAGTTCTGGCACATGCTGTGCCCACAGACATAGAAAGACTTTGTACCAGGTTCAGTATATCCTGTGCCTGATTTTCTGAAATGGTCCAGGTACGTGAAACAGCGTGAAACAGATTCTTGCACATGCAGAGAGCACAGGTCCTCGAAGGACAAGACTTCGGTTGAAGTTGGATACTTGGTCTTTTGAGGCCTGTTGTGAAGTGCTGTGCCTAAAAGCACAGGGTGAAAAGTGATGAGCTGGAAGACAGGTTGTTTCAGGGATGTGATTCGGGAGGGACACAAGGTTTCTTGCCTGGCCTCCAGCTCCTCCAGGCTGTGACACAGCAGCGTCAGAGAAGGGACGGCATAGCTGAGTGTCTAATTCATATACAGGATTTTGTACAACACTCTCTCCTATATCCAATGCAGTCTGGTTCTTGGGGAGAGAGGGGGATATTTATCTGTTTTGGCGGGTTTTTTTGCTCATCACCCTTGGAGCAGGAATGCACAGCAAAGCCTCAGAGAACTATGTGTCAGCTCTGCAAAGTGAGAATCACTTATACTATGCCATTTGGTGAAACAATTTAAATGCTGACAGGATGAGCAGAGAGGTTACCATTGTGCCCGGTCTCATTAGCAATGTAATTTGGCAAGTCAGTGCTTATTATGTAGTTTTCTTGTTGATTGAATTTCAAGGTTCAAAATGCTTTCTGAAAATGCAGCTTTCAGGTAATGGACATCCTCACTAGAAAAACTCTTTTTTCTCTTTTTTTTTCTTTTTTAAACAGAAGACTAAGGACCACCTACTAGAAGTGAAAATAGAAACTTATAAGAAACAGTACTTCCACCTAAAGGATGATTTTGCATACATCGAGGTGAGCAGGTCCTCTCAGTGAACTTTATGGGACAAAATTCTAAGATACTTGCTTCATTTTTATGGAAAACTTGCTTACGAAGTCACCATGGATAGTTAGTTTCAGATCGCTTTGTATTTTGCGGAAAAAAATGACTGTAACTTCCCCATATTAGCAAAAATGCAGGACAGCTTGACCTCAGAGATCTGGAATTCTGCCCTTTGATAGAAAGAGTAGTCCCATGACTCAACGTTGTCAGTGCATCTTGCAGGTGGTTGTTTGCAATTGTGTTACTGTGGTAGATCAAGAATGTTTTTCCCTACGCACAGGTTGACAGTGTCAGGTTTTTCCTCACTGATGAGGGTATCCAGCTGGTTGTGATTGATGGACATCATGGAAAAGTTGTTGATCGAGTAACATTCAAAAACTCAATTCTACAAGGAATCCCAGCACAGATAGAAAACTATGTCAACAACATCAAAGATCAGTGAGTAAATAACCGGGTGTTACTAAGGTGCATTGTACAAGAATGCTGCACGACACTCATCTTTTTCCTGGTTTTTGTCACCCAACATGGGCCAGACTGACCCAGCTAACGACGTGCGTTTGTGCCTGCTGACTCCAATGGAGTCCAAATGTGAGCAGGGCGTGCAGGCAACAGAAGGATGCAGACTCTGTGATTTAGGGACGGATCAAGCCCCAGACAAACTGCAGAGCTACATTTGATTCATAAACTGCAGATCTACATTTATGTTGTGGGTTCCAGACAAACTGCAGAGTTAAATTCACAAATAAACTCTCAGCACTAATTGGTACTGATGTGCACAGTTTACATTTTTCTATTGCTTGCATACTCTCTCAAACTGCAGAAAATTCCACTAATAAAATACATTCTTCTTTGCACATGTTCCCTGCCCAGACCTAAGGGCTGGATGCTTTTATTTTTTAAGTATGGGCAGCCAGAAAACCAGAGTTTTGGGAGTGGGTGGTAAGTAGCCAACACATGTTCCTGCATCCTGGAGGACAGCGGGTTCACCTACTGGAATAGCATTGGGAACAACATCAGAAACCTTTAACCAACGGGGTTGCTCTCATACTAGTTTGTGGGCTGCTGTTGGGAAATGAATGTATTTCATTGTTATTAAGTCTGTTTTGATTTGAAATCTGGTATGTAACATTTCATACAAATATGATTGCTTTGTTGATGAATCATCTGAAATAACTGTAGGCAGATCGGCAGGATATTATTGTTCTAGCATTTATTCTAGAGACTTGGGGGAAGTTTCAGCAGGATGCCATGCAGGTGGATACAGATGTATTTCTATTGTCTTAAATAATTCAGAAGGTTACAAAAAATACATCGAGTAGTTACTGCAGAGACGCATGGTAGTTGCTCACTTTTCTTTCATTAAAAAAATGAGAGCTTTTCAGAGAGGCTATCATCCTCCTTTGCAAAAAATCCAATCTCAATCCTGGCTAAATCCAGCTCCTGGATTCTTTCTTACTTTAGAGGATGGAATTGTCACTAGACTTTGGGTGTATTTAAGTCTTTCTGAGCCTCATTGTCTTATCTGGATTAGTGTTGGAACTGGATTAGGATTAGGATTAGGGTTAAGATTAGGATTAGGACTGGAAGTTGATCCAGCATGGTCAGCACCTCTCAGGTCTCACTCAGCTGTGTCTTTGCAAGGATTAACTCCCAAATTATCATCCTTCTTTCACCAAAAGTTTTCCCAGCCCATCCCCTGCAAGACTTTCAATCTGATCAGGCAAAGGCTTCAGCTACAGCCATGAGGCACCTTTCATCCCTTTTCTGGATGAAAGTGTTATTCAGATTCCGATGTGGACACCGTGCAGATGGTGGGACTGTACAGCCAGCAACTTCTTGTCACCTCTCCCCGCCAGGCTGCGGAGCACGGACGGTACAGAGAGATGGTGCTAACGGAGGGGAAGGGGCCCCGCCGGCCTTGCCAGCCTCTTGTGTAGAAATTGCTAGAACAATTTTTGGGTTTATGGATTTGGGGACGCAAGAAGAGGTGTTTCTAGCAAGGACAAGCCTCTTTGTTCATTTAAGCAACTCTCTGCAGGCCAAATTCCCTTTTTTTTAATAAATACACTTTTCTGATGAGTTTCCCAGGGATAAGAAAACAAAACATCTGGTGAATTTATTTTAAACTTCCATAGCAGGAAAGGCTTAATAGGGAGTAATGATTTTAGTGAACTGAAGAAAGAAAAAAAAGGTGATTCAGCATTCACAAAGTACTCAAAACCAGCGTGCCAGCTCAATCCACTCTTGTAAGCAGCGGCGTAATTTAACACCTTGGGTTTATTCTAGGAAAAGTCCTGATGACTCTTAACTCTTTTGCTCCTCTTGTTCCTCTGCCACCACCTGCTGCTATTTTGCCCTGAACAGTTCCAGTTCCAGCTGAGGTGTTAAGATGTAACTGCTGCACTCAGTAGCTCAGGGCTTGAGCTCTGCGGGACCTGTTGTCTAATTAATTTTAGTGACTTTTGTCCACCGTGGTGCGGGAAAGCAGACCCAGCAAGGCTCATTCTGCAAGACTGCAAATGCTGTTTGAGGCAGGGAAGTTTCATCCGTGGAAACCCTGCAAGGTGGAACGAAATAATTTCATCTAAGCGTTTGCTCAATTACTCTGTGATGCAGCTTTAATTAGGAGCTGAACAAGCATGGTATCCCAGCCCCGCTGAGCTTGACAGCGAGACTTCCACTGAACTCCCTGGAGCATAGCTCTTCCTCTATACACTTTGAGATAGCCGTCGGAGGTGGTTGTGCATCTTGTAGGAAGTAAGGAGGGTAACGTCACCGAGCGGCCGGTGCTTCTCTATGGACAATTCTCACTCTCAGATTATCCCCTCATGTTGAATTTGGGATTTTATTCTACCCTTTTAGAATTAAGCTTAGGCAGTTACTGACTTTCACCCAAGCATTTACAGATTTGCATTAGCTTAACGCGCTTTCCTCATGTCTTTTGTG
Source organism: Phaethon aethereus (assembly GCF_964289735.1). Taxonomy (NCBI): domain Eukaryota; kingdom Metazoa; phylum Chordata; class Aves; order Phaethontiformes; family Phaethontidae; genus Phaethon; species Phaethon aethereus. Next base: position 9,814,151 of record NC_138588.1, read on the forward strand.
AATTTTGAGGTAAAATACAGTACAGGCAAGTAAAGCTAATGATGATAATAATAATAATAATAATAATAATAATAATAATAATAATAATGGACTTTTAAAGCAAAAGCACACTGAAAATGAAGGAAAAGCATCAAGCCAGCAAAAATCTCAAAGAAGTGAATTTCTTCAGGCTTTATCCTGCTAATGATGTATGAACAATAAATTATGTGAGACTTGCTCAGAGCATCCCAGGGAGAGCATGTTCCTTTCTGAGCAAAGCAGGCTGGAACTGCTGGTTGAAAACATTTAAATCACTCTAGAAAACAGTGTTTAAAAACAAAAAAAGTTACTTCTGTCAGCTTCCTAATGGGTTTTGCATGATTGGAAAAGTGAATATATGACTAAGCTGTTGGAAAGCATTGACAAAAGCCATTAAAGCAGAAACCACAGTAGTTCATGGGTGTCTCTGAGTCACACAGGCAGGGTTTACCCATGCTCAAGACAGACAAGCAAGGAGTGTGTTCTGACTCTTCATCTGTTTATAAATGGCTTTGTTTCCTCCAGCTCTATAGTGCTGGTGACATCTAAAGGAAGATTCATTTCAAGAGGACCGTGGACTAAAGTCCTGGAGAAACTTGGAGCAGAAGAGGGTTTAAGGTTAAAAGGTAACCACTTTTTAAAATGCGTTTTTTAAATTGCATTTGTTCTGTTCCTTCCCTTTGATCTGTTCCCCTTCCATGGTTCCAGTAAAATGATCATTTTTTGTTTCTTCTAAGCTTTGCCTTGCTAGTTTTTATCAGCATGTGCTCAAACATCCTGGGACCAGTCATTTAGTTATTCAGTGAGGTTGTATCCACTGCAGCTTTGGATAACAGCACTCAGTTTAATACTGGAGATGGAAAAAGTGCTCTGGCAGTTGTTCTTAGAAGCAAAGAATTCAAGCGGCTTGATTTTCCAGATTAATTTTAAATAAAAAGGCATTTTAACTATAGGAATATTGGACTTTTTTTCCCCCCAAACGCCCCGAAACAGGATTTTTTACGTCTCTGAACTTATTTTTAGCTGATTTTCTCTTGAAACAAAATTTGCACTTGATGGCACAAAGCATATCAGTTCCAAAGCATCACATATTGCACTAGAATATTGCTTTATTGTGCACGTTGCTCTGATCAGCTCTAACTGTGAGCTTTTGCCACACGTTCCTCTTTTGTGTGTGTCTCTCTTATACTCGCTAACAGAGGTCTTGTCTGTTGTCCTGTCCCTCATCATCCCCCCACCTTCCCCAAGCAGGAGAGGGTTTTGAGTATAACCACCATGCGAATAATGATAGCTGCAACAGATAGCTGCCTGCTAGGAAGGGGTTTTCCTCCTCTCTTTCTCCTCTGCTATGTATCACACATTGCTAATCAATGGAAGCATGCAACATGTAAATAAAAATTTAGTTATTATTATTAGGAAAGTATTTCTTTAATACCTGGAGAACACATACTTGGCAAAGTTTGTGTGCGCAAGTGTGCTCTTGTCCACCTGCATCCATCCGGCCATGTGGGTGTAGCCACGTGCACGGGTGCGTTTCTGGCGCAGCCTCAACACACTCCTAATGTATTTGTATATGTACAAATACGTATATGTATTTCTATTGCAGAAAAAATGGCTTTTGTTGGATTCAGAGGCAGCTTCCGCCCTGTCTGGGTGAAGCTGGTCACTGACGAGGACTCAGCTAAAATCTATCAAGCACTGCCAATTCCTGTGGTGAAGAAAATGAAATTATGAGGACACACTGCTCTGCCTTCTGGCTGCCAGCACTGCCCCGTGGGACAGACTACTGACTGCTCACCGCAGGCACCTTGACAGCCTGCTCCAGAGGTGTAGCATTTTGTTGTTGTTGTCGTTGTTCAAAAAGAAATCTTACTGTAAGTAGCTAGAGTGGCCCATGTGACAGAAAAGCCTTCCTCTGTGATCAGCGTATGTTCTGTGATCGCCAGCTCCTCGCCGGCTGACTTGCTCACCAATGCCTTGTTGATTCTCATGTTACTAAGCAAGGTTTGACCAGTTTTAGAAGGTTTTGGTTTTATCAGCACCCCTGTGACAGACTAACTTATGTGCTGCCTCTTGAAGGGGGAGCTCTGGGTCTGAAGGCCGTCGAGGATTATTGCTTTTACCAGCCTCTAAGTTGTCCAAACACTTTTTTTTTTCCCCGTAGTGTAACTAGCTGCTCATATAAACATGGAATGCCAATTGAAAGGCTGGTTGAAAAATATAAGATGGAGTATATTTGAATGATTACCTAGATGCTGGGAAACATAACTGGACAGTAAGAATTTATCCTAAAGCTTCTATGATGTTTGATCAAGCTTTTTGGGATCTGTGTTGTACCTGCTAACCCATGGCACATAGTTGGGGAAGAGATGAGAGAAGGACAAGATAAACCACGCCAGTGGAGACTCATGAAACCACATCTTTCTGCTTGCTCAGAAAACTGCATGTTTCTATGGATCAAGGGTTTTTAATAGTGGTTACTCAAATAGGAAGTCTTCCTTCAACAAGCAGCTGTAGGCTGGAAGGAAAGCAATGTCAAGTAGCACATACATTTTCTCAGCCTTTCCCATACAGTCCCCCCGTATAATGATGTTCAGGACCAATCTGGAGGGTTTATGGTAGCCAGTCAAAGGGAGCATCCTGTTCAAGGCTTCCAGTTTTCAACTGGGAATGCCGGGACTCACCTTATTCAGCCTCAAGGCTCCAAGGAGGTCAGAAGGAATGGGATCAGACTGCGCTGCTGTGTGTTGCTTTCTGATCCTGTCTCAGGCGTAAGAGCGTGAGTGTCTTGGTCCTCCTGGAAGAGTTACGTGGAAGAGTTATGTGAGATCTGGATAGAAGATGACAGAGGTCTTACCAGGTAGCTGAAGAATTAGAGTAGGAATCCCCATACACTAGTTGGATGTCTTGTAGCTCCTTTCCGCCGTCTTCAGAGCAATATCTGGGTAATGAAGGCGGATTAGCGTGAATCAGGACTCCTACGGGGACATCTCGTAAAGCTGGGAAATTAAACATTATCTTGTAAAACATTGTAAGCACTTCTAGTGTTCAGTGATGCTTCTGTCTGTTGCTCAGAAATGCCAGGAAGGCGTCTCCGGAGGCTGTGGCTATTCTAAGAAATCTAAGGGGAGGGGGCATGTAACAGCTAGGATGACGAGTATTTCAAAGCACGTAGAATGTCAGTTTTGCCAGTAATGTCTGGATTTGTTTCCCCACTGCCTGTCCTTTCTTCCCTCTGCCTGTCCCCATTACTACAGAAATTACTCTAGTTGCTGATCATTATTTGTTTTGCTGTGTTTTAATTAGAGCTCATGTAATTAAGTTGCTTTTTTCCCACTGTATCCAAAATGCTATCTTGCAGCTAGACTGAAAGAGCAGACGTTTTGTGTGTCATTCCAAAGGCTGGGCAGGTGTTACACTCTGTAAGCCTGGTTTAGATAAATTGCTCTGAAAGTCAAAGCAACCATGAGCAAAATTTAGGTAGTACTGTAGGTTACATTCCCCTCAAGCCTCTCCTGGGTTTTGAAACTGGAAGTTTTCTTTTCGGTCTTACGATATAGTTGTTTTGAACTTGCTGAATGTCATGTGTATTGTACTTTAAAAAAAAAAAAAAAGAAGAGGAACCAAGTTTTCCCTCCCTTGCTTCTCAACAAAAGTCTGTTAATGAATGGTCTTTAGGCATTTGTGCCTTTTCCAGAATGAATGGGCAGCACTGGTAAAAGGCAAGTAAGGTGGGGGTTTTCCCTGATGGCTTGGGGATTTCACAAAGTATTCCTTGAAAAAGTCAGTCTCACTTGTTGTTCAACCGTGATTATCTGAAAGTTGTTTATCCCCTGTTCTTTGATAGCCAAAATAAAGCCAGATCCCTGAGGTCGAGCAAACAGACTAAAAAAAAAGTCCCATGAGTACGTTAGTCTGGGTTATCTAAACCTCTTCACTGTCCCGAGGCAATTCTGTTGGTATCATTGCACCGGTGTTAGTGGAACTCACTTGCTTCCAAGAGACGGACCAAAGCAGGAGTTTGTATTTCGTGAGCGGTAAAGCCGGGCTCAGAACGTACTTGGTCTGGGACTTGGCTTTGTACGACCCGCCGGGGCAGGGGCTGCCCTCAGTGGTGCACTGAGTCACTGGGTCACCAGCGATTTCCCTTCTCCTGCTCTCTGCAGGCGTGTAAATGCCCAGGAGGATCATGCCGGGTGGGTCTATCCCCTAGACTGGTTTGTTCAGCTTCTATGAGCATGCTGCCTTTGTGCTGAAGTGTAGCTTCTGATTTTACAATATTGGGAATTCTCAGGGTGAATTCGTAAGACTTGGCTCTAGGAAAACTTTTTTTTTTCTTTCCTAAAAATTCTTGTCTTATTAAGAGAAGAAAACTTTTAACTAGCTTGTTTTATCACGCAAAGCTTGTCACATGGGGCCTGTTCTGGAGCCAGGGTGGGTCTCACGCTGGGGAACGGGATCGCTGCAGTCTGTAAGCCTGAGGGACAGCAGAGCGTGGGAGCAGCGTGAGGGGCAGCCACGCCTGTGGAACGCAAAGGGCTCCCATCCACCTTTACGCGATCAAGCCAGCGTGTTGCTCCAAAGGCAGAACAAAGCCTAATACCGACGCCAGTCAGCAATAGTTTTGTGCCATATGATCACATTTTAATCTTTGACTGTTCCAGAAATCGCACGCGCACATTTTGTCTAGTGAGTTACCTGACTGCTTGTGCTTTGTACATCCTTTAACAGTCCCTGCACAAGCTGCAGTTATCCTCTTTGTAAGGTTTTATTACTGCAAATGTTTCCGTGTTTGCCTACGCAGTTGCCATTGGTAGAGTGGGGTTTTTTTGATTGCATTTTGTTTGTCTGTCTGTTTGTTTGGATGTTTGGGTTTTTTGCCTCTATTCAAATGCTTGTTTTACCTGTCGCCGAAATAGCTGGTCCTTTTTCGGAGTTAGATGTTTGTACATTTTCTTATAGACTTTCCAATGAAAAAAGATATATTTTCTATTAATTTATTACAATGGCACTAAGACAACTAAATTGCAGACATATGAAGCATTTTTACTGGAGTTTGGCATTGTCCAGGCTGTTAAGGAGGTCAGCAATACGTCTTTTCTGATAATCTGCTTTGCACTTGAAAGCTCTCTATGTCCGCAGACCGTGGTAATGCGTTGACTGTCTGGTTTATGATGACAAGAGCTCTTGGGACGCTGGTTCCAACAGATTGTGGCTTACAACCGAGGTAACGTGTGTAGTTGTTTGGAGTACACAATGTTTATCAAAATAAATATTCAATGCAAATTTCTTACTCTTTATTTTTGTCTCTTGTCTCTTCAGTGTCTCTCTGTAACAATGAACCGGCTTTTGCTGGAATAGCAGCCGTTTTACCCAGCATGGCACCCGGAGCGCCTCAGCTTCTCTCGCAGGGGCTTGCGTGATGTGTGTGAAGCTTTTGTGTGAAGCTTTTGTAGCGGGGAGCTATTAAGGCTTATGAGAATTTCACTATCGGGTCAAGTATGACTTTGACTGTAAATTTTCCACCCTGGGATGGTGCCAGCTGGGCAGACTCTGCTAGAAAACTTTTCAGATGCTCCAAAACTGGAATGGGATTTTTTGGTGGCAGCAATCAGCATTTCCAACATCCAAGCACATATTTTTTAATCACGTATCAAAATAGTAGGTAGTGCATTAGATGATATCACCCACCTAATGCCACCAGGCCGGGAAACTGAAAACATACCCTGCCTACTTGTCTCAGGTTGAAATTACTGATACAGAGGACTTTTGCAGAACAACTCCATGGGGGGAAAAAAAAAAGAAAAAAGCTGGAAGTCAAGACAGAAACCTCAATCCACACCACCAGCTCAGGGAAAAACTGAAACTTCTGTTCACCGGTGTGATAAGATCAAAGCCTTCCATGGCGAGAGCTGCAGAGGCTGCCCGGAGGCGCAGGGGCAGAGCTGGGCTTTATTCTCCGGCTGCAGCACGAGGGTGAGGTGTCGGGGTGGCACGGGGGACCCCGGGCCGCCGGCAGCCTGCTGCCCGGGCAGGCCCTGCGGAGACCCCCGGCGCGGGCAGGCCAGGAGTCATCGTGCACGCCCTTCTACACGTAGCTTATACGTACACGCGCATACGCGTACACACATCTTATACACACAGCTCATATCTATGCACGCACACGTGCACACATACACATATATACACGTAAACATCTTATACACACACACGTACACATATATACTGATTCAAAAAAGTCAAAGAAATTCCTTGTTTCAAGACACATGCACACATATCATGTATCTGTACATTCACACCTACACGTATCTTACGCGCACCCTTATACACACGCTCATTTACGTTAGTCCATTATTGATTTTTTTGAGCGAGTCAAAGGGAGGTGTTAAGAAAGAGGGTTGTGTCCCCCCCAGCCTCCCACAGCCTGTGGCAGGTGCTACCGCTGCACTGTTGTTGCTCTGTGTGTATGTGTGTGCGCGCGCGCACGTGTGCGCATGTGTGTATTTGTGTATAAGGACAGTGTGTGTGGATATGTATGTGTGTATTCAAGGGGAGGTGTCTGTGCGTGGATATTTATGTTTGTGTATTTGTGTGTTTGTGTGTATAAGGGGGTGTGTGTATTTCGTGCATATATATACGTGTATTTGTGCGTGTTTAAGGGGGTGTGTCTGTGTTTATGTGAGTGTGTGTGTGTGTGCATGTGTACATATTTGTGTGCATGTGTATTTGTGTGTGTAAGAAGATGTGAGTGTGTGGGTATGTATGTGTGTGCAGCTGTGTGTAGACACCTGTGTATATGCAGCCATTAGAACTAACAACAACAAACCATACATGACCATATACAATTCATTACATTAGTTCTAAAATTACCACGTAATTTTTAGTTATATGTATATGATTAAATATAGACCAGATTCTATCTATGAATAAATAAAATGCACTGTACATTAAATGTATTCTTTTGTATGACAATACGCTTGTCATCACTAAAGAGTAAAAAGCATAAAATATATTATATTATATATAGATAATATGTTATAATTTAAATTGTTACAAATGTAGCATGATATGGAATGGAATGGAATGGAATGGAATGGAATGGAATGGAATGGAATGGAATGGAATGGAATGGAATGGAATGGAATGGAATGGAACGTCGTGTGATGTAACTACGCGTAACCGTAAGGCCGTGGCCTGTCCGCGCCCGCCCTCCAGTGGCCGCCTCGGGCCGTGCGCGGCTGCGGGCCAGCGGCGACGCGCGTGTGTGGAGGCCACGGGTGACCCGTGGGTAGGCGCACTCTCGGCCCCCTCGCAGGGCTCCTCGCGGAGGCGTGGGAAGCGCAGCGGCCTTGGCGGGAAGGCTGGTTTTGTGCCCGTGCCGCCGGGAAGGGGCGGGTCGGTTCTGCAGCAGGAGCGGGGCCGCCCTCCGCGCAGCCCCGGCGGTGGCGGCGAGGCCTCCGGCCGTGCTGCGCTCCGGGACCAGGTGGCCGAGCGGCTGCTGGGGCAGCGGGGCAGGCGGGGAGCGCGCTGGGCCGGCTTCCGCGTTCCACCCGCCGGCAAAGCTCCAGCCCCATTTATGCAGCTTTTTATATGTCGAACACTTGGCAAAACTTCATTTATATATGTGAATTAGAGAGCTACCTGGCAAAACTTTAGGAACTAGTATTGTGCTTGTAGCTGCAGCTTCTGCCTGTTAAAGGGAAGTGCAGTGAGAGCGTTCAGGAGGGGTTTGGGGCCTTTTTTGGTATTGGTTTGGTGGGGTTTTTTCTTTTCTTTTAGCTGCTGCTTTGGACAGTGGAAAAAGGGTATGGGTTGCATCGCGACCCAAGAAAAAAACCAAGATTTTGGCTCTTACATAAATGCCTCCTTATCCCAGCATGACAGCAGTATTCCCAGCTGAGTGTCACAGTCTCTTCTGAGCAGCAAGCAAGTAACTAACAACGGAGCTGTCGCAGTTGCTGCTCCCAGCTACAAGATGCAGGGATGCTCCCTCCTTCTCTTCACAGAGCTTCGATTCTCCCAGATCCACTGGACAAGAAGAAACACTCATTGTCCCATTCCCCAAAAGAAGTGCTTTTCGTACGAGCCTTGCAGATCTTCGGAGCAGTCAGTCCATCACCTCCGCCGGAAGCTGAAGCTGCTGTGATGAGTCCAGGCTTTTTCAGCCCCAAGGGGCCATTCCAGCAGCTGGCTCAGAGGCTGTTTTGTCACACCACCTTCTTTCTGACCAAAGAATGGGGGAGGGATGTGTAGAAACCACCACTGCAGCTACACCCTTCCTTCCTCTTGCATGCCGTCTTCACAAAACACACCTTCGGAAGCTCCTCCGTGTGGTGACCCCTTAGCCATGGAGCTGAATCCAGCATGCACACTCACTGTATAACCTTAAAAACGAAACACAAGGGAGATCTCCACTGCTTTGCAGATAGATAGAACAATTTGTGATTTCTGAGTTTGAGTCTCAGCTGGAGTATCTCAGCAGTCAGGAGCAGTACCAGGACACAGCGAGGGGCCTGTGATAAGGAAGCAGTGACAGGACTCAATGGGAAATCGTTCTAGAGAAAGCCCCTTATGAGTAAGTATCATCTCTCCTCTTTTAGCAAAGAGTGTAATGTGAGCTCATGATGAAATCCCTAGCACAACCGTAACCTCATCTCATCTTCTGCTGTGTTAGTGTTGAATGTGTAGTACAGGATAATGTTGCTTAAAGCACAAATGCCTCACCTAAAACCCAAGGGTCTGTCAGTTTATAGCAACGCCTCGGGAAATTAATGCAGCTGATTTGACTGTTATTTCTACTTTTCTGTAGTCCATCTCCAGTATTCAGCTGATCCCACTACCTCATTTGGGTATCTCTTCACCATGGTCTTCCCTGTGACAAACCTAAAGTCGATTTTCTCATCCCAGAAAGTGAGACTGTCCTGGCTTATCACTACAGATGAAAATTATAGTGTGGTTGAAACATATTTCAGGCCTTACTAGGGTTATTTGAGGATTGAGCAATATGGCTTAAATGGTGATGCTATGTGACAACAGGGATTGGGGAGGAGCAGTGAAGTGGCCTTTCCCTGGTTACGTTACACAGCTCATTAGAGCCCAACAAAATACCTGGCTCCCACATTAAATGAAAGAAAGTTATTTTTTCAAATCTTCTGCTCAATTGCTGTCTTAAATACCAAACCACTTACATACCTATGCTTCCTTTAAGCTCCCTGGCAACTCCATCCTACTATAACTGCAATTATCTAAAGTTCACACAGTCCATTACCATGTTTTACAGCACCAGAAAGACAACAGCTGACTGCCAAGGGTTGAGAAGTCGTAGGGTATAGCTGTGGATACAGTTGGCAGAACGAGTAGTAAAATATTCATACAAAAGTCTTGTGTAATTTAAAGTATGCTCTATTTTGGCTACTGGTGAGATTTCATTTTAGATGAGGGGATGAAAACTGACTTATTTTTTGCAAAGAAGTCGAACAAAATAAAACTGCATTGAGGACAAGTTAAAAAAATCATGCAGGAGGGCTTGTAGCGATGGGTCTAGGAAATAATAAGCAATGATCACATGAATACACATATTAAACCTTTTTTTTATTTATTTGTTTATTGTCTTGGCAAGTGCTCAACCACAATATTTTTTTCAATACAACCTTGCAATACAATTATTCATGTATAACTCCGCCTTTCTCATTACAAAGAAGAGTTTACTTTAGTTACAGCAAGATCCAGGTTACTTTGTGGTGCTGTTCAACGAACAGCTACTCATCCCTGCTAATGGCCTTGCACCTTGCAAGCAAATGCTGGCTCCTTGCTGTTCATCTCTTTCCAAAGCACACGCAGGCTTGTGGACATGTAACACTCCCATCAGTGAAGGCACCTGAACTGATTTAAATATTAATGATTTCATGAGTGCTCAATGCTCTGGTCAGTGGTTCCCACAGAATTAGTCAGCCTTTCACCAACACAGAAATCCAACCAATTGTAGACACCACTGAAAATTATCTTTAAAAGCAGTAGTTGTTATAGGCAAAAAGACAGGCCCACAGTTGTGGGTTTTTTTGGGGAAAAAAAAAAAAAGCCAAAAAAAAAAAAAGGTTTCGGTTATAAACCTCATGGATTAGGGCATTCTAGTCCCTGTTCTGTAAAAACTAGAGTCTATTCTGTCCAACTGCAACAGAGCAGAGGCACAATAATTCTGGAATAAGAAAGAAAAGTTTCTGTTTCTGAGAATTATCAACAAGTCATGCACTCCCCCTTTTATTCCATGTTGCCAATAGGATTGTTATTACAGCCTCAGCAGGCACTGAGGCACCTGAACATTAGGAACCCTGGCACAGGTCTCCTCTGTGCTGCTCTTTCAGCAGGCTCTGCTGTCAGTGCGTTATCACTGTCCTTCACTGCCAGGCTGCGCAGCAAAACCATGTGCTGCAGGAACACGTATTTGCTGGACTTTGCCGGTAAGATGGAGAAGAGGCTGAAACTCCTTTAGTTGTCCCATTTCTCCCTCACAAAATACCAACGTCTCTGTAATAATTTAAAAAAAAAAAATTCCTTGATTTTTTTAAAAAAATCTTTATTACAATTATTACTGTTAATTTAAGTGATCTGCTTTTGGTATTATGGAAATTCATTGCCACTGATAACTGATCCCCAGCTGACACCAGTATCAACAATGAAAATACTGGTCTGTTAAGCAGCATCACACAGGAAAGAAAGAAAGCATTTACCAGCTGCCTCTGGATAAAGGCTGGCATGCCCTATAGTGCTTGATTGTAATGTGTTACATCAACCTTTTAAGTACCAAGCAGAAACTACCGGGCACAGACCTCTTCTGCTCGAGAGAGATGGTGTGTCCAACCCCCTCACACTACCTGACTTCTCTACTGGAGGAGAAAAAACCACCACCACCTCAAAATTCAAGTGGCCTGTTTTTCTCTTCATAAATCCAAGCAGCTCTAAACTTCTGGTAATTTAATATTACCTGAATCCAGTGGGGTTTTGTCCCTGTTAAAATGGCACGGTATAAAAGACAGAAAATAATGATATGCAAAACCAGTTCATTTTATCCCAGAATTATCAAATAAAAGTGTATCAACAGACATAGTAGGATGGCAATCTTAAGAATTAGAAACATGAGAGTACCAATGAAATGGGTATTTGTAAAACGGGGCCATCCCCACTGTCCAGGCATGGGCTCTCTGAATTTCTAGAAATGTCCCATGCAATTAAAAAAAAAAAAAAACAAACAAAACAAAGAAAACCCAACTTCTGGAAAAGCTACTCCTTGAATAGAAAAGGAAATGAAGCACAGATAAAGACTGAAAATACTTTCCAAGCCTCACTATAAGGCCCGTGAGAACCGTGGCCAAGTATCAGACAAAAGTAGGCTGTTCTGTATCCTAACAAAAATGGTATTTTAATTTACGATTTCCTTTCTGCAAGAAAATTGAAAGAGTTCAGGAACAGTGACAGGAATGTAGAATCTTTTTGAAGCCAAGGCAGATCTGTCTGTTCAGAGAAATGTTTTGACCACTCACGCGAGAATCAGAAATCCTGTTATAGCTTACAAATGTGTCATAACAGACTTAAAGATGCAATTTAAAAGATGTGCACTTCACCTAGTAACAAGTGCAGCAACAAAGCGAAAAGACAAACTAGGAGAAGCTGCGAAAGAAATGGGAACCACGAACTTCCCTGATAGCAAATGATCCATCCAAAGAGAAAGACCGAGGTAAGACTGGCAATAGGCACGGTGCTACAGGACATGTCTTGCACCGTCACCTATAAACCTTAGCAATGTAATAATGATGGCACCTGCAAGGCTCACCTTTTTTAAATGAATGTTGACAGTGCTTGCATCTCTAATTAGTACAATTCAGTAGTTGGTGATGTTTTGTTATAAATTCAACCACCGGCATTCATTCACTTACTGCACATGGTATTTCTCTCGGGTCTTCTAGGCGCTGGTCCTAGCAATCTAAAACAAGCTTATTTGCTTCATAAAGTCAAGCCCTGAAGAACAGGGGATGCACTTGTACTCTTCCAGACTGGAATTTAAATGGAATTTAATTTTTCTTTTCAGCAAAACAGATAAGGCACACAATCTACATTAGGATTATTTTAAAAAAAAAAAACCACCAAAAACCAAAAAACCAACCAAACACCACAAGCCCCCCAAAACTCAAGATACTTGTTCCAGTATTTTATTACATAAAAAGTTGATTGTCCATTGGAAATTTTTCAGAGTGCAAGCACATCTTGTGTAGTATCATTGACAAAGTGTTTGTTCCAAGGACAGCTGGCTTAAAAATATAACAGTAACTTAGAAAACTGAGTTACAGCACCAGAAGAGAGAAACCACTGAGTGGAAGAAAGCACAGGTATTTAACTGTCATGAAAGCAGATGATATTCCATGTACCTCTGTATAGTACTGAAAGATAAGGAAATAAGAGCTATAATCACCACCCTACTTGTTGAAATTAGTTAAAGGCTGTATCTGAATTGCCTGTACATAGAGCCAAAACTCTGTTATTAGAAGTCTGATGAGACTCAAACACACACCACCTATGAAGCAGAACCCACCATCTGCTGGGATACTTACAGAACATTTATGACCTTAAGTAACTTTTGGAAGATATTTATATATAGGTATGTGATATTGTGTTTGGGCCTCTTAAATAATTACAAAATAACATCTGCTTATGTAACACTGCACCGAGACAAGTGCTGGGGTCTCAAGGACTTACAAGTTTTAAAAGGGAACATAAGTTGTTTTGGAGTAGACTTATGAACTGCGGTACCAGAGAAAGACGGGCTGGTGAAGAAGTTCCTGCCAGACTGCCACATTATACTTACCACCATATTTACTTATTCATTGAGTGTTAACGCATGAAAAGGGTAAAAGAAAAATGGAAGACAAAAAAAAGGTACTTAAAGGCAGTATTTTGTATTTTATATCAAAAAGCAACCCTCAAGTCATCACTGCTATTAAAAACCTAAACCCCCCCCCCCCCAAACAAAACTCCAAACACTTTAAAATTTAAATAAGCTATGTAGCACAAAACATGCCTGCATCTGGTATAGGCAACTTAATGACTCAAAACACCCAAACAAAAAAACCCCAGTCAAGCCAGTGGCTGAATTTCAACAAAGCTGCCCCCCCTCCTTTTAACTATATAGGGGAAAAAAGACACAGCCTACTGTAAAAGTCATTTTATGAATGACCTAAGTATCTATTCTCCAAAGTTGGGCTATAACTATAGTGTAGTAATTATTTCTCCTCCTTGGCTAATTTGCCTTTGTTTCAATTGTATACTGTTTCGCATTGCTTAATTATTTAGCTCAGGAAGAACCCAATTTGGTCAAAAAAGAAATCATGTTTATGTTTCATAACATTAGGAAAACTACAGAAACTGCATTTCCACATGTTTCTGATCATAATCTGAACTGTCATCTCTATACCACAGATTGAAATTGTAAAAAGAAAAAACTCACTAATATTTCATATTTATAGTTTCCTCTGACTTCTGTTCATCTCTTGAGATGAGAAGCAATAGTCTTTAAAACAAAAAAGGAAGGCGCAAACCCAGAACACTTGGTAAAGTGATAAATTGGTTATGAACAAGAAATAGACTGCACATCTCTCCTCAATGCAATATCCAGATATCTACAGAAACTCTTCGACTCCACGACACATTTGGATTAATAGTAGAATACAAAAGTAATACAGTTAAACCTGAAGAAATACATGATTTTCATTTTTCCACTCAACCAGACAAAGACCTGTTTAATGATGTGTGGCAGGTAAGGTTTCTTTAAGCATAAATTCATACAAATGTAATTCAAATTAAATAAAAACAATCACCTGGAACCATCATCAACATCATTTAGTCCTTAGGTACAGAAACCAAAGGTGAGTTAATCTGTCTCCCGAATATCTAACTAATGTGTAATTATTTAAAAGGTTTTACTACTCAGTGAAACAGTAAGTTTAGTGACATCTTTTATTTTAGAACAAGCACTCAGTAAGTCACAGTTTCCCACTTTTGATACCGAAGTAATGCACAAGATCAACCATTATGGTTCAATTAGGACCTTTTACCCAAAACACTTGGATTTTAGCACCTTAAATATTAAAGTAACATCTTAGTAGTATTGAAGGAAGACAAATAAGACTGTGCTCATCCTCTGGAAAACTATATGGACCATACATACTGGGTGCATTTAGTCCTTAAGACATAGTAAGGCAGAATTGTTTCCCTTCTAAGTGATGCATTTAACCGAATACAATCTGAATAATAATAAAACCTTCCCAATTTGTATACAAAGTCTTCTGAGGAGAAATCAAATTTCTCCCATATATCAAACTTCATAGTATTTAAATCAAATGTTCATTTACAATCAAGCATGTCAGTCAGGAATCTGTACCCCAAAAATGTGTAATTGGTTATTAAACATCAGTAAGTGATATGTCTAACTCAAAGTTTAACTCTGTACTGTAACTAGTGCTTTTTTTGCAGATTTAAACAAACCCTTAAACCAGTAAAACTAATTAATTTCAGAGTTAAAGCTATTTCTTTTAGCTCACTGTCCCATAACGGGACATACGTAACATTTGCTTCCACAGGCACAGTCCTTTGGCAGCAGTAGCAACCTGAACGGCATGAATCTGACTTTTCCTTTCACCCCGACACTGCTCATGAGGGGTACTGTAATTCCATTAATGTCCCAGCATCACTTCTGATGGGTACAGAATCTCCTTTCTGCACTGATTTGGAGTGCATTAGCCAAATATCTACCTTAGCTTCTACCATGCTTCTAAGCACTTCTGTGGATTTGTGGGGACATACAGAATGAGTTTTATTTTGAAGAAACAGGCAGCCTGACCAGGTATGTCCTAAATGCCACAATTTCATCCATCTTTGGCCACTGTAACACTACTCTTTGCAACTTTAGGCAGTTTTTATGAAGTGAGTCTAGCAGACCGGCTTCCAAGAGAATCTTTTTGCACTGTACCCTGCCACCTAACAGCAGCTATGAATCAATGACTGACTTGTATACCCAAGATGGACACGGCTACTGCAGATGAACATTGGTGTATTCTGAGACTGTATTTCTTCTTTTCCACCTAAATTAAGTTTGTGATGTTAGACACACAGATTTGTTAATTTTAAAGAACAATAACAGCGTAAAAAAAAATTACAAACTAAAGTAGTCAATCACTGGTATTAAACATTACCTTTCTGTAACTACGCAAATGGCCAACATGAATAAGTAAACTGGTGAATTTCAACACAAAAGTCTTTTAACCTCAGTAACCTCTGCTTCTTTCCTTCCCCACCCAAGTAAAGCCAGGAATTGTATAGAAAATTAGCTTCCCTTCAAGGAACAGCAGAGCAGTATTCAGTCTGGTTAACGTGTCCATCATAGGTCATCTCTCTGTTTGGTTGCTCGGTTGTCCTCTTTGATGCTATTAGATTTCTTGTCTGCATCTTTTTTCTTCTTTGCTTTTTCAGGTTTTGTTTTGTTTTTCACTTTCTCATTTTCTTTTGCTCCTTTGCCAGGATAAACCTGACCTTCCAGAGTAACATCCGCACACCTTTCTTGATTTATCAGAAAGTCTTTGATCTCCCAGGCATAACCGCCATCACGCAGCATAAATATGGCACGATTTGAGCCAACAATAAACCTGGAGGAGAGATATATATTTTTTCAGTTAGCCCCATGCCTTTCAAGCGCTACAACATTTTGCTTAATTCAGAACATCTCCACAACTGAGGCATACATTTAAGAGCAAGAAGTTGGTCTTCCTGTTGTTGCCTAGGGATGGGGACAAGAGAATGATTTTATAGCACACGCAAGAATAAAACGTATTAAGTTTACAGTAAATAACCAAGGAGGAGTAAGAACACGAAGAAAACTTAACAACTAATTTGATACTGTGTCAAATCCACTAATGGGCATTAAATTTGCTTTATACACTTGCTGCAACCCTTCTCAGCCTCAATTCAAGAATGCAACTTTCCTCTTTTTCAAAATGATCCTCTCCCTCTCCAAGAGAAAAATCACATTTTTTAGTCAGGGGAACAAATAGCCCTTTGTGGTGACAAGTCTTCCAAGTGTGATGTTTTCCATCAAGCACATAAAGGCAAACTACTGCAGCTAAAACTGGTAAATAGCTGAAAAGTAATGAGATAAAAAGCAACTAGGCTGTATATAGATCATGCACAAGTGTTAAAAAGATTTGTGCACCACACCAGAATTTTTGTAGCGTGACTTAGTCACCAACTGGTATATCACCAACGAATTGGTATATAAACTGATACAGAAAGAAACAGAAACAAAGAAATAGTGGCAGATGATTGAGGTGGGGAAGGGCATAGGATGAATAGGTGAAAAGATTTTCAGGAAGAAAAAACCAAGGGATCTGTAAAAGCAAGAACTTGACCCTTGTGTACAACAGCTTACCTTTGCACATCATAGTTTGCATTGAAGAGACTGCCCTGCCACAAGCTAGTTATTTCTTCCGTCTCCTTTTCTGTGGGATTTCCTGACACCGTGACAAACATCATCAAAGTTTTCCCCTTTTTTGTCAGCT
The DNA here is from genome assembly GCF_964289735.1 of Phaethon aethereus. Classification (NCBI taxonomy): domain Eukaryota; kingdom Metazoa; phylum Chordata; class Aves; order Phaethontiformes; family Phaethontidae; genus Phaethon; species Phaethon aethereus. The sequence continues at coordinate 9,830,767 of NC_138588.1, forward strand.
TCAGGATACTTTCAGGCTTGCCTGGATCGATTTTGGAGAAATCTATTGGTGCTGGAGGCCTCTTGTGTTCAGGAAGATCCCCCTCTTCAATGTCATCATCTTTCTGTTTTTGAAAAGGAAAAAGAGGCTTTAAACTCAACTGTTCCACAAAGCTGTTCTTTTTTGAAACTTCACATTGTTTAGAGAACAACTCTGCTTTGATAAAGTGAAAGCATTGTGTGGTTTAATGACGAAGATGCTCAAATCAAAAGAAACAGTGAGTTTTGTCTCAAGATACTTCACCAGGACTGCTCTTCCCATTTATAACCTTCCCCTCAAAATGATGCACACGTTGATACCGACAAGTAGAATCTGATTTTACCACGTACTGAGAAATAATTTAGTCACAAGGCTAATTAAATACAACTCCACCTAGGTACTTCATAAAATAACACTTTTTTTTTCTTCACGGTTTCATAGAAATTTATTAAGTATACAAGATGGACTAAGAAAGTTGCTCTAAAAAGCCTCATACACGCATAAATAAAGTCATCCATCTGCATATTGCTTTCAGAGGTCAAAACTCACTTCTGCAATCATGTGATCACTTGAGAATTTAGTTTTCCTTACTTTGTATCTTTAAATAAATAAAAAGGCAAAAATTCAGAATTTCAATGCTTATGCTACAGGAAAATTTTTATTAAAGTTTTATTAAAGTTTATTTAATAACTTTATCAAACTTTTATTAAAGTTATTATATTTCCTAATGCACAGATGAAGAGCAGTTCACATTCTGACAACATAATCACCAAGAGTAAATCACTGTTAGAGAACAGAAAAAAACTTTTGATGCCTCTGCTGAGTTTGACAGGCATTTAAATATTTGGAAAGGCAGAATTCAAACTGCTGCCCCTTAAAACAGTTCCTAACAGCAAGAAGTGAATATAGTGACAACTTATATTGAGCCAGAACTCTATTTCTTAAACAGCATCTGTATCACAGAATTAAAAAGAAAAAAAAAAGAACAGAAAAACCCAGAAGTCTCATACTGGCATCCACCCAAGCACTAGTAACTTCAAACACTTAGTAAAAAACATGCAACACTCCATTAGGAATATGAACTGTAGCAATACCTAAAGACATTCCCTCTAGAAGCAGAGTTCGATTTTTAGATCCTAATAGGCATTACCTTCTCGTCTCTGCACATGCATATATACAGACTCAACAACATTCTCTTACAACATCCCACTACAGGTAGCGTCCCATACCCTTTAAACGTTAAGGTTTCATACGAGTGACCTTCTTTTCCCATCTCAATTACATAGAATTTGCTGTCAATTCTGACAAGGGAGTTTAAAATTTAGTTATCGCAGAATAAAAGTTGCGGAAGCCTTAGATTTCATCCTTTCTTTCCTTACTAATTACATATCTGTTTCAATTTTGCAAGTCTGAAGCATGCTTTCAAGTAGTTTACATGCCTTTGAGAATTCCATATTAAGTGAACTGTGAGCAAAGGAAAGCCCCAGGAAAGTCCTGCTGCCCTCACTAAGTGGGAACAATACTTATCTTAGAGGAACCTGGAAAAAGTTCATATTGGTAAAGTACAGTGAAAATACAAAATCTTACATGATTGAATGAAAAACATACTTCAGAAGTAAAAGCAAAATCAATCCTAATTTTAGACCAGTTTGGCTAGTGCAAAACCAGCTTATTTCAGTTTTGAAAGCAAAAGGCAGAAACATGCGTTTCCAAACACTCATTACACAATACAGAAATTGACTTTGGATTTAGTAACAACACAACCTACTGACATATATTACCTCCCTTCTCTTAACTATTCAACTAAATGCTCATAAAGCTGTGTTGTTACAGTTTGAATAGAAATACTGTAAGAAGCGGCCAAAAGCTCCCCTACCCAACACTTCTTTTCTTGATCCCGTACAAACGATTGTACAGTTTTGTATCTACAAATGTATCTACAAAGTAGAAGACTGGAAGAAAAGTGTAAGCTTTTGCTTTGAAACATCCAGCAGATTCATTCAGTTAAACAGTAACGTAAGGCTTCAGAGGGAAAGCATTACATAAACACTGTAATAACTATATATTCCCTCCCTTTTCCTCCTCTCAGCTCCCATTCTCGTGCATTTCTCATCAATGCCCTGGATTTTTATTTTTAAAAATATTAGGAACACATGTCACCTAATTCCTGAGCCTAGGAATAAGCTTAGCTCAGAGTCAAGCCTGAGAAACCCTGAGCTTACAACAATAATGAACTGTTTTAAGGAATATGACATTTCAGTAACAGAAGGACCTCCAGACCAGATTCTCAGATCTGTTTTCAGCTCCTCTGGACTCAAGGATGCTGAAGAGTCCCCTTCCATGAAGGAAATCCCTATGTGGCTTCCATCAAGCTCTAGTTGTGCAACTGAGCTGCTGAAGCAACCTCTATCTCTTTTCCCCATTCCCCACGCTCACTTTGCACTAGATCACTCTCCCAGTTCGCCGGGCAGTCATGCGCACAGTTGCGCACCAGCACGGCGCAAGGGGCAAGGCAGCACAAGAGCCCGAACAGAGAGGTGGCTGCTTGTTCTTGGGAAGGCTGCTGGACCCACAGCCACAGGCTCACCAGGCCTGTGGCTGACCCCAAGGATGTTATAATCACCACCATCCTCCAATACTTTTAGACTAATTGCCAGGGAAATCAAAAAATATTAGGAGTCATCTCACTCAGTTGAACGTAATGACACTTGATTCTGTACAGATCTGTGCCCCTCACTCCCGAGCATAATTCCTGCTCTTATCCAAATTCACAATGGCCCCTTTGTTTCTTATCCCACCACCCCCAAGTCCACTCATGCCCTTTCTTATCCTCCAGCCACCACCCCCTCAAGTCTTTCATGTTCCTTATACACATCCTGACTACCATCAGGCAAATGCCATACAGCTGACCACCCTGAAGGCCGAACAACTGTTAATTGTTGAGCCCCTGCTTCAGTAACTTTTTTCTTCTAGGGCTCTGGCTGTATGTGTGTTTCCTCAGAGGCAATGCCAACCCGAGCTGCCAACTCCCCAGCTGCACAGCCACATCTCCACACAACATGGCTACAAGCATTTGTGCAGCACATGGTGAACTGGATCAGAGACCTGCTCCAGCAAAAGAGGAAAAACCCTGAACAGCCTCCTGACCCTGCATGCCACATGGGTGGAACTGAATACACAGCCAGAGTCACGACAGCATTGACTTGAGTCTCCCTTTCATCAGGCATCTAACTGATAACTCAGAGATGCTAATCTTTAAGATTTTTTTCTTACAATGCCAGATTTGGTTGAAGCTGGCCAATATTATGATTTAAGCCTTGACTTTTTAGCAGCTGGGACTATCCAGTCCTTGGCTGATACCACTGACAGAAAGGTGAACTTTTAAGGTTTTTTTAGAGAATTTCATTTAAAATTAACTCAATTTTCTAACAATCTCCCTTCCTAAAGGGAGACACACTAACAGCCCATGGGATGAAAAAGGCCATAAGCTGCCAAGCAGGTCCAAAGCAGACACCCTTACCTCCCACAGAAGTTACTTTATCTGTATTACACATACAAAACCTACTTCTCCACCTCGACCTACAGCTGTAGCTGGTGTTACAGGAGACAGATGTTTTCACTCTAGTATTTCCTCCAGTTTTTATGCAAGACATTTCGGGGAACAGCCTCATGGGAAAGAATAAAAGACACTGATGAGTGCTCTGGAATTTATCAGAAGATGAGGGAAGACAAAAATAGTGAGAAGAGCCAAACAGTGGCATGACAACCATGTGGAGAAAATAGTAATGGGGAACAATCAAAGGAAGTTAAGGCAGTAGGCTGATGGGGATGAAGGGGCACTAGGAAGAGCCAAATTAGAAGTCATTACCATGAGGAGCTGGCAAGGAAGGAAACACCAAGCCACAAAACCAACTACATATCTACCCTGTAAAAGTGAAATGAGTGTTTCTCCTGCTATCCATCCTTCGGTCACAAAACACGTATCCCTCAGCACCCCGAAACCACAGGCATTTAAGTCAAACCAGGCTGTCGGCATGCATCACCAACGTGCGTTTGCGAGCCAGGCCCTGGGAAAAGGGAAGGGGTGGCAGGGCAGGCCGGGGGCACCGGGGGCGAGAGCAGCTCCCCCAGGAGCCAGCCCCCTCTGTGCCCGCTCGTCTCCATTTTGTAACCTCCCCCCACACGAACCCGGAGCCTCAGAAGAAGGAAACGGGCACCAGCCACCCTAACGCCACCCGGCCGCGGGGATCCCTCCCGCCGCGCCAGGCCAGGGCCCCAGCTAGGCCCGGGGGAAGGAGGGCCGGGCCGCGGGCGCCAAACCTCCCGCCTTGCGCCGGCGGAGGCGCCGCGGGGCCGGGCAGAGGGGCAGAGGGGCAGAGCGGCCGCCCGGCCGCGGAGGCGCCGGCAGGGTTGCCCGAGCCGGCAGCGCAGCCCGCCCGCTGCCAGCGGCCGCGGGGTCCCCGCTGCTGGAAGTGCAACCCTCGCCGCGGGTCCCCGGCCCCTCCCCGCACCTCCCACTGCTCCAGCAGCCGAGCCATGTCCGCGTCGTTGTAATCCCGAATGTCCTTCTTCTTGGCCGGCCCCGCCCGCCGCTTCCCCTCCGGCTCGCCGGCCCCAGCTGCCGCGCACAGCCACAACGCCAAGCCCAGCAGAGCCCAGGCAGCGGCTGACGCCATCTTCTCCCGGACCTCGCCGCTGCGGCAAGGCGGCCCCGGCTCCTTTAAGGGGCGGGGGCAGCGGCGGCTCGGGCCGGGGAGGAGGAGGAGCTGGAAGGGGAGTAGGGGCGAGAAGGCAGCGACAGAGGCGGTGGGACGTAACTGGCGGCAGGGACTGGGCGATGGGGTGTGCGGCAGCTGGGGGCTGAGCGGAGGTTGTGCCGCCTCCCGAGGCGTGTCTGAGCACCAGGAGCGAGCCGGGGGGGTGCGGGCACCTTCCTCCTCCTCTTCCTCATCCTCCTCCACAGCCGCGATGTCGCGCCTCGGCGCGCGGTCCCCGCACGATGGGCCGTTAATGGGGCCTCCCGGCCTGCCGCCCGGGGCCGCTCCGGGTGTAGGCCCTGCGCATGTCGGCCCGGTCTGCTGGATAAAAGATGGATATTGTTGGGCGTTTTGGGGGGTTTGTTTTGTTTTTTTTTAAACAACGTATGATGGACCAGCCTCTGGAATACAAACTATGCCATTTTCTTTCTGCTGCTGTTTTAAAAGTAGGATGACAAGTATCTGCGTTCACCAATTATGTGATAGGATCTGGGCCCACGGCACTGAGTCTTCTGCTTTTAACTAGTATCTCAGCAATATTAGGGTTTTTAGAGGAAGACTTAAAAAAAAAAAAGCTGTTTTGTTACTAAAGTACAACTCCGGAACATCTGAACACCACAAGGAATTAAGAGAGAGGGCTTTTTCTTTGTACAAACTACTTTTCTGTTATCTTCAAACAACCACGTTGCACAGATTGATGTCTGTATAGCCTTATTGCGCTCTTTGGTCTTCAGTTTTTCCTCATGGAAGCTGTTTTAATTATAAATAGCACCATCTCTTCTTTAGCCTTTTAGCCTCGGGCTCCAAGGAGTTTAAACTTGGGACTTCAAGGAAGCACCACAGTGACTGCTGCTGGTAGATCCTAGTTATGGTCAGGCTGCTGAGTGAACAGGGCACTTTTCCATTCAAGTGGGAGCATTGAAGGGAGAGTAGGTTCAGAGCAGAGGAACTAATTCCATGGAGCGAACACTTCAACCCCAATTCTGTTACTGTATGTAGGCCTGTAATGAACCAGGAGCCCACTGCGCTTACGGGCGCAGCATGCAAATACAGAACAAAAGCAGTAAGTAGGCAAGGGCGTGGGTTTGGGAGGCTTTCTGAATCCAGGACTAACTCGTGAAATTGTAAGACACTGAAGGGCTGTGTAGCTTGTGAACACCAGGGAGACACACCGCACGAAGCAGCAGCTTGCCAAGTGCACGCATAGCATGAGAAACGACAGGGGAGGATGTGGGATCCAAGATTTCAGCACTCTGATAAACAACCAGCCTGGTCTGCAACCTCCATACTGAGGGTTATCGTTTTACAACATTTCAGACACGCTACCAGTGCGCCTGAGAAACAGGAAGCAGTTAGACCATAGCTATTCATGGAGCTTGTTAAATGTACAGTAACTGAAACGGGGTTTTAGTCAAGCACCTTTCACAAAGTTGTCCAGTAAGTCACTAATGAGCACATTTGCTCAGTGATTTCTCATTAAATATAATGAACATCAGGTATACTATATCAGATTGCCCTGATTAATGAGGTTTTACTAAAATATGTTTCTGGTAACTTTTGTTATTACTGGATCATGTGTACATTCACTGGAAAAAAAAAAAGACTAAAGATTCAATTTTGGAATTGCTGGACTTAGAGCATATTTTCAGTGAATTTCTACTGGGAAATATTTTCTTCAATTCTGTTTTCTCTTATTAGAACAAACCAAGCCAACTTTGACTTTCTTTAATATCTGGTGCTACATTCAGATGTGGATCTCGAAAGTGATCCAATTTCCTTTGGTAAGTGAACAAGTCATTCAGTATATCCAGCACTGCACCGAACAGCACTATACATTTCCTTGTCATGGATGTAAAAGCTTTAATTTGAAAGGCAGATATTTTTCATGCTTGGCTCCGACCTTGCAGCTATCTCTGTTCCAGCAGAATTCTGTGTCCAGGAAGAACTTGTTCAAAGTGTGCTCTTCGTGGAGTCAGCTGCAGGACAAACACCTATTCAGCCTCTCTCTGTCCTCTGCTGTTCTTTCCCATGCAAGAAACAAAAGCAATGCAGCTAGAAATACATATCACTGACAGGGCCAAATTAAATTGCACTTCCTTTTTATTGAAGCACACTGTTTTTTGTTCAGAGTATCTATAGAATCATACAAATATGCTTTTTATAGCTTAAGCATTTTCATATTGCTTAACATTATAGTCCTAGCAGCTAACACCATACAGAATGTAGCCAATAATAGATGGCTGCTTTCATTATAGATTGCACAAGTAACATGTTTAAGGCTTTATCTTACAGTTTAAAGACCCATCTAGTCATGGACGGGAATGTCTCAGGCTGGCATTTTTACTTCTGCAACACGCAAATTTTATTAGCAGTACTTTCAGTTATAAAATTACGCCTTATCAGAAAGGCAAATCTACCTCCCCCTGTTTTCATTAATGAGTAGGGTTGGGTCAAGCTGCAATATGAGAGGACTCAGGATGTTCTGAATTTCTGTTAATGAAGTTTGGGATTCTCTTTTTTTTTTTTTTAATATAACCTGCATTTTTTGAACTATATTTTTGCAAAATATACTTCCCATACCATTATTTCTTACGAGTTAGGAGAAGAATGTGCATATATTTTTAGCTGCCAAAATCTCTCTCAAGTCTTTGCGCATGGTGGGGTTTTGTGTGCGGAGTTTTCTATTTTAAAGTGGATTTTCATTTGTCACATTTTACTTTTTTTTGCAAATACAGTAGGGTCTTAAAGCTTGTCCCTTGACATTCCTTGGAATAGAAACCTTGGAAAGAACAAAGAACTTGGCTTCATCAAGGAAAGGGACGCGCCTTCTTGGAAGGACATCTAGACAATTAAGAGATTAAACTAACAGGATCAGAAGATCAGCCCTAAGCATGCAGAAGGGAGAATGAATGCAAGGGCTACCTGCTATCAACACGTGGCGTGTCTGGAAGAATTAATTCATTTTAAGAACTCTTCTAATACAAGAGGATGTTTAATAACGGCTCAGATGAACTAAGTCTTGTGAAAGGCAGCCTTTTAGTGATTACTTTGAATATCTAAAATGATTGAAGTCTGGTGTACAGCCTGATAGGCATTAGAACTGCTTTTGCACCTACTGGCTTAGTAAAGGACCAGAACAATATTTTGTTAAATAATACAGAAGTCTTGCTGAGTAACAGATTCTAGAAAACTTGAAGTAAGTTTTGAGATGACCCAGCATTCAGAGTATTCTTACCCCGTTTAAAAGCATTGTCATACTTTTTACAGAATGTCAGGATATTCTGCGTTACTTTCAGTAAAACATTCAAAATTAATGTTTTCATAGGTCAAATTATCTTAAGTACCCTAAATGTTCCCCTGCAGAGACAATCTAATGCATGAGCTCTCATGCAAAGACAGTGCATCTGTTAATTCCGACCTCTGAATGCAGTCACGTTCAGAGAAAAACTTGAAGAATCAGACCTGAACATGTTATCTTTAAAAACAAGAATATTTCTAAGTCTCAAGAAAGAAAATATGATTTTCAATACTGTTACTAGCAGCAAAGCAAGAAAAATATGCTATCATCTAGAGCATAAACATTTGAATGATTCAGAATAATTTCAGTCCTCAAATTAATTTCACAGAATCACAGAATCACTAGGTTGGAAAGGACCTTCAAGATCATCAAGTCCAACCATTAATCCAGCGCCACCATGTTCCCTAAACCGTGTCCTGAAGCGCCACATCCACACATTTTTTGAACACTTCCAGAGATGGCGACTCCACCACCTCCCTGGGCAGCCTGTTCCAATGCCTGACCACCCTCTCAGTGAAGAAATTTTTCCTAATACCCAATCTAAACCTCCCCTGGCGCAACTTGAGGCCATTTCCTCTTGTCCTATCACTGGTTACTTGGGAGAAGAGGCCAACACCCTCGTCGCCACAACCCCCTTTGAGGTAGTTGTAGAGAGCGATAAGGTCTCCCCTCAGCCTCCTCTTCTCCAGACTAATTTCATGCATAAAAGGAGCACACTCACTTGCCATCTATTAAGAGAATGCAGAATTTTGTTCCAGAGCGAGTCAGGCTTTGAATTTCCAGGTCCAATTTGAAAAATTAAGTCTTTAATTCTAAATTCTCCCAAATTAGGGGTTAATTATTGTGATTTGGACATGAAATACCGATTCAGGTACTAACCTTGAAATTCAGATTCTGAATTCAGTTTTGACCACAAAATAAATCTTCACCCAAAATTTATGTTATCCTGAGCATGTGCATTTTATAAATTAAAATGTATTGACTGAATGGAGATGATTGACAAATGACATGTTAGCTGTGTATCGTTACCCATCTGATCAGGTTTGGGGAGGGGGTATGACGCCTGACTGTCTCATCAGCTGCAATAAAGCTATACACTGTAATCCTTACATTCAGAAACACCAAAGAATGTTCCTGTTACTACTCATCTTACTGCAAGATTTGCTACAAATCTGTGCTGGTTAAAACTATGTACCGGTTACACAATTTCAAGTTACCCCATTATGAAAAGAATTACGTTAAATCAATGTCAGAGAAGGTTTACACAGTTCCCACAGGAATTCCATTTATAGTCTAATTTCCACAATCTAAGTGAAATTAATTTTGTAGTCCCAATTTAATTTTAGGTTTACAGGTCGGTTTGGGCACCTACATGTAATGTAAGTAATACATTACACGAACTTCTGATGAACTAAAGGTGCTAGACTTAAACCGGTAATGATCAACAGCTCTCCTCACAGAGAGACACAGGCACACTGAGAAAAGCGCAGGGTCAGACACTCCTATGAAAACATCTATTAAATTTCTCTCACGATATATATTAAAAAAGGAGGGGGGGAACCCAAACCCTTCTGTAGAGTATTACAGCTGCAGGACAGAACATACTACCAAAAGTGCAATTCAGGAAGGGTGTGCCCTTGCACATTTTGTTCAAAATACTGCATTCTCCTTTGATCTCAGAAAAACCCTAGACCTAAGAGTGTGAAGGAGGGTCTTAGATTCCTGTCTGTGCTGGACGATTCTTATCGGTAGCATTTACCACTCTTCCATGAACTGCTTCTGCATTTCAGGCCAACTGACCTACAAGCCTGGCCCTTCTTGCCTGCTCCAGGGAGGGACAATGGGCACAAGGAGCTATGCTCTACGTAACGCTCTCCTAAAACACCAGGTGTGGGATGGATATCTGTATGTGTAGAGGGTAGGTAAGAACATGAAGCAGAAAGCCATTCATGGTTGTGTCGACACAAAATATGGTATCGCCTTCCATTCCATGCAAGAGGAGCTGCATTTTCCGTTTCGTAAAAATGTGTGGCAAGTGGTGAAAACAACAGTACAATAAATGGTGAATAAAAATAGAACAAAGTAAAAACCACTTTTGTTGCATTATCTTTCACTTGAGCAACAGGAGCTAACCGGTATTTTAGACATAACTCAGGTATTTACAGATAGCGATGTAATTAATTTTTTCTTACCTTTGATACTGTGTTTTTAACTATGCTATAATAAAAAAACACCACACCAAGCTTAAGCCTGTCTGAGAAAGCCCACCTGTTATTCAAACAGCTACTTATTTATGCACAAAATCAGTTTCAAAGAAAGAATAAAACTTGTGACTGTGTTTGCATTTTGCTGTCGCAAGTGACCAGTTAACTGTTCCCCCAGATCTCTGTCTGTCTTTTCTTGCTACACGCAGAGCAGTTCTCAGGTTGCATCCCTACTGTAGCAGCCGTGATTACCTCTGCAGACCTGAGACAGACCCAGACCTCGCTCATGAAGTAATGACTGTAAGTACTGACCACAAAACACTTACTTAGCACCAAACCATTTAAGACAAAATAGATCTTAAAAACAATAAACCAGTCAACACACTTGCCTTTCTTTCTGTATGACTTACTAGTCCATTGCTGCAGAGAGGAAGGCCCGACTTCTTCCAGCCCCTTCTGCAAAGTCTGCCTCTGTGTTAAATTATTTCTTGTGTCAGTCTCTGCCAACTTTATTCTCCTCTGGTTTTTTGTTCTCAGCCTGACAAACCAGCTGCATCCCTCGGAATTGGAGCTATCATCTTGTAATTACCACCTCATGGGTTTAGTCACATACAGCTAACACAGGGGAACCTCTGAATTGCCTTTTATTCCTCCATCAGCTAGCTCCCTATTAAGTTAGATCGATACATCTATACAGGAAAGTAATATAAAGTGGTATAACCCATTGTATAGTAACTTCCTCTCACCAACCTGGCCACATACAGTGTTCATAAAATTATTACAACTTGGTATTCTTCAGCTATTACTCGACACTGGCTACACTGGCAAAAATCAATTCCTCCTTCACAAAAAAAAGTTTTACTAAGCAATAAAAGGGCCAAGCCATGTCAGATGATTCAGGAAAGAAGACTTCAGCCTCCAGCTTCTGTTGTACTAAGCACAATGCAAAATAAAGATCAATGTGACAAAAGAAGAGCTCATACAAGTAAGCCAATCTTCTGTACACTACTAAGCCACATTAAAAAGCCTTTTAATCCCTTGTATCTGACAATGCCTGCTGTTTTGAGCCCCAGACATTGCATTCGGACTCTTGTCAGTGAAATCTTTTTGAAGCCAAGCATGGCCACCTGATTCTAAGTCTGTACACCAATACACAGAGCTGCCCACGTCCCGTGGGTCACCTATCAATGATCTGGATGAGGGGATCGAGTGCTCCCTCAGTAAGTTTGCAGATGACACCAAGTCAGGCGGGAGTGTTGATCTGCTGGACAGGCTGGATCGATGGGCTGAGGTCAACTGCATGAGGTTTAATAACGCCAAGTGCAGGGTCCTGCACTTCGATCACAACAACCCCATGCAACGCTACAGGCTTGGGGAGGAGTGGCTGGAGAGCTGCCCGGCAGTAAAGGACCTGGGGGTGCTGGTTGACAGCCGGCTGAACATGAGCCGGCAGTGTGCCCAGGTGGCCAAGGCGGCCAACAGCATCCTGGCCTGTATCAGGAATAGTGTGGCCAGCAGGAGTAGGGACGTGATCGTGCCCCTGTACTCGGCACTGGTGAGGCCGCAGCTTGAATACTGTGTTCAGTTTTGGGCCCCTCACTACAAGAAGGATGTTGAGGTGCTGGAGCGTGTCCAGAGAAGGGCAACGAAGCTGGTGAGGGGTCTGGAGCACAAGTCTTATGAGGAGTGGCTGAAGGAATGGGGGTTGTTTAGCCTGGAGAAGAGGAGGCTGAAGGGAGACCTCATCGCTCTCTACAACTACCTGAAAGGGGGTTGTGGTGAGTGTTGGTCTCTTCTCCCAAGTAACTAGCGATAGAACGAGAGAAAATGGCCCCAAGTAGCACCAGGGAAGGTTTAGATTGGATATTAGGAAAAATTTCTTTACTGGAAAAGTGGTCAAGCACTAGGACAGGCTGCCCAGGGAAGTGGTGGAGTCACCATTACTGGAGGTGTTCAAAAAATGTGTAGACATGGCACTGCGGGACATAGTTTAATGGGCATGGTGGTGTTGGGCTGATGATTAGACTTGATTATCGTAGAAGTCTTTTCCAACCTTAATGATTCTATGATTCGGAGTCAGCAGACAAGAAATAAATGGCTATGCACACATACCTTAAAAGAGATGTGCAAAAGACTTATGAAGGAAATGCCTACCCCAAACATCACTGAGTAAAGGTTTCCTCCTAAACCACACAGATACATCTACTGGACCTTTAAAGCACGTAACTAGCTGATCCTCAATTCTACTCAAATTCCTGGACCCAAGAGAATCTGTCTTCAAGGCTCCCTTTTACAGTAAGACTATGTATTGATGGTCAAATAATAACCATGGTAAACCCAGACTACGAGTGATCTTGAACTTAGTCAGGCCACGTCTACTTATGAAGCAACAACACAGTATGTAGGAAGGATCTAACAGGCAGCTGCTCTCTTTTCGTCATGCCTCTTCCATGATGAAAGCAACCAATTAAGGTGGTATTTTCTACTTTTTTTTTTCCGAACAGCAAACCAAAAATGATGGTCAGGTCACTCTTTATCACACATTTCATATGTAGACAATCTGAACACCCAGGGCTACTACAGGAAGAAAATGACATTTGGCAAGACTGCCTTGGAGACACATTGTCCACAAGTAACACCTACTACATGACAATAGTTACTGGTTTTTCCCCTTGCTAATACTGAGGCTAATAAGCAGTGGCTCAGTCTTGTGGATGGATTGAAGGAGCTTGAAGAATATTTGCTTTATATTATAGCAGTTACTAAGAGCTTTGCTGGGCCTGTCAGCTGCTAGGAGCTGCCATGGGTTACGGCCTAGCTGCGTTTCTGGCGTGGGCATCTGGGAGGAAGGCTGGTGGAGGAGCCACAGCAGGAACTGCCCAAACCAAGGATCTCTCTGCTTTGTCCTTGGGGAATGGCACAAGTCATATGGAGCATCACGGCGGCCTGCAGCATCTAAAAATGGAAAAAATTATTAGGTCATTTAACACCTCTTCTAGCCAGGGGTGAGACCTACGTTTTCAAAAATTAAATCTTTCAAACCCTAATTAAGTGTAGTCAATCCTCATTAAAAATAAACTAGGTTAATATTTATGAGGCATTCCTCGTGCTACATCATATCTCACTGCCTCATTTAAGGACATATCTGGAAATATTCTGAAATACAATTCAGCTGGCTTCTGCTGCCCATTGATTTTTATTTTTCAGAGTATTCTGAAATCTTTCCTATTTATAGTTTTGAAAACGAGTTGCTGGCAGCAAACCAAAATTGTTTAGGCCCAAATCATGACCTTCCTTTAAACTGCTATAATCTGACTCCAGTAAATAGAATTTCCCTCACACTGTTTCTGTGAGGAGGGATGGGTGGGGAACTGTCGTATTTTCAACACACCCAAAGACTAGACTCTGCCCCTTTCCTCAAGCCTGGCTCTACAGCAAGGGTTTCCACCTGCCCCCCAAGTTAACCCTCCACTTTCAGCTCTGTATTCATCCTGCTCACGTCCCTCCCAAGAAGTCCGTAGAGAAAGTCAAGAGTTCCTCTAGCTAATGAGTGAGAGATGTACAAATAAACTTGGCTGAAGCTCTTTAAACGTATGCAATCCATTAGACGGGCTCTGTTTGTGCCAGGACATTGTTAGATCTGGCCTGCAAGTGAGGAGTCTGGTCCAGTTTTCATTTATTTCAAGGTCGCTTATGCCCCTGCAGTAGTAGGAACGTAGCAGGACGTTAACGTAACTGTGAATTGGGACGAATGTATTTCTGGATTTCTGTAGCCTGCTAAATGCATTGTAAGTGCCTAGAATTAAGAGGCTATCTTAAAAAGGAAAGTCTGATTGAAAGGAGCAAAAGAATGTTGTTATTTAGCTGCAGCTTAAGCTGCAGCGAAATACGTAACGACTGTTAAGATGTGGTTTCAACATGGACTCTGATTATTCAGGATTACATTGATGGAGATTGTCCTGCATAAGAGCAGAGAATCTGATGTGTGGAGCATAAATATTCTCATCACCATCATCTACCAAACTCTATATTCCCTTTGGAAGCATCCCAGGCAGCATTAAGCCCATCTTATAACTTGTTCCAGCCCAATTTGTAATTTCAATTTTGTTATTGTTTAACGGCATTTACTTGAATGCCTCAGATTTACTGAGCATAACATCCTGCTTTTGACAAGAGAATCGTCTAATAAAGTTCTTGGTGTCCTGCAGAATGGCAACAGGCCAGAGGAGAGAGTCTTCTTTGCAGCAGCTTTCCATACACAAAGTTAGTGTGTACGTTTTCCCTGCTATATTCTAACAAATGGTAACCAGTCTTCAAAAACAATGACAGAAACACGAGCAAAACATACCAAATTCATTTCAGTTGGTTTAAAAAATGGGTCAGGACCAGGGCTGAGGGAAATATGTCCGTGTAAATAAAGATGTAGTAATACCCCACGCTATGTTTACAGCACCAGTTATGGCGAGGAAAAGGTTGGGCTTTGTACCTAAATTAAAGCAAAGCAAGCCTGGCCCCGGGCTGATGTCAGCGGGGCCCGCTGCCTTTACCACGGTGAAACCGTCTTTGACCCGTTACCGCACCGGCTGCAACGGGGAACGGATCCTTCCTGCCGAAGCCCGCCAAGGGCGCCCGCTGCCGCGCCCTCCCCGGCCGGGCCCCGCCAGCGGTGCCAGGGACGGCGGCGCGGACCGGAGCGTCAGACTCACCTGGCGGGCTGCCCGGGGCAGCAGGCCTGGCCGAGCCCAGCGCGGACCCCGGGACGCCTGTGCCCGGCGGGCTGGGGCGGAGGGCGGCTTCTCGGTCCCCCCCTCGGCATCTCCTCCGCCTCCGATATCCGACTGCACGACGCGCTCCCGCCCAATCGGCGGCCGCACCAGCCCACCCGGGCTGAGCTCATCCGGCTGCCCCTCTCCGGCCGCCTTTCGCTTTCCTCCCACCGGCCTCTCCCTCCCCGCGCCCACCCCGCACCCTCATTTGTTTATTCGTTCAGCCCTCTGTTACCCCCCGCCCGGCGGGGACGGGGGTCGCCTCACGCCGGCGGGGCAGCGCGCCGGAGAGGGGGCGCGGCGGCCGCCGGTGCCGCTGCTGCCCGGCGCGGGCCCGCGGCCGGCGGGCGGGCGGTGCCGGCCGCGGCAGGGCGCTGCTGCCCCCTCCGCCTGGGAGGAGCGTGAGGCGGCGGGCGTGGAGCGGGGCGGCGGGGGGGGCAGGATTTAAACGAAGGGCGGTGACACCGCACAAAAGATTTCGATAGGCTTAAGTGAGGTTACAGCAAAGGCAACGGGGAGGGGGGAGCCTCCCTCAGAGCCGTGCAGCGTCTGGCTGGCAGATCCGCCGCAGCCGCCTCTTCCCAATAGTTTGTCTGAACGCCTGAGAAAGGGAATTTAAAAGAAGACTGCCTTCCCCCGCCCGCTTCTTTTTTTTTCTTTTTTTTTTTTTTTTTTTTTTTTTTCCCTGGGAGTTGGCGGCTCAGCCAGAAAACATGGCAGGAGGAGCGCAAGGCCGGGCGGGTCGCAGCATCCGCGGCTGTAGCCCGCAGCCACCACCCTTGTTTGCGGGAAGAGCCTAAGTTGGTGCGGCGGCGGCCACAGCAGGAGCCGGGCGAGGAGGCGCCGGCGGCGCCGAGTCTGCGGGGCCCTGGGCGGAGGGGCATGGACCGCGGCGGCGGGGAGCGATCTCGCGGCGGCCGCGTGAATGATCGAGGCAGGAAGGAGTGAGGCAGCGGCAGAAGGAAGGGGAACGGATCCCGCCCGCCCCCAGCACCCGGATCCGGTGGATCTTTTTTTTTTTCCCCTTTTTTTTTGTTTTTTCCCCCCCCCTCCCCTCCCGCGGCCGTCCCCGTCCCGCTTCCCCGCGGTGCCCTCTCCCCTCCCCGGCCCGGCGGCGGGGCGCGCGGCGGGGCTGTGGCGGCGCGCGGGCCACACCCTCCGCGGCGCTTCCTGCGAGCCGGCGGCGCGGGGCCGCGGCGGGCGCGCCGGGGGCGGCACATGGTGCGCAGCCGCCGCCCCTCCGGCCCTTGCGAGCTGCGCCCGGCTGGCGCTGGCGGACGGGAGGCGCCGGGGGCACGGTAGCCACTCGGAGGGCTGCGCCCCCGCCCCAGCTGCGTGCGGCTGCTGGGCGTCGCTGAGGTATTCCGTCTCGTAAAGGGAACTTTGCGCAGGAGCCCGCGGCCGGGAAGCCGGAGGAGGAGGTGGTGGTGGAAGGGAGGGAAGCCAACGTGCGAAAAGGAGAAAACAGAAAAAAAAAAAAAAAAGAAGGAAAAAAGAGAAATATCTGTTAGCTAAACGATGCCGGGACGGGGCCCGGGGGCTCCCGGCGAGCGCCGACCCGCCGCGGGAGCGCCGTAGGAGCGAAGGCTGGCGCCGGAGCGGGGCGGGCGCCCCGGCGGAGCTCGCTCCCCGCAGCAGCGGCAGCCCCGGCGCCCAGAGCCTTTTCTTGCCTCCCGGCGATTAATGGAATGATGTTGCGGAAAAGGCAGAGCGATCCTGCCGGGCTCTGTCGGGACTGCTCGGGCGGCGGAGGCGGTGGCAGCGGGGTAGCGAGCGGCATGCGAGTGCCCCCCCGGCGCTATGGCTAGCGGCGGCTCTGGCAAGTCCAGCAGCGAGGTGTCTGGCGGCGGCATCCCCAGCAGCGGTTCCCTGCAGAGGAAGAAGCTCATCTCTATCTGCGACCACTGCAAGATCAAGATGCAACTGGTGGCTGATCTGCTGCTGCTGTCGAGCGAGACCAGGCCGGTGAACACGGAGAGCCTGTCTGTCTTCGGTGAGTCCTTCGAGAAGTGCAGGGACACGATCATTGCCAGGACCAAAGGACTCTCCATCTTGACCCATGACGTCCAGAGCCAGCTCAATATGGGACGCTTCGGGGAGGTGGGGGAAAGCCTGATGGAGATGGGGGAGCTGGTGGTCTCCCTGACCGAATGCTCTGCCCACGCTGCCTACCTGGCTGCAGTGGAGACTCCGGGGGCCCAGCCTGCTATGCCTGGCTTGGTGGATCGCTACAAGGTGACCCGATGTAGGCATGAGGTGGAGCACGGCTGCGGGGTCTTGAAGACCACCCCTTTGGCAGATATGAGCCCTCAGCTCCTGCTGGAGGTTTCTCAGAACATGTCCAAGAACTTGAAATTCCTGACAGACGCCTGCGTGCTGGCCAGTGAGAAATCCAAGGATAAATTTGCTAAGGAGCAGTTCAAACTCAGTGTCAAATGCATGAGCACCAGCGCCTCTGCCCTCTTGGCGTGTGTCAAGGAGGTCAAGACTTCACCCAGCGAGCTGACCAGGAACCGATGCGTCTTGTTCAGTGGACCTTTGGTGCAGTCTGTCTATGCTCTGGTGGGCTTTGCCACTGAGCCCCAGTTTTTGGGTAAAGCTGCCACCATTAATCCAGAGGGCAAAGCTGTGCAAACTGCCATCCTAGGAGGAGCCATGAGCGTGGTATCTGCTTGTGTGC
This sequence comes from Phaethon aethereus, assembly GCF_964289735.1. NCBI lineage: Eukaryota > Metazoa > Chordata > Aves > Phaethontiformes > Phaethontidae > Phaethon > Phaethon aethereus. The sequence continues at coordinate 9,848,490 of NC_138588.1, forward strand.
TCCTGACCCAATGCCTCAGGGATATAGCCCAACACCCCGAAAGTAGCACCAAAATGAGCGATTACAGGGAAAGATTGAGGAACTCAGCTTGCGCCGTCTCGGATGGTTGCAACCTGTTATCTCAGGCACTAAGAGAAAGATCTTCACCCAGGACTTTACCGCCAGTGAACTCCAATTCTGTGAATTAACCCCCACATCTTCTGTTTAGATCCCAGTCATTGCTAAAGGAAAATAATATCCCACCTCCTCACTCCTTTTTTGTATACCAAAGAATTTGCTTGGATGAGCCCAATCCTTTGATTTCATGTGGTGAAGAAGCAGAACATACTCAAACTATACGTACTAATAAAGGTAGCCAGTTTTGGCTTCTTTATATTTTACTTTAAAGTCAAGCAAGTATCTGCAGTTAAATTTTCCTTTATTCAACAAGGTCTTCGCACAAATGGTAATAACAACTGTTTAAAAGTTTTTTATATTTGGGGAGGTGGGGGTATCTTGAAAAAAAAAAGGAGGAAAAAAAAAAAAAAAGCTTTAATCGCGCTGGGTGCGGTTTTTAAAGTTTGTCTTGTCTTGTCTTCCGAAATTTCCCTTCTAAATTTTTCTGTTTGGTTGTGCAGGAAAAAGGTTACCTCAGTTCTCACTCGTTTAAAAAAAATGAAAAAAACCCAACAACTCATAGATGATGGATGTAGCTACTATTTTGTTTGGTTTTGTTTTGTATGACTTTTTTATTTTGCATCAAGTGTTAGGTTAGAAGTGCATTTGGTGTGTAGGAGTGGAAGGACTGGAGGTTGTGATTATGTTTTCCATGTGTTGATTTCCAAACTGGGGGAAAAGCTACTGTGAGTGTTTAAACAAACAAACAAAAAAATTACACTATAACAAAAGTGATTTTTAATTTTTTTCCAATGTCAGTTTTTATCTTGCATGTACTGGAGTATTTATTTCATCTATTAAAATGTTATGTTTCTCAGATGTCTTTCTGTGAATCTCTTAATACTTGAATAATTGAACAACTAGGCCTGTTTGCATTGTATGTCATTTTCCCCAGGGAATGGGTGGTACAAATGTAACTGTAGTTCTAGACAGCAGCATAGAGGCTGCAATTCAGTTCTTTTATTTTCATAAATACTGTCCCTCCCGCAATACCACCCCTCCTCCTCCTCAGGATGCCTCTGACAGAGATACTCCGTGGTTGTATTTATGGAAAGCTGGACAGTGCTGCGTGCATCGGGATTGCTGTAGCTGCAGAGTGCTGGCGGCTGCTGCAGCGGGGCATAGGCTGGCTTTGTTATCCGTGTTATCTTTGAGCAAAGTTTGTGTATTTTAACTCTTGCAGATGTTGTGGGCCATCTGTGTTAAGTTTGTGACTTTCCATATTAATTTATTAAGGATTTCTTGAAAAACTTTACCCTGTTGGGTAGCCCTGCTTGTTCTGGGTGTCTGCTTGGGAGTGTGAAGGTTTGCTGCAGGGGGCCCCTTGATTCCTCAGAGGTTTGTGTTGGAGCTCCTCAGTACAGATTTCTGTCAAAGTAGTTCTAGCTTGATGTTGCAGATAGCAGGAAAAGTTAGCTAACTTTGAGGCCCAGTCCACATCCAGTTGAATTCCTTGGGAACTGTGATTGGACCTGAGGCTATACTGCAGTAGTTCCCGTAATTGCAATGATGATGATTTTTTTTTTTTCCCCCAGCCTGGTCTTTGTGGACCTGTGGGGTCTGTTGCCTTCTACATGTTCCATGAAAAGTAAATAGAAGAACAGGTCTTCTGGCAAGGAGGCTTTGTTTGTCTGCCCAGGTCCATTGCATAACTGTTTTTTTTTTTTATAGGTCTGCAAATTGAACAATGTTGAAAGCTATTGGAGAATGTACCTTTAAAATGTTGTTACCGTGGTTTAAACCTTTACTGTACAAGTACTGTCTTATTTATTCCTTTGAAAAAGTAAACCTTTTGGGTTTGGATATGGAACAGTCCTGGAATAGTGAAGGGTCTTCCTTTTATAGCATTATTGTTTCTCACACATGATGCTTTTACTTCATTTCAGAGGGGAGTAAAACATTACTGGGTAGTGGACAAATGCATCCTGTCGAAGGAGATACAAGCTGAGCTTGTATATCTGTATCTTCAGGGCTCGAAAAAAATAATTCCGTGACTTAAGTACAGTGGACCCCAGTATTATGTTTTGTTTATTTTTAAATGAAACTTTTCTGACTTCAGTGAATTGCATGATTAGGACTTTTCTTTGTGAAAAATCAGTCCCAGCTACATTTCTCTGGGGTATGATTTTCTCACTACATTATCTCAGATGGAATATAACCCTATCAGTATATGCTGCAGAGGAATGGATGTCCTCATCTATGCGGTATAGTATAGAACTTCTCTTACTCATTTTTTCAGAAATAGATAAATTTATACACGTGCTGTTCTACCTTTGACTTAGATGCCTCTGCAGGTATTTCCTCAGAGGCACTCTCACACATGTGTGCACACACGTTTTCCCATCTGGATGGCAGGAACAGCTGTAGGACTCCAGAGGGATTCATAGGAAGCCAAGGCTATCTACAGGGAGGTCTTGTGCCTCTGTACCGTTTGCGGTTGTCTGCTCAACTATCCTTTGTATCTCCCTCCCTTTAGCATGTCTCTATGGAAGCCAAGATACCGTCCCAATCTCCCCTTCCTTCTTTTCCGCAGTTGCGCGGAGGGGAAGGAGGAAAAAGGGATTGTAGCAAACGTAATGCTTTCAGGATGTGTTATCTTCTGTGGCTGCGGACAGGAGGCAAGGAGCTGGCTCCACCCTTCCTTTGCATAGATCCTAGATGGTGCAGAACTTCGTGTGGGACGTGCAGAGATGATGCTGAGGCGGCTGCAGGGCAGTGCTGCTCAGGAGAGAACAGGTACCAGGGTGGCATCCTTCAGCTCCAGTTTTTAAGTTACCATGACCTACATTTGTGAGGCCTGCTTCCAGATATAAACCAGAGGATTCTGAAGGGCAGCTCTGCAGCATGTCTGAGAAAAAAAAAAAGTAACGTCCCATTGGCTCTTTTGATGTTTCTACTTAATAATTTTTGGTGCTGCTGAACTAATTAAATTCTTTTTGATTCGTTTGTATGTTACTGAGGTTATATGGATCACAGTGCAGCCTCCTTATTACCTCTGCATAAGAAAGGCAATATATTATTAATGATGATAGTGCCGATTTTTGTTGTGGTAAGATTTTGTTGTAAGTGGTTTAGTGCAGTTTTTGTTTCAACAAGGATACTGTAGATTCTTCCCCCCTTTCTGATTAAATTTTGAAGTGAAGTACATGTGTACATATGTAAATATGTATCTTCTTTTTCCTTTTTTAACACTGAAGGAAAACAAACTGCTCAAGATCTTGAGGTTTTGAGGTGTGTGGGGTTTTGGGGGCTTCAGTTTTATAAAATAAAACGTGAAATGTAGCCAGGCCATGATTTTAGTTAACAGGCTGATTAAAAAAAATAATATATATACACAAATAGTAAATTCACTGAAGTAACTTACTGTAACATTTTAAAATTACACTAATTTTAACACTTAAAAATGTTCAATCATTTCTTTCTAGAGTGGAACTCTCACAAAGGGAGCCATGTGCTCCCTGGCCTCGGCTCAAGAGAGTATCTGTCAAAATCTGTGCTATTCATATAATTGGCACAGCAAAGTTAAAAAAATAAAAAAAAAAAAGGCTTTTGATGCAAACAAGTACAACTGTTTTTATGCACTCTGAGTAAGTGATTAACAGGAAAAAGCCTATATATACATATGCACATTGTGGCATTTTCTGAGCAAAAAGAGTGTGGTTCCATACTAAGAGTGAACATACCTATGTTTTAAATGCTGTAGTGCCACACTTAGAAAGACTTAAGGTATATTGAGATATTTATTGGGAAGGTATTCCTATAGAATATTAATTCTGATATAAGACATTATTTCAGTATTCATGTTTGTTTACTTTGTACTTTCTGGGACAGAAAAAATACATAATGGACGAGTTTTCAGGGTGCAGTTGCAGGCTACATCGAGGTCACTGATTATCACTTGGCATCATAATTTAGGCCCTTGTTGCCCAAATGCTTACTCCATTTGGGTCAACAGGTAGTGTCACTATTTCAACATAGGCTTAGACAAGCATGAGATGTGATTTCTGATCTAGAACCTTGGTGGTTTTGACAAAAGAGAGCTTAAAATTTCAAAGTCCTTATATCACTTATGTCATAGATCTACTCTAATAGTGCATTTAATAAAAGGGTTAACTTATTTCTAAACACATTATGCAATGCCCATTTGTTGCCAAAAATAACACTATCCCCACCAAAAGAGAATTAAGCTTATTTTTTAAAAGTAAGATTTTTTTAACAGGGAAGAAGTTGTCACTTCTGTATTGTCTGTGAATTTGAAATTACCTTTTGGTTGCTGCTTCATCACATTGAGGTTCATTATTGATTTAATACAGCAGCTGAGTCTCAGAATTTGAGATCGGAGCAATGTGTTTTCTGATTCGAAAAAAAAAAGTTCTGTAAGACAATCAGCAGCAAAATGCTATTGAAAAGCAAGTACACAAATGAAGGGAATTTGCAAATATAAATACATGTTATTTTTCAGAACTAAGGAAAAAAAAAAAAAGACCATGGGTCAGATAATTCCCTTCACTTTTTACCACAGGAAATGATCAAAGTAGCAGAAAATCTGCTCTTTTTGGCCAAACTTCTGTCAGAGGCAGAAGGGGTCGAGCCAACACATGGTGTATGCAGCCTTGCAGCAAGAGGGGATGTGGCTGATGGGAAAGGAGGTGTAACCAGAGAAAATCTGTAGGGTAATACCTCCTATTAAACCCACAGGAATTTTCCTATTCTAGATAAAACAGAGGCTGATCCAATAAAGCGAATCTCAAACAACGCAACCTTTCTTTCTGGGCTGTGAGAGGCTTGTGAATGAAGATGTGGGGCTAGGAGAGTTTGGGATGCTCTGCGTCAAGCAGCTGTATTGCTGTAGGGAACCAAGGGCCTCTAGGGTTGCCCTAAGATATGTAAGAAGTACAGGTAAAAATGTGTACCTGCCAGAACAGTTTGGTGGGAAATGAAGGAGTGGTTCGTTTTTTTTTTCCCCCCCCTTTCTTCCCTATCAGGCTCTTTCTAGACTTTAAAAGCAGAAGCAGATTGTAGGGACCAATACATTTTACTGCTTTCTTCTTGCTGCCTGTGAAAGGTGCCAGACGGGCAATGATAAAGATAGACATTCTCTTCCTGTAGCCCAGGAATAGCACAAATGCAGAGCTTCAAGGCTGCCCTGACCTCACAGGATCCTCATAACGTGGTGTTTTTTTGGGACCACTGGTTTCACTCTGACTTTTTACCAAGAAACTGACAGCAAATCCCAGCAGCAACTTGACAGGGGCATCAAGACCATTACAATATTTCACATAGGACACCAAACCACTACCAGGTTTGGGTCATTCACAAATGGGCCAAAAAATATACAGGCTAGGTACGAAGTGCAAGGCCAGATATTTCATGTGAATAACTTGGAAAATTAAATACTGTGTACTCTGAGAGGTGTTTATTTACTTAGGAATTATGAATTATCAAAATTTTTATATGAGAGTTCAAAGGTGTATTTAATTAACATAATTAGCAGTACTCTTCTGAACCATTTTCTTAATGAAGACAGACATCTATGGACATGAAAGGGCCTCATCCATGACTCAATGAAGTCTGTGTAATTAAATATTAATATTTTCCACAAACTACATTAAAATGTTAGGAGTCATCTTGTGTTGCAAAGTGAGGAATTACATATTGATCCTCACTAACCTGAGTCTTTTCCTAGAACTGTTTTTATTGTACCAGAGTCCGTTGAACCGAAGGGGTTTTTTTGTTTTGGTTTTTTGAAACCACAGAGTGTACGATGCTATATTCCGACAAAGTCAAAAGCAGCACTTCAAGATTAATGCAGCGATTCCTGGGGTCTTTTGTCAGTTTTCCAGACTCTTGTTCCTGTTCTGACTTAAGTTTTTATAATTTCCTTTTATGTTAATAAAGGGTTCTTGTGGCTGTAAAAGTTGAAGTTGTCTTACTCCATAGACAGCCTGGTTCTTATGTAGATACTATTTAGATTATTTAGAAATCCTGCTGGTTGCCAGATGGAGCTCTTTTGGGTTTTATGTTAAATACTTGGAAAGCTAAATAGCTTGATTTTTCTCCCTTCCCTCCCTTCCTCCCCCAACAAAATAAATAAATACTTGAAAAGTGATTACTAACAAGTTGCTTAACTTCAGTTTTAAAATCAAATTAGTTTGAGGTGAGGTGACTGCAAGTATGAGATACCTCAGAGAAGTCAGGTTTTGGTGGGCTTTGACTTACCTACCAAAATTTTAAACTAACAGTTTTTCTCTAGGTTTGTATGGGCAACCTGAACCTGAACTTTAGTCCAACGATAGAGAATGTTGAAAAACATTGAACACGGTCCTGAATCCTGCAGTAGTGTTTCTTACAGGATCTTGACTTCAGATGGAAACCCCAAGATGGTTCTTAGACCACAGTGGCTGTTAGGATTGCTGGAAATAACTTGAACGGTGTGGTTTGGTGGTATGCTGGGCTGCTGCAAGCTGCCTGTATGCCTGAATGAGTTTTTCAGTCAGTTGAGTTCACAGGGTCTGCATTTGTGCGCAGAGCATCAGCAGCAGAGCCAGGCCAGGTCTGGTTGGCCTTTGTGTGGATTTTAGCAATTGTGAAGTTTCATTTGATTGAAAATTAGGCAAACTGCTGAGTCAAGCAGTGCCTGTTGGCCACTGTGGCACTGATGAACTGAGAGCGCTTCTGTTTCATACTCTGTGTATACAAGGTGTTCCTCCAGTTCATGCAGAAGGTGCTTGGGAAACACTGTGAGTCAGTGTCCCACTGATCATAATTCTGTTGTCGTCAATTCCCAAATGGTCAAGATAGTTATTTTGGCCTTCAAGGTTATGTTTTTAAAGTATAGAGTAAAAAAATGATACTTCCTAGTCAATTTTTTCAGCATGTATTCATTCTGTCTGGTTCACATTAAATATAGGAGGTCTCTTGAATTGGTAGGCATGCCGTTCAGGTGTACTTTTGGCCCGTGTTTGCATTCTGAACATTCACACTATGGAAGAAAGTGAGAAAAGTCAGTGTGACAAATTATAGGCCCTGTAGCACTTCTGACTTGGCATGCAGTTAATGCTCTGGTCTTGTTTAAATGCTTCAAATTTAGTCGATGTTTAAAAATTTACTTTCTGTTTAAAAATTTACTATGGAATCAATCTGTTCTGGCAATGTTAGCTTCATAATTGAAAAACTTTGTCTCCTTTTATCATCGTAAAGTAGCTGTTAGTCCAAAACTTTTCAATCTCTGGGTCTGGCTTAAAAAATGAAAAGGAAACTGAGCTCTATATTTCAGTTTTAATATTTTTGAAAGCGTTAAGCTAATGGGTCAACCTATTTTTAAGTTACAGAGCATGGAAAAATAGTGGGTGTATTCTTTTTCATGTTGAAGTGAGCTATTGTTTCTCGGCTCATAATTAAAAACCCAGATTGGTTCTAAGCACTGTGAGAAGATCTGTGAGCACAAATTTCTGCATGAAATTTCCTTAATACTGACTTCTAGGCGTGAACTCATTCTATAGTCTTGTCTTCTCTTGTGACTGTCATATTAGAGGAATTTGTCCCAACAGCCTGTAAATGGAGCTGGTAGCATCTGAACAGCCTGAAGAGCAGTTGTTGAAGTGAGTGGTACAACCTCCAGAGACACATGAGTACTATCTTTGAAACTTCAGAGATACGCGCTGCTGGTTAGGGCACTGCAGGTTGTAATACTTTTGAAGAGTTACAGTGAAATACAGGACTGAAAAAAGCTATGAGCAAGAGTGGTTTGTTTCAAAGTGAGGGTGCAATTTGAAGTTTTTAAGGGAAAAAAAAATTAAAATACTTGGTCAGAGTGAGAGTATACTAAATACTGCGAGAGTATTTAGGGTCTTAACTCCTATTGATTTTCAGTGGGAGCTATACGTCTAGATGTTTTATGGACTTGGTCATTTGTGATGCAGTTTGATTGCATGTGGTTTTAAAATTAATTGTAGGATGTTGTGGTAGAGTTTTACTGAAACTCTATAAAGCTAGGAAATCTGCAGCTGAAGTACGAACACAGGCCGTAGTTCTGTTCCTACCATCCTGACCTTTCCGTACGGGTTAAAAGCTCTTGTTATCCTTGCGTACGCCCTGGCTGGCAAGCAGCCAGAGGCCCAGCTCTACCTCGTTTGTCTCTTATGGTTGCCAGATGCCAGCATTGTACATCTTACCTTCACATCAGAATCACAGATTTCCCCTCCCTCCCTCCACCTTCCACTCCTGGTACAACACCCAGATGTGGAACAGAGATCCCTTTGTACTCTGTGTGTGTGTCCTCATGCAGGCCATATACTTAAAGATAGTTGATGCTAATTGAGGTCCAGATCGCGTTAGAAACATACCTGTTCTCTCTGTATGCAAATTCCAACTACCTCAATACCACATACATCCTTTCAAAGTAGGTCTTGAGGAGTTGCCTGTAATCCATATTCCCTGGAACTGTGTTTCACACACAGTTTGTCAAAGAGCTGTAATGCTATTCAGAAGAAAGGGTAATCTGACTTTAGGTATTTATGAGGTGCTTTTAAGTCGGGGCAGGGTGGCGTGTGAGCTGGATACATGAGATGTGGGTTAGTGGCTAGCTTAAAATTGTAGCAGTTCTAGGTAGCAGTTTCCCAACAAAGCAGCATGTGGGCTTTATGGGGCATTTTCTTTCTATCTTTCAATTAAATATACTGTTCTGCTAACATTGTGTATTGATTTAATCTGCAACTTTGAATTCAATAACAGAGAAGTTGCATCTGGATTTACAGTGCCCTGTAAAATCTATTTATTGATGAATCACCGATAACTTTTCTATATTGGACCCTGAGGCTTCTTGTAAAATTTCTTGTCTTGCCACAGTTTTTTTGTCTATCAAAATTACCTTAATTTTCTCTCCAGCTGGGAAAAAACCCAACCAACCAACACCTACTTAGTGTATTTTTCCAGTCCACTGCCTATTTGGACAGTTTCAAGATAATTAGATGAAAATAACTTTCTTTGAATAATGAGTTTACTCCTAAATTTCAAAGTCATATTCTGAAACTTGTGAGCATTTTGCTTTATACGTGATTAAAACCACATTTGTTTGTCAGGGTAGAAGAGAGGAAAAGGCACGCTTTTCTCTCTTGGTACATAAGATAACAAAAGGCCAAATGTTCTTCTTTGGTTCACTTACATGATCATACCGTAGTACGCAAAAATGCCTGGCTGCATCAATATTGCTGTTTTGGACATTGCGTATCCTTTTGATTACAGGCCCATCACTTTGCAGTCACTTGTACTGGGGGGAAAAAAAAAAACACTGTTGGAGGACCCTGTTAGTACATTAGAATGTTCTGTATTACGTTTGGTTTTGTTTAAGACAAGAAAGCTCAAATCAGAATTACGTGCCAATTCTTTATAAGATCCCACTCATTTGGCAAAGGAATTGCAGTAATTACATCTTGTTTTCTGTACTGTGTCATTACAGAAGAGAGAGCACATGCTGCACTTGTAAGGGGATGAAATAATTCACTCGCATCTTTGAAGTCTTGCTGTATTTTTCCTTTGAAAATAACGGTGGGCTGTAGAAGACTTTCCCTGGATGATAAATATGCTTTGCAAATGTACAATGGTGCTCAGAAGCTTGAGTAAAACAGACTTTTAAAAACTAGTAAATCTATCTGATAGAAACACAAAGTCAAGGTACTTTTTCCAAGCCTTTCCCCAAAGTATTGTTTTAGTCATAGTTTTACCTGGTTTTGTTGTTATATTCATTTATTGCTGTTAGATGTTTCTATGAGACGATTTTGTAAGATGGATTGATTTCACTTAGGGAAGAAGCAGTTGCTCACTGGTTTTGGATCCTTTTTAAGGCTGTGATCTGTGAGATGTTGCATGTCCTTTCCTTGTAAGACTGCATTTCACTGAAGTGATCTGGAGTTCACTAGCATCCAGGGAACATCACTCCTGTCAAGAGAATAAAGAAAGAATGTTCAGAGCACGTCTATAGGAAAACTCTGTAAGATGGACAGCTGTCTTTCAGTAACTCTGTATGAATTAGCCCCTGTTCCTCAAGAATATTAATTTAAAATTAATGAGAGTATTTATAGAATTTCAGCTGCCAAAAAACCTGATAACCTACATGATGCGTGAAAGCCTTCCTTCATGTTTTGCTTCTGTTCATAGTCTATTGATTTAAAAATAACAGTTTAAATGTATTTTTATGCCAAAAAATAGCTTTTTTTTATTAATGAGCGGGGAGAAAACAAAGTTTCTGGTTTGGTTTTCAGAAGTGGACTGCAAAACAATCAATATCCCTTTTGCTCATTAGATGCTGTTTAGCCAAGTTATTTTCCTGCTTACTGCACTCTAAAATACCTTTTTACTGTTGATTTGCATTGACATCCTACAGTTGTATTTTAGAAAAGCGCTCATCTTGTTTATGTGCTTCAGTCATATTGACATATAGATTCTTCCTCAGAACTAAGTAATCCTGGTTAAACTTAAGGGGAAAAGCTAGTGCTTTACATAAGTTCAGCTTGATGATAACTTCAACCCAGTAACTTTAAAGGCTGTTGCATTTTTAGTAGTGTATTTGAGCATATTATTTTCAAACTCTTTAATTTTATCACCACTCCAGAGGGTACAGAATTACCTCTTCCAGACCAGGTTATTTGGGAATTAAAGCCTTTTAGAATATGCTTTGCAAAAATGATCCAAGTTAGAGCTAGTTTGCAGGGCGAGCCCTACCTGCAGATAGGAAACTGGGATGTACAGGTTTAGCATGTTGTGAGGGGAGTTGTAATGCTAGTTAAGAACTGCATTACCTGAGATTGAGGTATCTGGGATTTTTCAAAGAAATATAGATTTTTATTTTTACAAGTGTCCTTTTAAATTTTTGTGGGTGAAAGCCCCCCCTAGAAGCTTTTTAGGGTGATCTCACCTCTCTTTGTCTCTTCTCAAATGCTTCCATTGCTTTTTTAAATTTTATTTTATTTTCTAAATACACAGCAAGTGCCTTGTGCAAATATGACCCATTGATGTTGGTAGCAAATCATCTCCTGTCCTCAGTGGGGATATAGTTTATATCATGATTCTCTTCACTGCGTAAATTCTTTTGTCCTTAGCATCCTACTTGTACTGTTAATCTTGATGGATGAACTCTGAAAACAATGAACTTTGCCTTGATCTCAGTAAATTGTGTAGCCATGGGGATTCTTTCAGACAGATAAGGATCTGGTGTGGTAGATGCAGGTATGAGGTATACAGATGAACACACACTCACAAAGAGGACTTTTTCCTAAGACTTGACCTTTCTTCTTAACGTGGTTCTCCACAAAATGGTATGTTTCTTGCCTTCAAAGAATAATAAGTACTGTTGAGAAAACGGAGTCTTCTGGAAAGGCAGTTAACCATTAAACGGGGGCCCTGGATAGACAGCAGATCTACCGAATTACTACTAAATACTTATTACATACTAAGTACTTATAAAATTGCTAAAAATCTGCATCAAAATTAGCAGGTAGCTGAGAACTTCTGCTTATAAGCAGGGACCTACATGGAAATGTATTTGGTAATAAGGTAAATGCTTGTTGTCATCATGCCTTGACAGTGATTTTAGGCCTCTGCATGTAAGGACTAAGGAAGAATGTGGAAACTTGGTTGGCCAAAAAGTATAGATCAGTTCTGAGGAAAGAAAAAGGCCCATCCAGAGTTAGCTTGAATTAAGCCGATACATAGGGAGATGCATCTCTGATAATTAAGGGGTTTGTAGGGCACTGTGAGTCATAGTACCTGTTAAGGGCACCTGGGCCAAGTAGACTTACAGTGAACCATTCTTCTTCATCAGAGTGAAAGCTTTATTCTTTACCCCTAGGCTGTTATGTCTTCACTTTTCCATGTGTAGAGGGCCGTGCCTTTTCTAAAAAAGAGAGCTAAAAAATAACGCACCTCTTTCCCATGAAGTATGTCTCGCCAGTCATCACTTTCTTGTTGCTGTCATGGTTCCTGAGGCTGGTGCTACGTAGTACTGTCTAGTGATGCTTTACTTTTGTCTTGCTTTTTGCATTGTCACTCACATATTCCTTAGTGTGCATCATCAGACTAGGAGCCATTCCTCACCTCTGTTTCTATTTCTTCTCTAATGCTTCCAAAAATCTCTTGAATTGACTGACAAAAACAGCTGGAACTGCAACATCACTCCATTTTAAGCTCTGAATTGTGTTAGCCATTACATTGGTTCCACATGCTGCTTGGGTGGAGACATCAGTTAAAATTCCCAACACGGCCAGTCAGGCCAGGAATTGCAGCTCTGTGTAAGTGATGGTGACTTTCTAATTCTTGATTACATTATGCTAGAAAAGAGGATAATTCCCAGAGCAATTTACCAAGAGGTGAAAAATGGAAATACTGTTCAAGGATGACCTTCCACCCCAGTGATCTATTTGGCTGGCGTCTGTTATTGCTCAGCTTCTCCGTCATGGGTTTTGCAGTAGTCTAGCGCTTTGTCATCGCTACTAAGTGGAAAACTCCTGAGTTCACTAAACAGTTTGTGAGGGGTTTGGGTAATGGCAGATGGATTTATGAATGCAACTGCAGGACAAAGTATTCATCAAGGTTACCTGAAATAAACATGGGTCCTATTTCAGCAGACTTCAAATGCATCGATTCTAAAAACTCCTTCAATCTAAAGTGCTATTCCTGAGTCCAAGATCCTGAGATAGAGAAGAGGAAAGAGGAAAAAGAGAGGAATTACTTTTACCATTCCAGCATGGGAGCAGGAAAACTGTTGTTGCAATTGTCTCCAAGAGAGAGGCAGTGCTGTAATCCTGTTTCATTTTCGTACGCAGAACTTGAAAAGATTTTTCCTAGAAATGTGTAATGGGACTGTCAGAAAACAGACCACTCCCCTTCCCAGTAGTTTCCTGCTGAAGTCATTTAAGGCCTCTCACAGCTTTCATCTGTGCAGGCACTGAGAACTCATGGGCCAAGAATTTTTTTTATTTTTTTTTAAATGGAATACAAGCAAAAATGAAGTGCTTTTAAAAAAAAGTCATTAGGAAAGAAAGTTGGAAGTTTCTCTGCATGTGAAGCTGGCTTACCACTTAATCAATTTCTCATTTCCGTCAATCCCAGTCAAGTGGAGCTAGGTGTTTTTCTTGTTTTAGGTATTGCTAAAAGCATGTATGCAAACTGCCCAAAGGGGCGGAGAGAAAAGTTGTTCCTTACTTCACCTCTGGGACTGTCTGTTCAGGGCTTTACACAGGAGGTGACTTGGAAAGGCTTGTGAATTCCATTTACTGTGCACTCAGACCTGATGATCGTTCAGCAGTAGGCTGAACATATAAAACCGGCTCTGCAGGCAACAGCCCTACTGCAGTAGCTATTTAAAAAAAAATTCCCTTTGTAGGGCTGTCAAGACAGCCTGCATTCACAAAAATGGGAATTTTTGTTGGTATATAAGCCATGTTTAACACAAATGATCAAGGCAACATGCTTTTCAAAGAAGCCATTACTACCCTGAATAAATGGATGCTACTCGGCATGCATTTTCTGGTTGGCCTGAATTCAAGCCTCCCATTCTGAAATGGATAGCTTTTTTGGATTGTATTCACTTGTCTCTCAGATAATCTGTAGTGTGGATTTGTTCCTTAGATGAATGATACTCATTGCATCCGGTTTCTTTCAAGTTGAACTCTGCCTGGCAAAGGAATGATAAATGTTTTTTTCTTTCTCCTTCTGTCTAGAAGACCATGTTGTACTGTGAAAGATGAACTTCATTCTCAAGACAGATGAACTGCATTCAGAGGTGGATTTACTGATGCATGTTTGTAATGCTACAGCCGTGCCATAGGCACCTCATCAGACAGACATATATTGTGGTAGTATTGAGCCTTAGTCACATTCCATGTGTCAGCCCTTTTGTAAAGCTCTAATTGGAAGTTGTGTGTCCTTCAAGCCTAGAGGAGTCTTCTCTATAGGGAGTGAATTTTCCTATTTTCTTTTACCATTATTCTTTAGGGGTAGTGATGTATGTGCAAGCGTTCTAGCCTTCAAGCATGAAGAACTTCATGAAGTTGGCTGGACATTATGAATTACATCTGCATTTAAGAAAAGCAAATGCTGATATTTAGGCCGCCAGCATGCTATGAATGCAATTCACTGTATTGATACAACATTTAAAGTGTGTATTTGCATTTGTTACAAAATTGTACATACCTGATGTGTAATTTTTTTGAATTTTCTTGATCCAGTGGATAGAGAAGCTCAGTGCATATGGCCTAAAGAACAACTTCGTGATGACTTTGAATTAAATTCCCTGTCAGGCCCCAGGAGCAAATTTGAGATTGATGAGCTAACTGGCATACTCGGAGAAAACTTGAGTATGCTCCAAGCATCTGATACTTATCCTGCAGTGCTAGCAGGCTTTGAGCATTACGGGGCCCAGTCACGTCCCTATGTCCCATCTGCCCTTGTGATGAGACCATATGTTTGAGGCTGCATGGACAAGACGTCCTGTGGCCTTTCTGATAAGGACTGACATGGTGTGATGTGAGGACACATGGCACTTTTAGACAGTCTGGATTCAGGCTGTCGGCAAGGGCCACCTGGAAAGGAGAATTTGGGTTGTGTCACAAAACCTGTTTTGAGGGGTGGCCATCTCAGGTACAATTTAAGCAAACCTCCAGGGCTCTAGCGGTGGGCCCATTTGTGCTAAAAACTTACACAGCCTTTCCTAAGGCTTTAGATCCTTACCTACTTGCTAAGGTATTTTTGTTTGTCTGTCTTGTTACTGGCATGATTCTAGCTGCTTAACTGCAGTGTCGACAAAAGTTCTTGTCATACTGAAAACAAGATTTGAACTGAATCCAGAGATGCTGGAGTCAGTGCAGCTGTGTGATGAGGAGGAGCTGGTACATGCTTTCAAAGATTTGAAACTATTAAGCATACATTCCAGGAAATGGCATCTGACATGCTTTTATTTCTGGTGGTAATTGATGATTTTGACCAAGTACAGCTTTGATTCGTATTATAACCTCTTGTATTAAGAGTCTAAGACTAGCCAACCCTACTTTTGGGACTTACCAATGGTAATTAGGATGCCTGGTCTATTTTATTGTGGTATGTACATATACCAGTATATGTTGATAATAGGAAGCATGTCATTCAGAAGCCATTCTGCCAAAATCTCTGTCTGCTGTTTGGCCCCTTATGTAACGGATGGCACCAGTCACCACGAGTCACCGGTGGTGACCTAATGACCAGTCACCACTAGTCACCACCTAGTCTTAGTGCAGCAGCATTTTTATACAGAATCCCTTTCTGTGTGCGAGAGCCCTTCTAAGAATCGGCAGCATACAGCTGGCTGTCTGAGGCATGCAGTGTACAGAGGTGGCAAAAACTTATACAAGCAGTGTAAGCCTTCCTTCCTAACAATAAAAGAATTGCTGGCAGAAAGTGATAAGAGTGTCAGTGTCTGTTTAGATTAGGGAAGGATCGGGTGTGTTCAGCGAGGGGGATAGTGTTTGTTTAGGTTTTCCCTCCTGGGACTAGCTTAGTATTTCAAGCACGTTTGGGAATTTTTTTTCTTTTTCCCCAGTGGGCTAAGATGTGAACTGGACAGCGTGTATGGATCGGAGAGAGTAAGACTTACCAATGCTTCAGAAAAAGCAATTGCATATCCTATAATGCTAGCTTTGTTTCTGGGTGCCTGTATAGACTCTCTTGTTTGCTGACTTTTCTTTCAGCTTAAAATACACAAGAAGATGCCTGTTTCAGCCTGTTGGGGCTGACAAAATACTAAAAACAGGCAAAACTATAGAGTACAATGCAGCAGCTGAAACCAGTCCTGTATGGGGAGTCCCTATGAGTGCTCTATCAGGGGGAACAGCTGAGATCTGCTACTGACAACACTACTAAACCCACGTTTTTTTCCATCTGTCTGACTGTATGCTTAGTGTGCGTGCCCTGTCCAGCAAAATGGAGAGCTGAGACTTGTCTCCTTTTTATTCAGTGTCTGTAGGGAGGTTATTCAGAGCAGCGTTGTCTGAGTCACTTTGTCACAAGCTAGTTCAAAAGGCGTATGCTCTATGTAAAACTTCTCCAAGAAGATGAGGAGCAGCCACAAAGGGACATGCTTGTACAAATCACTATTCAGAGGTCATGAAACATAAAAACACATAGCTCTGAAAGAAAAGGCCAGGACCCCGAAAATAATTGGCCAGGGTAATGGAAATTGTTAAAAGAATGAATGGGAGCAGCCACAACCATTGCCAAAATCATTACAGTCATCAAGCTGAAAAACGAGCCTGGCAGCAGCAGTACATCCAGATGGCCAAACAACAAGACTTATCGGTAGTCCATCCATTTGCCTGATTGGAATCTCATCCACCCACCAGCTCAGGGAGAGACTCCAGAGTAGTCCCAAAGGGGCTCCCAAAATCACAGGCACTGAGCTCCTCTTGGTCTCGAAGAAGGACTCGGCCTCCTCAGCAGTTAGACAACCACCAATGAAGCCACAGGTTCAGTGGAGCCCTGTGTGCAAACATCGCATCGTAATATTAAAACAGATTACTTTTGAACACTGCAGATCCTGTATTCCATGTGGGTCGGCTGGAATGCTGTGTATGCTGCCAGTGTGGCTAAATGTGTTTCAGCAATTAAGGACCCCAGGAGGTCTCTCTGAAAACTGATGTACGGGCTTGTGTAGTTCGCCTTGGAACATAAGTTTTCCCAGCAGAATATGATTGCTGTAATATGGAAGGGAGCTTTGCTCTACACATGCTAAGTACCCTTATGTCTCAAGTGGCCTGACTAACATAATTAGATTAAACTAAGAGGAATTGGGCCTAAACTTGTCTCTAGCTTGGATTTTGCTACTCCTTTTCACACCCAGAGAAAGGACTTTAAGCTTGAAAGCCTGCCTGTTCTTTCCAATTATATCAATTGGCCTAATAAAAATTTTATGTGTATGTTCTATTCCTACAAACTCTGCTTCTCTCTTGCTACAATATAATTATTAGTTCCATCCTAGAATGGTTGTCATGTATGTAAATCAGAATAAAGGGACCTGATCTGAACTGTTAACTAAGTTAAAAAAATAAAGTAATGCCAAAGTTGCTGTGCATTAGGGTAAGAGCCCTTAGCCAGCTGACTGAGGAAGAAACTCCCTCCCCAGCAACCGCATATTAGGCTTGGGAGCCTGAAGTCACTGTCACGCAGAGGATATGGGAACACACAAAACACGAGTCCGTTCTCAGAAATCAATCTATGGTTGTAACTGTAATGGAATTTGCAGCATTTTAGGACCAGTTTTGCTCCTCAGACCAGCATTAGGAACAGTTCCTGACTCCTACTTCCTACGGTGTGGAAGCAATCCTGAGTTAGGAGACTCATCCCAGCTGGCATGGAAACAACCAACTTTCCAGGTAGAACTGAAGGAGATTGAAAGGGGTCCTGAGTCATAATACAAAAATCCATAGAAGCAGCTGTTTGTTCTATGATCGCAGCTTATCGCTATTCTCACTGACATAAGCTAGTTTGATGGAGGAAATTCAGAGTAAGAAGCAGGCGCAGAAAGTGCAATAAACAGAAAAATGAAGCTTCTACTTCTCAACATGTCTTTTTAGGTTGAGATTAAGAGGCAGAGTTTAAGCTTAAAAAGACACAGGTGCAAATGAATAGTGAAAATGTTGCTTTTGTGGTTTTTTTTTACTTTTGTAACAGGTAAAATTTTTTAGTTCTTTTTCTGAAAGTTGTCATTAATATGGCACTATTTATTAATACGGTTAAAAGTTAAATCCAAGTGCTTACCATAATATTAAGTGATCATCTCCACAATTCACCAGTCCTCTTAAAGAGACAACTTTCTCCATAAAGCACCTGCTTTATATTTAGACAAAATTGTGCCTATTTAATGTCTAGCTCATTTTAAAAACTGCTAGCAAGGTAGAACCAATAGACACTGACATTACATAAACCCCAGTATTTTTCTTTATTTGTAACCTTTTCTGTGATACTAATATTGCAATATTATTTCTTGCTCACACTGACCAGCATCCTGATAACCAATAGCAAAAACTTGATGTGATAACAATAAACACTAGAATAGTCAAAACTGTCCTAGATGTCCTTGTGCAATACATCAGCACTACAAAGTGAGGTGTCAGCTGCATTAGCAAAGTAAAGGTGCCAGGGACTAGTTCTCACTTCCCCTCCTATTTAAGTAAGACTTTAAAAGACAAACAAACCTCCCCTCCAGTGTGGAACTGAAATGTAATACAGAATGATTCACACCAGATAAATAAATGTTTTTCAGTTGCAATCATTCCCTATTGAGTTGAAGTGGTATTATGCTGTTTTAATCTCATCAGTTCCAGAAAACATGCACAAATGAAAAGAAGTAATTTTAACACTTTAGGAGGAGGAACTGCAGCTTGCACAGAGCATCCAGCCAAAGGAACAAGAATAAATTTACAATGACTGAGCTCAAATCTAATGCCAGTTTACAACTTCCATTACAGTTAATTTCATGTCTCCATTCCTGAAAAATTAGCCCTGCATAATAACGCCCATGGATTTCATCTATCTGCAGTTTCTACAGTATTTGCCACTGAAGAACTCAAAACACGAATAACCCTTCTCCAGTTTAATCTGATTGCCGCTAGGGCTCCTACCCACTGTCTCAGGGAAATTCAATTTTTACTCCCATCTACAACACCAATCCACCTTAAAGGGTATCAATGAACATATGCAACAAAACTTTTGAAATGGTCATTCTGAGCAGAAATGGATGCATAGGAATACTCCCCACTTAATGCTGAAACACAGCCACCTCTTTGGTGAGCAGCACAGGTAATATGACAGATTGTAGCAACACTAAATAATCAACTACTTAGCCTGGGGCAAAAATTGAAGCAGTGGGAATGTACAACGTTTGAATCAGCATTTGTTGGGAAAACATGTCTCTTGTGACATACAAACCTTACTGACTGCAAATATCCAGAACTTTGATAGTACTGTACTTAAAGCTGGTAAAAATCATCAAAAAATACTTCAACACTGTAATTATGACAGAGATTTTGCTAATAGCTAGAGTGAGCTGGTCACACAAGAATGACCGTTGTTCCTGCTGATAGTACCTGTGCACTTCTGGGAAGATTTCTTATCGTAAACACCAGACTACTTCGCTGTGAATTTTTTTCATGTGTACAACAGGAAGCTCCGGTCCTGCAAAACATATATATTCTGGTGACATTGTAGCGTGAAATGGTGCAACAGTCATGACAGTAATTTGTCACATACAGTTTCTATGTTCTGCCTCAGTGAGTCTCTCTCTCTCTCTTCAGACTCAGCTCTGTAGTGAAAACACTTTGTTTGCGATCTGAATTTGTTCTTTCCTTTCATTCTTTAATAGTCCTGGAGAGGTGGGATCTGATACTCCTGTTCATGTGGAATAGTATCTAATTTCCCAAAATGTCCTATTGATTTAAAGAGGATCATTTGGTATTAGAGATACCACGCAGATGTTAAAGTTAGCATTTATGAGGTTTGTCTGTGCTGACAAACAATTCTGCCAAGCAGTTTCCTCATTAAAACAGTTTTGAAAAGCAAATCTAGGCGAGACCTGAATGCATTTAAATTAAGTTTTTCAGTATGCTTAAATAACAAAAAAAAAAAAGTTGAAGATTCTCCTGTATTATTGTTAATAAGACAAGAGTGTATTTCTAACGTTATTTAAAGTTCAGTTTTTCATTGGGTTTGGGATCTATGGAAAGTCTTTCCTTAGTAAAGAGAAACAAACAAACAAACAAACAAATCTCTGTTTTCCCAGTGGTGCTCATTACTGATGCAGACTTGCTGTCAAATTGCTACTACACTGCAGAAAGATACACAAATCAAAAACCTTCATATACTGGAATGTTAACAATTTAGCAAGCAGAATATACAATTCATATAGCTAAGAATAGAGAGTAGGCACCAAAAAAATTGAAATATCTTGTCGATTTGAGTTTTCTTAATATAATTTAAGAATGTTGTCTTGGAATATATTCTTATATACTGCCAGATTATCTGAATTCATTTCTACCACCATAGGTGCCTTCTGCTTGGAAAAAATACATGTTAAACCACAGTAATTATCTAAATTGTTTTCATTGGAAAACTGCACAGAATTAGTTGCAATTATAAAATTTCAGATCAAACTGCTTAAAATTTAATTCTGTAGTTAAAAAATACATACATATAAAATTAGCAATGTCGAAAAGTCTAAACAGATCAATTTTCATAGTAGCCAATTGTTCAATAGTAAATAAGTTCCACCTCTCTGCTAGGAAGAAGCAGATGAATTCTTGCAATTCTCTTTGTAATTCTGATCCAAGTCCTTCTGAAGCCAGTCGAAAGATTTCTATTAAGACAGCTTATTAGGACTTCATTTTACATGTGTTTGTCTCTCTGAGATGAGTGCTTATTTCATCTTGTTATTTCAGGGCTTCCAATCTCAACTCTACAGTCTGTAAAACAGAGTTGTTTTTTTTTTTTGAAACTGAGATAGTATATTAAAGAGACTGCTATTGGACAGCAACAGACATTTGTTACTGGTCCATGCCAAGATTCCAAATTGTATCAATTCTAAGAATATACTTTCAATAAATTTTGAGGTAACAGATCATACTGACCACAAAAAAATGTCCTTAGGTGACACCAATAATGAAGGAGAGTCGCTTTTGACAGGCAATTCTTGCTCTTGCAGGTGTGCTCTCACAAGGCTGGGAAAGTCTTTATTTTTTGGGGTTTCCATGGTAATGTTGGCAGTCCTAAATGGAAACAAAAATATTTAAAAGGAGATGTTAAAAAAAAAAAGGGTGATTCAAATGTGACTGAAGTTTGCATTTTTCTAAGAAAAGCAGAAATGTTGTTGTACATGGTTTTAAAAATTCTATCTAAATTAAATCCAAAGACAAATTCAGGCACATTTTTACAAACTGTTGTAGGCTTGGCATCATAAACAACACTTTAAGGAAGGCCACAAAGTGACTCCTTTCATGTTTTGTTTTCTGAAATAGGCAGCTGTTTTCTACAACTTGAATTTCGATACAATCAAAATAATCTTTGCAAGGGTAAAAATGGTTGCTGCCAAAAGTACATAACACAAAAATCCAAACGGGTTTCTTTTATTTTAGAAATAGCCTTTAAACATTTTGAATGCTTAAAATGAAACTTACACCGCCATCTTAAAAAGAAGTCTGCAACACTGAAGAGAGATTTTTAAATTAACTTTTTTTCTCCTGAAAGTGAAGTCCTGTAACAAACTCTGCACCTATGTTGCAGCAGGAAAGTTGCTTCAGGAAGGGCATGGCAGCCTTGCCAACCTCCAGCAAAGGAGGGTGCGGGCCCCTGCAACGCAGCCGTCGCTACCCGTTTCAGGAGAAAGGGACTCTGGAGCTATAATCAGGCGTAAGGCACTGGCCAGTTTTGTGTAGTCCCCTCAAGAGCAGAGTCAAAATGACTGAGACAACGGTGCAAATGTCAGCCCTGCATTAGCAAGCCCGTGAACAAGACTTCAGGAAAAGACAAGGGGAAGCCACCTCCTTTCTGCGCCCGCAATAGGCCGGGAAGAAAGCCTGAGGTAGGAAAATGTCACCTGTGTCTTCCTCTTTGCTTGCTTTTGCTTCAAATACAAGACAAGCAGTCAGATGGCCCATTGCTAAGGCAGTTTCAGGGACCTGCTGGCAGTGCTATTTATACACCACGGTTGAAAAATAGCACTTGAAAGTGCCTCCGTTATAAGATCCTGGTTGAAAAAAACCAATTCTGCATCTGTGAAAACTTCCAAAAATTGCTTTCCTCAGTGCAGAAGCCGGATATATATTTGTTGAATCAGGCTCTTAATTAGGTAGGATACAAAGTGCTTTCTCCCCCCGCGATACTTCCTGCTCAACAACAGCGTCCCCCTCGCTTTCTGCTAACCCTGCTAAAATTTGATGTAGGATTTTTTTTGTTGTTATTTATTTCCACAGAGATACTGTACCAGTCAGCAACTGATCCCCTTTCTTATCCCCCTCTTCCTTTTAATTTCAATTTTTTTTTTTTCCAGGCCAAATTTCTTCCCGCTTACTTGGGCTGGTCTTTTCATTAAAACAAGTTCTTCAAATGACCCCCAATCATTTGCCCTTCCTGTCCATTCTTGGTTATGCCAAAACTGTTAGTTCACAACAGGAAACCAATAGCTTGTGCTATCAGGAGACATTTCCTTCACAGCACAAAACGTCTGAATAATAATTTCAAGCAAGGCTTCACCCATTTCCTGTGAAAGGAGGGAAGTTTGCCTATCCCAGTCCCTCAGAGCTCTTTGTTTCCATCCCTTCGTGACGTAATGCTTTCTGCATAGGGAAGATGGATCATTTTCCCTTAACAGCACTGAATTCGATATCCTATGTAAAGTTTTGATACTGCTTTTCAGCAATGAAACATGTAACATTTACAGACAATAAAAAGTTATGCTCTATACTTGTGGTGTCTCTTCCAAAAACCAAACTACACTGTTGGTTACTGGAAAATAACTACAATGAAAACATGAAGGCTGAAGACAGTCTGGTTTATTAAATGTTTTACTTGCAGCCTATTTAGCACTATGGCTCTAACTACTGCCTATCCTCCCAGTAGATATGAGAGCTCACCTGGTATCAACTCTTGCTGAGCACCAGAATGCCCCAGGCTGAAATGTCCATTGTGGCACTGCATTTTACAGCAACACTGGAGATAGATCAACTAAGGCACTGACTCAACACATCAATTAAGCACATGCTTAACTTCATCCCTGTATGGCAAAACATTCGCTTAGGCAAATACTGAAGAGTGACTGACTTTAAATAAAGTGATATGCTACATAAAGCCTTAATATAATGGCAATGCTCAATGGTTAAAAAGGGAATTAGCAAGCAATGCACATGTTAGCTCTCCAGTGCTGAAACATTTAGAGATATTTAGGATGCATACTTTTAGGCAAAAAATGTGTTAAGCTATCCTTTATCCAAACAAAGAAGGCATAGAGAAATTGCTACATATGAGCTACTTTTTTCCGTCAAACCCTACTGTGGTGTTTCTTAACCTACTTCTTTAAATGATGCAACCTGGAATTAGGATATGTACTTTATTTAATTTTCTACAAGTTTTTTTTTTAACAAGCTTAATAATGGCTTGTGAATATGATTTTTTTTTAAAAATCACCTGTTGCAGGAAGCAAAAAGGCTTAAAAGGAGAATTTGTCAAAGAGTTTGAAGACCTTAAAAATAGCTCTTGTCATAATTGTTATTATAATGCAGTCTTAATTACATCATTTGCTGTCACACAAAAGCCATAATAAATCTCTCTCTCCATTATTCTGAAGACAATAAAATTTTTATTACATTTGTGTCCTCTGTGTGTTTGTCATTTGAAATGTTCGAGCCAACATGAAATACTCTTATTCCAATTCATTTGTTCCAATCAAGAGGCCCAGCAGAGTCAGCTTAGCATTTTCTTCCCTCCTTTAACAGGCATCACATGCATTTCCTACTGTCTGCCTCTTCAGCTGGGATGCCGCAGGTAGTGGGCACCTTCCTTCACACAGGCTTTGGTCATGTTTGTATTAGCTAAATAAACCTTTTTAACACCTCTCCACTAGAAGCTGTGTTTAAGAATAATAGCTTTTTGTTTCAATGTCTCTTGACGTTGCTTGAAAGGCAGGAATGGGGTTTTCTTGCTGAAGGTTGGCAGGACCTACATTTGTCAGTTACGGACCCAGGCACCAGAGAGTCTCTGCGCTAGGCAGATTTCACTCTCCCTTACCACCTTCAGTCCTCACTTTCCCCACCAGTGTAAGATGTGAGACAATGCCAGTCTCTTTATATTTGTTTCAGAGGATCTGTAAAAATGAATTTTATTTCACTTCAGTTGGGGCTGAGGAGAGCGTTTCCACCTCAGTGTCTTTCATAGTTCGGAAAACTGTTTCTGAAGGGGGAAAAAAAAATATCTATGAACTATCATTCAGTCCTTTTTCCAATTCTTCAACCTTAAATGGGGACATCTTGTTGAAAAGCTTCTTTGAAGGTGGTACCCCAAGGCTTGTTGCATCTTGCTTTGCTTTTTTTCCCTTCCTGATTTTGAACTCCTTTCATCTGGGCATTTGAGTACAACTAAGTTACATTTAGTGGTCTAACAAAACCCCAACTGGCTGTTCATTCAATGGCTTATAAGGCCAAATCTGGAAAACCTTACTTTGTTCTGGCTGTCTGTCTCCAAAGCAGAATAACAGGAGAGCTCAAGGATGTTCTGAGAAAAGCAATGCAAATAACTGATGCCCAAAGAAATCAGCTACTGTAAGACTGGACATGCTGAATACATCTAGTTGTGCCTAAAGGCAAGAAAAGCTAATGACAGTGTTATTATTGGCTATTAGACAAATACCAAGGTATAAACATGCATACTTAAGAAAAAAAGAAAATCAGGACAATCATCCGAGAAAGCTTCCTGTCAATTCCATGTTTTAATATCACAGAAAGATCTTTTATAGCAACTGTGGGAACACAATGTCCTTTTCAGCTTGTAAAACTACATTTGTAAAGCACTCTGAAAAGTTCTGTGGGTAATACCACAAACTGGCAAGAAGTAACATGTAAGTCCCCTTCTTCCTATTATTAACTTGTATAATACTGTATATACTTCAGTACACTTCACTAAAAATCCCATGAGAAGGGGAGTTTGCGCAGAGTATTTTTATTTTGCTATGGAATAGATCACAGAACTCTGTCCATCTGTCAAAACATGTGAGTAAATCATGCTTAAACCTAATCCTCTAGTTAGTGAGCTGAGACTCAGAAAAATTAGGAAACTTTATGAAGGCCACACAGGAATGAATGAGAAAGAAGAGGCTAATGTCGCATAGCCTTTTAGCCATTACAAAGGCTGTAACTGCACGTACCAGCCCCTGTGACAGATCACACAGTGCTAGTGTGCAGATGGTTCTAGACTTGCCTATATCACACATATCAAAAAATTGGCAGAGAAGTCTAGGGTCCTCACTGCAGCAGCAATGATGATGCTCTCTGATACGGCTGGAGGGGAAGGGAGGAGAGGTAGTACAAAACAACCCTAATAGACCAGGCAATGCCAGTAGCTGGGAATGATCGAATGTCCCTACTGAACTCACAGAGGCACAAAAGGAGCTAATAGCTGACGTTTTTAACACTGGAATTTTCAGGCAAGTAAAATCATAATTTTATCAGAATAGTGATATAAACATTGTATCGTATGTAACTCTTGGCTTAAAGTACTGTTAGGCAACAGAGCAGTCTTGGAAACCAGATACCTTTATAATCTATGCCCCTTAAATAGGTTAAATCCCTTTAACACCTTCATGCCAACATTTCTTCTACATAGCGCAGGCTTTCATTATGTTTGACATTTTATTTCCACTATTGAATTGTCTTTTCCTTGTTTTGCTCATTCATGGTGCGTACTGGCCAGCCTACAAAAATGTAATTTGAATGTTTTAAACTAGACTAATATATTTTGACTGTATCCTCGCTGACACACAGGACTGTAATGCAGCCAGCTGTTCATTGTTACTATGTTAAATAAAGTAGAACTCTCTTGTGACATTCTATATACTAACAAATGATGTAATGAAATTCTGGCCATGTGAAAATTCTATCGTTATACCACCCAGCATCCCCATGAGCAGTCAGAGGCCAAGTCACTTGCCTGAAAAGCCCCGTTAACACATCATCCTTACAACTCAGAACTGTAATGGGTTTAACCTGATGGGCTGCTTATTTTCTGTGTCCTGCATGCTCCAGTAGTACAAGTGCACTTTTCTCTGTACTGGTGAAAAGGTGTACAAGACAAAGTCTGAAGACTTTGCTCCATTAATATGATGTATATCTGTACACACAGGATGTGAAGAGCTGATGACAAGAAACATTATCTACAAGTGACAAGTGGGACTGCTTGGGTAGGCAAAGACAGAGAAAGAGGGAGAGGAAGCTGTGCGTAGAGGGAAGATGTATCCTCCAAAAGAACTTGGTGAAGCCAATTTAACAAGTTTCTGCCCGCTTCCTTTCCCCATCCCCACCTGTATAGGTGTTGGATCATGTCAGTGATCCAGTTTCTAACACAAGCCTACACACAGTTCTAGGATCACAGCTAAGGAAACAGAGAAATACAAAGTGAGACTACATGCAGACTGTTTAAGTCTACTTCAACACTGAAACCAGCTTCTCATAGAGCTGTACCTGAAAGTGTGAAAAGAAAAGAAGCAGGGAGAGGAAAAAAGGCAAAAAGGTGGGTGAGCTTTACCTTCGACAAGTCTAACTACAAACAGAAATTTTAACCTTGACTTAGATGGCTATGGATCGTCTCTGCAACTTACCCACATGCACCAGGGTGGCAAGAGGTACAACACAAATGGACTGGGGAAAGCTGGGAGCCATGAACTGCCTGTGTGTTCCCATTACACTTGAGGAAGCAGGAAAGGAGATAGGAGCAAGCACTGTTTTTCCAGGGGAATTTTCAGGCAAGAGAAACCAAGTCAAAAATAGCAAACTAAATTTAAACTTTTAGAATTTACAGATGGGTGCCCAGTTCTTCAAAGGAAAATTTGTATGTGTGGGGTACCTTCCAGCCAGTCACATGCTGCATAGGAGACCTGGTTGTGGAACTAAGTCACTTAAATAAGCGAATCAGCTATGGAAATAGGGCACTGCAATGCAATTCTATCTGAATTCAGTGGAGAATGTAACAAAAAAAAATAGGCCTTCTCTGAATTTCTACTTCTATTATGTTGCAAGGATTTATCTCTTGCCCTTTTTAAAAGCTGTACAACACACTATTGGTGGAGAGCAGATGCTGTCTGGAAAGTGGTGAGGCAGAAAAGCGAAAGTTTGGGGTTAGCTGGGTACCTGGGGAGAAGAGGACTGAGCGCAGCCATTCCCAATAAATGTTGGGGCTTCCAGGGCAATCCTGCATGATGCTGGGCTTTTTGGCCTTTCAGAATAGGACCTCTAGAGCAAGTACATGAGCACTGCACCATACCTGACTAGGATGTTAGCCTCTTTTTTTGGAAACTTGAGTTATTAGGAGATCCCCAACTCTTCCACTGTATGACCATAGTTCAGCACTCCTAGCAACAGTGAGGGCTGATTTCTCTGGTGGAAGGACATGAGTTTGTCTCCTTTTGAAATGAAAGACAGCAATTAGCTGAAGCATTTGCAGAAACTGAAGTTAGGAGAAACCCTAAGAATGCATGAGGACAGCAAAGCTTTGTGCTTCAGAAGGCAGAACTAGTTGAGAGTTATCCCCGTGTGCCTGAACAAGGCAGTAGGGCTGCACAGCCCAGAGCACAGACACACAGACGTATCAGCACATCATAATTAGTCTTATGCAAAGCACCACTGACACAGCTGTGTTGCTTGTGGCTCTGGAGAAAGCTTGCTTGGAGCCAGAACAGGTGTCTTTACTATGCAATGCAGACATATCCCAAGAGCCACTGTAAACAGGTTAAAGCAGCCTAGATGCATCTCTTGGAGAACTGATGATGTTTCTTCTCATGATTCATGTAAGACAGACAGAAACAGTAAGTCTGCAAACACCAGTCCCATGTAAGCTTTGCCCAATTAAGGCTTTTGGATGAGGCATAAACTCATGAGCTTGAGCCTTGCTATGCTGCAGTTTTGTCTAGGTGCTTATCTGTTCTCTTCTAGAGAATTCACTGCAAAAATATCAGTGGGCTTTCACTAGCAAGGATGAGGAGGAGGAAGAACACCATATGGCATTTCCCAAGTGTGTTTGTATCACATGCCTTTTACATGTTTACATTTCTTGACCATGGTCTGAGCCCAACCTCAGGCTAACCTTGAACCTTGCAAACTAAATACAGCCCTGCTAGCGCAGCTGGAACAGGTGGGAGAGCCAGATAACACAGAAAGAGCTCAATCTATAGTGTCTTAAGAAAAAAATACTCTGTGTTGTTAGAGCTACCCTTCTTGCTACACTGACAACATTTTATTCTGGAAGTGTCAGTGAAGCATGTTTGCCACCACATATCATGAAGCTGAATGCAAAAATCTTACAGTTTTATTGCCCCAATAGCATGCAGGATACTGACACCGTAAGGACAGAGACAGACTGCTGACTCATGCGCCCTTGCTTCCACCTGAGCAACAGCCTTGGGGAACTATGGAGCAGAAAAGCCATTATACGGATCTGCTCCTACTTCATAATCTGCCTTGAGAAAATAAATAGATATTCCTTTCCTATGCCCTGGATGGCGTCTGCTGTGAGCAGTGCTAAAGCTGTCCAACTCCCACAGAGCCACATCTACGCTTGAGCTCCCAGGAGAGCTGCTGACCCAATTGTAGCACCTGGGGGAATATTGTGCTAAAATTCCCACGAGCAGATATGACTGTGAAACTGTGGGCTGTGATCCAGGATCTGAGCCTTCATGAAACAGTTTTAGTTCTGCAAGATAATTAGCAGTGTAAATGAATTTGCAAGAACCATTTTGCATGAAAGACCAATAAAACAATTCTTAATTCTTAACATGGCCACCAAGATTGTCTAATCATAAAATACATGTTCTATATAATCTTTATTTTATTTTTTAATTCACTTCATTTCTAAACAAACAGAACTTCCCCTCCCCTCTCCCCCTGGAAGACAGATAACATTTTATGAAGTATTTTGGCAGAAGACACAGGTTATTGTATTTATTGGCGACCTCATAATGAATTAAAGTAAAAGGGAAAAAAATTAAAGCTATTAGAAAGAGGTCAAATTCCAGCCATTTCTCTAGAGTAAGGTTCAGTTTTGAAGTAATTTTTCAAAAGATGTTTTACATTTACAAAATCTAATGAGGTTAATTTGAAACTGAATGAGCTAATCATTGGTTTGATACCCTGGACTCTGCAAATGTATTGCTTCCTTTAGTACAATAATGTTATTTATCATCTTTCTTCTGCTACCCTGTCAAAAGAACCATTTCAATTTCAGACTTCCATATTCATGAAAGCTTGTGCTGCTCCATTATCTCAGCACTGGAAAAACCATCTCTGGAAGGATCACAATAGTCTGGGTTGGTAAGGGTGGAAAATAGGATGCTGCCTGCTGAACATTACCTGTTCAGGATTGCTACGCTTAACGGAGTCTTTCCAGAGAACTGAGCATGAATTCTACCTCATCTAAGTTTTTGGAGTTTTGCTGGTGGTTTTTTGTTTGTGCTTTGTTGTTGTTGGGTGGGGTTTTTTGTGTTTTTTTTTTTTTTTCCTCTGGCCTTTCTGGCATCATTTCTAGAACAACTCCCAGGAAGTGCTGAGTTTGAACATGTCCAAAATTTTGCAGGTTCTCCCTGTGACTTTGAAGCATATGTAAATTCTACAAGGCAGGAAAAGTGAAAATAATGGCTTGCCTTCCACCTCTAGGCCATTAAGCTGCATCATGCTACCTTGTAAGAGTTGTTCAGTGGCACACGTGAGTGATGCTCGCAGTTTCAATACATGTCCATGTTAACATCCAAACTCCTCTCCCATCTAGCCCTACACAGCCAAAGCCCTCTGGCAGAGCTTAAAAAGAGAGTGAGAATTGAGGGAGGCAGCAGCCCTAACACAGATGTTTACTATTTAATTAATTAACTCTGGTTTGGTGTTAATCACTTGCACATTCAACTCAGAAAGCAGAAACATACAGGAGGAGGACAATATAACAGAAAAAAATCCACACCAAAAAATCAATTTCAATATTAACTGGGAGGGGGAAAAAAGGAAAATTTCAATGCAAAAACTGGGTGCTCTGCCCACAACTCGAAACTGATGAAAACACTCTGCAATATTGCTGGTTTCCCTCTTTCCACTGAAAACCAACACATACATAGGCATTACTGTGGAGCAAGTCCTGTGAAGACCCAGCGTAAACAACTGTCCTACCCTCCTCTCATTTCATGCAGCTCAGTGTATGTCCCTTATCACAAGGCTTTACCACTACACAATTTCCCCCTTTTCCCATTCTCATTTCTGCTCAACACACAGGGCCCTGTGACCACTCATGGACTAGCCAACACATCCCCTTCCACCCCACCTCTTTTTAGAGGTGAGACACATGGACCTACATGGAGGAACTGCTTTACTGTTGGGTATTTTGGTGTCTGGACCACAGCGTTTTGAGCTGCTGCTTCTTAAACTGTGAGAAAATAGCTAATGTAATACAATGGCTATCTCCACCCTAGAGGCAGTGGTTTTCTAAAACCACAAACTGACTACATGGCAGCCAAGTTCAATCCTTTTTTATATATGTATATATTTATAAATTTATATGTGTATTACAGTGTATTCATACTTCTTAAATGGCAAATGGATGAATCTACTGATTACAACTTATACATAGAAGATGCCAGTGTAGGCTAGTTTGAATGTAGGCTACAGAACTCCAAGAACTTTGTTGAGAGGAAAAACCATCAGAAAAGATCTCTGTTACATGGTTAAACACACTTACGAAACTGCCTAACCAACAACCTTTGTACATTGGCTCGAAACTACAGCTGCAAGCTGTACAAAGGAAATGACGACAGGATATAAAGGACTAGGGAATATTCAATATTTACTAAACAAAGATCTTAGTTTGAGCATGTGTCCAGTCATACCATAAGTATTTGACAGAAACGGTTCCCTGTGCTTGGACAGTTCAGAGAGTCATTGCAGTCATTTCGCAGTGCACATGCAATAAATGACCTTGCATTAATGTACTTGCAATAGCCAAATTTTTCCTCCCCTCTTAAATTATGAATTCAAGCTAGAAAGGCTCTAGCAAGCCAAAAGGCATTGATAAATACTGGAACAAAACCTGAAACCCTGAAAGACCCATGATCATTTTGACAAGTTCATTTGACCCTGTAGTTGTTCAAAGGAACTCTCTTCAGAGGAAGCATTTCCAAGCTCAGACCTGAACTCATGTTAAAATCACACCAACTTGCCGAAAGGGATTTTACAACTTCATCTGACTTCTGAGGTGACTAGAAAGCAGTTCAGAACATTTTTAATATTACTAAATGGGAGCTGTTCCTTTAACACAATATGTTATGTCCTCTCCTTGGGAACTGAAGAAAAGGGCTATTGTAAAACATAATTATTTATGAACTGTGTTACAGTCTTTGCCAGATGACAGTGTGCAGGGGGCCCCATGTCTAACCAGGCTGTACAGAGCTTAGGCACTGTAGTGACAGACTGCCACCTATTAGAAGCCTTTAGGTCTGGAGAGACGACAGAGGCAAAAGGTCAGCCCTATATTGGAGATAGCAAAAAGTGATTAAAGTACTTGCCCAGCTTCAGAAAGCAAAACCTGTGGCAGAGCAGGAAACTAAGCTCAGATCTCCCCAGACTCGTGGTTGCACCCCCGATGTGCTGTGACTCACAGCTAACTCATGGTTGATTAATGATAGTTTAGATTTTAGTTATCAGAGATTACCCATCTCCTCTCCCCCTTGCATTAAGTTTCTAGGATCATTCAAGTGGGCACATTTTAGTGGCATTCTTGTTTGTAGAAATTAATTTTGAGGCCTAGATACCTATGCATCTGTAGACATCTTGGTTCAAAAAAGATGATAAAAGACATGAGAGAAGATCTGTAATTCCAGGCCACTCATCTGAGTCAGTAACAGGCAAGCAGCAGTCCTAGTCCTAGTCCTACATTTGAAAAGACCTTTGATTTTCTATATGTAAATTCAGGGGAACTGTGATTGCTTTGCAGTTAGTCCTTGAGAAGAATAAGAGCTATAGTCTCAAAATAAATTATTTGCTAACACCTTCAAAGTAGACTCCATTAGAAGGGGAAACCCTGGTGGTTCCACATTTATGATGGACTTGCTTCTGCTTGCAGGTTTTCTGCTCTCATTTTATCAGGATCCTCTGTCATCATTGCATTTCCTGAACTTTCCTATTTCCTTTACTTTTTTTTGTTCAGATGTGTCTCTACTTCTTTTCTCAGGTGCTGCTTATGCAGCAATTTGAACAAACTGATAAGCAAACATTTGCTGGATCAGTGTAAGAAAAGGTTTGCTTGATTCCTAGCTGCTAACATGGGTGCCAGATTGAAGTGGTAAATCAAGCTTTTTGCACCTCTTCAACATCTTTGAAATGCAACTTGTTCTCCTTTAACCCTCATAGATCAACTAATACTGAACTCTGAGACAGGTCTCTTCAAGAAAAGCCTGGCTCCTGTCTAAGATAGCAATATGCTCCATAGGTTTTATACCCCAGCACTTACTATTCAGTCCAGAACTGCTATAAATGTCTCTAAGCTGTCTGCAGATCTTTTTTTTTTCCCCTCTTGGGAGCTGCAGGAACAAAAAGTTGTAATATTTAGATTCCCTGCAAAGTTTCTTAGTGCTACTTATCTCTGGAAAGGGGTTTGATCTTTTCCTGCTTTGATTAGAAGATGACACAGATGAGGAAGCAGTGTTATTTGTGCCATTAGCAGCATTGCTAATTTTCTCAAGTTGACAGCCCAAGTCTAGGTGAGAATTTATTGTAGGCTTTTTTTTTTTTTGTAGTACCTATGCAAGGTATAGAAAGCAACAGAAATAGTATCTGGCTAGCAAGCCTTAACAAAGTCATTTACTTCAGGTGTGCTTGATGTTGCTGTATGGGGAGTCCAATCATTATTTGGTAGTTAACTTTCTCTTTTGTGATCTCATTTTTTCTTGTTACTGTGAAAACGAAAGAGTTTTGCTCAATTCTACCAGCTTCTTCCAAAGTCAGGGGGGACTACATGCAGTATCAAACAACACAACACCACATCAGGAAAAAATAAATGAAATGGCTTTGTGGTGTCAGCTTGTGAAGAAATGAAATAAAATATTTTTTCCATGTGCTGAATGAACCCAGAAAAAATCTGTCTAGATACTAGCCTCACTACAACCTGCTTGTATAATTTTTGGAAGAGTGAACAGTCTGTTTTATGGCAGACACTCAACCATGATACACACTCTGAAAAATACTCCCTTTTCTCACAATAAAATTCTTCATAGCTAGATAAGACAGTGGAAGTTATTTGGTAGAGTCTTCTAAAATAACAAAGCACATTGGCTGTGATTTTATATAGCACTGATTTTTTTTGTAAGTTCTAAGTCCTCTTGAATCAGAACTAAATGAATAAACCCCAATAAAAGGAGAATTCAAAAAATCAAGTGCCTGTTCCAGGTGACCTCATATGTTGGAGAGCGAGTTCTGGGTGATTGTGGGTTACTGGAAGTCTATTCTGGGTGGAAGTATATGCGATTTTTTTTCCAGGGCTAGGATGCCTCTAGCTTCTATTAAGTTGATTTCAAGTAAATACATATTATTTAAGCCTTAAAGTTTCAGTTCAGAGAAACTTCAGATTTTTACTTTCTAATTAAAACAAAACAAAACACCCCCAAAACAACAACCACAAATCGAAAAAAAAGGAACAACAAAAACTTCATATTATTCCAGGGAGGATTCTCCATGTGTAAAATGTGCATTTTTATGTCTCTGACCTACCCACGTTCCTGTGAATTTCATTTACTATTAAACCACTGTCAAATGGGAGAGACAGCATTTTCTGTAAATAGCAGCCTGCAAGTCTCATTTTAAACACTGAAAATATGACAGTGTCTGGTTTAAGTACAGCAGATTGAGCATGAAGAAGCAGCTTTCTGGATAAGCTTTATGTGAAGAGCCTCACAGTCTCCTGGGCGGGGGGCGGAAAATCAGTCTAATGAAGGGAACCTTTTTTTTTCTTTTTTTTTTTTTCTTTTTTTAAACACACAGGCGGCAATTCTTGAGTTTTCATTCACAACTTCTCAAACATTAAGTACATTAACACCCATAGAACGGCTTATTCCATGGCTGCATTCCAAGTACTAGCAAGACACTTTATTCATTGCAATAACTGAAAGCACCACCCATTCTCACTGTATCTTTCAGGCCACAATCACTGGTGTCAGATGTGTTTTTACTAACAAGACTGTGGAACTGGTAAGCAGAGAGCTTTCCCACCCTTCCCTTCTCTCAAGCATCTGACAAGCCACGGTTTCAGAGTGGCCACACCCTGCTTGTTATTGTTGAATTCAAATATTAAAGGTGGGTTCTTTTATATTTTCCTTAGCCTTTCACCTTTATTTAAAATAGAGTGCATTCAAAGGACATCTGTGTTACTGGCAACAACATCACATGAAGGAGCTTTCTATAAATAACATCACCATTAAATAAACGGCTGGAGCATAGCATTTACTAGCACAATGAAGTCAGTATTGTATTATTTATTCTTGGTAGATCTGACTGTTAGTGAAGTAAAGTATACATTTATTTTCTTTTTGAAACTATATGTTTGAGGTGCAAATAAAATTGAAAAGCAAGATTCAGAAGATGCGTTGCCAAAATTGCTACATTTCCTAGGTGATACTGGCAAAATGACTAACATCCAAATTCAAAAAGTGGCTCCTCAATTTTTGCATTTCTGTTTTTTAAAGGACATTTTTGAAAGCGCGGTCTCTAGTCTTTTTTATCTCTGTGCTTTTCAGCTGTAAAATAGGGTTAATAACACTTAACTAGTTCACAAAAGTATTATGATGGTTAAAACATTCATGTGAGTAAAGTACATTAAGTTTCTCTGACTGCATGAGTCACTACAATACAGAAATTATTTCGATTTGAGATGTTTGGCACATGAAGGAGCAAGGTAAATACTAGATGATTTTCTTCTGTTTTCACAACTGAAAAAAATGTGAACTCTATAAAACAGAGGCCAGACTTTCAAAGAGCTACAAAAAAACTATCCAAGTATATATTCATAGAATAATGTAGACATAATCCCAAACCAGTCCTAAACTGGCTTGCTAGGGGTTGGTCAAGGTCTAGTCAAAGCTGTGATTTTCTTTGGAAATTCAGTAAATTAGCGTGACAAACTCCTTACTCCAACTCTAAACTATTACTCTTAAATAAGCTAACTAGGTAAACCTGGCTTGAATGTTTATGCTCTGAAGAAACGACTGCAGTGAAGACAATCTAATTTAGGTAAATAACATGATAAAAAATTAGGTTTGTCCAAGAGAAATAGGGACAGGAAAAAGAATGTAAAAAGACATAGGAAGCGGTAATAAGACATGATTTCACCAAGAGGGCCCAGTAGCAGCAAAGAGATTATGGAAGAAAACCTATGGAACTGATTAGAATAAGATATTGTTTTCCTATGCCCAAACATCCTGTGGAATGTAATGAATGTATTAAAAGAAAATTTTGCCTTTTTTTTTGCCACTAAATGATGGAGCTAAAAGAGATACATAAGCCACACGTTAGCCAATATTAAGTACACAGATTTCCCAAGCGTAATGTCTACAGTCTACATTGCATTTTTATTTCATGCTAGAGGTTTAAAATGTATATGACATTTCCTTAAGGAAGAAATCAGTTCAGCTGAAAGTGAAGAGCATTTTGTTAAAAGTTTTGTATGTACCAATGAACAGACCTTGAAAATACACATATTCAAGTACAGATGCCTTTTTGAAAATTGGACACATGATTCCAAGTAAATTATATACTCCGGAAAGCAAGCTATGTCGTTTCTGAAGAATACATGGATAATAAGGGTGTCTTAAGTCTTATTATGCTCCAAGCTTTTCAAAGTAGGCCCCAAATTCTCACCTGTTTTCTCACTTTTTTCTTTGCAAAACGCTCAAATAACATATCTCTTAGAATAAATTAGCATAGAAAAGCCTAAGAAAGAGGAACCAGGAATTAATACAGAATAAGAAATATCTTTTTGCCACCATATAAATAAGTGACTCATCCACACCCTAAATATGTGCAGTTCTGGTCCCCTCATCTTAAGAAAGATATGTTAGAACTGGCAAATATTCTGAGGAAGGTAACAAGGGTGATTAAAGATTTGTAAAAGCTTTCATGTAAAAAATTACTAGGCAAGCTGGGAATCTTCAGAATGGATAAAGAGGAGAAGGCTGCAAAATCATTAATGACATAAAAGAGTTAAATAAAGAGTGACTGTTTGCTGTCTCTTTCAACACAAGAACCAGGCATAAACATATGAAGATACAAAGAGCCAGGTTCAAAAATGCAGATTTTCTTCAGGCAATAGTGAAACCTCATTTTTAAAGGATATCACAGATGCAAGAAATTTAGGTGAGTTTGTGACAAATAAGAACCAGTACCTGGAAAATAAATCCTTTAGGGTTCCTCTACAGACAAACCACCACAGGTTCAGGAAATCTCCTGAACTTAAAATAGCTGAAACACAGGAGAGCACACAGCAGAAGTATCATACATTCTTGCTCCATTCTTATTCCTCCCTGATACTTTTTTTCCCCAACAGGTCTCTGTTGCCGACACTGGACGCACTGATGTTCAGTGATATAGCTCCTGGAGTAGTAATATTCTCAACACTCCTGGATTTTCTCCAGCTGCTTCAACTTTTCATGCAATTTATTGTCTACCCCATTGGCCGTGATCTTCTTGTTTCTGCTATCCTTGCCATCCTTCTGCCTGATGAGGCACGAACTAGGGATCTTGTGCTGCTGGGAGTTCTGCCTGCTAGGGAAAATATGCCCCTCCTTATCTTCTGTCAACTCCCCACTCTCTTGGTAAGGTCAATTCTTTTCCTCAGTACCATACATGTCTAACGTTGGCCCACAACTGTGGATGGCAAAATGATTTTATGCCGGCTTTTGATATTGCTCTTTTGCACATTCAGGAATCATGACAGATTTGTCTGTAATGCTCCACTTTTGGAGACAGGATGTTGGCTAGATGGACCCATGGGCTGTAAGGCCATTTTTATTTTCTAAGAAAACTAAATCACGTGTCACTTTACCCAAAAAAGTACAAACACAAAAAGGCTGTATTAGCACAAGTTCATTAAAAAGTGGATTCCAAATCCATTTTTAAGATTATAGTTGTAACAGTTAATGACAGATATTTGGTACATTTTTCACATATCTATTGTGGAGACATGAAATTATATCTTCATGGGTCAAGTATATTGCAAAGGAACCTTTTCTTCCAGGCCAGTCACTGGGAATAATGCCACATATCATTAAGTGCAAGTGATATTTGTATTATTTTGCAGGACTGACTGACTGTTCTGTTAGGTATCTTTTATTGAGATGCAGCATTAAAATACCAAATGCTGAAATCAATAAGGTTGGAGGAATACAATTGCCAAGTAAAATAAAACAGAATTAAATGTAAATTTCCACCATAGAACTCCCATGTGTTGGTATATGAGCCTTAGGAGAGGAGTAGGCAGGTTAGGTCTAAGAGAGAGTTGTTTTCTTTGGCCAGTAAACAGCTAATCATTTTTTAACTTGGCTCTTGTTTCAGATATCACATTCTATATGACTGCCCTTTTGTTCCCCTCTTTTAAGTCTTTTGAGTTTCTTTAATGTACAACAAGGTCTTTTAATTCAATATCAGTTTTTTGCTTAGAATAAGGCAGCAATCTACTGTGTAGTATATTAAAAGGAAGCCAAGTATTTTTGGTGACAACTCAACACCTACGGGTTCAAATCCACCCTACAGTAATGTTGGTTACCCTATCCTGTCTCCCTCAAGCCGTATGGATTTTTGATTACAGTGCAACCACAGACTTGTATAATAAATCAGTCACTACAGTAAAACAGTGGTAATGACATGTTCAGAAGTGTAACTTGTGGCATTCGGCCATCAGTTAGGGGTCTATGGGGAACTGCAGTAGTCCAGGGAGGGAGGGTGGAGCAAACACCATCTCTTCCAGAACAGCATTACAGGATTGAGGACAGTGAAGCTTGCACTCTCTGTTTTAAGTTAAGCTGACTGTCAGCTTGTTAACTGGAATGACTGGAAAAACTGATTTAGAGGCACTCGGCCTGAAAATGACAGTTCAGGAGCAAACTTTCATGATTTACCTCAGCTGAGAGTACAAACTCCAAATGCGATAGACTCTTGCAAACTCCTCCAAGGTGCTGGACTGTGGTGAGAAGCTGGCTTTCCTTACCCTCTCCCAGAGCTGTATGTTTTCCAGCGTGCCGGTCTTCTGAGGGGCTTCACTGGGATAACTCTCCAGCACCAGCTATGAAAAGAAGGTGCCAATCGTTTTACAACTTGCCTTTCAAATGACAATTACCCTTTGATTCTTTTGAGCCCTGGTTTGCTGACTCCTGGCACTGGTACAGATTGAGGCTGGAGGCAGGCCATCGTCCTAACAACAGCACTGCTCACTTGGGAGATCATTTGTCCAGACCCACAGTATTATTTTCCAAACTTAATTTCTAATAGCCACCCACTAAACAAAAATCAATACATCCACACAGAAATACCCAATATATTTGTATAATACCTTCACCACTCCATCCAGGTTCCCATATGGTGTTCCAATGACTGGTCTGAATTCATAGACTACTAGGAGCTTCACACCTACCACACCTACAAAAAACAGTAACATGGCTGTAACTAAGCATGTCATATAAGCAGATTGATTAATTAAGACAAAACACTGTGGATGTCTAAAATGCAACCCAAACACTGTATTTGCTTTACAGCTACGTGCCTGTTCTAAGGGCAGATGCTGAAATACCTCAGATATGTCATGACTAAATATGCTAACACTACCGGACTGTTGCATAATAGGTCAAGAGATGCCACAACATTTTTTGAGACACATCATTAAGTGGTAAGGTTTTAGTCAATCATATCACATGGGAAGGAATATGAATATGCAGAACACTTAAAAAAAAAATCACCATTGCAGTTTTAGGAGAAATCCCCCAAGTTACACATTTCATAACTAAAGAACTGTCATGATTTACGAGTGTACAGTAGAAACTAAGATATTTAAAAGAGCAGTTGAAATGTCTCATACTATATTTAGTGTTCACAAAACTTGTTACAGTTCATGGACCTGTTTCTTCCACCAGTTAAATTCATATTGCTTTTAAAGAATGACTCTCTTTTCTTAGTTTTAATAACCCTGGTTTTCTACTAACTGAACTTCCATTGAAACAGAGCAGTCTCTAAAAAGTAGACTGGCACAGATACTTATTTGCATTAAAATTTTCATTTTCCCACTACTTCTTTACACACAGGCTTCTCTTGATTAATTTTTTATTTCACTCTTACTTGGCTCTGTCTGCATTTTCACTGGTGTTTTTTTTTTTTTCCTTTTTTTCCGTCTCTCAAACATAATGAAAACATGCTGCATTAAAGCAGACTTGGAATAACATATGAGCGTAACAGGATTGCTCATCCCAAATATAAATACATTCCTTTTTCTACAGTTATCTGACACCTACTCCTTTCTAAAATAAACAATCAAAAAATTTTAGAAAATAATTCCTTTAAAAAAAACAAGCATACACATAGAAATAGAGTACTTAAGAGTAGATATCACTGTGGTCTAGTAGCTTTAAATTGTAATGTCTGGCAATTTTATTGCAGAATTAACTTCCTACGTATATACAGAATGTTCATTTGTGTTTGTTTTTTTAATCATACACAAACACACACATACGTATTAGGAGCTACCTGTTAATTGAATATAGCTGCTGCTACAATCTTGTGCGAACAAGAATTATTGCTAAAAAATTAAGTTGACAAGCTTAGAGTCTTCACACGGGTTTCTTTAACACAAAATACAGATGCTTGCAACAAGCTCTTCACACCAAGTGCATCCTGATGGTAGGAATTACATTTTCAATGCACTGTTCAAGAAGTTGACTGCACAACTTGCATTCATAAAGCACAGTATCAGAAAGAGCATTTTAATAGCATTTTGAGTGTTTATAACTTAAAGTAATGAAAGCCAGCCTTTGTTGTGGAGCAAGAATATTACACTCTACATATATTCATATTTCTTGATTAAAGATAATAAAGT
The DNA here is from genome assembly GCF_964289735.1 of Phaethon aethereus. Taxonomy (NCBI): domain Eukaryota; kingdom Metazoa; phylum Chordata; class Aves; order Phaethontiformes; family Phaethontidae; genus Phaethon; species Phaethon aethereus. The sequence goes on from NC_138588.1 coordinate 9,888,519, forward strand.
CAGATTAACATTTGGCTACTATCCTTTTACAATGGTCAGAATTTATGTCTGAATGCAAGTGAGGTTGCCCAGCCTCTTACAGATCTGATTCCATACACGAAAGCAAGATGCTGCAAAAGGAATCAAGTGATTACTCAACAGGGCAGTCACGTTGGAATACTAGACAAAAATGCAGCAGGAGAACTTTGGCTTCAACAGCAGTCGCAGATCATTCTAGCTGCAATCACACTTAGCATCAGAAGAAAAGGACACCAATGATAATATTATGCTTGGGGCAAATTTATTTAACCTACTTATATCTAGTCTGCATTTGACACTCAGTGTTCTAGTAGACAGTATCTCATTAATCATGTGTATCTGACACCATTGTTGAAGATTCTCAGATGACATTTATCACCAGTGCATAAAGTACATTTACTTTATGGCTCACTACAACTTGGAAAACAGCAGACTGGCTTAGCTGATGTTATACAGCTATTTCTGCAGTCTAACTTTTGGACAAACCCCAAAAATTTCACAGCACTGAATCCCAATATACTTACAATCAAGTACTAGCTCATCTTGGAACTACTGAAAAACATTCTTTCAAATGAAGGCACACAGAGCTCAGCTGATGTTTGTCAGTCTGTCAAAAACAAACCAAAAAGAATTCTCTGAAAAATGACAAGTCATTAACAATAGTTTGAATATTGAACACCAGCAATGTGTGGTTTTGCTCCATCTTCTGTTTCTACCACTAGAAAAGGCAAAACCACACTACCATAACTGCAAAGACTGTTTTCTCTCCTATCTAAACCCAACTCTGGCAGAAGTTGAATGGGGTTTTTGGACTGTATCAAAGAGGTGAATAGGGAGGAAGTGAAAATAGCCACTCTGGCTCATTCACTGAACTTGTTACAGGAATGGAAAAGAGCCACTTTTTCTTAAACAAGGTGATCCCCTCAAAAAACCTGGCATCTAGTAGCTAATCTGCAAGCAGCCAAGTTAAACACCTGTGTGCCAGACAAAACCAGCTGTCTATGTGCCTCTGCCAACCCATCTGCTCAATATACCTCCTACTAGTGGGTTGAGACCTTTTGGTAAATACATAGTTCAAACACAAGGTTGGGTTTTTTTCCTGTTCTCTAATCTTCCTTAGGACCTAAATTTTCAAAGCACCCATTGATTAACTACAATGATACTACTACCTTTATTATCACCAGGAACTGGACATCAGCTCATTTTTAATTGGCCACTGAAGAGATATAAGTAACACACACACACTGAGTTACCATTAAACTGCTGTCACCTTCATCAACCATAGACACACAAACACTGTGTTGCTCAGACTTTTTCCAACAGAATTAGAAATTTAGGATAAAATTATGTTTTCAGAAAGTTAATCTTTCAAAGGATTCAAGAAGGGATTCTATGAGGGACTTAATAGAAAGCTCTTTTGGCTGTGTCCAGCATCAAGTCAAACTACCTCAAGAAATGAAGATAAAAGTAGGTTAGCTACTATTGTAGCATACATAAGTTTCAGAAGGGATTGTATAGTTGCTGGACTCCAGGAAGGAAAAGGAAAACATGTTGAAGTTGCCTTTTATTTCATCTATAGCAGCTCCACAGTTATACATGCAGCTGTTACTAACAATATCAGAAGCTGAATTTGTATCCAGGAAAGAAATGGCACCCCACGCTGCCTTCTCAGCACAGAGGTTTTCAAACTCATCCTCACAAAATGAATTTTTTCCAACTAATAACAAGAAATAGGTGTTTTTATCACTCACATTAGTGTAACAGCAGCAGCAGAGAACCCCCAGCAAAGTCCCACAGAATCAAACCTTGTGAGAAGGCTCCATTGTCATGGCCCATCATTTGTTCTACACACACAATAGCATTTATTTTCCCCTCATTGCCTAAGGACCCACTTGCTCCTTAGTTCCCAGGTCAGTTTTTCCATCTGGATACTTTGGGAAGTATGGCAATGTTTGTCTGGATGAAGTGGGTTCATTTAGAAAGACTATAATAACTTTTATCTCTCGTTCTGCTCTCCACTGTGTTGCTGTTTTCGAGGAGGAGGAGGGGTTAAATTTGTACCAAAAGAGCACTGACTGAATTTGCATCTGAAGAGGAATGACTATGCATCCACCTTTGAAACATTCCTACCAGCTTTGCTCTCTTGTTGCTGGGTGCAGGGAAGCTTCTCTCCACAGTGAACACTTTGTTCACTCTTTGTTCAAATAGACTATCTGTCTATTTTCAAACTGGTAAAAGCTTAACTAGTGCTACACAGAATGTGCCTGACCAGGGAAGCTAATACAAACCAGCAGGACACTTTTGGCATTGTGTACATTCCCTTTATATGATGTCACTCTTACTGCTGACTGGGGGGGGAAATGCATTTATACAATTTACTTTTCCAAAATATATAGGCAAAGTACAGAAACTATTTGAAGATTGTTAATTTCAGTATATTTCAACATATTTTCTGGCACGAAATAGGTTAGAAGAGGTAAGGTAGAACTACACTCTCACTCCTTTCCCAGCTAGGAAATGTTTGCTGTAAAGTTTGTGGCTATCCATGAACTGCAGTCTAAATATGGAACTCTAATTTTAAATAAGCTGTTGCCAAAAAGATTTGGGAAGTACATCACTGTATTCTTAATTCTCTTCTCAAATTACCTTTGTAAGCAGGCACATATCGTTTTGTTTCAGTGTAAGCTCTGTTAAGACAGACAGTGTTTTTCTTTGGATGGGATGGTCTGGAATAGTAAGCATATTATCAGGAATTTATTAGAGTCAACTCTTCTACTGATATGGATTCACATGTCTTTCAGCCTTCCTGATTCAGTTCCTCCAAATAAACGGTAGGGTGTGAGGAAGGAATACTCACATTTTTCTGAAGGAAGAATTTATACAGTATTTTGAAGTTTTATATGTATTATTTCATCATTGCATCTTCTTAGCAGAGAATGGGATGCACGTCCCACGGACGTGCACCATCTTTCAGAACTATTAGAGAATAGTTTATTCTGAGAAACTGGATCTTTCCAGAGGGAGAGGAAGAAGAAGGACATTGCAATCGCTGGTATAGCTCATCTTCATAGAATCACTCATGCCAAAGTGAACAATGATTCGCTGAGCTCAGTCTTGAGCAGAAACCTATAGATAAGAGATTGGGGGATTGAGGTTCTTGTTTGTTTGTTTGTTGGGGTCTTTTTGGAGGGGAGGGATGTCATCTTCATCGTAGAGCCTGGGTTCTGTGAAAGCTGGTGCCTTATTTTGGGACAGCTGCACTATTTCTTACTCTGGCATCTCCTCTCTCCAAGATTGCCCTGCTAAGAACAGTCACCTCAGGTCCTGGAGGAGACGATGCTGAATGGCTATTTACAACCAACTATACACAGGAAAAGTAGCATGAATTTCATATTCAGTCTGGCTCTAAATGCTGATGGTTCAGCAGCTGCAGGACACATCAACAAGGAAGGACAGCAGCCATTCCAATGTGATCTGTGCCCCTCGTACTAAAATCTGCGCTTTCATATTCCTTTTATGGATATCTAACTAGATATTAATCTAACTAATCTATCTAAATTGGGGTAAAAACCATATGAATACATTTTATAGGAATTTTTTTTTATGTTAGTGGTATAGAACTGCATTACTTGCTTAGCTATGAATTGATCCCATTAAAATTGAACTGGCAGAACTCTTTAAGAGTCAGGCACTTTTGGGAAGTTCCGTTATCTTTAACTACATCTAAAGCAGAGGTAAAAAACCAATTATTTTCTGTTTGGATTCAAAAGCAAAACTATACTCTTGAATTCAAATCCAGAGATGCGATTCTAACCTCCTCTCATTCATCATCAAAAACGTGGGATGGAATGGTTCTGAGTAGGAAGATACATCTCAAGTTTCTTTCTATTTTTAAGTAATGTTCACCCTATTTGCTACTGTCAGAGTGGCAAGAACTCAAACAGAATATCCACATCAAAGTCAGCGTTCACCCCTCTTTACTGATTTGTGTGAGGGAATGTGAAGAATTTAATACAGGCTGCAAATTGTTCCATTTTCCTTAATTATTTTCTGTGTCACATACAGTTCTTTGGTGGGTGTTTGTTTTTGCAACCATAGTGATGAGATATATTTGCTGGCTGCAGTCAAAATAATTCCAAACAGTTATCTACTGGCATCATCTTTTATTCAGCAAATCCAGACATTTGCCTGCTTTACACCCAAAGCATAGGAATTTGGAGACTATACTCCCAAAATAGCTCTTAAATTATTTTTCTACATCAGACCAATAGTTTATTTTTTGATACATTCCCACAAAAAATCAAGATTGCGCCTCACACCAACACAGAACTGCATCCATTCAAAATTTTCTTATTATTCCATTCTTGAGGAAGAAAAACCCCAGGTGATAGCATTTAAATCATAAATATAAATATCCTTCAGAGCAACTTCCATTATGTGTGTGCAATAAATCACTTTTCTCACAGTGCTGCTCTGCTACTACTCGTCTTGGTGTGAAAAACTGTCAGTATATGATTTGACAAACTGCTGACAAAACCAGCTTGATTTTAGAACCACATAGGAATCAAACACTCATTGGGAGATCGTAGTTATCCAGCAACAGTGTATTTAAAAGCATGTGTGTATATGTATATGTATAAATATACATTGGCTGGTTGACTTTACTGACCTTGGATGTAAGCAGTGATTTTGACAGATCCATACTGCTCACAGCTTTGTAGAAGAGAGTCTAACCCCCTGTGATTAGATTGGAGGCTCTGATTTACAATTTTTGTTGGAGTTATGAGTGATAGTGGGATAGTAACCTTTCCAGCTGACGAAGTCAAAATCCATCAAGGACTGTGAATTGGAGACCTCGGCAACTGCCGCACCCAGGAAAGTAAAAACTGAACTTTGTGGCAATTTGCTCTACTACACCAGACTGCAGCTTCTGAGGACAGGAACATTGTCTAACTAGCCACCCCTCCCACTGGCCTAATAGCACCTAGCAGGAGAACATGCAGAGAGCTGGAAGCAGGAATCTCTTTAGTGATGCCAGCATGAATTGGCAGAGCTTGGGATTCCAGGCACGTATTCACATGAGCAGGCCTTATTCTCAGAGCTGGAATAAGCCCCATTGATTCAGTGTATCCAAAATAATTGGGTTATGAAACAAAAGCTCATTCTATCCTCATGTTTTCTCTACATCACTTCCTGTTGATATGTGGTGCTTTTGATTCTATTTTTAAAAAGATGGCCATGGCTGCAATATAACTAGACTTACAGCGTAACCAGCCAGTTAATAGTGCTGGCATACCTGTGGATTGCGAAGAGATGAATATGCTGGTAGGAGAGGTAGGAGGTACTTGATCTGGGGAACTATCAGTGGTTAATATTCTTTCAAGTAACTCTGGGCAAGTACCCAACTGCTCTGAACTGCAGAACTGTCATAGAGCAAGCAGTTACTTTGCTAATACTCCCTGCCCACCCCCAGGAGCTGCTCTAAGCCATTACTGGAAGTAGCAGAGGACTAAAGGTTCAATTTTTTTGTCAAATTAGAAAATGAGATTGATTGCTGAAAGGAAACCAAGGCATAATCTTGCCCACATAAAGTGGAATTGGCAAAATACTTTTTGTCTCTGGCACACAGTTTGAATCCAATCTGAGGGCAGAGATGATTTGAGGGGCTTCAGCCTGTTCCCTGATTGACAGCTTTCCAGAATATTCACTTTCCATCATGAAGATCACATTGTCACAACAACAGCAAGGAATCCTTTGTGAAGGACCGAGTTTAACAATACAGCATTGTAGGAGCAATTTGTTTCCCTTTCATTAATGAAGATGTATAGGACATTAAGTACTAGTCACTGACTTTTCATTGTTTCTGTTAGAAGGGATGGCATTTGCTATTCCCAGTTTAAGCAGAAGTTAGGATAGCTGTCAGAGCAGTTGATGTCCTCCAGGATGGGTGTTGCTAGTGAGTATTATTGTTTAAAAATAAAAATAGTTTCTAAACAAAATGGTTGTGGGAGGATAAAAGTTCAGTTAAAGTTGGGCAGTAGCCAGCCTGGGTTTCATGGAGTAATTGCTAATTGTGTAAGCTCTGCCTAATGCTCTGTTTACCAAGGATGTTTTGCCCATTTTAGCTGAGGTGGGGCTCATTTCCTTAACAGACACAGAACAGAGCTGCAGTCTGCTCTGTATCCTGCTCGACAGAGCATGCTCAGATCCTTAGGCATTCACAAAAAGTAAAAGTAACTTCCCCCCTTCCTGCTCTATAGTGGGCTCAGATAAAAGGATCAGGATGTCCCTCACATTCAGTATATACCTTCTCTTACTTATATATTTCAGAAACATTCAAGGTCAAGTGCAATTCAGTGCTTGCCCCAGTTTATCCTTCCTGTCAGACTCGATTTAAAAGCAGCATTCCCAGTGTTCCATTTTGATCATTAGTGCATGTGAGCTGTATAAGAAACTTAATGCACAGTCCCTGCCTCGAGTTTGTTCAGTAACTCCTGCTCACAAGTAAGAATAGTACAGCAACATATGTGGTGTCCCGATACTAGCAAACCTCAGTCCTGACTGCAGTCAGAAGAAAGCTAAAATTTATTTATTCCAAAGACTCGCTGTGGGATACAAACTCTACAATGGATATTAGTGCATTCATATAAGTGATTTACTTCTCATAAGAGCCACTGGAAAACCGCAGAGTATAAAAACAATGTTTTGTTTGTTAATGAGCTCTTTTCTCCTTCATTATAAAATTAACCCAAGACTGAATCAAATAAAGAAGTCTTTTAAATAACCTAAAACTTAAAAGCATGTGGTATCTAACTGAAGGAATGGTTTTAGGATGCACAGAATTATCTGCCAAGAATTCAGAAACAACAGCCACAATACTTCTGCAAATCAGTGCCAGGTCAGAGGATTATAATTATCATTTTACTATGATTATTCCTCTCATGGCATATTATACTGGTAATTTCTCGTACAGCTGCAGTTAGGGCACCCACTTCTACTTTGCTATCTTGTAAACGCCACATTCTTGGAAATTTTTCAGATGTTGTGAGGTATTTATATAGTCCTGTGCTAAATCAGAACACTTGAACAAGTATTCTGAATCCATTACACAGATCTGGGTAGGCACTGGATGGCCCGTATGGAACTGTGTAGCTATATTACACATAATGGGACTAGAGTTAATTATGGCTGCAACAGCAGTCTTAACTCTGGATTGCTCAGCCTTTGCCAAGTTACATGTAGAACATGGAAAACCTTGTATGACTGACTGTGTAACAGGAGTATGATCTGCATACCTCGCCCCTAAAAATAAGTACAAAAGGATTGAGTACATCAGTCTTTCACTTTTAACAGTGACACTGCACTTGAGAAGGCAACAGATACCAAATAAAGCAATTCCTTGCACCCTGTCCCAAATCTGAGTCATAGCCATAGGGACCTCAAGGCTTCTGAATAGTATTTCCTTTGCCTGTTGTCTTTAGCTTACTAGCACACCCATCTAACTGAAGGAGACTGCTACTGATTATGTACCACCTTCAACAGTAAGACAGGGTGGGTCCTGGGGGGAAGGATGTGTGAAGTGCCATGGAACAGAAATTGTGCAGCAAAAACTTTAAGTAATATTGTTCCCCAGGGTTTAGGCATGCTGAACTGCATACCGATGCTTGAGAATGTGGTGCACCTGCTGAAAAGAAGAGACAGACAAATGGGCAAAATTTGTGGAAAAGCAGAAAAAAATCCTACCTTTCAGGAAAAATTGCTTTCTATTGAACTGATGTTCACAGCCTTCAACATACCCCTGGCAGGTTCTATTTACAAAAAGTGGCATGTTTTGTGTTTTGGCCAGGATACTATGAGTTTTGTTTCCACTCTTTCCTATTCCTGTGTGCACTCCCACAATTCTCTGCAGCAGGGTTTGGCTGTCATATTTCGCAAGATTTTATGGACAGTGAAAACTACATGCTTATTACAAAATACTTAAGTCCAGTGCTTCTGGATCATGTTGGAATTATTAAGAATACTCATATTAGCTCCACAGCAGGCTTCTGTGATGCTGCCCAAAAAACATCTGACTTACGGCAAATGCGCTTTTGTGTCTGTTCTGAACATGTAGCAAGAACGTATGTGGAATATCCAAGCTGCACAGTGCCTATGTCTAATTTGCTGAATATCCATAAATCCTGGACAAATATAGAAAAGGTGCAGATTCCTCCAGCAAACAAACTTCCTGATGGAAAAGGAAGACATACACAGGGAAATCAGCCCAACCAGACCCTAATTCAGAGATTCCTTGCAATCCCAGTGCTCTCCCTTGTCAAGAAGGATATGGGCACACATTCTCCCCTTTTTCTATGCCTGCTTTCTGACCCTTCGATACAGAAGTCAATGTTTCAAAGGTATCATGTGACACACACAGAAATGCCACCGAGTTGAAGAAAAGACCTTGCTTAATTAGCTTGGCACCTATTTAAAAAGAATGTTTACTATAAAAGCAGGGCAAACAAGCAGCACACATACCAGCCCAAAGCATCCCCAGTGCTCTTCCACTACCTTTTGCTTTTCCTTTAACAACAGAGTATTTTCCAGTTATCTGAATTAACCCTTCTATTTTTCTCCTCAATAAAAAACAAAATAAATAAGAGCTGTATCTCATGGTGCAGTTTCACACAAATAAAAGCAAAACCAAAAAAAGGGGAAGATTCTGTTTCTGTTCTCTCTCATGCTATTCCTGTTCTCTGCCATGGTCCCACCCTTGCCCCCTTGCACCAACCATGGCACTAATCAAATATTTGCATGAAATGATTCAGCTTATTAACTCAAGAAAACCATGCCCTTTTCATGCAGGTTGAAGTGGCTCACTGAGGAGTCTGTCAAGGGCTAGGCCAGAGGCAGAGTAAGTGCTGGGTGTGGTTAGCTGGGAGCAAAGGAACAAGATTACCCTTTCAGAGCTACTAGATCAGCTCACCTTGCCTCATGGAACCGCAAGCTTAGAGGTTTACCTCTAAACTCTTGTAGCCACATAGATAATCCACTTAACCCAGAGTCTTTATAGGGACTATGAGGAAAGAACGTGCTTAGCCAACAGGATCAGACTGCTGTATGGACCCAGAGAATTTACCAGCAATTCAGAACTCCCTTCTCTGCCACTGAAGGAGGAGAATACGGTCTTGATAGCACCTCTTGTCTAGATCTCTAGACATGGCTGCATTTACGTTTCAAACATCAGAGAGGATTGCTCCTTTGTTAGGTACCTAAAAGGAGGAGAAAGAAAGAAGGAATAAAATGAGAAGCTACGTGCCTTTACTATTCTCCGCTTGCTTTCTCTTTTTGTTAATCTTTAATTCACTTTTCAGTGTTGTAAATTACGTTAAAGAAATTGTGAAAGGATTACTTTAGAGTTTCATTTCTCAATAGCACGAACGAAACAAAAAGTAGCCCTATTTAGTAAAATGGGGCCAGTTCAGAGTAATACATTGCTGAACAGCTATTCTGTGGCTCTCCCCAAAACAAGCAATAACCAAAATACACAGAAATGGCCATAGAGAAACTATTGCTATTTCATGATCTTGGGAAGTGAATGATAGCTGAAATAATAGTTAAAAAACAGGAAATAGATATTCTCCTGACAACTGGTGAATCAGTGCACGCCCAAGAACACCATAGCATATCACCTCCACATTATACTGGTTCTATTAGTCTCTCTCGTGTCTGCCTCACTCTATGTCATACACTAGGCATGCAACCCATAGTAATTCCAGTGAGCCATTTTCAGCTAAAGTCATGTTAAAGTGTAGTATATAATGTTGTAGAAGGACTGATTTCCAAACAAATGTGCCTTCTAAAAGTATTAAGGAGCACAGCTTCCCAGAAAAGAGAGTAACTTCTTTTCCATGCTAACAAAATCTCACTTCATGTTAAGCTGTTTGGTCTTTAAACATAGACTCACATTTACCCCAGGAAATCCTTTCAGATGTCAGAAACTCATCTATTTTAGTTAAATGGAAAGCAAAACTATCTCCCAAAACTTTACTGAAATAAAAATATATGGAAATAGAAAATTACCTTTCAGCAGAATTTAGGGGGATATTCTGCTTTTGGCCTTAGCCATGTAATATATAGTAGTACAAAGTAAGATTTACTATATTATGAAATGTTTGAGCAGGTCCTAATGTTTCTAGAGTATCACTTTTGCTACTTGTAATTTATACAGAATAACAGCAGTTATAGGTCAGTACACGTTGCTAACTGCCTTATTCCTAAAGCTTATAATTTCTAAAATTATGTTCCATAACTAAACAATACTGTAATATAAAAGCATTAGTTTGAATGAAAACCAGTTATGTATCAGCCTTCAGCTTAATTTGTTCTTCACAGACACCAGAAATAAAGGAATTAACTATTGCAAACCCTTCTGGTACTTCACCTTTAATCACAAGCAATTTATGGTAATTTACTCCACACGTCTGATACCAATGAAAAAATTGCAAGTAAAGCTTGCTGATGCCTCCGGGAAGTGAGCTGTTCTTTTTGTTCTAATATTAGCAGCAGACTACAGCAATGCAACATGTAATACTCACTCCATATCCCCAAACATTGTGAGCAATCATTTTATGCACGTACAAAACAAATGAGTCGCTGATAGTGATTGGGCTGAGGATATCTGTCACATGAGTACTGAAGGACTATCAAGAACTGAAAAAGAAACTTTGCTGATGTTTCAGTCCAGTAGTAGAAGAGTATCAGAATTAATTTGCTTTTTTCATAACTGAAGGAGGTTATGAAAACATAAGTACTTTTAACATTTTCCCTTCGATATTGCACATACCCACAGTGCTGGGTTTGTTTTTTTTTTTTCCTTCTTTTGTTTTCATTTTAATCAGATAGATTTTTGAAAAGAAAAGCTTTCTTTTTAAACCCAGATATTGTAATAGAGGGATGGACTTCTGGGGTGCTCTTGCCAATGACTGGCCAATGTACCCCTTGTATGGCAACCAGGGGTTTGCTGCTCCTGCTAAAGTTTGATGGCAGCGAGATACTATGGACTCACTGATTAGCTCTATCTTGACTCTGGATGAGGCCAGGGCACCTGGCTCTCTCTCAATTTACAGTTCAGAATTAACCAGGAAACCTACTATTGGCACATTCAACTTCTAATTTGGGAAAAGAAAATACTGTCTGGCAAGCTTGCAAAGCTGCTGGAACAACACAAATCATACGGCTCTGCACTGCATCCTGAGCTAATCAGTCTTTACTTCACTTGCACAAATGCTTTGAAATCCTCTGTGTGAAAAGGAACCTGTGTAACAGATCCACTGTGTCTTCTCATCATTCTATGTCCAGCTTTAGGTATATAAACTGGACATTCTGGTGTGATTTTTTTCTGAGATTTTTTTTGCTTCCATGTGAAATCATAACAGGGAAGTAGGCATAGTATTTTTGGGAGCTTTCAGGTTCCATTAGGAAAACTAACACTCACTAGGAAATAGTGGCGTGAAAATGCCTGTCCAGCAGCTGCCTCAATGGCCTCCAGTTCTTATCAGTAGACAAAATACAGTAAAGTGAGTATTTAGACTGCAGAGAGAGGCTAGCTTGGCATTTATATTTAGATATTCGTTAAGCTCATAAGTTTGAAAGAGTTTCAAGGTTGGCTTTTTCCCCCCTCCTTCTAGAAGCACGTGTTCTCTATCTTCCTAACTATAGCTCTTCCCTGAAGGCTGCAAACCTAATTATGAGAGGACTAAAAGAACTGATTCATTTCCTAGTAGCACCATGTCTTGAGTCACCATGTGTATGTCATTAAGTAATGGTTAGGTTTCTTTTTACATCCATATTCTGGTCTGTGAAGGCCAGCAGTGCCAAGCACCAATAGGCAACTAGGCACAAAAAGTACTATTGACCTTGAAATTCAAATTACTAATTCACTTCCAGTACTTGTTGCAAGCATTATTTTTTCAGATTTTATAACATCTTGCTATATGAGGTGGTAGGATCCAAGCTGGCAAAACTCAACTGCATTATTAAATGTCTTCGGTCACTAATAAATAAATGGGTTTCTTGTTGAAACTAAGTTTAAACCACAAAGCAGGTTTAAAAGGCTAGAAGTACTTGTGCCACTGGGTAGCAAAAGATGAATTCTGAAAAATTAGAAAGATAAGTTCAATTTTCCTTTTTACGAAGATGGCAAACAGAAAACCACAGATAGTCCCAGAGGCCTTAGTTTCTCCACAGTAATTCTCATTAACATAAGTTTATGACAATATGTATGCAAAAACTGATTTTTTAAAAAAGCTCCCCCAAGTAAAACTCAATCACACCAGAGTTTTCAGACCTTTGGCTGACCCATGCATGGCTCAGGTGTGATTCTGGGCAATTTGTTGATTTCCCCATTCCAGGGCATTAATTTCAGATGTTCATTTTTTTCATGTTGCTATCATCTGTCACCCAGAGGGGTTTGGCCCGTTCAGTTATTTCTGCAGTAGCCAAACAGAAAAGACAGAATGTTAATAACAATATAGCACTCCCAGGAAATAGTCATGAACAGTGAATTCAAGGCTATACCAGAAAAGAACTGTAAGCAGATTTCAAATTAATAGTTTTGATGAAAATAGATGGCATATCCTAAGTATTTCAATTAGTTACCAGAGACAGACCGAATTAAGATTTCACAGTTATAACTTCTGCTCATGCCACTGCTGCTGTTCTGACACAAAAACAGATTACACATCCAGATTAATCTTGGGAATAAAATTTAAAACAATCATTAATTTTCTTAAGAAGTAAGAAAGAATGCCAGCCCTTGAGACCTGGTTGGTATGCCATCTCTGTATGATTTATTTGCCTTTGAAAACCAGAAGCATTATTACGTATCTGATTAGGGAATACTACAGTTTAATAGATCTGAATGCAGTGGGTAGAAATAGACGTTTCCATAGCCCCTACAATCAGATTAGGCAGCATTTTATTTAAGTTTTAAAAATAAAATTCCTGCTATTTTTATTACCAGGAAAAGTTCTCAGATGTCTAAATCACTAAAACTGCCCTATAGGTTTCAGTAGAATTTGTGCCAGTTTACAAGCAAATATGAAATAAGAAAATCCTTCCCAGATACAAAAGCTCTTACTGCCTACTGTTTGTCCCAGATTTAAGCATAATTTCCTGTTATATGCCAGAGTTTTTAACGTTAATCCACTACTAACATGTCATTTTTATGGGCATTTTCAAGAGTTCAAATGATAGCATGTTGATCATTTTAGCAGTTCTTAGCTCTCAAGCAGGCTCCTGTTTTCTCTGAAATCTCAAATATCCAACAGAAATTACATGAGCACACACACTGTCATATGAATGACGATCTTTGAACACATTTCAGGAAAAAGTGTGTGCTATTCTAAACAGCTTTAAAAATAGCTTCTGTGCAGACAGATTGATTTCTGCCTGGTGGTATTTCATTCTCTTCTGTCTGTTTAAATGAATCACCTTTACACCATAAAATGTGAGGGAAAATGGAATGATAAGCAGGGGAATGAGTGATATGTATGGGAATCTTGATGACACAGTTCCATTGTGTCTTTGTGGAGTTAATCTTTCCAGCTGTAAAATTACAAAACACTTAAGTCCATTATTTTATGGCAGGTTTGGAATATCCTTTCCTGAATCTATGGCTGGGTGGGAGACTCAGAAGTCTCTGTATTGGAGGCTTCCTGCTAAAGAGGAAATGCGTGACCAATCTGGTTTACAGAAACAGGTGTAGCTGTTGCTCTTCTACCAGAAAGCACTAAAGCAGAGGTTTGGAGTAATTTTCAAAATAAAAGATAAAAACAGAATTGAATAATTGCCAGTTTGCCAACATATGTTATGTCTACATTAGCAAGTAATTGTGGCACAATAGGAATGGATCACTACACCAAAACAATTTGTTCTTAGGCCTTTAGACTTACACAATTCACTTTTCTAGGGTTTCACTTTGGACTAGATTTAGTCTGGTCCCCAGATTAAATGTCTCCTACAGGTACAGTTTTACATCAGCAAAAGGACCAGTCATTGGTACAGATTGCAATGTCTCCATCAGGGTTTGGAGCAAACTAAGTGCAAGCCTGGAGTGAAGTTTTTTGTTCAATATTCTCTAAGAACAGTCTAGATCACATGTCCCAAAACTATTCTGCAAACTAATCCCATACATTGGGATTTGCCCCCAAAAATGCTATGTCTTCAAATCAAAATGCTAAGAAGAGATAACTCTCTTCTTCGACTTCTTTGTTCTCACACACTAGATCATCATCTAATGGCAGTTTCCAGATATTTGATTTTCATTCAAAAACCTGTATCAGTTCATCTCATCATGTCCTCTCCCACAAAGCGCTCTCACAGCTGGCACCTCCATCTTCTCCAGTAACTCTCTTCCTTGGCAGTAGGAAATCCCAAGAATGGTGGTCCTTACTTGACAGGTGTCTTGTTATAACTTGGCTAGACCTTGCCAACCCTTGCAAGAGGCTCCCTTCAAGCGTTCTAGGCCAAACGGTGAGCACTTGCTTTTTCAAACTAAATTATAGGGTTTTTTTTTTAAATGTAAAAAATAAATTGCTGTGCAGCTTTATCAAATCTGTGCCTTTATAATATGATGGAAGACGAAGTAATTTCTTTAGATTGGTTTATACAGAACTGTTTGTGGTTTCACCTTTCAAAATGAATTATAGCAGCTGCTTTAAGTTCATGGCAGTATAATATTAGAAGCCAAGTCCTCATTTAACACAAACAGAAAAGGCAATGAAGTTTCTTCCACAACATTGTTCCATGAGATTCCAGTCCTGGCCTGATGGGATTGTACCTCCCAATCCATTCTCTCCCTCTTCACTGAGATTATCATCAAGAGTGTAGGAACTGATTGTGTTTGTTGCAATGTTCCGCTCCAGGAAGTGGACTGTTCACAGCAACTCGTTTTACAAAGCCCACAAATTAACATGATATCCATTCTGTCTCTGGGCTGGACCCAAGTCTGAACTAATAACCATGCAAGGACTACGAAACAATCACAAGGAACTGAAGAGCACACGGAATTGACATTTGAACCATGTAGTCTGCTGTCAATCCTATAAATCCCTTGGGTTTTAGATATGGCCACATAGTACAGTTTGCTGGCCCAACTATCACTCTTACACCTGTGTCAGCTGGATTTTGTGTAATTACAAACACTATCAGAATAATAGGCCTACTGTCTAGCTCATAAATTAGTTAGTCTACAGCAACTGTATTCCAAAAGCTGGAAGAAAAATACAGAAGATACATGCAGGACTGGAACTGGTTGATAGATACACAACTAGTGGATGAACAATACTTCATTCCCCTACATGAAAAAAGCAATGGACAAAATATCTACAGTAATGGGCCTGGAGGATTTAACAGAATGTATTGCTTGCTCTAGACTTATTTTATTAGAGAAGTTTTACCAAAACTTAACAAGATCATGGGGTTTAGAACTCTTAGTTTGTTAAGTGCTCAGGCGTATCAAAGGGTCACTGACACTAGCATTTTCAAAGTAAATTAAAAACAAGCAAATGAAATTATTTATATTCACTTCCTCTGCAACTTTGAGAATGTATGATTTTGACATTACAAGTGAAAATGTAAACAGAAAAAACAGGCATAACAGAGTCTGCGAGTCTTCTGTTTTTGTCTTACTTTTCTGAGTGCCTAGGTCTACTCAAGTCTCACAAATGGACACCTTAAGAATGAAATCTTTTTCCACAACAAGAAAAGGCTGAAAATGTTGTACTCATAAGTACAAGAAACCAAACCCTACATAAAAATTTACTTAATGTCACAGTAATGTATAAATTCAGTGTACGCAGATGTAAAGATAAGTGAATTAACTGAAAAGTACACATAGAAATTGCATGAACTAGCTCAGCTCTGCTTTTCAGAGACTTGAAACAAATGTTTATTCCATAAATTTGCAAGGCTAAAAGCTTTAAAGATATTTATCCTCACTTCTTATTTGGCTAGTATTCCTTCTCTGCTTGTGAGCTCACTGAGTACTTCAATACAGCCTAAGACTCTAGCTACTTTCACAAAATAAAACATCACACACAATAAAGAAAACATAACATGTTGATTACCCATAGCCCCAATTTCTGAGAATCATTGAATGCAGTGAATGAGTTACCACTTTTGAAGAAGAAAAAGTTGGAGGGATGCAGGATTAATAAGTAAGCTTACTTTTTTATTCTAAAGATGATGTTACCACATCAGACTGACTTGAGATATGAAACAAAAACTTCCACATACCTCAGACCTTTTTCACTACCCACCTTGCCAACCTCAATGAAGCCAAAGCTGTTGCAAGCTGAGAGGAGACTGTGCAACTTGCACATGCTTCACTAGCTTACAGAGGGTCTAAAAGACAGAGTAAAAATATTCACAGGCAGAGAAGCTTTATCTACAGTGGACCTCCTACCAGGAACTGCCCTGGTATTAACAATGATGGGAAACATTTGCCCATAATGATCGCCGAACAAAACTACCAGTTATCCATTGAAGACAATGGCACATTGAAAATCTGCATTGCTAGTTACTCAACAGAACTTGTTTTTCACTTGGTCATACAACAAAGAATTAAAATTACCACAGATGCATGCTGCTTCTTTTTTTATGCAGAATTTATTATATGTTCTGTTCTCTTTGTCACAATATTGAAGGGGGAGGTATTGTTAATATAATTTAACTACTGTCCTCAGTAAAAATGAATCTAATTAGGGTGAAACGGTATTTTCCTCACTGAGAAAACAGGCATCCATCCTAAATTCCTTTCAGTGACTAAGGCATGATGACACATTTGGCATTAATTACATAGTGGTGCTATAACACTTATTTGCAGGGCTGACTGCCACTAAAAGATATTTTCCTACTCCTACCTTCAGCAAATCTCTAGAAATAATCAGAGTAACCTGCAGCACAAATCAATTTCCAAGGACTAGAGTGCTTTGGAATACCTACTATTATAAAAAAGCAATTTCCAAGGCATTATTTGCTCTTGACCACATAGAGAAAAATCATTCTGTCTCACTGCTTCCTCTTCCTTCCTCAAATCCTTGCCTTGTGTATCTACAAGGTTGCTGGAATTATCATTTGCTTTGCCTGACAATCATCATATTTCATCTCCTCTTTGAATCTCATTTACAGATTTCAACTTCCCTTTCCAAACTTCCTGTCTTTACCCTTCATGTCCATGCAAAATCTCTGTCACTGCCTTCAGTGCCTGCTTTGTCTCTAGACCTTCACTGCCTTCAGTGCCTGCTTTGTCTCTAGACCTTTGTACTGTCTAGACAGCCGAGGTAAAAAAATGCACCTAAGTACTTTTTTTTCAGAAAATATACAAATATATTATTCAGGATACTGCCATGTCAAAGCATGGCGATTAGGACAACACAGGAATACATGCGAATAGCATGTTGCTGAAAAGAATGGTAAGGCCAGTACAAGATTCCATCTGCTACCAGCAAGCTGCTTCTAGCGACAAGCCTGAAAACACTACAGATAACAGTCTGGACAACAAAAACTACTGTAAGGATGATGTTTTTTAATTCCAGTGCTTTGAATTGCCTTTTTTCTTTTTGCACTAATGATTGATATAAGCATATAAGCAATGTTATCCAGCTCTAACAAAAAAAATCCAGACAGCTCCAGCTATAACTTAGCTATCCTCTACTGAAATATCTATCTTAAATCATTAAGCAATTATGAATTATACTGGAAGAAAACTCCCTTTAATATCTTTTTTCTCAGAAGCTCACTTCTTTTTCCAAGCCTGCAAGTAACCCTAATGATCACAGAATCATTAAGGTTCGAAAAGACTTCTAAGATAATCAAGTCCAACCATCAACCCAACACCACCATGCCCACTAAACCACGTCCTGAAGCGCCACATCCACACATTTTTTGAACACATCCAGTGATGGTGACTCCACCATCTCCCTGGGCAACCTGTTCCAATGTTTGGCCACTCTCTCAGGAAAGAAATTTTTCCTGACATCTAGTCTAAACCTCCCCTGGTGCAACTTGAGGCCATTTTCTCTCGTTCTATTGCTAGTTACTTGGGAGAAGAGACCAACACTCACATCACCACAACCCCCTTTCAGGCAATGGTAGAGAGTGATAAGGTCTCCCCTCAGCCTCCTCTTCTCCAGACTAAACAACCCCAGTTCCCTCAGCCACTCCTCATAAGACTTATTCTCCAGACCTCTCACCAGCTTTGTTGCACTTCTTTGGACATGCTCGAGCACCTCAACACCGTTCTGGTAGTGAGGGGCCCAAAACTGAACACAGGATTTGAGGTGTGGCCTCACCAGTGCCGAGTACAGGGGCACAATCACTTCCCTACTCCTGCTGGCCACACTATTTCTGATACAGGCCAGGATGCTGTTGGCCGCCTTGGCCACCTGGGCACACTGCCGGCTCATATTCAGCTGGCTGTCAACCAGCACCCCCAAGTCCTTTTCTGCCAGGCAGCTCTCCAGCCACTCTTCCCCAAGCCTGTAGCATTGCATGGGGTTGTTGTGACTGAAGTGCAGGACCCAGTACTTGGCCTTCTTAAACCTGATACAGTTGACCTCAGCCCATCGATCCAGCCTGTCCAGATCCCTCTGCAGAAATCTTCCTGCCCTTGAGCAGATCAACATTCCCGCCCAACTTGGTGTCGTCTGCATAGTTACTGAGGGAGCACTCGATCCCCTCATCCAGATCATCAATAAAGATACTAAACAAGACCGGCCCCAAAACTGAGCCCTGGGGAACACCACTTGTAACTGTCCGGCAACTGGATTTAGCTCCGTTCACCAAAACTCTCTGGGCTCGGCCGTCCAGCCAGTTCTTTACGCAGCAAAGAGTAAACCTGTCTAAGCCACGAGCCACTAGTTTCTCCAGGAGAATGCTGTGGGAGACACTGTCGAAGGCTTTACTAAAGTCCAGGTAGGCAACATCCAAAGCCTTTCCCTCATCCATTAGGTGGGTCACCTGGTCATAGAAGGAGATCAGGTTGGTCAAGCAGGACCTGCCTTTCATGAACCCATGCTGGCTGGGCCTGATCCCTTGGTTGTCCTGCACATGCCCTGTGAACGCCCTCTAGATGAGCCTCTCCATAATCTTCCCTGGTACCAAGGTCAGGCTGACAGGTCTGTAGTTCCCAGGATCTTCCTTCTGGCTCTTCTTATAGATGGGCGTCACATTGGCAAGTCTCCAGCCATCTGGGACCTCCCCTGTTGACCAGGACTGCTCATAAATGATGGAGAGTGGCTTGGCAAGTTCTTCTGCCAGCTCCCTCAGTACTCTTGGGTGGTTCCCATCAGGCCCCATAGACTTGTGGGTGTCCAGGTGGCATTGCAGGTCGTTAACTGCTTCCTCCTGGATTATGGGGAGTTTATTCCGCTCTCCATCTCTGTCTTCCAGCTCAGGGAGCTGAATACCCTGAGGATACTTAGTCTGGCTATTAAAGACTGAGGCAAAGGCAGCAATAAGTACCTCAGCGTTTTCCTCATCCTTGGTGACAATATTCCCCCCCTCATCCAATAAAGAATGGAGATTCTCCTTGCCTCTCTTTTTGTTGTTAATATATTTGTAAAAACATTTTTTGTTGTCCCTTAAGACATGGCCAGATTGAACTCTAGCTGGGCTTTCACCTTTCTAATTTTGTCTCTGCATGACCTAACGAGGTCCTTGTACTCTTCTTGAGTTGCCTGCCCCTTCTTCCAAAGGTGATAAACTCTCCTTTTTTTCCTGAGTCAAGTCAATGAAAATAGTAACACAGAAGAAGTTAATTTAAGGTATTATGCCTTACCAAAAATGCAAAATTTATCAGCCTGTCTCAACAATCACTGTGATAATTGCCAACAAAATCAGCGAAGTCTGTGTTTTCACGTGCCTCCTAGGGATAATATATATTATCCAGTGTACCCAATATCCTGTTTTTGTCTCAGATGTAAAGACGACTGAAGTTCCGGCTGGAAGTTTTTCCAGCTATAAGAGCTGACCTAATAATGTAAAGATGCCAATCCAGAGTTGGTCCTCTATGCTGCCTGACCTCAGTTTGAAAACATCAAAATAGATGAATGCTAAGAGAACACTCATTGGAGTTTGGTAGCTTGGTCTGTGGTCCCCAAACTCCTGGCGCTTTCAATATGCATAACATTTCCTCCCTATTTTCCAACTTGTAATTTTGGGGCTATAAAGACTATTTTCCCACTCTGCAAGATTACGCATCTCACTAGTATGTTATTATTAGAGGAAGACACAATAAAGGAGGACATGTTATGAAATAGGAGAAAAGGTTGGGTAGAGATGGAAAGGGAAAAGAACACTGAGCACAGAACTGAAGAATTTATTAGTGAGAAAGGAAAAACTGAGAGAAATATTAAAATATTATTTACATATTTAAGGTTTCATAGACAATTGAAAATTTGTTTATAACTGCACCTAAGTATAAGAGAGTGATGTGAGGCATTGCTGGAGAGTTATTATTGACTACTTTTATCACTTAACATACGGAGAAGGCAGAGAATCTCTATTAGCTGGAGAGCCTTCAAATCCTGTTGGGACTCTATATTCTTAAGTGTAGAAATTCAAAGTTCATGGGCAACTTATATCAGGTAGCTGCTCACCCTACCTCAATTTCTCTACCTGTACAGCGCAGACACCCTATTTCAGTTTCTCTATCTGTAAAGAACGGAGACAAAAAGCTGCCTTCCTGAGCTGCTTCCCTGCAGCTAATCTTGAGCATGCTTTGAGGTAAACACAGCTATGCACTATAAGCAGATTATTAGATTCAGCTGTCATTAAAGGGAGAAGGATATCATAGAATAGTTAAATATCTTCTTTACTAATTCTTGAAGAAAAATGTAGCTTAATTTTTGGCACATTTGATAGCCTTTGCTAGGATTACCAGTTCACCAGCCAGACATAGGCCAACAGAGGAATAAATTGAGTGACTGGGTCTATGCCAGGATATGTGAAACAATGAGAATAGTGAGCCTTAATAGTAAATTAGGCATGGTAAGTTGGCATGCAAATATAAACCTTTTACAGGAGCAGCAGAAGTTATTAAAGCAACAAAGCTGTCCCTCACCTTTCCAAGTTTAACTAGAATTGCGTAGGATTCCTAACAACACAAAACATGACATACAAAAAAAATTAAGCAGTGCCAGATGGTGCCAGGCTTCCAGAATATTTTCCCGCTGATGGGAACAGAATCATCCTGCATGATTTTACAGACTGAAGCTCATTACTTTGATCAGCTTCTGCTAGAAGTTTACAATAGCCAGGGCTATTCCTAACAACTTCTTTTGCAGGTCTTGGTTTTGCATTTCCTATGCATACACAGAAAGAAGAATCAGACATATTCTATGTTTCAACTATTTCTTCTTTCAGATACATGTTTATTCAGTTTGCTTTTTTGTTTTCCCCCTTGGCAAGCCTTCACTAACATTTTTGTGGAAGAAAAACAGATTTAAAAATCATTATTAGAAGTCAGTGCAGACTGCATATTAGAAAGACTTCTATTGAAAGTGGGAAAGTATGTAAACTTGTTATGAAAAAAATTAGCCAAACTTCACCCAACTACGGGATGTACCTGCAACTTGTGAAAAGCCACACCTAATTTCCGCAACTCATTGTCACTTTTAGTCTCTTTCATGCTTCATAATAGGTAAGATGTGGCCAGCAGAAGACACTTGCTACAGAAATAATGTTATAAATACACTCCCAAATGTGATATATTTATAAACGATAGGTGATGGACTACAGGATTTTCAAGATACCTTTCAGAACAGATTAAGGCATTGCCCTTCAATTTTATTGTGGTCTACATTTTAGACAGGGTATAACAAATAAGCGTAAGAGGAGATAATGGATAAAATAACGAGGATATGTATGATACTCAGTAAGTACCTGCAGGAATTCATATCAGCAAAAATATCTGTAACAGTAAAGTCTCATCTGAAATGCCTATGAACTCTCAAGGGACTAAACAGCCTTGATAGATTCCATGAAATACGGGATTAGGAAAAAGAAACAAAATTAATCAAGAAAACAATTTGAGAGGAAGCAAAAGTAAATAAACTGGAATTTGAGAGGAGCAAAACAACGGAAGAAAAGAGAACGGGGTGGGGGGGAAATAAGTTTATTCTAAAGCTTCCTTCTCTGTCATGATAACACTATTGCATTCCTTATCAACCAGAATCGCATGGTCAGATTTGATTTTTTTTCTTCACGCCCTGAGCCTGAAAGAATCAGAAGAATGCCACTTATTCCTGCATCCAGCCACTAAAAGGCAACCTATTCTCTCTCCTTACTGCCAGTGTTCACCTTTCTTCTCTCTAAATTTATTTTGTTTCCCAAAGGCATACCATATGCAAGTGGCCTCAATTACCACAGGAAACTTCTTTGGTAACTTAAACAATTCTCTGATGTTTCTTATTTTGCACCTTCACTAATAATTTGACATAAAAGCCTGCATCGTCACCCTAATTGGATATTTGTACTCTTAAGCCTTGGAATTTGCATTCCTGCACGACCATCTCTATTCAGAAATTTTTTATCTCAAAGTAGACTGTACTGAATCATTTACATACCCTGTTACATCATGGGAAATCATGCCAGTCTTCTGTAAGACACCATTGTTCCTTACAGTTTTGCCAAAGACTGCTGCCAGGATCAACAGAGATTAAAAAGTGCTTTGTGGATTTAGTGATTGTTCTTTATAAAGAACTCCATCCCCACATGACTTCTGTAAGAGGGAGAACAATTTTTTAATGTCAAAAGACTACGTAAAATGGAGGTAAATGCAAATGTATTCCCTCTTTGATTATTGTCTTATGCAAATGTAAGTTCATTTACATCAGTGGTGTACCCTGCAACAAGAAGAAAAATCCATCAGCTTTTTCTCTTATTTAATATAGCCCATTAGTTTTTATATCACTATTTTTTTCTTTCATTTCTTGTTTCCTATAGCTACTACTGCTTAAGGTTGCTCAAAGATAATCGGGGTTTCACTTCCCATGTGAAAGCACTAGGTAAAAAGCTAAATAGCCTTGAAACTTCTCCATTTACTTGATATTACTTACTCCTCAGTAATTCCTACACAGATTAAACAAATTTTTTAGGGACTGTGTAAGTTATGAACAGAACTCCGTGCATTCTTTTGTATATTTGCTACCTCCCTCCTAGATAGATTCCCAAAAGTTTAAATAATGGCAATGCACATGGCCTGGTGATCTTCATAGTGTATCCTTACCTTCTAATTAGTCCTGCATATATTATTGAAAATGGCTTTCTGCTGTCAGAGACATTGTTGAAGGAGGCGGGAAAACTGCACTTTTATTTTCTCAAGGTACATAAATAACACGTTTTAAACACCTTTTATTCTGAAGTGAGCCTTAGTCAAGAGTTCCCTGTATCTAATGAGACAGAAATACGACTCAGTGGTGCTTCCAGAGGCTCTCTTTACTAAGAAGGGAGGACAGACACCCCCCCTTGTGGAGGCTGCCCAGTGGTCTGTGTGAGCAATCCATACACCACTGGAGCAGCGTGCTCCTCTCACAGCACAAAGTACTATTGCTGCGGACAGACATTCTGCCTCCTTTCTAAAGAGCCCCAACCCTTGCTTTTACAGTAATCCCCCTTTTTTCAGGGGGATTCAGGTAAAACGTGGAGAAAAATGGCCCATTCTGTATCATTCTATTCCACTGAAAAAAGCAAACAGGAGGACGCTTACCAATACTTAAAAATTATTTCAGCAAGAAAGTTATGTCTCCCCAGAACAGGTGTTCAGAGAATGAATGGTCTAGCTTTTCATTTTGGACTAGCAAATACACTGTACATTGCAATGACCATTTTAGTAACTGTGTTATTTATTACATTATTTGTGCTTTGTCTGTTCCCTGAGTCCTCAGCATTATATTGAAATACCATTTCTCTCCCACAGCTCAAAGAAAAGCTACCAGCTAAGAAGTGCTAATTTACTAACCAAGAGCGACAAAGAAATACCAAAATGTTCAGAGTCTCAAATTAGAACAGTTGCCAGGGTTTTCAGACATATAAAATATTTTCTGTAGGCCGTGATGTCTGACATAAATACACTGCCAGAGTAAGGTCATCCAAATCAAAACCATAAATAGTGGAATGGCGGCAGAAAATGTTAAAAACAATTACAATACACATGTTCTTTTCCCCTTAGGACAAAAGATTCTCATCATGTTCCTTTTTGTTATGCCAGAAATATTTAACTGATTCGTGTTTTGTGGTGTAAATATATAAGTCAGTTTCTGTTCCCGTTTCTTAACAGTTCATTTTATGTAACATACAGATTCATTTGAACCAAAGTAAAGTATTTTGATCTCTAACACTTCTTTGTCTCTGAACCTTGACTACCACAAATAAACTTCTGATGTGGGCCCAGTGGGATACAGCATCTAACAAGCAAATTTAGCAAATGTTTGAAGATGGACTGACAGGCATGTCTAGTGTTAGTTGTAAATGTCATTACTTTGCTTCAAGAGATTGAAGCAGATATTTCCACTACGGAAAACTAAGGGAACAGGCTGTTTTCTATCTTAAAGCTATCATCAAAGGGAAGTAAAATCCAAAAGGAGAGAAGTGACATAACTGGGCCATGATTGATGCACATAGGGAACTCACAATAGAAGATAAGGATCATGCTGCAGGCAAGGCTAAACAGGGAAGCAAAGGCAACCCTAAGCACTATCTATAGTTAGCCCTAAAGTGGGAAGAAACAGAATGATCTGGGTTCACAAGAGGTCATGCAAAAACTTTTTTGCTTTTCAGTTTCAGGAGCAGTAGGTTCACATTGGCAGGACTGCATGCTTGAACAGACCCCATAGTCAAAGTCAGCTAAAGTCATGGAGTTTAGGGCTTTCTTTTCCCCCTACAGACCATCATACTATTCCTTTTTATACAAAAAAATTGCTAACAAAAGCAAATTTCAAAATCTCAAGCATGAGTATTCATGGTAACCAAAGTTTAAACAGATCAGTAAACAAGAGAGACAATGACCTGATTTCCACCCATTATGAATAGAACCACGCCTCACCCACAATGATTTTGTGTCAGTGCCTGTGAGTGATGACAGAACTTTGTAGTTCAGTAAATGCAATGCACTCAGTATATCGGAAGTAGGGTGGAACATCACTTTAACAAAAGTCTCTACTTTTGTTAGTAGAGGTCCCTGGCAAGTAGTATTTAAAAGAAGTCAGCTGAGATCATGTTATGTACATTAAATACTGCAAATTAAATATAAACCTTTCGCCTAGTCAATGACATGGCCAGCCTCATTGTTCTCGTAATGATACCTTGGACAAATACTCCATAGCTTGACAAATAAAATTTTTTAAATTGCCTGAGGGCAGACATACATAACGCTCAGTCCTGTGAAGAGATAAACATAAGCAGCAATACAGCTTTGTTACTGGTGTTTCTGCTTACACTAATAAACACAGTAGTTCTCAGCTGAGCTATTTCTTGCTGATGAAAGTATTCCAGCTTCTTCAAAGTTGCTGTAGATCTCTCTGCAAAATACAGTGTTATTCCTTGGAGACATACTTTAATATTTCTATGTTATTTTCCTAAGATACTGCTCCTGAAATGACAATGTTTTTCTGAGATTCAGAGCTCTAGTGGTTTTTCAAGCTCACCTCCTGAATAAGATTCAGCCAGGCAGAGAAGAAAATCTTCAAATAGCTAGCATGATCAGTCATGGTGAAACAGCTCAATCTGAGGAGAAAATATTCCATTACACAACAATTTAGCAAAAGGGCATGCTCCGTACAAGTCTAAATTAGAGACCAATAGAATGAAAATACCACAGAGATGTGGATAACTCAATCCAAACTTTAACTGGCAAATGTTTGGTGGTCTTAGACGCATTGCAAATTATTCCCTCCCCCTTCCTTCTCTCTCTCGAGCAGCATCTTTTGGTTATAAAACACCAAATGAGCAATCATAGCAATTTTGGATGTCTTCAACCAGTTCTAGTATTGGGAAACTTTCCACTTGTGTATCTACATCAGCAAACTCACTATCAATACAACACACATGCATTCTGCTCCCTTTTCTTGTAAAAGGTAGACTGAGAGGGCTGTTTAACGGATTACTACATTTCAGCAACTACTTTACCATGAACAGGTTGATTCCTCCTCAACAAGCATTATAGGAAAACGCCACACTGAAATTCACAGCCAAAATGAGACACATCGCTGCAAGTGTCTGGCAAAACAACAATCCTTAAATTTTTTCGCATAAACTACTTAATCCTTTTTGTGCTGTGAACAGATGAGTGTTTGGGGGATAGGTTAGAATAAGAAACTGAAATTATATTATTAACAAGCAGATTAATAATTTTAATAGCCAGAAACCTAATAACAGCAAAGAAAAATGATAGCTATGAACAATGCTAATGTGAAATAACAAAATAAAAGGTGACAAATTGTCCTGAAGAACATATGTTAATCAAATTTGGCACATTCATAATTTTCAACAGGTAAAACAAAGGAAAACAGGAAAAAACATACTCTCCCAAGGCAGAAAGGCAAGTATTAAAAATATTCTCATCCAACCTGCATATGATTAAACATTGTTTTAGTATTTTTTCAGTATGAATAGAATTTCATAAATTGCCAAACAGCAGATACAAGTAAAAATCATGTTTTCCACCATGAAATAAGAAGGTATATGAGTGTAAGAACTCAACAGAAAAACTTAACGCTCTGCCACTTCCTTTAAAATAAAGATGGTGTACCTCTTTCTTGGACTTAATTTATGCTCATATCCATTCAGACCTTGCCCTTTTTGCCAAGTTTGACTAAACAATGATAAGTTGTACTACTGATACATACCAATGCATTTATATATTAAATTATTTAAAACATGCGCTATCTCACACATTACTGACAACCTTAAGGCAACTAAAAGCCTAATGAGCCCAGCCTTTTATGTAAGCTAATGGCTTAGACAGCTCTATATGTTATTTTGGGTCTTCTCAACCATATCTTTCTCTTTCATTAACGAAAGAAAAAGAGAAAAGAGAAAGGGGAAAAGAGCTGTAACTCTAGAACGTAGGGGAAGAGTCTCTGAAAGTCCACTATTTTAAATGCTAAGTAGAAATTACTAGCAACACAGGAAATGAATTAAATTTCTTTTTTCCAAAAACACTTCAGATTTCTAATTACACCTGATACTTCCAAAAGAATTTTATATTCGGTCAAGATGAGCAAATTTTCCTCCCTATTTCAATTAAACAATTTTAGCATTGCGTCTAACACGGATAGGTATAGGAAAGCGTCACTTACCAGAAGTGACCACAACGTGGTGCTATTTGAACAAAAATGGATTTTATTTTGCCCTGAAAAGGTTTGGGATGTGCTGAATAACTTTTTGTGTAATAACCTTTGGTTTAAAAAACATCCCACAAAAGAGCCAGGTTTCATCGGAATTGTTGCCAAAACTGGCCGATGACAACATGCAGCCCAGTTGTCCATACAAAAAACATTTTCTTTCAAGCTTTTTAAGTTGTTCAGCATTGAAAAGGCATAGGCATTAAGGCAGGTGATCCGAACTCAGACAGGCATGAGGAGATGACTCGCTGCTTTGGGCCCAGCAGCATCGCTGCCCTCCCAGCACATCCCTGCAGGCAGACAAGGGTCTCAGCCCCAAGGGAAAGCAGGCCTCCCGCTTTCAGAGCACCTGTCAGACTGGGCAAAAAACACAAGGGCATACAAATGGATTTTTAATTTTTTTTTAAATTGTCTTTACTCACCAAGGCCTTTCCCTGCTAGATCGTGATCTGGTGGGTACTCCTAACAGGGCACAAATTCGGGAGGCTTGCTCCCGTCAGCTAAGCCGACTGCCCAAGAAGGGGCAGTCGGCTTAGCTAAACTGGTTTTAACATTTATCGCATCTTTTTCCCCTCAGGATCCCCCGAAGACACATACACCACTGCCCGCCGCGCTCTGTCTCTCAGGTTTTGTCCCGCCCCATCCCGCACGCTCTCTCCCGCTCATTGGCGGGTTCTGCCTCTCTAGCGCCCAATAGCTAGCTAAAACGATCGCCATGGCGACGGTGAACGCCGCGCGGCCTAGGCGGCAGCCATGGCCGCCTACAGGCCTGGGGTGCTGATGGGCAACTGGAAGGAGGACGCGTGTTTGGAGGAGGTAGTGGTGGAGCCGGGCCCTTCTCTCCTCTCTGGCTCCCGGGGAGCCCTGCCTGCTTCTTACCTCACGATGTTTCCCCCTAATTCTTTAAATTTAGTTTAAACCTGAGATTGTGAGCGCTGGATAACATTTCTGCCCCCTCTCTCCTTTGCAAGCAGGACCGCTTGAGGGATTTTATGCATAAAAGAGAGCGAGGAGAACTTTTTATACAGAAAATAAACAAACTTCAAGATAATCTTTTAAAGAAGGTAATTTTTTTAAGAATGTCATGTCAATCATTTAGGACTCCACGTAGAATGGCGTAACTGCTATTAGTGTTCTTTATATGCATGAAGAATGCTATGGATTAGCACTTATATGCTAAAATACTTCTGATATAAGGTTCAGATAATTCTGTAAAAAATTATGTATATTTTAATTTAGATACAGCTGTCGGTATCTAAGGATGGATTTGTTCACTTCGGAGACACTGTGATGTTTTTGAACCCAGACAACAAACCCTCAGTGGAGAATTACCCTGGAAAGTGCAGAAGTCTGACTTTGGCAATTAATCTGGATGAAATGTCCATGTATTCGGCCGAACCATTGCAAGCCCCTTATGGAGTTAGCGCAGTCGAGAGTGTGGACCCTGTGGGTCGAAATACTTTTTGTATTTTAAGGTTTGGTACTTTATTCTGAATTGTTTTCAATTATTATGTTAGCTTTCAGTATCTTGTTTTGAGAAATGGGCAATGAAGTTTGCTAATATACAAATTAATTTGAGTAAGATTTATTTAAGAAGGAGTCTTTAACTTGGGTCATGCATTAGGTTTGATTCTGTTCCACATATTACTGTGAATAAACTCAAGGAAGTTTAAATCAGAATAGAACTGGTGTGAAAACAGAATCAAGTTCATGGTATCACTTGCTAAATGTTGCAGCTGTTTTTAACGCAGTCATATTTCAGCTGTAGAATACAAAACGTGTCCAAAGAGCACTTAGTATATTATTTGTTCTCCTGCAAATAAGCTCTCTGAAGCAGAAATTTGTCTCCATGCTTTTGCTATATGTGAAGCGGACAGTGTTTCTGTTGTCCTAAAAAAAAAAACCCCAACCCATATTCTCTCTCTCAAAGACATATTTAATTCCAGCTGTTTGCAGGAGAAGAAACAGAACAGCGTCCTGCTCAAAAGTGGAAGGCTCTGGCTGAGTGCATGTATTTAACAACAATAATAGTACATAAGAGTATGAACCAAGCCATATAATCCTGGTTGAGCAAAACACTTTGGGTTAAACCTAAGAAAGAATTTTGACACCAAGAGCATAATTTAGGCCTTCTAGAACTGCAACCAAAATATTTTTGCTTCGCTGCTGCTGATCTTAGAGTCATTGGCACGAATGCTGTCAAAGTCCTTCATTAACCAAGTACTAAATTAATTCATCAGCTATGTAAGTTTTTTTACTTAGAAAGTCTAGCACTTAATTTAGTGATTCTTTAATGTAAAATACAGAAATCATTCTGGAAATGGGGATATACCAGCATGTATGTTGATGTAATGAAACAAATTATTGAATATCAGTTACATATATTATTAGCAACACATGTTACGTTACAAACACACACTGTTCTTCTTTTAGCCTTGATATTTCAGATGTTTCTATTAAGTATATTTTAAAGGGGCCCTCACTGCTGAATTCCCATTGATTTTTAATTTGATGTTAATGCACACCCTGCATGTTAACGAATACATCATAAAAAGTAATCAGTACAGTCTGTTTCTATTCTGTTAAATATTTTAACCAGTAAGTCAAGTATGAAATGTCTTTTCAGTTAAGATATTTTACCTATTTTTAAAAGTAAACCTAATACAAAGTGTTGCCACAAGACCTAACTATAGACCAAAACAAAAAAAGAAAGAATAGTAAAGCTGATTATTTAAATATCTCCCTCTCCTTTTTACAATTTTAACAGTGTTGATGGAGGTGCAGTGGGTGAACCGATTAGATTTGGGCAAAACTTTGTTCTTGGGACAACAGGAGGGTTTTCTGACCGTATGGTAAGGCAATAAAGGTGCAAATGTCAGTAGTAGCATTTACTGATAGTATGCATTTAATTTTTTTCTGTGTGTGTGCGTATGTGTGTATATATATATAGAGAGAGAGAGCCGTACATTGGTTCAATATCTTACCTTTACAGAACAGAGTCAGAATCATATGTAGATCAAGATACTCAATAGTTACTTAGAAAGTTTATACAACTTGCCCGAGATCAGGTGTGCAGGCCAGGAGGCTGTCAGCCAGAATGCCTGGATAAGAGAGGTTTTAAAAAAGAAAAGAAAAAAGGAAATTAAAACTAGCTTGTGAATCATGAAAAAAATTCATCATTAGAGGGAGATTTTTTTATTTTACTTGTTCTTCAAATAAATCCAAAATGAGAAGATTTCATTTCTTGTGAAGATAAAGCTATAGTAGGTATGTGAAGTAACATACTGTTCTATCATTCTGAGGGAGCAGATTTCTATTAAACGTTAACATGGTTTCCCTATGCACGTTAGAAGCAAATAAGACATTACATGTTATATGTGTACTCAAAATAAATCACCACAACTTTGAAAAAATTTTCCCTCTCAACAACCAGTTTGGTGAGAGAGAATCTTTGTAATGTAAATTCAATTTTAAATTAGTATTCAACAGTCTGCGTATAGGATAGCTACTTAATGAGTTTATCAAGAATATAGAATCGATGTTATGGGTTTTGTATGTGTAGGTTTAGCTTCGCAGACTGATTTTTCAGGAGCCAAGAGAATTTTTTTCTGTGTTGAAAAATATATTTTAAAATTACATATCTTCTTTCCTTTCTATTTATACTGTCCTTAATATTTATTTTTATTTACAGTTATATCTAGCAAGCGACCATAAATCATTTATAAGATTTGCTAAAAAATCTTACCTTCAGCAAGTATTTTTGACAGATGAGCTTTCCTATTTGACTTGCTGGCAAGCAACCTTCTTGGATCCACAGCTGCGTCTGGAATACGAAGGATTTCCAGTTCCTGTAAGAAATTAAAACTGTAGAAAATATTATGAAGATTTAATTGAAAAAGTAAATGGAGTACTTAGAAAAAAGTTGTGTCCATTTTATTCACATATTTTGCTCATATAAGTTCTGACCTGTAATTTTAGGAAGCTGGAGAGGAAAGAAACAATATCTTTGACCAGGGAATCTGCATCTACAACTATTAGGTTCTGGTGTTCATTTTGAGGTTGACTTGCTCAGTTTTTCTCACCAGAATTTTACAAAGGTCGACATGATCATGTTGTGAGGATGCAGTACTTGGAATCTACTTTTCAGGACTTCTGAGCACTAAATTTCATTTCCAATATAGGAGCTGTGTTTAATTAAGAATTCCTGTACATTAAATTTAAAAAGTATTAAAAAACCCCACAAGGCATCTGAATAAGTGGATGCTTTTCCAAATGTGGTTTTTAACCTTTTGTAAATACATTAAGCAGATACAATATTTTCCTGTTCCACATAACTACTAGCCTTCTTGAAGTGCTGGTGTATAGAAAAATACCACAAATTAACTGGTTCTCTACAGCCTTGAACTGTGACTCATTTACATCAATCAGCTCACTAATAAACACAGCCAAAATTACGTAATTGTCAAAGGCAACTTTCATTATTCACAGTATTGGTAAATGGGAGTGATTAAAAATTAATTCTGTTATACATAAAAAATTGCAAATTGGTAAAATATAGAGGACCGTTTCTAGGCTGTGTCCCCAAACCATCTCTATCTTTCATATGGCAAATATAAATTGTAAGAGGAATTACTCTGATGGCACAGGCCACTGGAATGACTCTCTATTATTTGTTTGACTTTCTTTTTTAAACACACAAGGGATTAGAATGGACTGTATTGGACAGGAGAATGTGTCTGACGTGGGGGCTAAGCATTTGCCTGGTCTGAGCTGTTAAGACAGTTGTGTTGAGAACTGACAGGGTGTAAAATATCTCACTATCAATATACAACAGTCCCAGAATGATACAGAGCAATGTGGGCTTATACTAAGCAGTAAATAAAAGCATTTAATTTGAATAAGAATAGTTAAAATTAGTATAAAAAATGTCTGTCAAATGTCTTCCCTTGTTTTGTTTTTTTTTTCCAGGCAAACTCTAAAATGATTATTACTCATTGCCACACTAATCGGAGCTTAGCCGTTCCAAGGAACTTCTGGACAAGGTAAAAATAATTTATAATTGGCAGGGATGTGTATAATGATGTGCCAACATCAAGTATTACTGCAAGAAGCGAGATAGTTGCTTTAGGAATGCACTTAGAAAATGGAAAAGAACACAGAATGGACATTTCTTTCCCTTATTTTATTTCTGGGCTGTAATGTGTGCCACTGTGATGCTGCAGACAGTCAACTCAGTCTTATTTGGTTTTTTTTTCTTTTGAATTCATATCATATCATGCTTCTAGCCTTCTCTAGTTTCTTGGTGGTTCTCCCTTTGAATATCTTGAACAATTAGAGTTGTTTGTTTTTTGGTTTTTGTTTGGGTTTTTTTTAAGAAAAAAAATGAAATATTAAGAAGTGTAAGGAGTAAGAGAACTAAATAAAAACACACTGCATAAAACTATATATTGCTTATGTCCATATGAATCAATCTCTCTACAAATTGAAGTTAATCCAACAATTCTAGTTAATAAGCATGCATTAAATTGATGAAGCATTGTTAAGGAGTATGCCAATTGTTGCCCATTAAATTCTGAGCAAGATCTGACTGAGGATTTTTATGACCTTTTTGAGGATGAAACAAGGTCTGAAAGTTTGAGGCTGAAACAGTTACTAAGTAGCCAGGGTCTTCCTCAGTCAGAGAGAAGTGGTGATGAGAACCTAACCAGCTTGTACATACTGAGTTG
The DNA here is from genome assembly GCF_964289735.1 of Phaethon aethereus. NCBI lineage: Eukaryota > Metazoa > Chordata > Aves > Phaethontiformes > Phaethontidae > Phaethon > Phaethon aethereus. The sequence goes on from NC_138588.1 coordinate 9,921,649, forward strand.
GTGCCTTATACTGACGGGGGGCTGCTTTAGCTCTGAAGCTAGAAAGGTGGCATTCCCTTTGATTTCAAATTCCTAAATTATTCATAGGAAACGAAGTGGGCTATTGTGTTTCTTGTAAGGGTCTGCTATTTCAAAGTGCATGGTGATATTTCTGAATAAGCCAAGAGAAACATAAGAAAACCTTGAACAATTTACAGATAATGCAGATTTGCTGAATTTTTGTATATATTAATTCCCCCTGTCCATCCCATTGTCTTTGACTTTGCAGGTCTTATTTTGGAAAAGAATATGAAGTAATTTGTCACACTTATCTGAACTCCCATAAAGCTGAAGAAGATAAGAATTACTGGGTAATAGTTACAGGAAATCCCAGCAATGAGGGTGGTACAATGATTGATAGACCCAACCCTCACTCAGGTGGCATCAGAAAGAATGAGTTTCGTGAAGAGACATAGAATATAAAAATCCCAGGCTACAGCTGACAGAGGTTGATGAGATTCTGATTCTTAGCTTTTCTGTTCAGATTTTGGTTTTAGAGATTTTTTTTCTAAAAATGGAAATGAAAATCTACCATTAGTAATATTGCAAAACCTCATTAACTCATCAAGGTGGGCAAGACTAATAAAATTTGATGAACTATGCACAACATCAAAAATTCATGAATCAGGAAGGGTTCATTTTCCCATTTTCACAGTCACTGATGGCAAAAGACATCAGAATCCAGGAAATCCAATACATTTTCACTACATTACTGGCCTTCAGAGTGTATTTAACCAATTCTTCCAAACCCAAACCAGTGTCACACTTTTTGAAAGGATGAGTGTACAGTTTCCAGAACACTGAAAACCAAACTCATGCAAGCTATCATGGGATTCTTTGACATTTAAAGTTCAGCTGAAAGTAAGTTGGTTGTTGAGCTTGTTCCATGCTCTGTCTAGCACAATGTTGCCAATTATTAAAAAAATCACAAGCAAGTTATCTTTAAGATTTATGGAGGTTAATTAAAAAAGGTATAAATTAAGTTTTTTACCTTTGTCCATGTATTCTAAACATTTAAATGCCAAGTAATCAAGAACTTGAGCACAGTAATACAGACTAGAGACTTCCGACAGCCTTTTCTATGCATTGTCAAGTTCCATTTGCCTCCCAACCCTCAGAATTTTTCAATCCATAATAATTTCTACTAAGTTTGACAGCAAGATAAAATTGTCAAAGAAAATTAAGGCCCTACAAGTTTCATGAAAATAAATGCTGAAGTAGAAAAAGAATAAGAGACACTGTAAGTTTATCCAGTAAGAAAAAGAGTGTAGTCTACGTTCATACCTAATTAGACACCAGAGAATCCACATGAAAATAAGGGCCCAAGAATGGTAAAAATGTCAGCTGGAACTTACATTTTCTTAAACAACAAAATCAACCAAGCATGAGATGCAAAGGCATGGAAAACAGATATCATTACTTCATAGAGTTACCTGTCTTTATATGAAAGCTGAAACGGCACCACAGAGAATCTTCTTTATGTATGACATTCTATTACATCCATTTAGTAAAGCTACATGTATATGTATTCCATTTCTTACTGTACCACAAAAGCGGACTTTTTTTGCACAAAATGAGTGAATTGTCGAGTAAAATACTACATAGACCTCAATTCTCAAAAAGGATTCCAAAGATCTTCAATGTTCATAAAGGTCAAATAAAGATTTCTAAGTTTTACCAAAACAAAACCCCTAAACTTTCACAAAAGAGGGCACCAATCCAAACATGTTATATCTTCAAGCTCTGTCCCAGATAGAGTGTTTCAAACCCACTGGCAAGGCTTTAGAAGTTCTTGCCTTTATTCAATGTAAATTAAAACAGCAGACTGCAGAACAGGCTAACTAGCACTTGGCATACAGTGTCTCAGAGCAGGAGACCGATTACAATTCTGTGACATGTAGGTTTGCTTTGCGGGTGCATACCTCAAAGGACATTTTTTGAATCACACTCCTCATGTGCAAGCCTTTACAGGTCTGTTATAGATAGGGCATTCTAGAGGAAATTATCTTTAGGAACTTCTTCGTTCCATTTTTCTTTCACTTTCTATGTAAAGGTAGGAAACCTGATGTGTGGCAAATGATGCATGTTTTTATGGGGGCAATGTTAGTACTTACTCCAACTTACAGAGATTAAAATTCTGCACATTTTCACAATAGATTGACATAATTGTGCTTTGATTTGGTAGATATTAAACTAGAAAAACTTAGGCTGCGTGAGTGCACTGCAGTGTTTCTAAATTGACCGTTGTGTACATTTATTGGTATTGGGAATAGCTATTCAAAATCTGGCAAAGTCCCTTTCCTCTGGGTTAAATGTAAGAAACAAGAAGAGGCCTTAACCCAAAACCATTGCTGAAACAAAGCTTTGTGTGAACTCATGCAGGAATGAGAACTGTGTGGGCAGAGTGCCTTGGCTGACTAAAGTTATGGATAGGAGTGTTTGTGTGAGCGTGTGTGCATTTGTGTGGGAGAGAAGCAATGCAGGCTGTACAAAAACAAGGTTTGTACAGTCTTAGAGGAAAACCAAAGAGATAAACAGATACAGAAATGAGTACAGAAGTAGACAATGTTGGAGTTAGCTGCTGATTAAACGTGGCTTGGAGACTTTTGTGTGTGTTTCGATCAGTCTGTGCTCATGGGAAAGGACTTCCCGAGCTGTTGGAAAATAAACAGAATTGAATCAACAACTCTTGATTCCATTTTCAGTTTTTCTTCTTACCTAATACGTTTTAAAGACCACAGATTTGTGCATAGCTTCTTAAAGTATATAATGCATACTTATAATTCAGCTGATTTGTGATGTCAAATACAGACATTTATCTGATACCTAGTTGTTTTTTTTTTAAACCTGTTTTTACAGTTCTTAATATTGTCCACATGATGGCACCATATTTTTCTAAACAGCACAATTATTGCTACATATGTAAAACAACATGAAATGTTTAAATCCAAATGACTCCCTGATACAATGCCACGAAAGCTAACCAAGTTAAATCAGGCTTGAATTCTGGGCTAGGAGATGTCATTAACGTTTTATCATGTTTTTGGAAAATAAAGTTAAGAAACAAAGGTAAATAGAAGAATGTAGAACATTGTGTATTGCATACAATCAACTTCTTAATGCTAATTGGAACATTAAGTAATTTGTAACCAAAACATACTTAGAGAAAATTATCTTTAGGATCTTCTTCTTTTACTTTCTATGTAAAGTTATGAAACCTGATGTATGGCAACCAATGCAAGTTTTTATATGGGCAATGTTAGCACTTACTCCAAATTACAGATATTAAAATTCTGCACATTTTCACAACAGAATAACATCATTCTGCTTTGATTTTATACATACTAAACCAGAAAAACTCAGGCTGCGTGGAATGCACTACAGTGCTTCTAATTTGGCCATTGTAGACGTTTATTGATAAACACAGGATTTAGTATAAAGAATTATGGGATTGACTATTAGGGCAGAATCTGAACAATCTTGCAACCACCAATTAGAGACACAATATGGTGTAGTGTAGACCTGACTACTGTGTAACTAAGGGCAGGCACTGTATTTAGCTTGTGTGGGTATTGCATACCATGAAACATGGACAGCAATGCTTGCCTCATTTGCAAAGCACTTTGACATCTGACAAGGAAAAGCAAAATCAGTCATTAAGAAAGCTGTTAATGCTTCTTCCAAATTAGACCCAATATTGTAATGCTCTACAAAGTTCATTGTGGGAAGATAAAACTCACTTTGCTTCTATTCCAGCCAGCTTAAAAGCCCTTAGCATGAAGCTGATCCTGAGCTGTTAGTCCTTGCTGAGGGACAGGGTGCATTAGGTCAGATTTAGTGCTGTGCTAATATAGCTTTTCGTAGGTCTGTGGCACAGAGAGAGCTCACATCTGCACATTTCACTGTGCAGACATGTGTTAGCAGCACAATATTGACATAAAAGAAGAGGGACAGGGAATTCAAAGAGTCAGCAAAGAAAAGCATCCTCCATCTAGTTAACTCACACATTGGTAACACTGGAAAATGAAAATCCAGTTTTCACTTCCCTCTCTTTTGCATGCTTCCCCAACTCATATTTCACATCACATCACATCATTCTCCTCTGCTATGTCACCTAGCCCAAATTTACTGTTGTGCTGTGGTTATAGAGTGCTCTTCTAGCACCCAGCTCAAGTCCCTGTCCCCTCACCCTAATCAAATCAGTATCTTCAGAGGCTGCTTTTCTTTTTAGTCAGTCATGAAGTGTTGTTTTAGCTCAGCTTATCAGAGGCGGTGGCCATATGCAGGTGTAGGAACTGGATAAAACATCTGGGGGGAAAAAAAAAAAAGCACAGCAAACATTACAATAATAAATTCCACACAGCAGTGGAAGAAAATATTCAAGCACTGGAAAACTTGGTGGAGTTGGCAGGTAGGAGGGTGATTTTGATAACATCTGTGCCCACTATGCCTAAATTAATATTGCACACCTGTAGTAATTTGGAGGGGGGGGCAGAGAACATTCTTTTAAAACCATAGCTGTTGCTTTAGAAACACTCAAGGCTTTCTAATGCATGAAAACTAAACTAAGTGGGCCACAAAATAAAAATACAGATGTGAAACGCAAAATATGTTAAACACAAGTGGAAATTAGGAAATCTCTATATCATTTTGCCAGCTACACCTCTCTTCAAATTCTGTTTTGCTTTAGGCTTTGTCCCAGGTCTTGCCTTCATTCTCTGCCTGACCTGCCTTATTTCCTTGCCTGTATACAGTACAGAGAGGGGCAAGCCACAGTTTGCTAGCTCCCCTCTTCATGCTAGTTTGACTTCATCCTGGAAGCCATAAAAAGGAATCTAATCCTCAATACTGCATTCCCCTGGGTGAGAGGAGTGAAAAGACCTGTCACTTTGCTGGATGTGTGCTATTTCAGCAGGGATATGAGCGGCCATAATAATGTCAACTACATGATTTGCACGATAGGTTAACATTACTTATAATGAGAGGGACAACGTGCCATAAAGGCCAAGGGAGACCTGCCCGTTTTGGTTGGTTTGGTTTTGGTTGGTTTGGTTTTGGTTGGTTTTTGTCAACACTGTGTATAGAAGGTATCGTAGTGAAACAATTGACACTTTTTTTTCACTGGTGGGTTTGTACAAGGCAATGACTTTTATGCAAGAGAACAGAATCATCAGTACTGCACTAGAGAGCATTGCTACAACAGAGTCGCTTCAATTTTTCTCAAGAAGTTTCTATATTTTTTAGCAAGGAGCACTCAAATCACAGTAGAATAGGCACAAACATTAAAAATGCTTGATGACATTAATACCCACATTCTATGATGAAATTAATTCATACAGATGCATCTCTGCTGTATGTTTATATGAGAAACTCAGAGAGCTAATTTCCGAACATCTGTTAAACGCTGCTTCATACAGTACGTCAAAACAAAACTAAACAGACCATCCAGTTACAGGCCAGCTAGTATGTGTTCTATTCTATAATGCTGGTCTTGTTTTAATTACAGGCTCCTTGGGGCAGGGACCATATCTTCATGTTTTTTTCCAAATACGAGCAACTACAGCAGAGAAGTTCATCAAGTAATACCACAAAGCTGTTACTAAATGGTTGTAAGATGACAAGAAATTGAAGTAGACCTGGTGCAAATAACCAGAGATACATGCATATAAAACATACACATAAAACACCGTCATATAGTAAACTCTTAGTGTGGTGTATGAAGATGGAACTGCCCAAGTAATTCTGGCATCAGTAGGAGTTCCTAGAAGAGCCCAAAACCACAGCGCTGTCCCTGTAGGTCTGACAAACCCATAGAAGGGAATAAGAATTGTAGATGGCAGTATTTATTTTTATATGTATATTTAGTTATTTAATTATATGGCATGCTAGTTAAAAATACCTAACCAACTGTTAGTGTAAGTCACATTTGCAAAAGTGGCACCGGTCCTGAGAAATTGAAGAGCTGTTTCTGCAGCTTGTTCACGTTAAAACTGGTAGGAATCAGGTTGTAAATACCTTTGGAGATTTTAGTCCAACTAAGAAAATCACTTTCAAAAATTACATTTGGCTGTTTCTGAAAATGTTACCTGTAGAATTTACAAAAACATTAAATCCCTAAGCAAAATGAAAGCAAGAAACTAGGGAATAAGCAAAGCACTGAGTTAAAGTGTGAGTTATCTTTTCTTTATGGGCAAAACCTCCTAAAACTCCTAAAATGCTAATTAGCATGGATTATTATTATATGGTCTTTAAAAGATTAAACACAGCAGCTTGTGAAATCCACATCAGACAGCAATTTCTATCCTTCCTCCCTGGTTTTCTACTGCTCCTCTTGCTCGGGCTTTCTGCCTCTTCTATGTCCCGAAGAAACAACTAAGGAGTTGTTTGGGGAAAAGTTTAAGGTTCATCTACTTTTCCTGTCGTTTTGCTGACAATTTTGGCAGCATTAGTTTAGCCAGAACGCCCAAGATGTATTAGTCTTGCAAATAACCAGTGAATTTAACTGACCATGAAGAGAGGTATATTTTTCCATACAAATAAACATATATATGTATATACATATATATAGGAATAAAAATTAATTGGCACTATGTACACATATATAGACACTAGGTACTTTAATGCTGACATAGAAAAAACATGTAGTTCAGCATATGCAGGAGAACAATCTTTCCTCATCTAAAAATATTAATTGGTTTCTTCTGAAACTACGTGAACCAATTAGTTCTTTCAGTGTAATCTTAAGTGGTCAGGGACATATTCAGGTCTGATTATAAATGGCTCCAAGGCATCACATGGTAATCCTGAATAACACTCTAGCTACACTTGCTGCTTCACCATGCCCCTTTTTTCCTTATTTATCATCATTCCCCTTTCTGCTTGCTGCGCAACTGAGTCCTCAAATCCAGCTGACCTCAGGTTCTACTCAGTCTCACAGAGAAACTGAAAAGTTGCCTAGAGATGGGCCAACTTATGAGCCATGCTCTTTGTTCCTCCTCAGCCAGACAGTGTGATAATTCTTTCTAGAACATGTTGAGTAGAGGACCTAGATCACTTTACTGTGTGGTCTATAATTCATAATTACAATGAAAACAACTTTTAACCTTGGTGGCATAAGTTCTGTGATAAGGTCCTAATTTATTTTACTGTGTTTTCTGAATTTTCTGCCAAAAAGGCAATTGAAATTTGCTCTTCAAAACTTTCTTATTGAAACACCGGCTTTGGATCAAACCAAGAGTTCTGGCAGAAGTCACCATATTGTACAGAAATATTTATGACCAATAAAAAAACATTTTTAGACATTAAATTGAACAAATGTTAGTAATTTGATCAGGTTGCTGTGGTATTGGTAAAACATTTTTTGGGAGTCCCAAGCAGGCATAGTTGAATCCATCAGTGTTCAAACTCTTTAGCAGAATGGGCAACTTGAAAAGTAACTAAAGAGTGCCTCCCGCCTTCTTGTCTAGTGTGGGGAAGCCAACCAGGATAAAGGGGAAGGTCTGAGTATGAAACCACGAACCTTGCAGACTTAGTGCAGTTAAGTCTGGCCTAGCAAGTTCTCGAAGAAAGTGGTCAACTACGGTAAGCACTAAGACAAGCAACAGAGGAAGAGGCCGTCACCCCGTGATTAGGTGGTCACATAGCCGCATGGCATTACAAATTCGTGCTTATCCCTATTGTAAAGTGTGTTCTATTATAATAGATCATAATTACAAAAATGGGGGGTGGACTAATTTCTTCTGTACAAGGTAAAGTGATGCAGCTCGGGTGAGGGGCAGTAACTAACTCTGGCTTTTGTTTTTATGGCACCATTTTAGATCAATGATCGTAGCAGGTAGAGGGAAAGAGCAAAGAGACTACCCAGGCCAAAAATCCCCTATGTTTGAGCTTTGTATCCCCGTTCACTGTTTCAAAGAAAGACAAAACTCCTCCCATTTCCCTAGCTAATACAGATAACACTAATGATAATTCTGCACTTTGTCATACATGTATCATGTGCCTTTACATCCCTCATTTGGTGTATCTGTGCGTCAGCATCCTTCCCTGTTAAATGGGCATAACTCTTTCCCAAAGGAAGATATTAAGAAATATTCTGTTCTGATGTTTATTAGGTGCTCATAAGAACAACACAGAAATATTACAAAGAAAATGTTATCATTGTTCTTAAGTGTCTTGGCATTTTAAAATTTACCTGCATATATTTGGTCTCAAGTGGCACCATATTTCACAGGTTGAATTAATAAAGTTATTAATTTTTATTAAGTTATCAATTTATCCAGACAAAAAGTCTCTGGATCTATTCTCTTTTCCCCACATTCCTTTTTCAGACACAAATAACCATTTGTTTAAAAGGGATTCATGTAGCTATCTCAATAATTACAATGTATGATCTTTGATACAACATAGCTTAGTGTTCTCACTGCTTATTAAAAACTTTTATGCTTCCAGAAGTACTTGTAATTTCACATTTTCCTCTGTTCCCATGCTAATTCATATCTAAGTATATATCAACCGATTGTGTCATGTTAGGCTGTTACAGAATTTTGTCCTTAAACACTAACTGATTTTTAAACAGTATCACACTTTGGGACTAGTGAATGTTTTCTACTGAACACTAGGCTTTATACAGTATTCAGAAACACCAACACAAATTCCTGCTTCCTATGAAATGAGCTTAACAAGGATTTGGGGAGCAACCACTTGCACTATATGCTTAATGCGTGCAACCTTTTCATCTAAGCAATTATTTCTGAGAACAGAATGTTCATTCAGCACAGAAAGAATTGAGGCAAAGTCAATTTATACCACATATTTGGCCTGTTACACGACACAACAATTAGCTGTTTGGTTTTAGAAGTTAAGCGTTACATAAAAGCCAACAAGTGGTGAAGGTTGTTTGGTCAGCCCATGTAACCTATAGCAATTTTAGGGTTTCTGCAATACTCTGCAATGTTCGTATTGTAAAGAAAGTTGTTATCGGAATTGGTATAATCAAACACATTTGAAGCTATTCTAAGGAAGAGAACTTACTAACATGCTAGGGTAGGGCAGCGGTTTTTCCAAGTTAACAGTGTAATTAAGTGAGCACAATCCTCCTGTGTAACTGTCGTGAAGAGAGCATTCGTCACCTAGAGTTCCTGTGCCTGCAACATAACAGCGTTGTTGTCAAAGACAGGCTTCTTGAGGGTGGGACAATGAAGTTGAAACTGAACTGATAGGCAATGAAAGGAGTTCTTAATGAGTTCAGAAAGCACATCCATGAAAACGAAATCACAAAGAACACCACAAACTGAAGCTGTTCAAAATATATTTAAACCTGCAGAGCAACCTGTCCCTGGGGAGAATCCAATATGATATTAAGCTTCTGCAGGTGAACATAGGTTATTTTCCCCACAGAAATAAAAGATTATCATCGCTACAATTTAGTAGTCAAATATAGCCATAGTTCTATTTTTCAATAACAGTCTATGCAGTTTTCTCTTGATACTTTTCTCACTTGCTGATAAAAGTTAAAAATGCTCATTTGAAAGAGTGTTCTAGAGATCAAAAAAATACCTTTGCCACAGGTAAAAACAGATTGCCTCACATAGTTCCTGCTACTGCAAAAAGATCCTGGTATGATAAAGCCACTGATTATCGAATAAAAAGTATATTGGGTTTACATCTCAAAATTTATTAATCTATGTAATGTTTGCATGTTGAGTACAATCGGGGCAACATCTAATAATTAATTAGTTACAATTAATAGCTTCACTTAGGTAAAGAAAACAAACCATCAGTGAGGTGAATCTACTTTACCTGATTTTGCCAATTACTACATTACATCCTTCCAATCCAGAAGAACATTAATGCAAAACATGAATGGCTGGACAGGCTTTTGAAACAAGAACAAAACAGATACGTAGCTCCCAAAATTGGTTATGAGAGTATTAACTGTTGAAATGAGATTAGCCGCTATGCCCAAATAGTACATTGCTGCTGTGGTAAATGGCATAGAGCAGAATAAACATTTCAGGAAGTTCCAATTACCTTAATGATGAACTTTCATTTAACAATATTTCTGATTCAAATGCATCTGCCTTCACATCCCAGTCGTCTGGACTGTCTCATGAAGGTATGTACACAAACAGCAAAGAAATAACATCTCAACAATCTGCTGAAAGAAAATAAAACAAATTCTTTAGTCTCTATTCTAAATTCTTTAGGCACTGCATCCATCTTCAAGGCCGCATTCAAGGCCACAGTGAGGGTGGGTGGCCTGCGACTAGCTAGAGAAGAGAGTTGCATTTTCCAACCCCTCTCCTGTTCTCATTTCCCTTTGCTTGAGCAGCCTGAGACCAGCACCAGCTGTTCCCCCAGGGTCAAGGAAGCAGGGAGGGGAAGATGGAGAAGTGAGACTGGATGCACAAAAGAATGTTCTTGGGCTCAGTACTTAGGCTGAGAACACCTGAATTCAGCTGTTAGTGAATTAGTCCACGCTGCTCTTGGGAGACTGGGACTCCTTCGCATTGAGATTATGATTTTCTCTCGTTCCACCGTTCTGCTGCTCTAGGTAAATGCTACCTTTGCCTATTGCCACTCTGGCTGTACTTGTCCATGCAGAGTTTTAACAGACAATTGCCATTAAACTCTTTAATAAAGACATTAGAATAATGGATTAAAGTATAATTTTAGAGGTATAACCTAGCTGTACATTTTAAATGGCATAAGGTGTTAAAGGGTAAAGAATAGCTGAGGACTAAGAAAAATATTATGACTCAGAAAGTAGTGAAGACTGAATAAAAAAATACAAGTTAATTGTTATTTTCAGCTGGGAAGGATATTAACAAGGGGATATCCCAAGACTTACACTAAAACTGGGGTTGATTTAATAGATTTACTACTCATTTGGAAAACAAGTATGTAGGAGCAGAGACAGCGTAATTGTGAAATTATACATGATTGTTTCGAAAAGCCACAACTTTAGAAAAAAAACAACCACCAACACTAAAGGAAGGGACCAGACAAGATGGCAGCTGAAATTTAGTGTAGGTAAATGTGAGGCAATGTGTACTGAAAGGAACAATTTGAGCTATTCATATACACTGATGGTTTGCAAAATCACTCAGGAAAAACTTCTAGGCGTTACTGTGGACAGCTTAATGGAAACTTTTACTCAGTGCACAGTAGTGGTCAAAAAAGCAAACAAGATGTCAGGCTATATTAAAGATGGATTGGAGGATAATACTGGATATAATAACAATTCCATCAAATACCTCAGTAAAGTATTCTTCATTCAGAGATTAGTTTATTTTGTTTTCATTATCTGAAAAGAAATAGCAATCACCTGGAAAAGGGAATTAAAAGGGATTTAGGGGTATAGATAACTTCTATAAAGTGAAAGATTTTTAAAGGGTGTCAGAATCATGACATCCTTCCAATTAAGTTTTTTTTTTTTTCCTCTAAACAACTTCTCTGCTCCAGTTTGTAAACAAGAAGAGCGGGAGCCACTGACCTTTGTCCTATCTGCTGAGATGAACGGATGAAAAGTGGCATACAGACTGTGGATGAACTTCTTTCGAGCACGAGGCCTGAATGTCATTTCCCTGCTGCTCCAGAGAAAAAGGGAAAGGGTCAGTTCCTCACCAAATCTCTGCCCTGCTCCCCTCTGAGCCCAGTCTGCAGCACCCATCCAGCACCACATCTTAACCAGCTGATGCCTATACCCAAGACCTTCTAGTCAGTCATTACCCACTTCCTCAAATCCAGCCTAGCACCCTAACTTGAGACCTTTCCTCCTTTAATTCCTTCCTTTCCCTCATGCCCTACGCTTACATATCTGCGCTACCCTCTGCTGCTTCCACAGTCTCACACCCACTGCCCCACGGCTCCCCACATGGCTTTTTAGCCCCCTTTCCCCTCACAGCAAGCACATTTCACCAGCTTAGTTCCTTCAGTGTCTGCTGTCAGGATTATCAGCGCTGCTGGACATCCATTCATTTGCCTCCCCTGCAGTACCTACACAGCAGGTCACTCCCCCATGTTCTGCAGATCGCTGATAGAAGTGCACGATGCTGTTGACATTATCAATTACTATACACGGTAAACAAGAAAAACTAAAATCAGAGGTTAATTTACAGTAGAGGAAAAACCCGCACACACGTGCACACCACCCAGCTGAGGGCTATAGCATGCTTCGGTGCATATATTGCTTAGATATTAATTAAGGCAGGAGGTTTCTTGCCTAATTACTTGACATGCCAGGTTGAAAGCTGTCCTGTGGATGATGGACAATGATATACACCAACCTCTGTGGTTCCTAGAGTAAAGTGCTTGCTATAAAAAGCTGTCAGATTTGTAAATTTAACATCGTTTAGTCTGAGAATAAATGAGGAAAATAGGAAATGCATTTGTCCAGCAGTGGGAGGGTGTGGAGTGTTGTTTTCTGCTGAGCATTTTTATTTTTATTACCAAACCGTTGAAAGCCTAGAGATGTCACAAGGTCCTTTTGCTGTTCTGGGCTGTGAAACCAGGAGGGGAAAATATGAACTGATGCAGTTTTATATAACTTACAAATGTGTTTAGCATTTTCTGTGACAGTGAAGGAAGTCAGAAAATTTAACTGTTTCCTTTGTGAATTTTGTTTGTCTGGAAGTTTGCTCTGTTCCAGCAGAACTGGCAGTAGTTTTGTCCAGAGCAGGGGCAGGACATTTTCCCACATAAGCAGAATACATTCTAATTACCATAAAAAGGGGAAGAAAAAAGTAAAATTAAAATTATGCTCTAAAATGGCATTATTACCTCTCTAAGAGGAAGCATATGGAATAATAGCATGCATATAGGTCTGAGAGCCAGGAATAAATCAGTGCTAGTCTAGACATGCTGATTCCAGCTGTGGTCCTGAAACAGGCTGTTAGGGATAGAATTTGATTAAGTCTAATACCCATCTGGAGAGGACGATGAACGAGGGCAGAATAACACTGTCCCATCAGAGTTGTGCTAGAGGTACTTATATTATGGCTGGGACACAGGCAGGAGAACAAGGGTTGCCCGTTGTAATCCCCTCTTTCTGACAGTGACTGGATCCACAACCAGTATCAGAAATCAAGGTGGTACATCCTATGGAATAGTGTCTTATCGCATAGCCCTGTTCTCTCCTGTATAGAAAAAAGAGCAGAGGAAATCTCTTTGCTCAGTCCCATTTTCCACTTCTTAGTATGGAACTCACTCATGATTTCTCCAGTGCTTTCTCCACTGTGGCTATAACATTTAATTGACTGATATTTGTAAGTACCCAGAAAATGGAAAGCCTACATAGTATCTATTTAGGGTGAGTAATTACCTCACAAGAAGACATAAATAAATGTTGACCAATGATGTAATTTCAGAGAGCAAAGCACTAGCAGAGTATTACAAACCCTCACATAAATACCTCCTCCCTCCTCCTGCCTCCACTCATTTCCCCAAAACAATGAATGCCTCTCAAGTGGTCTGATATATCTTATTTTCACACAGCAAATGGATCCTAGTTTGTGTCTGTTTGCTTTAGCTTGATTTCTGCCATCCTCAGACAAAACTCTTCCCTCCACTACATAGACTTTATTCACCAAAGAAAAACGTCCCAAAGCCCTTGCAGACCTTATGAAAGGCGTTTTTACTCACTTGGGCTAAATGAGCACTGTGTGTTTTCTTTCTTCTTTTTTTTTTTTTTTTTTTTTTGGGGCGGGGGGGGAGTGTGGGGCGGTAAAAAGTAATAAATGAATCATTTCAACTTTGGGCAAGTTTAGGTGTTGTATTTGTACCATGCAACTACATAAACACAGAATGAGCCAGTTAACCAATGAATTGCAGGAATGAGAAGCAATGAGATGATCTAAAATGTTTTAACACATTTTCCATATATTAGTCCTTGGACTAGTTGTGTTTTGCTTTCTTACAACAGACACAAGTCAGTAAAAGTCCAAAAGGAAAGTCTGAGGTTTTACATTTCTGTTTGTGGTACAGGAAAAGGGTTACGATCTCAGTGGTTGATTCAGTGAAATAACATCTCTTTTATACACATCTGCCTAGCAAGTAGGGCGGTAGTTGGAAATACCCAATCTAAAGCATTAAAGATTTGCTGGCAAATAGCAAGGCATTTTCTGCAGAGGAAAAGTTGTTATATTGAGTAGTCACTTTGAATGCTTAGGAGTTACAGTCAAATATCCAAACACTGTGGAGTTACACTGCATTTATTATTTTGTCAAGTATTTAACACACTGGGAATTGACTCTGCTGTGTATTTCATATCCAAGAAGGCATGATAATAGTGGATTTAAATCAGAAGATACTTGGCAATGGTAAGTGATATTTTTATAGCAAATTATTTAAGCATCATACAGTCAGCTGTTTTTACATGTCAGTATGTATCATTTTCAACTGTTTTAATTTAAGAATTTAGAAGAGAAACGTAAGCAGATAAGAGGTAAAACCAGAGGTGTTTCATAAACTATGTTTTTCTCTATCTATTCACTGTCATTGCTGGTTTATTTTTAAATTATACGAGAAAATTGAAGTAAATTATTGTTGCTCAATTATCATCATTATGACGTAAACCAGAGATGCTCTACCTGGAAGTACCTTAATTTAGGATGCTTTTAGTTTGCTGTATAATATTTCTCCTGACACACATAAAAGCCAGAAGAGTGGACCAGAGCCTTTTGTGAGTTTGTAGCTTTCTTCAGTTTTGAAGGCCTCTCTAAACCTGCGATATTATAAGAGGCAGAAAAGAAACAAAGTCACAAATCAAATGATTCATTACTCAAAAACATTTTAAATCTACAGAATCTCTCTCACTGGCAATTAATCCTCATAAATAAGAGAAATGAATTAATTTCAAAACCAGATAAAAAGGAGAGAATATAGGATTTTTTTTTTTTTTTAGCTTTTACTAAGTCCCTTTTTTTCCAGAATTATTTCTAACTTTTCTACTCATTTCAACTCTGCTATGTAACTGCAGGCTATATTCTTTAAATATGTTATTTTTCCTTAAAGCAGCAATGCAGAAAAATGCATTTCTCCATGAGAGCTGCATCGGGGTAGTATCTAATCCTCTGAAAACGCATACACATTTCCAAATGATTTTAAAATTAAACATTAATATGATTATCTACTAGTTTCAGAGTGTAGTTCCAAGCAAGACATCCAAATGCACTATTTACTTGAATCTTTGTATGAACTAGCCTATACAGGAAATCAGTAAATTGCTCCGGAGTCTCAGCCTCAAAGGGGATACGTATTTGTTTAGTCATATACTATAAATAACATCTGTAGACTTGAAAACTTGCCAGCATTATTAATGCAGTGTTCACTTAATAGTACCCTTTATTATGAGCCTCATTAGTAACTGATTCATACAGTATGAGCCTACAGAAAAAACATAGGCTAGTATAGCACACACGTGTTGATGCTATATCATCCATACTGCCAGCGTAACCTCATTTGTTGTGGAGCTGGTACGCTCTGAGCGCGCCGCTCCTGGCGAGCGGCCCTCGGGAGGCGCAGGCAGCGCAGCGGCTTCCGGAGCACCCCTCGCTGCTCCTCTGCGGGGGGGCTGCTCTCCGGGGGCAGGTGGGGCCAAAGCACTCCCCTCGTCCCCCACCGCACCAGCCCGTGGCTGTGAAGAGATGACATAAAGCTGCGGGGCTGTCAACTTGCTTCAATTTATGCTGGAGGACTGACCCAACAGACGATGGCCTCTTCATCCCTTTCACAGCTCTTTGCTATTGGAGAGCACCAGTGATGTGATCGGCTGCTTTTATTTGCCCAGTGCTGTTATAATATTTATGCTGTCTATATTACAGTATGACACACAAAATAACCTTCATGCTTTATCACATAGAATAAACTTCGTATGCAATAGATTCTGCATAATACAAAATGAGTTGGTGTAGCATATCATTACTTGACACCAGCAAATTCTTACTGTTTTCTGAGAGTGGTTGTTAATCGTTTTGTTCTTTGTCCCATTAAAAGAATCACAGAATCACTAAGGTTGGAAAGGACCTTTAAGATCATCAAGTCCAACCATTAATCCAGCACCACCATGTCCCCTAAACCATGTCCTGAAGCGCCACATCCACACGTTTTTTGAACACTTCCAGAGATGGCGACTCCACCACCTCCCTGGGCAGCCTGTTCCAATGCCTGACCCCCCTCTCAGTGAAGAAATTTTTCCTAATATCCAATCTAAACCTCCCCTGGCGCAACTTGAGGCCATAATACCACTTAATTATCTTATAGTACTTTTTATAGTACTTCTCGTCAGAGAAATCCTCACACATCCAAGACAGCCACAACCCATTTTCTTTGATGAGGACAAGGATTCAGAAGTGAGGGAAAATAAACCTATCTAAGGTCAAAACAGCAGGTCACCATCAGAGTGGGAAAGACATCTCCATACTCAACAGAGTGTTCTGTGAAAAAATGAGCTGGGGCAGGTTGTTACTGCTTTATAGCGAGTGGTGTGTATTAGATGTGGTTGGTATGGTTCGGTTATAGTAGTCTACGCCATTGCCCAAGGTTAATTCTGAGCCTAAACTGATACTTATCTTAATATTTTTCCTCTACGCATTCTATGCATTTAAGCTTCTTTGTTTTAGCCAGAAATAGGAAAAAACCCAACTTTAAAACTCCTGTTCTTGTATGCAACCCCCAAAGTTCTGGATATTCTTACCTCTTGAATGTTTGTGTCAAGTCTTTTAAGATTCACTCCATGAATTAAAAGACAAACTTTATAATCAGTTTAAAAGATGTTGAAGAAAAATGAAAGAATGAAAATGGAAATCCTGGGTTATGTTGGTGGTTGTATGGTTGTCTTGGAACACAATTTTGGGCAATTCCTTGGGATTTAAATTCCAGAAGAGGATGTTTCTTTTGGGAAATCCAAAGTGATATAGTATTAATTCTTCCAGATAGATGCTTAGATATACTCTGGATCAAAAACAAGGATACATGAGGAAAGGACACTGGAAAATTTGACCTCCCTGAGCATATCTCTGCTCCAGTGTCCAGGTCATTCAGTGGCTGCCCTCAGGACCAAGCCTGCTGTAGTACATGGCATTGCATGAGCCTCAACGTGCTGCTTTGCACATTCACAGACATACCGGCTTTTTGCGCGTATCCGGACAGCCTTTCCAGATAAGTCTATTCACAAGACAGCCGTGTGGTCAGGAGGCAGACAATCTGTCACACAATCCAATCGTATAGCTGCTCTTGTCCCCTCCATCAGGCTGCAAAATAAATACAGTACCTATGATCTGAGTTATACCAATTTCTTATGGATTAAGGTATCCCTTCCACTTCCTCATGCTACGGAGCTTAACTACTTACTATCTGGTAGTCTTGGACTACAGACACTGTGAACCTAACAGTTATTTTTCCGGTGTTTAAACTGAGGTCATCACAAAAACTGCAGAGGGATCAAATATTAGGTCATGCAATAAAGTTCCATGACACCTCCCACCTCATGGTCCCCCTTACTGATCGTCACAAAATTAATGCTGGGGAAGTCGTCATGGGCCTTTACTGTGCCACAACAGTAACAGTCAAGTTCTTTTGGACAAATACAGAAATAAAAGCAAATGAGCATCTGGAGTAGCAATATTTAAAAGAAATGGTAACTAGATCATTACACTGTTATCTGAAGATACAGCATGTTTTCAAGATTGGTGGAATAATGTCTTTACGTTCAGATTTAGTACTTATTTTAAAATATACGCTTTATCTGGAGCAGATGTTATTGCAATCAGTACAGGAATTGCAGGTTAAATTTTTCTTCTGGGTTTAAAAGCTGATTCTGTAGGAAAAACGAAATCCAAGATCAGGAATCCTCAGCTGAGATCTCTCGGTCACTGGCTCCAAGCTATGTAACATTAGATACTGCTCTGAAGATGTAGGCTGATTTCAAAACGTGGAAGAGAAGTCATCTCCCAAAGACATTAGATCCCAGACTGTTTAGGATCCTACAGCTGACTCCAGCGCTGTCTATCACACCTGTGAGCAGGGTGTCATCAGATCTCATGAAGCACCACAAGCATTGCATTTTATGTCCTACCAGGGAGCTATTTATGTGACAGATTATACTGTTTCATCCATGAGAAACCTGTAAAATAATCTAGTCTCATCTTGCTGTCAACAATAACGCTCGTAACATGTGGTGTGCATTATGACTAAAGTTAGTGTTAAAAGCTACAGTATTGCAGAAGTTAAGAGCAAGAGAGCTGCCATTGGAGCTTTATACTGTTATCTTCAACACCACAAAAAAACCCATCTGCTCAGCTTCATTCTGATTGTCACAGCCTTAGAGATAAAGTAAAGCAGCAGAAATGTGAAGGGTCCTCAAGACTTCTTTAATGCAGTGTTAAGCAGCAGCCTGTATTAAGTAGCTTTGCCTCTGCCAGGCACCAGGAATGACAAATACAGAGAAGTAGCTAATCCTAAAGCCTTGCAGTTGAAATGACAACAGTACTTATAAACGTGGTAAAGTCATCTTACAGAGGCATAGATATCCAAGAGAAGAGATTGTGTAATCCCTCATCAATCACTGACAATGCTAATTAAAGCAAACAAACAAAAAACCCTCCCAAACCAAAAAACTCCTTAACAACCCCTCCTAAAAAAACCAACAAAACAACCCCCCAAACGGACAAACCCAACAACCAAGACAGTACCGTGCATGCTATCTGTGAAATGCTAAAGGATAACAAGCCTGTGACTTCAGCGAGACTGAGATCACACTGCTGTAGAAAGTGGTGCCCAAGTCAGAGTGTAAAATATAGAGCAAATTCTGCCACTGGTACTCAGACAGACTAAATATATTCACCTTTTCAGTACTTCCATTCATTCATATCTGGCTGTTCAAGGAGTAAAGGAGAAGGTAGTAGCAACGTATATGACAGAATCCAACACAGACTCACAATAAAATGTAAAACCAGACAGGTCTAAATACTCCTTTTATACTGAACTCAGAAAAAATATAGAGGAAATTTCAAACGATTTTTGTATGTGGAGTAAGTTAATTTTTCTTTTACTCTTTACTTTTTTTCCTGATAAATCATAGTTTTGGCAATTGATAATTCTCCTTTCATTCAACCTAAAGGGCCCCTTATGTCAGCCTACAGTTCAGGGGAATATAAATCAAAAGGAATGCAAAGTCAGGTGAAAAAAGAACATTATGTGACTGGAAATGTGGAAAGAAAAGGTAAAGTCATAACTTTTTAAAATATTTTTTTTTAAACTAGAATGACACCATACAGGGGAGCTCACATAATGTTTTTACTACTCTGGTGCTGCAGTAAGGTATAAACTGTGTATTGGCCAATGGCTTTGAAAAAATTGATAGACCTTTTCTGCAATACCAGATATTTAGCAACTTCATAGCTCACACAAATATTCTGTAGCATTTCTCCAAGCCCAACATAATAACATAAAACATAGTCTATATACCCAGTACAAAAATAATAAAATATCAAACAAAACCCACAACACTTTGTTAAAAGGATACCATTCTTGCTATGCCTCAAATACCACACCATGGCTACAGTCAATGCTCTTTACACTGATAGTGCTGTAATTTTTCAATCACACACTCTTAAGACAATACTTACATAAATCACATGGGCTACTCTTTCTGTAAACAAAGCATGGTATGTACACAGTAATATATTCTTCATAGAGTTCTAGGATATGTTCTAACAATGGGACAAAAATACTTTTTGATGCATGTACACTTAGTATTAGACCCTCTTCCCTGGTACTATATAAGCAATATTTCACAGTTTATCTCTAAGGTACTGCGACAAGTAAGGACACCAGAATAATGTTAGCAATCATGCGGAGTGTTGAGTGCGTGTCATGCAACACAAGCATATTTGGTAAGACAAGGTCTAGGAACTTTTATTAACTCACAGAAAGGCAAATCGCTGGAAAACAGTCTAGAAGGCTGCAGAGCTGGATACCATTATGAAAGAATCAGGTAATAAAGTTCAAAAAAGGAAGTGGATTTTTGAAAAAAGATCTGAAGAAAAAGGAGGAGATCTAAACATATGAAAGCAGCATGAAGTTGAGAGAAAGGAGAAGCAGAAGATGAAAAGATAAAAGTATGTACAAGATCGAGGATGACATCAGTACGGAGATCAATGAGAAAAGGATTCTACAGAGACTTGAAGATCAGGATATTTTTCCTAGTACAAGAACTGAACAAATCTTAGAGGCAGTGAGTTTAAAACAATTACAAGGAAGTACATTTTTATGTAACACATGAAACTCATTGCCTCTGGATACTCTTGAAATCAAAAGCTTAATGGAAGCCAGAAATGGATAAATTACAGTTACATTACACAGGATTCATTTCATCTGTGGAAGAAAAAAAAAGTCTTTGTGCTTCCTGGCAAAGTTAGGTATTAAGTGACGAAAGGAATTAGAAAGAGATTTACCTAATTTGACATAATGTAATACTTATCCATTACGGGGCAGCTGTAGCTTCTGCTAAAACAAGACTATCCAATCATAATGTAAAAAGCTTCAGCAAATTTGGAATACATACAAAACCTCAGGATGCCAGCCTACTCTTACCAATAAGGCACTCGGAAGAAACACTTCCTGAAAACAAGCTCTCTCCTGATTTTTTTTTTTTTTCTTTTTACAAGGTAATCCCTTTGAAGCGATTGCTATTAGCCATTGCTGGAGAAGGATACTGGATTAATGGTGCTTACAGGGTGACGCAACATGCCATGTTGCTATGTTTTGATGGATGGAAGGGCAGAGTGAAAGTTGCGAAACCCGAGACAGAGATGACTAATCCAGTCCTGGCTTAGCAGCAATGAGGGAATGGATTGTCCTCTGCAACATAGCTGTTGTCTGGGGTATGGGAAAATGTGAAAATTGTCACTGTGTTTAAGGCAACAGTAATTCATCAATTTGCTGAGCAACATAAGGACAGGATGAAAACTAGAACACTCCAAACTAATGGCGTTTTTTCCTATTCACACAAGCAGTATTTGGAGTTGGGTGGAGATCAGGACTGAAGCTAAGCTCCATCATTACTTAGATTTGCTTTGCCCAGTACTAATGTTCCGTTTAAATTTATATGCTCCTTTTCGGAAAAGGTTATCACCAGTAGCAACAGGCAAAATATTTAGTACTAAATAGTCTGCATATTTGTCCTCTAGAATCCAAACCTTAGATATGGAAAATAATTTGGGGAAAAGAGGGATCAGCTCCTGTATCTGCTATGGTTCCAGACACATCCTGATTTTAGTCAGACACAAGAGCACAACTGTCATAAAAAATAAATTCAATGGCTCCTCTATTTCCTTTTCCCACCTCCAATAGACACTAACTCCAGAGGTCAGAAAAGTTCACCCATTTTAAGGTAACTAGAACCCTATCCCAGGGCAGAATTACCACTACCTATGAATGGCACTGTCTGACTTCTATTCTGAAGCAAGAGTTGCTGCCCCTTCTGCATGCTATTCCCTTTAACTGCAGATATTATTTTCATCAACTCACCTGTTGGGGTGACATCTCTGTCCCACTGAAATCAAAGGCAAAACCGTTAACTTCAAAGTGCTCATGATTTCTGCTATCTTCTGTTCCATACATTAATTATGCTTTAGGTTTCAAGTATTTCCTTTTATATGTCTGAACTCTCTTCATTTTACAGTATTCTTCTTCTCCTGTCCCTCACATGAGAAGGCAGTAAATAAACCCAGCTGATTTTCCTTAGAGTACCTGTTATCTCGTAAGCCTTTACCAATGCAGCTCCTGTCTGCAAAGGAGAGTTCTCATAATTTCAATCTTTTAACACAGAATTCCAGCCTCTGATCAGTGTTTGTTGCCCTTTTCCTGGTACAATACCTTTGAGCTAAGTAATGAAGATTGACCACAGTATCCAATATCAAAGCATACCATTAATGCAACATGGCAGGCACAGAAGTTCTCTCCCTCTCTCCTTTTCCTTATGGTTTTCAAAAAACGTGCTTTTCTGTTCACCACTGAGCACTGAACAATTACTCTACAGAGAAGATGGAAAAAACTGCAAAAGGTTAGAGTGAAAGAACATGAAAAAATGGCCCCTCCTTGTGATATTTATGTTTCTGCTGCTGGCCCTGGCAGAAGTCCAGATTCTGAATGAACAAAACTCCCGGTGGTTTAGGGACTACAGTACTCAGCCCATAGTCAGGAAATGCAATGGCATGTGACAAGGGGAAGAAATAAAAAAGCTTTCCAATGCTTTCAGCTCAATCGTTTGTATCAAAACTCAGGGGCTGTAGAGATTTTGCGTGAATGAGTTATCTACTGCTAAACAAAAACACGTGTGTGTTACAGCGTAAGACAGTTAAGTGGTAAACAGTACGTGGCTTTGCTTCCCTGCTAATATTTCTTTTTTACAGTACTAGCACCATAAAATCCCATTTTATGTACAAGGCCACTTGTCCTCTCTATTCAAATACAGTGAGGAACTGTTTCCAAAAACACAAAATTAGCTCCCTATTTCTCCTCCTTTCCGGGAAAGCTACTTGATAACTGTTGTTCACGACTCAATGTCAAATCATGGTTCTTCTACAAGATTATAATTTAAGAGAGTTGGGTAATGTTCCATGTTTATTGTCATCCAATGATCCAGGTTAAAACCATTTCCTTCACAACAGTTTTCCTTCGGGCAACTAATATCCTGAAAACTTAATTGTTGGGAAAATAATGTCAAATTATTTTCTTTTTGTAAACACTTAAAATATGAATTAGCCACAATTGTATTATTGGGAACAGAGGGCTTTGAGGCTCCTATAGACACTGTACAGAGCAGAGATTTCATCTACACTTTTTCTCCCAGTACGTACATTGTTGTCATGGGGCAGATGCTTGTCTTCACAGTCCGTGTTTTATCTGGAAGCCACAGGACCACTAAACATGAGGCCATATCAGTGCAATATTTTAAACCTATTTTATAATTTCTCTCTCTTTTGCGAGTTTAGTGACAGACCAGTAAAACCAGGACCTTCAAGCCACAGAACACAGAAGGCAGCAGGTGTCTAAGCACTCTTTTGTTGACCATTTCCATGACCAGATAGGGCCAGCTGTAAAATTCAGGTTGCTGTTTACATTTTCCTGAAAAGTATAGGATTTATAGTTTGTGAGAACATACCAAATAGGCCTCACTATTTCAATAAACTAATATTAACTGTTTCAGAGACAATTCTTTCTGTTATGGATTTTTTTTTTAATTACAAACTCCTTATGTATCTTATTATACAAATTCATCAAGAGAAAGTAGGTTTCTGCAGCAAGATTTTTATTTGTCAGTGTGAGCAGAACTGAGGATCAACAGATGGGGACTGACACACTGATCTGTGTGATCGATGAAAAACACCTAAGTGTCCCTAGGGATGCGGCAGAAAGGTGACTGCCGGCTTCCACAATTGATGGTAGATGCAACTCAAGCAGCGTTTCGTGGGGGGAGTTGCCACAATAGTAGAATAGACTGTGAACCACTTACTTGTCAGAAAATGAAAGGTGTAACTGAGGCAATTTGCAGTCCAAGGCACAGTTGTTCTTTATGAGAAAAGGCAACAATTTTCTGAGTCCTTGATCAGGTTGGATCACAAAATTGTGGTCTAACCCACAGAGGAGAGGTTAAAGGGCCCATGCCACTTCATGGTGTACCATGCAAGGGTTTAGCGTTCAAAAGCAGCTCCTATTATGTTTTGCTTCTGGAGCAGAAGTGGCCTATGAAATTCTTACTACCTTAATGTTTAAAATGTCTGCTAAAAATTATGAGAAACATGCTTGCCATCTTGGCCTCCAGCAGGAAATCCTGCACTTGATTAGCACAGATTCTGGCTGGCCCCCCTCACCTCCCCCAAGTAGGTTTAACACGCCTGAACCCCATCAATCCTAGGACCAGAGAGCGATGGGTAAAAACAAATGACACAAACTCCTTAAATGGCCTTGCCTTCCCCGGGTAGCTGGGAGCCTGCTGGAAACAGTTTCCCCAATGCTTCATCCCATTGCTTTTGTTTATCTATCCTTGCTGACATTTTCTTCAATTAGGAAACAATAGCTCTGTTCCAATGTACTGAGCAGAATTACTGAAACTGAGTCACGTGACACCATGAGAGTGTGTTTTCAATTATTCACTCTGTCTTTTTTTGCCAGGCCTATGAAGAGGAACAGCCTTCTGCAGGAGTCAGGTTTGTCTGCCTTGCTGTTCTAAGTTCCTCCTTTTGATTTTTTATTTTGCAATTAAGGATTTATAAATTTAAAAAAAAAATTTTAACAGTAAATTCAACTCTCCAAGAATTTCTTACTCTGTATTAGAGAACTTCCAAATCTCTAACTCTTCCTACTGCCTGGAAATCCTAGACATCTGCAATAGCTCAGTGCTAATAGTACTGCTCAGTAATGAATCTGACAGAGATCACAAGGTCTAGATTAAAATTGGATGCAAGATATCGCGCTGTTAGCACTTGGTAATCTAAAACTCATCTTGTTCTTGCTAGTAAAGAAAAGTTCTATCTTTCCTACTGTCCGGTTAACAGCAGAGCATTCACATTCAATCTGGGAGCTACACCAAATTATTTGCATCTTGTAAATGCTTGGTTTAATATCCAACCAAAAATTTGAACCAAATGGGCACAGCTCAAATCATGTATTTTGTTTGCAGAAGACAGACCAAGTTAGGGCTTTTTAGACTTAAAGCTGGAAAAACAAACTTGGGGGGGGGGGGGAAAAGCAGCAGAGAAAGAACATTTGGTTTGCATTACAAACCACAGACAACTTCCATCAGGCATGCTGGAGGTATAAGAATGGCAAGAGAAAATGACAAGCAGTGAGTGCACTGGAGGAAAAGATGAATGGTTTGGAGAATTGACTTTGAAGTAATTGTCCATGCCACCAATACCTTGAATTAAATTTGGTGGAAGATAGCAATGAATCACTAAGCTTCTCTAGCACTTGTGATATTGTTTTCTATGTACAATAATATTTCTGGATTTTTTATTGGAAAACTTATAGACTATGTTTTTGGTACCTCCTATATTTCTGTCACTTATGCAACCCTGAATCAGCAGCTCTGGAAAGGATGTTGCCTTAGTTAAGATGGGCTGTGATCTAATACTTAGAGCAAGTACTTAACTGGAAGTCTTCAGGTCTACGGGGTTTATTTTCACCTCAGCCCGCTGGCTTGCTTTGAGATACTAGGTAAGTCATTCAGAGTTAAACTTGGTCTTTGAGCCGATGGAGCTCAGATGGGGGTGGGGGTGGAGGAAATAGCTGATGCAGCAGGGCCAGAGACATGTTCCCTCTGCATAAAGTAAAATTCCTCAGGAGCATTGCAGGGAGGGTGGGATGGCAGAATGCACTTAAAACAATGTTTCCTTCACTGTTTCAACAGGTGCTTCTGTGTATTCTCTGCATCCCAGATGCGTATCACAGTCAGAGAGGCACCTCTTGGAGCATTTAGCACTGATGGCAGTACTGCCTCTTATGCTCAGCAGCTTCAGGCACAGGGAGAAAGGGCTCCTGCACCTCTCCGTCCTTCGTTCTAGCAAGCTGGTCTCCGGAGAGCTGTATTTTCACCATTAAGCTATCAAGTCCTCTGCTTATCCATGTGCTTAATAGCTCTTTTTTAATTCTTTCTCTTTGGGGAAGTAAGAGTGCAGTTAATGTTTGTACAACATTGAAATCCTTGAATGACAAGTGCTATTTTATTTTCCCCCCTAGGCAAGATTGTTTAGGTTTGAGTGTGTAACTTGGGCTCATTTCTGACCTTCTTATTGCTAGTGTCTAATAGCGGCTGCCAGAATTGCAGAAGGAGCAACAATCCCTGCTGCAGACTTTCAAGTGATGTGCATTCCATATACCTTCATCAAGTTAGCCCTGTTGCTTCCTACCCAGGTGCGGAGGGGAGGCACTTGCAGAAGTTCCCCTCATCCTAGCCATCCTATTGTTTTTTCAACTCTGTATTCTGGTCTAGTGTGCCAGACTGCATTTTTACCTACTTTCAGGTGTACAGAAAAAGCAACATCAAGATTTACAAGATTAATTTCCTAATACACTGGGAATGCTAACAGTGATTCCCCAACTCAAAACTTGCAATTAGGTACATATGTATTATGGTAGACTAAAGCTTTAGGGTTAACAAAACACTAAGAATTGTCTTTTCAAAAATAAACAAACAAATTCTCCAAACCTTGAAAGTCTTCATGTATTAGTAGGGATAAGAGTCAGCTTTTAACTAATGCAATCAACAAAAAAAGCATACAAAAATTGCAAACTTGTGATGCTGAATTACACCAATAACTACATATTTTAGTTCTCAAAATTATTGTTCTAATATAATTCATATCACTTTTCATCTCTTACTTAAAAATCAATTACTGCACAGAGGTTCTGAAAAGTAGTTTCTTTCAATAGCGCAGGAAGGGAGATTAATCCTGGAGAAATAAGACCCCATATCAACCACAAAGTTGAGGTGTTAAACTGCTTTGATGTCATACCTTTCCCCATCCCCTCTGGCTTCTGTATCCTTACACATAGGTTTAGATGTCCTTTTATTCAGCATGTGCTCTCCTGCTCATAACAGAAAAGGAGCGTGTCTGTGCTGTTGGGCAGTCCCCCATCCACACCGGTTGCAAATCTTGTTATTCGTAAGAAGAGAGGCTACTCTGGGGGTGGGGGAGAGAAGTAGAACATTCTGTGTACTGAAGGGAACAGAGAATATGATAGTTCAGTTTGACCCTTAAAGCTTCCCTTATGCCAGCGTGGGGGAGGCTGGGATCCCAGTAACCTCAGTATCCTGTGGGGTGAGACTCTCCCAGAGGAGTGGAGAGGATCCCAAAGACAGACAGGAGAGGGGCAGAAAACACACCAGCATTGTGGAACTGGAGATGTTCTCTGGATACTTTCAAACTTAAACTTTGCCCTGGAGTAGTGTCCTGAAATCTGATGAGTTCCAGTACTCAGGGCATGAGTTTCTGAGGTGTTAGGCATTTTGTTTTGCAAAAGAGACATCAGGGAGCAGAGCAATATTAGGACTGGTATGATGGGAAATAAGTTATTAGGGAAGGCTGTAGGAGCATTACTTATCAAAATGCCAGAAAGGACTGCACAAATAAACAACCTTCTCCCTGAGAGATGAAGGGACCTCTTTTCTGCTCCTGAAAAATCTATGTGCAAATTTTTTTTTTTTTTTACAAATCCAAATTCAAATTCACGCTGAATCGTGTATTTCTCCAGCAATGCCATATAGCTCATTTAGACGGGTACTCAATGGCATAGTGTTTATCATCTGGTTTTGTTTTTCCTGGTTACTTTGGCGGGGGGGGTGTGTGTGTGGGGGGGGGGGGAGCACCGAAACAGAAGAAAAATCCTGTAGATTCATTATAAGCCTGGCTTGGATTTATTATATGAATCTGGCTTGGTCAGCACTTGCAAGCCTGTTTTTATTGTTGTGGCTGTAAGAAGCCTTTAGAAAATCTGATGCCTTCTATTTCTATATCACCAGTGGCATTTCAGGTACAAAGCGTATACATACCTACCTAATTCTGCACAGAAGCAGGGGAAAAAAACAAACAAGTAAACACAACCCAGTTTAAAGCACAATGTACAACATTTTTCTCTCAATAGTATACTTGAGAAGTGCTTTTCAAATTACATTGGTTTTCAGTTTTCTGTATAACACCTATAGCATCTTTGATATGCAAATCCTTCAGTTTCAATAGATATTTTCTCTGGAATGGCAGCATACAGTATCAGTTAGGTACTGTGAAAAGATAGAAAAGTTTATATAAAAAAATATTATAATAAAAATCGAGTACATCAAAGTAATTAATTTAGACTTCCGCTTATTAAATTTTCAGCACTGACACATACCTACCAAAATATTTCTAGAAAACTTTCTGAAAGAAAAAGGAAACAGTTTAACAAAGCTCCCCTTTGTTATAACACACTCATTACTTTACGCATTTTGCAAAAGCTCAAGCTTTTGCCACATTTTGATTGTATAGCATTTCTTCCATTTCATCTTAATTTTGTATGTTGAATCATATGCTGAAACAAACCATTTCTGTTAATGGGACACTTTTTGATTGATGTATTGGAGCTGTATTCCTTTATAGAGTTCAATCCCTAATCAGATATTCACATCTTAAGTGCTTTACTGGATCTGTCTGTTACTGTTAAATGCATGGTCTTAAGTGAGTTCTGCTCTGCAAAGGTAGGAGTTTTATAGCAGCCTGACATTCCTTACTCTCTCATGGCTAAGATCTACTTTTGCTAAACCACTTACAAATCAGAAGTGCCAGGCAGAGAATGTAACCTCGACAATTTGATTAATCTTCTTTGAATTATAGTGGTTTCATGAATCAAACTTCAGAAGGGGCTTCCTCTTTCCAAATAACGTTAGGAGGATAGAATAATGCTTTTAAAGTATCTTCCTTTTCAATTTGGGATTTCAACATGCAAATTCAGCAGAAGCCCAAAGGAAGCAGCACAATGGAAGCATCAAAAACATTTATTAAAAGCACTCCATTGTGCTTGGGGAGCATGGGAAGAGAATGAAAAGGTGAAGGAGAATTTAGTAGTGCACTGCACAGAAACAGAATTAGCAAGTCATGAGATATCACGTGGCTGTTAGCAGACTGAAAGGCTCTGTTGATTCGATTTATTCATTAGGGCTTTTCAGTAGTGTAGGTTATTAAGTGGGAGAAAGTGGGGTATATTACAACTTACTTTTTATATTTCCTTTCCTGGAGGATACTTAGCACCAGAGAAGCGGAGAAAGTTATTGAAAGTATCATGCCGCATAAATGGGAGAACGATAGGAAAAAGAGCAGCACCACCAGCTCTCTGAAGATGGATCGAAAGAGCAATGCTGGGAACAGGAAGTCAAGAAAGTTTCGCTCCATTTCAAGATCACTTATACTTTGCAATGCCAGAAACAGTGACGATGGGTCAAGTCCTGATGAGAAATACTCTGATCCCTTTGAGATCTCTACCAGTTGGGGTCAAGAGGATTTTGACTGCTGTCCTAGAACACAACTGTCACGCACATCAGAGACAGAAGACAGCCCACCTTATCCTCCGTGTGTGATCACCAGCATGGTCCAGTCCAGAGCTGCAGCAAATGACAACTGCAACAACATGAGAAGAAAGTTACTCACCAAGGTAGGCAACTCAGTGCAGCATATTATAATGTTTCCCATTGCAATGGTTCCTAAATGGATTAATTCATACTTCTCAGGAACACAGGATTCTACTTGGCGTTTTCAGAGCCTATGAGCCTGCAGTGTTCCTGCTCTGTATAAACCGCATGAAAATATATTAGCTTCCCTGCTGTGCTGTTACACTCTTCTGATTGACGTTCTGCTGAAATCAGTGACTGCTAGGCCACTCGGTATATTCAGACTGGTGCTTTCTACCTGTAACATAGTATTCAGCACAAAATATAAGTTGTTATATATAAGTTATATATATATTATATATTATATAATATATATAAAATATACTATAGTAAAGTGCATTTGTAAAGTGTGATACCATGAGATCTCACAAGCTATGCAAATATGAATTATATTAATACTATGAAAGACATAGGAGATTCAGTAGGCAGATGTTCTTTCTCTCTGATTCAGGAAGGAGGTAGTTATGGCTCTAAAACCACCAGAGATGTCACTTTTTCCTAGAGATGTAAAACTCTTAACAGCCTCATGTTACAATATTATTCTTTAATCGAGAAGTGATTGTATTAACCCTAATGATCTGAACAATTTTTTAGTCTGAGCAATATTTTAGATGTTTTTAGAAAGTTCTTTTTCAGTGACATATCTTAATTTTTCCACTTTCTCTCTACCTGTTGGTGTGATGTGTAAAAGGGACCTTACTGCAAGTATGATGTCTTTTAATACAATTTTTGTCCTCCTGGCGCCTCCCTTATTATATGCCTTTTGCCTGTGCAAACAGTGGGTTATGTGAAAGAACTGATTCACTTAAAATATTTCTTTCTTATATATTCTATTTTATTTTACATACTTTCAATATAAATTGGCTAAAACTAGACCGCTATGTCTAAATACACAGCGGCATAGTGGTACTGAAAATCAGAATCTTCCCTTACTCCTCAAGTTTCTTGCTAATGATCACAGCGTGCAGCCCAATATTGCAAAGACTGCAGCAGGACACGATTCTGGATGTGAGCCCCCAGCAAAGTCCTAGCATGAGGACAAAAACAACCTAACTCTCTATTTCATTCTGACAGAAAGCATAAATAGGTGACACTGACCCAAGTCCCAAAATACACTCGGTCACTGGCAAAACCACACCACCTTCTCCCTTCTGGAAACAGTCCATATGCCCTCTGCTGATTTCCTTCTGTGAGCGAAGAAGGAGCTGGCCTCTGTGGACTCCCCTCTCTTCTCTTTTAAGAAAGCTGAAGCACTTTCTTAGGTGTGTGTCAGCTGCCACAGTCTACTTGCTTGCAAACCTCCAAAATATGCAGGGCTCCAATAACCGTTGTGATCTATACACATATGAAACTAGTCAGTATCTTATTGCACACTGTAAGTTTAGGTAATTTCTTTTATAGCTGGCAAGCAACTCAAATAGGGATCTGGGGAACAGAATAAGTCTCATAACTAATGCCATTGCATAGATAAAATATAACTGCTAAGTGTGTAAATCCACTCTTAGGCTGGTGTGTTAATGTCACTGAATAGGATGCATCAGGAGCCTGGATGGATGGTGACATAAATTAGTCAGCAACCCAGCCCCTTACACAGCAGCGTTTGGGTTGCTTAGTGCCGTTGTAGACAATGGGTACATTAAATTCCTTCTCCAGAGCTCTCATAGCAATATAAACCTCTTCAGATGCTACTTTCTAGTCTTCCATACCTTTCAGAGTCATGGATCAGCGAACAATTCTAAAAAGGCTTATCTCAGCATGCTAAATAGGATGAACTTTGGTAACAGCGACACTGACCTTATCCTCTATTACTGTTGCTGAGGCTTTGCCCTATATTATGAAAGCAGTGATCTCTATCTTCCATAAGGCACAAGCCTGTCAGAACAATCTTCCTGTACCACTTGCCTTGGAGAGCTTAAGCTTAAAACCTCTCTCTTTAAGAAAGGAGTCAACAAGCATTTTTCAAGTCCCAGCATAACACTCGCTCTCTCCATCCCCATGTGACACTTAGAAATTCATGATGTGTGACTCAGAACTGAAGGATCCTTGTCTTTGTTCAAGAAAATTGATTCCATTTTTTCTGTGGTGTTGCTGAGGATATTCCACTATTATTCTGCTTTCCAGTGCCTGCAGCCCTAAGCATGACTCTGAAGGTGCTAATAACTGCCACAGAACTGAACAACTTAATTTTTGCTGTCATATTAGAAGGAGAAAAGAATGTTTAAAAGTCCTACATGACTTAATGCTCCCTTCTCCCCAGAGCTATGGGGCAACCTGGAACATCAGTATTCCAAATACTAGTTCCTCTCTTCTGTTCAAAAACTTTATCTCTCTGAGCCATACTCAGCCCACTGCGTGGGATTCACTATTGCATTAAGCATGAGCAAATCAAACAGTGTTTCAGGACTTCTGCATATGTATTAGAAGCACATTTTCCTGACTCCAAAATCTTTAGGATCCAAAACAGTCAGTTGTATGTCCCATTACTAACAGTCTGAGAAACTAGGTCCTATTTACAACAAGGAAATGAGAGGTAAGAGGAGGATTTTTGAAGAGAGAGCATCTGTGCATCATGACATCAATTCCCTTCACTTCAGTCTCCAATAGAAAGTGTTGCTGTAGCCATTGAGGGAAGCACTGCAGCATGAGCACAACCTATATCAGACTGATGAGAATCCCCACAGAAATACTTCATTCTTATTGCATTACCTTTAGAAAAGACTTTGAGCTTCAGATCTTATTATATACCAGAGAATTTCAGAAGGATGAAATTCTTATGATACCAGGTCTTGTTCATTGTTTTTTTCAACAAAACGCGCACAGGTTTTGGTGCCAATATTACTATACTGATTGGGGTGGGACTGCAAAGTGATGTCACCACTTATCTGTCATCTGACTCCTAGCGCAGTGCTAGCAAGTGTGTGTGAAGGGACCACAACCTTGGGTAAATTTGGCTCTTGTGAGGAGTATTGCAAAGGGTGGACCACAGATGAAAAAAAATAACTTGTAGCTGTGCAGATATTTTTGCTTTTAACCAAAACATCCATAGTCTGGATTTATACCGTTAGTGCACCAAAAGGGCAGAGAATGGACATTATTTACCTGTGATGCTGCCTACCACTTTTACTGTGATGGTATGTGAGCAATACCTGATGATAGGGGTTTCAGTTTATAACTACAATCTTCTAGGCAACTTCTTTCCGACAGTATGTGGATGGTAGCAGACTCAACATGTATAGCTGCCAGCATTGACCTTTCATCTGTACAGAAGTTCTAACAGGTGGAAGGACATGTGGTTAGGACAAGACTTAAATGGGAGCCCATCAAGAACTATTCAGTGGTTCATTACATTCAGGGCAAAAACCTCAGTCAGTGCTACCTCCATGTGAACTATGCAGTTACCTCAGACATTTGGATGACCAGATGGTCATTTACATCTTGCCAAGACATGACCACTGTATGTCACATAGGGCCCTGTGTAACAGTCCTTAGTGGTTATGTTCTGCTTTGACCTCAGCCTACCCTACTGCCACAGATATCTCACTTCCCTGCTGGAGCCCTATTTCCAGTCATTTTTTGTCACAGAAAAGCTGCTGCCATGACATACAGAGAACAGAATAAAACAGGAGATAACCTGGGAAAAGGGAAATAGAGAGGGAAGAGAGAGCATTGCATTACAAAGACAGGAGAAGAGGAAACAGTGGACCATGGAATACTTTAAAGCAAGTGAAGTGAGTGGAGGAGAAAGCAACAGTCAGGAGCAGTGAAGGAAGCAGTGCATCACCTAACTACTCCCCGTTTCATACCAAATGCCACATTCTTCCTTTTATTCTCTGTATCCTCAGCACGTTTTGTGTGTTGCAACAGTAGCTTCATTCGTCTGCATGTTGCACAGCAGAAAGGTAAGCACAGATGTTCCTACTAAGGACTATCACTTCATAAAGCTCCCAGCCATCTCTCTCCTTCTGCCTGGCTGATTGTACAGGAAAGCAGTAGAAGCAAATAATACATCAGCATGTACATCCAGGCAAAGAAAAGCTGTATCAAAATCGTATAGCACATAACAACTTACGCTTTGTGAGATAGTACCTGGGAAAGAACATCTCAGTTTCCATTACTCTCCTACATCCTCTTCAAAGTATCTCCTTTCATTATATATTCTAAATAGCAAAGATTTTTTTTCACTTCTCTATTGTACTGTCAGCAACAATGAGAGCAGATGAACAGTCTTCTAATTAATATGGTTTCTGTGTTCCAATATTCACTCACATTGACTATTACCTACTGCATCTAGAGCACCCAGGATTACCTGGGTATCATCTGTTCTGCCAGCTCCCAGACCACTTAGCTTCCAAGATGAGGTGTGCTTAGTTTGGTATGGACAGCTTGTCAGTCTGTAAACGAGCAGATCTCCTTTATAGTTCACTTCTCACAAAATCAGCAATTTTCAGGTGGCCTGAAAGGAAAAGAAAACAACAAAAAATTATAAGCAGTGTCTGGTCCCTTGTGCACTGTCACAGCAAACACTGTGGGAGATGGCCTTGCCTGCTCATGTCATTACAAAGTCTGAAATTACGCCAGTCATAGGGAGAACAGACAGGACTAGATAATATCAGCTCTTATTCTTCAGGGAACAACAGTCTCTGCTGGGTTTGAGAGCTGCTTCAAGAAGCATTCTGTTACCTCTTCCCTGCACCACCAACACCCTGGGAAGCACCAAGAATTACCAGCCAGAGGGGCTGGTAGTAGAGTTGAAATAACATCTAGAATAAACTATAGCAGGGAAGGGCTGACTCTTTATGCAAACATTGGATCCAAGCTGATCTGACTGCATGGCTCCACTCAGTTCTAGAAAATTCTCTAGCCTTGTCTCCATTGGTCCCTGACCCTCTGCTTGAAGGAGGGAAAAAGCAAAAGGTCATTTTTCTCCCTTGGTCATCACCAGGGTATATTTTTATTAACTTCCCTCTCTGCAAACACCAGTTAGCTGGCCCTTTGGTACCAGGACAAGTGTTATGAAAACAAACTGTAATGTCTCAAACATAAGCAGGATGGAAAAACAAAGCCAGGAGAGAAGACTGCATTTATTTAGACATTTACGTGTTCTCCTCCCTTTTCCTACTTGTCTTCCCAGCCTTCTTACATTTGTGACATCAGGGCCATGTTATCCCCAGAGCAAGTTGGGAAAGAGGCTGTTATATTAAGACAGTGTGTGCTGCAAAATATGGGCCAGGGCAAAGGCTCCCAGAAAAACATACCAAAGGCCAGATGATGGGTGGAAAGGTCCATCTGTAACATCTGATGTGCTGAATAGTCTATCTAGGGCAGAACCTGAATCCCATGCAACTTCTTGCATCATCCAAAGGTTTTATAGCTTTTGCCATTTTATTAATTGCAAAGGGAATATGCTGCTGGGAAAATGAATTACATCTACTATAAATATTTTTAAAAGACCAAGGCATTGGCTAGGGTACGTCAGAATCGGTGGAGTCACATCAGTTTATGCCAGAGAGACTGTGGCCCATTCTTTGTTAGAACTGATGCAGAAAATACTTCCTGAAGAAAATCCCCCAAAACTGTATTCTCTTAATCTTCAACTTGGAAATCCCAGACTTCTCAGTCAGGAGGCCAGAAAAGCTAAATATTTAAATTCATTACTGTACTGCTGTTAGATTTTTTAAATTTTTTTTTTTCTTTTCTAAAAACAACAGTCAATCAGCTCATTGTCATATGCTTGCTTAACCGAGTCAAAGACCTTACTTGAACTAGCCTTGTATAACACTTTACTTCATTTCAGACAATCTAACTACTGTGTCTTACGTTAAGAGTGCACAAAAGTTTTTCAGTTTTCCACAGATGCCATGGTTACCCTTATTTCTAAACAACATCTGGAATTCGATGTTTTGAGACAGGACTCTGGCCTAGAAATGTCTAATGAGAGCATGAAGGAAAAAGAAATCTTTTAAAAGGCAGATAGAAAAATGTCCTCAGAAGTTTTGCATTTTGCATGACAAAAAAGGGGAGCAGGAGGAAAGAGTTGGCCTGGATGTGCGAATTACTTTTCCAGAACTAAACACATAAAACATTAATCTACTCTCACCTGTGACAAAAACACATTCAGGAAGGCTCTTGAATTCCACCTTTGATTTGTATCTTTGAGCCAAGCAAATTCAGTTTAAAGACAAATTTTGCTTCTAATGCAGTCCCACAGACTTTCATAAATTTATTTTCACAGCGATGAGTGGATATTTTTAATGCAGATACAAGTTTCTCCAGAGTCCTGAAGTGCTCGGTGGCAAAGCATATAAGCAGAGACATTTTATTCACTGGCAGCAAATATACGTTTAAACATATGTGCCAATAATGAGTAGGCAAGGTTGACGTAGAATCACCTGCCCACACACCAAACCTGCCAAACTTATTTTACCAAATTTTCAGCATTTACTTCATTCAGAGCTATAAATCACCTTTCAAAATGAGCAGGACACTTTAAAAAAGAGGAGGATGCAAAATAAACACTGTCTTTACTCTTGGAACCGTAGCAGTATTTCTATGCATAAAATAATAAGTGAGACAGGAAATAAAAGATATTGAAGAACAAAACCCAAAGCAAATTGACTGCTGGCACAAGAATTGATCAAATGTTTATTTTTCTAAAGAACAGCTTTTATTAATTTTCTGTCATGTTGCAATAACTTGGATATGAATATATTTATCTATATCCAGGACCCAAAAAAGTGCAGATGTTGACAACATACAGATATTTGCCACATGTCCCTACAGTCCAATAAAATCTTTTTTTTTAAAGTAATTCACATAAATGAATTGCAGAAACGATTGACACACAGAGCTTATTTGAAATGTAGCCCAACTTGTTAAGATGACTACAGATTTAAACAAAAGTTGTTCCCAAGATTTTTCTGCAGTGTACAATGGATTTAACCTCTACTTTCCTTCTGACTAAGCGCATGCAACTTCATGCTCTCAGAAAGAGTATACATATCAGTTTATATTTGATGTCATTTCACATGTATGTCCCAATTCAAACCAGAATTTCCAGCCTGGCACATGTCCCACTGTATAAAATGCAATGTCTTCCCCAAAGGACTTACATGGAGCTGCAATGAAAAACCTCAGAGCTAAACTCGCTGCACCCTGTGATGTCCTGTGAAACTGGTAAGAGCCAAAAGGCTTTTGGACAATTAATTATGAAGAATTTTATAAACACCATGAACACAGCAACTGTTCACAGAGTACAAGTTACAGGAAGGGCATAAGCACAACTGTCCTCTTAACAGGGATGAGATGGGGACAGTCAGCAAAGGCCCACTATTAAGGTAAAATCAAGAACAAAATGAAGCGTGAACAGCTATGCAAAGTTCTGTGTGAGTGCCTGACCAGTATCGGTGAGAGGATATATAGATATTTCAAGTGAGGAGTGCACAAGAGTAAGGACTCCTAAGCAGAGAAGTTGGCAAGTCCAAACTTGAATTCTGACTACAGAAAAAAAAAAAAAAGGAAAACAAATTTTTTTAAACACTGACCCTATAATACAATTATTCTTTCAAAACAGTCCCAATCCAGGATCAGCTGAGGTCTCAAAATACTTAGCCAACCAGAAGAATAGTTTTCTACCTTTAATATCTATCTTACTTTTCTCATGTTTTAGAACAAGCACACTATGCTATTCAAAACACGGTGAGCTTCGTGTATGCAGAATCTGGCCTGTAATTTCTTTTGGATACCTAAAACAAAACACTAATACAAATAAACAGAAGAGGTAACTCACATTTTTGCTACTCAAGATTTGAAATTTTAAGACATCAGAATTCTGATTTTTATTTTGTTGCCATGCCAAAGACTTCAAAACACTGCCATAAGATAAAAAAGAGCATAACGTAGTCCTGATTTCAAGTATGTATATCCCAAGATATTTACCTTGGGTGAAAAGTAAATATAGACGCTCCAAAACTAATACTAGAGTTCAAACAAACTGGTTTAAAATAGAACTCTGTCCATGCTTATACACTTACCTCTTACTCACTAGAAGCACTCTTCATGAACAAAAAGAGGCTTCGTAAAATTCAGACACTCCTCATTAATGGCAGACAATCTGGAATGCAAGCAAACCCACAGAGTTAACAAGTCGGTCAACACAAGTATAGCCCTTATGCATTAACTACTGAATTCAGCCTGCAGCGAGCCTAGGGCTCAAAGTTAAATAATTCATTCACAGCTTTAGATTTATACTGGCAGCTCTCGGAATGGGAGCCAGGCTTCAACAGTCAACCTGGAAGATAATGACCTTTATTGACATTGCTATAAATTTGAAGTTTGTGTAAGTCAGGTATGATGTGATCCCTATTGATTTGTGGTGAAAGGGCATAATGATTCTAACCCTCAGGGCTGGATGAACTCTGCTTAGGGCAAAAGAATGAAACCCTACTGATGGTGAAGGTGGTTACACAGCTTTCCTTGTGCTATTCAGACGACTACAGATAACTGGAAACAGCTCATGCCAGTCTGACCAGCAGACCCAAGAGCAATACAGACAGTTGACCACTGCTATATTTTGTGGCCTGTCGTAACATATGAAATTTGCCTCCCCTTCAGAAATACATACCTCAGTCATACAAAACTCTTGGGAACCAGCCCGGATCCAGGATACACTGAGAGCCCTCTTCGCCATGTGGAGTATCAAGAGGCTGGTAAGGGCAGAGGAAGTGGGTTCACCTGGGAGCAGAACAAGCGAATACTTGAATTAGGAGATTTACTAAGCAAATAGAAAAGAAATTGTGTGCAAGCTTTTTTCCAGCTTTCCTTGTCTCTTTAGAATTTTTAAGTCTTCGCGCATTGGTGCTGCAGTAGTATATTTGCTAGACAAATGTGTTGTCTTTCATGCGCTTAGTCAATCTATTCTTTACTTTACTTATTCATATGACTTAGGACTCTTTCTGTATGGCCATATGTTAATGATTCATAACTGAGTTAAAAATGTGCTTACAATTAGCCTTCCAGATGCAACACACAGACTACAGCAACCTCAACCAGTCTGGAGTGGACAAAGAATCTTCCACTGCTGCAGTTCTCTCTGCTCCCCTACCCCCACTTAACAAGTCAGCAGCCAGGGTGGAGCTTCTAGTGTTTTGTATACACTTATTTTCCATTCAGACCTCTTCTGTTTTCCAGAGTATTTCCCTTTCTGACATATGTTTATTTTCCTCCCTGTCTTTTCTTATAATAGTTAGCATAGGCAAAATTTACCCACTTACTACAAAAAGTCTATTATCTGTTCTCTTCCCCTCTATGCAAAGGGGCACTCTATTCTAATACTTCCCCCTTGTAGCCAGAAGCCACTGAAGTCCTAAGAAAAACAACTTCTTTTAAACACTGACTCTATAATACAATTATTCTTTCACAACCGCACAGGCCTGTTCCTGTTCGAATTGGAGGGGATCTGGTTCTAAGAACAAGAACAGTTTCTGCATTTCTTAAAAAGACTCAAGATAACCGTAAGTAACTTTTTACATCCTTGGTACATTTTCTTTCATGCAACCTTTCATCTTCTGAATCAGGACAGCTGCATCTGCAGGCTGTGTACAACCACAGGGAACAGCAGCTCAGGAATCAAGCTCTCTAGGAGTCCAAACTGTGCATCTCTCTGGAAAGGGTTCACAGGCAGCCACGTGCCCACTGGAGGCGCAGCAAACAGGTACAGTACATGTGAAGTCAGCAAGCTTATTAGGCAGTCATTTGCATGGATTTTGCATGACCAGCTTTCTGTGACAAGCTATGCCTTGAAGCTCAGTTTCAGAAAAAGGCAGTGATGTTTGGGAATCACTTCTTACAATGCTTCCACAGTTGGAGAGACAGGTCAAGATTACAGAAATATAAAACTGTGACCATTCAGGGATCTAATGCTTCTCAATTACACTAAGAAATAAGACATGGAAGAATGAAAGAATGTACATAACATGAAGTTTTCAAACAGTATTTTCCTAGTTGCCCTATTAGAGGGCAATACCAGATATCACCAGCCTAGCAAGGCCACCGGCAAGCAGTATGAGCCAAAGTTCCTGAAAGGGAGTAAAGTGTATCATCTCTGATCAACTTGCAAATGCAAGATGGTGAGAGAGGAGGAATATTTTGCCTGGCTTGGGCTATTCTATGCTGTCATCTTAGCCTGGATGTAAGCTATATGTGGAAAGGCAGCCACTGATCACCAGGACTGAGCAGAAGAGAGCAACAACAGGAAAAAATCCTAGCAGGGCATAGGGTGTATCACACACCAAGACATCTCATGAGAGCTCTGTTCAAGGCAAAGGGAGGATTGCAGCTGACTCCTCAGTTAATGAGACAGGTAGCACAATAGTGCCATATTGTTCTTTGTAAAACAATATGCAAGCATATTCCTTTTTTCTTTTTTTAAGGGATGGATGTCTGAGCCAAAGGGATGAACTGTTAACACTAAATGGACAATCACTTAAAGATATGTCCAGCAAGGAGGCTGAATCTCTCATTCACCCAACAACACGGCTGGTGAACATCATGATGTCTAGCAAAGTAAGCGTGGAAGTTGTGGTCCCCTCCCACAGCTGTGGGGTGATTTGACATTTACTTGAGAGAGAAGGGGAATTTGTGCACCAGACATTTGAAGAACATGATTTTGCTCTTCCTGACAAAACCCCAAACCTCTTGTGGTCAGATTCTGGTGACTTTCAGCATAGATTTTTCCCAGATAAACAGAGGCTATGGGGAGGCCAAGGCCCTTGGAAATTCTAGCAAAGGCTGTACAACCCCTCCTTTTAGAAACACATAGCTTGCCAGTGTTATTTTTCCATTTGGAAGTTGAGCAAAGGCAGAAGTGGGTTTAAGGGAAGATCCATGAGTCCAGAAACCAGAAAGCATGCCCTGTACTGAAGTAGTTTTGTGGATCTAGCATCTATAGCTAGAAAATTCCCATGGTGAATGTTACTGGAGTCTGCTACAGAGAGAGGGGAACAGGAGGCAGCATTAATGGGTCAGCAACCCCACATTATCACCAAATACTTCACTAGAAAACCATTTTGATCTTTCTTTCACAGAGTCCATTTCATTTCAGGCTTCTCTCATCCCCACCCCAAACTAGATGGCACCAAAGGCTTTTTACTTGCACATTCTGGATGAAACTCGAGGCTGATGACTGGACAGAGTCAGTCCCCTACCACACAGTTGCCACTTTGAAGACAATAGAGCTCAGCCAGAGATTTGTTGCAGGCTTCAGATCTTGAAATTAGTGGAAAAAAGGCACTTTCTGCTCATTATCTGCAATCGTGTCACAGAGACATGATGCTAGACTGAGAAAACACCCCTGACTGGAAATGCTATCAGGTCTGAGTGTGCCTCTTTCTAGGACAGCAGTGAACACTCTGACCCAGATGTCTGCTGGATTATGCCAAGATTTTTGTTTGTTTTCTCTCCTTATAAATTCTTAAGTGCTCAGAGGTGAATTATATTAAAATTTTGTGGCATAGCACCACCCAAGATGCAGCCAGGTGAACTGTGCATTTAAAGACAAGCCTGCACCAAATTAATTAAGGGTTAATAGCAAAGTCTTTTCAAGCTAGCTAATCTAGTAAGAAAAACATTGCAAAATCATTTTCAAAATGGCTCTGTAAAGATGATCTCTTTCTTATTCTGAAGAGTTCCCTAGGGGAATGGGCCTGGAAAGCCCTAGCAGGATTTTGCTACTTGGCAATGCCTCCACCTGCTGTCGAAGAGGAAAATTATCATTCGTTAGTTCTTGAGGTATCTCCGAACAGCACTACTAAAGTCAGGCTTCTGGAAGAAAGGCTGTGTCTTGTTTGGCTCCAAACAGATTAGAACATATAGATCCTGCTCTGATGATGCTCTTGTGGCCTTCTTAGCCCCTGCAGAATATCGCTGAGCAAAACCCTTTTATATTCAGAGGTTTACTATATTTCAGTCACCTTCCATATGCTGTCTGTATTTAGTAACGTTCTTCCTTTAACTTTGATTGCTTCAGGATCAATAGCATTTCCCATGTCACAACAGAAGCAGGACTTTCGGGACCCATACATGTCCAGAAATTATTCCTAACATCAACTTTTATTCAGATGTGATCATTTATTTATTTTCAAACTGTTCTAAAAACTTGCATTTAATATAATACTAATGTTTTGCCTACAAGCTTTTCAATACTAGAATTAGTGGCCATATTTTCAAAAGCAACTAAGAGCTTCCAAGTAGAAGGGGTTGAATTTTTGGAAAACACCAAAACCTAGTCCTCAAAGGCTTTTAAACACCCAGATAGTATTTTGGCTAAAAAAAATTCCTCTGGAATCAGCAGAAGTTAGACACTATCCACCATTGCAAAGCTGGGCCTAAGAATTTTCCTTTTGAAAATAACACCCTTCTAAGGTGATGGAAACCAAGTACCCAAAAGCACCAGTTATCTCCAGAAATTAGACAAGCACGGCTACAGCTTACCCATGTATCAAAATGTTAGGCTGTCTGAAACAACTGGGGGTGTCCAATTAGTTTTCCGTCCATTTTAACTAAAGACCAGAATCTATTTTTATCTTATTACTTTTGGCAAGTTACAAGCATTTTTATAGCAATGTTTTGAGCTGTGTCCTCCTTTATCATCGTATTTATTTTAAATAATTAATTTTGCTCCATTTTTTCTGAATCAGGCTGAAAGTTGTGCAAGCTAAATTAGGAGAAATTTTATTTTTAAGTTTAGAACACTTCCAAGAATTTCTTGCATAGCAAGCCTTTTTTTTTTATTATTTATTTAAGGAGATGCCAACCTGTAAGGAAAAGCCTTTGGAAATACAAAATGTTTTCCTGCACAGTAAGGCTGCATGTCAACGGACTCGCAGTAACTCAACCAGTAAGTTGCAAAGAAGTAATCTTTTCTCTTGTAATATTCAGGGAGTGCACAGCACAGCACTTTATTGTGTGATGGTACTGCAGTGTCGAAAGCAACTGCAGCTGTTGTCCAAATTTAGTTGGCACCCTTAGCTAAGAATTGCTGATGAGTAAAAACATCAGCTTTTATATTCTCAATATCCTACAGTCAGAGGTTTTTTGCATAAGATTCCATTTTACATTTTTAAGATGTATTCTAAACAGGCCAATGCTCTTTTGGTAGGGCACCTTTGCTTTCTACTATATTTAACGTTAATGGCTGTCCCCACAGTGCAGATTGAAAGGATCACTCTCTTCAGAGAGAGATTTACAAGAAGAAAAACATTTCTAAGTAACATTTACCTGATAAAATGAATGTGCAGAAATGTCCGACGCTTGAGAAATAACCCAGCCTCTCTCCCCACGTCTGACAGGTATAAACCCGTACTGGGTAGGGGAGATGGACAGTGCGGCGCCCCGGAAAGCCGTGCCCCTCAGAGACCGGCAGCCCCACGGTCTCCATACCAGCCGCAAATCTCTTTCCCAACAGCTGGACTGCTCTGCAGGGAGAACCCCAGTAAGTGCTACAGGAAATCACCGGAAAACCAGACAAAACTGCCTCCAGTAAGAACCTCTCAATGACCCTGGCAGTCACCTTCCCACCAAAATCTACCTTCCTCACAGGCCCTGAAAGGGAAGATGGCGCACTGTGCTTCCTCCACTTTTTAACCCCACCCCTCCTCTGCGAGGAGTGGGAGAGTGGGAAAGGCTCTGTACCAGCAAAACCCCATTTCTTCAGCAGCTTCTCCCTCCCGTTGCCCCAGCAGGTTTTACAGTGTGTGTAAATCCCCCTCTGTGTGGTTCGCACCACCTTGGTAGCCACCCTGAGCCGCCTCAGAGCTCACCGTCGAAGAGGCCCTTCCCGGACGTCTCCCTGCCGCTGGCCATGGAGATGCTCTATGCATGTGGCCGATAAAACCCAGGCCTGAGCTTTGGGCCCCACCGCCGCGAGCCTCCCGAGCCACCTCCGTTGGCCAAGCCATGGCCACAAGCAGGTATGGACTCACCTCGTGGCTGGTAGTAGCTGCTCCTAGCTGCGCTGGCTGCGTGAGGCATCCCGCTTTCTGCTCCACAATGAATCGGACATATTTAAACAACCCCGTTAACATAAGCTAGAGACTGACAGTCT
Source organism: Phaethon aethereus (assembly GCF_964289735.1). Classification (NCBI taxonomy): domain Eukaryota; kingdom Metazoa; phylum Chordata; class Aves; order Phaethontiformes; family Phaethontidae; genus Phaethon; species Phaethon aethereus. The sequence goes on from NC_138588.1 coordinate 9,964,986, forward strand.
CTTGCTATCCAGATGTGTGCCAAGTGATTCACCACAGTCTGGGAGAGGGGAGGCTGGGCAGGGTAGAGAGGGCATAGGTATTTATGGACGAAGGTCCCCAGGTTCAAGCCTGGAGCAGGAAGATGGAAGTGAAGCTCCTCACACTCAGTGGCCCCCTCCTGCCCTGCCTGAGGGACCTGCAGCTTCTCCCCTGCCCTTTCCCTCAAGTGGGGGCACCACAGCCTGACCTAGGGCTTTAACAGGGGTGAGGAGGTGGCAAACTGGAGCACAAACCCCAAACACCACCCGTACAGACCGACTGACCCTCAGGGATTTGCTGGGCTTCCTCCTGCTGGAAGGTGGCAGATGCTGCCCACTGGCAGAGGCTCTTCGGCGGCATCCTGGTTTTGGGTATCGTTACCCACCACACAGAAATACAAAATGCACCCCCTCACACAGAAGCAAAAGAAATTTGAAAACTTCCGATTCAGATTCAGAAGATCCACAAGGGAATAAGCAATCACCCTGACCTGGCAGACTTATACTTTTCAGAGAGTATGCTTTTGGTGTTGCACAGACATTTCCTTCTTAATCATGTTCCCAAGGCCACATTGAATAAATAATCTTGTTTTCATGTCAAAATTGAGACTTATTTTCTCACATATGCAAAAGCTGAAATTTTGGCTGATGTTCCACACACTTCAACACCTGTTAAAGTTTCACTTTGCTGCGTTAAAAAAAGGTGTTGAACTCTCTTGGACTTGTAATGAGTGCAGTTAACTCTGGCCCTGCTGAACTTCATGCATAGTTAGTTTTAGGTAATGACTTTTGTCAGTGCTTAAATTAGTTCATAATACCCAATTCCATGTTCAAATAGGAGTTTTTCTTTATATATTATATTAAAGATTCATTAAAATGGGTCAAATCTCAGGGGCTGGAGTTAAAAAAATCCAATACCTGTGTAATGGAGGGAGGAAAAGCACTGAGAAATTGCTTGCCTTGGCTATCAAGCAAAAAGGATGTGCTTCACTGCTTTCAGCAGCAGAAAGAAGCCTATGCGATAGCTTAACGGAGGCAGCGCAGGGTTGTTCAGAGTCTGAAAAACTTTTGTAAGCACTAATTCATATTTTGGGCGAAATGCTGAAAACAGGTGCTATATGTCCCAAGATAAAGTTATTTAGTGGCAAGATGAAGGAAGGAGTTAGAACTTCTTTCTTAGTTCAGTTCTTAGAGGCAAGTATGAGAACACTTGTTTAGGACCCCTAATGGCCACAAATGAGATTTTGACATAGGAGAATCAAGTGAGGGCACAAATATATCTTTCTACACCATTGCACCACTTCAAGGCCCAACAGTCTAGGTTCACTCTAGTTTAGTCACTGTGGGGCAATTTCAGTAAGTAGTGATTGAATAACAAGCGGCTTCTGAAAATTAGAGAGAATTGATTTTTTTTTTTTCTTTTAAATCTTTAGTACCATCAATTGTAAGGAGCAAAATTTTAAATAAATAAGTTGTCCTAATGTATATAAAAAAAATTCTGGTTCTGCATTAAGATGATTTTTTTTTTTTTATGTTCACAGGCAATTTCAAGGCCATCTAGATCACTAAGTACAGCACAGCTAGTGCACACATCCTGTGGCTCCCAGGCTTCAGTAATCTCAAACATCGTATTGATGAAAGGACAAGGGAAGGTGAGACTGGCTCTGTTGATTTACCATAAGGTTTTACTTCATTTCACAGATGCAAGCTGCTAAGTGCAGGAAAGTGACTTCAGGTATTAAGGTTGCTACTTCTGTGTTGCCAATTCATATCCAGGCTTTGCCAGGACTGATTAGTTGTCATCACTTGCTTCTTAACCTCTTTCCACATCAAGCTAGCAACACCAACACTGACATTCACTGCCACCCTTTTTGGCATCTGGAACTAGGCTTGAAATCATAGACTGTGTCATCCATAAGTTGCACTAGCACAGCAACCTTAGAGCTTCCTTCAAGTCAGAGCTGAACCATAACGATGGTTCCGTTGCAAAGGAAAACAAGAGCTATCAGGAACACACAGGACCTCAGAAAAAACAATAAAGATTTGCAAAACCCACAATAAAGCCTGAAGAAAAAAGAAGATAGTTGTAGCTACAAAAGTAATGTAATTTAAGATGCTTAAAAACAGAATACAGAAGCTACGAACTTAAACACATAGCTTTTGAGTTTGAGTAAGGTTCTAAATTTATTCATTAAAAACCTTTTAAGTTAAAATATTTAATATTTTATAACTATTTAAGCTGTGAGGTAACTCACAGAAATCATTCCATGAAGTATCGTCATTAACAAAATAATCATTTGTTGCCTGTATTTTGGGAGCCTATGAGGATGTCACCAGCTCAGTACTTTCACTTTTCATTTGAGAGATGTTAAATGGCTTCAGAGGTGTGGATTAGTCTTGTAACATCCTTCTAAGGGTAGCAGGGAGTGTTTGATTTTCATATAAGTGGAAAAAGGGCAAAGAATAAGTAGAGGAGAAGTATCTACCTACAGAGATCTATTGGCATTGCTTAAACTTAGAACATCCATTAACTCTGGTAGAGGGTAAGAGAGAGATATCTCCACAAGATCTCCATTTGTGTCTGAAATTAGTAGTAATATCAAGACCTTATATGGTGGTTTTTATCAATCTCATATATGGGAGAGGAAATTAAGGAGAACAGATAAATTAAAGTCTCAAGGTTGCTTATTGGTTCAAGGGCAAAAAAAAAAAAAAGAATGTGGACACCCTCTTGTGTGTTTATAACAGCAAATTAATTGACTGCAACAAACAGAAAGCAGATCATGAGGGTATTCTGCTGAAATTTTCATTTGCTTTTACTACTGGCATGTGGTTGACTATTTTTTAATGGATTATACTACTTTGTTGACTAGTACTGCCCACTCAGAAGAAGCTGCAAATGAACTATTATGAGAATTGGACATGGAGTCTCACACAGTTTTTCTTCCATAAATTAGGGTTTGGGCTTCAGTATTGTTGGAGGCAAAGACAGCATTTATGGACCAATAGGCATCTATGTCAAAACCATCTTTCCTGGTGGAGCTGCTGCTGCTGATGGAAGGCTACAAGAAGGTGGGAAATCCCTTTTCTCTTCCTTTTCCTACTCCAGATTCCCAAAGAATGATACCTAAAGGCAGATTAAAGCGAAGCTGAAATGAGCCATAATTGACTTTTGCACCAGCATCCATTATTGCATTTGCAAGACTCCTTTTGAGTACATGTATCATGTAACCTGTTGCACAATACAGTAACAGTAACATAGTACTATTTTTCTCTTTAAAACCAGGTGATGAAATCCTGGAACTGAATGGAGAATCCATGCATGGATTAACACATTATGATGCTTTACAAAAATTCAAGGTTACGTACTCTCCTTCCAGAACAATTTCTGTCTTTACACACAATGTGCATGTGAACTCCACCCATTCATCATCTTTTCTTTCTAGCAGGCCAAAAAGGGTCTTCTGACACTTACGGTCAGGACAAGCTTCAGCACGCCTCACTCTGCTTCCAGCTGTCTGTCACCCCACTTGTGTCAGTCACTGAGCTCCGATACATGCATAACCAAAGAAAAGAGCTCTTTCAGTTCAGAAACTGCAGCATTCACATTAAATGCTACAAAGCCCAATGACAGGGTCATAATGGAAGTTACCCTAAACAAAGGTAAGTGCTAAAATTAACTGAGCACTCGGAAACAAAGCACTGATTGACAAAACACTCTTCATTTGCTCTTAGAATGTCTTTCCTCACTAACCTGATTCTTTTCCTGAACTAAGTTTTTTTAATACACTAAATTAGATGTTGGTGCCTGCCAGTGCTAACAGCTATCTATCAACAGCAGGATTTTTGAACACCATCTGTCCTCAAGAGCCAATCATTATTTTTTTTTCGCTCAAGCATTAGTCACATTCATACGCTTCACATGAAAAAGTAAACCTCTCGGCAACGATTACCAATTATTAAGTAGATTATGCAACTGTTATCCATAATTATGCAAGAAGTTAATTTCATTCTTGAAAAGGCTTAAAAACAAATAAAATACATATCTATATCTTCTTGTAGTTCTTTCACCTCCTTTCCAATTGTCATCATCTTCTATTTATAAACAACCACTGGCAGAATGAAATAAACTTTTAAATATTGGAACATCAAAGCAACGAACAAAGCAAAGTCTCTATGAGGTAACAGTATGACTTACCAAACACACAGTATGGGATCCGACATCAGTGATTGTCCAGAGCAAAGAGGGTAAATTCACGAAAGTCTTAAGCTGTGTTATATAAAACAGAAAGGGGATTGAGATGATATAGCAAATAATAGCTACACATCCTTAATTTTTGTTTGTTTTTTTTCCTCCTTAATTTTTGTTTCTGTCTTCTTGTAAAGTCATTTGAATTCTTCTGTAATGACAGATATTTTGCAAAATAAACTTGCATTGTGTCTGTGACACACCAGTAATGAATTGCAAAACGGATCTTGGAACCCCACAAGCCAAGTGGTGTGCACTCACTTTAATCATGAGGGGAAAAAAAATTAGAAAACAAAAAGAGACAAAAGCAGTAGGAGCAGCAGCTAATATTGAACATAATACTTTGGTTCTGGTTTGTATAGAAAAAAATGGAATTGAAGACAGTTTAAAAAAAGGTCTCTCCCATGGTTTGTTTTGACTGTTTCTTATGTCTTTTTTAATTAATATTAATTCTTTTAGAGCCAGGTGTTGGCCTTGGAATCGGGTTATGCAGCATCTCTTACTTCCAGTGTATTTCAGGGATTTTTATTCACACCCTCTCACCAGGCTCAGTGGCACATATGGATGGGAGACTCAGGTAGGATGAGAAAGAGTGTCTATCTTATGCCACAAGTTTTGCATTTCTCTGTTTTATAAGTTTATTTTTGACCTGTTTGGACAGGAAGTCATAGTGCTCTCTGTGAGTTTTGGGTTTAAAGCATATGCACTATTCGGAGGGTTTGAGCATGCGTATTTAGGATATGTGGGATTTCCAAATATATAGTAACCCAGTGAAATTATTGTCCCTTGTCCAGGCTGGGCTAGCTTTGGGGATCTTAGACAAGCATATAGCATGCTTCCTGGAGGAGATTTCCAAATGAGAAAGTATTTGGAAAAACCCAAGCATATGGCATATTCTGGCTTGTTTGAACACGAGTTTTTCCTGACACAAGCTCCTCAAATTCTATCCCTTCTTGCCCAACAGAAATACAGATTTGCTGAACTGAGTTTTAGTGGGAGTGCAGAAATTCACTTTGTAGGAGTTATGACCAATTAGTAGTGTTGAACATATTTAGAATTGAACAGAACACAGCACTTGCAGTGAAAGCTTTTGGATTTAACTTTAAGTGCTCTATAACCCTCCTCTCTACATGCCTAAGGCTTCAGCTGAAAGAAATGTGGTCTTACACTATTTGAAAGTTTGTATGATACGAATCGGTGCCTTCAGTCAGCCTCTTAATGTGTGTGGGTATTTGCAGTAGAGCAGAGAAGGGCAGTCTCAGTTTCCATGTAGGCCAAATTTGGATTTCATCTAGAAAGATTCAGCCTAGCAGTCAGCAGGATTACAATAATTTGTCACTAGAATTTTTCTGTTAACAAGTTATTCATATGTAGCAGAAATACAACATCCTTCTCACCTCAAATAACACTAGCAGACCATAAAAACGTGAAAGTAGTGTTAATGTGAAAGGGAGGAAGGAAGATGTAGGTGGAAGCAGCAGCTGAGCTGCATACAGCAGAAAGATCACAGACACAAAGCATGCGGAGCTGAACATGAAGAAAGCTCAAAAATTGCATGCGACAAGGCAGTTAGATCAAAAAACCTTGACATCCAGTTCATTCCCATTCTGTTTTCTGTAACAGGAAGAGACACATAATGATATAATCTGTGATCAAATTAAAGGTCAACCACATGAATTTGCTTTTTGTATGCTTTCACATGGGTGAGACAAAGTTGGGAGAAAAAGAAAATCTGTTTTGTTTACACCGTCTCTCTTTTTTTAATATCTCTGTAGGTGTGGAGACGAAATTATTGAAATTAACGAAGCCTCAGTACAAAATACAACTCTTAATGAAGTTTATGCTATGCTAAGCCACTGTGATCCTGGTGCAGTGCAAATTATTATTAGCAGACACCCAGAACCACAGGTAGCACACTCTATATTCTTTCTGACTTTCAATAAAGCACTTCTTGAGAACTGAAGGAGCAGGCGCCAATCTCAAACAGGTGGAAAAATGTTAACAAAAATGCTGATCTCTTTATAAGCATCGCTGCACACAAACCTGAGATGTGCACTGTCTTACATATAATCATGTAAGATTTGAAGCTCACCGGAGACAGTCCTACATGAGTTCCTGTGCTGTGAATAAGGAAACTATAGAAATAAAATTTAAGGAATAACCCAAAATATATTTCTTATTTGAGAAAGAATTCCCAATAATAAGAAAATAATTTGAAAGAGGGAATATACACCCCCAAAAGAAAGAAATGTTAACACACCCATCTTTTAGTAATTAAAATTTAGGTCTTGCCCAGCCAATATTTACAATTAAAGTAAAATATTTTATTCTTGCAATGTTTTTCTACAAAAAGTTTCCTAACACCAAATACTGTATAAATCAAGCTTAAATTGTTGTACAAGTTACCATGAAAATGTAGTATTAAATTATCTTATACTGGTAAATCCAAAACTCCACTTCTAGTGAAATATGCAAAAGAACTTTTATCTTTGAAAGACCCCATTTTATCTAAAAAACAATATAAGCAGCACATCCATAGATATACTTCAACTGTACTGGAATACATACAAATATAATGGTGTGCACTTAGCTTTAAAATTAACTGATGCATAATATAACTAGGTCTATTAATTTCCATCAGAGGACTTGTAAATCTTTGTGAAAGTAATAAATGTTTAAATGTTGCTCACCCCACAGCAATCTCATGAGGCTATAATGGCATGATATTTCCTAGGTGTCCGAGCAACAGCTAAAAGAAGCTGTTGCACAGGCTGTGGAAAACAACAGATTTGGAAAGGAGAGACACCAATGGAGTACTGAAGGTAAGAGGACAAGTGCATTCATTGAGACATGGTAATTTTGACTTAAAAGATATATAGGATGGGTACATGCTGTACTAGAATCCTTGGTAATAGTCAAGAAACCCAGAGCAGAAAGGAAGAGGAGGAAACCTCACAGGAGAGGACTCCTAACATGCCTGCTAAGATATGTTACCGGAGCAATGAGAAAAGACCAAATCTGTCTGATAGCCAGCAAAAATTTTTGTGCAGACTTCCTCTCGCTCTTGCTCATCCTTTCCAATTAGTAACCTCTGCTTAAAGCTTTTCAAACAACTGTCAGTAGTCCTGTCAACGGGACTGATAGCAAGGAACTGCACAATGCAGGTGATGTGCTGTGGACAAACACCTTGTTAATCCCCTTGTGAGGAAAACTATATGCAGTTGTGGTTAGAGCTATTTGCCCAGTCCAGCTATGATATCCTCCCACAGTAATGTACTGCAATGATACTCCTTTTAGTGTCCTCATTTCTTCTAAAATACAAAGCTAAGACAATAATCATCAGTAAACTATACTGCTGAGATAGATAGATATATATGTATATGGAAAATGAATGTTATTTTGCTGTCCAAGAATTTAACTGTTGAATCTCCAATCTACAAGCCCTTAATGCATAAATCATACCATGATCGGTTGATGCAAAGGTATTTAGCTGCAAATTTAATCATCTGAACCTTAGAAGTGAGCACTTTGCATGCATCTGAATAGACATTCTGAACGTGTTCCTGATACAGGTGTTAAAAAGCTAGAAATGAGCTGGCATGGAAGACACCCATGTGAAAAACATATCGCAAGGAATGCTGCTCATTGCGACCGCAGGACACAGAAGCTAATGACCCGCTCCAGCAGTGACAGCAGCTACAACCCTAGGTCCTCATGTAGCAATGGTGCTACATACCAACTGGCTGACTTGAAAGCAAGAGTACATAGCATTGATGTACCAATTACCAGACAGCCTGGCCTGGTGTACTCATTGTCTGGTAATAGTTCAGAGAGACTTTCCCCTCCTAATTGTAGTGAGGGAGATCGACCCTTGCAAAACACTAAGAAATCATCGGAGATCCTTGTTAGAAAACCTAAATCATCAAAGCCCAAACCTCCGCCAAGGAAATATTTTAAGCAGGACTGTACATGTAATGACGAGTGTGACGCAGACAGAAAAGAAAAGCTTGTATCGGAAGTGGCTGTATCACCTTCTGCAAGTGTTCAGGTAAAGCAAAATTTGCAAAATTTTTCTTGTGTTTGCATATTTGTGAGGCAGGGTAAGGAGGAAGGCAAAATGACTTTGTATAATGTCAGGAAGAAAGGCAGGGAAGAAAGAGAAAGTGTGCATAAGTATGTGAGGACTGGGGGAATGAGGCTCTTCTGTTTTAAAAACAATGTATGTATCTTAGTGAAGCTAGTGTAGGTCAAAACATGATGTTCAAACTAAGGTCAGAAGGCAGAGAAGTGCCCAAAGGAAATTTTCTTCCATTTCAAGGGATCTGAGTTAAAATCCCAGTGAGAGCAGCAGCAAGAATGAATTTGAGTCCCTCACTGTCACTCCTTGTGAACATGCACAACTGGTGGTATCGGACACTCTGGTTCCAGCGCGACTGGAACAGTGGTGTGCTCTGGGCTGACACTGGAAGAATTTGCACAGCCTCTGTCGTCAGCTTGTTGATCCTAACCTCAACATCTACAGAGTCAAATCATATATGAAGTAGACAAGTTGTGAAAAAATTTCTTTGGTTTAGTAGTGGATTTCTACTGGAAGAAAGCACTAATATTATGTACAGCAGGTAGTCGTTGGTTCATATACATTTCTTGAGACTAGGAGGTACTAAACTGATTTAAATTGTGAGGCACATACATATTTGTTGATGAGCTACAGCATTTGAAAAGTGAGTGTATATTTGTACATTACTAAATTTCAGTTCCCTCTCTTATCTAAGATAGAACAGAAAGACAGCTTTTCACATTTGCGCGACTGTAAGGGATTGTGAGATCTGCATGTTGAAATGAAGTTGTGGTTTGTTTAAAAGTGAAACCTCTTTCCCCTGGGTTTAGTAATATGCCAGCAGAAATGAGCAGATCTCAGTGCAATGCAAACAACCCCCCCACAGTTCCAAGCTAAAGAGATCAAAATAAAATGCTATAGCTCAGACTGAAGTCCATGTGTAATGTCAACATCCAAGAAGGTTTCAATTCAGCACCTCGCATAAGGTCACTCTTTTACCATCCTCTAAGAAGACAGCAGTAGAAACATATTCATCAAAACCTACTAGAAAATCACCTTTCATAAGTAAAATTCAGGAAAATAAGTACCTGGTTGAAGTTATCACTGCATGCAATTAACTATTCTTCAGTACTCAGTTATTCTAAATGATACGGAAAAAAATAAATCTTAAGATCAATAAAGTTTATGAAAATTCAAGCTCTGTTAATGAAGGTAACTCTAGTTAGACAGTCTGTATATCTCAGGGCAATAGCTCCTTTTAGTCCCCAGGAGAGAGGATTTCTTGTCAGAATGTATTTCAGATCACTAGGACATTACTGTCTTTTTTTTTTTTTTTTTTTTTTTTTTACCCTTTATTCCCCAAACATTTAGTATTAGTGAGTTTGACGATTGCATACCACAGTTTTATGTGGGTGTTCTGCAGACTGTAAGGTTTTTCATAACCAAGAATGCTTAATTGTTATTTTCGACTGTGACTTAAACTGCATTAATAAAAAGGTAGGTATAACTGCCATCAGTAAAGAGTAAGATCAACCTGTCTGTTCACAATGCTTCCAAATTGGCTACTTCACTTACTGAATGTCTGATATCCACATCTAACAGCAGCAGAACACAAGTGCAACTTTCAAGAAGGACCGTGGTAAGCAGGGGATGGAGAAAGGTTTTCCTAGAATAAGAGTGTTGCATAACAAACACCACCCCATTACAGAAAAGTTATCAAATTGTTCAATTACTGATTTTTTTCAGGACAATCTCATTTGTTTCTAGACCTTCATTCTCTGCCCTGTTTAGTTTTGGTTCCTATTGGTAATCCTGGAGTTTAACTACATAGCAGGGAGCAGTTCCAGTGTCACAGCAAAGCAGATGGTAACTTAGTACCATTGGTTACAAAGGAATCAAGTCATTGCAGAGCATGTGTTAATGATGTGAAGAGTGGCATTTACTGCAACCTCAAACTAATCCTCTCATCCTATGTTTCCAGCCAAAAATGAGAAAGGGAGAGCTCTGAGACTACAGTAACAATTTAGCTTGTCTAGCTTGTGCTTAAGGGCAAAAGGCTTCAACAGAAAAGGGTTTAATATGAAGTTAGAGGAAATTCGCTTGGCTGGTTTGCAAAAGTCTACTGAATGGCTGATTTTACAAAAATTGAAAATTATAGTAGGCAGCCCTTTAGTTTATTAGAAAGTTTATTACTAAATTTTTGAGATGTTAATCGCATTTTTCACAGTCTCTTTTCAAGTGCAACCATGAAATATTGTGCCAGCACTCTTGAAATTTAGAATAAATTAATTGCTGTGAGGATTACATCCCAAGCAGAAGTGAAAACTTGATTTTTATTCAATATTTCTTTTCAGATTAAAAACAAATGAAAAAACTTCTTTTTCAGATTCATGTGCAGTGTGGTTTGTATAATTACATTCTGACACATTTCTGTTTCCTGTTTGTTCAGCAGGAAGTTGGCGAACCAATGCTAGAGGGACATCAAACTGATGTAACCCACAGTGTCTTCACCACTTCTCCAACAGCATATGATACTGAACACATAACTACTGTTCCAGCGGGCAGAGATCAAGAAAGAAAAGCAAACTTAGGTATGTTTAATTCCATGAACTTTTTTTTGCAGCTGAACCTAGCATTTAGTTTGGATTCCAAAATGGGTATCAAGGGGACTTCACCTTTCTCTTTAAATGCAGACTCCAACCCAAATCAGTACATCTTGGGGTGAACAGATGAAACTTCAAATTATTGATTAAGCTTTGAAAAAAAGGGAAAACTATGTCAAAAGAAGCACGATAGATGATTTATTGTAAAAAACTGTTAATGGACAGGTCATTTTTATGCATGGTTTCAAGGCTTAAGTGCTGCAACGGTACAAATCACTGATAATAAGTTAGTATCGTGTAGTGCTAGTTAGAATCAAGGAAACTTGAGTGCTAAGGGAACTAGACAATGTCGAGAGGTCTCTTGCAACCTAAACTGTTACGTAATGGTTTAACTTCCCAGATCATTAAAAAAAATGGTGTCTTAAAAAAAATATATATATATATATTTACAGTGAAGCAGATAACAGTAACTGTGCAACTACATAAAAAAAAGTTTGCTGCCATTCAGCTCTACCATGTCTAACTATTAATACTAATCAGTCAGTGATGTAAAAAATATTCCTACATTAGAATTGAGTTTTTATTTACTAGAAAAATACAACTGGAAATGCTTGCATAAGTTTAAGGAAGAATAAACATTAATCAAAGATCTTCATGGGATATTCTTTTTAGAGTGGGATATATTTATAAAGATAGGAAAGAAAAATCATTTTTTAAAAAGAATTTACTGTAACACCAGCTTTTTCACTATGTTTCAAACAACATTGCAATTTTAGCCTTATATTTTAACTGTTATACCCTAGATAATGACTTCAGCAACCCAAAATTTCAAGTTATCTTTAGAAGTCGCAGGCCTTTTAGAAAAGGTATCTTGTATTTAAGCATGGAAGTGCTTTATTTTTCAGTTAATTTCAGTGTCAGGAATTGGAACTTGTAGATCAAGAGTTGTGAATTTTAAAAAAGTTTAAACTTTATAAAAACTTTTAAAAATACCTATTGGAGGCTTGAATTAAATTCAAATTTAATTAATTAATTACAATGCGTAGATAAGGGATGGAGAAGGAGCATTGTTTATAATCAATGTTTCTCTAATACAGGGAATCCACTTTCATCAATACAAAGGCCTATACTTAAAAGACAAGCACGGGTAGATTACAGTCTTGATACAACAACAGAAGACCCTTGGGTTAAAATTTCTGACTGCATAAAAAGCTTATTTAATCCTACGATGACCGAAGACAATGTCCACTTAGATTTGCAACCTGGCATCAACACAAGCAAAGAGTCTCAAAATCGATGCAGCTCAGAGACAGATTTGAAGAAATCAGAATCGGAAATAGTCAGTTCAAAAGTTCTAAAATCAGATGAAAATGACAGCGTGAAAAAGGGTCCTCCTGTTGCACCTAAGCCAGCCTGGTTTCGTCAAAGTCTTAAAGGATTGAGGAAAGCAAATTCAGATCTAAAAACACAGGCAGATCAAAGTCCTCCTGACCTTCAGAGTATTTCCAGCAAAGAACTGCAATCCAGTTTATCTCGTGTCTCTCCTAGAGGGTCATCAATAAAACAAAGAATAAGCTCATTTGAATCCTTGAGTGCTCCACAGTCACCTGAAAAAATACACCGAAGGTTTAGTCTGAGACCATCAGTCCACAAAGAACACTCTCCCACTGCAACAGGGTCAGAAGTGGCTCCAGCTCATTTAAACCAAGCCTTTCTCCAACATTGTGAAACTAGCCAACAGCAGTCAAAGACACCTGTGGTCATGGGTACAAAGAGCCTAGATAGATCTTCCTCTCCCAGGGAGGTTCTTGCAGCTAGCTCAGAGAAAAGCAACAACGCCAAAACTGAAAATTCCTTGGGTGTCTTAACTACAGAAACCATTACAACTTCCCATCTTGTATCGGTAGCAAAAGCACACAGCCTAAGGTCACGAAGCTTCCCACTTACTGCTACCCAGACTTGTGAGATGATGAAGCCATATGATGAGAAGTATAGCAAAATCTATTCCATCAGTAGCCAGGTGTCATCTGCTTTAATGAAATCTTTGCTTTGCCTTCCTCAGTCTCCAGTCTTTTCTGGAAACAGCGCATGGGAAACTCTGGACACATTGTCTCGGTCCTCTTTGGAAGAGGATGGGACTTCTCTCTCACCTGCAAGTGAGAATCATCACCTGGACACTGGGTTTTCACTCAAGTAAGATACCATGTTTAAAAATCAGATTTGCAGATCAGCATTGGTGAGCATCTGTGCTGATCCACTGTCAGATTAACATTCTAAGGTAGTAACACACAACAGTAAAGCACAAACTGTTAAGAACTTTTTAGAGCACAGGTTGAATGACTCACATGACCGTTACACTTGTTTGTAATTTGTACTATATAAGCACACATCTATCTCACGCTTCCTCCTGCTTAAGGAAGAATATTTCTAGCATCTGCATGATAAAGGAGATTTAAGTCTGTTTTTGCCTGGGGCCAAGAGATTATTCCTATTCTTTTATGTGATAGATCCTACTTCTGTTAGGTGATTAACTTGATTAATTTACATTTTTATGTATTTATAATACATACTATAGGAGCTACCACCCCAATTAAATCAAAAGATCACCACTCCAAAATTGTGCTGTGCTTTCGTAGGTATGTTCTTTCATAACTCAACATTTCTTTTTTATTCTTGTCACAATGGGACAGCCTCTCCGAGTTGAGAGAATATACAGTGAGCCTAGCAGACAATGAGAAAGAGGAAGAGAAACAGCAACAGAGCTCACCTCAAGCACCTGGTGTGTCAGGGCAGTCTGTCATCTCTCTGCTTTCCCCTGAAGAGTTAGCAAAGCTTATAGAGGAAGTCAAATCGCTAGACGAAGCAACCTTAAAGGTAAATCTGCTTTTTCTTTTTGTGCATGATTTTCAGAAATCGTGAAAGAAATTGAGAAAGCTGTGGAATGGATGCACCTGGTTAATCTTTGCAACTTGATATTACAACAAATAAAACAGTCGTCTCAATATGTACCAATAGAAATGTTTAGGTCTTTTGATCAAAAATCTTTAGGAAGTCCTTAAAGATAACTAAGCAAGAGTAATATTTAAGTAACGGGATAACAGTTATTCAGCAGGTAAGGTCAGTGTATGCAGAAGCAGGCATTGATATTTTGGAGGCCTTTCTTTTTATATGGGTTGCCAATCTGATACACCCTCATTTTTGGGATACTGAGCAACCTTTAGTCTTACTGGACTTATCTAGAATTGTGTCAAAGCTCAGAATAAGTCAAAATCGAGGTTAAATGTGTGCATTCCAGAACCATAAAGGCTTTTAAAGACTGCTCACATTGAAAGAAAGAGCAGGTAACATCCAGAGCTCTGCACCGAAAACAGTTCAGCTTCTGCTGGCAGCTACATGCCTTGCTGCGTTAAGACACTCCAAACTGTGCAAAAGCAGCATAACTGCAATAACGCACCAACAAGCCAAAGTTAATTAGTTTTTGCCCCTTAGCTGACTGCAGTGGCATGTCTGCCAGGTTAGTCCTGGTTTGTGTCTGTACTGCATGGATTCACATCTTCCTATCAGAATACCAGCTACACGTGCTCTCATGTCAGAGACAAATTCTTGCTGACTACATCAAATTTTACTGGTAAGTTGCAATCAAAAAGCAGTTTGACAAGCAGAAGTTATGAAAGCAGAGTTTTGTGTTTCTTATCAACATCCCACGTTGATATTTTTGCTCTGATTAGCAGTAAAAGCTATGTTGCAATGTTGCCCTCAGTGGGACATTAGGCCCTGAGGTGCTAATTTCTCATACCAAGGCATCTGTTTTCATGGAATTTTCAGGACAATCTCTGAGCAGCACATGCCCTCTGTCTGGTTGCAGCTGGCCAGTGGGTTCAATTGTGGAAGAAAACGAGACACAATATCAAAAGATGCAATTACAATTGCTCGCATACTGAACAAAATTGTGAAATCGTAGTCAAGAAAGCCATTTTTCCTTAGGAAACTAGGTTGTTACCCTATTTGGGGTAGCACAGTCAGAGACAGCTTACTCTACCTGTTACTAGAACTTTGTTTAAAAAAAAAAAAGGACTAAGAAGCAATTTTTTAAGCTGTGACACTTATATCCACGAATTGCATGCCAAGTTCTTTTTCCACTTTTTCAATGAAAAGGTCCTCTAACACGATTCAGCAATATTTTCTGTTTCCACAGTACATGTCTATACTCTTTAACACAATTCAATTTATGGTCCAGATCTACCTGATAACCTGTTTATCAAATCAGAACAATTTTAGACACAGATCGGCATTTTTTAAAATAGGTAATTAATAGGTAAATTTGGTCAAAATCAAATACTAAACATGTCTCAGTATTATGCTTATGCCACTAGGTCTCATTATAAAATGCACAATGGACAAAAAAATCACGCTGATTTTCCAATGATCTTAAAATATCTGTTAGGATCTTCTTAACATTATTTTTTTTTCTGCCTAGGAATTTGATGATATTCATGTTACAATTTTGCATAAAGAAGAAGATACCGGGCTTGGATTCAGCCTGGCAGGTGGCATTGATCTAGAAAACAAAGTGATAACAGTAAGTAGCATCTTCCTTAAAAAAATACTCTAAAACCAACTATTCTATCTAAAAATATGTAACATAATGGTTTTCTACTACAAAGGTTGGCTTTTGGCATAATCAAAGTAGGTAGCTATAGTGATAGAGTCAGAAGAATCGTGATCTTAATGGGTGAAAACAGGATCCTTCTGCACAGAGCTGCTCTCTCCAGGTGGTTGGCAGTGGTGTCCCGTTCCTTTAGGCACCGTACTCCCCAACAGCTCTGACACCCAAGGCAGCACAACACACAGCCCTCAGCAGGAAGTAACCAACACCTTGTTGCTTACAGAAGACCGTGCAGGGTGATCAGGAGGAATGAGGTGAGCACATAGACATGTAAGGGGACTGGAAGCTAGAGACTAGCTTCACACCTTCTTCCTCCTACTGGCAGAGCAGCAAGAGGGTCAGGACATAGCATAGGCAAGGTACATACACAGGCAGCAAGGCTTTGGCCACCTGATACAGGGGATAAACAGACTGCCTAGCTGCTTGAGGAGGTCTGAGCCCAGGAGAACTTCTCTGTACAAATTTATTCATCCCTCAGTCCTGAAATGTGCTAGAAGCAACTTGGTCCTGGCAAAGAATGGAAAATGCACATGGTAAAAAATATTAACTATGTAATTTATCCTGTTTTTTGCTCTTTCCTTGTGTGTGTGTGGTGACTGGACTCTTCAATAGGTTCACAAAGTGTTTCCCAATGGACTAGCATCTCAGGAAGGAACTATTCAGAAAGGAGATGAAGTACTATCCATTAATGGAAAGTCCCTTAAAGGTGTGACTCACAACGATGCCTCAGCAATCATACGACAGGCTCGACAACCCAGACAAGCTGTTGTTGTCACTAGAAAAGCTAAAGATGGAGAAAAAAATCTCAACATTTCAATCGACTCTAGTACATCTTCAGTAGCAAGTGATGTCTCACAAGAGTCTGGTAAGTTCAAGCGGCATTACCTTGCAGCCCCCACCTGCTAAGTGTTTACTCATCACCTGAAATCCTGGGTGTTCCATAAAGCAGCTGAGCCTTCGCTATATAAATCTGAGAACTGTGATAAAGACAGCATGGTTAATAAAACATTCCTGAAACAGACATTTGGAATAAATTTGTTGGAAAGGGAAAGAATTAATGGATTTCTAAAATAAAGGAACCCTCTGAAAAAAAACCAAGCGTGATCCTCTGTATGAATTCCTGTAGACATACAAAGATTATTATTGTAGTAACACATCTAATTGAAGGTATAACGACAACTCAGTGAACAGCGATTCTTTATTCTAATACTATTAGATTCTAGTTTACAAGCCTTTTTCCTCTGTGGAGGAGAATTTTGGTTTGAACAAACAATGTGCTATTGTTTGATATAGCAGGTGGCTGTATGTGAAACATAGCAAGGTCAGATTTTTGCAGAACATTTCACGTACTTAAGATATTTTGGGGGGGGGGTTTCTAAAGCATAATCTGGATACCTGCAGCTTTATTTATGTACTACAAATAAACATTAGCACCTTTGTAGTTGATAATAATATCATAACTAACATCAAATCAAATACGTTTACCTTAAATTTTGTTCATTGAACAGATTTTTCTATTTCTAGTAAATGTCACCAGCTTTCATTTTTATATTTCCATTCTGCCATGAACTCAAACACAACTTTCTCCCCCCAGCTTCTCAGAGGGCCTTAGAATGACAAAAAGAGGAATTAAAAGTTATAATTTTCACTTTCATTTGGCAGTTTATGGTGCCTTTGCAAATAAAACAGAAGTTCATTTTTTGTAACAGATGTTTTAGCTTTTCAGGCTATGTGGTGCCCATCTGCTAACTTTCCATTTGTTTCCAGCAACTGAAGATACAATCTGCACTGTAACTCTAGAAAAAAACCCCACTGGTTTAGGATTCAGTCTGGAAGGAGGGAAAGGCTCTATTCATGGAGATAAACCCATCATCATCAACAGGATATTTAAAGGTAAACACACTTAAACACATACATGGCAGGTTCTTAGCTGATGCAAACTTGTGCAGTTCATAACTGCTGATTTACACCCATGAAAATGGTTTGGTGTTTTTTTTTTTTATTTGGAAACGCAGCATTATCCTATGCATTGTCAGTAATTTGTTACCTGATAAGACCAGGTGGTTTATTCCAAACATGCTGGTTATACTTAAGTGAAAGATACGTTAAAGACTCCTCCACACAAAGAATTAAAGAAAATTAATTTTCTTCTTCCAGGGACTGCATTAGAACAAAGCAGCCCTGTTCAGCCTGGTGATGAGCTATTACAAGTGCACACAACCGCCATGCAAGGACTCACTCGTTTTGAAGCATGGAATATAATTAAGGCATTACCTGATGGGCCCATAACAGCTATCATCAAGAGGAAAAATCCAAGCTCTGTTACTGCCAAGTCATCTGAAACTTTGTAGGAGAAGGAATTAGACTACTGACAACATTACAAAGAAGGATTTTATTACTTGCAGCCATTTGGCTAGCACAGCAAGATACTCAAGAAGCACATATGAGAAGTACACGATCTTACTGCCAGTTACAGAGCAAGCTGTCTGGGGTAAAATAAGATGTGTAAAATAAAATGTGTATGATTCTTATTTCAACATTCAGAAACAGATGTTACAAAGCGTAGAATTATAAAATAATGACTTTATTAATAATATACTGGTTGTAATAAAATATGTGACAACTATAGTACTCTCCTATTTTAAGCCATTAACTTAATAACAGAAGCACCGTCTGTTTTCAGTCCTACTCTACAAGTCTTGCTCCCTGCCTTGCCCTCCTTTCCCAGGAGGAAAAAATATGTCTACAAGCCTACAACTAAGGAAAAGCCTTAGAGAATGTGTAAAGGGCAGAGAAAGGGGGATGAGACTTTGTGTGTCAAAACAACAACATGCCCTGGAATACTCCACCTTTTCTATTCAAACAACAGAACAGTCAAAACCTATCTAGGGTAACTTTCTAACAGCCACTGACAGAGCCATCTCAACTCCAGCAGCCAAACACAGGGGTGTGGGGCAGCGGGGAAAAGGAGTGTCTCACGATATTGCAAGGGTGAGGCAGGAAGCTGAGGGTAATATTGCAGAGGTTTTTCTAACCTGCCTCTGGCCAGAGGTCTCAGAGGACTACGGTAGGAGACTAACAAGGCCACTGAGAACCAACTCTTACCTTCTAACCACACACATTTTTGAAAGGTCTGTGTGTTAATTTTGTAAGGGAAAGTACCAGTCAGAGTATTTGGGAATTAAAAGTTCTGAATCCAAATGTTTATTCCGGACACACTAAATAACTTGGAGATAAATCTATGCTTCAAATGCTACTATCAGCATTTTGGCAGTGCTCTCTAAGCACTGTATGAAATTCTACCAGCAGCTGCATGTGTATCTGTGGCAAGACAGTCTTGTGCACCCAGTCTTCTCTGACCTACTTCACTGAAGGGAGAGATACAACATCAGGATGAAAGCAGCGACTCACCAGTTGAAAGCCAGATGACTGGACTGGTTATTGCCCTTGGCTGTTCATCTTCTCATAGTTGGGAATTTGCTGCACCCTTCTTCAATTACTTAATTTCACCAAACCATAAACTGCAGGAGTTCAGAAGCTATTTCCATGCACTTTACACAACGTCACAGAAACAGAAATTGAGAGAAAGGAAGGTAGGATAGACAGCAGAAGGTATCAGCTGAATCCAGGCATAAAACTTGCTTTGGCCTTACCTCATGAGTCAACTCTACTTTAATTCTTGAAAGAACATTTTTAAAAAGCCATCTGCCCCCACACTTCCAAACTCCTTCCCAATTGAGTTGTCTTTTCAAAAAAACAATCAATTCTCAGAACAAGAACAAAATTTCTATGAATTGGGTAGCAACTGGAATAGGAGAAAAATGTGAAATGGGATATTTTTGTACATTTTTCTTTAACTGGCACCTACCTGAAACTCTCTGAATATTTCGATTTTTGTAAAATTTCTTTTCTTTAACTTAATTTGCTTTGTTGGATTGGGCTTAACAAAGTCTTAACTAAATGCCTGGTACATATAAAACATTCCAAAATTTTTCAACCCACTTGTCCGTATCACCAATATAGGAAAAACATTAATGATTTCTGTGGTGCAGAAAACCAGATCTGAACTTTTTAGCACTGTTAAAAGCTATTTCCTGTAAAAGACAGGTCACACTTTTTGGTCAGCTTCGTAACTTTAACAACAGAGACTGGACTAGCTACAGCCATGGCACAGAATGCATTACTTCAATGTCATCTGCTGAAGGTGTCCTTACCTGAAACAGCTATTTAATTTCATCAATTTAAGAACTGACATAGAACCCCCAAGACAGCTTTGATCTCTTTTTTTTCTAGAGGTGCTTTTCTCACTTCACTTCCAGTTTTTGCATGCCTCTGCATTTCCTGGCATCTGCCAAGATCAAAAGCAGACAAAACAAGTGGTGTGACAGGCAGCGTCTCTCTCTGTGGAGTCCTCCAAGATCTTACAAGATGATCTTTGCCAAGGCATTTCTATCTCCAATTTGGCAGGGCAGAAGGCTGCATGTTAACAGCTCTTAATTCCTTCTGGACAGATCGTGTTGAGCACTCAGAAAAGGGATCCTTAAATTACTCCAAGGAAGAGCCTCACCTTCCACCTTTATTGCTCAGAGCAATTAAAAAAAAAAAAAAAGGTAATAAAAAGTCCCATTGTCTGCAAAAGGTTTACTTGCAGGAATAACGAGTGGTGACCTGAGCTCTGGTCCTTGAACTTTTCGCTAATTAAATTAATCATAATCCTGCAAAGACTTGCCGAGATGTTGAACTTCATGCCTAACAACTTTGGTACATTTAGATAAATATGTATGAGCCTCTCTAGTATCAGGGCCCAAATCTCTCCTCAGTGAATTTGTTGCTCTTAAGTACAGAAAGCAGCAATCTAAATTGGAAATAAGGACCAACCAAGAGCAAAGAAGTTGGGAGAGTGAGTGCAAAACACCTTTATCCCCAGTTAGTGGGGAGTGTAAACAGGAGTGAAGGCTTTTCCCTGCCTTGTTGCTTTTAACTCAGAGATGCTGGAGGTCCAAGTGCCTCTTATGTTTCCTTGCTGACAAAGCAGATGCATGAGGAACCATTTTAAACGATGATCCAGGAGAAATAGCAAAATGTGGCAGAAAAATATTTATTTCATCACAGTCATACAAGTTTTTATATCTTTGTACATAAAGGAGACTAGATGAAAAACTGATTTCTTGAAAAATCTATTCCATAAAGTGAGATTTACAGTAGGAAACTTTTTGTGCAAGTCCATGCCCTATACCAAATATAAAACAAATACAAGGACAGAAAGCAGAGCATATCAACCTTGTCAAATAATCGAGTTACAGCATTAAAATCACAACTTGCATTTAAATTCCTACTACAGCAATTAGTTTTCCTTTTGTAATTATACGTAATCCATAATAATGTCTGACATTCCTGCAGCAACCAGCACCGTAAATATTTTCTAAACCTGGACATATCACTGCATACAAGATCAGAAGTTGATTTCCCAAGATAGTGCTGTGAAGAAAACCAAGTCTTAGAAAAAAGCAATGTTCTTACAGCCTGTCAAGTCACGACTAAGCTACAGAAAAGATTATTTACCTGTTAAAACCTCTCACCACAACTGACCAAAAAAGCATTCAAGTACATTTAAAAATGGTCAGTTCAAGTGCAGTTTAAAAAATGGCAAGTAAAGTGCTTAATCCTCTTTATTTATTGCCACTATGTCAGTGCAGTTTGTTTCATGACATTGTTGAAATCATCAGGTTTGGTACAGAGGGGAGAAAGGAAGAGTGTCTATTTGGCAACCCACAGACCTATGAACTGATTTGCACTGCCAGACCTTGATTTAGGAAAAAAAAAGCACTTAAGGCATATTTACCATTAGTACTGAAGTCTGCTGGAACAAACAAGTGGGATCCTCCACACAATCCAATTTGTTCTGGTTTTTACCGTTCGCTGGCTTGGACCCACTGAAGCATCGTAGAAGCTCTATGACTGCTGTCAGCAAAAGAGCTACCTCTTATTTTGGGGAAGGAACATTGTAGGAGCCTACAGGGACCTTGTGACAAAACAGGGCTGGCCTGCACCTTGATAACATTGTAGTGCCAAGTGGATTTTAGCAATGCTCCTCCACATGGACACTGACAAAACATGGCCAAGAACAGATCTAGTACGTGCATCTTCTCCCTGAAGAAAGCCCCCAGTGCTGCCTCCAGGATTCTTCCAGCCTCTGGTGTGGTATTTTTCTAATTAAGAAAATGAAGGATATTGTGTTAGAAAAGAATGCGTTGCTTTGCATACAGATAGGTAAAAAATGTGGTTTTAAAAATTTGCTTTACTAAATCCATTGTTCCCCTTTCACAAGTATCTTTGCTGGTAGCAAAGTCCTGTAAGGCCCACTTGGTATTTCTACCCTCAAGCTGCCAGGTTTTTTCCTACCCTCAGCTGGTGATGTCAGCAATTGGTCTTGTCACACTTTTAATGCCTTAACAGCTTTGGTCAGGTTGCTGTAAAATCCAGCTATGCTAGCTGGAAAGAAGGAATCCACCACCGTCTGGGGAAGATAGCCACCAAGATCAGTCTGAAAGAAACTGAGGAGCTGAGTCCTGTCTGGCTCCCTGAAAAGACAATGCAAGTGATTTTATAGCCAGCGGTTTAAAAGCGTTAAGAACTTTATAATGACTCTTATATGTATTGTCTGGTGATAGATATTTGTAAGTACTTTTTTTTAAAAGAAAAAAAAAAAACAAACAACAGACATTAATTTCAAACCTCAATGAATGCGGCTATCCCCACAAGTCAAATTACAGTCAAACTAGGCCTTAATTAGGTACATGACTGTTTATGAATTATAGCAATGTAATAAACAACCAGATATTCATTTACCAAAAATTCAGACCATACTTGTAAGTTCTGCTGAATCTCTGCTTAAGACAT
The DNA here is from genome assembly GCF_964289735.1 of Phaethon aethereus. NCBI lineage: Eukaryota > Metazoa > Chordata > Aves > Phaethontiformes > Phaethontidae > Phaethon > Phaethon aethereus. The sequence goes on from NC_138588.1 coordinate 9,987,479, forward strand.
CAGCAAGAATCCTACCATGATGATCCTGTAACATTAAAGACTTCCTGCTATGAAATGAAGAGAGACTAATTCATTGCACACAAGAGAGAACAAAAAGGGCACTCATTCATAATGATTACCAGCCAAAGGAAGACAGAAACACATTATTGCCAAGAGGCTACAGATCACATGTGGCCACATACACACCACACAATGGATAAGAAGGGCTTTAGAATGCATAATGTTCAAATAGATTGCTTCTTACCCTGGAACAGGTATACAGAAACAGCCACAGGGATAATTAAAACCTCTCACGAAACTTGGTTGAGGAGGACACAGTGGGTGTTCCACATTGGTGGCTATAAGAAAAAGCATTCAAGAAAAGTGTCATTTTCACAGAAGATGGGAAAGAGTCCTTGGCACTCAAAGCAACAGCTGAGATGCAAACTCCCTAAAAGAGAAAATATTTAAGAAGAATAGCAGTATAACCTTTTCAGTGTGGGGCTGTGCCATACAAGCGGTCAGAAAAGACCATGGCCATGGAACGGGGCAATCAAAGCAGTGTTGAATTTAGAAGCAGTTGTTACTTCAAGCAAGACACTTTGAGGGAGTTTCACTTAACCCAATGCTGTGTGAGGGCATTGCTTTTCTTGAGAGGTCATTCAAGTTACCTCCAACAAATCCATGCCACAGAGGTGTATGCCAGTTGACTACTGAAGCTGAGCTCTGGCAGGTCTATAAATTCCTGGCAAGGCATTCCAGAACAAGATGGGAAAATGAGACAGCTGAACAGCCGGGCAGTAAAAGCTCTGAGTTGTGACAGGTAAACAACAGGATGAAATTGAAAAAACAAAGCAGCATCCTTCCACATGGTGACAGCCCCTTAAAAATCATCACTGTTTGATTTCATAAGAACAATTATTTCCACATACAGGAGTGGTACATTTATTCAATGACTTCACCAGAATCAAGAGGCAGTGCAGAAAATGTTAAAACAGGATTTAGCCTAACAGGACTCCTTTTAGAAAGTTCTGCAAATTCTTAAAAAAGCAACAGCACAAAAAACTCCAGAACTTCATAGTAAATGAAACACACACCCAATCTCAAAAGCGTAGCAAAGGAAGAAACCACAGGCCAACAATATCATCATCATCATCTGAATGTTAAGATGACTTACATACTCTGAGAACAATGATGTAAGGAGACCGCTAATATTTTATCTTTTGATCAAGATCAGATCAAGAACTACTAAACAGCATGCAACTTATTTTTTATTGTATATTTATTTCTGGCAGCTGCTAGTTATCCCCTAACATAATGTGAAGATGTTGAGAACACAAGCACCTTACCAGCCGATAGCATCGTCCCATCTTCATATTGCTTCACGAGTACCACATCCACAAATTCTCTTGGTGAAATAATCCTCATGAAAGCTGAAGGGGTTGTGGTTCTGCAGACAGAGACAGTCTGGAAATCACAAAACAGAGTTATGTCAGCTGACACTTTCAAAAGTACAGCAGAAAAATGCCTGTACTTTCTGGTACTCTTTCAGTTACCCTTTCTAAACTGTATCAAGGAGTTCTGTTACACCTTTTGTTGAACAATACAAATCATCAGAGTCAAAAGGCATGACAGCGTGTTGATGAAAGACAGTTTAATGGAAAAAAACCAATGTGATACGTGTTGTTCTGAGGTTGTTTAAGGACAGATACCACAATTTAATACTAAATGCCTGTAAGGTTCTCCCAAGAAAAATAATCTTCTCAGGACTTCCACAAATATCCCTTGGACTGGTTGTTTGCATCCTGGCTGCCTCCAAGCACCTACATCCACTTCAGATTTGGGAATCTAGATCCAATGCCTTTTTAAGGTTCTGATACGCTTAAAAATAATTTAAAAAAAGCAAATTAGACTGTACAACTGCAGCAGCAGAAACTACTGCTCCTACATAGCCCTTTTCATCTGTAATGCTCCAAGTGCAGCATCTCCATTTTAGTGATAGAACCACCGAGGCAAAGCGCTGGGTCCAAGGTCAGGCAACCAGGTAAAGGCAGAGCACGACACGCGCAGCACAGAGCATCGCGTGCTGCAAGGCAGGGCCCAAATCAATGGCTGATGACATGAACACTTCACCGGTCAGCTACACCTATGTATTCTCTAAACTTCCTCTTCTCTCACAAATAGCTTGTTAAAAATTATCATGCTTAACTGGATTTGCAGCATTAACAACAATGTAGTGCAGGAATCTTTAAAGTTTTGCATTTACGTATTTTAAGAATGCAATATTTAACCAAAACTGGGTTAGTAGTTCCTTTCAGAAAGACAAGCTGTTGTTAAGAGAATATATGTTAAGAGAATTTATGGAGGAGGGCTGAAAAAACCCCAAGATTCCTAATCCCAGTATTGTCAGGCTGATCTAGACAGAGAGGCTCCACACCTTCGTGAGACCTTTTCACCCCCCTGCACCTAACCCAGGCCTCCTCGCGAGGCACTGCAGCAGGCAGGTCTGTGCAGCGCCAGAGGCTTCTGAACCCAAGGCGGCACTGATCGCACCGGCACGGTTCTTAAGGAACTTACGTCGCTGAGGGCTTCGACGACCTCGAAGTCCTTCACGTTTTGGTCCCACTTGGTCCTGGGCCCGCCGGCCGCCGGCTTGATGCACTCCCAGACGTCCCGGGGGCTGGCAGGCACGATCCCCTCTCCCCTGTACCTGCGGCGGGGCGAAACGAAACCACAGCCCACCGCTCTCCCCAGCCCGGCCCCCAGCACCCCGCGGCGGCCATTCCTCGCCCCGGGCGTACTCACACGTTGCCAGTGAACTCCACGGAGGGTCTCCAAGAAACCGAAACCTCGCTCTGCGGGGAGACGAAGCTTTCAGCCTCCGCGCTGGGCCCGGCCAGCAACCTCCCGCCCCCCCCCCCCCCGCGCTCACCGTGCGCCGGCAGCCCCGCCAGCCACCGGGGTCCCGCCGGTAGAGCCCCAGCTTCTCGGCTGCAGCCTCGGCCCGCCCCGCGTAGTCCATGGCCGGGCCGGGCGGGGCCGCCGCTCGGCCACCGCCTATGAGGGCGCCGCCTCGCCCCGCCCCCGCGGGCCGATGGCGGCACCGCCCCGGCGCCGCAGTGGCCATCCCCTCCCACCGGCCCTCAGGAGGCCGCTCGCCTCCCCTCACCGGCGGGGCTGGGGTCGGCCGCCCGAGCGAGGCCCTCCGGGACAGCTGGTAACAGCGGGCCTTCCCTTCCGGCAGCCTCCGGGCCGCAGCCCAAGGGGAAGAGAGCCACCAGGCGACGGGCAGCCGTGAGGAAGCGTTACTCGGGTCGCCTCCGGCCTTCAGAAATGGCGCGGAGCCAGAGCCGAGGCCTCGCTGTTCTCTTACCCGACATGGGGCAACCCCGCTCACCCGCTTACCGCCGGGCTGTGGTGCAACCGTGCCGGCTGGCGGCTGCTCGCACGCACCCCTGCAAGGCCGGGGGCCGCAGGTGAGGCGCCGGAGCCGTCCAGCCTTTGGCGACGCCACACAGCGCGGCTTGGCGGAACCCGCTGGAAGGGGAGGGTGCGGTTCTGGCTAAAGGCCAGCAGTTCTTCTGTCCTGGTGTAATCCAGTAACATGAAACAAAAAAGCAATCTCCAGCATCTAAAGAAGGAGTAAAATTGCAGCGGTGTGCAAAAAAACAGAGTAGAATTAAATTAGGAGTAATGAAGCAAGTTTTTTAAAGACCACGGATAGACAGTTTTCCACAATGAAGCTTATGAGGCTGGGCTGGAGACTGTACCAGAAAATTAGCAGAAGATTGAGGATTTCATCTAGAAGACTGGCATGCATTGCTATGACCAAATAACTCCATTGCCCATACAGTACACTCCGAAGAAACTTGCTATTCTCTTTATTTAACCTATTGCCGATTTGTTCGAGCTACCCCATATTCAAACTAGGCACAGTCAAGATACCATAAATTGTACTATAGGTAGCAACTCTATCTGTAGGAAGCTGATACCTGCTGAATTTATCCAGAGGAAGCATTTTTAGCTGTGACAGTGTCAAAGAGAGCCTCATCTGACATCTGTTTGTACTGGTTTAATTACAGTGCCCCAAGTACATAGCTTTTGATTTTCCAGGTTTTTGGTTTTTAACAGCACCACAGTAAGTAATAAATTGGAATAATTGTCTCTTCCAAATTTTGCAACTCATCAATTGTGATATTAAAGCAAGGTACAGTTACCAATAAAGCACAAGGCTAACTATGCTTTTCCCACCTCTAGTGGCTACATGTGCTGTTGTTGCACAGACTATTTCTTAGTTATTCTAATAGACCTCAAACAGCAAGTACAACAAATGCACGGACACCTGTTCAAAACACAGAAAGGTTGGGGTACTTTCTCAGACATTTGAGCATACCAGTTCATTAGGCTCAGACGTATTTAGATCAACACTGTTTTTTGATTTCTTTTTGGTGAGTTTTGTCCCAGGTTTCGGATACTTTTCCTTCCTATGAATGACCTGGATATACTGGTCATTGCTGCTGTTCTGTGGATCACTGCTGGATTCAATGGAAATGGAATCAGATTCTGTGAGAGATTGCTCCAGCTTTTGCTTTGATTTTGGTTTCACACGTGGCTCAGGATAGTTCAGGTGTACTTTCTTGTAAGCATATGGAGGCCTGTCCAGGTCTAGCTCAAAACCATCATCCCAGGATTTGTAATGCACTCTGGCTAGATCCTTGCTCATAAGAATGTGGCCATCGGCATGTTCCCCAATGTAAAATCGTGGTGCTGGGCGAAGATCAGACAGTGAGCGAGGGCGATGGGATCTGTTCATGAATTCTCTCCCAAGTTCCTCTTCATCCTCCTCGTTTTCACTGGGATGAGGGGAACACATCTGGTGTGGTGTTCGAACCACGTATCTTCTGACATTGCGCGGATACAACTCAATAATGTCTCCCGGTTCCTCCTTCCTGAAGTGCCTTTGGAGTCGGGAGGTAGAACGGAGCAACTTTTTGCGGGACTCCTTTTCATTTACAAGAAAGTACCTGGTAGCATATGGTCTACGTCCCACAAAAACAGGAGCCCCTGCCCCAAGGGCATCCGGATTTACCTGCCGAATGCCTTTTCTGAAGAGAGGCTCAGAATGAACATCTTCCGTGTGCTTTTTGAAAGTCACTGGTGTGTAGGGCTTTGCTTTACAGACCTCGCTTGTACTCCCATGCACAACACTTGGGTGCCTTTAGGAAGGGGAAAAAAAGGAAGGCAATATTGAGATACACACTCATCTATCAATCTACTTAATACATATAAAAAAATTCATTTCTCTGGAACTCACACGCTAGATGGTAAGGGTGGAGATTATGGAATCTCTGTTATTCCAAATTTTTAGGAATAGTTAGAGAAATGTACCCTAGAAATCAGGAGATTTCAGATTTCCAGATTTGGAAGAGGCAGCAGACAACTGACCTCAGGTTACGTTCCTGCTGTATTCTCTTCTTATTCTAGGAACAGTTCAAAAATGTTCTTTGTCTGATCACTTGAACAAAACCAGGTAGCTTAAAGCATCAGTCTGCTGTCTGAAGCAACACCTCCAAAACTGGTTGTCCTACAGCTTAGACCTGTGCAATCATTCTGCACAGAGTTCCTTCGCTCTTACTGTGCTTGTCTTGTTCATGGAAACAGTATCCTGCACAAACTCTTTTAGTTATATGCCAGAGGGGGAAGCTTAGTAGTTACCTTTGCTTGAGGTACGTCTAAACTCCATCAACTACATAATTTCAAAAGTTTTATAAACCCATCTCAATTAAGGAAAAGTTAAGGAGGTGGTGTCACCAGCAGTCTGAATAGTACCCATGAATGAATCTGCTTTAAAAAAATTCCTCAGCTGTTTTACTGCTCCAGACAGTCTGAATACACAGCTATTTTGTAACTAAATACATGGTATGTCATGGAGGTGCTGGAATAAATGCCATTTCAAAACCAAAGCAGTCTTGCCTGTTTGTGATATGATCATTTATTGGTTTCTGTACGCTTGATAATGAGGGAGCTGGCGTTAAAGAGGTTGAAGTTGTAGGAGTTGTGTTGACAGGTCTTGCAACATCAGTTGAGGGCACAGTTTGGGGCACAGACTGGGAAATGGTTTGTATTCTGGTGCCTTTGCTCACAGGAGATTCAAAGTTCAAGACACTGCCGTTCTTTCGGGGAGTTGAGGACCGAACAGAAGACTCCTGGCTGATGATATCACTTTCTTGTTCTGGTCTCTTGTCATTCCCATCCAGATTTTGGATTCTGGCTAGAAAACAGAAATTATTACAGCAACTGTCCAGGTCTTTAAATTTAGAAGCTGCTGTGTAAATGCAGTGGCTCAAATTCACCCTTCAGTCAGGGGAGCCAATGCTAACAGAACCCCACTGTGTTCATAGAAGAGAAGCTGGTGTCACACTGGGAGACACAGTGATAAAGGGGTGGGTGGGCACACTACGCTCCACAGCAGACATAGTATTGACGTAGAAAAAATATATATGCTACATAGCCATCGAAGAAACACTGCACATTGCACTGTAGCAGTCCAAAATGGGCAACAAGCCAATGACTCTCTCCAAGAGTCGTGTTTTAGCTCACCATGTACACCACTTCCAATATGAAAGTGGCCAAATTCAGCAAACTGGCTCCAGTGACTGTGCTGGTCACAGCCAAAAGTTGAATTTCAATTCTGTAATAAAGGAAATCCAACTAAGACACATACCTCATTGCCCTTAATAGTCACTCTTGATGACTATATTGCTATACATCAGGTATTTCACCATTTATGTGTCTGCTGGAGAGATATAAGGGGGTCACAGTAGCATTATGATCTAGCCATAAGGATACTGAATTATGTCTTCTCTTTGGCTTGGCAAATTTTTACTTGTTCTTTTTACTGGGAGGTATTAGAAGGATGACATCCTCTCTGTGGTTTCTCATTGCTAAAGTCTGAGAAGTGGGAGGTACAGGTTCAAATTCCCTCAGGCACAGTAGACAAGTAAGTCTGAAATCTTTTCATTGCTAATGAACTATTCAGCCCGCTCAGGTCAAAGAATAGGGGCCAGTCCCTTCCTCCTCTTCTGCGTACTATACTCTGAATTTTATGCAAGGTCTGATAGGATTTGAATCATCAAAGATACATCCCAGGTGCTGCCCTGCTGGTAGTAAAAGCAGGAAAATACCCAGTCTAAAGATCCCAGCAGAATTTAGGTATAAACTACACACCTTGTCTTTCAGTGCTGCCCAGATTAAGTCAAGCTGAGCTCAAAAACCATCTAAAAGGAGGACTCTACAAGAAATAGTTTTAAAATGTAGTTGAACTTCCCTACGCGTATGAGATATCAAAATGGTTTTGCATCCAAATACTCCATTAATAGTAGCATTTCAAAAGCTCACCAACTTACCTACTACCATCTGAACCACCTTTTTCTTATCTTCAGTTCTTTCCTAAAATACATTCAGGAGAATGAGCAGCAGTAAATTATTATGGATTAGTGTGTAAATCCACTGCTGTGTAAGGATGAAAAATACAGGATTGGTTTTACATTGTGAAACACTGAAAGTGAGTTTAGAGATTCAGTTAGGCTGGTACTGTACTGAGACCCACCAAATTGCATGTAAAAGTGCTTTGCGCTGTACTTACCGTTTGGATCTTCATTCTCAGTTGATTGTTGGTGAATTTTAATGATCTTGCAATACTTTGTAGGTAATAGATTAGCATGCTAGAAGTGAAAGAGGTGATTATGAGTCACTTCAAGCATTTTTGACAGTTTTTGTCTTTGATGGGTTTATAGGTCAAAGTGATGTACACGTTCCGTTGCTGCTTTGTAGCATTTCCTTTATACCGTGATAACGGACCACAGATTCTTTCAAGCAAACAGACATGAAGGAAAGAAATGACACTGAAAACAGATTAAACAGCAGTTCTAATTGTGCCTGTAGTTTTTGCAGGTCTTACTGTGAATGCAGCCCTGGGTGCATTTCTAGCTTTTTGTGGTCTGAATTCTGAACACGCTCAAAATGAAAATTTTGATAAATATTTTCTTCTCTTTTTTTCCCAGTCCAAGGTTATGGAACAGAGATACGAGAATTACAGCCGAGTTTGTGCACTCATACCAGTGTAATTTTGTTGACTGACTGGAATAACACCTTGTTTACACTGGCACAGCAGAGATCAGATTTGGCCTGACATAATGGATTACACTGGCTTTCAGATGACGTAAAGTCTTATAGCTAGACTTCATACCACAAACATTTACATATGTGCTTAGCTATCAGTTTGAAACAGTCAACAGATCTACTTAAATTTGTAAATATGTTATCTTTATGTGGCTGGGAAAAAGTTACAAATAGGAAGTATTGCTTCAGTGTTTTAGATTTGTCTGAAAAGCCCCCTGATGGGACAACTGCATTGGTCTGTGGTTTGCAGGGGAAAAAAAAAAAGATACAAAGATATATGCAAGACAAATGATACTTCATAGAAGAAAAGTGAATTTCAAACAGCTCAAAGTAACTATTCGTTCCCAGCTGTGAACAATTATTTAGAAACTAGAATAAGAAAGGACTTCCAGTAGAAAGTCTGCAGCAAGTTATATTACATTAACACTTAAGAGCAGACCTTCATAATTAATTTATCTTGTCAGAAATCAGGATGACTGAGTAGCTTCTTTAAATGATAGACTGAGCCCTGTTCACAGGCATAAACTGAACTAATGACCAGGAGGAAATGGAAAATTAATTTCTGAGGAGCTCTTCACAGGGAAGAAGGATCTTAAAACTTCTTGAAACCAACAGCACTGCAAGCCCTGACACAATATAGTGAACTTGTTCTAACACAGTATCCCAGAACAAGAAATTCCTTTTGAAAATGTGATAAGAGTCTTTTTAACACACTCTCAATTCCTGTCTGATCCATACACCATATATTCAATAAGGTGGGTTTTTTTTTTTTCACATCTGCTTAATAAAATTACAATAACACAGTGTTTGTTCCTTAGTATAAACATTTGACTCTCCAGATATAAGACCAGTATTAATACAATCAATTTAACCTGCCTGTGAAAACCAAAGTACTTACAACAAAAGTAGCAGTGCAGGGAGGACCACCACAGGGCTGCTGATGTAAGTAATCACTGTGTTGAACCATGTGGGAAAATCATTCTGAATCGTTTCAGAAACAATATCATATATTTTTTCTTGTCCGCTACAAGGAGGGGGGGGGAAAGGTGGTAAAATTAAGTTATAAGAAATACTAGGTACACCAATTCCGTAAGCAGTGTTGCACTGAATAAACAAGGAGTTTTATCCAAAACTACTTTGGAACAGTACAGTGAAAGGGCGGGAGGGCAGGGTAGCAGCAACTTTGTTCATCATTTGCCTTTTAACAATTTTTCCAAAGCACAAAAGCATTTCCCAGGCTTGGAGGGTGTTCGAATTGAGACACAAGTTGGTGACATGTGCTAGATCGCTCGGTAGCACATTATATAAACATAAAATAACTGAACCACGTGTATAAAACAAAATGTTGAGCCTCACTCAGAACGTTGACATATTCGCCTAATTAAATCTTAAACTGGAAAACACTGGCAGCAGAAAAACATTGTTTTATCATTATTTTTTTTTTAATAATTGGTAATTTGGGTATTATTGAACCTGATGAATTTATTGTGAAAGGGTGAAATAAAATCTTAGCATTTTTCATTAGTCCATTATAACTTACCTGAAGGGACCACAGCTTAAAGATGGCTTATATCGGGCAATAGCAAAAATCGTTGGTAACATGCATAAAAACAACATGAACAGCAACATGGCCAAGTAGAAATTATTGGATCTGCAAGAAGGCATAACCATGTTTCAGATTATACTAATCAGAGAGAAAAACAGAGACAACATAAAAGGTGCAAGTCTGTAGCCACCTAACAAGTTCAAGATCTAAATTTCTGAAAGATCAAAATCATCCTGCTATGATTAGAAAGTCTGACCAGAGCCAGTTTAAACAGACTCTTAATGATCAAAGTCCTATTTGCACTGCTGTCCAGATACCACTGCTGCAGCCAGAGAACCGCTTGTAGCACCCTTCTATAAAAGCTGACCTTACTGTCCAGTTGTGTCGGGAGAGAAAAAGAACAGTGGCAGAAGTTGATTCATGTTCAAAACGTGTTAGAAATGAGTCTTAAGAATTAAAGATGCCCAAAATTACTTCTATTTTGAGTAAACAAGATCTACATCACGATAGAAGAAAAAATGGGGGAAATCTGTTCTGTGGTGCAACAGACAAAAGCAGATACTTCATAGCTTTCACAGGAAGAAACATCAAGAAATAGGATTTGCAACAGTTAACACATGTAGGTTATTGTGCTCCATCAGATTTGTATAGAAGTAAAGCATTTATGTTAGGCCAGATACATTAGTCTAGGAATATTCCCTGACATATTTTTCAGTTCTTGCATATCGTTAACTACCCCGCTTTACAAACCTTCTGGTTTCTCAGTAACGATGTTTTTTCGCAGACCTTTGCTATCAGTATTACTGTCAAATTTGATTGTCAACTTTCAGAGCTAGAATCTCCTATCATTTTATTCCTATGCACAGAAGACATTTCCATTGTCTACATTTGATTTATTCTCTATCTTTTGTTCTTATTTTGACTAACCGAGATGCTCTGAAAACCTGCTGATGTGGTACATTACACGTTAACACAGCCCAGCTCCTCAGGTACATGAGTCCAATCAACTTGAGAACATTGAATGCTGGTAAGCAAGGTGAAAAGAAAGCTCCCATCCTGGAAAAATAGTATCATGTCAGTGCTCAGTGTTGCCAGAAGCAATTTTAAGAGCAACAGGACATATGAAAAAAACAGGTAAACATATGAAAAAAGCAGCTCACTATCAAGAGACAATCTCATATTGTAATGAAGTATAGAAGATTGCATTACCAATATCCTACTTGAATAGCTTTCATTGGAAATAATCAGATTGACTTAATAGTCAGCCAACAAAGGACAAGAAAAATCGCTTGTGGACTACATACCAGATCATTCCTTGGTTGTAGACCAAATGCAATACGTTCTCTGCAATTTTGAATTCTCCATATTCTGGCTACAAGAAGAAGAGTAGGATGAATACCTTGTCTTAATCTTTTTTTCAGATCATTCATTAGAAGCATTTGACCAAATCGGTTTGCAGACAGCACATAGCCTGAAACGTTCAGATCAAATACCAGCTTTCGTCAGGCAGCTGGAGCACAGAAAAACCTACTCTGCAGCAGGGGCTTAAATAAACTAAATTCCTCTCTAATTTACTTCACATCTTTAGTTAAGGACAAAGGGACAAAGACCAGTCCTCAGCCTTTCGTGCTGCCAACAGCTTCTTGCTAACCAAGTATTAGTTACCATAATGTTCTTAAAGGTCTGTATGCTTTTGGTAATTGTTTCTTGGACTGCTGTCTACACTATGGACAGATGCTACAGCTACAGAAGAGAGGATGTGGGGAGCAACTCCATGCCCACATCTCATCTTTGACTCTGGGATTGTCTCCATGATCTCATTTTGGGAAAGACAAAGATTTTTGTGCCACGGCCATGGGAGTAGGCTTTAGGAAAACATCCAGTCTCAGCATTTACCCTGTGTACATAAACTCAGTGTGAGCTGTGCCTTTATGGATGTGTGCTAACAATAAATTATTTATCTGTTGAAAGGCTTTAAGGACATTCAGTACTAAGGGGTGGAGCCTACTCAACTTCAGCATCTTAGTTTGATAAAACAAAGACTGTACTTACAAACTTGCTTTCTAGATCCCAGCACCAGCAATCACTTAAATATCGGACACACAGTCCACGGAAAAAATCAATTAGCAGGATGCTTGCAACTGTGAAAATCATGTCGATAATTGAAAGCTTTAGCATCTCCTGAAATAGATATTGTTCACACATTCTGAGTCATTCTGGAAGCAAGTGGACTGCATCTGGCTCTTTTACATTTGTACGTCTATTTTGACTCAAGCTTAGTATCCTGATAAAATATGATTTGAGTATATAAAATATTTCCTTTTAAACTTTTCCTGTTTGACTTTTCCCTTACTTGTCTTTGTTCTAGCAAAGAGAACAAATATAATCAAGCTTCCAGTGCCTTCTATTGCTTGCAGGAAAACAACTCTGGTCACGATGGCTTCAAGCCGCCTTCTTAATGACTGTTCTGAAAATTTATCTAGATAAACTGAAACACATTGTATTGATTTTACACAATCCTTTATTACACTAACTGCTGTTCTTGCTAAGTGCTTCATAATAAGAAATGCGTATTATTCATACAAAACTAGAACCCAATGACACGAGGATCATCAAGCCATAAAACAGACCTGTTTAGTGCTTACAAATGAATGGCATTATCCTATATTTAATTGAACTTTAAAAACATACAATTAAATAGAACAGATTAAATTCCAAACATCTCTAGCCTTTTCTGTGGAAAAAAACAATAACAAAAACCCATGAACACAGATTCTATAAACTGCCCAATGCCGGTGCAATAGGGAGAGGCACATACAAGAATACTAAGTCAGGATAATAAACCTAGGAGGGGTCTTTTTCTCCAGACGATCAAACAAGACCTTTAATATTGCTGACTCTGGAACATTGCTCAGCAAGCGAGAAGCACACTAGCATTATTCTTAATCTAGTGGCGTAGACATAAGTGCAACAGTGACAGAGACCAATGTACATTGGGATCAAATGACATCTTTTGAATTTTGTGTGGTTAAATTCCTCTCTGTATGTGTTATTGCCACTGCTAGTCACTCAAAATAAAGGCCACAAATAATCTACGCTTCACATGCAGGGAAGCAGAAAGTGACAATATTAAGTCTGTAGATTTTCTGCAACTTAACTGTGGGAACATGCATACATGGCACTACCACCCAAGTGGGTCCATTCTTATGAACTGACAGTATTTTGAAACCTTTTGTTGTTGTCCTCTTTCTCTCTGAAGAAGTGAAGAACCCTTGATTCTTGAGTGATTTAGTTGAGGCAGAATGAACAGAGGCTTCAGAGGTATTGTACAAATGCCGAAGGGCACAATCTCATGCTTGGCTCGGGTCTGCATCCCCACCTATTCAGGCAGCGCTCTGAATCTGCACAGGGTGCAGGTTACTGCTTATACATTTTATAGTCATGTTTCTCTGTATGAGTTTAATAGGATGTATCCTATTAAAATAGGATCTGTATCACGCATCTGTAGACATCTGCCTGTGCAGAGCTGAAGACAGAGACCGACGCCTGGCAAAAGAACATTTACAACGCTAAACACATTGTAGATACTGAGTAAAAACCAAAGCTTGTGTCTGTGGCCACATCACTTTGCATAGTCTTTACTGTTCCTACACAATCCTTAACTAAATTCTGGATTTTATACGAAGAAAAGCTCTAAAATTGAACACAGCACAACATGATCTTAATTTTTTGTCAAATGTGGATTAGGAATAAGTTGATGACATAATAAAACAATTACGTACTTGACCAACATACGTCTCCCAGCACTGATCCTGTGGGTTCTGGGTGTTATAGTTAAAGGAAACTGTTTTGTTAACCAGCGAGTCAGAGACTGTCAAGCTTTGAGCGCGAGACTCTTCCAATGTGACAATGATGTTTCTCTTAATTTGTACATCAGGAATACTTGTAGATAAGTTGTCGTCTTTAGAAAGAGTTTTGGTTGCTAAGAAAGTGGTAGAGTTGCTTGCATTGCTGTTAATGTCAGAGTCCTGAAATAATAAATGTCCCAAAAGCTACTTTTTTAACTGTACATGCATGCAGATGACTGTACCTTCTACAATGCACACACGTAGAGGCATTTCTTCATGTATTTTCAAGCAGCAGTTAAGGTGACTGTTAAGTAGCTGTCAATGTACAGATGCAGATGAAACTCTTAAGGACAGTACTGAAAGCTTATTTTAGGTAGCTGGAAATATTTGGCATAAAGTGATGGCTTTTTTCTTTTAATTAGTTAAACAATGCACAGAAATCTATTTAATGTGCAAATAAATCAACTAGCAATCAACTGGATCCAGTTATCCTAAAAAAGTACAAGTACTCGTAAATGAACATTACAAACTAAACTTAACTTTACAATCCTACCAAACTGTAATATGTTTTAATCCATTTCAAACAAACTTTCATCTGACTTCCATCTCTATCACAATAAATGGAACTCCCTCTAGAAAGTCTACTAGCTTTACACATCAGAAAACATCAAGTTAAACTTACGGTGACACTCATACTATCCACTTTATCCAGGAGAGCAATGATTAAACTGTAGAGGTTTCCCAGGTATAGAACAAGAACCCTGAAAACAAGAATAAGATATGGGTTATCGGCATTGTTGTCCCATTGACTTCTCGTACATTCTGTGGTTTGGCTGCACGAAAACATGTGGCAAGAACATGTCTCTCCTCTTCCTCCCTTTCTCCCCACATATTTTCTGCACTGCGTAATGCCTGTACCTGGCAAGCTGGAAGCGAAGAGTGGTCCTTGGGTGATACATCTCCAGAGCTGCCACAAGTTCAAAAGCAGAGGGTGCAATCATTGTAATCAGTGACACAACGACGCTTACCTACAGAACAGAAAGATGCAGCATTTTTGTAGCTTTGCGTGTAGATCTTTCTGTAGTACCGTGACTGCTGATGGAAACAGTGCTGATGCACATGCTTTGGTGATTACTTCTCTTGGAGAAGATGCTTTAAAAAGTTATTATTGACATTAGTAATAACAGTAGTTGTGATCCAAAATTATAGATCTGGAATACCACTCAGGAATCTTCACTCCAAACATCCTAGCTTTAAAGTTACTACTTTACTAATTAAAATAAAAACTTAACATGTGGGAAATACGAAGCCAACATCTTCCTCTGAAATGGATGAGTCGCTTCTCCGTATCTACTCACCTCCTACTCTCAGTATCCACTCATTTCTCTGAGTGGAAATATTCACAGAACATTCAGTATCCCCCAGCTGAAGACAATAGCTATTGTCAAAGCTGATTCCTTTCTAGTCTGTTGGCCCGGTTCTCTCAGCTTAATCATAGGTGCAAAAGCAGATCCGTAGGTGACGGGAGAGCTTATGCTTTGTCCTCATGAAATAGGGGCCAGGTAGGACCGCAGTCTCTGTGAGGCGAGGACCTGCAGCATCCCTCCGCCCACCTCAGCTCTGCTAACTCCTTGCTGCAGAGCCGAGGCTGCAAGTGTGCTAAGAGAGATCCAGGTAACGGCCACTCCGCCCTTTCATTCCTCCTTTCTCCTGGCTAATCTCTCGCCATTTACACCTCAGTGCACACTATCGCGACAGAAAGCCCCGAGACAATAATCCTAATTCTAACACAGAGGTGAGTGACAGAAAGACAGCGTACCTCATTTTTTTCCCAAAGAGTCAATTCCTTTTTGGTGCGCTCTAACCTTTGGGATCGATCCACGACGAAGTATATGATGTAAATACTACCAGCAAGCGAGAGGAGCACAAGGATGTTTGCAATAATTCTTAAGCTTATGGTCACTGCCCTGGTGGGGGGAAAAAAAGAAAAAAAGAGACGCAGCCAAATCAGTAGGTTGTCTTATGACACCAGGGGGTCTTTTCTAACATGTTTTTTAGAAGTACGAGATAAGCAGATTAGCATTGCTATCTGCATTGAAACAGTGTTTTGAAAAGTATCTCTGGTCTTATATACATACAAGTTTTTGCTTTTCTTCTTTTCCTGCTCTTCCAATATAGCTTCCTTGAAAGAAACACAGCATTATCATCTTAATAGTGTTCAGCAAAAATAATGCATATATCTTTCACAGAAGGTATCAAGTATACTAATAAAAAACTTCACATCCTAGACGTGCAAGTAGTTAAATATCGCTCTGTCCTGCATAGCGTTTTAGGAGTGATAAGTGAGCTTAAATAGCGAAGGAGATTTCTGAGAAACAAATGCAGAGTAATCAAATACTTGAGCACTTTCAGTCATGCGTGTTCAGTGGGGTACAACCAGAGGTTTACACTACCAGATCTTTTTGCAGGACGTGACTATAGAATCCATGTATCAGTAATGTAATACACAGAACTGTCAAAAATTATCCTCAGTCATCAAAATAACTAAATATCATAGCCTAGTAATTTATCCTTGATGCAATTTGAAGTAATTTTGTTCAATGACTTAATGAGAATAAACCAAAGTTGGGAAATAAATAACTTTGGATGAAAACCACATCTGTTCTTAAATTCTAAATGGAAAACATCTGTATTTAAAGCAATTTTGAGAGCGCTGTGAGATGTGCCTGGACCATTGAGAGATGAAATAAATGAGTATTTTCACATTGTTAACATGAATTTGATTCTATTACTCAATGAAATTGCATCACAAGCAAATTTGTTTCTAGTTGTCTATCTTCTTGTCGCACATACAGTGGCATTAAACAAAGCTCTTCTGAAGAAGAGCACAATGGCCTTGCTGGGACACGACGACAGCATCAGCAAGCATGACACGACTGCAATACCAGCCCTCCCCTAGGCAAACAGATCTGTAAATGAATACCCAAAAACAATAGGAAATGCAAGGGAATGAGAGGAAAGACATATATAACTTACAGATTAACAAACAAATCAATCCTAAATAATTTGAAGGTCAGTTGCTCACCCTAATGCTATTAACTATGGCGGCAGCTTTGCTCTCTGCAGCCTCGGGGTTTCCTATTAAATAGTCCCAAGCACAGAACAGTCTCCAACAGAAAGTGTAATTTTCATCAGAGGCACTTGCTAAACTCATTCTTGAGTTCTTTGCCATTCTGTAAAAAAATAACAAATACTCAATGTTGTTAATGTGTGAAGATGAGTGTGAAGGAAATCACTAGTTTGGTTGATAGTCTTCAGATGTCTACTCCTTCAGAGCTACCAAAACTTTGTGGCAATTAGGGTCATTGTTAGCAGCTTTCCGAAGACAATAAAACGGTTCAGAGCATGAGCTTCACTTTTGTTCTAGTGCAGAAGTGACTCGCTGTGGAAGGGCACTGTTCTATTTACATTCTTTATAGCTGAACAAATAAAGCAAATAAATCTCACTAGACCTGTGGACTTAAACATATTTTTACGATCTCCAAGTAGGATCCAGCTAGAAGATACTATCACTAAGATCACTATTACTGTGATTACAAGCAAGTTTGGCAAAACTAGTGATCGTGCACAAGATCTGTTTGTTTTCTGTATTGTTTTCACTCTCAAAATATATGTTACTGTCAAACAGAAACTCAGTCCTATTCTACAGACCTTGGGACACAGAAAAAAACCCCCACCTAATCATCTCAGATAGGCAAGATGGCAGAACATTGCAAAGTGTAAGAAACGACATGAAGATTAATAGCTTATGAACGAAAGGGCATCCAAAAGGACAACGTTAAAACGGGAGCTGTAAGCAGCAAAGCAAAGAGTCAGTGGGCTGAGACAGAAGGAGAAGAGCTAATCATATCCAGAAACCGCAGATGTGTAGATCAGCGTCAAAAACATCCGTGACCCTTGGCACAAACCAGCAGGTAGAATAAAAATAAACGAAAAGGGAAGGTTCGGCTTCAAAACTGAGAGTTATTACAGGCAGCGCTAAAAATGTCCCTGGACTGCACTGTGCTGGATAAATAGGTAACCAGAAGGGAAGGGAAGGCAAGTCAGGAGAGGATAGAGTGACCTTGCCCCTCTCCAAGCATTGCACGTTCCTAGATTTATGGTCAGTGCTAGCAGTCTTGCGCTCTCTGCTAAGAGCCCACTCCTGGCCCTTCAACGGCAAAGGAATTAAGCTCACATTCGAACGGGATGCCTGGTACCATCTGAAACAATGCAAATGCTATTACTTCTAGGATGGAATTTTTATATTTGTATTTCAATAGATGGGAATAATAATGTTGAAAGCATTACACTTAAAATATACATTTCTGTCATAGCAATGTTTATACCAAAAAAAGATGACCTTAGAAAGAACTTCCATGAGTGTTGGACCTTACACTATAAAAACACAAAGAACACAGATCATCTTCTGTGCTGCCCCTCCTTTTATAAACTGGGAAACTGAAAATGAAAAGAGAGCAAAGATAAATAATAGCAAGATAAAGAGCAAGATAGAATTAAACTCAGTCTGCCTCCCTGATATTAGCGGACTTGAACAGATTAATGAAAGGAGGTTGTAGTGAGGTGGGCATTGGTCTCTTCTCCCAAGTAACTAGCGATACGATGAGAGGAAATGGCCTCAAGCTGCGCCAGGGGAGGTTTAGATTGGATATTAGGAAAAATTTCTTTACCGAAACAATGGCCAAACATTGGAACAGGCTGCCCAGGGAGGTGGTGGAATCACCATCACTGGAAGTGTTCAAAAAATGTGTGGACGTGGCGCTTCGGGACATGGTTT
This sequence comes from Phaethon aethereus, assembly GCF_964289735.1. NCBI lineage: Eukaryota > Metazoa > Chordata > Aves > Phaethontiformes > Phaethontidae > Phaethon > Phaethon aethereus. Next base: position 10,005,870 of record NC_138588.1, read on the forward strand.
AGTGGGCTTGGTGGTGTTGAGTTGGACTTGATGATCTTAAGGGTCTTTTCCAACCTTAATGATTCTATGATAATAGAACTATGCAGAATAAATACAGAGGAAATGGGATAAATACACCATTAATGATTGCCTGAACACACAAGCTTATGAACAGCAATAAATGGGAAGTCTTACTTCTTTAAGAGAATGATGAAGCTGTAAGCAAACACTGCCATTCCAACAAGGAAGTAGGCAAGAGGCAGCCGATATCCAGCTTTTCCAATCTTCCTGTCACGACCGTAGTAGCCATAAAACAAAACAGAGTACTGGAGGTAGCCCTGCAAAGACCAGAGGCTTTAAGTAAGAGCAGTAACTAACGATTACAACAGAACAGCAATAGTGACACAGTAAAGAGTGGTTTTAGTCTTGCCCCTAGTGACCAGATGGTGTCCAGGTCTTGAGCAGATGCAATATGCTCCTTGGGAATGGTCTTGCTGACCGTGCTGCCGAACGGTGCTCCGGCCAGTAGCTGGGAAAGAGAGAGAAGGTCTCGGAAACTGTGCGAGCCCGGCTGACCCAGGGCTGCACAGCAGAACCCACCAAGAGCTGCCCGCACGGATGATACTACCAGGACAAAAGTGAGTTTTGGGTTGTTCCTCGTCCTAAACTAGAAACTCCATGAGAAATCCCGCCTTCCTTTTCCACTAAACCAGATGCGTTTTTTTTTTGCTATCTGTGCGCTACCTCTGAGGAAATTTAGTGCTCTGTAGACATCTTCAAAATGACTAAGAAATTACAAGAGAGATCAACTGAAACCACTAACAAAATAGCTTTGAAAGCTATGTTTATTTTAATTTAAGCATTTTTATATTAAATATGACATTTGATCTGAAAACGCTATTTCAAGATTAAATCTACTCCTTAAAGAAGTAAAAAATGCAAGTGAATGCCTTTTTTAATTTCAGTTTGCTTTTTTATCTTGGGGGTACTTACTTTTTTTTTAGTTCAGTCAATGAGAATAAAAATCAGATATTCCCATGTTTTCTGACAATGTTATGAAAGCACAGATTAGGTGAGGCAGAATAACATTTATGAGTAATTTAACAAAGTTAACAAATAGCCTTACTTGCACACAAGGACTAAACAAAGTTTGGCTGTTCAGGACTTCCAGAAAATTATTTCTAATAGACAATAATCCAGAGCCTGGAGAGGGATGTGATTTTTTTCTGCGTGTAAATGACACTAACAGGACTTGAGCTTACTCAACACCAACTACAGCTTTTAGGATTTGGTTCTCCATTTTAGTAATCGGATACAAACATATTCTGTAAAAGCATTAGTATTATGTTGACAAAATATAATTTCTAACACTAATAGAAAAAAATCTCTTATCCTTCAGCAGAAAGAAACCTCTTAATAATGGAACTTATTTTAAATAATTCATTTTAAATTGCACATTTCAAATTGATGTATGCCTTTAAGTGTGGCCTTTGTTTAATTCAGAAAGGAAAGTGCAACCATAAGCATTTTTCTGTAAATGTTAACAACATGTTCTTACCTCTGGTAAGACTACAAATGCTCCTGTCATTATGGTAAGTACAATATTGATTCCAAATAGCCATCTCAAGAAGATGAAGTAAGAGGCAACTCCAGACCCAAAATGACCTTAAACCACAGAAAATAGTTATCAGAGCTACATAGTACATAAAAGCTCATATCATTTATTCATGAGGTATTACTTAAATAATAAAACAAAAGAAAACCTTTCTTATTCACACAGGCCATACAGCAAAGTAGAGAAAATGTTAACATGTCATGAGGAAAATATAATTCCAACAGAAACTCTGTTGAGGAAGCCTCACGATTACAACCAGCATTTACGCAAGAAGCTGCTATGCGAGGTGACACCACGCGTCCGTTTTCCTTCACCACTGAAGGACAGCGATAGGACCCGACTGCTGATGTATGTTAAGGGCTGCTTTAATTCCATTCAAAGACTCAAGAGCTGGTGATGCAGGTTACAACCACACTTAACCCTGGGCAGACCTGGGGATGTTGACCCAAGGATGCCGCCCCATAGGCTGTGATAAACTATAACCAAATCTTGCTGCATTTTCAGAACCACAACGGGACAAATTTGACTTTTCAAAAGTTACCTCCCAACTAAGACCATAAATGAGAACCGTGCAGAGTCTAATGCACCAAGAAAAGAAGAAAAAGCAAAGTTTTAAATGAAAACGTCACTGCTGAAAGTCTCCATTTAACTCTTTCTCCCAAATATTATTTAATTCAGTAAAACCCCAAGACCCACCATTTTAGCAAGTGCTTTACTGTTCAATACCATTAAATCTTTATACTTACTCTCGATTTTCTTTATTCTCATTTCCCAAGGAATAAAGATTACCACAAAATTATATGCAAGTCGAATAAACTTCCTCCAAAGCTGAGCAAAAAAGCAGAGAAATGAGAAATATGACACTTCTGTATGTAAAAAAACCCAAAACAAACCAGTGTTTTTCTCACATCTCTTTCACCTTGTACCACAAGAAATCTTACAAGCATTAATTACTAAGATCTTAGAGCACGCCTGTGGGTAAAGCAAGCCACAGAGGGTTTTAGAAACGCACAAAAGATGGGGGGCACAGGAGTCCTTGACTTCGCCAGCCAAACGCCAACGTAAATGAGACAGAGCTCCCTTTATGACCGAGGGTACAGTCAGGAGCCACCGATCTCCACCTTTTGCGCACGAGGACCATGAGGAACCGACGGAAGGAAGCCAACGGGCGCCACTCCCTGTCGCCTTCGCCGTGGTTGGGGGCTGCCGAGAGGTCGGGGCAGGCGCCGCGGCAGCACAGCCCATCCGGGCTGGGTGTTGCTGGGACGCTCAGCCGCTGTGCGACTTACAACGGATTCCCGCTGCGCTACGCAGAAATTGGATTTCTAGGCTAAACAAACGAACACGCAACTGAAGCGAAAAATTTGAGACGCGAGTCGCCAGTTTTTCTTAGAGGAAAAATAAGCTTTCATATTCAACAGCAACAAATTCAACTACTATATTCTCATCTCTGTGTATTACAACCGGCACCTGCAGAAAACGTGTAGTTTTATTTTGTAGAGTCTTTATTTAATCTCCTTTTTTTGCCTGGTCGGAGGAAAGCACCTTCCTGCACACAACGGGGTGTGCATATGCACGTGGGAGAAGAAACAAAATCTGCATGTGCGAAATTGAGTGCGGTTTTTCGTTTGTTCAATTAGAGATATAACTTCACAGTATCAACAGAAAAATAATGTTCGTATATCATTCATTATAAAGTATTTTTAGTATAGGTAGACATTAAACCTCCCCTGTATTTTAGTCAGCAGCATTATCATTATTATATCATGTAATCTAATCTCCTAAAACTAAAGAGAAATAAATAACCTTTTAATTACCGAGTATATCATCAATCACGTTGGCCAAAGTTTATTTTTTATGGTGGCATGGGTATTTTATTGCACGAACAGGAAGTGTTTTAATTAAACAAAGAGACTGGAGATGCTGTGAATTGCATGGGAATTGCTGGGATTGCTACTTTCACTTGAAAACAGGGTTCACAAGGCTCAAAAAGGAATTGAGCAGCTTGTGCCAGTTGTACTGCAGATTTATAAAGTAGACAAAGCTGTCCATGGGGGAGTAGTATTTGTTAAAATTATAGTTAGGTATCCATCATCTCTTTTTCTGCCTCCTGCGTACCTGAACAGATAATTTATACTCTTAGAATTCAGAGTATAGGCATCTAGCATTAATTGCAAATGTAAAAAAAATACAATGCAAATATAAAATAATTGAACTGAAAAGGAAAAATGCTTTCTGTGTCAAAACAGTAAAAGGTATTTTAACTTCAATTTTCTTAAATAATAGCATGAATGGATTGTCCAATTATGAACAGTTTGTATTTTGCCAATTTTAAAAACTTGCTTAAAAGCTTATACACTTACAGCTGTGTTTTGTTCTTAGCCCCTGTTCAACCATCGAGTTCTTAATTTTGATGTAGTGCTTGTTTTGCTGTGCTACAATTTTTGTCTCCTTGGTCACCAAGCTATTTTCTGAGAAAATACATGAAAACGAAGACCTTCCAGTTAGTAAAAAAATGCAACTCATTCTGTTGCATTTGCTGAGTTTATCCCTGATGTAAAGGCTATATTCCCTAATTTGTGCTAGGAAAAAAGAATACAGTTCCCCTAAAGATAATGAGTGGTACTAATTAGCTGCTGAATTATATCCCTCTGCTGAATGTTTCCAAGGAAATACACACAATAAAGGCAGTTCGATTAGATAGAAACTTTTAATCATTGTGAACTCCAAGACGAAAGCCTTGATTTTGTTATAGGAAGGGGACTATGAACAAGTAACAAGCCCAATCTCTGATTTACTGACATGTGTTACAGACCCTTAGTGCTTAATTCTCTTTCTAGGTAACATTCTAATTCTGCTCAAGTCCAAGGCAAAAAACAGTATTTATTTTAACAGCATCCTACTTCCACTGCAATTTGCCACACAAAGGCAGAACAAGGAAAAATTGCTCTTTCCTACCTTGGAAAGTAGTACTTTTAACCTTTGCTGTGGGCCAGCATAAGAGAGCAATGCATACGTATGCTGCCTTTCGCTTGTTCACGTGAATAAAATGCATGGTGTTCTATTTTACTGTTACAACTCTGCCTTTTTGAATTAAGATAAGTTACTCATTAGAAGTCTACTCATTACCATGACAAAAATATTCGTGACTGCTTAGGTGACTAAAGATGTCTTCTCTGTTAGTTGCATATTAGGGACAATTTCCTACATGTTCTTAATTTCCAGCAACTAGGGCCAAGGTCTATTTTCAGTGGTGTAAAAATAATTTGAATCTAATCTTAGAAAAATCTATGAGTATTAGGCAAGCAAAAACCTTGTTTAACAGTGTATTTACCGTAAGCTGTTGTAGGGTTGTCTTCCAAACTAAAAGCTAGACACATTTTTCATACTAAACTATTGAACTGTGGCCCCAGAGTCTGGTGAAATAGCTCTTCGGAGAATACTGAATCATGTTGTTGGTATCCCATTCCTGTCGCCCCCTCTAGCAGGCATCAATATTTGTAGATTATTTGAGAAGGAAGCTTATACTGCATTAATAGAGAGACGTTCATCCCTCAACACATCAAATTAGTCTGCAAAAATGTAATTACTAAATTCACAATAGAAAAAAAAGAAGCTTTTAACTGCTTTTTCCTCCCTCTACAGAGTTCCTGAGTTGGAGATCAGGACTGCACAGCAAGTGTGCTTCTGTGAATGAAAACTGCAGATGACCATTGGTATAGAAAAGAGCTGTAATTTAAGAAAAAGCAGCCCTACCTCTGCCCCAGCGGCTTGGTAACCTCTTGTTCTCGTGAGCCTCCCTTCATACTTCAGCACGATCTCCTTCGCCTGCCTGCAGAAGAAGGTGGCAGCTTGTTTTACATCGATCCCATTACTCGGAGCCCCTTATTCTGCACAAGCAGCAACTAGCAAAGGTGTCAAATGCTCTGAAATACAATCATGGACTGTCTCACCATAAAATCCTTAACCAGGCAAAGCTTTTTTCTTTTCCTATTGAGGTGTGCACTGACACTTTAAAACCACTGAGAATTTTGTCTGAGTTTTCAGCATTCAGAAGTTTGACTGCAGGTAGAGTTTCCTATTCCTCTAATTTTTTTCTCTGTCCTTTTGATTCAAAGTCTTTCTTTTAAAATGGCACAACCTAAATGAGTAAACTAAAAGGATCCCTATCACAGTCTGGTTAAGCCCATGTGGATACTAACACCTCTTCTGCAAATATGGTGTGGCGTGCTTGCTAAGATGCGAAGAGGTGCATGTTCATCTGGTCCTGCTTCTGGTCATATGCAGTCTTTGACTGCAGCAGAAGGTGGATGGGGACCACCACCATCTCATCAGCAGGAGCAGGAAGGCAGCGACTCACAGACTCTGCGTAACAAAGAAAAATCTCTCTTTGCTTCGAAGATTGCACAAGGGCTCTGCTGCTGGTAGGGCTTCCTTATGACTAAAATGCCGTTCTAGCATCAGGCAGGGTTCTGAGAGAAAGATGCCAGATGAAAAGGAAAAATAAAGCAAGCCTCAAACAGACCACCCTGTGAAAGACTTGACACAATTTAGGCAGCCAGTCCAGAGTGAGGCACTTACTCTTTCATGGTAAATTTAGAATTATTAATATAATTGCAAACTTAATCTGTGAAACATGTTATTACTACACTGAAGATACTCTTTAAACCTACAAGTGTGCCGTATTTACTGCCATTTATGATACGTTACCTGGGGATTATGACCAGCTTCTGTTCTCATTCTATGCAATCATCACGTGCAATTACCTTGAAAACTGTAAACTGTTTTCCCTTTTGGGGACAGAGTTAATTTTAATATTTTAATTTAGCTTAAAAAACATGTTACTGAGCGTTACCAACAGCCTTTCCTTGGACCACTGAATAGCTGACACACTGTTGTAATAGCTAACAGGCAAAGCGTGGTTTCTTGCTCTCTCTCCTGTACCGTGACTGTCTAAAGGGAGCCAGAGGCATGCACAGGACACAACTGCACCTGCAGACTTCCCACCCCGAGGCTGCTGCCTTCAGCCAGCTCTTGGATCTCATCAGAGCATCCTCACAGCGTGCTCTCCTAGCAGCTCTTAACCATTTCCGTGCTCAGTCCCTTCCAGCTTACGCTGAAAAGCTTCTGAGGCTGGAGGTACAGTCAGCGAGCCTGAAAGCTTTCATGCAAACACCTTTACCTGAGCGCCCTCAGCTTCTGCCTCATCGGCCATGGCCGGCAGCGGATGTTGGACATGATCTCCTTCTGGTACTGGATATTCTGAAAGATCTGCTCTGGGTCATGGCGCTCAGCCTTTTCTTCACCAGTATCATCGTCGGAGTTGCTGGCAGCCCAGCACACACCCCATGAGAAGAAAAACAAGACAAATTAGTCTCACTCAGATCCCCAGCAAACTGTTGTTTTGCACAGGATCCAACCCGTTACAGCAATGTACCAGCCAGGTATAGTGAGCTAGGGAACATGCATGACCTTTTTGTTTTAAAGTTGATAAATAGTTCGGATGATTTCCTCATCTCCAGAATGTGCCTCTCTCCCTCCCCACCACTTCTGCTCGGTCATAAATTATCCCTGCTCCCCAACACGAATCCCAGTCTTTCCTCTCCAAGCATTTCCAACCACACAACTTGCACATCATGCTAGCAAGACACTCTGTGTATTTTTATGGAACGAAGTGCTGTCTAAACATCTCCAAGCATTTCCAACCACACAACTTGCACATCATGCTAGCAAGACACTCTGTGTATTTTTATGGAACGAAGTGCTGTCTAAACATTTCCAGCAAGAGCACTTAAGATTATTTATTCACCACATGGCACTGGCCTTTTATTTTGATTGTAATAATGATAAAATATTTTCTTGTTAGAATGGGGGCCACAGAGGCTTAGAAAGTGGTTGCTCTTCATCCCCGTTCCCTGCCAAGGGGGTCGGGAGTATGGGACTCCAGAGCAGCAAGAATTACTTGTCCCCATAAAAAAAAATTCACATGCTTTGTTGCAGATTTCTGTGGACGATTATCAAATCTTCTTTTCTGATGCTGTCACCACATTTGCTAAGCTACAGCTCTCTCTCAATTCCCTCTTTGAAGCAGGGTACTGTGTATGAAACTAGTAACATTCATTCTTGCTGACACTTATGTCTAAAAACCTGTGGCAACTGTTTCCCCTCAAATGAAACGACGAGATCTGAAGTACTGCAACAACCACCAGCTAGGAAGTTTTCTAACTGTAGTGCTACGTACTTGTTGGGAAAGTCTCCTGCAATTTTGCTGAAAAAGGAACACCTTCTAATCACTCAGAAATAAATCATAACCTAAACCATGTCGTGTAAGAACACTCAAAGGACATACTTCGTCAGACCACTGACCCATCGGTCCACAGTCCTGTCGTCTTGGTCACAGGAGACCTTCCAGGGAAACGTATAATACACAGGACAAATACAGAGAGATTTCTTACCCTGCTATACCCTGAACTCATTGGAGTTACACTGTTCTGTGTACAGTGTTTACGTTGCAGTATGAAACATGACTTTTGTGAAAATTATAACACTAAAAAAGAAGGTTAAAATACATCCAAATATAGACGAAAGAGTGACTTCTCTCACATTCCTTTTCCTGTTACTACACTGCCTAAATGAAAGGGAAAACACCAGATCCCGCTTTTGTGCTAGAGAAGGCAGATCTGCGCTCCGGGCGAGCGGGGGTCTCTCACCTGTGGGGCGGCTCCCGGTAGCTGTAGATGCTGGCGGGCCGCTTCACCGGTCGATGCTTTTTGCAGGACTTGGCGCTTTTTGGGGCTGCAGAGCCCGTTGCCGCTGCCATGGTGGCAGCCGCCGCCCGCACCAGGTGAAGCTCCGCCGCGCTCGAAGGGAGCCTTTAGCTCGCCGGTCGGATGGCTCGTAAGCAGCCGAGCGGTGGCGAGCGGCGAGTAGCGAGCGCCCTGCGCGCCGCGGGCCGGGGGCTGCGCCCCGTGCGGCGCCCGCGGAGCGGACCTCCGCCCCGCCGTGCCTGCGCGCCTTAAAGCGGCAGCGCACGGCAGCGCCGGCCGGGGTGCTTTTAAGCGAGAGGCCCAGAAGCGCGGTAGGGAGCAGGGTCCAAGGGTGGACCAGCTGCAGTCCTTAATTCAGAGCCAAATTTCGCTTGTCACGGATGAGGTGTTCCTTCAGAGCGCCATCCCATCGCGTCGGGCTGGCCCGCTCCGGCTGACGCCTCCACCGAACGCACCAGACACGCTGTTGACATCGTTGCCTCACATGCCTGAGAGAACGTTACAGCTTGAGGGAAGCGAGGCAGTTTGCATCTCGACTAACAGAGAAAAGTGCAACATCATTCTCCTGCAGGACTTCCAGATCCTGAGGACAGCCCCGACAGCACCTGCGGTTGCAGCTTTCCTGGGCCCTGGCCCCAGGCTCTCTGCATGGCCGTGGTTCATTATGCCTGAATTTATGGCTTTTCTCTTGGAGGTAATCAAAACACCTGCTATTCAGATCAGTACACATTACCAAGCAATACACTCTTCTTTGATAGTTGTAATATCTTAATTATGCTCAGTTCCATTAATTACTGTATCGTCTTTAACACTTACAACAAGCATTGACTAGATTATTGATAGTAATAAATTATTCCTAGAGCTAAAACACTGGAAAACATTACTGTGTGGTGCTCATTTCCCATTTCTTCAGCTCTACTACTTAACTACTTTTATTACAAAATTAATTTAATAGATGCTAAAAGTATATTTAACACAGAGAATCACTTTAAAAGACAACAAATGGACTGGTGCTGTGAGCTTGAGGACCCTGTATCAAATAACTATTCTCTCACTTTCTGTATGCCCTGAGGTCAAGTCTTGTACTTTTATGCCTCATTTCCCACCCTTAAATAAGTTAAATAAACAAGGTAGCATTTCGGCATTTCACAGGAATGATGCACTCAGTGCCTGTCATATGATGCTTACATGTTATTATATCATTAACTAGCATCATATGGGCATGAACTTCCTAATTCACACAAAGTATTCATGCGCATGGTAAAACTGATAGCAAAACACCAGTTTTTAGTTTTGAATGTCTCAACCACCAAAATACAGTAGCAATAGCTTTGACTCAGTTTACATCTAGTCAAAAAGTAATCCATCCATTTAATCCAAGATTAACTACTGAGCAACTGACATAGCGTACTTGCCAGCAGTCATATTGTCATGGTGGAGAGCCCCCTGACACCGTTCCTATAGTCAGCGCCAACACCACCTCTTCGTCAGCATCTCTGATACTGGTGTTGGGTTCTTGGGACAGCATAGACTGCTCCAGGCTTTGCTGGGGCCAAAGAACTTCACATATGGTCAAGTGAGTTTCCAGAGCCTTTCTCCATCGTATAAATTGTGGGTATTCTGGGTCACATCATTAAAACTGAGCAAAATAGAGCAAGAAAACTTGATGTGAATAGTCTCTATGGCCACAATTTGACACTCAGAATGTGGGAGAGAAAGAGTTTACAGGAGTTTTAACTTGTTCCTAACTTGGTATTTCCTCTCCTTAATAGCTATGTGCACAATGCAGCAAGGGTTTCTGTTACATAAATCAATGGTTGTAGTTAGCTTTTATTTGCAGCCTCTGACAAGAAAGAACATTAAGTTCTCTGTGCAAAATTTCCTGTAGAGAATAGCACAGGCTGCTTTTTCCCTCTGCCCTGAGTTAATCTAAAATATGGCCACTTGCTGAGAAATTTTACTTTTCCATGATCATGGTTCTGTCTATTGTACTATATTTACTCAGTTAAATAACTAAAGGGCTAAGCAGTCACAAGCCTCATTAGTTATACTCTGAGAGTTACTTGCATGGTTTTACAGTTTTGAAAGAGTGAGTCCATTTGGTGTCATCTAAAATTGTGAAATGAATTACAACAAAGGACCAGGTTAGACAAAGACAACTCTGCATTTCCGAAATGTAGTCAATAGTAAAGCCCAGAGCCCCAGGTGTCTCTTGTTTGTAACGTCCCCAGAAATCTGGGACTTCAATTGGCACAAGTCAGAAAAGCATGAAAACAGTAAAGAAATGCCCCTAATGCCCTTATTCAGAGCTCAGTAAAACCAGGCAGCTGTGTTCTGCACCACCCCTTTCACTCCCCCTTTTGTCACATATGCATGACTCTCAAACCTGGTAAAAACCACTGGTGGAAACACCACTTAACCATGTTCTACTTGCTACGCTGGTTTTTCCAAGAACTGAACTTGCTAGTCCCAACTCTGTTCTGAGCATCTCTTGTACACACCTCCTTTAGCCACAGTAGAGACTAAAGGGTGTGGGCTCCAATTTCTAGGTTCCCAAGGAGGATGGGACCATAATAATTTTACTTTTTCTGTGCTGCATTTTATTATTTTTCATGGTGAAGTCTGTAAAATAGAGGCTGTTAGAGCTTTGACATCTGCACCATACTTAAATATACCAGCCTTGGAATGACTTTCTTTTTTGGCTTCTAGATCACAGGACAGAAGCAGCATCCTACTATCCTCTCTGTATGTCAGACCATCATCAAGTGAAAGCAAACAGCCAAGAGGAACAGGTTTCAGCCCAGGAACACTAAAAGGCTTATCACCTCTTGCCAGCTGGGGAAGCAAACAGAGGAACTATTCTGAATGCCAGGAACGCCCTTTGAAGCTTTGATGCTCAGAGTGTACTGCAAACACGCCCACATCACCACTTTTTTTGACCTGCTGCAAGATATGCTTTCCATTTTAAAATTTAAACGCAATAATAATGCCAGTTCAAATTCAAAATTTCCTTGGTTGCAGTTATTCCTCTGCCTCTTGGCCAGTGGCATGGCAATAGGGGCCAGATTCTGCTGCCTTAGCTCATGTGAGTAAGTGCTTTCTAGTCATGCCAGTCGACTAAAGTCCATTAGCTGCCTATTCCAGTTATGTGCAGAACTGTTAAAACCACATTGCAGATAGACACCTCACTAAGGAAAATTCCCTTACACCCGGAAGGTAGGTCTTGACACTTTAACATCCCACATCCCTCAGAGATAAGCTAGATCTCCAAAAACTACAGGAGAGAAACTCAGCTGTTTCTCCCTCTGTATTACTATTCCTACTTCCCACTTTTCCCTGGGCTTTCCCTTTCTAATTTTCATTTGAAGGAACCATGCTGGAGAGATTAAGACTTGGCATCATTGGTAGTTCCCAGATATTACTACATTTCACAAATAAAGTGGTATCCTTTAATATGATTGTGGTATAGCACTATCAAAAACATGAAAATGCTGACATTAATGCTTTACATAGATGTAATTAGCTAGTATATCTTAGCATGTCAACAAGGAAGATTAATTTTGTTTCTCTTTGTTAGAAGAAAGCCTAAAGTCTAAAAAACAAAGGGGCAATTTATGCCTGACGTTTATATAGCTCTAATACTGCCAGTGCTGGAATCACATACGTAATCTGAAGTTACTACCAACCACTAAAAAGCACGAGCAGCAAGAGGCTCATGAATTCAAAGCCCATCTGACAGGAGGATGCAGAGTACTTTTTAAGACAAAATAGAAAGCAGGCTTCAGGAGCTTATCCCCGAAGTTGGGAGCATCTTCCATTGCCTATGACCCCTGCAATGGCCTCTTTAAGAGAACTCTAGCATTAACTCGGGTAACAAACAGAGTTTTTGTTTTCCTTTTCAACTCAGCAAGCGGTTTATCAGCCAGAACACCCAGCTGCCCATTTCAATATGCTCTACTGAATCCAGAAACCTGCTGGGGTTTGTTTTGCTCTGAATGAGTACTACAGGGGTTATAGATTTGATTTCAATTGCCATTAAGTGGACGTAAACCAGGACATTAACCTTTTACTGCAAAACTTACAGTGGCAGCTCTCTGTGCGTAATAGGAAGCCTCACATTTGATCCCTAGGATCATTTTGCATTTTCAAACACTTATCCAGGAAAAAAAACAGGTTGGTGAAGTCTGCTTACTGAAAATTCAGGCAAACAGTAGGCTATATTCTCCATGCTTTTCCATTCTTGAGGAATTTCAGTTTAAGTTTTACCTGTCTTTCCAGCACTGCAGTTAAATTCTGGGGCCTTTTCAAAATCTCCCTGCTTGAGAGGTTCACAACACTGCTGATACCAGTTCCAAGGTGAAAATTCAGAGAGGACTGAGTTTTCCAGTCATGTCTGTGAAAAGAGAATGTTATTCCTCCAGATCCTTAAGTACATAAAACAGGCAGAGGAAAAAAGTATTTGGAAACACTGAAAAAAGAGACTGGTGCATCTTTACGTGAGCATCGGTACTGCTAAAAACATGCAATGCCATACAAAGCAGTGATAGGTAATGATGCTGTGCAGCATCCAAGTGTGTATGAAAACACCGAAACTACTCTTGGTTTGAGGACCTTTACTTTTAGAGCTGCAAAAACTCAGATCAAAAGACAACCCCGTTGGGCTTCAAAGACGGACGTTCCATTCTCAGATTGCAGTCTCGGTTCACCTGTTTGGTCCCCAGAGACATTATAGGTGCTCAGCTGGACGTAAGGACAGTTATGGGATTGCCAGCATAGCAAAGCCAAAGCCGTCATCTTCACTTACTGAGAGTAAAATTGATCTACTGAACCCTGCTAGATCACTGTCTCCCCATAAGATTGTTTGGACAGTTTAATTTCGTACAGTAGGTTTCGCTCTTCACTTTCAGCATGTTCATAACTCTTGCTGACATTTATCAGATTAGGATCAAGGGGAATACTCCCATCTTGGTTCAATTTTCTTTGTGAATTCACATTCCACATAAAAAATACTCCATTTAAAAAGCTCCTCATATGCAGTTAACTCATCTTACATCATCATAGGATGACTATTTTTATTCATTAGATGAGTATCACGACTATTAAAATGTACATTTCTGCGACAGTACAATCCACAACAGAATACATTGAATTCAGAATACCGTCAAGAGCATTTTAGAGACTAATGCAAAGACAGTGGCTAAGGACAAACAGAAGGGGAGCAGCGAGGGGCTAAGGACAAACAGAAGCAGCCACACGCAGATCCAATCACCCATGGTGGGGCAGAACAGGCCTCACCAGCTTTTACAGACAATCCAACTGATGCACGTGGCTTGCAGCGCTGCCCTGGTTTGCACGACACACTTGCAGCTCTCTGCTTTTGGGTGGCAAGAAAAGTAATAAGGCACCATAAGAAAACTTATTTTTCAAATGTCATAGTCTGTAGCTCCTTCTGCTATGAGGGAATCTGTATTTTGTGCAGCTTTGCTTATCCAGCAGTATGACATGCATCCTACAGACATATTCATTTCACCAGACACTTTTTTGAAAGCACTGTAACCAAATTATTTTCCAGATCTACGTGAGTCGTTACAAGCCAGACCTAGGAGTCAGTGAAAATGAAGAAGGTAATTACAGAACATTTAAAAATAAACAAACACATAAAAGGAGCAATTCCACATTTTAGAAGAAAAGAGGAAAGTTCAAGGAATTGACAATGGCAAAAATTAACTGAACAGTCAGGGCTTGGGGTTGGTGTAGCATTTTTGACTGAGACGAAAACCTTGAATTTCACAACTGCTTTTAAGGGTCTTTTGGCAACACATTCTTCCAGAAGATGGTCTCATTTTGGTGCGAGGTGAGGAAGCAAAGAACTGTCAACATTTGAAATGCGGAAAGATTGGGTCTGATTCAGTTCAAGTTGGTTTTCATTGTCCTCCAAACATTAGAATGTTGTTTTGCACCATTTCTAATATTCATCAAAACCACAACTTCAGTCAGAGCTTTGTGTCACTTTGAAATGCATGAGATGAAGTTCTTCAGCTAAGGAGAACTGAAACAGAGGTGTCAGCAATTTTCTCAGCCAAGGCAAGGGCTGCTGAGCACCAGTAGTTAAGCGTCTCAACTTCCTCCTGATCTCTCAGAGCTCAATTTTGCACAGGTCAAGTTCTTTAGGCACGCCTTGTTCTTCCCAGATGATCTACCATCTGGAAGGGTTGAGGTGCTATGTGTTTATGCCATGCCTAAGTCCCCACAAAGTTTTATCCCACATGCCTAGCATGGAACAACATGATTGAGCTCCACACACAGAGTTACCACAACCACCTTCATTTAAAGGAAGATGAAAAAGGTGATGATAATTTTGTCCAGTATCCCAATGTTGAAATCATGCACTGAGGAAATACAAGACCTGAATTCTGTCTCTCAGACTAAAGGGATTCAGAAAATCATACTTTTCCTCTGCTAGAAGAATGCTTAGGCTATATCAACTAGTTAGAGGTAGAGAGTAAGAAGTATGGGTACATGTGAATTTTATTGTCAAGTCAACATCTCTTTGCAAAACTTAATGTGATTTATTGGCCAAATGAGTCATTTAAGAGAAGGGAGACATGATTTCTAGTACCTGCTAACATTTTGTACACAGATTTTAGCACAGTTTATCACTGATAGAATTATCCTATTTGAGTCTGCAGTGATCTAGACATAAACATTAATTCCTTGACACCATATTTCTGAAAAACCAAAAACCACTATGTCCAACAAAAGAGAGGGGAAAAATGCTAGTAAATATTGAAATTGCACCAAAAAGTGCAATAAAAGATATAGTTTGAAATGTACCTAGTGACATAGTGACATATCTCCATCTGCATCCCACACAACAAAATGATAAATAGCAGCAGGACAACTGCAACAACTGAGAGGTGCATGAGATGTATTTATTTGAGAGCAGCAAATCTGAAATCCTGTCCTGGGGGAAGACAACAGTAGAGCTTTCTACAGTAACACATGTAAACTAAATTCACTACTGAAACTGAGAGGCTAACATTCTGATTATTGTAAGATGGCTAGTTAAATTCCCAATGCCTTAAAGCTTTGATAAGAAAAAAATAAATACAAAGCATTAAGGCTTCATTTTAAAGTCTCCAGTGAACGTTTTGAAAATATTGGTTTAGGGGATAAACTCAATCCACGTGATGTTGGATAATTGTGTGAAAAACTAACTCCACTTCCAGCTTTCCCAAGGGAAGCACTGGGCAACTTAAAAGAGGAGACAGGGAAATTAACTGCAATAAAAGAATCATGAAACACATTTAACTGAGCTTCTCTTCAAGTAACTGTTAAAATAAAGATTCCCCCCCCAAGTCATAATTGTACCCTTGGATTACACAGCTCAGAGTCCTGGAAAAGCTAGGTTTGGACTAGATTCTCGGGTGGGTCAGCAGAAGCATGGTGTGTAAAGCTGAGCAAAGGGGATACTATGGAGCTGAGCCTTGCCAACTGCTATTTCTGGTTCTGAAAATGACGGATTAAAGGGCTGCAGAGATAGGGCGAGTAGGAAGTAGTGGCTGGGTAGAGATGGGGAGGGAGGCAGGTACTAACGTACCTAGCTGTAGCTCTGACAGCAGACATTCAGATTTGGAGAATTCAGATCATGGTTTTACCCATGTATTTCCATTCTTATTATACTGTACGCTGTTATAATAAACGGTTTCAGAATTATTTCATCTAGAAACGACACTGTTGCTTAACGTGTATTAAATACAAGGAAACAGTTCTGATTGACTACAAATTTCTGGAGTGAGGCTACTTGGGAAAGTCTTACAAGTCAGAAGCCTGGGAGAGGTGTGGTGTGGCTGGGGCAGACATTCATAAAAATCTGTGTTCCAGTTTCCTTGCTTTTTTTAACACCTACTCAACTTTACAGCCCCAAATTGCACCCCAATTTTAGAGGGCCTTTGGCATTGAAGTAGTAAGATTATTTCACCCACATTTAATGTCTAACTTCTTCATAAACCTGATGCTCACAAAAAATGGGAGAGGAAGTCCAGATCAGTTTAATTTAATGCATAAAGAATTATATTAATTCTGTTACGGCATCACCTAGGAAGCTCTTTAAATACACAACAGTTAACTCATTAGCAAACAATAATCATCTTTTGTCCGAGGAAAAACCACAAACACAGCTATTCAAGGTATTGTCTGCAAGGAGATGCACTTGCTCCACTTGCTTTCCAGGGTATCACATCAACGCAATACTCAGAAAAGCTCAGCTGTACCAGGCTGTGGTTGCGTGATCACTTGAATTCAGCACCTCCCCTCCATAATACTTCTGACAATCCCCTGCCTCTCCCCACCTCCCAGGTGAGTTTTCAGCAGATCAGTTCTTTGATTCAGCTACTCTTCAGCAGCATAATCCTTACTGTGAGCACAAGAGAGGTGGTGGGAATGAAGCAGGAGAATGCAGAGGGTCGGGTGGACTCATCCCTTTCACTGATAGCATGGACTTATGTCAAAGGTACCATGTAACAACTGCCTGACAGTTTTTAAGGGCCACAGGATCCCCCTGCAGTAGTTCATTCACAGCCTGTACCTCTTACAGGATGTTTCCTTCAAGCTCTGGCTGGTCCCCTCCTCCTTTCCTTGGAAATGTATCTGCTTCCTCTGTTAAACTTGTCTCCCTGTTTCCTTATTCAGTCCCAAACTCTTTTAGTCTTCTCAAGACCAGACTTTAAAGACTTCACCAAAATCCATCTCTCTCTTCTCTGAGGGATGCTGCTCCCCATACTTTTCCCACAGGGAATTTGGAGCAAACTTTCTCTTTAGACCTAGGAGGCAAAATAAATCAAATATTGCTTTCAGTGGCCAATATGCTCGTTGACAGTTGCCTTGTGGCCCATTTCTGTTTCTTAGCCCATGAAGCATATGGTAAGAGTGCAATGAAAGACAGCCAAGCCTATACAGAGTTTGCACTATTAACACAATATTCAGAAATTCTACCTAGACAAAGTCCACAAACCCTCAGAGTCAACAGTGCATAATGAAGATATACAATATCCTTAGCCTGGGAAGCAAATCCAGCTGATTATCTCTAGACATATTGTAGACCAGGCTGGTGGTGAGAGGAACTGATCGCATACCAATTTAGCTACAAGAGTTTTCTAAAGAGAAAAAAGAATTTGCATTAAGAAACATATTGGTTAAAAAAATACAGCTATTACCATCAAGAAACTGCCAAGGGGAAAACTCCAAAAGCAGAATAAAACAAAATAGCAACGCTTTGCAGACTTCAAAACATTATGCCCTGGCACAAATATGTTCTTAATATTCTTCAAAGACAGCGTGCTAGTGGCTAAATGCCACAGTAACTCAACACAATAAGATTTGGCATTTCTTCTTACTCTACCTATAAGACACATCTCAGTTTATAGGAATAATGGTGTTAAGATTGATGTTTATCAAAATTAGCAAAATAATTTTATTTCATACAGTCTCAAAAGTGCCATGCTGCCTGATCTCACTATGGATTGTATGACCTTGAAAGTGCTCGAGTCACGGGCAGTTCAAGCTGCAACCTAAACAACCATCTTAAATCTTATACATTGTCATGTTCTCATTATCTGGACTTTGTACTTTCATACCGTGGAATGATTTTCCACATAAATTATACAGGAAATGAAGCAAAATGTAATTACAGTGTCCAACAGCTCCAAGGCAGATAGATAGCACAAGGCATGGAACACAGTTCAAGAGTCAGCTTTCAATAAATATCACCTATTAGGAAGAATCTAAATGAAACATATATCACTAAGCCACCCGTTTCTAAATTATATCATTATCTCATCACTGGAATAAGGAGTTGTAAGGTTACAGCAATTTCAGATAATCAGCTTTCAAGCAGATTCCTCAAAGGGACTTTCATTCTTTGCTTTTACATATCACCATTTGGACTTTAACATACACTAGAAAATTCTATTATAATGTATTAAATTGAATTATCCCAATGAAAACATCTCTAGTAAGGTTAACCCAGACATTTAATAATCCATTAGCAGCCTCACTTTTTCAACATAAGTTTTCTCATAATCACTTTTTAGTCTCAAAAGGAAAAGACACAGCTATAGAGCTTTTGAGGATTCTGAATTGATGCGATTCAGTTGAATAGAAGGAACACTACAATGATGAATAAAATCACATTTTTGCCCCTGACTTCAGTGGATGGTAAGTCAGACCCACAGCCTTTGTATTAAATGCTCATAGCCTAATTTTTAGAAGACAGCACAGAGCACTCACAACTTCAAGAGAAGATCCTTTCTTAACCCATTTTTGCAGAGTAAGGATCTTGGACTTTTTGCTTGTTTAGATTTGGGGGGCTTTTGTGTGTGCTATCCGCAGTGCAAAAGAATTATAAAAACAATGCAAAAAATGGAAAATATAGTTTGCAAACACTAAGGAAATACTAATCGAATTGTAATTTATATTTCAAATAGTCCTTTTCTCCAAGGACCTCATGAGGCAAGTACGTAAGCCTTATTCTGCTGCTGAATTAAATATTATAACTAATGTCATGGAGTGCTTGAGCTCCAAAAGTTAGAAGAAAAACCTCAAATTATATAAACAGTGTAGAGACTTTCTCAGATATGGTGGTAATGTTCATCTCCTTTCTGCCAGCACACATTAGACAGACTTAGGAAAACCAGCGTGTGTTTATTGTGGTCACTGGTCTCATGGTGTGGGTTTTTTTTATGTTCTTAGTAGGTGGTATACTTTGAGAAAGCCCTGTAATAGACAATATGGGCTTATCTGAATTAACTCATCTAAGATTTGGTATGTGCTATGAAGACTCATGTGGACTGTCACTGAGGCTCAGCTCATGCAAAGCAATTTAAGCCTTAATAATAGGATTGTGGATCACAACCTATCATTAACATTTAGTTTTTCATTAATGTTGCACGATAAAATTAGACGGATCAGCTTCATGTTTTGGTCCCCTTGTCTTTCCCTGCTTACAGTGTGATCATGAAGTTCTCTTCTAATCACAAATTTTAATTTTCACACATTTTTAAAAAAGCATATGTTCTTCTCAAGGTTTTAAGAGATGTGGTTCTTTTCACAATTTAAAAACGTTTCCAAGGTGAAACCTAAATGCAGAAATTATATCAATGGTATTAAATAGATGTTTTGCAGGTTTAATTAAGTGAGTGCAATCTCTTTTTATACTTGTAAATCATCTTAGCTGTAATGTATACTGATTTGTTTAATTAGGTAAGGGGTTTAAATGCCTAAAGAATTAAACTGAACCAACTCCAAGTTAGGAAGTTATTTAATTCAGCCTATACAATTTGTACGTATAGACAGACCTTTGAATTTGTATTATAATTCAAAGCACACAAAAGTGAGTGAGAGAACAGAACCACTCAAAGTATTAGCGTATGATCTAATGAGTTCTTTTAAGACGAGCATTCATTTCTAAAAGGATGCCATATCTACCAATAGGTAAGAAAAAATTAGGAAAATTAATAAACGGGGCGGGGGGGGAAGAACATTAGTCAGAGTTAGTCTTTATAAAAAGTCTTACATCTATCAGTGAAAGGATTTTCCTTTGAGCCTTTATTTCTATTATCACACAATAAATCTCCTGCCATTACAAACACAGATGTTCCCTTCAGCCTGCACAAATGCCAAAAGCTCCGTGTCTTAATACCCACTCTGGAAGGACTTCTTTGTTAATGAGGATGGATTAGCAATTTATTAAGTAATGTTCCTGCATCTGCTGCTGGTCCTCAGCCTTTCCCTTCAATGCGATCCAACTCAAGTACTACACAAGATGAGCCTGGGAGAAGGCAAACCATATACTGAGCTTATAGGCAGGAGTCCAGCGAGGAAACAGGGCGAGGATCGCATGCTGCCTTTATTTGTAAATGTGAATTTGATGCATCCAGGGGTGATGAATAGGCTGAGGACCCCTTCATCTGCACGTGACAGGAGGCTGAGAGTGCAACCATAATGCGGGAAGTTAAATAGGCATTTGCTGGGCTAAATGAAATGCATTGGAAATTAATTTCACCGTTCAATGCAGTTTCCAGACCTCGGGGCGGGCGCAGGGAGAGATCCACACCTCTTATTACACATATAAGCAAAAATCACCATAAAGAACAGTATTCCTAGGAGAACGTACAGGACTCTATCGCCTTCTTTCTTGGCAGAATCAGACAGCACTTTGACCATTTTTTTCTGCGGCGAGAGCAGAAAGCTCCACCATGTGGCCAAGCTGCTTCCTTGTACAGTCCTTGATATCAAAGTTAACGAGTTCCTTTGGTAAATGTGTTTTTATCTTTAGTAAAATTTAGATTAGCTCCTGGGAAAGCAAACAAAACATTACAAAGAAGATGTTTTCAGCTAAAAAATAAAAAAGGTGCATAGTTTATCAGGACATATTCTGACTCGAATATTTCAACTATCACAATTTCGTTTGGAAAACCTGAAAAGTTCTCCTTGGCCATTTGACTAGCAACTCTGCCACAATTACGGTTCTTGAGCTAGTAACTGGTACGGTTTGGGACTTCAGACGTGCAGGCCATTCAAATAGCAATAACTTTGACTCACACCATTATTTATTTATTAATTTTTCATTATTCCCCCTTCTTGTTCTTTTCCGCTAACATACTTGCAGTACACTTGGAACAAGAGGCTTCTAGCTAAAAACCAACTCTAGGTACAGTTGTGTGTATCTAGCTTAGTTGCACAGCATAAGATGGCACTGGGAATCTGAGATACAGATCACAGGAAATTGATGTGAAAGTCTAGAAACAATTAAATCCTCATTTGAAATCCAGATCAGCATTTAAAACTTAAAGGCTGCTCTTCAGATTTGCTAATAAGAAATAGCAAGCAATTAATTAGGAACAAAAAAAAAAAAACCAACCCATGTAACATGCAAGATACTTTTACTGTCCTTCTTTCTTTCTCTTGGAGATATATGGACTGCATCACTTCTGCACCTAGGGGTGTTTTTTTTATTTGCTTTTAATATCGGAATCATTAAGATGATAGTTTTTTGTCACTTTATCTTTTCTGCTTAAGTCTTCAGTGAACTTTTTAAGTACTACTTCTTCAGTATAGCATAAATGTTCCATACCACATTAAATGCTTAATATCTGCAGATGAGTAGAGAAATGATTATTGTTATTAACATTTATTAACAGGAAACTTAAATGAAGGGATATTCAGGCTCCAATTCAAAGCCTAAGGTTGAAATTTAATTGAAACCCTACTGAAGGTTTTCAGTAATTTCTCCAGTGCTTTCTAAGGGCTCTGAAAATGCTCTAGTGAGACTGAGGATTCTAACCATAAAGATCTTGAAAATATAATTTCTACAGGGTGAGAGCTCCGCCTTCAATGAATTGCCCATCATGGAGCAGCTGAAAAGGTGGGAATGCAATACAGCTTTCTTCAAAGTCTAAGCCCAGACCCTAGAGCAAATTCATACGTTTACATAAAAAAAAATTCTGCTGAAAGGTGAAGCTCTCATAATTAGATGTTTTTGATTTAAAAAAGAGGCTTCTGATTCAGATGAGTAACGTGTTTCCTAGAAATGCGAATCCATTGTCTAACTGTCATAGAATAAATTTCTTTTTTCTCAGAATGATGAATAATAAAATCAATATCCTGTAAGTGTGAGATCATAAAACAAGCTTGCAGTGCTCTTATGTCGTGTTCATAGGAGTTTTTGAAGAAGGTAAATGAAACTTTCAGTGGGAACGACAGCAACATTCCAACTATGAGAGCATTCTTCAAAAAACTTTCTCGGGCTATTAGTTTAATCCACTGTTTACTTACTACAGAAAGCCTCCTTGAAATAAAATTAAGGGGGGTGATGCATCCAATACTGAGTGCTGTGTTCCTCCTGCACACCCAAAGTAGACAAATTCTGTAAAAAATACAATTTTTTAAGTACCAGGTCCAGACATTGAAGCTATTCTGTTTAAGAACACAAAACTAATCTGATTTTGTTGTAATCTGATTTGGAATTTGTAACATGACCTAATATGAAGAAACCAGATCAATGAGATTAGGAACCTGCACTTCTCTGAGGAAAAAAAGCCAACAGAATAAATCCACAGACATACACAGAGACAAAACAACTGGAATCCGAGATGAATGTAGCTAAACAAGATTCTATCATTTGAGATGACATGCAATAATTTCCTGGAACATTTAACATTAATGTAATTTGCTATAGACCAATTAGGAATCAAGAATACCTGAAAGGGAAAGGTTCAAGTCACTGGGTCACAAATCCCCTTTTCAGAACATCAAAATTGTTGTGCACCCGTTCCTGCTGGTAATATTCTCACTCTGGCCAGCGCAGCACCTAGCAGGAAATTCTGGAATGGAAAGAGAAAGTGTAAAAGCAATGGCCTAAAGCATTTGTCTCCTGATTAGGGGAAGCGTCTGCAAGATCCAATTTTGTAGAAGCAGGAAATGTAGCAATGCATCAGCTACCAGACAACAACAGGAAGAACTGGAGGGAAACAGGTTGCATCAGACCTGATGCTGGAGCTCAGTTATTCAGGGCTATGCCTCATACCATATCCAAACCAATCTGAAAGGACTTGCTTTGTGAGACTGGTATGATAAACAGCATACTGCCATATCTAAATGCCCAACGAAGTCCAGATCTAAGAATATCTAGAAGATTATTAGCAATGAGTCTCATTGGTAGTTCATGAACCATTCATGTTTCAGCAAATAACATGAGCAACATATGAGATTTCCATGGCAGCCTTTTGCCATGACCTCCTAGAATGGTGCACGATCTTGGTTTCCAGTTCAGAAATTTACCCATGATAAACCATGTATATATTTAGACCAAAGGCATGAGCCATTATCAAGAAACCATTTCCACGTTGCCCAACATATCCAGGAAACAAGGTCCCTAGGAGACAACCCTGAGGACTGAAATCCTCCTATCGGCAAGTGGATGGTTAAACATGGCGAACTCGCATGTGGAGGGGATGGTGGTGGTAGGCCAGCTTGCTAGAGATCCTCAGGAAGTTCCCCTAACGAATTAAAAGAAAAATGATATTTAGTATTACGAACATATTTCTACCTGGCTGCGGTTGACAGCCTCAGACTACCTTTCGGAGACAAACTGCCGGTGAAGTGCTAGAAGCAGAAAGGGAAGCTTCGACTGGAACAGGTAACAGCACATGCTGTGGGAAGATGCTGGCTGCTGGCAGCAGTACGGCAGCAGGACACAGGGATAAGCATTGTCAAAAGGCAGTAAGAATCCTTAGAGAAGAATTCATGAACCGAATGCCCTGTACCTCCATCACTTGATCCTGTCAGGACAAACCTGCTTCTGGAGGAAGCTTGTTTCGTCTCTGCCTTCCTGTATGCTGAATCCACAAACCCCTCAGGAAAACGATTGCTATTTCTAGTGGAGTGAGCATCCTTTGTTTCACTGGTTCGCAGAGCAAAGAACTGCCAGGAAAACACAGAGAGGAGCACAGTAAAGCAGTTGGGGACAGTATTTCCTTTCTTTTCACAAGTCAAATTTGGCTGGTTGAGTCGGCAGGATGGGAACGGTAAGGGTATAATCAGGGAGAATGGGAAAAGCATCTAGTTGATGGAAGGAGGAAACAGAAATGGACTGTTCAGCCTTCCAGCCTGCAAGTACGGCTGGCAAACGCAGCTAGCCCTTCCGAGGCTCCTTCGGGAAGTCAACAGCAACTCCGACAATTGCTGTGCCGTAACGCGATAGATTTAGCTTCAGCATGACAGGGACCTGCAGCTGCTCTGCAGCCAGTGCCCCAAACTCTGCCTCCTTACTCTTCTAGTAAGTCTATAGCGGGCGGGGGCAAACAGGATTTAAATGTAAACGAGAAATAGCCTGCTACTGCCTACAGTCACTACTCCCTGACATATGCCGTAGGACTCTGCTCACTCTGACCCAGTGACAAGCAAGTAGAGCCTAGAGTTTAGGCTGCCAGCAGCAAGGCTCCATGCTGCGTCCGGCACGGGTGTCCCTCTCCGGCTCTGCCTTCGGGAACATGCACAGACTCCCCGCGAGATGGCTGCAGAGACTGCAGCATTATTGCTGAAGGTATGGACTCTTAGTAAAAGGGCTCAGAGTATTTCAAATGCACATGGACACTCCAGAAGGTTGCTTCTTTCAAAAATGCAAATCCTCGTGAGATTTTTTTCAAAATCTCATTAAAAAGGATGAAACATTTAAATTAAACAATTTTCCCTTTTAAAACTTTTTTTCCCTCCTTCCTGTTTTTCATTTTGTTCTCATCCAGTTTTTGGCTATTAAACGTGCTGCATAAGCACGTTTCAAATCATCAGCATTGGATTATTTTTTATTTTCTTACTGCTTTTTTAAGATAAATGGTTTTTGGAAGATCATTTGAAACCATTACAGTCCTGTTGTCTGCTTTTTGTGTTGATTAGTCTGATTGTCAAACCTGTCTTTTTTTCCTGTGTTAGGCTGTCATTCAGCTGTTCTTGTAACTGTTCACCATGCCTGGTCACTATACTGCCTATCCCTTTTCATTTTGTATTTTTTGATAATTGGCCATCCCACACCCTAGCCTCACACTGGCTGTGGGTCTTAAACTTTAATTCAGCCAACGAACATAAGCATAAATCCAAACATAAGCTTAAGTACGAAAAGCTTGGCCAGTCACCTAGGCTTGGAAACCTTGCCCTGACAAGGAAGATCAACACCACCTAAACAGAAATCTAAGCCGAGAACTCCTTACTCGCTGCCTTACTGGAACCAGCTGCAATCCAACTTCTTTCTCATCCTACCTGAAACAGTATTAGCATGGGTAATGCAAAAACTTTAGTCCAGAGAGATCTACATGCCCTTACCCTGCCTCAATAGTAATTTTCTGAGGTCTGAAGGGCATAACATTGATTTCAGCCTGGGAACCTTTTCTGTAACAGGTATTAAATGTCAGCACAGCCCAGGAACCCTTTTTTAGCCTGTATTTAATTGCAGCCTTTGTTTGGAAAGCTCCACAGAGAAAACCTACAGAATAGTTCTCCACAATGCAGCTTGGTCCCTCTCTTGGTTGAAATCTAGCTCTTAGCAAGTTTTTCTGCCATTCAGAACTCTTACACTTACTCGTCTATTTGATATCCACATATTGGAGCAAACCTTTGGCTAAACCTTAAACCAAAGCCTATCTATTTCTACCCAGTCAAGCTTTAGGCATGATTGCTTACAGATTTCTGTCCCCTTCTTACCATTCACCCATTTTTCAGACTGATTCTTCTGAAGTTCAGTCAAAGTACTGATGCCAACCTTCGCCACAACTTTAGGGAAGCAAGCTACTGTTGCAGAATTTGATTTGCAGCTAGGTCTGATGAGAAACTCTAACGTTATCCTTTAAACGTGCCCAA
Source organism: Phaethon aethereus (assembly GCF_964289735.1). Lineage (NCBI taxonomy): Eukaryota > Metazoa > Chordata > Aves > Phaethontiformes > Phaethontidae > Phaethon > Phaethon aethereus. The sequence goes on from NC_138588.1 coordinate 10,031,640, forward strand.
TCATCAGCCAAAAATTTCTACCCCCGCACACATACTCAGTACCTTTGTTGTTTTATTTATATCCCTCTTCCTGCCCCAGCAGTGAAAAAAATGATTCAGTGTCAGACCTCCACAGACCCAGTTTATCAAAAAAAACCAAACCCCAAACAAACCCCCTCTGATAAAACTTTCCAACACGAATCAAACTTCATGGCCTCATCTAAACCCAGTCCCTTAATTTTCATGATTACAGGGTATGCAAAGTAATGCGAGTCACACAGATATCCATTTGGATAAGGCCATAAAGACTTTGTTCTCTAAACCCTGAATATGCACATTTAACCTTCTGAAATCAATCTACATAGCCATTACTAGCTGCTGTTTCATGCTTGTGGATTTGAGGCTTGGCTTTCATTGAAGAGTTGAGTGATTAATTTCAACATTGCAAAAACCTCATTTAGCTAGGAGGACATTTCTGGAGTTTAATTTTCTAACTGAAAAACAACCATAAGAGTACATTAAAATTATCTAATTTTGAAACTCTGAAGTTTTTCATGAGAATTTGCATTTGGACATATTTCTCATTTGTTTTTTTTTTTTTAAATACTTTCAGTCATTGTGTCACTGAAATTAGACGTGTATAACTTTTTCCCTATTTCTTATTATAGAATCTGAAGGAGATTCTCTTGTAGCCTGCTTACAATTTGCAGTCTCTAAAAAGTGTGAGAATTAAGGAAGAGGGAGTTAGGACACCCCAAAACAAGGTCCAGAACATATCATCTATAGACTGAGGTCCTAGACCTGTGCATAAATACCTGAGACACAAATGCTAAACCAGACAAAACTATTTAGTTTAGAAATCTCTCGGTACTAAATGAGAACGAACTGTTAATTGCTTTGTTTCTCTTTCCCTAGGAAACTGTTCTATTAATGGAATTTCCCACCAAAAAAAAAAATATTTCATTAATATTTCATTTGAAATTAAATCAAATTATGATCATTTGAAGAAAGTAATATAATAGCAATTTAATTTATTTTCCATTTGCCTTTCTAATTTTATTCAATATGTGATAAAGAATCTGAAATTGGGAGGGGGCATCTTTTTTATATCTACACTTCACAGTTGTGACAAAAGAACGAGTAGTAATAAATATTTGGGGAAACCTTAAATCTTCAAAAACCAACATGAAAACATGGAACGCTTTCATGTACAAATCACAAGTCAGCCTTTGAGGTGAAACAAAACGCACTGCAACATTCTAAGATTTTTAAAAGGAGTGATAATTTATATCTAGGCTTGGGAACAAAGGAAGTTGCGAAAGAAAGATTTCTCAATGAACACACAAAGATGAAGAAATTGTATCATCAGATGAAGTATGAGAAGGGAGTTACTTTCCCTGCTCAAATTACTATTTTCCCCCTTTCACAGAAGTCCTGTTAAGGAGATGTTAAAAAAATCCTGGTAAGAAACACTTTCATAATATGTATCAATTAATACATAACAATCATAGTCAATCAGACAGGAACTCCCATTTTTTGGATGTTTTACATTCTGAAGTAGGATTAAAATTCATGCATCATCATTTGGAAATAAAACTTAGTATTATATTATTATTAAACTATATTCTGGATATAAACATTACCTTTATATCAAGTTTTTAAAAATTACAACCTATCCTACATGCATTTCATTTTTCTATAAGTCATACATACAGATGAATACATACGTATATCTTATGAAGTTATGGAAACAAATGAAATATTAAAATTACTATGAAATTACATGTTTTCTGGCCACTTACATCTGCTCTCTAAAAAGCCATAGCAGATATATTCCATAGACTAATCAAGTGCTGTAGGCTTTGTAATTATGCAGCCAAACAAGTGACACAAAGAACAAGTATACTTTAACTGGTTTTACGATATCTAATATTGGTGGTTGTGTTGATCCCCACCTACTCCTCTCCAGAACCTCTTTGCTTTTTTACTCTGCTGATTCTACAATTGATCAATACCATACAGGTTTTCTCAGTTGAGAGCTTCACCTTTTCTTTACCTCAAATACCCTTCCATATGGCCCTATGATTCTGCATGATTGAAGAACCTCAGTGCATGTTGGACTTATTCTCACCTTTCAGGAGACACAAAAATGCCAAAGAACGCTTACAGATGCCCATGAAAACACCCCTTATGGAAAGGTCACTTCATGTTCAAGAAAGATAGACTTATTTGTCCATCCATACACCTGAAATTACATAAAAAACCACTGAGCTCTCTTGGGAAAAACCTAGCTGCTTAAAAGAAAAGTAAATGGTGAACAAGAGACACAACACTTAGACTAGAAATAAATCTTGTCTAGCTAGGGAAAATGTACCCGTTTGAGAGTAATTTCTTCCCAGGATACAAACCTAAAGTAACTTCCAGACAACGAGCTGTCTCAGGAATCCCAGTCTTGAAGCAATTCTTGTAGGATAGCTGTGTTGTGGGTGTGATGAGTATGGGAGGTACTCTACAGCAATTATCTCCTATTAATGTTGTTTAACTAAGAAACCAACATTTAGCTCTTCCTCTTACATGGACAGCAGTGTGACTGCTTGGATCTTATATGATCCAAGAAATATCTGTACATGAAAGAGAAGCACAGTCCATCCCTTATTTGGCTAATTAAGCAGAAAAACAGTATTAGCAGCTTTGAGAAAATCCAAGTCAAATTTAAGCATCTGGTATTTTCCACTCATCTCTTAACTTAGGCTTTCTTGGCATATGAGCTGTCTTTTGGCCAATTTCCACTACAAGCAGAGAGCTTGTGTTATAGGAGAAGTCAAGAAGAGTCCTTACTTTCCCACCATCCATCCTCACTCTTTTCCAAAAAAACAGTGATAAGGCCAGAGTAATCTTTTTGGGTATTGAAGGCATAGTGGGACACGTGACTCTGTTCTAAAAAATTTATAGTATATACAGTTGCAATATTTTTGACATATTTTCCCTACAGATCAAATTACTTGGGGATTCTTGACAGCCCTTTTGGCAACTTCTTTTCTTGCTGCCTCCTCTGCTACAAAAGGCTGTTTTCCTTGTCAATCCTAGTTGCATTTGTGGAAAAAATAGCCAAGACAAGATTGCCAACAAATCAGTGAAAGAAGAAAAAACCTCTAATTCTCTTCCTCCTCAAATATTTTCATGTATCTACATTCTGTAAAAACTGTACCAGGGGTTGCAATCATTACTGAAAAAGGAAAATTTCATGTTGCTAATCTTCAAAATGATGGTGCTTGGAAAACATTCAGTCTCTTAACTGAGCTTATTTGACTTCACTGTATCAGGAACACAATTTTACAATAGCTGATGCCCAAAACATTTAAAACCTGTTTCTTGCGGATGATGAATACAGATCTTGCACACATTCCGTCTAAACAGTTCCAGCTTCGGTTCAAGCAAGACTACAGTGAAATGGAGTTTGGGGTCTCATGTATAACACCAGAAAAAGAAATTACAGCAATATAAATTACAATTTGATCTCCAACATAGACAGTTTAATAGACCACGATTTAGCAAAGCAGTTAAGCAAATATTTCAATCCCATTGATTTAAGTGGGATTTAAGTACATATTAAGTACTTAGTTGAACTGGGGCCATACTGTGAAGGGACTCTTAGAACAAGGAGAGCACAGTAGGCTTTGGGGATCTTTATTTACAGCTCAGATGTTTAACTTAGCAAATTTGGCTTAGGAACCTGTATAATGCAAAAGGAGCCAAGGACAGACTGCAAGAACATTTGGCTGCCCAGGGTCACCTCAGGCTATTACAACATACCAATATGGGATGGATTTAGTTTCTAAAATACTTTTGTAATGTACCACATGTAATTTATAATTAAGGTGGTTCGCCTTCATGCGTCATTCATTGTACATACAGATTTCTCATGCTGCCAAATTTCTTGTGCTCTTATTTATTCCTTTCCCGTTCTTCCCTCCCACTTTTAACCCCACCTTCTGGTTACTGGGTGAGGAGGAGGCAATATGACATTTGCTGTTTGTCAGTAAACTCTCACTGCATAACTAGAAACATAAAAACCCAAGAGCAACAAGTGCCTCACCCTGGCATATGAAGACGTGGTTCTCCAAGCGGAGATCAAACGAGGGATTTCATCGCAGTTAAAGGAGTTCTGTTAAAATTATGTAATTTCTCTTGTAAGTATCCTGGAGTGATATCAAAACTATGTTTAGTCTATATATTTTCTAAATATTGTGGCTGTCACAAAATATTACATTGTCTATAGGATGACTTAATTATTTCCTTATCTTTTCTTCTTGACTCCAGATATTATGCAAGTTATCTAACTCTACTGACACTATTGCAGATGGTCGAACTATTTCTATTTATCTTGCAGAGTATGAGTTCGCTTTTGGGGACATTAATAATTCTTGTTGTCAGCTTTTCTTTTTGGGAATAAGCCTATTTCCGGGGAGGTCTGGGAAGCTTAGTTTTCTTGGTCTAATAATAGCTCAACAGGAAACAGAACATTATATCATGTCCAAGCACTACCATTCATAGTGAAATTAAGACTCGAGGTTTTATGAAATCACTTAATCATATTTTAAAACAAATTACTTTTAGGACAAGTTCTTGTTTTGCTGTATGCTGAGACTTATTAGAAATCTTTTTCTTGGAGCTATCTTCATGGCAGGTCCAAATTAAAACATGACCAAATTTTAGACATCTAAAAAACCAACCCCTTAATCTCATTGCTCAGGCTTATTTCTAATAAACATTTCTTTATATAGTTAATGCTGTAGAAATCAGTAATAGCCATCATTCCAGAAATAAATAATAAGGATTATTTTCTCTTCGATAAGAAGGAAGAACAATGTTTTTCAGGCATTTAATTTGATATGGGGAAAGGATCCTAACAAAACTAATCCCCAATTTATAGATAAAATTTGCACATTTGTGCTGAACAGATTTGTGATAGTGCTGGAAGTTAATCTCACCTTTCCTGTCTCCTGCCGGGTGGTAAATTTTCAGAAAACCATGTTTCATTCCAAGGAAGATACATGAATTCATTGACAGTACAGCCACTACAATGAAAGTACATACAATTATTCACCCAGCTCAGAAACATCTCTCAAAAAACATTGCAAGACCAATTTAATTACATGATAAACTGACTTTTCTGTCATTGCATGCTCTTTTATTTTTGGGAATTAAACCCTGCCAAGGAAGTTGCATTAACCAGTGAAAATCCTGACTTTTATGGGTGCAGGTGGAGACAGATAGACACAGCCCTAAGCATACAAGCAATCAGCCCTACTTGTTCTCACCTGAGCGCATGCAAAATACTGTAATTCCACTACATAGACTTGTTTTGGATTTCTTAGCACTGTGTTAATCCCAGCTTGAAACTTAGGACACAACAGTCTGTGAACTGAGGCCAAGTGTGTTTCTAATGATTAGCAGATAAACTAGGAAACTACTTAGCTTATTAAAATGAGCATACTCAGAAATGTAATTGGATGGTGAATCAAACCATTCCTTTCACACTGATTAAAACAATAATGTGGGATGATGGTTCGTGCTCTGAAAGTGTTACCTGACATTTCATACAGTTTGTCAGAAAACAAAGAGGAAAAAAGAACTAAGTTTAGTTCCTTTAGCAACAGCATTCATACTACTTAAAGAAGGGTCAGTGTTTCCACTGTAAACACTTATCCCAAAGCAAATTTTTGCACTACCCAACATGTAAGTATTTACCATGGAAAGAGGTTTATTTTTTCTTCATTCTCAATCATGACAAAACATACTGGTCTCCTTTATCTCCTCAGCTGAATAAAGTCTTTTTGACAGAAGTATAACATGCTACAGAAATCTGCTGTGGGAAAAGATTTAAGTGAAGAACTAAATAAGAGCAATATTCTTTCAAGAAATACAGTAGAAGTTTCCGGTACTTTTTGTTTTCACTTGCAGACTCTCTGGTCTGAACTCCCAAGCAGTAGAAAGCAAATAGCTTACATAGCACAGTAATACAGTGGTTTTCTGCTGGAGGGGGATAAATTAAAGATTTTTCAGTAAACTTTCTGTTCAGTATATTACTACATTGAGCTGATATCAGTTTTAGTCAGAATTTATGTTGCGTGTTGTCTATCTTAACAAAATAAATGCTGAAGAGGGGCTGTTCTCATTCAGAAAATACAAATCCATAACCCATTTCAATTAATGGTGAAGTAGAAATCTCAAAAATCACAGTGGGTCTGAGAACATCATGCCTGTGGAGTTAAAATGTACACAGTAGTCTCACCCCAAGTGGTTTTGGGGGTTGGGTTTTTTTGGTCAGTTTTTGGGGTTTTTTTTGTGTTTTTTTTTTTTTTGTTTGTTTGTTTTTTTTTTTTTAAAGTCATCATGAAAGCACTTAATGATTTAGGACAACTGTCAGTGTCTCTGTTTAGAGACGGTAAAGTCTGGGACTGATGAACTATAACCAGGATGACTGCACTTCGTTTGAGTCCTTCTGAAAGGCTCAGTAAACGCAACCATCGAGGTCTGCCTCGTTACAGAGCTGCCAGTGCCATGGATGAAGAACTAAACCGGCATTTATGGGATATATTGTTTTTCAGACCGCAGGAATCCTGAAGTACTTGAGCTAATGCTGCACAGGCCTGCTTGGAAGCCATCCAGCAGTTGCAATGGAGAGATCAGGAGAGATTAGTTTCATCTACCGCTTGAGTAAAATAATCTACTGCTTCAAGGTAAAACAGCACTTTTTGACCTCATCCTGGTAAGATTAGGCTGTTTCTGGTATCAGACTAATTTTAACACAGTGAAGGACTTCATTGCAGGTTTCAGAGAAGGCAGACTGCTCTCTTCATTGCCTTGTTTTTGTGACTCTCAGTACAAATCTGTATTCATATCTTCTGCAGTAACATAGGTGAGGCATGCACAAGGTAGGAGCATCATCAGAGGCTCCTGGCAAACCACTGTCAACCCCACAGCACAAGTGAAGGACCACTTTGCCTCGCAGGCAAGGATGCACAGATTCATCACCCCAACACTTTGCTGGACTAAGACGTCTATTGGGACTCATCCAGTGACAAGACTTTAAAGGAATGTGGTGAAAACCCTACTTGGCCTGGGGAATTTATTGAGGAATCATCCCAGATGAGGAGGGAATTTACTGAAGGAATTATCCAAATGAGGCAGGGAGGCTCTAACCAATGTAAGAGGTCTTGTTTATTGCTAGCATATAGGCCATAAATTATCCCTCAGATGGAAACGAAACTTCACCACAATAAACCAGAAAGAGTCATCATAACTTCAGAAGCAAAGCTATTTTCAGGCCAACAAAGAGATAAGGATTTTGAATTCTCAGCTATAAATATTCAAAATCTTCCAAGAAGCACTTTGAGATCCCCTTAGACATGGCCAAAAGCACAGACCTTCCAGCTACTCCTGTTTCTATGATGTTGGCATTGGGTGATTTTCTATAATTTTCCACTGAAATCTTTGTCTTGTCCTCCACAGCTTATGATCCCTGTAAGGCTACTGGTGACAATGCCACAGAGAACAGTTTTCCCTGTAGCTTTCCTCCATTTTAATAGGCTATCCTTTATGCTTTAAACACAGTGAGGTAGACTTAAAAGACAATTACTTATTCCATGTCCCACAAATTTGATAGCAGAGCTGTGATTCTATTATACAGACATTTCTGCTGCATCTCAACGCAAGCTGTAACTTACTTGCAGATAACAGAGTGTGTTCATATGAATTACTGCTAATAGTTACTTAGAAATGTAAAGCAACTAAATTAAACAACTATCCTTGTAACCAAAACCACAATAATCTCTATAATTAGTTCTCTTTCCTTGGTTTTTTTCCTCCCATAATATAGCAGCAAAAGTTCAGGACTTCTAGCACACAAGAGTCAAGAACAGAGAATAAGATCAAATATCTTTGTTTTACCAACAACTTTTAGGCTCAGAGACTAGCAAGTCTGTGGGAAAAGTCACTACATGGAATCTGTGGGCACCATTATATCATTTTCTGTTGTTTTTCCAAAAACTCCGTGATCATTTAATGTGTCACTGGCAGGAAAAACAGAAAGGAGCATTGAAGGCAACACTACAGCAATGTGGTGCCATCAAATGCAAATACACAGCATCCAAAGATTATTTCCAAGAATGTCATTAAAAATAATCAGCTCCATGAATTCTGAGAGCCCAAGATGGGTGTGTCTAACACATACCAGAGTACCTCTCTGGAAGACCATTGCCAGCAGTCGGATTATACAGAAGGCAGAATCCAATAAATTAGGCCATTCTTTTGAAGAAATGCCAAGGTTGATAGATAACCAGTAATCTGAAGAACAACCCAAATCCGAGGAAGGCAACACAAGTATCGAAATGAGTACAGAGCCACAAAGTAGTGAATTTAGGTTTCCAGAGGACTGGGGAGACACCGATTTGTTCAGCTGCAGCGGGCACAAATATACATTTTTCCTTTGTGCCTCTTACTCTACAGAGTAATGGTCTTGAGGCCTAACACCTTCAAAGTTTTACCTCTGTATCTCAGCACAGCATATGCCCTCCACCAGTCAGGAGGGTCTAGAAACTGGTTGTACCGGCTTGGCACACATTGCAGAAACACCCAGGTCAACAAGCTAAGAGAGACTGATATTTGCTGCAGTAGAGCAGCAGCAGAAAGCGGGGTGGAAAATCCAGCTCAGGCTGTTTTCATCAGGGTTTAATTTAACCCTGTGCTAGCACAGTTTAAACTGTGTTAAGTGTCAGCTGCTACTATAAGACTCATTAGAAAGGAGTCTAAATGGCACCTTAAAACAGCATCCTCTGTTTGGAAGAGGAAAGTACTGGGATTGCTAATATTATGCCCAAATACGCTCAGACTCTAAAACGAGCTCTGGACAGTAGATTTAATTGGAATCAAATTTTAACAACTTATTTTTAGTATATGTCAAGCGCTCAGTGGAGGGGAAGAGATCCCCCACCAAGTATTCAATTAGTAACAATGATCTCACAATCATATCCCTGCTGCCTGGGACACAGATTACTCATAAAACACTGAATTCTGAACACTGACTGAAAATACTGTCACCAAGTGTGAAAAAAGACAATGGGAGAGAATAGGGAATAATAAGAAAAAAAGACTTATAAACCTATAAAAAGAAGGCTGAACATTACAAAGTAGAAAGCAGGAGGTGTTGGAGAAATGCCCACACTAGAAGACCTCAGACTTCTACTTTTTAATGCCTTTGAAATCTAGAGATTTCAAAGGGACTTTGAAATCTAGAGATTTTCTTTAGTGTACAGTTAGGATCATAGGAACCACGATACCTGATCTGTCCCATCTTACAGATTTTCAGAGGACGGTGAAAAATTTGTGAAGGGCAATTATAGGACAAAGAGAACGGTATCAAAACATCTGCATAACAGCTAGGATAATGCTTTCGGTATTTCTCTATCCCTCTGGAAATATACTCTAAACTCTCATTAGCTCCTCTGACAGCCACCACCAGTGGAGTCTACGTGATGCATGTCTTCAAGAATTCCACACTGGCCTTGAGCTCAGCTGCTTTCAAAGAATCTTATTCTACCACCCCTTACAATAAATTTCCACTAACATCACACTGCTCCAGCATTCCACTTCAATTCTTGCTATAGTTTGTCACAATGCGTATAGTGTGTCATGATGTGTATTCTATTCTATTCTCAATTAAGCTAAATAATGTTGTTTCTCTTATACTTGATAAATTGCACCTGATGACTGGAGAGAGCTCTAGTCATCAGGACAGGAAATCTTTTTTCCCTTTGTCTCTATGTGTGTTACGCCCCAACTTGGATTTTCTGTTGAATAAGGCAAGAGACTCAAGATGGCAATAGAGAGCTGGAAAAAGCATATTCCAGGACAGTACTATAAATATCCCTTTTGTTGCTTAGCGTGTTGATAAACCTCTTGCTAGAGAGGCCTCTGGTGTTAATCTGCCCATCAGCCTCTCAAAAATTCCCATCTAAAATTATCAACAAATAGTTTTTTCAGTAGAGAATGTTTATTTGCACTTGCACAACTCTCAGTTTGCAGAATGTTAGCTGCTTAAAACATAACCAAACAGCTATAAAAGCCAGTACTATGAAAACAAATTCATAACCTTATTTTGCAGTAAAATTAGCGTTACAGGATTTAGCATCAGTTAGCATACTTTGGACATATCAAGTGCCTTAAGGGCAAATGTTTAATTAAAAATTTTTTAAATAGTGCTCAGTAAAAAATATGATTTTAAGACGATATTAGAAAACAAACATATGTTTTTATGAAGAAGAGGTTTCTACTTTCCCTTGCATGGCATCACCCTACAGTGCAAACTGGATGCAGTTTCTGAATATGCCTTGAGACTGCTGTGCAGCACTGTGTGCTCCTTGGCAGCTGCTGCCTTCCATCCCGGAGGTGGCAAATGGTGCGCGAACTTATCCGTACAGCCTTAAGCTGCCCGAGTCCGAGAGATATAGCTAATATGCATTACATACATCTGCCTGGATTTGGTTTAGTAGCATTGAAAAGCCTCCCAAAAGTAGGAAATTGTAGAATCATCACTTACCAATATTTCCCATGTTACGCATGTCTAAAAAAGTAACATTTTCTAGAAGATTATCCTTAATTAGTATTTGTTCCTTGAAGATCTTCTAATAGTACACCTCTTTCAGCCTAAGTGGCTCTATACTTGCTCTGTTAAAGGCTGGGCCGGAGCTGATAAGCATTTATCGCTTACTTCAGTGGACTTCAGATCAAGCCTACAGCTCCTGCCAGGGGAGAAAAAAATGTTTTTTATAAATAGAAAACACTAATTTCTCCCTAAGCTCCTGTTTCTGATCAGAGCAAATGTTGAAGGCTTTAAAGCTTTAAAGGTGATTACAAATTAAAATATCTGCATCCCCAAACGCTTGGCCAACTTCAAACAATTGGCTGTCACTGTTTGCTGAGCTGGAGCTGCAGGGACAGGTATGCCGAGAGCTGACACCGATTGCGAGATCAGAGGAGGGCACTAGGGCTTAAGCTACGCTAGGACTAAATCAAGACAAAGCGGCGGGGGGGGAACAAACAGTGAAATGTGTTAGAAATAGTCTTTTGTTATTCCGCTGGTTCTCTCATATAAAGTGGGAAGACACAGGCAGGGCTGGAGGCCCGTGGGACAAGGTGCCGCAGCAGCTCCAGCACAGCTCAAGGGGCACGTTCGGTCACCAACATTTACACCAGTGCCTCCAAACTGCGGTAGCCTCACCCCACCTACCACAGTCCTCCCCTCTGTCCCACCCTGCACGGGCAGGTCTTTGCACGCTGTTTCTCTGTTGGGATCTCCGCTTGCGACGGTGCTGGCAGCAAGCAGGTACACCCGACTGACAGCTATTCAGAGAGGTGCTGAGCTGCCTGATCCACCATGCTGAGCAGCAGTCAGAAGGGTCAAGAGGTGTCCCCTGGGGGCTTGGGAGATACAGTGAATTTTACACTGCAGCTTAACAGTGATAAAAAACCACACGCACCCGACAAAAAGCCCCGTTGTGTCTTGTTCTCCTTGTGGCTATGAAAGAAATGGAGTAACTGCATTACGATTGTTATGCCCTGTTAAATCTGATGTGGTATTATTTTCGTTACGCAGGACTTGCCATGAATTGTGTGTGTTCTCTGTTAAGGGGTACATTCAGAGGCGATGGGCAGGCTGGAGTCAGGAGAAACTCAACACTATGCCATTTCTACCAGCCAGCTCAGCTGTTTCATCTACCTCTGCTAGCAGTGGATAGGGATTACCTGGAGAAAGAGAATCCAAACTAGGCGTTCTCTCTGAAACACCTTCTGCAGGAATATTTTGTTCCCCATTGTCTCTACAGGGGATTTAGGAAGAACTGTACCACATACTAGCTAAAATGGACACGGAAATATCCACTACATATCAATAGATCCATATAAATCTGAGTGCAAGACATAAGAACAGCTGTACAAAGTTAAGCCAAATTGTCCTGTGTGACAGAAGGTAAATGCAGAAGACAGTAATAGGAGAGCAAGTGATACCTTCTTCCCAGGTGTCCTCTCCCAGCTTCCAGCAATTTCTGGCTCAGTGACTTCAAGTGAGATGATGTCTTTTTGTTAAATATCCCTTGGTGGATTTTTCCTGCATGGATTTCCTCCATTTTCCTCCAGAGATGAAGCAGAAACCTAGAAGACAATAGAGCGAATTAATTTTCCTGACATTCATTTATGTTGTCACAGAAGACCAGCCCCAAGATTCCTCCTTACCCCACGCAGAAGTCAGTCCTACACGAGGCTGCTAAAGTAGTGCTTATTGGCTACAACTGCCTTAGAGGCATAAGCGTTTTGTCTGTAACGCTGCTTTACTCACTATGTCCATTCCTTACCACTGAATATGAAACACATGAATGTCCCTCCTGAAAGTCCACATTCACCTAAACCAGCCTAATGGCAGCTTTACGTTTCTAGGACTTGGAGAAACCAGAGGCCAAAAAGCCCTTTAAGAGAAGAGAAAACCTTTAAAGAAGCACTTCAAAAGCAACTGCTGTTAACAGCTTAAAATAATATTAAAATGCAAAAGTCAAGTACAACACCAATGTTGGGAAACACTATTTGTAAAACCAGTGGGATAGATACATATGTGTAGCTGCCTTCACACCATAGACATCAGCTAGCCTACGGTCAGTGTGGGATCGCTGCATTGCACCCTTCCTAACGGCATTAGCTGTAGCGTGTACTGAAACATTGGAGGATGCATTTGCTAGGAAAGTTGCAGCCTAAGAATGTTTTCTGTAAACTTTTTGTTGTAAGAAGGGGTTATTTGATTCTATACGCTAAAACACCTGAATAATCTACATGTCTGTCCAGTATAGATTGTATTAGGATTTCTTACTATCAGCTTGCAATATATGTACATGTATACAATATGTATATTTAAGAGCCATCTCAAAGTGAGGGAAAAATTATGCATCAAATATTATATTATCTAGCATATATTTCTCTGTAGGCTAGAGGGGAAAAAATTTGGTTTATGCCTAGAAAGATGTTCCAAATCAACTGAAAGTAATTAAAATTGCATTATAATAACAAGGAATTACGAGTACAAGAGGCCATCACTCTTTGGTTTTTTAAATGTTGCCTGTCAAAATGCAACAGCCCTAGCATGAGTTTCTTCTATACTTAAAAAAATAATTACTATTGTGTTCTACTGAAAAGTGAGGAAAACCTGAATTTTCTAAAATAGATGGGAACAGAAGGGGAGCAGCACATTTATGTGTAAATTAGGGAGTAATTTTAGCAAAGTAATGAACACATTGGGTAGAATAAAAAAGAAATGGTAAAAATTAGGGAACAAAACATTTGGGTTTATGGGGCAGCTTGTCTTCAGAGAGAGACTCTACCAGCCCATACAGTACAGCACCTCCTTACAGACTGACCCTAGAAAAGCTTATTAATAAGCAACTTTCTGATGTATCTGGGTCTAGCATATCTTCTTGCAGCAGAAGTCAAATATTCTGGGATTATTTTATACTGCTCTAGCCTCTCCTTTGGACCAAGACTTTTAAATCTTATTCTGCAGCTTTTAGATCATCTTCTGAACCTGTTGTTACCCAGACAGATACCTCCTCTGTTCTAATAAGGAAATGTTAATGCTAGTCTGCTAAAACCTTAGAAAAAAATACAAATCATTAGCGCAAATATCAGCACCCAAGGAATCCACGTGAACTTGAGACCAAAGGAAGGAAAAGGCTAAACAAATTCTTTACAGTGAGGTAAAGCTGTTGTACATGCCATAAATGTGGGCTTTGCTAGGAGACTTAAACAACCTATGTTGTTCACCTGGTCAAAATGTGTCTGTATATGTATAATAGCAAGTACAAATCAGCAACGGAACATACAGAATTCCTAAAATGTGAACTTTGTTAACAGGGAAGACCTTGTCAGAATTTTTTTTTTTAACTCCTTACAATTGACTCATGCCACCACTGAAGTTTTCATGACTAATATCACAGATTGGCTATCACTTCTCTCCAAAACTATCTCCTTTTGCTTTTGTCTTTGCTTTTCAAACTCAAACAGTTGACTGAATAAGCTGAAAATGCAGATTATCAAACACAAACAATTTTGTTTTTCATGTAGTCCATCACACGCTTATGGAAGGCAAGTCATTTTTATCCAAGCACCAAAATAAGAACTGTATCTTGTCAGATTCTTCTTGTAGTCAGTAATCACACCTCAAAATTAACAAAGTCGTAAGTATACATCACTGAAATGTATTACGTTACTGGGCAGCTATTCTTTTCATGCACAGTCACAGACGTGACAAAAAAGGAGAGCCTGATTGCATGGATTAAAGGTATGATCTGCCACAAAGAACTAAAAAGGCAGTAACACCCACAAAAATTTACTACAGTTACAATTCAGGCTCATACCACCGTTGTGTTGGAATATCTGCGTATTTTAGCATAGACAGTGCAGGAGGCATACGTTATCAGAAGTATCCAAAGGCTTTCCATTAGCCAAAAAAAGAGTAAGAAAATACTTAAGGAAGATATATTCTTGACTATAAACAAGAGTATACTGAGGTGCAGCTCAAAATGTTGAAATTGGTCTCTGTGCCCCTCTTGTGTAAGGCTGGCTAGGAGAGAAGGATTCTTGATGACACCTTAGGAGAACTGGGAGCTGAGTTTGAGCTGAAGTAGTTAATTTATGGATAATGCCAGCTAATGAGAGCAGCAACAGTACATGTTTATCACAAACGTTAAAAAATTCGAGGGCAAACATTCACAAAGGTGAGAGTCAATAATGCCTTAATAAAGCTGGAAAGTTAACAGACATAAATGAGAACTAATTTTATTTTTAAAAGGGAGAAGACAATTATATTAATGCAGATGTGGAATAAGAAACACTCACAACAAATGGAAAAATAATTAGGATAAAAGGTGTGGAAGCTTAGTGGGATTGATTCGCTCTTTGAAAGTTAATAAAGAAAGACACTGCCTTGGAAAGGAAAAACAGGTCCGCTAAAACGCAAACACTCATTACTTTTATTTATAAAAGCCTGAAAAATAATGAGGAAAAGTTGAAAGCTAGAAATGTATTTTGGGGGAATACATCATGCCCTAAAAATTAAATGGGAAAAAAGACCAAACAGCAGCAAAATGTTATTTCAAACTAAGACTTTTGGAGAGATGAGATATATATTATAAAAATTGCCCCTTTCTCTTGGAAAGGGGACAATGATTTTCAGATCTTCCTTTAAATTTAGACCTTTGGTGTTTTCAGGTATTGAATATACCATCAGGAAGGGTTAGGAGCAATATCACAGCTTCACTGACACCATCCATTTCTATCTGATCAAGCTTGTAACAGATTGGACACAGATTGATCAGGATAAATTTGTACAGAGATCCCCTCCTCTCCCCGGAAGAAAGCGCTACATGAAGTTAAACATGGTTTCATGGTATTATGAAAAAAAGTGATGAAAACCACACAGAAAAGCAGAGGAATACTTTGAGACCCTCAGAATTTGTAAATGAAGGGGCTTCTAAAAGAAGTGATAAAAATTATGCAGGAATTGCCCTAACATTGAACGTTTCAAACATCCTCTGGCACCTCATGGGAGGGCACTACTAGACTGATTGCTGTAGGACGGCTGAATACGCACGTATGTTTATTCCCCATGAAATCCGCCCAGCCCTTATTAAGGCAAGCAAGGGAGACATGAGGACGTGTCATGCTCCTTTTGATATTATCGTCCTCTCAGAGCCCAGTAGGGATTTGCTCTGAGGGTTTATTTCCAGCTTGTGCACAGCTCTCCCTAATAACCATCCAAGTAACCAGAGCATCCCTGTGCCTTTTGATTATAAAACATGCTTTTCTGAAGACAAAAGAACCACCACCCACCCACCCCCTAATCCCAAACAGACCAAAACCTTGGAGAATTTACAAGTTTACAATAAAATAAAACATAGCTAATTTCTAACAGATCAGTGCTCTATCTCTTCAAGTTTTGTCTAGCAACACATCATCCACTTCACTTTGAGTTCACTTTTACTTTACAGTTTGCACCACTTTAATTACCTCTCCGAGCCAAGATCCCAAAAGGATTCAGAAAGGTGACCATTATTGTGGCCATCTACATAATGTGTTGGCTGTGCTTATTTACACGATTAGAATAGAACAGTTTTCATGCCAGTTATTAAGATATTGTACAGCCAATTTATAATATAATATTTTCATGACATTTATAGTGACCGTCTTAATGAAAGAAGGATGACTTATTTCATTGCATTGATTTTTAGTTTGGGGGATGACGATACTACTTTTTAAAAACTCAGATGAGGACACCTGAAGACCTCAAAAAAGATTCTTCATCATCCAAGCTGCATCATCTATATTCCAACATATAACGCAGCCGTACATAAAAGCTCAAAATGTGAAAACGCTTGAGGAAACAAAGCGCTTTTCCTGGGTATGCATCACATTAAACATCTACTATGACTGCATGCACACGCCTCTGCGTACAGCTGAACATGCAAAGTGCGAAAGTGCTGGTAACCCAGTGGCCCCATGGGAGCTGCTCAAGTGTAACCGGTGACAGCATCTGTTCTTGCCTCTTCTGCATTTGTAGTTTTGGAGAGAAAAACCCTCACAACTTCTGCTTCGCTGTGGTAGATGTTGAGAAATAACACATTTACACTGCAACAGTCACGATTGTGCAGACCTGTTCCGCATGCACAGCTACACAAAATAGCATTTTATGTGATTGAACTGAAGGGTGTACAGTCTTGCTCAATATACTTCTTCCTTTAACCGCAGAATTTACTGCATGTTACAACAGCTAACAAAATCTTAAATTGTGGTTTTACTGAAATGTACAGCTAACCAACAGTTCCCCTGTAAGAAAAACCGATTACACGAAGCCGTGCAGCATTGCAGCATAATAATGCACACATTTAAGATTTACAAATTTTCAGAAAAATGAGCAATTAAGAAATCTCGCCAAGACCTTGGGGGAATTAAGACAATTCTTACAAACTGAGGAGCCAGCCCTGAAACTGGAACAGAGTTTCTCCAGAGGGAAGGCAGTAGGTAGGACTGAGTTTTGTAAGGCAATGCTCATCCATACCTCAGGGAATGTTTTTGGTGAGCCTCATGGGGCAGAGACAGCTCCTTCCACCCTGCAGGCTAAAACTCCTAAGTTTCATGCACAGCTCACAAAAGCTATAAAGGACACTGATTTAAAAAAAAAAAAAAAAAAGGGTTGTATTTTCCAGCCCCATGGATTCCTGCAGCAACCTGCACGGTTCTGAATGCATGGAGTAAGCGGTAGTTTGCTATGGGAGGAAAGCATTTACGGTAATGGGCTAAATTAATGTCACATGAATAATGACAACTTACTCCTTGACTAAATGTTAACATTACCCTGCAGCCCCATGAGATGTTGGCAACACCTGTGTAAGTTACACCTCAGAACTTAGATAAAGTCACCATATGCTTGTTCCCTAAAAGGAAGAGCCGCCTTTAAAAAATTAGAACTGCTCTTTTGTTCCTGTGGTATTTTTCTTTGATGCTGGTAAACAGAACATGAAAAATATTCCAGCAATGTAAATCACCTGAAGGTTAAAGCATTCCTACACTAAACCTAATATTGTCTGCATGGCACTTCGTTTCATGTTTGTAATGAGATACTGTGAAAATGCAAGTGAACTTGACCTTAGCCTCATCTTTGGACTTTCCTACAAAATGATCTCTGCTTGAAACTTCCTCGCATTTCCTTTCATGTGCCAGATCAAGACTGAGACCAATCAGATAAAGCAGCGTGTCTTGAAAGCTTGACTCACAGCTGTCCAGACAGTTAACCTTAGCTATGGAAGACAAAAAAAACCCCAAAAAACCCACAAAAAAAAAAAAAAAAAAATCAAACAATCTGTTTTCTTTTCAGACTTACAACCACTGTATCACATGATGTGACACTAATTTCCCAACAGTGTATACTCTCAAGCTGACAAGTGTTAAGCCATGATTAAAAATTCCAAATGAATGTAAGTACCTGTCACTCAGACGGGTCCCTCGGTTGCATTGGTAACCACAGGAAAATACGCAGGAATCCATCTGCCCATTTATGTTGGAGGAAGGTGCTGCAGAGACCTAATTATAGGGCGAACCAGTTAACTTTCTCAGCAGCAGTAGATCAGATACAGAGTTGGCTCACAATCAGCCTAAATTAAACGCAATTGGTTTTTATTTTACCATTATGATCAAGGATAATACAGTAGACCAAAAAAACCCCAGTATGGGAAATTTTGCATACTTGCTTCCTAAAGCTCACAGGTCTGTTGTGATCAGTTTTGCTAAGTACCTCAGAAAAATAGCTGTTTTATCAATTAATTAAAACATGTATCCATGAAACAGCTGTACCAAGGATGCACTAATTGTAATAAATAAATAGGAAGTGTAATTGGATAACTGTAGTACCTGCAGGGGAAAATGCAACTTTCAAAGTAACCTGTCAGACAAAAATGATGGCTTTTAACAGACAGTATGTCTTTGATAAGTATACTACAGATTATTGTGCATGCTTTGAATACTCATTTGCAATTAAATAAATACGTGGTGCCTTGTTAGCAGGACACAAGATTGAACTATTTTTGCTTCTTTGATAAATCACTTATTCCACAACACCTTTAGAGCAATACATTCACTTTCGGTAAAATGCAGCTAACTGTAGAGGTTGTTAAATTGTAATAAATAAATATTATAAACATTAAATACCAAGTGAACACACTAAGTAGGAACACTACAGATTATTTAAATCAAGAACAAAAAGCTAGGAAATTAACAGAAAAATTCAAAACATTTGCAATAATTAATAGTTACAGCAAATATTCAAAGCAGTTGTTTAGTCTAGATTAAATCCTTATTTGGGACACATTAGACTAAAAATGCCTTCTGATGTTCTTGTGCTGGCTTGCTTTCATGGAGGAACAGGAGGAATGTGGGAGAGGAACACTGACATTTTGCTCCCAACACTTAATTGTATGAGTAATTTTACCACACGAGGAGTCCCGTTGAGTTTACCAAGACTATTCATGTTAAGGAGTTCCTCACGAGCATGATTATTCACAGAATTTAAGCCATTAAAAGCTATTAACTCTCCTCTCTGGTAATAACATTATTTACATATTTCTTCTCAATGAACAGGGCCAGTCATTAAGAGGAAATAATGGAAAGATTTTCCTGGACAACACATTTCTCAAAAGTACAATTGTTTGAATTATAGGTGGTCAAAGATGTTATCAGGCAAGGAATTGGCTAAGCAAATCAGAAGTTTTTAAATCAGTTTAGACTTAGGAAGCACTTTTTTTAACACTTATTTTTTAAAAATAATTCCAGAAGAGAGAAGAAAAAAAATAGTCCCTGACACTGTAAACATCTGTAACTTGTGAACGCCCTCCTTTGACTGCAGTGCAGAAGCTTCCAGTGCACAACAGTTCCTTCTCCCTTACCCACGCCGGGAAAAGTGACGCTCAGAAAAATGTTACAAAACAGACTCCTCTCCCTTGTTTTGGCTTACAAAATTCCACATTAATTTTGACGAAAGCAAGAGCTAAGTAGTACAGCAGTTCACCCTTAAATTTGTAGAAAATAGCAGCCCTCTTCGCTGCCATAACAATTTTCTCAAGTCACTCGAAATATCCACGGTAGCACGGGCATATGTTTCTCTGTGGAGGACCTCTGTGTTGCGTGTGTGCAGTGCCCTGGTAAACTCCAAGAATAAAACAGCAGAGAAAATGGTGGTTTAAAACCCCCTGCCCCAGGGGACCCTATGTGTTATACACATCGGATTGCCTCTTCTGAAAATTCTTCACTTCCCCCCACCCCTTTTCATTTAGGTTGGGAGAAGTCCATGTTAGCATTGGATGCCTCCTTGGATTCTAGTTTCCCTATGCAATCACCACTTCTATTTTCAAAAAAGGGGTAGTGGTGGCACGGCACACTGGCAGTTAGGTCAACGTGGACTCATGGTTATCTGATCTGCACATCCACCTACGATAACTTCTCTTGCCTTTACGAATCTTTTTTGCCACTGAAAGTGACATTTGTCTCATCCAAGAGCAATGGGCTTTAAGATACAGTTATACCGATTCCAAAACTACTTGCAATAAGAAATTAGTATCTTGTTAGAAACATGACACTGAAATGATGGCATTATAATCACTGAAAGATTTAAACGGACATGATTGCAGTAATTTATATCTCAATATGATTACAGTAATTTACGTCTATTAATTAACACACATTTTAAATCTCTTGCCGTGTTAACTTTTTCAAGGAAATGATACACTTCGACTTAATGACATGAAATTCCCCCCAAATACGTTACTTATTTCTTTTCAATTTTGTTGCACAACTATAACGCAATCACAAACCAAAACGTACCAGCTACAGAAGTATTAAGTTACCTAAAGGTGATCAGAATGTAGTTGTGGGTATTTCTAGTACTGTCAGTAAAGGCATTTTCTGGAAGGGTCTTCTGCATGAGCGACATAACTGTTCTCTTCTCTTGACTTCACCT
Organism: Phaethon aethereus; assembly: GCF_964289735.1. Taxonomy (NCBI): domain Eukaryota; kingdom Metazoa; phylum Chordata; class Aves; order Phaethontiformes; family Phaethontidae; genus Phaethon; species Phaethon aethereus. The sequence goes on from NC_138588.1 coordinate 10,052,224, forward strand.
GTCTTAAATATAGCATTAAAGGAACACATCAATCTCTCTTCTATACATATCAGTATATATCCCACTTGCTTGTATGTCATTCAGATCCATCTGCATTTCCAAACTCCACGGGAGAGAGGACTTCTGAAGAATAAATGTATCGAGCAATTAGAATGAATGCCTAGAGTGGAATCTTGCTAGGATAATGATAGAAAAGTAATAACAGAGAAGTAATAATATGTCATATTTTATGTGTTGAATGGAATTTGAAAATATGAATCACTGACCTGAGCAGCAGCTAGGCATACATGCTATTGCTATTTTACAACTGAGGAAGGTGAGAGGCAGCTACAGAAACATTTGGAAGGATAAAATCAATACAAAGAAAGAATAAGAGTAAGCACAGTTTTTCAGACAGTAAAGTGAAACTCTCAACAGGCTTCTCTTCCTTCTTTTCTCTCATGTCTCCCTGTGACATAAGGACTCTCCAGGCTGCCACTTAACCGTTTTCAAAAACTGGAAAAAAAAGCTGCTGTTGACCAACTCTTCAGTCTACTTACTTTTTAGCTCTTAATGCTGGCCAAGCATTTTTCTCCTGGATTTGGATGACGATCCCTACACCTCTGGAGAAGGATGTGTAAGCAGTGGCAAGCACTCAGGTTAGATGAAGATGGTAATGAACGAAAATAAATAACAAACCCCAGCAGCGAGCTAGATAAAAAGGTCACAGACTGAACAGTGCCAAAGTAAACTGAATTTGGCAGATGGGAAAAGAGAGGGGAGGAAAAACAGTGCCAACACCAAATTACCACTCGTTAGCACCACCTAGAGCAACCCCTCCCTTCCTAAGGCACACAATCAAATGCTATTGATCTTCCCTAACTTCTAGCAGATTTCAGGCAGAGGAGCGTCAAGTTTCAAGAAAACAAATCAGGTCCCAGAGCCATGATACATATTTCTGCCTCCTTTCCCTGTTAGGTTTTGAATTTCCTGGGCAGGATTGAATTCCATCCATTTCTCGTTAATCATTTTAATGTTTTACATTTACAGTAGCAAGCCAGAGCCAGCAGCACTTCTGCTTCTATCTTAAACTGGCATAATTTCAAAATCTTGTGCCATAATTTCATAAAACAAGCTGGGGACGCACTTATTTTGTATTTACTGTTGGCAGCGGTTTATACCAAAGAGACACTGTGTCAGGACACTGAAATAGATTTTAAAAATCCAGGAGAGTGCTCTATACAGCATACCTTTTTGGAGCTAGTTTCAAGCAACCCATGTATAATGCTGTTATCCTCGTAAAAACTAACACCAAAGCTGAGCTTTTTTATAGGCTGACTTGAGTATGAGTCATGAACACGTGTATTTTTAAGTTCAAAGCTAAATCAGGAGTATTTGACTCCAGATAAAGCATTCAAATACATCTACACAGCAGCTAAAACCAACTCCAGAAATTATGCGAGGACATGCAAGGAGGAAAGTGCAAAAGTTGGTTTATATTAAAATTCATGTCAAATTGGCTGTCATTTTCATTTTAAAAATATAAAGTTCTCCATTTGTCACTTTGATAAAATACATGTTTAAAAAAAGTCCACTCCTACCAGATTTTTTTTTAATATGGCTTAGTTTTTACAGTTCACATAAAACACATATATGGCTTATTATTTTTAGAAGCTTTCAAGGAATTCAGAAAATCCTTTAACAAAATGTCAAAAAAATTAAGTTAGCCCCGTTAGAAGAAAGGACAGATAACATACTTATTTATGAATTGCTACATGTTGGTTCAATACCCAACGCCTCCCAACTTTCTCTGCAAAACTGTCCAGGTTATTTATCTGTGTTCCCAGCTGCCCTACTTCCCCCAATTAATCCTAGAATTTCTTGCTACCTCTGCCTACATTATTTATGAAGGTAATACCTTCCTGAAGCAGAGACTTTGATTTCTTCTAAATGTATACAATAACTAGAACAAAGGGGACCTGAACTAATAACAGAAGATTTAATCACAGTAAATCAAGTAAATACTACGGAACACATTTTACAACTAGGTAAACTGAAGTGAATTGACCGAGGTGAGGGAGCAAAGTAACAGCAGACTTGGAAATCAAAGCAAAAAATCTTATCTTGCTGTTTATTTTAACTAAGCCCACCGGATAGAAGCAGTACACGTATGACACTCTTCGCTGCATGCCTTCCCCGTGCAGCATATGTTTCTTAGAGAGAGGCTCATTGCTGTTCAGAGTGCTGCTTGTTGCTTAATGTCATCTGCCAACACAGAAGTCACCTCCCTTGCTGGAAATGATGAATATGCAACAGAAGAGGGGCCATATATAGTATAGAGGGTTTTTTCCCCCCCTTCATTTTTTAAAGAAGAAAACGTTGCATTACCTTTGAAATTCAGATGGAAGAACATGCCTGTACGGTGAGAGAGAACCCCACCAAAGAGGCTGCTTTGACCGCTTTACTATTTTGTCATCTGTTCAGCTATTATATGGCCATACTGTAGTAGGTGTCAGAATTTTAGTTGTGAAAACAAAAACGTACAAGAAGCCTGTAATACTGGGTTAAGTATTTTTTTTTAAATAACTGACCACTGCTAACTCTTGAAATAGCAGTATATAATGTAAGACAAGAAATTACCTCTAGCTTCATATTTCAGGATGTCTCCCTCTCCCAGCTCTGTCAACTCATCTGTGCTGCATCACTTACAAATTCCTTATAAAGGTGATGGAGATCCTTTTCTTCTCCCACTTACTCACACTATGAGATGAATCAGAGCCAATAGACTTATGGTAATGACTGTAAAAGGTTCACAGTCTGTCCCTAAAAGAATAATTGAATAAACAATGACAAAGAGAGAAAAAAATTCCATGATGTTACCCTCACTTTCCCCAAAAGAGAGGCATCAGAAGGAAGGCTGCTTGACTTGATAAACTAAAGAATGCGTTTAAATTAAAATCTGATTATTGTCATAATGCATTTGTACTTAGGAAATCAAATGATTAACTGAAAAGAAAGCAAAAAGAAATGAAGTGTGGACTACAATAGAGTTGTGGAGGCAGCATTCTTTAGTGGACTAAAAATGCAGATATCTCTATGTAAAACTGCTTTCAGGTTTTGTTTAGTTGGGGTTTTTTGTTGTGTATGTTTTGTTTTCTATTTTTCAAAAGACTTAACCATGAATTGTATGTGAAGTCTAATTTCAGTGCTAATTAGTTTCTGTAGCTTAATGAATAAACATTCATAGTAATGCAGATTTTCATGTGTTTAAATTTAATTTGAATATCTAATGAAGAAAATACAGACAAAAAAATGATTGTGCTTCTCCAGGTTGAATGGAAATCGGCTAATCTTACTGTAAGAGAATTTCTTGCTGGACACGTTTCATAGACATTTCTAATTTATCTGTAACTCCCTGAGCAGGTGGAACATGTTTGAAATAGGAGCAGTCCTAGCTTTGCAGTGCTAATTCTATAAGTGTGAAATGTAGGCATTTATTCTTGTAATTTGCAGGTGTCTGTATCATCACCAGTGATGCCACTAACATTTTGACTAAAACAATAATATATTTGTCAGTGTTGTGTTAATATTGTCTTTTATTTAAATAGAATCTTTCATTCATTTATTCGTTGTTCATTTGGGAACATTTCTTGTCATTTTCTGTATTTTTTTATTTTTTAAAAAACAGCCTATGCTTGGACATTCATCTAATAAATCACTCTTCCAGGTGAGGCTAAATAATATTTCTTGCTGTCACTGCAAGTGAGGAATAGCAACTCAAATCAGAACTGAGTCTTTAAAAAGGTGAAATGATCGAGACAGAAGTACTAGAAGTCTGGAGGTGAAAAATAAGTGTCAGGACAGTTTCTCATCTGTATATAAAATATACTGAAAAAGTTAAATGACATAGGAAATTCTAGTTGCTCTGATAACACGCAACCATAATGACACATATTTTCCACTCCAAAAAGGGGTTTCGTTCATGGAATCATGAACAGTCATTATGGTTTTCTTACTTCCTACCTTTAGAAGAATGGACGTATTACAATACACTAACATAGCTACATTTTATTGTACATAATAAAAAGCCAAGATTTTGTTGGAAGAGGCTGAGAAAAGATGTGGCACAACAAAGAACAAAAAGGACTGGAAACAGATCCCACTCTCATTCCAAGTAACAAAAGTGTTTTTATGAGCCAAGGACATCATTCACATGGAGACAGACCATGCATCTCTCCCCTAAAAACTTGCAATGTTGGTGGTGATTTAATACTTCGAGCCTCAATGGAGCTAGCCGAGCTCAGCAATGTGCTACTTGAAAAGAAAACCACAGCCCAGATTGAAGAGGTTTCATGAAAGTCTCATGAAACCCACACTAGCGGCCAAGACTCCAAGAAGGCTTCCTTCACTACTGTCCCCATGGGACTACTCATACGGGTTTGAAGGCTTGGGTAGGTGGGGACACTGCATCTTAACCATACAGTCTGGAAAGGAGGAGAAAGACAGACAGATATTCTAACCATCAAGATTCATGAGGTGGAAAAGCAGCAACTCAATGCTCCTCAAGCATTAGCACAAAATTCTTGATTTCAGGTGTGATGCAGTGTGATGACAGTTGCATTGAAGTCAGACAGAGAAAGCATTAAGCTAGAGCTGCAATTGAAGATGATGATAGGAGTCAAATATCACCCCCTTTCATTTCTTGTGAGGTCAGCTGCCAGACAGACACATTTTTCTCCGAAATGCTACATACCTTAGCTATATTTTTTACTATGCATCCTTCTCAATATATACAAAAAGACTCAAGGCGTAGTATATTTTTGTATCAAACATTCTGGTGTTTTAAACCTGCAGTCAATAGTCTACATGATGAATACTAGCATTTTAACATAAATGAAAAGACCTTGATTTATTAATATTTTATCATTAAATAAAAAGGGGCTCCAGGGGCTTTCTTAAAAAGTAAAAATCAATGAAGCAGTGGCAAGGAAAAATTGATCGTCAACATACTTCTGAATTGGGAAAGTCTAAAAAAGTTAGTAAACACCCTTATTTCCTTACGTTCTGTTAAGAGTCGCTCCAGATATTTACCCCTTGAAAAGACCCTCTTTCAGTGGGTCAGTGCTCACAGACTTCCACACTCTCTTCCAGATTCTCTCTCTCTCTTACTGCATTTTCTTTCACTAACTTGAAAAGTGCAGCCTCAGCCTACCCTGAAAGGTGAAGAAAACAAAGGGACCCTGTTCGTGTATCAGGAACTCCCATGGCTACTGTTGTTTGGGCTTCCATGGTGAAAACAGGAACATTGTGTGGGGACAGTTGGATTTCTGGTATATTTTTAATGTGAACAAGCAACCCTAGGAACTTCAGACAACCTGGGAAGCCTAGTAACATCTCTGTGAAATCCTACGATAACAAAAATTAGATCCAGCAGCCTCTACAGTGAAGATACAGGGGGAAAACAGAGTAGTAAAGCCCTCGCCTTCTCCTTTATTGTCCATATCTTTTAGGGCATTTTGTCCACTTGCTTGAAAAAAATTCTCCAATATCAATGAATGTGTTACAGTTCCAGAATAGTTATTGTTCAGTTAAACTCTCGTTAATGTTGCATGTAAGTATAACACAATCCTCTGGTTTCCATTGCAACCACAAAAAAGATAGCAAAAAGTATGCAGCAAGGTAATAAAACAGACTTCGCTTACAAAAAAAGTAGAGATTCACATATTTAAACACTATTATTTCCTCCTTGGAAATGACTGTCCTCTGCCTTTTTACTGAAAAGCAGAACTGTTATAAAATATATATGAAAAAAATCATCACTGCCAGATGAAAAGGATTCCGGGTAAGTAACACTCCCAATTTTGCATGTTATAAAGGCATAGAGTTGTTTGAAGTTGGAGACCCATGCAGATGACGAGCTGCTTTCAAGTGCCAATATTAGCCCCTCTCCTCACTCCCCGGTTGCCCTTTTTTGGACTATTTCTATAAATGTGACAAGATGTTAGATTGCCAAGATCACTGGTTAGAATGCTTCAGGTCCTACCATCTACTAGGAGAATCACTGAGCCACAAACTTTCATCATTTCAGATCTTTTGGATTAAGTCATGGGTAACATCACCCTGGGAGTCCTATTTATAGCTCTCATGCTTCGTTGTAAGGTCTCGAATTAAAGCTAAAAGATTACTTTTCAGTTCTTTTGTACACAGAAGAAAACCTGTGGAAATAAAGTCAGTTCAGTTGACTTTTCAGAGCAAAAGGAAATCAAGCATTCACAGTGTTGCCTTTGAACAGTGAAAGGAGCTTTTATTCTTTTTATAAATATCATATTTTATGAGAGGTTTATAAATACAGTTGGCAAAGAAGTTTCATACAAACGTTAGCAATTCATATCTTTCATTTACAGGATATTGACCCAGTTGATTTGTAATTAATTGCAGACCTTTTTCTCATTAGGTTATCGATTGAGTAGTCTGCAATGCATTCTTGACTGTATTATAAATTACAGCCTTGGTTCCAGAGTACATTTGGTTGCAGTTAATTCCGGTTGCCTACATTTTTCACGTTGTAAGAGTTACCTGCTGTACATCTTGCCAAACTATATCCTTTACCATAGAGAACTACAGGTCCTTTGTTATTGTAGATCCACTTCTATGAGTAACAAATCCAATTCTCTACTTATTCAGATTTAAGAATACAACAGTGAAAACCAAAAAAAGCCTTCATTCTCATGCTCTCAAAAAAGGCATCAGCCAAAGCTCATGAAACCTGCTGGAGGTGTTTCAGTGATTTCAGAGAGCTTTGAATCAGTCTCCTAAGTGAGTAAGTTGTTGCAAAAGAAGGCTTGAAGATCATACTTTTAAAAAAATAACCAAAACTATAGCATGAGAAAAGAAACCCCACACCTTCAAATCATTATTTAAAAAAAAAAAAAAAAATCCTTTCCTGGAAGACCAGTCAACCTAGCAACTTTGTAAACCTTAAAACCTCAGGTAAAATAAAAGCAAAAAAAAGTCCAGGAAAGGGATAAATTCTAGATTCATTCAAATACATGCAGGCATTAGGCAACAGCATTTATAAATGCTTATTTTTCACTAAAGGTACGTTCTCTTATTAAAAATCCCAAACAAACCAACCAACCCTGTGCTTAAAGAGTACTTACCTGATTTCATGATAGTGGAGTTCAGTAATGTATTAAAGTTAGCACGTAATCAACATTCTGGACCATCTTTAGTGTCTATACAAGAAAAAATAAACACAGTGAGAGATGAATTTAAAGGAAAACTAATTCAGTCTAGATTGTGGTAGGGGAGAACGACGTCACGCAGTAAATTTCATTTAATAAGCAAGACTAGAGCAGCTCACACTACAAAAATTAGAGCCATTTCTTTTTCTGTTTCAGAAGGTGCCTTTCTGAATATCAGTTCTAGCCACAGATGCGCATCCTGACCAGTACCGCTGTCAAATACAGTCTTCTCAGCAGCCCATGATTGCTTTTCAGTGTTTTAGGGTTTAAGCTGGAGGCTGCTTTCCCCAAAATACATCTCCTTGGCACTACAAACACAACATCCTGAAAATGAAAGGAATTCTCCATTTCTTAAGTGCCTAAATTATAGACATGCTCAAGTCATTACCTAGAGGAAATGTTCCTTAGAAGGGTGGAATTATGATCCACTTTGGCAAACACTGAAGTGCTGCATTTCCACAAAAAATGGGAAGGCCTCTGAGGCCAGTCACATTTTAAAGGTCCAGCTCTTCTCTCTTGATTTTCACAGCAGGATTTCTACTGACTAAAAACCCAACTATGAGGGAGAAACTAATATCTTGCTTTTATATAAATGTTTTCCAGCAAATGAGATAGAATTGAGCTGAAAAATTCCAGCTGAAAAAAAGCATGCCTCAGCAAGAGTTTCTGTGCCACTGTAGGCTAAACCAGTCGCTAAAACAGAAGCTAGTTCAACACCAGAGAGTTATTTTACCATTTCTTTCAGGTTCTTTGTCAGTAGAGCTGTACCAGCTTTAGGGTCAGTTGCTTTGCTTCTTGTGCAGCACAGCTACATCGGTGAAAATTTTAAGTACGGGCTGAGGTCATGCGCTGCAGGTCAATGTCACTGCAGTAGGAAGGTCAAGGTCTTCCCACGTGCAAATGCCTTTTAAACTGACAAAACTGCACTTGCACCACTGAGCGTATCCAGGTCCATTTATTGCTCGCTCCTGCCAAGCGAGTACACGTAGCATAGCCAGAAAAAACGCGTCTGCTCCGAGGGCTTCTCCTTACACAAACCTGCCTGACAGGGATCAAACTCCTTATGAAACCGGGCTTGGCGCAGACCCGCCAGCAAACATCTGCAGTGTAGCCATGGTCTAACAGCCACTGCTTTAAAAGGAAAGGCCACCAGCTGAGTCTCACTTTCTCTTTGATCTTTTTGAATGCTGTTATCAAAGCCATCCAAAGGGCCTCTGCTGAAATGATTGTTACTGAATTGAGAAGGCAAAAATGGAGACACAGGAGAAGAGGGATGCTGTAGCACTCCCCCCCCCCCCCAAAAAAAAACCCCAAAACCCAAAACACCACACATAGCACCCAAACCCCCCTGAAAAGGACCTTCAAAATGGGGTCTTGGCAATATTAACTTTATTGTGCAGAACTGTAACTGGATATCTGAAGACCTACCATGCTGCTTATATAGAAAAAGTCTGAATGCATCTGGCCAGGGATTACATGTCCATATGTGCAACCAAACCATTAATTAAATAACTTATTTCTCTTCTGCCACTCATCAAATTTCTTTCAGAATGGTATCAGTTATAATGTTTGCACAGATGGAGGCTTCCCCCAGCAAAGACTAAATATCATACACTCAAGACGTGCAATATAAAACTACCATGGCAGTGCATTATTTTAATCTCTGCACCTAATTGCTTCAAGCTCTTGAAAAAGGTTACTGTTTAAGCTATAATTTATGAATGGACTCAGAGTAATCAGTGACTGCGGCCAGCACGAAGCCATTGATCAGCCTGAATCCATTCGCCTGCTTTTGACGGAGGCTAACGTGCTGTGTGGTGGGCTGGTGTGCAGCTTCTCCCTCCCCGGTTGGAAATTCCAGACCCGTTCAAGTGTCTGCTCGTTTTCCAGTGTACTAGCCGAGACTGGACAAAGATAGGTTGAGACATGTTCTCACACAGCCGAAAGCAGCTTGAAATAAGGATTCCGAATACGTACGAATGTCAGCTCACTGTCACACGGGGATTTTTGTTTACCTAGAGAACCTCACCCCTTTCCCCAAGGCAAGCCAGCCAGCTAGCCCAAGGGATGGTGACCTTAATCCACATTAAGTTGACAGAGCTCCTATTCCCTGGAGGAAAGACACAGCACTGACCACAGTTCCTCAGCAGATGGTGGGCGTCTCAGTAGCGGCCTTGAAGAGCAAAAAATCACAACTGCCAAAATAATGAAAAAAAGTCTTTCAGAAAGCCAAAGAGCAGACTGATCAGGTAATTTCTCTTCCCCTCTACAGCACACTGGAGAACAAGGCAAACTCCAGCTGTCTCACGGGGGGAGGGTAGAAACTCATAATCCTTTAAAGCAAATAGAAAAACAGAAAGCCCCAAAGGAGTTCTCTTGTACGTGTTTATTAGCAAGACTAATCCTGGCCTCTTAGCTCCCTGATTATGCTTTTGCAGACTAAAGGAGAGGATTTTAGCTTTCCTGGCAGCCCCACTGAAAACTGCCAAGATGAGGAACAACTAAGAAAGGCTTTTGAATGCCTAAAGTCAATGACAGAGGGAGACTTCTGAAAAGTACGACAGAGATGATGTAAAACGGAATGTTCTGGAGAGGGTTAACTCTCCCAGTAAACTACAAAAGAAGGCTGGTCCTGATCCACCTCTGAGCCTTTTTGCTTCTGATCCATCCCACATTGCCTTCCGTCTTTGTTCCTCGCTCATCTAGTATTGTCTCTGTCCCTGCTCTTGACCATTCCCGATTAACCACACCTGCCTCTGAAGCACAGATACACACATTCGTGCGTATACACACAAACACCTCTCAGAAAATAGAGCTGAAGGTCTCCTCTGCACTGCCAACCACCCACTTTGCTCTGATCTATTGGCTCTTGCTTGCTCCCCAAACCACTTTCAGATTGACTTTGTGATGTGGACTTGTGCGCGTCATAGAAACCAAACCAGGCATGCATAGTCCTAGACATCCTAGCTTTGAGACTCTAACTTAACAGATGCCCGAGATGAAACGTCCCTAGGTACTTCATAAATGGTTATTTTTGTAATGAGCTTTTTATTTACAGTATCCCTACTGAAATGCTCAGTGTTGCACTCCTGTGCACAAACAGTGAATTATTTTGCTTCAGTTATTGTTTCTATGCAGACAAGCTGGCTACTGCTTAGCACCGTTAAGCCAGCCTTCTCAGTGGTGTAACATGTATTAAGATCAAATCACAGTTGCATGGGTTTTGATTTACAATTATCCTGCACTGGGTGAGGGGAAGGAGGAATTAGACTTAGTTTCAAGTGACATTAATTGAAAGGATTGCAAACATAGCGCATTAGGTCAAATACACAATTACTAACTAGAAAGCAAGTGCATATACCTTTTGTGTGCTCACAAAAATCAGTCTAATGGACTCTTTAGGTGGCAAGTCTTATTTACACAGAGTGCACCACAAAGGATACCGATATATCGCCCAGTTTTGATGGAAGAGAGCCTCAGAAAAGGCTGGAGGTGCAGACAGCATACAGGGATGTAGCTTA